>NW_024429191.1:12509853-13947353 GCF_017639785.1 Mesocricetus auratus | reverse complement strand
AGAGGTGCCAGGCCCAGCTTTCAGCTTCCACCTTTAATAATTCTCTCCATCCATACTTCCTCTCCTGGACCCTGTCCATGCTCAAGCACACCCAGATGGTGGGAAAGACACACATTACTCAGGGAGGGGGATGGCCAATTGAAAATGCCTCCATTCATTCAATGTCTACTGAACCCAAGCTAGACACGGGACTAGACTCTGGGGATATGAGAGCTCCTGATCTCTTGGTTGCCTCACTTGGTAGTTTCCTATAGAGATAAGGATTACACGAGGGAAGCCAGAGTATGGGTACAGACGTGAAGCATTGCGTTATAACGTGGTCAGAGAACTACATGAACCCAGAAAACAGATGCAAGGGATAGTGACAGGGTTCCCACTGAGAGGGTTAGGTTTACAGTAAGAGTGCCTGCTTACCAGGATGGAGCAGATAACCCCAAGGAGCACACCTAGGTGCAGTAAGCTGCTTTCACAGAAATGGTCACTGCATTTGGACCACAGTGCTGAGAATCAGGGCAAGTAACTGGGCAGGCTCCAGAGAGGTGTGTGGTATGAAACAGGGCACACTGACCCCAACACAGAATAGGCCTTGAACCTTGATCCAGAGCCACCGCTTAGAGCGATGACACCTAAGTCTTCTGAACTCCAGTGACTTATACAGATATGTCCCAGAAACGTTTATAACACGAATGAGCAAAGATTGGCATCTATAAAATGGATGGATGGTATTTACCCAAGCTCTCCTCTGGGATTGTGGAAGGGTGAACTGAGACCACAGAAATGGAAAGGCTTTACCAGCTGTAGTGTAGTATGTTAAGATGTGGACTACCATGTCAGCTGATACAGTTTGTGGCCAGGACAAAGGCCATCTGAGGAGGTAGCTGGTAACAGGCCACAGGGAAGACTTCACATTACAGAAGACACACAGCCCATTGTAACATTGCTGTGATGATTGTGGGGAAAGTCTGAATGGTATGGGAAGAGCACATGAACCCACGTTTTTAGGTGATAAGAAACCACAACAGGACTATATATATGTACATCGTGTCGGCAAACTAATGCTTGTACAGTGGCACCCTTCCCTGTGAGCTCCACTCTGATTTAGAGAGAAGGAAACAAGCCCAGTGAGGGACTGGTGTCAAGATGTCCTCTGAATCAAGTAGAATCCCAGCAGCCCACGTTATGGAGTGAGCCTCCATCTGATCCACACAGCCAGCCTATGAGACGGGTACCTCCATCATATCCACTTTACAGATAAGAAAAACAGACACTCACCTGGGTGGTGGTAGCTCACACCTTTAATCCCAGCACTTGGAAGGCAGAAGCAGGTGGATCTCTGTAAGTTTGAGGCCAGGCTGGTCTACAGAGGGAGTTCCAGGATAACCAGAAATATTAACCTGTCTCGAAAAAGGAAGAAAGACAGACACTCAAGTAAGCCAAGCAGTTTGCCTGGCCCCACACAGGTAGTAAGGGTTGTAATTGGCATTTCACTGTTGTCAAGGTAGCCAGAAGTACTCAGCCTGTCTTTATAGGAATTCACAGGTTGTTTTGTTTATTTGAAGGTGACTGAAATATAGATGACCACCGGTGTCGGACATGGAATATGAGAAACGAATAACCTCTCTCTCACCTGGAAGCAGAAGACTATTCAAGGACTCTCAGTTCAAGTCAAGCCCTGTAGAAAGGCATTCAGTTAGGGTTGCCATGACTCCTGAGTACTCCCTTTACTCTCCCATTAGCTGACACCCTCAATTCAAGGTTAATACATGCCAGGACTGGGAGCTAATTATTCTACCATTCAGACATAAATTCCCCCCCCCCCGGGGAGAATGGCTAGAGATGAAAGCTGGAGAGAAGAGGAAGTGGGTGAGGAGGGATAGAGGCACCTGGCTCTTACAAGTGGGTTAAGAATATGCCACCCAAGCCAGGCGGTGGTGGCGCACGCCTTTAATCCCAGCACTCAGGAGGCAGAGGCAGCAGGATCTCTGTGAGTTCGAGGCCAGCCTGGTCCATAAGAGCTAGCTCCAAAGTCACAGAGAAACCCTGTCTCGAAAAAACAAAAAAGAAAGAAAGTAAGAAGAAGAATATGCCACCCTCTGGGATGGGCTTCTTACCCCTGGAGCATGCTCTCTAGGAAATTCATTGTTTTACTAGAAAAGCCTCCAAGCTGACCAGCCCACCACACAGCAATTCTCCTGGATTTCTCAGCCATCAAGCTTCCATCCTCATCTGTCAGTCATGAAGGTTTCTAAAGGAGCTTGCAGGAAACCCTTTAGTTCCACAATGTATTTACACCCTAGTCTCTACCAAGCACTTGCATGCAAAGAAAGGGGCAAGGTGACAAACAGCTCGCAGTCCCTGGCTTCAAGGAGCTTTCAATACTGGGGGAGAGAAGCATGCATCCAATGGACTGGGGCACTCAGCTCTGCCATGCAGCAGGAAGAATCATTTAACTGCGAAGTTCTAGAATAAAAGTGGCATTTGAGGTTTCTCGGAGAATGAAGAGTCCACACAGCCCTTCCTATGCTCTGCCTTGGGGATGGGGCAGCCTGCTGCAGAAGCAAGTTCGAAAGGAAAACCCAAAGTTCCCAAAGAGAAGCAGCCACTCCCGGCTCAGTGTGTCTGTGAGCAAAGAACACACTATGGGAGCCGTGGAAATCTCACTCCTCCATGAAGGTCATCCCTGCATGAAGGTCATCCCTGCGTGAAGCCACAGCACATCTTCAGTTGACACCCATCCCCTCCCTGTGGTCTCCGTGGAGCTCTCACTTTGGTCATTGTGGTAGTTAGAATGTAAATGGCCCCCGTAGGCTCATAGGGAGAGGCACTATTAGGAAGTGTGGCTTTGTAGGAGTAGGTGTGGATTTGCTGGGGGAAATGCGTCACTGTAGGGTGGGTTTTGAGGTATTTTTTGCTCATGATTCCCACAGTTTTCTGAGTTTACTTCCTGTTGCCTACAAGATGTAGGACTCTCAGCTCCTGCTCCAGCACCGTGTCGGCCAGCACCCTGCCATACTCCACAATGATGACAATGAACTGATCCTCTGAACTGTAAGCCAGCCCGATTCAATGTTTTCCTTACTAAGAGTTGTGGTGGTCCAGCTAAACACTGAACTGAACTCCTGGAACCCAGGGACAGAGATGGAGGACTGATGAGCAAAGGGGTCAACACCATGCTGGTGAAACCCACAAAGACAGCTGATTGGACAAGGGGGAGCTCTTGAACCCCAGACTGATGGCTGAGAGGCCAACAGGGGACTGATCCAGACTCCATGAATGTAGTGTCAGGGAGGAGGCCTCAGAAATCTCTGGGGCCTTGGGTAGTAGATCAGTGTTTACCACAGAGTACAAATGAACTTTGGGATCCCAAATAGAGGGGAAGGGCCTGGGTAAAATGGCAGACTCTGGAGATCCCCCCAAGGAGGGCCTCATCCTCCCTGGGGAATGGCATGGGGGTTGAATGGGGGGCTGGACAGGGGGCTGGTGGAGGAACAAGGGAGGAGGGGTGGGAGAGGGAGCTGGGATTGACATGTGAAGCATTCATGTTTCTAATTTAAATAAAAACATATACTGAGGGAAAAGGAGTTGTGGTGGCCATGGTGTCTTCACAGCGATAGAAACCCTGAGACAGCCGTCTTCCCCGGGCTTCTTCCGTCACACTGCTCCACAACCTGATTCTAAAATGCAGATCCGCTCTCAGCATTCCCTTCCCCACAGGCCTCTAACACAGCATCCTACATCTATCCTCTAACACAGCATCCTACATCCATTTCCTGCCACCATGGGCCTCCCACGGTCTCTCCCAACATGTCTTCCCATTTCCAACATGCTGCCCCTGATACCACACATATGTCTAGCAGGCTCTGCAGCCTTTGCCTTACTTTGTAGCTAGAAAAACTGATATCCAGAGGCAGGGTCACATGACTTGGAAGTACAGAATCGCTATTCACACACCTCCCAAAGCCCAGCTTCCCTTTTCTGCACCAGGGGTCTCTAACAGTGGTGATATTGGCATTCCTGTGGATTATAGGGTGTGCATGCCTGGGCTCTACCCAGTAGCATCCACCCCTGACCATGGGACAATCAAGTGTCTCTAGATAATAATTGTGACATATCTACTGGGGAAAGGAGGTTCTCCCATTGAGAACCACAGCTCTCCACCCAGCCATTGTGATTCCACAACCCTGGCAGACTAACCAGGCCTCTCCTCTTCTTTTCTGTTTAATTATGCTCCCATGAGCCTGCATAGTTGTGAGCTCCAACAGGGGCTCAGTTAACCCAAGGCTCAAGGGCTGACCCTGCTGTTTGCACCCCTCTGGATGGTGGCCTCGACCAGTGGTGGCTGGTCAAGAGTGTAAGAAGAGTCACCTAGGGAATTGCTTAATTCTTTTGTCTCTTTCCAGTCTCTCCCTTTGTGCTGTTCAAAGTAAAGCTACCTTTATCCTCCCCCAGTCCTGCTGAGGCCCAGGGCAGTAGTGGTCCCAGTTTAAAAGAAAAAAATACATAGTCTAACATTATCAGGGCTCATTAGAACCCCTCCTTCTGTTCATGAAGTCACAGTCACCCCCATTTGCTAACATTCAATTACTCTTGAGGCTGTCTGGGTACCAGACATCATTTTAGGGACTTGGTCCAGAGAGTAATTTTAGTGAATAAATGAATATCAGGAAACAAATAGAGCATGACACAAAACAGGACCTACTTAAAGATAGCTTTGTCTGTATTCTTTGGAGCATGGAGAAGGAGTGACCAACTGCTGTGTGATCAGAGAGGGCATTTTAGGTGTGGCAATAGAGAGCAGTGAAGTTTCCGTGTATGTATAGATGGGAGGGGTTGGGGACCTGCAAGTTTGTGTGCATGTATGGAGAAGACCGCCCCGTATGTATATTCACATACTGTGTGTCTGTTACATGCAAACAGTATATAGGATACACATGTTCAGCAAGTATACATCTGTGTGAAGAGCCTAGTGAGTAATGTGTGTCTGGGCTATATGTATCTCTGTGTATAAGTGCACAGGCCAAATAGGAGTATAGAATATCCGTGTGTGCTTCTCCAAAAGAGGCCAGCTGAGTCATGGTCTTAATTTAGAAGTAGTGGGGAAAGAAGGATGGGCCTTCCAAGAATAAGAAAGAGGCAGAGTGTATAAGGGCAGAGGTGTGACTAAGCAGGGCATGGCCTGGGTATGATAGCATCAGAGCAGAAGAGAAAAGAGAGAGACCAGGAGTCTGTGAAGGGCCATGCTGGCACTGCCTGGTCCAGTGTGGCCTCTTGTAGGATCTGAGGCAAGCATAGCAACTATTCAGAGGTAAGATGGGTAGCCCCTGGGCCAAGGCACTAACCATGTGTGAAGCAGCTATTTACAGATGTTTATAAATGAATGCCATTGGAGGCATCAGAACTTTGTGCTCCCAGACTGTGCTTGGAATTGATCTCTGTGAGTTTGAGGCCAGCCTGGCCTACAGAGCGAGTTCCAGGAGAGCCTCCAAAACAATACAAAGGAATTGCATCCAAATATCTCTATGGATGTGGGCAGGATCCTCCAGAAAAAAAAAAAACAGGCCCCACTCATTTCTCTAACCTCCTGGGACTGACTGATCTTTGAGGTACCTCCTAAAATAACTATGCTGCTCCCAACAAGCCTATGTGCCTGAAAGCCCTGACCCCTCCACCTTCCCCAACCACTTGAAGCCAGGTATCTTTAACACCTTTACATCAGAACACAAGAAGTTTCTATATGACCCCAACTCAGCTCCTTCCCCCCAAGTCAAATTGCTTCTTCCTCCAACCCCCTGTCCACAAAACCCTGAGAAGTACCCCAGGCTGATGCTCAGTGTGACAGCCAGAAGCTGGGCAGAGACACAGGCTTGGCAGTCAACTTCACTGGGACTGTGTCTTTAGGCAAGGATCTTCTTTCCTCCTGGTCATCCATTTCCTAAGACAGGAATTGCCAAACCCCCAACAGCGCAGAGCTGCTGTGATTTGTTCATCAACATATGCACACAGGTTGAGTGTTCTTGATTTGAAATGCTTGGGGCAGAAGTGTTTTGAAATGAGGGTGTTTTTTGTTTGTTTGTTTGTTTCTCTTTTTCAGATTTTTGAAGCACCAGATATCTAAAATATGATTTCCAACCTTCAACATTGTCATCATTTATATTTCAGACATAGCATGTATGGAAAAGCTGTACTTTTTGCACACCTGTGTTTTGGCAGTGACCCATCACATGAAACAAGGTGTAGAATTTTCCACATGTGACATTATGCCAGCACTCCAGTGTAATTTTGGAGCAATCCAGACTCAAAAATGATTGCATTAGGGAAGCCCTCCCCTCCCTGTACCTATTCTGTATCAGGCACTGACCACACCAGGGAGGAAAACAGATACAGATCTTGCCTCCAAGTATTGTGATTTCTAGAAAGCCAACAGGTGATAAACAATAAACCTAATAAACAACTCGATCATGGAGGGCGATAAGTTGGTAAGAAACACACATCGGGGTAAGGGGGACAAAATGGCTGGGGTAAAGGATATCAGAATACATGATGTGACTGGTGGAGTAGGAACAGCTAGAAAGAAATGGATACAGATCTGTTGCATGACACGTTTCCTGCAGAGACGTGAACAAGTGTTACTCACCCCACATAAGGAACCAATGATAGAAGAACAACTTGGTGAACTAATGAGTGTTATTGGGGTTACTTACAGGAACATGGGTAAGGAGTAATCACAGGAGCAGAAATGACTCCAAGACAGCTGCATCACCAAAGCTCACGCCAGCAGGATCCACAGTTCACAAAAGCTGGACACCTGAAGCACACTGCACAATCTGTAGGTGGCTCAACAGATGGAGAGTGTCTCTCAGACGGCTCAGGTGATCTTAGCCTCTTCTAGACAACTCACCTTCAGTTCTTACTGCTTATAGAATCCCAAGAAGGGTGAGGCCTAGTGAATCTCATCAGTGGCAGAGACTTCCTGCAGCTTTTGCATTATTTCCTTACTGAGTTTTACCAGCTTCCCTGCCTTTAGTACAACCTGCTTCTTAATGGGCTTCCCTCTAAGATGGAATATTTTGTCTTAGAGGAAATTGTCATACGAGACCAGCAGAGACAGTATAGCTCAACCAAGAGGGATGCCTGCTCACTCCATAAGCAACTTTGACACTCGAAAATTCAGATTCGTATAAAAATAGCTGTCATCATTTGGCTTAGGCTGTCAGCCTGGCTCAGTGTCTTAGGGACTCATCCCAGACTCCTTCGAGTCCACTCCTCCTCCTAGAGCTTGTCCAATATCTTCAGCCACCCTGCAGCCTTCCTGGTGATTACTGTCCTAGTCATTTCCTGGCACTACCCCCCAAGGGCATATCAGGTCAGAAACAGGTGCGTAGCCTGCAGCAGCTCATTAACAAGAGACCAGCAAATCCAGGTACCATTTCCAGTTAGAACAGCAATGAAATCAGGTTCACCAGTGTCCTGGGCACCCAAAACACCAGCAGGTCCAAACTGCTGGGGATAGCAGTTAGCCTGTCTAAAATACGAACTTTAGTCTAATACTTGCCACAGAATATATGACCCACTTCTTCCTGCTAAATGCATACGTTGAAGCCTAACCCTAAGACAATGGTATTAGGAGATAAGACCTTTGGAAAGCTTTAGATATAGATGAGGCCATGAA
Organism: Mesocricetus auratus; assembly: GCF_017639785.1. Lineage (NCBI taxonomy): Eukaryota > Metazoa > Chordata > Mammalia > Rodentia > Cricetidae > Mesocricetus > Mesocricetus auratus. The sequence continues at coordinate 13,939,684 of NW_024429191.1, read as the reverse complement.
AGTGAGGTATGTGATGGTGTTTCTACTACAACAAGAAAATGAAGAGAGACAAGTGTGCTCATCCTCCACCCCAAAGTGAGGATGCAGAAGGAAGGCATGTATCTACAAACAAGAAGGGCTTTCATCAGGTACCAAATCAACCAACATCCTGATCATGGAATTCCCAGACTCAAGAAGTATGTCTGTCAGCTAACCCACCCAGTCTGTAATATATTTTGTATTTTGTAATAGCAGCCAAAGCTTATCCCACAGTGCCACTGCATAAGATAATGGCTTAATATCACAACGACTTCACAAACAGAAAACATAAAGGACATAGGAGACCAAGAAGAAGCAAAAAGAACATTGTGTGGGAATATGCCAAGCTAATAAAGTGTAGGACCTTGGACACGTATGCCACCTTCTTAGGAGAACACTGACTTGGACAGAGGTGTTCAATGTCTTAAGGATACATGAAGATGTCTGAGGGAGAGTGTAGGAGATATTTGGATCTCCTTACACCTCACTTCAGCTGGAGCCAGCTCTATGCTTACCTACCTTACATGCCAGATTCCTTAACAAGATTTATTTTTTGAAATTAAAAAATAAAGGAGAATTAAATGGTTTCATTTTGGTATATACCCAAAAGAATTAGAACCAAATTCAGTAAGATACAGTATTTAACTTAAACCAATCAAGATGCATCCCTAAAACCAGTGAAGGAGCCAAACCCAGTCATTCCAGGCTGGAAAGAAATGGGCTATACTCAACAAAGTCCAATTACAGATGCTCCAAGGATGAGTGAGGTCCTCAGAATGCACAAATAACCACTGTCTAGTGCAATAGTGGCTGTAGATGCTCAGGGCGACCAGCCATTAGATGTGCACAATATGCCTGTGAAATCAATGGGCTGTAAACTACCTACCACTTTCTAGACAAGAAAAACAAAAGCCCAGAAAGCTAGGGTTGTGCCGGGAGCCTGGGCTTCTGATGTTAGTCCCGTACTCATCCTAATGAGTATCTAGACACTTAGTGATATTGCTTCTCATCTATGGGAAGCTTAAAGAAGACATATGGGCTGGTCTCAAAGTTAATGAGCTTCTAGTATCTGCATCATGGAACATTAAGCAGAAGTTACAAAGATATCCATGTACTAGTGTTCAGAGAGCCATTCTTTACAATAGCCAGAACACAGAAGCAAGCCAGGGGTCATCTGTATACAAACAGATAAACAGAATGTAGAGTACACATACAAGGGAGTATCATCCAGTCTTAAAGAGGACAGCCATTGGTACAAGCTACAGTGTAGAAAGAAAGAAGGCAAACACAAAAAGACAAATATTTGACTCCACTAATAAGATGCACTCACAATGTCAGATTCCTAGAGTTGGAAAGTAGAATGGTGACTACCAGGAGTCGGGCAGAGGAATGAACAGGGAGCTGCTGTTTAAAAGTCAGCATTTCAGATGAGAAGACTGGGGGGATTAGTTGTTAACTGTTACACACATGAATGTATTTCATGATGCTGCATTTTATACTTAAAATGGTCAGCGGTGGTAAATTTTATATTATGCATGCTCCCCCCTGTGCTGGCTAGTTTTATGTCAACTGCGGGACACAAGCTAGAGTCATCTAAGAAGAGGAAAATTCATTTAAGATGCCTCCAAAAGATGAGGCTGTAAGCAGAAAGGCCTAAGAGCATTTCTTAATTACTGATTGATGGAGGAGGGCCCAGCCCATTGTGAGTGGTGCCATCTCTGGGCTGGTGGTCCTGGGTTCTATATAAGGCAGGCTGAGTAAGCCATGGAGAGCAAGCCAGTAAGCAGCACTCCTCCAAGGCCTCTGTGTCAGCTCCTTCCTCTAGGTTCCTGCTTTGCTTGAGCTCCTGCCCTGGCTTCTCTCAGTGATGGAGAGACATGGAAGTGTAAGCAGAATAAACTTTTTCCTCCTCAAGTTGTTGTTGGTCATGATGTTTCATCAGAACAATAGTAATCTACCTGAGACACTCCACCTTTCTGTCTCTCTGTGTCTGTGTGTCTGTCTCCCTGTCTCTCTGTCTCTGTCTCTGTCTCCGTCTCTCTCTCTCTCTCTCTCTCTCTCTCTCTCTCTCTCTCTCTCTCACCCACACACACACACACACAGAGTAATGCATCATCGGTAAGCATGAGCCTAGCTCGAGCCAGACCTATTCAGCAAGTATGTATCCCAACAAGAGGGACCCTGAGAACAATGTGTTCTTAGCACATCAAACAGATCAATGTACAAAATGGTGGCCTTCATAAGGGCATCTTGACTTGACTCAGTGTATCACATACTTTGACCCTACTTCTCCCCATTACCCTCTTCTGTTCCTCCTCCACTCTCACTGGTCTCCTTTCTCTTCCCAAATATCTCCCTTCTTCCTTCATGTCATACATATGTATATTCTGTGTACGAACAACCTCACTTGGTATTTGTCTGAATCTGGTTTATCCCACTCAACATAATGATCACCACTTCCACCTGACAGAATCAAACTATGTTGTATCTATGCCACACTTTCTGCACCCATTCACCTGCTGAAGGACATCAAGGTCGGTTCCAAACCTGGCTGTTGTGAATCATGCTGCAATAAACATGGATGTACAGGAACCTTCCGTGGTGTGCTGACTCACAGTGCTTTGTGTACACTGCCGGCAGTGCTACAGCTGGGTCAGATGGTGGTTTCAATTTCAGATCTTTGAGGAACTTCCATGCTGATTTCCACAGCAGTCATACAAGTTTTCATTCCCACCGACAGTGTATATAAAGGTTCGTTCCCTCACACTTATCTTTGCCAGCCCAGCATGTGTTGCTTATTTTCAATTTGCATTTCCCTGGTGGCTGAAGTTGTTGGACTGTTGTTTTCCATGTATGTATTGGTCATTTCGACTTCATTCTTGCTGGGCAGTGGTGGCACACACTTTTAATCCTAGCGCTTGGGAGGAAGAAGCTGGTGGATGTCTGTGAATTTGAGGCTAGCCTCACCTATAGACTGAGCTCCAGGACAGTGGGGGGGGGGGTGGACGACACACAGAGGTGGGGTAGGAAGGGAGGAAGAAAGGAAGGAAGAAATTTTCTCTACTTGATTCTTGGGAAGTGTCAGTTCATTTCATTTGCCCATTTCTTCATTGGATAGTAGTAGTTGGTGTTTAATTTTCTTTTAGTTGTTCAATATATTCTAGATACTAACCCCATCAGATATATAGCTGCCAAGGGTTTTCTTCCATTCTATAGGCTGTCTCTTCACTCTGCTTTCCTTTGTGGTAAAGATTTGATAGATGTTAGAATTGGTCTTACGTGTTCAGAATTGAATTGTAGGATCAGGATTTTTTTTCCTTTATATATACAGATTTGGCAGTATCAGAGCTGGTATCAAATTTGCAATGGTAAACAAAAGGAAGAGAGAACTTTTTTCTCTAGTTTGTGTTACATGCCAAACAAGAAACACACCCGGCTATGGAAACCAACACCCTAAAATTACCTGGCTGAGGTTTGTGTACAATACCTTGGTGAATAAGCACTGGTGGGAACTCACTGGGCTCCTATATCTTAACAGCTTCATGCTGTCCACCTCAGAGTCTTTTGATCTTAAGGGAAGGGTAACTCCACCTAGGACCCTGGGAAAGGCAAACAAGCTTTAGAGATTTTCTCGTTTAACCCTCTTGTCCATATAAGGGACATGTGGAGGAAGTGACTGGCCCAAGGCCACATCCCTTAGTTCAGGCCACATCAGAACTTGTCTGAACCAACATCCTCATTACACAAATGAACATTCTTATTTCCATTTTTCCAGTTTGAATCATTCTCTTAAAGATTCTGTCTCGTCTAGACAGATTTAAGTGGCCTGACTTCTGTGTGTCCCAATAACTTCAGTTCTATCAGTCAGATTTCTAGGTTTCTCTATTGTTAACCTAAGGGTACAGTGGCCTCCCTTTCTCACATCCTCTTTCTCATGTGTTCATGTTAAAAGAATTGCAGCTTTTAAACCGCAGAAGGATGAAGTGGCTGTGGATTTATCACAGTCATAGCTGGCAAATTGTGGCCACTGGACCGTGCCTGCCCACTGCCTGCTCTTGTAAATAAAGTGTGATTGGCATGCAATCTTGCCCATATGTTCATGTTTCACCCATGACTGCTTTTACAATGGCAGAGCTGAGAAACTGTAAGGCTGTGTGACGCACAAAGCTGAAAAGACCACCTGACCCTCATCTGGAAGTTCAGTGGGGTGAGGACCACGTCTGCTTTATACCTGGACCTTAAGAGGCACCCACCGAGTACTGCTGAATGAAGGAGAAGGGAGAGAGGGAAGGAAGGAAGGAAGGGAGGAAGGAAAGAAGGAAGGAAGGGATAAATGTTCATCCAGCAGAAAAAAGATTTAAAACTGGGCAAAGGATAGTATGGAAACTGAGCAGAGGTTTCCAGGAAGGTGCTACAGGGATTGGAAGCCCACACTGTCAGGATTGAGACCACCACCAGCCCCATGCTTTAGTTCAGTCTCTGATGCTTGCCTGGTGTGATCATTAATCTTCACTGTCAACATGGCTAAATTTGGAATCACCCAGGGACACATGCCTGGGTATGTCTATAAGGATGGTTCCGGAGAGGTTTAACTGGGGAAGGAAGACATACCTTCTCACGTGCTGGAGTCCTGAGCTGAATAAAAAGGAGAAAGGCTGCTGTGTGCCAGCATTCAGATGTGAACAAGCTCTGTGTCCACAACCACTACCCACTGCTGCCAACAAGCATATACCACCATGGTGGACTGTAGCCTCCAAAACCAACATCCAAAACACCATTCCTGTAAGATCCTCTTTGTCAGCTATCTGGTCAAAGGACAGTAGCTAACACACCTGGCCTCAAAAAAGAACTGTGTCTCCATCTAGTTAAGAAGAGAGCAATGCCTCCTCTTTCCCTAAAACAGATTTGGGGAGACAATCAGTTTGGGATGGGAAAAGAAAAAGAAGCTAACTTGTAGGACCCAGAAACTCCTAGCTTTTCTTTTGTCCTGACCAAGAAACAGAGCATCTGGACTTGTATGTAACCCAGCCATGCACATGTTTGTCTCCATGGGTTTGAACCTAAGCCAAGCCTTGAATATTCCCAGCACTGAGAAAGCTGTTTAAGTTGCACCTTGAAAACACTATGAGATTAGCCACATTGCTACAGACATCACACCGAAACTAGCCCCTGCCCCAAGCCAAATTCCTGCCTCTTTCAGAATGGCATGCCCCGCCCCCTTGTTGTAGACATAGCAAAGTAGAAAAATCTCCTGTCTTTGTGTCCATTACAAGGGCCACTGCAGAGCTCTAACTATGTGGCCCCCTTAGGAGTGCTTTGGGTTTATCTCCCCGCCCTTGGTGCACTTTTTTTTTGGAAACCCAACTGATCCTTTCAGGAATTCCCCTGCCACCATTTTGGAGGCAATGAACAGAACAAGTCAGCAAGAACACACACACACACACACATATATTATTGTATATTATATATGCTATAGAAATAAAAAGAAGAAATGGGTGTTTATTTGATGTGGAAAGTTATGGAAGCCTTTTTATGTTCGAAGCACTGGACTTGAAAATTCCAAAGACCACATGGCTCCAGGCATATTCTCAAGTCTGTGGGTCATTAACAGTCTCTAGAAGAGGTCAGAAATCTACAGGTCTGAGCCAAATCCTGCCTAAGGCCTGGCTTCACAGATAAAATTTAACAAAACAGTTCACCTATTCATTTGCACATTGTCTGGTCCTGTTTGCATGCTACAACAGGGAGACCATAAGGCCCCCAAACCTAAGCTATTCATTTTCTGTCCCTTGATAGCAAACACTATTGGAACTTGACTTAGAGCCAGGCAGGCAAAGTCTGACCTAAGATAAATGTGTCCTAAATGATAAAAATCATCTGAGTCGATGGTCTCTGGGTTCAGAGCAGACAGTTTGACCTCCAAGTTTCAGGCAATGTGGTAAATCAAACAAATGCCAGTCAGAAAATTCAAGTTCAGTAGAGCCAAACCATGTATTTAAGGCCACGTCTAGGAAATCCCAAAGCCAGTATGGATAGGTGCAATGTCCCTCTAGGACTGGGGTCATGGGACAGTATGGAGAGGCCTACACGTCAGCCCCTCTGGGCTTACTGGATGGCTCTTAAGGTGTGGCCAACTGGAAGCTGCAGCCAGTTTCAAGTTGGGAACTTCAGAGGAAAGTCGAGGTTACTAGGTGAGAGATCTGAGTCAGCTGGGAGAGGTCTGACCAGGGCAGCAGTTGTGTGACCTCTGCTGTGAAGGAATGTTAGGACAGGTGACAGCAAGCATGTGCCAGAAAAAAAGAGAGAGAGATGACATCAAAAGGAAACTCAAAAAGGCAGTAAGGAGACAGCGTGTTGAAAGAAGGGAGACGAATCTTATTTTCTCATTTATAAGCTAAGCCAGGCTGGACAGGGCTCAGTAAGGTGGCAGAGGACAAATAGAGTCCAATTTTTCCTTTATTCGTCAATTCATTCAGCACTGTGTATGCAATTCTGTGTTGTGCATTAAGGATGGGTGAAATTTCTCAAAGAGCCTGGCATGGGGGCTGGCAAGAGTACAAGCTGTGCATCGTATAGTTTATCCTATGACAGATGCTAAGAGATGCCAACAAAGGTGTGTGTGCATTGTGCAACAGAATAGTAGAGATCCTGAGGGTCTAGTTGGAGTTGGCCTGGCAGATAAGAGGAAGAAGATAAAAGGTCTTCCTGACAGGAGAACCATGCATTCAGAGGAGGCAAGTGGTGGCAAAGAAATAAAGAGGGGGATGGGGAGTTTTGGAGAGCCATGCATTCAACAAGTGTCCATAGCTACAGGCCCAACACACACACAAAAGAGAGAGAGAGAGAGAGAGAGAGAGAGAGAGAGAGAGAGAGAGAGAGAGAGAGAGAGAGAGAGAGAGAGAGAGAGAGAGAGAGAAGTGGTCTGCTAAAAGAGTTTCAGAAAGCATCATGCTGGCCAGAGGAGAAAGAGGTTCCAGGGAGCAGACAGAAGCAGGACCCCGCCCCTTCCTTGGGGGCCTCTCAATAATGTTATGTCTTCAAAGAGACTTTCTGGTTTCCACTCCTCTAACATAACCATCCCCCGTCTCCTACTCTTCATTAGTTTAACATTTCTCCACAGCGTGAATTCCTTCCCAACACTGCACCTATGGATTTATTATGTTTATATCCTGCTTATCTGCACTCAGCAGAAACCATGCATTGTCGCAGCTGTGACCTTCACACACGTGACCCTAACACCCAGAAGAACATCTGGCACACAGGAGAATTTCGATTTTTGCTGAAAAGACAAAAAGAATAACAAAATTCCTCTTGTTAAGAAATGGGAACCTGGAGCTAGAGTGATGACTCAGTGGTTTAGAACACTGGTTTACTCTTGCAGAGGACTCAGGTTCGATTCCCAGCACTCACAATCACCTGCAACTCTAGTTCCAAGGATTTCAACACCCTCTTCTGGCCTGCACAGGCACCAGGCATACACATGGTGCACAGACAGACATGCAGGAAAAGAACTCACATATTTAAAGTAAAATATATCTGAGCAAAAGACAGAAAGTAAACAGGTTTAGTGCCAGGCTGTCGTTCTGAAGCAGTGGGCAGAATGGACTTGAACGTCTCACGCAGACTCTTAGTCTTTCAAAGCTGGCCAAGCCTAGTGGAGTGGGTGGACAGAATACTCTTCTGGGGAAGCACAGCAAAGGGTTAGAGGGTTCGCCCTCGCAAGCTACTCGGTGTGCTTCCAGGCCTATATAGCCCACCTTCCTTCTCCTCCCTGGTGGCTCACAGACTACATTTATGGTTCGTGGATGATCTGTAAGATCTGTAGTTCAGAAGAAAACAAAACATTTAACTGAGGGAAACAAGGCACCTCTAGGCAGATCCCATGAGGAACCTGCATGGTTTGCTTGCAGGGTGGCGACATTAGCAAGAAAAGAGATTTTACCACCTGCCGCTTCTTTTTCTCTAGTCCTTTAAGCATATAGACTTAGAATATTATGTTTGGTACTGAAGGTATTTACAGAAGTGTATGTATATATGTATGTACTATTATTATTAAATAGAATTTTTGTAGCTATATAGCTCAATGGTACCATCTTGAGGGCTGAGTTTAATTAAATCATTAAAAGGGAAACCAAAAATAAGAAGGAGGAAGAGGAGGAGAAGGAGGAGAGAGAAGGGGGAAGCAAGGAATAAATGAATAAACAAATAAATTAGAAAAACATAAATATCAAGTAATACTCTGCTGTTGCCCAGGTTCACTCGCATGGCTTAACTACATTCATTCATCGCTTCACTGGCTCTGTAGACTGGTTGGTTGGTTGATTGGTACTACTGGGGATTGAATCCAGAACCTTGGCAGGCAAGTGTTCTACCACTGAGATACATGCCCAGTCTGAGCTTAATGACTCACATATGGCCAAGGGGTTGACCTCAGCGTTAGAAACACACCAGTTAATAAGATCTGACCTCAAACAGCACCCAGCTTAGTAATAGAGTTGGGAAAGTAATAGAGATGGGCAAACCAATGGCTGTTGAGTTCCTCAAGTGCTGGCAGGAACAACTGATATATTAATAACAAGTTGACTTAACCCTTAAGATCAATTTCCAGACTGTGCTGGCTGGCTCTACCAATGCTTAGCTGGGTGTCTGTGATCCACAAAATGAGAATAAAGAAATAATCTGGGGCTGGCGAGATGGCTAAGTGGGTAAGGGCATGTGCCACCAAGCGTGATGGACTGAGTTTAATCCCTGGAAGCCACACGGTGGAAAGAGGTTGTCGTCTAACCTCCGCATGCACACTGTAACACACATGCCACCCTGCCCCCATGCAAAACAAGTTACAATGTAGTTTGAAAGAAGGAAACAAGACCCACTTGCCTCACAAAACTGTATCACTTGAGAAAGATGATGTGTGCACAGTAAAAGGCTTGAGAACAGCAACCTTCCATCCAAATACACAATATTAGGGTGTTATCAGTGTCCTGAATGCATGTGAGGTACCAAGTTCACAAGGTACCTCACTCCACCCTTTGTTTTTCTGGGGCACATTCTAGGAGGGCCTGTGGCCTCGAGGAATGGGAGGTAGGTACTGAGGGCTGGAACCGGTGAGCAGTCAGTCTGCATAGCTGGCCATCCTGAAATACCACTGGCCTCAGGCATCCTGAGACTAGAGGACACAGTTGGAACTAAGCGGCTCCTAGGCGCTCTAGAGACCCAGGAACAAGGCTGCCTGGGACCACTGGAAATCATTGTAATTTCCCTGCAGGCTCCACCCATTTCTTCAGTCAATGGTGAAGTCGGTGCTATACTGAAGTACTTTTGAAACTGGAGATTAGACTTTACCTTATCACATCCACTTTATTAACTTCAAATCCAATTTTCCTTGGCTCCCAGGTGGAATCAGTTCCTTAATATACTTGCTGATTATTTGCATAGGTATACACCACAAAACTAAGCAATAAAAGCATCAACAGCCTGATTGGAAGATTGATCATTAGATGATAAGCAGATAGTTAATAAACGATTAGGTAGTAGATAGCAAGAAGATGCTAAAGATATAGATAGATAGATAGATAGATAGATAGATAGATAGATAGATATACAGATGCATACACACATACACAGCAACACACATGCGCATGTGCTTGAATGGGTAAGTACTAAGAAGGTTGGAATTTATTGTCAATTTGATATAACACAGAGTCACCTGGAAAGAGAGAACATCAATTTAGAGATTGTCCAGATGAGACATCTGTGCCCAGAGGAGCTATTTGTGAGGATCTGTCGTTATAATTGATTGATGCGAGAGGACCCCAGTCCACTGTGGGTGGATCCATTCCTTAGGCAGGTGTTCCTGGGATATATCTATATGTCTATATCTATATCTAATCTATATCTATATCTATCTAGAGAACAAACTGGTAAGCATTGTTCCTCCACAGTCTGTGCTCCAGGTTCCTGCTTTGGCTTCCCTCAAGCTTTTGGCTTTTCCTCCCTAAGTTTGCTTTTGGTCATGGTGTTTATCACAGCAACAGGAAAGCAAAGTAGCACAAGCACAAACTCAGAAGATGCAGTTAGAGAAGACCAGTTTATTGAGCACCTTGTACGTGGGGAATTCAATGCCGGAGACTTTCAGATATGGCACCACACCTGTCACTGCAGAGTTCTCTCAGCAACCCTGAAGATAGACCCCACTTACCACATAAGATGCAGCTCCAGAGAGATTAAGCAATTTGTCCAAAGCTGTACACTAGCTGGACAGGTTATTTCATCAAAACCCTTGTTCCCAGTTACCAGCCCCCACACACAATGCCTCCCAGCTCTGAGCTGTCTTTGTGATTCTTGGGCCTGTTTGTGTGAGAACTTCTTAGAAATTCTGAGAATTAGCCCCAAACCACGGTCATTCAGGTAGAACCTGAAATCCCTGTTCAGTCATTCCTTTTGTGGCCACTGCAAGGCTGGCAGGTGAAAGCAGGGTCACTCGGGAGATGTGAAAGGGCTTTCTCTTCAGCATCCACTCCCTCCCCGCCAACGCAGAGATGTTCTGGGGGCTGGCCAGACTCCAGGGGAGCACTAAGCAAGTTGGTCTAGGGCCAGAGCCATCTATGGCACATTGTACCCTAAGATCCTCCCCTCCTGCCCGCTTCCTTCTGCTTCCCGCAGCTGGCTCCCACTCCCTGTGAACACTCCTCCCTCTCTCTGTTTATCTTACCTCTCAGCTCCAGGCTGGGCAAGGTCTGCAGAGAAGCTTGGCCCTCTGGCTCCCAGCCCTCTCAGGGTACCAGACCAACCTCCAATGAATTCTCCCTTGAGGAAAGATCCAAAAGTAGTACCTTTGACCATTGGCTTCAGTGTGGAGAGAGACTGGGGAACATTGTGAAAGCATGAGTTTCAGCAAGCTCAGCTGGCCTTGCAAGAGGAAAGCCTCTCTTGGTCTCTGGAAGTTCCCTAGAGGAATTGGCTGGAGACTTATAGGATGCACTGTAAGGATTCAGGAGACAGGAGAGGAGACAGGAAAGCCCCAGAATCACTCCCACCTCATCTGAGTTCCACTTCCCCAATCTTTTGTAGTTTCTGTGTCTTTGCAAATGGACAATTTGGATAGTCTCTATTAACACAGAACTGAGTCTCTGCCGATCCCAAACAAACTCAGTCAGAGCCAGGACTAAGGCTTTCAGAAATGAATTGAGTTGTTTGGCAGATATGAATCTGATGTGAATCAAGTGGAATGTCCAAGTCATAACTCTAACTCCCATGGCTTTGCACCATGTTGGAGGGCAGCCTCTGAAAGTAGAGCTTGTCTCAGGGGTTGGGGCCATCTCCTGCGCTCTCCAGGTGTCTTGGATCTCTTTCTCGGCTGAGGTTTGGGAGCATGGCTGAAACGTGAAATCAGAATCAAACCCTGGTATCTAGTAGCCATAGCAAGAGCTGGCTGATTCTAACAACCAACCCAGGACCAGTCAGAGTTCCACCAAGGGAGGAGCTGGAGGAGTCCCCGCCCACCTATACCTGGTTCAGCAGCTCTACCTTCGCCACAGAGAGAGCCACTCCATCAGAGAGTGGATGCATACCTACATTCAAGGGGTCAGAGCTGAGATGGAAAGGACCCTGGGGACCCAAAAGAGTATGCCTTGCATGAGAATCCTGCCTGGGAGCCTGAAGCACCTGCCATAACAGACCCTCAACAGCTATCTGGTAAGGGAACTGCTGCTACCTGGTACTTAGAGGGCAGGAAGGGGCTCCAGATGTGAGCCCTGCTGGGATGGATGAGGGGGGTGGGCCTGGGATTTTCTGATCCCTAATTCTACCTCAGGTTTTACAGTACAGTGTAATACTCCCTGTTAGAGTGCAGAAAGTAAGCATCAGGGAGGAATAAAAGCACCCAATAACAAGTGAGGGACCCAGATTAGAGCTCCTCCTGTCTGACACTGGAGCTGTCATTGTTTGCCTCTCTGCTGCCAGGCGAGATCAACAGGCACAATGGTTTTCTTGGAGAGGACTCCGGGCACTGCGACCTTTCCTCACCTCTCACCTGCCTCCCCGCACATGACTCTGAACACGCTGAAGTGACTGAGGACAAGGGGAGAGGCTAGGATGTGACACACTCAGGCTTCACAGTGTTTATGCAACGGAATGGAGATGCTTCTGCTTCTCAGAGCCAATCCAGAAAAAATGTCATTGGCCTCCCATGACCTGAGTCTGACCTGTTCTTCCTGAGCAGTGCCAACCAGGTCACACTCAGGTGTGGGAGCAAGAGCTTCAGTCTGGCACTGTGTTCATCCTAGTGAGACTACTGAATCCCCAATGGAAGTCATAGAACATAGAGGGGAATGGAAAGTAGTGTTTATTGTTTGTGTTTGTTCCCCTTTGTCAGGTGGGAAAACTGAGGCCCAGAGATTAACTGTGACCAACTTTCATCTAACTCCGAAGCACAGACTTTCCTCTACAAATAGAGGTGAGATTTCAGCCAGAGAGGTCTGGCTAGTTCAAGAGTGCATAGGCTGCCCCAACTCAAGAAACTCGGGAGTGGGGGGGGCGGGGTCTGATCAGAATTTCCAGCTGCCCTCTAGTGGTCTATGATCACCTCTAAGTGCAGCTCTGTATCCAAGAGGGAGGTCTGAGCCTCCTCCAAGACAGGTAGACATAAAGAGTGACTTGAAGATAGGCCCACCAGCTCCATGGGCTAGCGGACCCCACTGGACTTTCAGCACTCATCCCCAAAGTGGGTTTGACATAAGGAGCAGGGTCACATGTGACTCCGTCAAGTCTGATAAACTTTCTTCATCATAGTGTGCCCAAGCATGTCACACCCGAGCCTTCTTCCAACTCACTACTGCCTTCCTGTGCTCAGTTCCTTCAGTGCGACGTGAGGGAAACTGTTCGTGGTGCGGGCCTTCCCCCAAGGAAACCATGATAGTGCAATGTGGTGCCAGATATGACCTTGGTAAAGATCGAGGACTTGAGAAACGCTGGGTCATGCAGCAGTCACTTAATTGAGGTGTGATCTAAGCCAAAGTCCACCACAAATCTGAGATTCCTCTCTTGAGCCAGAGATGACTGGGTGACATGTGTGGCATCCCACTGAGCATCCATTTTACAATGAGGCACGCCCAGCCCCTAGTAGAGCCAGCAGACAGAATACAGTCACACTCAAGAGCCTGGGATTCCTCAGAGGAGATTCAGAGGCCCATGCTGCAAATATTGTCTTGCTAATAATATGACTGGTTACCAGAAGATCCCTAAAGAGTAAATGGTTCCCAGGTGTACTTGACCAAAAGCAGTTTCTTATAGAAGATGAAAAAAAAATAATGAAGACTCTCCCTAAATAAGAACAGTGCCACTTCAGGCCACACTAGGAAAAACCTGTAGATACTAAGGGCTCAGGGAAAAGGCTTATTCTGAGTGGTTTCCAATGGCCATGGGCAAACCTCCATTCTTTACCAGCTTCTAGAGGTTGAAGCCTCCAGAGTCCAGCTGACCAATACATCACACTCTGCCAGAATCAAACAAACATCTGCAATTCCTACCCTAGTCCCATACCGTTATCCCCTTGATGGGAGTTGGAGGCTCACTTTCTTGTTACACCAAGCATCCTGCTGCCTGAGGTCCTGATGTGGGGTAGTGATAGACATGTGACTTACGGCTTGCACCCCTCCAATGGAGCGTGCACCGTTTCTGCTTGCACACCTCTGTCCCCACCAAGCAGGGCCTCTGCTGGTCATGTGTTTGGCCTATAAGAGAAGCTCATTCAACCTTTAAAATGTTAAATAAAGAGATGGAGGGTATACAAGTCATTCCCAGGGACCCTCTTAAATTTGATGGTGGGGGCATCGAGAGGAATAGTGTGACCAGAAAGAAACATTAAGGAAAGAAAGTATGAATATAGTCACAGAAACTTAATAACATTGGTTTTATAGCTGGTATTTTTGATAAGTGAGTGGGTTCCAATGGCCACAAGTAAGCCTCTGTTTCTTTATCAGCCTTTAGAGCCCCTGCCCACAACTTCTTTTATTCCACTGAGAAAAGGAACAGGATAGAGTATATAGAGTTTATATGCCAAGACAGTCAGTGCTGACTTTATAACAGTACTTGGTATTCACAGGAAGGACACATGGAGTGCAGATATCTGTACATTCATGGTATGAGTTACCTTGTGTCTTACCAGCTGGGGAAGCAAAGTCACAAAAGCCACCATGGAAAGGCGTGAATAACATAGGAAAGAGCACTTTTCATGTTGCTGTGGTTAAGGGAAGGACTTGGGGCAGCTACTTGCATTCAAACTGAGCCTTACTGCTGTGTCACCCTGGGGCTGTCACCTCCTCTCAAAGCCTCAGCTCTCTCCTTTGTAAATAAGAATAGTCTTAATTACTTCAAAGACCTGTGAAGACTGCAGAGGTGCTACTTAGCTCAGGCAAATGAGTGTGAAATAGTCAATAGATAACAGCTATTACATTCACAAGGGGAAAAAAACAAAAAGCCCAAACCACCCCACTTTTCCTTTTTAATTTTTTTATGAAAAAATGTGTATATTTGTAAATATAGATGTGCATAGGGGATAAAAACAATTAACAATGGAAATATCTATGGTATGAGGCTAACAAGAAGAAACAACAGAAGGACTAAACACCATTTTTTTGAGAAAGGTCTTTTTAAATCAATTTTAACTTTTGAAAGCAGTTTTAGGATGATTGAGTCCCCTATGCATGTACAACTGGCCTGACTCTCAGCATCCCGCACCAGAAGGACATGTCTGTTCCCACCTATAAGTCTACACTGGGACTGAGGTGATGGTTTAGTGGTTAAGAGCACTGACTGCTCTTCCAAAGAACCTGGGTTATATTTCCAACATCTGCATGCAGCTAACAGCCATCTGTAACTCCAGTTCCAAGATGACTCTATGCCTTCTTCTGGCCACCATGGGCACTATATACCCGTGGTACACAGACACACATGCAGGCAAAACACCCCTCATCTCATAAAACTATAAATCTGCACTGGCATATGCTGTAATATACACTTCTGACTCAATGAACTTCTGTCCATTTCCATTTCTCTAATAAGCAGATATTAGCTTTGTAAGCAGCATATTATTTAATCAATAAATGATTGAATCTGACCCACAACTCTAGACTGCTTAGGTCTAGAAAGTGGGATGACTCACCAGGGCTAGCACAGAGAAGTAGGTGCCCAGAGTGGGCTACCTGGGAAGCAGCCTGAACTTGAGACCACCACCCTGCCCTGTGACCAGCATAGCAGGTCTGAGGCTGCTGTGCTAGCTGCCTCTGCTTGCTAAGAGATGTCTGACTGCGGCTCACACACCCGAGGAAGCCAGGCCCCTGGAGCATGCTGCCCAATAATCCTCTTGTGCACACTGGCACACAGAAGCTGAATGGCTTCGGAGCTCTGGAATCTGGTGTGGGAGGTTATGAGGATGGTGAGCAACTTCAGACCAAGGAAAGCATAAGGTTGCTGGTCCTGGAGGAAAGGGACAAGGCAGCCAGCTCCAGATTCAAACTCACCTCTGGCATTCACAGGTATTGTGCACTTTTCCTCAAGCCTGTTTCCTCGGTGTAAGACAGGGATAGGCCCGCCCACTATACATGGGGAAGATTAGGTAAGAACATAACCTCCCTCTAAGGCCCAGACCCTGAACTAAATAGGGCAATGTCTGGTTTGGTCAGCATGAATGTAGAGCTAGAGGTGTGAGGACAGGGACACAGTAAGAACAGTCTGGGGCTTCTCAAATATAGGCAATTATACACCCCAGACTGGCTATGGGTGCTTGTTCTGATAAACCGTTGTATAAACAAGGACTCCACCTATATCTGGGGTGGGTTAAAATATTAGCTCCCCCATTCCCTATGGAGGGATACTCTCTCAGACTAGATACATGGGGGAGCACTGAGGTCCTGCCCCAAATGATGTAACAGACTTTGATGACCCCCACCATGGGAGACCTCACCCTCTGGGGAGTGGATGAAGGGTGGGATGGGAGTTAGTGGGGGGCATGGGAGGACGGGAAGGAGAGGGAACTGAGATTGGTATGTAAAATAAAATTGTTTTTAATTTAAAGAAAAAGAAGAATCAGAAAAGAAACCTGGCAGTGGTGGTGCAGGCTTTTAATCCCAGCACTGGGGAGGCAGAGGCAGGTGGATCTCTGTGAGTTCGAAGGCAGCCTAATCTATAGAGCAAGTTCCAGAACAGCCAAGGCTATATAGAGAAACCCTGTCTCTAAAAACAAAACAAAAAATTTCGCTCCTAAGGCTAGGTGCTGGTGGCACATGCCTTTAATCCCACACTTGGGAGGTAGAAACAGGCAAATCTCTGTGAGTTCAAGGCCAGTGTTGTCTACAGAGTTTTAGAGCAGACTCCAAGGCTACAGAGAAACCCTGTCTTCAGAAAAAAAAATTAGCTCGCATATGACAGTGTGCCTGGGTGGCTTGCAAGGAACAGGTGCTACATGAAAAGATGTACAAAGAGGTTGCTCCCCAGGGATGTTAGGACCCATGTTGGGACTTCATGGAGACCCATAATGACAGCAGGGCTGGAGGTAGGTGAACCTTTGGACTGTCGCCTTCACCTTGCTCCGTCTGTCTCCCCAGGTGATTTCTCCTTCAATCTCTTTCTCCGTGTGAATAGCTTCTTCAACATGAGCTACAACATCTACCTGGCCTTTGTGTGTCTGAGTCTCCTTGCTCAAAGGTGAGTGGTGCTACCCCAGAGGGACCCAATGAGAATCACTCTGGTATGGCCATGATGGAAGGGCTTGCAGCATTTTCCATTTAACTTACGACAAGCCGAAACTTAGTCCCTTCATTTCCCTGAAACACAAGAACAATAAAATTCCTGTGGTTCATTCCGTTTTAGAGAACGAAAGTTTCTAAAATGGCCACAGATAGATGGACTTGTGTTTTCCGTAAGACACTTGGTGAAAGGAAGATGGAGAGAGCGGTTAAGAATGTTTACTTTGCAATCAGAGCCCAGATTCCCACAAATGGCAGTAAATTTTGTAGCTGCCAAGTGGGGAGGAGATAAGAGGATCTCTAGGGGTTTCTTCTTCCAGCCTAGCCAAGAAAACTTGAGCCCCAAGTTCAGGGAGAGACCCTGCCTCAAAGGAATAGAAAGAGAAATAGAGGAAGACATCTGATGTGCATATGCAGGTACACATGCCTGCGCGCACGCTTGCGTGCTCACACACACACACACAGAGAGAGAGAGAGAGAGAGAGAGAGAGAGAGAGAGAGAGAGAGAGAGAGAGAGGGAGAGAGAGAGGCACACGAGGGGCGGGGGTGTCAGTCAAGTTCATGTCTATCTGTGTTAATCAATATTTGAACAACATAGCAACAAAAGCAATTCTCCTTTCCAGGACATGTATCCAGGGGAACCAGTTCAATGTGGAGGTCAGCAGAAGTGACAAGCTTTCCTTGCCTGGCTTTGAGAACCTCACTGCAGGATATAACAAATTTCTCAGACCCAATTTTGGTGGTAGGTTATCCTTTGTGATAAGAACATCAGTTCAAAAGGATGGGCACAGAGACAAAAGGTAGCAGAGGGCTTCAGGAGGCTTTGCTGACTCCGCCCCATGACGGGCAGATGTGTTAGGAATTAAGAATGTTGGTGATTTTTCATACTACCTTAAAGAAAGCACTCTGCTTCTCCATTTACAAGATAAAGGTGTTCTCTCCACCTCTGCGGTAGGTGCAGGAGCCTCTGGCAGGCTCTGCCACACTCTTCCTTCTCCCTACTTCCATGGTCACTGTTCCAGGAACTCACCATGCACCATCAGCGCTACTAAATGTGGTCTTCCTGCTTGTAGCCTGTCACCTACAATGGTCACCCCTCACTTCCAGATGGATAACTTCCTGGGTCACTTGCCTGCTCAGAACACAGGCACGTGACCCAGCAGCCTAGCCTGAAGTCCAGGCATTCCAGACCCTTCTCAGCTCAGCCTCTGTCTACCTGTCATTCTCATCCTTCCACAAGTCCCACAATATGGCCAGTAGCATCCTTAGCCTCTGACTTCTGTGCCAACGCAGAGGCTGCTCATCTGCCTTGAGTTACTCCTCCAACTTGCCTCTCTAGGAACATAATTTTCCATCATGTCTCGGAGAAAGGCTACTCTCCTCTGAAAGGCTCTCCCTGATTCCTCCACAGTCCACCTCCTTCTTTTGAACACCCCCCCCCATCACCGCATTTCCTGTTATACTGTACCTAGCTTTATGTCCCTGTCCTCCTGCTTCTCTCTTCTGATGGTGACAGTCTTTAGTCAGATCTAGAACAGCATGTAAATCCAGGTCCATTGGTGGTCAGATGCTGAGTGGGGGGGAGCATTGCCTCTTCAAGTTATTTGTTGGACTGTAAAGAGTGAGAATGGATAGAGAAGCTGGAAGAACCCTCAGGCCACAAGGTGAAGAGAGAAAGGCAAGGAAGTCTAGACAGAGGTGTCTTGGACAGAAGTACTGATGGAAATGTGTTAGGGAAGGCCACTGGGGAGTTCCGGGGCAAAGCTGCCCAGGAGAGGAGGCCTCTGGCTCTGGGCATCCTGGATCACCCCTGCCTTGTGAGCTGTTTATGCGCAGGTTCCTGGGTGGTTAACATTCCTGGGTAGCTGATGTCCATGCTACCATTTATCTGTAGAGCCTTAGATCAGACACCAGGACCCTCAGGCAATCTCACTGGCTCAGCTGGAGATCTGGGCAGCGTCTGGTCCTAGTTAGGATCTGTTCTTTATATTGAGGACCCAGCGAGCCACCACTTGCTCTGGGTTCCCAGGCTTTACTACACACTAACAATAAGCACGTGAGTCTAAAGAGCTTGCTTACCTCCCAAACCTCAAACAACTAAGTCAGTACATCACTCTCAAGTTTTCACAATGACAGGTCAACCAGAAGCAGGCATGCTGGCCAGGGAGCTTGTTCTGAGAACAGAGCACCTAGGGTGGGCTTAAGGGAGCGTGAGGCCCAGTCCCAGCTCACTTAAAAGGAGACAAAGCACAGCACCATGCTAGGTGACTTTGTGCATTCCATCTCCTAAAGGAACCTGTCCTGTTGGTCACCCTATGGGTCAATGGATGTGACCTTGCTTCCTGTCACATTTGTGTACCAGCTTCTTGGCCACCAAGGTCCTTGAAAGACTAAAACTTCTGTAGTATTTTTCAGGGACTAAGCTGGGTAAAGCAAAGGTTTTCAAGTGGGCACTACACACACTGCCCAGGATGTCCACCTTTTTCCTAGGAGAAAGGTGCCCTCTGGTGGCACAGCTTACTTGTATAATTTCAGGAGATGAACGGAAGCTCTGGTCCATAAAACAGCCAAGTGTGGCTGGACTACACTATGCAGGGGAAAACTAAGCAAAAGAGATGGTGGGACTAAAGCTCCTGTGAGCTTTCAACTCTGTACTCTCCAGAGAGGTAGACTAAGGAGACACACCTGTAACGTGTAGTCTTTCCGCCAGACGCCTGGGTCCCGCAGCTGTCTCAGCCCCCAAGTAACGCACGAAACACTATATTAATTATGAAGCTGTTAGCTGTTTGCTGGGTTTCTTATCAGCTAGCTCTGACTTAATTATTAACCCATAACTGCTAATCTGAGTATTTCCACGTGGTCTTCTCTTACTGGAGAAAGGGCCCGCACCTCTTACTCCTCTGGTGTTCTACATTGTGACTGACTGTGCCTCTGTTTCCCAGAATCCTCCTTGAATCGTAGTCCCACCTTTCTTGCTTCCCTATTGACCAACAGTGCTTTATTTAATAAACCAATAAGACAACATATACACAAAAGAACTTACCCCATGACCCACCATTTTCCATGCTCTCCCACTCAGTCTTCTGTGCTTGTCTTGGCCTGTTTAGTGCAGCTATAACATAATGCCTGGACCTGGATAATTTATAACAAACCCAAACTCATTGGCTTATAGTTCAGTATTAAAACGCTGGCATTTTGCAATGGCCTTACTGCCATGTCATCACACGGAAGAAGGGGAGAGGGTTGAGGAAGACAAAGGAGGGCTGAACTTGCCCTTTCCTAATAGCACCAACCCCACTCATGGAGCTGGAATCCTCATGGCCTAATCACCTCTTAATACTGTTACGTCAATTCAATTTCCACATGACTTTGAGAGGGTACAGACATTGGCAATTGTAACAGCAGGTTACAGACCATTTAACACAGGAAAAAGCAGCACAAAGAGATTTAGCAATGTGCTTGAGGTCACATCGCTACATTACACGCAACCATTTCTCTCTGACTCAAGACTCTTCTCGATGCTGTGCTTTGCTTCTTTGAGTGGCAGAAAGCCACCTGGCACCACATCCTTCCACTCTGTCCTCAAAGATTTCTCACTAACCATTAACTCTTATCTCTCAATTGCATTGTCTCTAAAATTCCGTTTCCAAATTCCTGCTTACGTTCCATAGCTTTCCATAGCTTGGTTTTCCTGGACTGCTTTGACTAATTCTGACCAATTAGATGATTAGGTATTTTCCTAGTTTCTTTAGAATCCCTCTTCCTGGTTCATTGCCACAGTCCCTTGAGGCCATCTCAGCTATTTAGTGCAAGTGGGACATGCTTTATCCATTTACTTGGTGAGCAAAGTTGTCCCTTCCCCAACATTAGCTAGGATTACAGAAGAGAGTGAGAAAGGGTGGGGGACACTTCTGATGGGGCATGGCATACACGATATTGGAAGCTGTGTGTAGGGAACCAGTTCTGAGATTCTTAGAGGGAATAGATGGACTCTTTGCATACATTCCCTCTTGCTGTCACTGGCTGAAACAATGTCATCGAACCTCCATCACCGTTTTGCAGGTGAAAAACACTCTAGAAGGGAAAAGGCAGCCCTAGAAGATACAGTAACTTATAGCTGATGGCAGAGCTAAGAGAGTTCAAAGTTTAGATCTGAATTTACAGGGTTCACACTCCTGAGCCCTGGAACTGGTCTGGAAATGGTCCCTACACTCCAGTCTTCAGAACAAAACATGATTCTCAGTGGAGTCTTTCAATGTCTCTAATCTCCAGGACTGAGGCTTACTAAAGTCTGTGCATTCCAAAACTTCAGGGCTCCAAAGAGAAAAGGAAGAAAGTGTCTGAAGTCCACAGCTCAGCTGTCATCTGTCTTCGATGCCATATTTTGATAAATTTCCAAGTCATTTGTGTACAATCACATGAGCAAATCTCTGTCCCATTCTACACAATTAGCCCCCTGCAGGTACCACAGGAAAAATCTTCCAAATAAGAAGAAACAGCTACTTTATTTACCATTAGCCTCCTTAAAATACACATTAATGGGCCAGGAGGATGACTCAGCGGGTGAAACTACCCACCTGACTACCTGAGCTCTGTTGTCTTGCTCAATGGAAACGCTGGGTATAGTGACACACATCTGTAACCCTAGCATTCCTATGGTAAGACGGGAGGTGGAGATGGACGGACAGTTCTGGAACTCTCAGACCAGATAGCCTTGGGTTTGCTGTACATCAGCAAAATAATGAGAGACCCTGACTTAAAAACAGAGGTGAGCACCAGCTCCCAGAGTGTGCAGCACCTCTCTCTCTCTCTCTCTCTCTCTCTCTCTCTCTCTCTCTCTCTCTCTCAAATAAGTAAATTAATCTTAAAATATTTTAAATACCCATTAATTAATAATTGTGTGGCCTCTCTTATGAATCATGATGCCCCTGTGTATTTGTGTATATTTTTCATACTGCATAGTTGCTCCTGGGAAGATAAAATTAATTTTCTTACTTTTATAGTTCAGATGATTTAAATATTTCTAATACATGAATATTGCTTTTATAATTTTTAATAGTTTTGTTTCCAACCCACGAAGTAGGGCAAGGGGTGGAAATGGCTGGTTGGAAGGAGGACTTGTGTTTGTGTTTCTATGTAAGTCTCTCTCTGGTTTTTCTTCGTTCTCAGGTGACCCAGTTCGGATAGCACTGACTCTGGACATCGCAAGCATCTCTAGCATTTCAGAGAGTAACATGGTAATTGTTACCCAGTGGCAGTCCACCATGGGCCCTCTCCTTGCTTCCCATCGCGATGTCCTTTCCAATTACTCAGAAACAGAATGGCAGATGCCAGAGCTCTGTCTCCTAAGTGGAGACAGTAGGAGATGTTAATCAATAGGTTTTCTGGGTATCAGGAAGGAAACAGACCCAAAAGACAGGAAAAGAGAAAATAGAAAAAGAAGTGAGTGCATTCCCTGAGAAATAATAAAACTGGGGGAAAGAAGAAGAAAAAAACATGGTTCAGAGGTCTGGACTTCACATGGTCTTTCAGAGAGAGGGTCAGCCGATGCAAACTAGCAATCGAATGACGAGCTTAAGAGAACACAAGAAAGATGAGGCCAGGAGGTAGGCAGTTTGCCAAGAGGGCCCTTGAGGCATGATGGGTAAGTCCTGTGCAACCCAGGCATTTGCCCAACAAAACCTTCATCATTTTAATGGCAACTGTGTTCTCAGGCAGTATGAGGTTTTTTTTATTTGTTTTTATTTTATTGGTGTTTTGCCTGTATATGTCTGTGTGAGGGTATTGGATCCTGGAGTTACAGACAGTTGTGAGCTACCATGTGGGTGCTGAGAATTGAACCGGGGTCCCCTAAAAGAGTGCTCTGAACCGCTGAGCCATCTCTCCAGCCCCAGTGTGAACTTTTATGTCAAGCAGGTCAGGTCCCAAAAGTGGACCTTGGCAGTAGGAATTATTATCTAAAATAAATAATGCACTTAGTTCTTTCATAGCTGTAGATAAGTACCACACCAATAACTTAAATATATATATATACATATACATATATATGGAGAGAGAGAGACTATATATAGAGAGGGAGGGAGGGAAATTTAACCCCCTTTCTTCTGTTTTTTGGGGTCTCCCTCCTCCTGCTTACCGTTTCCTTTTCCGGCTTTCCTCTTAGGACTACACAGCCACCATATACCTCCGACAGCGCTGGACAGACCCACGGCTGGTGTTCGAAGGCAACAAGAGCTTTACTCTAGATGCCCGTCTCGTGGAGTTCCTCTGGGTACCCGACACTTACATTGTAGAGTCCAAGAAGTCCTTTCTCCATGAAGTCACCGTAGGAAACAGGCTCATCCGCCTCTTCTCCAACGGCACTGTCCTGTATGCACTCAGGTGAGAAGGTGTCTGGGACTCTGGGATTGGAGGAAAAGGCACTTACAAGAGGAAAGACATGTATATTCTGGTACTTCTGACCAGCACCAAAGGGCCAGCCTGAACTCCCATTCCCCACAAGCTCCTGTTTTATACCCCAGTGCCAATCAGAAGGGCTTCTCTCAGTACAGCCTGGCTATAGTCACATCTTCTAAGCAACTACTCGGTGCCAGGCCTCCTGGAAGACTACTTGCAGTCTACTAAGGAAAAGCTGAGTGAAACAGACCTGCTCCTGTGAGAACAGGATGTAAACAAAGGAAGTATTGGGTGCCAGGATCCAAGCTGGGTAATGGTTAGGGGTGATGTTACAATGCACTTTTGTAGGATTATAAACTGGGCCTTTAAGAGCAAAGAAAGTTAGCAGAAAAGGAAGAAAGGGTGCTAGAGAGACAGCATGGGGACCTTGAGTTCAGAATCCCGGCGTCGGTATAAAAGGTGAGCCTAGTGGCATGCATCTAAAACCCCCATGCTGTGGGATAGAAACAGACAGATCTTGGGACTTACTAACCATACAGTCTAGCCCTAAGTTGTAAGCTCCCAGGTTCAATGAGAGACCAAGTCTCAGAAGAAAAGAAAAATAGGGTGAAGACCGGATGACTTCCTGAATAAAATGCTTGCTGCCCAGGTTTGAAGATTAGAGTTCTAAGCCCTACCAATCATGGCAGCCCACGAGCGCACTAGCAGATAGATAGCATTTCTGGGCATGTCTCAGAAAGACTGCATTTCACAGAGACCGGCCCAAACCCCAACTCCTCTTTCAAGAAACATAACTCTCCATTGATTCCCAATCTACATATTTCCTCCATGCTTCCATGGGAACCTGTTGATTTGCACAGTAGGTGTGTTCATATAAACTTCTGTACCTGGGAGTGTGCATCTAGTTTGTATTACAGCACGTAATGCAATCAGCCTGTGGAAGAATTTAAGAACTGCCAATAAATCACAGTTGATAAACAACTTGCCACTAGACTTTCTAAATGGTTTCTCAAGCCAAGGTTTCTCTATGTAGCCCTGGCTCTCCTGGAACTCACTCTCAAACTCACAGAGATCCACCTGCCTCTGCCTTCTGAGTGCTGGAATTAAACGTGTGTGCCACCACCAGCTGGCTGTCACTAGACTCTAGTCTTAAACAGTTCTGTGAACTTGAACAAGCTACTAGGCCCTCTGAGCCTCAGTTTCCTCAAAAACAAAATAAGAAGACTAGCAGTTCTATCATAGAGCTATCCAAAGGGTTAATGTGTGTGTGACATCCTCAGCACAGCAACTGACTTGCAGCAAGCAAGTAGTGACAGTGGCTGTTTTTTCTCTGTCTCCCTTAAAGGAATGTAGAGCTCCATCAAGTTGGACACTATGCTAGAGCAAACACATCTGCCTCCTAGATGTAGCCAGCACTGTACTTCATAGACCAGGAACCCACTAAAAATGTGTGAATGTAAGAAAGGAAGATAAAGGCCTGACTTTCAAAGTCTCCACTGTCTTGTTGAGCAGCCTGGGGTGAATCCGAGAGCTGTGAGCTGTAGCACCCGGTACCCTCTGGGTTCTCTACATCCTGACCCCACCAAGGATCCAGGAGACCAGGACTCCTGTCACACCTATGCTGCTCAGAGCCTTGCAAGCCTAAGCAAGTCCAGTGATCACTGTTCCAGACCTACAAAGGGTTGTCATTGAAACCCTAAGTACAAAAACATCCCCAGAAAGAGGAAGTGGGCACAAAGTCCCACTCCCAACCAAGATGCTATTTGCAAGTGATAGCTGCTGGTAGGCAGGGAATCACTTTTCTCTAATGGAGTGACATTATATCAACCATACTTCAGAGTAGGCCTCATGTTCAGGAGCAGTTGGTCCACACAAAACAGATTCCGTGGGTTTTGTTTTGTTCTATGTGCTTTGTTGTTGTCATTTTGGTTTGGGGTTTGGGTATTTGTTTGTGTGATTGGTTTTTTTTTTGAGAGAGAGAGAGAACATGAAGTTGGGTGAGTAGGAAGCGAGGATCATCTAGGAATAGTTGGGGTAAAGGAAAGAATATGATCGAAATAAATTGTATAAAAATAAATTACAATTTTTAAAAAGTATCTTCAGAGGCTACAGAGATGATTCTGCACTTGCAGAGGACCTGGGTTTGGTTCCCAGCACCCATACGATGACTCACAACCATTCTTAACTCCAGTTCCAAAGGACCCAATACTGTGAAAGACTTAAAATAAATTGAATAAAGGTAAAATTTTTGTTTTTAAAACCTATTCAACACACTGGAGAATGAGTCTGTTCTGTAACATTGTAGATGTTTGCCTCTGAGTTGCCAGCATTCCAGCTTCTTCTACTTTGGATCCAGCTTTAACTGGGTCTGATGAGTATTGTTGAGCACAGAAAACCTCAGGAATGCTTGGATGCAGGCTCCAAGCCACAAGTCCCCACAAGAGTCTGAGAAAAAGTCCTCTTGGAGCAGACCTCAGGAAGAAATGGGAACTTCATCTCTTCCTCATAGCACTCTTTCTGAGTCCATTTCTTTTCTTTTTTATTTATTTCTTATTTTTTAGAATCACAACAACTGTTACATGCAACATGGACCTATCTAAATACCCTATGGACACACAGACCTGCAAGTTGCAGCTAGAGAGCTGTGAGTATACATCCTGAAGTCCCCCGGGTGACTTTCTTGGGTGACTTCCATCTCTGTTTTTGCAGAGTACCCCATGCCCTATGAGCTTTCTTTCTTTATGCTGATCCACAATGGATTGAACCATTCCGCCTGTACATCCAGATAGATTCATATTCTTTCAAAGGCAAACTGTGTGACGTTGCCTCTTTGGTGGAGGACCATTCCGCATTAGTACCTAATATCTCCAGCCACAAGTAGAGAGATGACTGAAGAAAATGCTTTAATATAGCTGATATGTAGATCATGGCCAGCACACTGCATCCATCTGTCAAATTGGGCCCGTTGCCTGTTTCTGGAAGGAGATGCATTACAGCAGAGTGACGGCCATTCATTTGCAGATTGTCTGTGGTTGCTGTCACACCGTAATAACAGAACTGAGTATTTGTGACGGAGACTGTACCGTCCACAAAGCCTAAAATAATAACATTCTTCATCGCTTCAGAACTTTTAGGAGCCTCCAAGAGCTAATTCCATGTGAAATTCCAAGGATTGTATCCTTTCCCAGACTGTCATAGCCACGGAATCTTGTTTCATGGATATTTCTATGGCTACGACCTTTAGCCACACATCTACCCTTGCCATACCAAAACCAAATCAACCCCAGACCCCTATAAATGCTGATGCAGATGTCCTGAGCCTCATCAACCCCATTTCCATTTGTTATTAAATATGCCTCAGGTTAGCCTTTGAAGCCCAGAAGGCTTCAAAAGGTTTCTTTACTTTTCCTAATAGACATGTGCTGGCTTCTAGTTAAACCTTGCTATGCAACTACAGAGAAAGTAGGGAGGCTAGCTGGAAAATGACCATAGGAGGGACAGCTAATGTTATGACCTCAGTCTGCCTTTGTCCTGGTCACCTTGACCAAATCATTTTTCCATTGGCAGCAGTGAATATAATGAATAATAGGCTCTTTTCCTGATAAATAGTGCTGCATCCACATGCCAACCACTCTTAGAGATACCTTCCAAACAAACCCGTAAGTGTAGTTTTTCCCACCTTATGATTATAGAAATTGAGACTCATCACAATTTAGCATTTTTCTAAAGGGACCTGGGAAGCAGAATCAGTGGGTCTGAAGCCCGGGGAGAGGGAACAACAGTTCCAAGAGCTCTTTTACTGGCCAGAGGCCCATGAGGATATCGTTCCAGTGGCTTGCTTGTCTGTGATGTGGGCTATCCATTTCTCCCTATATGCCATAACATGCTTTCAAGCAATTGTATGGGATTTCTAGGTTCTCAAGCACCAATTGATAATCACCATTTCCCCCCCCAAACCAAGGGACCATGTAGTGCTTGTTTGAGATTCGCAAACCATGCCAAATGCTAAACTGAAATACAGTATGACTATCAGATGGCAGTCCCAAGCTTCTTCCATGCCAGTTCCTCTTGGTTACTTAGGAACAAGGCCAGTGTTTTTCCTTTCCCCTGTGTCTTAAGGAAAATATTTTGACTCAGTCTAATACTTCAGTTCTACATACTTTCCCACTAAAGTCTCCAGCTAGTCTGGATGGGTGGCTGAATTTCATCTGCCTACCCTCAGTTAGTTCACCCACTCAACAACCACATGCCTGTTCTGTGTTAAATGCCATGTTGAATATTGGCAATACAAAGATAAAACGATTCACCCAGTCTTCAAGAAGTATACCACCTTACAGAGAACACGGGACTTAAAATAATCATGAGAGAATAAAAGATAACAATAAAAAGTAATGGCACCATGAAAGCCTGCTAGGGAGTCAGAGATACCCAGAGGGAATTATCACCTGAAATCAGAGGAGGGATCAGTTCCAACTGACTAAGTGGACAAAAAAAAAAAAAAAAACAGGGCACAGTACCACAGAAACGAGAAGAAACAGAGCAAAGGTTAGTAAGGAGCAAATGGGAGTTGGGTCATATGGTGGGTGGGAAGCACAGAGTGCTTGCCTAGCATGTGAAAGACCCTGGGGGAGAAGAACCAAATATTCAAATCAATCATTGATGTTTGTGATGCAGCTGCCTCCAACACACAAAGGACCTCACTTGGTATATGTAAAGCTTTGTAAATGGGTAAATGAGCATCTAAATCATAGCCTGGGTATTTCCTATATTGGAAAAATGAGGGTTTACTCTAAATGGGTATAGGTCAAATCAATTCCTTGAGATTGTTAAACAATCTCCATTGTTTCTTAGTGTGCATCTCTGAATATCCCCCAAACTTGAGCACCTGGGATAGGGAAATAATGCCACAGATATGACTCATGAAGGCATCAAAGTGGAAAATAACTATAGACAAGTCTTGGGAACCACTGGGTACTCTATACTTAAGGAAATGCCAGAAGAGAAGAACTGTTATGAGAAGAAGCCATTTTTCAGAAGTATACATTTAACTAGAGACTTAGGCAGATTAATTATCCTATTGATTCAGTGCATGCAAACCCTTCTTGAAGGAATGCAGATGTTTGGTAGCAGAATGCAACTTGAGGTTATCAAAAAGAGAAGTCATTCGGGTGTAACACAATAGAAATAATTGCCCTCCATGTGTCATGACTGGGTTCATCCCGAATCCCAGGAGCAAGATTCTCCAAGAAACTTCAGCACTTTGAGTGCACAAACACTATCCCCAAGGAACAGAGGAAGCTTCCATGGGCTGCTTATTAGCAGGCGTTTAGGTATTAAAAACCTCACTAAGGTTTTCTTTTCTTTTCCTATATACTACCACTAAAAAAATTATTGATATTATCTTAATCTCCCACATTTACCTAGGAACAAAGAGTGGTAGTAGATAAAAACTGTGAACCTCTACTAGGAGTGAAACCAAGTACCTAGGTAGAAATCTGCTCTCCTCATTTTCTTAGAGATATCTTCATTACTTTGGGATTCCAATCTAATTTCAATGACTACCTTCCACTGGTTTCCTGTTATTCCAAAGGAAAGCCCACAGCTTCATCTGGAGCTCAAGGAGCTCAGACATTATAAGATAAAGCCTACTAGATAATAAGTTCCATAAGGATTATTCTTAGCATAATATTGGTCCCAACATCAGCATCATAGTCTCAGTAGCCTTTGAAGCAATGAAAAAAGATGTTTGTGTTTATAACCATAGGTGCTGGAATCATATGGCATTATCACTAGCTGTATGATATTGGCTAACAAACCTTTCTGAGTCTCAGTTTCCTACTCCTTGAAATGGAAAAAGTAACAGTACCTGGCTGGATGAGTTGCCTTCTATATAACTCAGATTTATTGAGCTATAATGTATGTACCATAAAATTCACCCATTTTAAGTATATAATTGAAAGTTTTTAGTAAACTTACCAGGGTGTGTAGCCCTTGGCAGGATGCATTGCTGAAACATCCCCATCACCCCCAAAGAGATCCCTTGTGCTTATTGTGATCTCCCCAATTTCCTACCACCAACTCCCAGGTACCACTAACTTACATTCTGCCACTATGGATTTGTCTCACATGAACATTTCATATAAGTAAGATCAATATGATCTGCTTCCTTTTGCATCTGGCTTTTTCACAGAATGCTGTGGCATGTTATCAGTACTTTATTCCTTTTAATTGCTGAGTTCTGTTTCTTTCCTGCTTTTTCAGTTGGTGGGCTTTTAGTTCATTCCTAAATCTGGCCACTGTACATAATGCTGCTGTGAATATTTCTACACCAGTCTTTCTGTGACTGGTACTTCATTTCTCTCAAGTAAATGCCTTGGAATAGAATTCTGATTCAAATGATATATTTATTATTTAGGTTTTTAGTTAGTCGTTTTGTTTCCCAAAGTGGTTGTATATCTTACATTCCCACCAGTACAGTTCCAGCTTGTCAATATCTTTATCATTTTTTCTCATCTCTTCATTATTATCACTATCTGAACAAGCATGAAGTAGTGTGTGGTTTTGCTTTGCATCTTCTTAGTGACTGATAAAATTGGGTCTGCTTTTTGTGCTCATTAACTATGAACACATCTTCTCAACAAGGATTAGAGGAGATGATAATGTCTCAAGGCACTTAGAAATTGCTTACTGAGTAATAGATACTACATGATTATCACTGACATTCATGTACTTTGAGATTAAGCTTTTCAGAGAGGGGCACAGTGTTGGCTTTTGTATCTTATTTGCCTACAGGCACCGCATCCCTTCCCTCTAGGATCACCCATTTCCATCATTCCTCAGCAGTCCCGTTTGGCTCCGCCCAGGACCCCTGCTTGCCTCCCAAACCCCCGTAGTTACCAGACATCCGGGCTACGCAGTGCGAGTCGCAGCAAATAGAGCCCAGCACTGCCCATGCCCAAGCAGATGAAGCCAATCATTGGGATGAGCTGCAGGAAGAACCAGGTGCTCTGAGGGTCTGAACTCTGCACAGGTCCCACTCACCCGGTGCCAGCGTTTCCACCCCTTTTATCTTTATGCAAGGTCTACACCCTCCCGTTCGTTAGGGAGCGAGACTGAAGCCTACAACCACATTTTCACCATACTCTCCCTTCCTCTGAGATGATCCTGCCCAAGGAAGATTCCAGGGACATGGGATATATTACAGATAGAATGTGGGATGTCCCTGGAAGATTTTGGAGCATTAAGGAAGCCAGACAGGAGGCAGGGTTTAGGGGTTCTTGAGAGGTGGGGTGGCAGGAGGGAAGTTAGAGTCTGGGGACTGAACTCACCCCGGGGTGTCTTTTTATCTGCCGGTAGAAGTTATGAAACCCTTTAGAATCTGAGAGTTTTCATATATAATGGACAAATGATTCCTCTAGTCTAAGGTATAGTATCTAGTGAATAAGCACATTTTAGGAAAAAATGATACTTCACATACATAAATTGATAGTAAGATCCATCACAATTTCAGAAATGTAAAAACAAAAGTCCATCTTAAAGTTGAAGAAACACAGAAATGTCTACAGGACTATAAGGACGTTAGAGATATGTGTTGTGTAGAGGACAATATAAATGGCTCATAAAAGGTAACTTATCACTACTATCAACTGATATGAGTAAAGCCAACATTTATCAAAAGCACATATTGACAGAAATTCATAAAGTGGCTGGTTACAGGATTTTTTATTTTTTCATTTATACCAGTGAGAATATGAATAGATCCCTCCTGAAGTCCCAGACATTATCCAAGCTTAGACTGCTCTGAAAGACAGGCTCTAACATGGGTCTCTTTGTGGTAACATGCTTAATAAGTGTCATTCAGTAGGGAGGCCATTTATATCATCCGCCAGGCTTGGACAATGCCTAGCACACAACTACTTCTCAACCAGTCAAAACTGGTCCTAGCAAAAGATTTCATTCTGCTAAGCTTGAGAAACCTAGCCAACTTTTGCATGACATGCTCCTTTAGAATAGAACTCTTGCTGTGTCTACTCTGTGTCATTTCTCAAACCAGCTAAGTCTGTAGAATCCTTGCACTAACCAGGGCTCACTTTCCTTTACCAGGGGGATACGATGGCAATGATGTGGAGTTCACCTGGCTGAGAGGGAATGATTCTGTACGTGGGCTTGAAAGCCTGCGCCTTGCTCAGTACACCATCCAACAGTATTTCACTTTGGTCACCGTATCCCAGCAGGAGACAGGTAACTCTTGTGACCCATCACACAGAGAATAAAAGTACTTAAAGAAAAGGTTGCCACCTGAGTCATAAGAGCATGACCTCCACCTCTACTCCCGTGGAGTGCAAGCATCCTGTAGTGGTGTAGAGTAGGGGAAGGGATATGGGCATAGAACCTGTGGACTCTACACTCAGGATGGACACGGTCTGCTGGAGAATAACCTTTTGGGCCAATACTGAATTTTAGCTGGTACCTTCCAGGATTTTCTAATGACTATTCAAATGTAGCGCTCCCTTGTACACAACAAGTCACTCATGTTTCTAAAGAGCACACTGGTCACTGAAGAATGAAGTTAAGAAAGTGTTCACAGAGCCGGGCGTTGGTGGCGCATGCCTTTAATCCCAGCACTCGGGAGGCAGAGGCAGGTGGATCTCTGTGAGTTCGAGGCCAGCCTGGTCTACAGAGCGAGTTCCAGGACAGCCTCCAAAGCCACAGAGAAACCCTGCCTCGAAAAACCAAAAAAAAAAAAAAAGAAAGTGTTCACAGGTAAAGAAGACAGTAGCAATACCACATGACTACCTTATTATCTATTCATCATGTACAGAGCCAGATGTCTGGGAACTGGTCATTTTAAATAGTTGTTTTGGTATTTCAAAATAAGGTTTCTCTGACTGTTCTGGAACTTGCTCTGTAGACCGGCTAGCCCCAAACTCACATAGATCTGTCTGCCTCTGCCTTCCTAGTGCTGGGATTAAAGGCGTGCACCACCATGCCTGGCTTAAATAGGTATTTTCTAAATGACCTGATTTTACAAACAATGGCATTTTCTTCTCTGTTCTTCATGGCCAAGTTAGGAATCCTTCACTTCATCAATATTTATACTCTTTAAAACATTTCCATGTACTCTAGTTGAGTCTAGATGACTTTAAAAATTAAATGTATGTCAAACTGTGACTAGAAAAAAGACAGGAAAGAAAGATGACAGCTCCATATTGTTTATATTCCCCGCAGGCAGCATGTGTACATAGGTAATTTCCTAAGCATGATCCTGGAGTGATACCTCTGAAATAAACAAAAAATAAATTATTGGGGATGGGTGGATAGCTCAAACAATAAAGTGCTTACCTTGTGAGCATGAGAACTTGACTTCAATCCCCAGAACCCACAGTGGGGGAGGGGTGGACACACTGGGTACACCACTTGTAACTCCAGTACCAGAGAGGCAAAGACAGTGGAACTCTGAGGCTCGCTGGCCAGCACCTAGCCTACTCGGCAAGCTCCGGGCCAATAGAAAATCCTGTCTCAAACAAAAAGGTAGATGATGCCTGAAGAACAACATCCAAGACTTCACTCTGGTCTCCACAAACATTTACACATACATACACACACGTGCATATACACAAAAATGGAATTATATTTAATAGGCCTATTCCACTGTAATCTAGAAAACAATGGACTGTCTTAAGTAATCTTCATTAAACAGGTATTTATTAACAACTTACCATGTGAGTGCAAGACTGAGAGACACAGGGTTTTCCCCCCTGGGGGTTCACAGTCTAGTGAGTTACATGTGAAGAAAATTGGTGCTTACGATACTGAAGGAATGCTTTGATAAAGGGAGGCATAAGAAGAAAACACGAGTGCATGGCTTAGATGGTAGCAGCCCTGCAAATCCCATGTCAGGCAACACAGAGGACCTTTGTGGTAGTCAGAGAGGCAGTTCACAGTTGACTAGATTTTGGTAACATAAGGCTTAGTACGTCTGTGGTTTGGGCAACTCCTCTCCTGTGTGGACAGACACAGTTTCTTACCTCTTGTTTGCACTCTCAGGAAACTATACTCGATTGGTTTTGCAATTTGAGCTTCGGAGGAATGTTCTGTATTTCATTCTGGAAACCTATGTTCCTTCTACTTTCCTGGTGGTGTTATCCTGGGTTTCATTTTGGATCTCCCCTCGATTCGGTTCCTGCGAGAACCTGCATTGGTAAGAAGCTCCCAGGGACAAGTTCTAAGGACTAGGTGAATCAGGTGCTGTTTAAATTTCTATCATTATCTTCACTAATGGTTGCAGGGCCATCCTAAGAGTTGGTATCACAGAACGAGAAATGGGTGCAGAGATAGGAGGACTGTATTGTTTTATAGTGACAGATGAGATGATCTTGTGTAAACAGTCCACTGTCAGTTACTTTATTACTGACTGTCCATCTCTAAGAGAAGACAGAAGATGACAGATTTAGAAAACTATGTCACTTCCATTTGTTTGAGATGAATAAAACAATCCTATTCCAGAAGGTCACAGACTCTTTGAAATGAGACCTGTACTGTCCATGAGTCCTGTCCTCATCTTGCTGGCTTGTGGGTGGAGCCACCCAACCAGATGATAGAGGATGATAGAGGCGGGGCCAATGTACACCAGCATAGAACAGTACCTGCTTGTTTTCTAGGAGTGACAACTGTGTTATCCATGACCACACTGATGATTGGTTCCCGCACATCCCTACCCAACACCAACTGCTTCATAAAGGCCATCGATGTGTACCTGGGGATCTGCTTTAGCTTCGTGTTTGGGGCCTTACTGGAGTATGCTGTTGCTCACTACAGCTCCTTACAGCAGATGGCAGTCAAAGATAGGGTAAGGATTTAGAGGGTGCTCTCTACACTCCATCACCTGGGTTATGCACTGCTCTGAAGAGGGGATCAAGGCTTGGTTCCTATCTCCAGAGTAATTCACTTTGGTCTAATGAGTCTTATTCCTACTAAGGTGGGCACATTGGAAGACAGGGTAACCCTTAGCCATGGTTGTTCTCTTCACCAGATAAAATGGGATATCGAATTTTAATTTTCTAGCAAAAAAACTATTATTCATATGCAACATGAAGGCATAATCATAAGAACAAGCATCTAAGAAAAAGCCTGATGTCAAACTAGATATGCTTAGATGTTCGCACACTTCAGATTAACATGTGGTTACTATTTAATTCTTCTGATGTAATTTTATACTCTTAATTTTTACAAGTAACAGCTTATTCAAAAAACACATGGAAGAAATCAACTTGTAACAAAATCCTTGGGATTATAATCTAAAACTTCTTTGCTCCAGTGCGATGCATTGTTTCTCCTTCACACAGTACTCTTTATAGTTACATTGGATCCCAAGGTTATTTGCAAACTAAATTTGATAGACATTAGCCCACTAACAACGGATAGGGATCAGAAAAGTGCCATCCTGAGCAGTGTGCTATCAGATCACAGGGGTCTAATAGTGAAGATATGGCAACCAGGAGACCAGTGGCTTTGCCATTGTGTTTGGTTGTTGTGAACAATCCAAGCACCAAAGACAGAAGAGCATGTGTACCAGTCAGAGGAGAATGTGGATTTCATGTATTTTCTTCCATAGGCTTCCCCTAATTACACACACAAATTCAGATTTGTTAGAATGATGTATGAAGGCTGGAGAATTCCCAAGATGTTCTATTGGAGCTACCAGTATACAGCCCCATGCCCCTGAATACATGACAGTAGGTGCACAGTGGAATATATGCTGTCTCCTTTACATCTCATTAAGTATCCCAAAACTCAGGGAAATTGAAAACCACCATTCTCCTTATTTTATTACTGAGAAATGTGTCCTCCAAGTAATGAAGCAACTCAGCCAAGACCCCATATCCTGTGTCATAGGCACCTTATTGGATAGTGGAAAGTCCCTGGATTTTCAGGGAAAACAATCCGTTTCTAGTGTGTGGCAAAGACCACATGACACAATGGGTTTATATTATCTCTCATAATCTCTTCTCCCAGAACAGACAAGAGCTTTACCAAATACCTGTTAGGTGCTTTACACAATTTATGCCACTTAATCTTCCCCTTAGTCTCATGAAGGAGCAATTAATATCATTACCGTGTTACGGACAGGGATTCAAGTAACTAAAGTTTCCGATAGTAACAGAACAACTGAGATTTAAGCCCCAGTCTACTACCTTCACAGAACCCTGTTCTTCCCAGTATCATACATATACATTACTGTGTCCTGTCTTCCAAGCTAACTATTTTCTATGAACCAGGGGACAGTGAAGGAATCAGAAGATGTCAATATTACTAACATCATCAACAGCTCCATATCCAGCTTTAAGCGAAAGATCAGCTTTGCCAGCATTGAAATTTCTGGTGACAATGTCAACTACAGTGACTTGACAATGAAAGCCAGCGACAAGTTCAAGTTTGTCTTCCGAGAAAAGATCGGCAGAATTGTTGATTATTTCACAATTCAAAATCCCAGCAATGTGGACCGATATTCCAAACTGCTATTTCCTTTGATTTTTATGTTAGCCAATGTATTTTACTGGGCATACTACATGTATTTTTGAGATGGCATTGAATTTTTGTAAGCCATGTCTTTAATAGAATAACATTATAATGCTAAAGATATTCTAGGACATGTGTATGCACTTTAGCCCAGAAAGCTACAAATGGGCTAAAATAATGACTATTCTAAGATGTGTAGAAGTCCTAGCATGACAAGAACCTATAATGAAATCACTATGAAGTGACCTTTTTCTTCTTCAGTTTTGGACAGACATCCCCACGGAGCTCAAGATCACAAACCTACTCAGGGCTCTTTGCTCTCTGGGTACCCGGTTTTCATTCACTGCATAAAAATACAGATTGAGGGTTTTATTTTCTAAAGAATTCATAGTGGCATTTACTAAATCTCTGCAATGTTTATAAGATGAATGCTTGCCAGTTTAGGGAACAACATTTTCTAATTTTTGTTTTTCCTTGAAGTGAAATGTGGGTTCATGTCAATTCACTGGTGGTCACCATACTGCATCAACTTAATACCAGATGAGTTCTCAGTATTACTTAGTACCACAGGAGAATTGTCCTCAAATTCCAGTAAGTTCTATTATTGAGAAAGCAAATGTTAATGAATAAAATTACCGGATCAATAAACTAAAACATAAATCCTTTAATATGGTTCCCCAAGCTTGAGGAACTCCTGGGATTTACACCACTGTTACACATTATTTTATTGTTATACACTCTGAGTCCTAAACTGTATAAAAGCTATTTCCCACACCAGGGAAACAGGAAGATGTTTTGAACTCATTTTAGGATTCTTAGTACAGAACACTGCCACGAAGACTTGCTGGGTCAAGTCTATTCTTGATCCACCTTTACTCACACACTGGCTAGGTTCCAAGTAGACCAGAGAGTTCTCAGACAGCCTGTCATTTTGTTGATCTCACACTGGGGAACGTTTTGTCAGTGGGAGATCCCCTGTATCCTTCCAGGAGGAGCTGTCATCCCTGTACTCCAGTGACCAGGCAGAAGTGATACCTTTAGATAAGGAGCCATATGACCCAGATACAAATACCTTGTCTTGTATAAATTATTTTCGCCAATCCTCATAACTGGACTAAATTTTTTCTTTGACCATGTCTTTACTTGCAAGGGTTCAGTGCAAAGAGTCATTGGTCTGGTTTGAGGCCTCTGGTTTCTGCTACACTGTGATGCTGGGCCCTAACTGGGACTCCTCTTGGATACCCTGTTGTTTCTTTGTGTCGTGGAGGTCCTGCAGTTTTAGGTCTACAGGACAGGTCCTTCACAAGCTCCAGAAAATCACAAATAGGGTGGATATTGGGGTGGGCCAACCCATAACCTGGTTCTGGGCCTGCATAGTTGC
This sequence comes from Mesocricetus auratus, assembly GCF_017639785.1. NCBI lineage: Eukaryota > Metazoa > Chordata > Mammalia > Rodentia > Cricetidae > Mesocricetus > Mesocricetus auratus. The sequence goes on along the minus strand of NW_024429191.1, from coordinate 13,902,628 downwards.
AAGGTTGATCATCCTGCAAGCTCTTTCCCCTTCCGCCCCCCCCCACCCTGATCCTCACTACCAGGGTGAGCTCTCTAGTAGCTGGACAACTTTAAGTGGCTTATCCTGCACTCCCAGGAGACGACTGGCCCTGAGTCTTGAATTCTCTGAGCAGAGATAAGACCATGAGTTGTCTTTTCTGAGTTCAGCCAGTGTCACCCTGACCTAGGAACTCATGTACTCCTCTCCCTCGATCCTTGGGACTCAACTATTTCAAAGACACTCACCATCCTCAGCGCTTCAGCCTTCTTTTCTAATGAATGTATGCCTTTTACTATCCTTTCTAAAACAAACCAGAACTTCAGATGGTCTTTGTTTTCACTTCCATAGGCTCTCCTTTTTATTGTCATGATACTCCTCTTCATGATTCAGTTTCTATGAGCTTGATTGTCTGGCACTTAACAAATGTTTCTACTTTAAAATTCTTTAAATTGTTGGAATATACTTTGAAGCTAGGTGTAGTTGTACCATTAGAATTCTTAGTAAAATCTCTGTATATTTTATAATTGTCATGCACATCTTTAAGGGGAGAGGTTAGTAGGAGATGGGAAATGTGGTTAAAGGATTCAACCATATTTGTAATTTTTTATAAAAAAATGTTTAAAATATAACTTCACTGAGGACTCATGTAAGCTATTGAATAATGATAATTGTAAATATGTGAAACTATAAAATAAATATACCATATGAGCTACAGAGTGGCAATTATAGAGCAATGTCAACATGTCCCACATACAAAAGATGTATATTATAGTGCTAATTCAAGAGCCTCACACTCCTCCATGCTTCTCTCCTACCCCAGACAACACATTACACATTCACACACAAGGAGAAAAATATAGTTTTGTAGATGTAAGGATATAGTTTGGGAGAAAAACAGCCTTTAGATTTTAGAACCATGGTGCCCTTTGGGTGGTAGACTACAGCATTCAAATTCCTAACAAAAACTGCTAACTCCTTACATCTGCCCCAAATATTCTGCCTATCCTGAGTATTATCTATACAGATTTTATTACAAATACTTAGTTTTAGATGAAAATATCAAGAAGAATTTTATCAAATATCCAAATGAATGTAACTAGATGGGATAAGACATACTGTAAGTCATGGAAGCACAATCTTTAACTATCTTGTTATTGAGAATATCAAAAGTCTCCACAGAGGGAGTTGTGTAAACATCGGAAGGCATCCAATAGAGAACAAATGTCGTAAGGCTCATTTCAGATGGAGGCAGGGAGAAGTGAAGACACGAGCACAGCAGAAAGATCTGGAGAGTGCTGCAGACCACAAGCTGGAAAGGAGTAGCCATGCAGCAGGTCCCATGCGAGGAAAACAGTGCAGTGTGAGCCTTCAGTACCAGCCCAGGACAGAGACTTAGCGTCAAGTTTGATGTCCAAGGTTGCCAAATAATCTTCCTCCAATGCTGGGCATTACTCTTTCAGGGGCAGGACTGTTCTCAGCTGCTGGTCCACAGTGAATTTTCATTAGTCCATGTTACATTTTGCTGCAAAAGCTCCTTAATTCTTAAATATACATTCTAAAAATTGACTTTCAATGTACAGGTAACATGCTTGTCTTAGTTAGGGTTTCTATTGCTGTGACCAAACACCATGACCAAAAAGCAAGTTAGGGAGGAAAGGGCTTATTTGGCTTACACTTCCATATTGCTGTTCATCATTGGAGGAAGCCAGGACAGGAACTCTAACAGGGCAGGAACCTGGAGGCAGGAGCTGATGTAGAGGCCTTGGAGAGTGCTGCTAAGTCACTTACTCCCCATAGTTTGCTCAGCCTGCTTTCCTATAGAACCCAGGACCAGCAGCCCAGGGATGGCATCACCCACCATGGACAGTGCTGTCCCTCATTGATCACTAATTGAGAACATGCCTTACAGCTGGATCTCCTGGAGACATTTCCTCAACTGAGACTCCTTCCTCTGGTGACTCTAGCTTGTGTCAAGTTGACCTACAAAACCAGCCAGTACAATGATCCAACATATGGTTAATATGATTTCTGCACCATGCTAAGGACTTAAAAGAAAATTTTCAAATGAGTAAGTTTCATCTATTATTAATTAAAAAATATAAATACTAAGGGGCTGGAGAGAAGGCTTCTCAGTTAATAGCACTTGCTGATCTCGCAGAGGATTCAGTTTCCACCCTCCGCATGGTGGCTCACAACTGGCTGTAAATCCCAGTCCCAGGGCATCTGATGCCTTTTCCTGGCATCCACAAGCACTAGGGAAATGTGATGCACACTTACACACAGGTAAAACACCCATATACATCAAATAAAAGTAATCTTAAAGCTGGAAGTAGTGGCACACACCCTTAATCCAAGTACTCAGGAGACAGAGTAGGTGAATATCTATGAGTTTGAAGCCAGCCTGCTCTACAGAGCAAGTTCCAGGACAGCCGGGGCTACACAGAGAAAAGCTGTCTCAAAAACAATAATTTTTTTTCTGAGACAGGGATTCTCTGGAACGTGCTCTGTAGAGCAGGTTGGACTTGAACTCAGAGATCTGCCTGCCTCTGCCTCCAGAGTTCGGGGATTAAAGGTGTCCACCACCACCACCACCTAGCAATAACAATAAATTTAAAATATGTGTATCAGGGCCTGGAGAGATGGCTCAACAGTTAAGAGCACTTGCTGCTCTTGCAGAGGATCCAGAATGGGTCCCCAGCAGCAACATGGTGCCTTATAACTGTCTGTAACTCCAGCTTCAGGGGATCTGATGCTCTCTTATGACCCCTGGAAGCACCAGGCACCACATGGTACACATGAACACATGCAGGCAAAAATCTCATCCATATAAAATAAAAATATGTATATTAATCCAAGCATGGTGGAGCACGCTGGATCTCAGAAAGTTGACAGTTAACCTGGTCTATATAGCAAGTTTCAGGCCAGCCAGGGCTACATAATGAGACCCTGTCTCAAAAAAAATGTATATCAATCTTTTTGTAAAGAATATATATACATGTAAAGATAATATATATCATGTGTGCACGTGTGTGCGTGCGTGCGTGCGTGTGTGTGTGTGTGTGTGTGTGTGTATTGGTGTATTTGATTTTAAAACCATTGAGTCCAATTCTGGCCCACATTTTTAAAAACAATGTATAGAAGCTGGAAAAGAGAAAAATATCAGAGGTTGTTAAAATTGTGAAAAGCAAGTCCAGGGACTTTGCACCTTGAAATGCAAGGCTGAGTGGTTGTGCCTGTCGTTATTAGGTTTTCTAGAGTGTTCTTGTAAGGGACAGGCTGCTCTACTGTTCTACTGAGTCAGTGAACTGGATACAAGTAAATGGGCATAAATGAATGTACGAGAGAAAGTCTGATTGTTTAGAAGGAAGGAAATAAAATGCTCAGATTCGCCATCTGGAAACTTCCTTTGGGAATAAACAATAAATAATAACAAACAATCATCTCTCCCCTTTGATTTTGCCGTCAGCCTGACATAAGCAGATGGCTTACTCTACCAGGTAATCTTGGGAGGTTTGTAGATGCAGAGAGACACCTCTCAGTGATGAAAATTAAAGCCTCATACAAGGCATTGCTAACACAGAAGCAAATGCTTATGAATATTCCTGTTAGCCCAAGAGGTTGAGTGCAACAACTGTGATTTATTTGGGCAGACTTAGAGTGGAGTGGTGTGTCTCACAGCTTTCAGTGACCATCCAGCTAGCCTGTTTATAATGGTGCCTTTCCAGAAACTAGAGAAAGGACGATTTGGAAAATTGAACAGAAATTTAAAAACTATCCACATAGCTTAATAAATGTTCATCTGCATCCCTATGACCATTGAGAGCATGTGAATTTGAAAGCATGTTGTCTGTTCTTCTATAAGTGAAGACAAGTCAATAGCCAAGAGGTCTTGGAGGTTGGGTGGTTCAAATCTTTCTTCCATGACCTGTTTCCTTTTCAAATACAGGCAGGTGGATGTTTTTATTAAGTTCCTGAAGAATATCTAGGTAGGTGTCTTACCATGCAAGCATAAGGATATGAGTTCAATACCCAGAACTTCCACAAAAACCTGACATGGCCATGTGCCTTTATAATCCCACCTTTGTGAAGAGTGGTTCAGAAATATGAGGATTTCTAGGTCTTCATGTCTACCAGCTAGCTCCTGGTTAAGTGAAAAACCAAGTTCCAAGGGACTAAGATAGACTAATAGATCAGGACACTACGCACATGCACACACATGCACACACACACACTATACCCTATACATATATACACTACAATTACACAATACTCACATATACACTCACCTACATGTACACACACACAAAAGCCAAACATGGATATCTGTAATCCTAACACTGGGCAAGGGGAGACAGAAGCCAGTTTAGCTGAATCAGCAAACTCTAGGTTCAGTGAGAGACCCTGTCTCAAAAAAGTAAGGTCTTGGAGAACAATTGAGAGAGACACCAAATATTGAACCTCTGGCCTTCACACGCACACACACAAATGTTTATACACTCCCACAAAAATGCACACACATGAACATGTACAAACAAAAAAATCCCAAATAAATAAGATTTCATAATTCATTGTTAGAATCTCCTTCATCTATCAGTCTCTTTATCTTTTAAAATTTGAATCTGAAATGTTCCCTCAAAGGCCCATGTTTTGAATATTTTTCCCTAGTTGGTGGCATTACTTTGAGAGGCTGGAAAACCTTTAGGAAGTGGGACTTATCTGGAAGAAGTAGGTCCCTAGGGCAAGGTTATACTTGCTCCTAGTTGAAATGTTTTTTGTAAATGTGCTAGGATGTTTTGCTTGTGTGTGTGTGTGTGTGTGTGTGTGTGTGTGGTGTGTGTGTGTTTGTACACCTACCATGGAGGCCAGAAGAAGCTACCATATCCTCTAGAACTGGAGTTACATCAGTTGTGGCTACCACGAGGTTGCCGAGAATTGAACTGGGTCCTCTTGAAGAGCAGCCAGTGTTCTCTACCACTAAGCCATCCTCCAGCCCCTGCTGCTGTCTACTTCTTGGTGCACTGTGGCATATGGAGCTCTGGCACATGCACTGACCACCATCAACTCTGCCTTGCCTTCTCCACCATGAAACCCTCTAAAACCATGAACAAAAATAAATCCTTCCCCTCTTACATGGTTTCTGTTAGGTGGTATAGTCAAAGCCATACAAAAGTAACTAATATACTACCATTAGTTAGCATACTTAGAAATTTTCTTTTATATCTTTTCTATACAATTGTGTAGAAAAAAAAGATAGTAGTAAGTCTGGATGCTATCCTTAGAATGCTGATTGTAGGGAGAGCCCTCGGCATACACTGGGGAATCGAATCTGGATTTGGGAAAGGTTCCATCATCCTCTAGCTGATGAAAACTGCTTAAGATACCTAGGTCATCTGCCAAAGCCATGCATTGGTCTCAGAAGTCTAGAATGTTGGTGCATGGTAGGCAGAGGAGCTATGTGACTGACAGCTGGCGCAAATCAGGGGCACTGAGTCTAATGAGATCTCAAGGCACACCATTTCCTATTTCCCAGAATTCTACACCAGAGGGGTTAAGCACGTACTGGCTGATTCTACTGGAGGGGATGGGGGAGGAGGGGCCCTATTGCCTCCAAATTGTGCTCCACAATCCTATTCCCTTTGCTGACTTTACTGTGAATCCTCTTGCTTTAAAAAAAATTATACCCATGCATGCAACCATGTACTGAGTCTTACTAGTCACCCTGCAGGTAGTGTTGAGGGCTTGGACACACATGCTTTGAAGCCATGCTTCCCAAATCTGGCTAACCATAAGGCCCACCAGTGCAGCTTTGTAGGCAACAGATCCTGGAGTCTAAACCTAGACCTACGGGCTCAAGGCCTATGTAGCTCAAAGTTTTCAGATGGTGTGTGTGTGTGTGTGTGTGTGTGTTTGTACAGATTCCAGATGTCTATAGAGACAGGAAAACAGCTGGAAGAGAACTTTTCAGGGAAAGATCATACAGTGTTTCTGCCACATAGAAGAGTCTAGCTGAATACATGAATAATGTATAGAGCAGGTGGGAAGCAGTGTTTTTTCCTTTGTCTTACTGAATGTCTTCTATGTCAGTGTCAAGAAGGGACAGATAAATGTCTGTTTCTGAAAAGGCTACAGTATGACAAAACGGCATCTGATGATGACACTGGTGGAGTTGCTCTTCATTATAATCCCCAGTGTTTGAGACACTGAGTTGTAAGTCAAGCGAAGGCACAGGCAAACATCTCGGGGTGAGCAAAAGTTAGACTCCATGCAGCCAGAGTTTGGCTTTTGCAGTGGGTGGGAACAGCATTTACCTAGAATACCTTGTAGATATTAAGGTCAAGCATGCAATTCCAAAGACTCCTTTAAAAATGACAGGGGAAATATAGAATGTGAATGAGAAACAAGCCTCCTACAGATCTGTGACAGAAGAGGGAATCTCCAAACACTGACTCCTTTCTCATTCCTATGGCGCCTGGCAGTCTGACCTGAGTTCATTCTGGACTTCACCAAAGGCAAAGACCTCACAATCTGGATTGTATTGTGCAGGTCACCCTGTGAATTAGACATTTGTTTAATTTTTCAGACCTTACAGGATGCCTTGAAGCTGGCCTTTTGGGTTGAACACTTTCACAGACATCTTTAACAAACAAAAAATATGGGTATGTCCTCATAAAATCCAGGCTGAGGCATTGAAGATGAATAAACAATTTCTAAGAGAGTTCTTAGAGAAGCAGGCAGATATGCCCCTGATGGATTTTGCTTTTCAATAACAAGTTATTGAACCAATTCACCAAAATGTATCTTGAAGAATCAAAAAAGCTCTCATTCATAAATCAAATCGTGTCTATGGAGCAGAACAAAGGAAACAGAGGATGACAGTGGAAACTGATAACCACAGGTGTCACCAATAAAAGTTAGACTCAGATGCCATGGCATTTAAAGCCACAATCTTTAGAATGCAATAATAAAGCGAATTTTCAGAATGTAAAGAAGTCCCAGGAGAAATTATCCATTTAGAAGGATATGAGATGTGTACCTTTTCTGGATTTGTACATTGCTTACATCCTAACAAAACGTTCTAATCCATTTCACAGTGGGATTCAAAGGCAAATTCTCCACAAGGGAAATAGAAGTTTGTTTTTTATCTACTGTAGTAATTTAATATAATTTATCAAGTTATTTTTTCCACAAAGAATTCAGCTGCATACCCTTTCACACTTATCCCAAAAGACTAATCCAAGCTTAATTTAGTGTAGAAGCCCAGAAATGAGAGTCAGGAGACTTGGACTCTGCCATTAACTTAATCTCTATTTGCCTAAGTTTCCTAATATGTCAAATGAGACAAAAGCATTCACCCGTCCTACCTCACAGGTTCGTGGCAGGGTTAAAAATGAGATTAAAAAATATGAATATGTTTTGGAAATGTGACATAAATTGTGTAAATTGGTTCTAATTAATTGGACATGTGATCACAAACACACACACACACACACTCACAATTTACTTCTCTAGAAAGTTAGACTTCAGAAATAGCTTGGACATCATGAAGATCAGTTTATTGACCATATGAATAAATGAGGGTCAAAGATCACAAGATATATCCCAGATCAAACACCATATAACCAGGTCTGGAAGCCATGTCACCTAAACCCAATGTTCTTTCCATAAATTCCTATCACATCCCCAAAACGATTCCGTGCATGCAACTCAGGCTTTGCCTACAAAGAACCAGAGGTTTAAGACTGCAGTTTATCAGTGCGGAAAAAAAGCTACAGCCCCACAGAGACACAGTGCAATTATCCTTTACCTGTGACTCCACAGTTCTTCTCAATCTTCCAGAGCTGTTCTACCCCAGAAGTCAGAGGTATGTCTGGCCTCTTTGCCATCAAACACATCATTCTTCTCCCCAACAGAATTTTAAAGACTTTTTTTTAGCAGAGAGGAGCCAGCTTTTCACCCCTTGCCTTTAAAAGAACCTACACAGAGATCACAGAGATATCTTTGGCCTCGCTTAGCTGCTCCAAAAATACAGTTCACAAGAACATCCTATTTCATTACTGCAGAGGGAAAAGCCTAAGAATGTTCAGCACCATGCAGCTGATTGTTTTAAAGATGTGTTTGTTTTCTACACAACACCAGCAATGAATCGTTTGCATTCGTAAAGGTAAGTTGCGTGTTCTGACACTGCAAATGGTGGTAAAGGTATTTCAAATTATCTCCCATTTGCTTACTGTATTAAACAAGAGGGAACATAAAAGGCAATAAAGTTATATCTTTATCAGAAAAAGCATATGGTGCTTTGGCAAGTACTGTGCTAACGCACCCTTGTCTGCTCAAAGTTTTATAATGTTTTCCAGATAGCACACAGGCATAAAACAACCCGGATGCAGTTTGCTGGGGGAAAATATTAAGAATGATCACCATAATGCAGTCCATCAGAGGTTTCTCATTTTGCTTCTTCTCCAATATTTTAGACAGACTTGATGTTATGAGTTACATAAAACAACCGTCTAGGGTACAAAGGCGCTAGTCAACAATTTATTAAAAGCCAACCACATACCAGGTGTCTCCTCTGCCCTATCTCTTGTTCTGGCTGTAACCCTCAAAGATTGACACTATTAACACATTTTACAAACAGAGAAGCAGTAGCCAAAGGTTATATATGTTGGAAGTGGCAGAGCTGGGATTCGAACCTCGTCTGTTAGGAGTAGGATTCTATCCAGCAAGTTTATTTACTTAATTCTTACAAGTTGTTACCCAAATATGCATCTCAGTTAGACAATAGCAAGAATGAAAGGAAGGCAAACAACAGGAGCGTGTCTCCTCCTCCTTCTTCCTTAGATGTGAACTACCATCTCCAAACCAGCAGCTCATCAGGTTGACATGGAAAAGCAAAGTGACTCTTCGAGGACCTCAAGCTGCCGACTGGAGCCATTGACCTGAGTCCACTGAGTTTAAGTTGGGGTTTTGCTTTTGAATCACAAAGTTTATGTGACCTCATTTAACGTCTTTCAGCTTTATTTCCTTCTCTGTAAAGGGCTACACCCATGGGCTTCAGTGATACAATGTGTCTGATGGCACACAAAGATGAGAAGTGTGCCAAACACTCATGCCACCACTCGCCACCACTCCAAGCGTGCTGCTGGGTGCACAGTAAATGATGGCTCTTTCACTGGGACTTCTGATGTATAAAAATAAAAGGCACATTATCAGTAAAACAAAACAAAGCTCACAGGTTCCGGTTTAACTGGTTTTTGTTGGCATCGAGCGGCCCCACCCCTCTTGATTTAAGAGCATCTTAAAAACAAAAAGTGGGTATCAAGCATCAAGTATCTATTTTCAAAAACAGATACTCTCTTTTTTTTTTTTGAGGCTCAGCAAACACTGAAGTCAGCTTAAAATAAAACCCATTTGCTTTCTCTTGACAGTTTAAGTAGATTAGTGCCACTAAGAGTGAGAAGAGTTCTTAGAATTTCTAATTAGTACGTCAGTCTCAAGGCTGTACACCCCACGACTTTGTATTTTTACGTAACAATCTTTTAGCCCTCATTTACAGCGTTCCTGAACCATCCTAAAATAAACAGAGGAGGACAACAACAACGAAAATACTTATGAGGTCTACTAAAAATAAAATAGCAGCCTGGCTACATGAAAAGTTGAAATGGGGACCAATTTGCATGAATTTTCTGTTCAAGGAAACTCTACGAGACTTGCAACCCTTTTTGTTTGTTTGAGTTTTGATTTTTGAGAGAGGGTCTCTCTATGTAGTCCTGAAAGTCCTGGAACTTGCTATCGAGCCAGTCTGGGCTTGAACTCACAGAAATCCTCCTGCCTCTGCCTCCCAAGTGATGGGACTAAAAGCATGGGCCACCATGCCTGTTCAACCTTTTTGCTTATGCCTTGCTGCAGGAGAAAAATATAGATGTCCATAGAAAGAAAGTACTTACACTATATATATATGTATTTTACATTACTGTAATAGAATACCTAAAGTGGGCTAATAATCTGAAGAAATGAGGTTTATAATCAAGGGTGTTGGAAGTCCAAACAGCAAAGAGAGGCTCTGGCAAGGTCCCTACCTTGGATGCATCACCTTGTAGTAGATGGCCCTGGTGGAAGCACCTTTAAGGAAATAGATCACATGGAAAAGCATAAAGCACCAGGCAGTGGTGGCACATGCCTTTAACCCCTGAACACAGGAGACAAGGCAGGTGAATCTCTGTGAGTTTGAGGCCAGCCTGGTCTATAGAGCTAGTTCCAGGACAGCCAAGAAACCACACAAAGAAACCCTTTCTCAGAAAACTGCCCCACATCCCCCCCCCAAAAAAAAGCCTAAAGTGAGAAGGTGACCTTGCTTGGCCCTACTTTTATTAAAACTTGCTCTCACTTGAGCAGAAGATCCTTAACAGTCACAAAGAGCAGTTTCTGCAGTTTATTCAAGGACTTCCCATCAGGCTCTATTGCTCAAAGACCCCACCTCCCATCACAGTCACACTGAGGACTCGCTTCCAACACAAGGTCTTAGGTGGCCACACTTAACCCATATACAAACTGTAGCACTTTAAAATGCCCTGGGGTGAATGAAGAAGGGATGGCATTTGGGCAGGGAGATAGGTAAAGGAAATGAGGCTAGTGGCTGATGAGAGCTAATGTAAAGTTTTGCACTGGAAGTGTAACCCATAGTTTAAAATAAGTCAAACAGAAATTCTTATGAAAGTTTTTGTTAAATATCACCCAAAAATCTGGGTCCTGAGAGAATTAGTTTTCATTTAATTTTCAGTTCCCAGAGAGGCCTTTTTATCTGTCCTGTGCAGTTCAAGTTTTGAGGTCTCTTTTGCTTAAGCTTCAGGCAGTGTCACAGTCTCCTTCCTTTTGATTGAGATGTAGCCAGCACCATATCTGCCTGCACACCACCATGCATCCTCCCTGCCTTGATGATAATGAACTGGACCTCTGAAACTGTAAGCCACCCCAATTAAATGTTTTCCTTTATAAGAGTTGCCATGGTCATGGCGTTTCTTCACATAATAGAAACTAAGATACCATCCTTTTCCTGTGTCTTCACCCAAGCTTTTCCTTATAAATTTGTTCTATGTCTAAATTTCTTTTTCTTACAAAGACACCGGCATTGAATTTGGGCCAGTTTCCATTTGATCATCCCTCTACAGGCCTTATCTCCAAATACAGTCAGAGTCTGAGGTAGTAGTAGTTAGGACTTCAGCATCAACTCTGAAATGTAGCCTCTCTCATTGATCCCTCAAAAGGGTGAGCAGTTACCTCTAGGCCCTGTTTAATTTTCTACATTATAAAAACTAGAAGGAAAAAACTTCTGCCCTCTGCTAAGTTATCTGCTCCCCTTCCTTCAAGACCAGTTTGGTTTGTTTGTTTTTGTTGTTGTTTTTAGTCTAACCATTGCTGTGTTTTCCCCAACTCAGAAAGCCTCTGTTCCTCCACCTTTCACACCATTGTCTTCCTTCCCAGAGAGCTGCAGAGAACAACATAGTACTTCTCTACAGACTCCTAGGGTCCACTTTGAAGGGCCTTTGTAATGCCCACTGAGGAACCAGACAGACTCCATTTTGAAGGCAGTAGCCAATATGCTGTATTGTTAAAAGTAAGTTTCTGCATGGCATGTACTCTCTCATATATGGATTTTAGACATAGATCTGGGGAGTGCCAGCCTACAATCCTATGGCCAGAGAGTCTGGGAAACAGAAACTTTATTTAGTGGCTGATCGAAGAAGAGGCAGACTCCCTTGGTTAAGTACTGAGCTGAACTCAAGAAAGCCAGTAACAGAGAGGGAGGACTGATGATCAAAGGGATTAAGACTGGGCTGGTTTAACCCCCAGAAACAGCTGACCAGACAAAGGTTAACTCTTGAATCCCAGGCATTAGCCTGGGAAGCCAGCATGGGACTGATCAAGACCCCCTGAATCTGGGTGTCAGTGAAGAGGCCTAGGGAATCTATTGAGCCTTGGGCAGCTGATCAGTACCCAGCCCAGTATACACACGGACTTTGGACTCCAATAGAATAATGTGAGGTGCACTCTCACCCTGAACTCTTGGGAAAGGGTCTAGGCCCTGCCCTATATGAAATGACACACTATGGACACCCCCATGGAGGGCCTCACCCTCCCTGGAGAAATGAGGGGATAACGGGAGAGGGGGAGGGCACGGGAGGAAGGGAGGGAATGCGAGAGGGACCTGGAACTGACTTGTGAAGCAACCTTGATTCTTATCTAAATTTAAACTGGAAAATAAAATTAAAAAAGAAAAAGAAAAAAAAAAGTAAGTTTCTGTCTCTGTTTCTTGGAACCTGAACTGCCCCAACCCATGACCTTGATTTGTTTTGGGGAACACCCAAACTCTCCCTAACCATATGGTGATGGCTGGGTTTTTTGTTTGTTTTGTTGTTGTTGTTTGGTTTTTGGTTCTTTGAGACAGGGTTTCTCTGTGTAACAGACTTGTCTGTCCTGGAACTCACTCTGTAGACCAGGCTGGCCTTGAACTTGCAGAGTTCCACCTGCCTCTGCCTCCCAATGCTGTGCCCAAATTCTGAACCCCAGAATCACCAAGAGACCCTATCCAATGCAAAAGCAAAGAGTCTTTAATTAATTAACCAGTTAACCGTATTAACTTGTGTCCTCCGTCTGTCTGACAAAGCAGGTAGATCGAGAAGGACCTAGAGGGATCTTGGGGCAGGGAATTTATTGGGGTAGAGCAAGGGGAGTATCTGGGGTCCACAACAGTCTCAGAATTGGTGTACTTCCGGGCTTGGGATACCTGTCCTGTGTTGATTGGTCAACTGATTGTTATGACCTATAGACCCTCCCAAGGCGATTGCTATGTTCTGTATATCACTGTTACCGTCCAGAGCCTCCAGCTAACTTCTGATTGGTTCCTTGCAACATGGAGGATATATGACCTCCTACTGACTAGGAGGTCAGGCATGGTCAGGAAGCTCAGCACATATTGCTGAGTCAGAGGCTTTTCTGCAGCCTGTCATGGCTGCTAAAGCAGGGAACTGAGTGAGGGTCTTGTCTCTTCACCAAATTCTGGGATTAAAGCCTCTGGCCACCACTGCCACCACATCTGGCTAGCTGTTTTTGTTTGTTTGTTTATTTGTGGGTGTTTTTGTTTGTTTGTTTGATTAGTTTGGTTTGGTTTTGAGGGGTCTTTTTTCTTTTTTTTTAAGATATTTTTCTTACTTATTGCTCCATTGTCTTCTGTAAACCTGCTTTGCAATTACTCATGATTTTACTCATTAAAAAGACCCTAAGAAATGGGCTCAGGGCTTATTTCTTTAACCCAAGTTAGAATGTAGTCGCTAGCCAGGCCATGGTGTTGTATACCTTTAATCCCAGCACTCGGGAGACAGAGACAGGCAGATCTCTGTGAGGTCAAGGCCAACCTGGTCTACAGTGTGAGTTCCAGGACAGCCAGATCTGTTACACAAAGCAACCATGTCCCCAAAAACAAAAACAAAACGAACAAACAAAGACAACCGCTAGCCAGCTCTTGGGTAAACCCCAATAAAAGTCAAGCTTGCTTCAAATTAGGCTCAAAATTGTCTTATTCTTCCCAATGGGATTAACACCATCTAATCTTTCTTTTCCAGACCCAGCAGTTCCTTTTCCCATCATACTGCAGACATTTAAAACCCACAGAATCCCAAGGATTACCCCTATACTGTGGATAGGATAAGCTCTCAGAGCTGGAACAAAGAAGGCCACCCTCAGTAAGATGGTTGTTATGACAGTTGGAATGTAACTGACCCCATCATCTCATAGGGAGTGGCACTATTAGGAGGTGTGGCTTTCTTGGAGTGGTTGTGGCCTTGTTGGAGGAAGTGTGTCACTGTGGGTGTGGGTTTTGAGGTTTCCCTTTGCTCAGTTTTTCATCTGTTGCCTGCAAGATGTAGAACCTTGAGCCACCCCAACACTACATCTGTCTGAACACCACCATGCTCCCCGTCGTGATGATAATGGACTGAACCTCTGAAACTGTAAGCCACCCCAATTAAATGTTTTCTTTATAAGAGTTGCTGTGGTCATGGTGTGGTCTTTTTCATAGCAATAAAAACCCTAACTGAGACAGTTGTCTTCAGGGGTGGGGCAGTATTGTCAGCAGAGGCCTTGTACCTCACACAGTCAGGGCTATTGTCCTTTGGCAGCAGCTTTCCTCAGAAATGGGACCTTGCTGGAGGGCATGGAAAAGTACTGGATTTCTATAAGGAAAAGCAAGAGACTTTCTCCTCCTTTTAAATTACCTGGTTATGGGATAGGAATCATAAGGGAAAAAGAAATATGGAAAGTTGCTCTTTTATGTATCTGACCTTGGAGCCTATATGTTTTAGGGACAGATCACTTCCCAATGAGACCTTTTATAATAAAGCTTTCATTGCTTTCAAAAATATTAACTTTTGCAGTTCTTCCGGGTAGATCAAAAGGACCCTGCAGTTACAGTTACAATATCCTAAAGATTCAGCTTCTCTATAATAATAGGTAAGAGCCTTAGCATTGCCATGGGCCAAAACTATATTATTTGAAATGAAAGCTCTCATAAATATCCAACTATGAAGTCACTATCTATCAATTGCTGTTATATAAACAGGATGGGAGCTAAGTCTCCCATGTGTCAATATTGGAGCTACCACAAAGGATGATTTTGTGCCCAAAACTCACAAATGAAACAAACCCTTGCACTGTCAGCCAATTTTGGGAAGCCAAGTTTGGTTTAGATAGTCTGAGTAGGAAGACACAAGTAAGAACACCTGGTAGGACCTGAGCTCTTATACATCTCCCTTTTGCCAAAATGGTGGACCTTCGTTGGCCTCCTTGGCTTCCCCTGGGCGATAGACTAAATCCTTCAAAAGAGCATTGCAGTATCCTGCAGCCCACTGCTTCCTTCTCCTTTCCTAGTTTTCTCCATATGCCTGGACAGAGAGAAGCCCAGGATTTCCATGGTCAAATAATACCCTTGCTGCTCCTAAACAGCTTGTTTGGAGTGGCCATCACAACATAGGATCACTTCTCTGAACACTCAGGGACCAGGTGTAACAGTTATGCTCAGGGCAGAGATGCCAAGTGGAGGGAGATAGGTGGGGCATTCTTCAAGGAACACTGCTCCAAGCAGTGTGAAAACATCAGCAGATGCACTTTTAGGAGCAATGATTATTTACATTATTAGTAACAATGATAGCTTTTCACATTTCCTGTTCTGTGCTCAAATCATAATTCCCTTTTTCAAGTCTGAGATTTTTAAGTAGGGAGGTACCAAGATTTTAACTTTAGAAAGTGAATGTAATAGTTAACTTCTCTGTGAATGAAAAAAAAGTGGAAAAGAAGAACATGACAGCTTCTGGTTATGGTGGAGAAAAAGGTTCACTGTTGATAAAAGGAGAACAGAAACAGAGGCAAAGACATCTGGCAGAGTCCAGAGTGAACATGCCCCTTAGCAGGTGTTATAATATAATATGGCATGAGGTGGGACAATGTTGGATGCCATGGAGGGCGAGGAACAAACACAGCTTAAATGGGAAGTTTTATTGGAGGAAAGGGAAAGGGGTGTAGAAAGAGAAGGGGGATGGGGATGAGAAGAGAAAGAGAGGAAGAGAGACAGAGAGAAAAGACAAGAGAAACAGGAAAAGTCCTGTCTGCCCCTTCAGAGAAACAGCAGGAAATGGAGAAAAAGTATGTGGAGTTTGCCTCTTAAAAGGACCTTTGCACCTGCACACAGACTACGTAGTGACAGAGTAGTCACAGGACTCGGGGCTGGCCAGGGTACCACCTGAGTGCATCCTGCCAGGTGACAGGGGTCAGGCCAGAACAATTCGTGAATCCTAACAGTAGGACCATGTGAGGAGGGGAGAAGGGAGAGCCAAGAGAAGAACCAAGTGACCTAAATGACTAGAGTATAATAGTGAAGGTCAAGGCTGGAAAAACAGCCCAGCCCTGGGGCTGAGAAGTTTAGGGTAGGGAGTAGGGTATGCCAGTTATATCCGATAACTGTTACAGTATAACAGGTAGAGACTCAGAGATGCTGGGAGAGCCGAGAGGCCAGATCCACTTCCATATGTTAAGTAAGTACCTCAGCTGTTTGCCCTAGTTTTGAGACATAACACTACAAAATATGTTACAAGACTTGTAGAAGATACTTGGAATCATA
This sequence comes from Mesocricetus auratus, assembly GCF_017639785.1. NCBI lineage: Eukaryota > Metazoa > Chordata > Mammalia > Rodentia > Cricetidae > Mesocricetus > Mesocricetus auratus. Next base: position 13,886,442 of record NW_024429191.1, on the reverse strand, counting down.
GTTAATATTAAACTTACATAAACTATTTTCTTCCAAATACATACCTGTGATAAAATTGATTTTACAAATTAAGTATAAGAATAACAACAATAAAATGGAACAATTATTGTAGGCATTGCAGCTTGGATGGAAAAGTGTCCTGACAGTTGGGAGCCAAGGCATACCACAAAGTGTGAGCCCTCTGGCAGAAGTGTCACAGCTCTGCTGGGGGTGGGGGGGAAAGGTTTCTTCAATGCAAGTGTAACAACTTTGCTCCAGTCTGCTTATGAGCAGGGAGGGTTTCCCCAGAGAAAGTGTTATAACTCTGCTCTGCTAGAAAGTTTTACAGTTCTGCTCAAATCCAGTGAAGTGTTAAGGTTGGACTCTGATCTGGCAAAAGTGCCACACCATGCAACAAACCTCACTGGAAGGGAAAAACCCAGGGGGGTATTTGCCTCTGCTAAGGTGAAAAGCATCGAAAACTGAGCAGACTACAGGGCTTATATAGGGTTTGGGATGGGGGGGTGAGGGAGGAGGGGGACGACACAGACCTTTCCAGGATGGTTTGGGATTGGTGGTTTTTTTGTGGCTTGAGCTTGAAGCAAGCTTGGGGATCGGTAGGATTCTGTGGCCTGTCTCTGGGGCAAGCTCAGAGACCGGTGGCATTTTAAGTCCTTGGCCCTGGTCTTGGGATCAAGTCAGGGTCAGGGTGCTCTTTCTCTGGCCCTTTTATCCCACAATTATAGAACTTTTCTATAATAAACATTGAGTGTGCTCATTCTCCCCCTCCTTAGCATTCATTGGATACTTTTGACCAGCAGTTGAACGCCAACAATGAAACTTCACAAGATAAAACTGTGGATAATAGAAGAGGTACTGAACAGAGCAGGGCTGGAGTGATAGCTCAGTGACTGAGAGCACTGGATACTCTTGAAGAGGACCCATTCCCAGAACCCACATGGCAGCTGACAACCATTTTTTAACTCCAGTCCTGGGAGATCTGACATCCTCTTCTGGCCTCAGTGGGCACTGCACACATGTGATGCACAGACATGCCTGCAAACAAAACATAAAAATAAATAATTTAAGTAAAATTAAAACCAAGTTTTAGGAAAGAGGGGAGATACTACAGCGGTAACTTTGAAGATGGAAGTGGGCCTGGTGGTGCAGATCTGTATGTAATCCTAGCACTCAGGAGGCAGAGGCAGGAGCATCTAGATGAGCTCCAGATCATCTTGTTCTACCCAGAGAATTCCAGGTCAGCCAGAGCTTGAGATCTGTCTCAAAAGGGGAGGATGACCCTGAAAGACAGAGCAATGGTGATCAGTCAAGGGAGCTAAACTTGTCTCTTCTGAATAACAAAGTTGCCCTGGTTGCCATCATTGTTGTGATGTGCTAGCTTGTGCTGCAAATGTTTTTCTTAAATTGACTCATTTAGTCCTCAGAATAACTTAAGAGGTAAGGACTATTATTATTCTCCTTTCAAGACAAAGGAGAATATTTCCAGTAGCTCACATGGCTAGTTAGTAGCAGAAAGAAGTGAGATCCAAATATGCCACCTGGCTTCTAGATCCAGCTGACAAATTCTATCTATTCACATTACCTCCGCTGATCCATATCCATCCACCCCTATTCAGATGAGATAGGGGCCACCAGCAGCTCCCCCAACTGCTTTGCCCTTCTTCCTTTCATTTCCTGCTAGCTTCATCTCTCTGCTTTCCACCACCAAAAACTTCTCTGAACTCTGCCATTTCTGTGGGCTCTCTGATTCAACTCACTAGCTTGAGTAGCCTTGGGTTGCCCACACCAGCTCGACTCAGTTATTGACACCCACTATGTGTGAAGCATTGTGTTAGGTATAGCAGAGAGGTCAACACCCTGTCCTGGTCTTGCCATCGAGGAGAAGACAGACCATAGAAAAACAAACGTGTAGATGAATAATGGCAAATTCTAATTAGTTCGTTTAAGGAAATAAAGCGAACTGCATCTGAAGAACAATGACCCACCCCTTCCAGGCTCCACCATATGCCTATCCTTCCCCCACCCCTTACATATTCAAGGCAAATCACATCTTTGCCTCTATATGAGTTGTCTTCCCCACACTTCACCTGAATAATCCCTTTAACTCCAAATATCTCAGGCTAGGGTATTTCCCTTTAGAAGCCCTCCAACTCTAGGCTGGGCTCAGTTCTCTACTTTGCAAGTGAATGAAATGGGCACAGGAAAGAAACTGAAATAGCCACTCCATGGGTGAAATGGCACAAATTTATTCTAAAATGCCAAGGCTGTCTACTGGGAAAGCATGGAGAAGTGACAGGGGAAAGATTTTAGGGTTAAATGATAAGTTAATAGACACCTAGACACCCACAGCTAAATATTGAGCTAAATTCCTGGAACCCAGTGACAGACAGGGAGGAGTGATGAGCAAAGGGGTCAAGACCGGGCTGGTGAAACCCACAAAGACAGCTGACCTGGAAAAGGGGGAGCTCTTGGGCCCCAGACTGGTGGCTGAGAGGTGTGAGACTGATGCAGACCCCCTGAATGTGGGTGTCAGTGAGGAGGCCTAGGCAATCTATGGGGCCTTAGGTAGTAGATCAGTATTTATCCCTGGTGTAACTTTGGGTGCCCATCCCACAATGAGGGATGCTCTCTCAGCCTGGACTCTTGGGGGAGTGCCTAGGCTCTGCCCTGAAAGAAATGACAGACTCTGGAGATCCCCCATGGAGGATCACCCTCCCTGGGGAATGGAGTGGGGATTGGGTGGGGAGCTGGGGGGCCTGGTAGGGAGGTGGAGGAGGAGGGAGGGAGAGGGAGCTGGGATTGCCATGTGAAGCAAGCTTGTTTCTAATTTAAATTAAAAATTAAAAAAAAGAGGAGGAAAAGATAAGAGAAAAAAATTAGCTAATAGCACCATAATCATATGTTAGTGGGAAAGCTAAAAGTCCCTCTTGCCAGAGATAAGGAGACTGATTCCTGTTTAGGAATAGTAGCTTCTATCTAAATGTCTGGCCTTGGGAAAAGAAATTTTGGGGGGGACCAGACAGCAAGTCCTTTAACACTAGTTACTGAACGGTATTCCTTAAAACCCCTGTATCGAAGTCTTAACCCTAAGTGTGTTTTTAGAGATAGACGTTAAATGAGGCAGATAAGTTAAAATGAAGTCATTCAGGTAGATCTCATAAAGTGTCCTTATTGTTTGGTTGGAGCCTCCCCATTGCTGTCTATCTCCCCACCCCACCCCAACCCCATCTGCTCAGAGAGTCTCCAAAGAAAGGAAGGTGCCAAAAAGCCAAGTTCTGTATTCTTGATGAGTATTGAAACTTCCTCCCCTGGTCACTCAAGCACCCAAGAGCACAAGCGCTCCAGCCCCACCCCCAAGAACTCAGCTTTTGACCACACTTGGGCACAAATCCAGCTTGTGGTGGACATGTTATCCCCCCTAGCCTACAATCTATAAAAACCTTTTTGCCCTGACTCACACGACTTCTCGGGCCTCATTTTCTGAGATCAGTGAACCAGCCAGGGAGTTGCTTTGCTCAATAAACCTACTGTTACACTTTTTCAGTTCAGCTTACTTCGTTGGCAGAGAAACTTACTATGGGTGGGTGAGTGTGGGGGCAGAAAAACCTATAACTTGTGAGTAGAGATGATCTAGATTCAGACCCACACGGTGGAAAGATCAAATGAAGACACAAGAAAAGAAGCCATCTGCGAGCTGGGGAAGGAAGCCCCAGGAGAGCTTTGGCCTTGGACTCTTAGCCTCCAGAGCTTTGAAAACGACTTTGTGTCAAGTCATCCCACCTGTGCTGCCTTGTTCCCACAAGCCTGGCAAACTAATATCTTAACATCCAACATAAGTCTTGGTGATGGACTTGTCTGTCCCTGGGCCCAAGTCATATAACACCATCCCACTTTACAGCTCTGTACCTCTAATGTGGAGCTCAAGGCTGAGCATCTGGTAGAGTCTCATTGTGTTTGCTGAATGACTGGAAGAATGAATGAGCCATTTACTCTCCTCATGCAGAGGGCATCTTCTGTGCACATTACTTCTAGAAACGGGAAAGCAATCTGGGACAGAATAACCATCCCAGGGTGAGTTTAGCACTATCCAAAGGAAAAGAAAGGGGTACCCACAGTACAGTTCCCTCTGCAGCAATCAGGATTTAGAAAAACTGAAGCAATTCCCCTTAGCACAGATCTGTGGTATTTCCTGGTTCTTTCAAATACATTTAATTCTGCACATGGAAAATAATGGCATCATTATTTAATCCAGAACACAATAACAACAATAGATTGCTCACGTGGGTGCACAAGTTCCCAGCAGAGAATTTAATGTGCACATTGCCTCTACCCACATATACAGCCAAGGCAGTGTGAATGGGCGCTGGCCCATTCGTGTGGCCTGCAAAGAGAATGCGGATGCCTATGGTTGTTATAACAGCAAAAGGGGGGAAACAAAGAAAGCCCAAGGGTACGGCTGTGACTCCACTTATAACTGATGCATACCTTTAGTTTAGTCCTTTGCAAATAGTCCAAAGAAATATCTGATGCTGCAGAAAGACTGCTGTCATCCGTGGTAGATACTCATCAATTATTATTAAGTATTGCATGGTTCAGGTCAAGATATAATATGTCTGAGAAAAACCATGGCACCTCCTTTTAATCTTGCGTAGAAAACAATTAAAGTATATAAAGCACATTATTAAAATATGTAAAATTTATAATTTAATTATAAGATTGCATGGCTTTATGATCTAATAGTTCTGCTGTATTTTGCATATTAGTGAACAATTGCTTTCTTAAAGCACACAGTAGAATCATTTACTTGATGCTGGAGAATAAGTTAATTATGGATTCCCAGTATATGACTAATGGATTTAATAATCACTTTACTGTAGAATTAACTTATACTTCCCTGTGCTTATAGCACTAATGATGATATTCATAAAAGTTACATTTTTTAAAAATGTAAGATTGGCACAAAAAGGGAAACCAGTGTATAACTTGGCTTTAGGTGGAGCCGTTCTAAATAGGTAGTTCTGAGGCATCAAGGCCCCCTCCTCACCCTGACATAAATCATTCCTGTCCTCTTTACCGCTCACCCCCGCCACCAACTCTGCCTCCATTGGCTTTATTAAGGGAATTTATTTTATTTAAGGGAAGACGAAATGCTTGCCAGATCCATTCAGTGAAACTCCGGTGTGTTTTTGCAATCTTGGTTGTGGGTTGCCGTGTGGACTCTTCGCTTCCATGCTCTTTATGGCACGCTGCAAAGACCCAAAGAGGCCACGAGCACACTGGGATGGCCCAGGCCCTCTCTTTGTCTTAGTCTTATTGGTTGAAGCCACTCAGCCTTCTCCTTCATCCCGAACAAATGACACTAGCAAAAGAGACAGCAGGGATGGTCTTTGTATAAGGAAAAGCCCCTACTCTGTCTTTCCTATCTTTTATCCTTCCTTACCATTACCTCAGCACCTCACGCACCATCATCATCCTCGTGCCCACCCTTACCACCACCACCATTATAGTACCATCACTATCATCCATGTTACTCCCCCCCCCATGGAACATAGCTGATTAATTTCTAGCTCTGCCAGCTTACCAGCTAGGTGATCTTAGGTGTGCCATTAAAACCCTCCAGCCCATTTCCATACTTCTAAAATAAGAAAATGGATTCCTCCACATCCCCACCCCAGATTAGAAGTGCCCACTGTCAAGTTCTCATTGCGATGCTTATATGGATCCATATAATATCCGACTGTTCCTGGCATTTACATTCCCTTCAGATTTTAAAAATCCTGAAAGCAAAGAGATTAAGGCTTATATTTTGCTATATTGCACAGAACTGTCCACAAAGCACATACATACTAAACACATGCTGAGAGGTTGATTGAAAAGTGTAGATCCTTAATTTTACAGCAGAAGTATATGTTCTTGCTGTGGGATGGTTCGGGATCAGATAGGCTTTACCCGGGAGCTTGGTGGAAATGCACCTGAGCCGAGCCAGGCCGGGCCTTGACGGTGGCTCTTCGGGTGATGTGCATGCATGCCGTGGCTCATCTGATTGTAGACTATTAATGACAAAGCTAAAGGTTACAGACAAAGAGCAAGGGCATGGAGTCTGTTTTGTCATGGTAAAAGCTAAAGTGGTATTCGGAACGCTTAGCTTGAAACTAAGAAAAAAACACTATGCTCATACAATTTTGTAAAGTAGAAAACAAATGCTTAAACCCAGCAATTTCTAGTACCAAGAAATGATATTACTATTATGCTTTTCCCTTGAAACACTAAAACTCACCACCTTCATTTGTCTCCACTTCTCTCCATTTCAGCCCCATATTCACTTTGTCTTTCCAACCTGTCCCACCAGCAAAAAGCAAAATAAATGCATTTAGTGTTGCTTGACTTTCCCTGCTCCTCTGACTTTTAGGTGTCTTTTGGTTTCCAAATGTGAAATAATACTTAAAATGTCTTAGATTTACACACTCCATTATGCCTTACAAAAGATTGCATGCACTTATTTCATAAAGATGAATCATGTCCTGGGAAAGAGAGAGTGAAAGAGTAGGAAAAGGAGGAGGACTTAGAAGTGAGATTCACCTGGGCACAAATCTTGGCTCTGCTAAGATTTCAACCGTGGGCAAGTTATTATTTAGTCTCTCTGCCTGTATCTCCTCATTTGCCAAATGAGGTGTTTAAATGACTGCATCATAAGCTAGCTATTTGAGTTAGCGTTGGAGTTGTGAGGTATTAATGGAAACTGACTCGCCAGGGCTTGGATGCCGGTGTGTGTCCCCAACTGCTCACATCTAGCTTTCCTGTCATTCTAATTCATTCTGCACCCTGTTGTGTCATAGCTGTTCTTCTCCAGGCTGGCAGCTGGTGGCAAGCATGACCTCTTCCTTTCCTCTCGTCTCTGAACTGTTTAAATCCCTCTGTAAAACCTGCTACTTTTATGAAGCATGCAGTGATATTTGATACCTAGATCTTGAGTGATCAAACAAGACACAATGCCAATTCTAAGAAAAATGGCGCTCACCCTCTGAAGGAAAGCAGTCAGTTCCCCTCCCTTTCTTGAGCATCTCTCTCTTTCTCTCTATTACCTCAACTCATCTATCACACTTAGGCAGAAATCCATACGTCTAGTTTAAATCACTGTTTCTCAGGCAACAGCTAGGCCACTTAGCAAGAGTCTAAAGCAAGCCAATATAATACTCTCGGAGTAATATTTGGCCAAAGGTTACTGGGCCGGAGTAACTTAATTATTCCAAGAGGTCTCACTTTTACTATGATTATCGATTGCTATGAACTAATGAAAAAGAAAGATGCTATTTATTAAGTGTCTCTAACTCCCTTAGAAGCTTTTACATATGGATCTCATTTCACCTTCATCACAACTCTGTAATGAGTTTTCTAATTTAAAGGAAATTTTAAGATCGAGATTACCTGAGGTCACCTGCTGCTGGTGACATCAGAGTCAAGGTTCAAACAAAGCCATAAATGATTGTGTTTTCTTGCTATTACCTGTAAGGTAAAATTTATGTTGAACTAAGTGGTGTGTGTTTTATCTGAAGGTTGTAGGTCCTAGATAGGTCAGTGTTCCCACAGAAAGATCCCCCACATTGTCACTCAGGAGATGAAGCTTAACAACCTGCCTCCTGGGATTCTAGAGAGCAGATGAGGCTGGGGTAGCCCTGTTCAGGACTCCTAGACTTTTGACATATTCTGCTAAAACGGCATATTATCCCAGAACACCTCCAGCTTTTTGTTTTTTCTCCTTTTCATCTTGCAATGAGCTACCTGCAAAAGGCTCTTAATTCTCTGCACTGTCATTTTCAAAACATCTCATTCTCCAGTCTCATTGCATAATCCTACCCCCAGATATTCACAACATTTTCAAGTCTTTTTATTCAAGGAAATAATTGACCCAAACCAGATGTCTGGTGTATTTATTTCTCTGTCCCTTTAACAAATTGTGTATGTGTGTGTGTGTGTTTATTTATCTACATAGCAGCTTTTAGATGTCTGTGGTACAATGTGGCTGGCTTCATGACACGCCCCTCCTGAGATTTATGCGTCTGCGCCTCCCCATCTCTCCTTCTCAGTTGCTGTTTGGTTTGCTGTTGCTTCCAGCTTCCAGCACTATGTAACTTCTCCCGTTTGCAATGGAATGGAACTACTGCCTCTTATCTTTGCCCTTGTTGGTTCTTATAATTCCTTCAGTGTCATTTTAGTGGGGTTTGAAGAGAGAATAAGAATACATATGAGAATATGTTTTACCAAAATCTTTATGTTTTACTGTTTAGCAGTTCTTTGAGAACCATAATATGTTAAATAATGACCCAGGTCCTAACTGGACCTCAGATGAACAGAGGCCAATTAGGTGGGACCATAGATACACTCCGGTATTTCATAAAATATATTTTATATTGTTAGTCTTTTGCCTAAGACAGAGGGAAAGAAGGAGGGAGAAAAGATGGAAATTCATTCCCTAAAATAATTTTTTAATCACATATGATAATAAACTTTATACTTTAAGTAATTTTTCTTCATTAATATGTCCCAGGTTTCACTATTAGGTGGTAAAGCAATTCTATTCTCATACAATAACTGTCTTGGGATTTGGCTTCCAAAGCCACCCAGGAGGCAAAATTCACAATTGCACTGTCAAGAGCATAGTCTGTTTTAAACCCAAAAGCTGTCCCTAGAAAACCTGCGTCCCAGAAGAGCATTTGTAAATTTTTAAGCATCCTATTTATCTTCTCTAGACTTGGAGTCTGATACCAGTATTGGCTTCAACGTAGCTGGGTTAGATTTGTAAGCATGTTAGAGGGGAAGGGAGGGGGAGAAGAGCAGACACGGGCATTTTTTTTTCTGAGATACAGGGCTGTCATCCATTGCCTTGGAAAGGAAGGCCATGACAAGGCAATGGTACTCAGAGGCTGGCCATATGCTTTCTACCCATCTCTTGGCTCTGGGCTGTGAATGCTGGCTGAGATTACTTGTGTGTGGGGATGGGGAGTGTGGGCAGTGGTGATGGCTTGTAAAGCATGATTTAGAACTCTTTTCCAGCCTCCAGATTCTCTGTCTGGATCTGTGTTGATATGTGTGATTGGGAAATATCTGTGTCCATCCTACCCCCACCCAAACAACAACACAAAAACCCTGTGAGAATGTATGGGCCATCAAGGAGCCAGATTTGTAGGTGAGCACAAATACTCTGGGACTCAACCATACATAGTACCCTCATCACTGAATGCAAGTTTGAAAGACAATATAGAGATCTTTCATATACTTCTCTGTTCCTAACATCAACTGTGAGTGTTGGTGAAGTAAAAGACTACTACCTGCTGGGCAGTAGTGGTGCACACATTTAACCCCAGCATTCAGGTAGCAGAGGCTATGAATTTGATGCCAGCCTAGCCTACAGAGTGAGTTCCAGACAGTGAGGGCTACACAGAGAAATCCCTCTCAAAACCAAAACCAAAGCTACCACCACTAACAACAAACACCACCCCCATCCCACAGACACAGTACATAATTAATTGGGTGAAAGTTGACTTTGGTGTTGATAGTTGGAAATATATATCCTTTGAAATAAGCACATGTGTGTAGGTTGTAAATATTCATTGCTTGATAAGTGAGTAGAATAGAGTAAATATGTCAATGAGAAATCATTTGCATTAATTTGGGCACACTAAAAAGCAATAAGAAGATAAAATAAAGTTCTACAGATGGCCAGATTTTCCTCAAAAGGATAAAGAAGCCAAAGCAAACATAAACTTCAAAGCCCATCAGGAAGGATGAAGAAAAACAAAGCAATTACAGCAGCAATTTCACAGAAACAATTTTAGAGCTCTGCTTTAGTATAATTCAGTCTTCAGAATCAAGGCACTCCAATCTCCTATAGGTTTTCCAGTATCCTAGCATATACCCTGTGCCACCTTAAAGTGCTCACCAAATACGTCAACATGGAGTTTTGGAGACAACTGTTAACAAGATGGGGCAAACTCAACACCTGGGATCCATGGGTTCTCTGTCTCGCTCTTCTTCCCTCCCTTTCTCTTTCCTTTTTTCCCCTTCCCTCCTCCTCCCCCCACTCTCTGGTTGAGTGTCTCTGCTTCTCTGTCTCTCTCACAAACACATATGCACTGTTATTATGGTGTTCAAATCCACTGGGAGAAGCCAAAGCCTTAGGCTCAATTTAAATTTAGAGCAAATGAATTTATTCTTACTGTTACCAGAACAGCATGCCCTGAGGTAGGCAGTTTAAGGTTACGTGTTTTTGCTTTTTTTTTTTTTTTTCTGAGACAGGGTTTCTCTGTGTAGACTTGGCTGTCCTGGAACTCACTCTTTAAACCAGGTTGGCCTCGAACTCACAGAGATCCTTCTACCTCTGCCTCCCCAGTGTTGGGATTAAAGGTGTGCACCATCACCACCCAACTCCTTAAGCAGGTTTTACAGAAGCAAAGGCAACTGTTGATACTACACAGTCCATTATCCTATTCTTATCTCACTCACAGGCCAATAGGATCTCCCAGGTATCTCAGAGTGAAAAGTTGCCAGTCCTTAAGGGATGGCTGACTCCACCTTAAGTCTCTCTAGTCATCATAGAGGACCTTCGAAAATTATTACTTAGGTCTGAGCGCTCTAATGACTGGGGTGGGATAGAGCAGCTCATTTCTGAGCAGGTACCAACACTATAATATACACACATCTTATGACATGGTCATTTCACTTAGTTTTCAAAAGTTGGCTTCACGTGCTGTTTCCCCTCCTGCATTTCTTTCTGACAAAGGAACATTCAAATTTACAAATTGCAGAGTCCCAGAATGAAATAAGTTTTCATCAGCAGCCCTTCCTGTGCAATAAGACCAGCCCATCCTAACAGAGCCTCAGGGCCATACACACAGATGAGCAGGGCTTGCAGGGCATTGTGGAGAAGAATGTGTTAAAATCAAAGCTCCAGAGAATTACATGGTTTGCACAGTTCATGTGGGGAGAATGTTTTTGCTTATGAACTACATGTTCAAAATAAAATCTTGAATTGACCCTAACCTGTTAAGAATGTGTTCTGTTGAAACAAGAGTCACCTTGTCCAGAGGGACAGAACCAGTGACACATGTGATTCCACAGTCCCTCACACCAGTGGCATATTTATCATTAGCACATTTATCATTAATGATTGCTCAGGTGGCTAAGTTTTCCTTGCAGGATCCACTTTTTTTTTTAACTTATTAGAGTCCACCGATCATTGCTTTTGAAGCTCAGCAAGTCAGCTTACAGAAATTGTCTATGTTCTTCCTCTCCTTTGATCCATAACTTTTCAATGTGACTTGTGAATTCCTCAGACTAAGAAGATGGGTCTGAAAGATATCATCTATGTTAATAAATGTTTTTATATGCATAGGGATTTTATTATATATACATATATATGCTTTTATAATATGCTCTTTTATATAGACAGGGATTTTATAGTATATACATGCTTTGATAATATATGCTTTTCTATGGATAGGGCTTTTATAAAGATACCAATGATACCAATACAATGGCCAGAGAGACATGCTGATTGACAGATACCACAGGTATCTAATCTTCCACAAATGAAAGTCAGGATATTTGACTAGTGTATTTATTTATCCAAAAGATGGATTTATCTATTGTCAAAGGAAATAAAAACAGGAGGGAATCCTGATATGAATTAAGAGAGACCTGAAAATCATCATCTAATATAGTATGTGGGCTTGTCTGGCTCTCGAATCAAACAAATCAGATAAATATGAACTAATCGGAGAAATCTGAATAATGCCTAGGTATTACATGATGATATTGCAAAATGTTTTAAGGCCTAAAGCATGAGTATGATACACACACACACACACACACACACACACACACATATATATATATATATATGAATGAAAAAAATCCTTAACTCGTAGGAACATACGAGTGTAATGCAATGCCCAGGAACTGCTTTATGACAAACCAACAGAGGATAAATTTGGATGTGTTATCTTTCAGTGACCATGACAAAATACCTAGGGGGATAAAGAAGGAAAAGTTTATTTGTGCTCATAGGCTACGAGCTTTTGGCCCATGGCTTCTTTAGGCCTGTGAAGGCATAGTCTGCTTACATGGTAGATGGAGGATAGATAGATGGGGGAGAGAGAGAAGGGGTCAGGGTCCCAGTGTCCCCTTTAAGAGGATGCTCTCATAGAACTGAAAGACCTCAACTAGCTTCATTTAATAGTTGCACCCCTACCCCCCAATCATGCTGATGATCAAACATTTAACACATGTGTGTGTTTATCCAAATAGCACCCCTGTGTGTAACCAATTTACCAATTGTCAAGTCATTCCCTATTTGGACATCTCGCCCTCTTTGAACCTTGAAACCCATTGTTAGAGCTTCCTCCACACAAACACTTCTCTATATGCTTCGGCCTCTGGAATCCTAGGACCAGCTATCTCCTTTTCATCCCAGCATAGATGTTCTTCTCACACTTACTGGGCTTCAGAATTCTATTCTACATTTTTATCCAAGTTTCTGGTCTCTGCAGGCATACTGGGTTTATACCTTGATAAGAATATCAACTCAATAGGTCAAAACACTCATAGACACTCTCCTCCTTCATTTAGTCTCTGACACCCCAACAAGGACTACAATCATGTGAAGGCACATTCCTTGCTCTGTTGAAACATTTTTTTTATGTTTGTGACCAAGCCCACATATATAGACATCTCTTTCATGATTAGGCCACAACTAAGCTTTTGCTACAACTGGTGTGAACTGTGCTTCCTCTTATCTTTGGGCTTTAGGAGTAGCCCAAGTTAGGTGTTTACAACCTGACAACTTTGCCATCAAAAGAGTCCTTAGTGAACAAGAAACTGTATGTTCAACACATGTATAAACCAAACTTGGAAAGACTTTTTAGAAATAGTTTTCAGCCTGGCAGTTCATCTCATAATGAGACAGCTGGGGAACAGAAGAAGAAAAGAGAAAGAAAGGCTGAGGATTTGACTTTCCTCGACTCTATCTTAGTTAGGGTTTCTATTGTTATGAAGAGACACCATGACCACAGAAACTCTTATAAAGGAAAACATTTAATTGGGGTGGCTTCCAGTTCAGAAGTTTAGCCATTAACATCATGGTGGGACATGGTTGTATGCTGACAAACACGGTACTGGGGAAGGTGCCTACATCTTGACCTGCGGGCAACAGGAAGTTGTCTGAACTAGGCATAGCTTGAGCATAAGAGACCTCAAAGTCCACCCCATAGTGACACACTTACTCCAACAAGGCCATACCTACTTCAACAAGGCCACACCTATTAATAGTACCATTCCTTTATGAGTTTATGGGGTAATTACATTTAAACTACCACAGGTTCCTTTATTTTTCTCTAGAGAGAGATCTTGCGAACCCATAGTGCTGACCATGCCCGTTTGGGCGTGGTCACAGGTACGTAGATCCCACAGGGGATAAAAGAGCTGGGAGGAAGGAGATGCTCTCTCTTTGGGTGCCCATTGCATCCCAGAGAGCAGTGTGCAGACCTTTGGTTCTTGGCTTTCTGGGCTTCTGACTTAAGTGATTTCTCCCTCAATAAAATATCATAGGACATCCCTACTTTGTGTAACTTAATATTTCCACAATATTTTTCCTTATCAAAAGAGACTTTCCTGGTTGACTGCGTCTTCTCACAGTAGATTTGAGATATCACCACACTGGCAAAAAGTATTAGCCTTAGTTTATTAAGAAATAGAATGTTTTTTGCCTATTTAAGGACTATTAATATGCAAAGTAATATATTTTTATATAATATATTATATAATATACAAATATACCTACCACTATTAGATATGTTTTCCTCCAAATTAGTTTTACTTTGAAAACAATTATTGTTGTATAGATTGATATAATCTAAATTAATCTCATAACAACCTTTCAAAATAAGGTACTTGAAAAACTGGTATGTCTATTCTTGGGAGCAAACATTTGTGCATAAAATAGGCTTTTGCTATAATAACTTTTTTCTAACCCATTCTTAGAATTTATACATTTTATGTACTCCACTTTAAAGATACATTATTTTTTAAAGGTGTGTGCGTGTGTGTGTGTGTGTGTGCGTGTGCATATATACTATTGCTTAGTTAAAACCATTGTGCAATGACAGTAAGGAGCTGTGTTCATCTTTTCTGATTGGCCTTTCCTCCAGCTTCACACAATTCCCATCTTTAATAAGAATATGAATAAGACATAATCAGATCTCATGGGAATTTTTCATTACAATATGCATTTTTCTCATTATAAAAATGAACCACACTGTGCAGGATTCATCACTTAGCTGGTTAAATTGCCTGTCTTTTACAAATGAATGACACACATTTACTGATTTTTGTTTTATGACATAATAGGAACTGCACCTAGGGGCTTGTGTGCAATAGGCAAATACTCTGTGTTAAATACCCCTCCCCTGTTTTTGATTTTGACACCATGTATCACTGTGTTATCAGGTATTTAGTTATAGTCATGAGAAAAGTAATTAATACATGCAGCAGCATTCGAATCTGTCCACATTATTTGATTCTACAGTTTATTTTCCTAAACACTGTCCTCTACTGCTTCACCTCATGTCATCACTTACAGCAAGACTTGTCATCTTGATCTCAGAAATAACTTAGAGACACTGGGTAAATTTCCTGAAGGGCCAGAAGTATGCTACTCTGACAAACTATGTTTCCCCACAGAGCACAAAGAAAGATCAAAACCACCTGGAAGGCTAGTTTGCATAATAGAAGATAATCCTGTAATTACTAAAGGCTTTAATGTTTTTCCTTTAATTGGATTTTGTGGTAGAAATGAATTACCTGACATCCTGGAGCATCTTCTGTGCTCATTTTAATAGCTTTAGTGACACAATTCTACCTTAAATTTTATTTAGTGACAAAAGATATGAAACCAAATGCATATTTTGTTGACTGACAATCATAGAAGGGAGGGATCGTTGAAACAGTAATCTTAAGCAGTCTCTCATATTCAAAGGTAAAAAATAATTTGGTTTCTGTTTCTAGATTTTCTGGTGAACTCACAAGATAACGAGCATTCTCTGCTGTCTGTTTTACAAGCCCATATTTATGTCATTTCTCCTCTGGGGATGAGAAACAACAGGAAACACCCCCAAATCACATAATCATTTCTCCTGCCAGAACCTAAAACTGAAGCTGACAGAAATATGACTTTTAGACAGTAGTTTTACAAGGTGTATGGGATCAAAAAATCTGGCAAAGGCAGTAGGCAATTATATTGGGATATTATATAGCATATGTGATAGAAAAAACATTGTTGTCTTGGATATGGAGCTAAGTGTTATAATGTGGGAGTCATAGTTGAGATTGGACATCAAAAACCTCAGACATGGAACTTAATAAATAGGAGAAATAGGACCTAAAGGCTAGGCTCACAAGCAAAAATATAAGAAATAGGAGAGTCTTGGAGAAACAAGTATGAAAACTAGAAAAAGAAAGGGTAATTTCTAGGAAGCTCATATACTTTAAGAGAGAGCCTGCTTCTAAAGAAAAACAAGGTGAGAGGTGACCTGAAAAGGTGTCTTCTGACCTCCACAAACACACTTTGGCATGTGAATGCTCTTCCCACCAGCAATAACTCTTTTTTTTTTTTTTTTTTGCCAGAAGGATGAGCATACTAAAAATTTCAAGGTTTAGAAGTTGAGCGGCCGGTATAAGGACTCATGGACTATGGAAAACCTATGAAAACCCAGGGTCAAGAGAGGAAGCTATGGGGGTCCTGAGCACAGGCTTTTGGCTGTTGCTGGTATGCCTCGCACTGGTGCTGCCAGCCTCGGAGACAAAGTCCTGGCGAGGAGAGGAAGCACCATGCAAATACCTTGCTTGAAGAAGCTAAAAGGGGCAATCTTTAAAGAGAATGCATCGAAGAACTCTACAATAAAGAGGAAGCCAGGGAGGTCTTTGAAAACAATCCCCAAACGGGTTATTTTTATCCAAAATATTTGAGTTGTCTGGGCACGTTCCGCGCTGGCGCTTTCAGTACTGCATGGCAGTCTGTTAATGCTTACCCTGACCTCAGGAGCTGTGTCAGTGCCATCACAGACCAATGTGATCATATGCCATGCAATGAAGATGGGTGTCTGAACTGCAAACATGGCCAAGCTGCTTTCAGGTGCATCTGCAAACCAGGATGGCAAGGAGATAAGTGCCAATATGGTGTAAATGAATATAAACATCTCTCAAATGTAAATGGGGGCTGCAGCCAGATTTTCGACAACACTCCTGGAAGTTACTACTGCTCCTGCAGATGTGGCTTTGCTATGCTTTCAAATAAAAAAGACTGCAAAGATGTGGATGAGTGCTCTCTGAAGCCCGGTGTTTGTGGCACAGTTGTGTGCAAGAACACTCCAGAAGACTTTGAGTGTGAATGTCCTGACAGTTACAGACATGATCCCTCATCAAAGTCTTGCAAAGATGCAGATGAATGCTCTGAGAACATGTGTGCTCAACTGTGTGTCAGTTACCCCAGAGGCTACTCTTGTTGCTGTGATGGGAAGAACTGATTAAAGCTTGCCCAAGATCAGAAGAGTTGTGAGGGCATTCCAGTGTGCCTTCCCTTGAACCTTGACACAAGTTATGAATTATTATAGTTGGCCAGGCCGTTTGCAGGAATTGTATTATATCTGAAATTTTGTTTGCCAGAAATTACCAGATTTTCAGCTGAATTTGATTTTCAGACATATGATTCCAAGGACATCATACTGTATGCAGAATCTCTCGATCACTCAAATTGGCTCCTGATTGCACTTTGTGATGGAAAAATTGAAGTTCAGTTGAAGAATGAGTTTTCAACCCAAATCACAACCAGAGGCAATGTTATTAACAATGGTATATGGAACATGGTATCTGCGGAAGAATTAGGTGACAGTGTTAGCATTAAAATAGCTAAAGAAGCTGGGAGGAATATAGATAAACTTGGGAGCCTTTTTAAACCTACAGATGGATTTTGGATACCACAATATACTTTCCAGGATTACCGCGGATAGTGGAAAGTGCACTCATTAAACCGATTAACCTTCGTTTGGATGGATGTATACGAGGTTGGAACTTGATGAAACAAGGAGCTTTAGGTGCAAAGGAAATTATTCAAGGAAAACAAAATAATCATTGCTTCCTCACAGTGGAGAAAGGCTCCTACTACCCTGGTTCTGGAATTGCTCAGTTCAGCATAAATTACAATAATGTAACCAATGCAGAGGACTGGCAAATAAATGTGACCTTGAATATTGCTCCATCCACTGGCACTGGAGTTATGCTTGCCTTGGTTTCTGGAGACAAAGTGCCCTTTGCCTGGCCCTGGGTGGGCTCCAGCTCTGAAAATTCTCAAGATATTGTGATTTGTTGGCAATTCAGTGGTGGCTAGAATAGAGGCCATAACTCTGTGCTCTGACCAGCAATCCCAACTGAAATATAACGTTAACAGAAATGGCCTGGAACTGTAGAGCCCACTTAAGAAAGATGTCATCTACTCTAAAGATCTTCAAGGGCAACTAGCAGTCCTGGACAAAGCAATGAAAGGAACCATGGCCACTTACCTGGGTGGCATTCCAGATCTTCCCTTCAGTGCCTTTCAGTGCCCAGTGACTGCCTTTTACAGTGGCTGCATGGACGTGAACATCAACAGTGTGCAGTTGGATCTGGATGAAGCCATTTCTAAACATAATGACATCAGAGCTCACTCGTGTCCTTCAGTTAGGAAAATCCAAAAGAATGTCGAAAGTCTGTTTTCTATGCTTATAATGTCCCTTTCCTTGTAATTATTTTCACGCCCCTATCACCAGCTGGCAGGTGTCGCCTGTGATGTGCAATGTTTGAAATGATGTGGTACTTTGTCCTTCAGACTTTTGTTATATAATCCATGTTTTTTTAAAAAAGACTTTTCTTCTATTGCAGTCTAAAAACTAAATGATGAAACACATGAAAAATTTAAATTTCAATCTATTTGTTATGATGCTACTTTAGTTTATTTTAAAAGAAAGATCTCACCATCATTGAAGTAGTATTTAAGAAAGCTAGGCAGTTAAACCCAAACAAAAGCTGGTGTGGCAGATACACACTGTATGTTTGTTGCTGCTCCCTGCACCCCCACCAGGCAGGCAACAGAGCTGATAGCACTCTGAATGTGAATAAGAAGTCTGGAAGCTTTATCCCAAAGTCGTTTCCTGGAGTGGAGAGAGACTAGCTCAGGCTCCATCTTTTTTTTTACCTGGCTTTACACTTGAGCCAACACCTTCCGTGAATTAGAGGACAAGGGCAGATTGTTCTGGGAGCAGTAGCTCTTGAAGGTTGCCTGGAAGGCATTGACTTCTATTAGAGACACCAGGTTAAACTGTAAGGTGGGGTAAACACTGGGTGGATACATTTCCCAAAGTGGTCACACAGGGTCTGAATTAGAAAGGCAGCAGCCCTTAGCAGTGAGGAGGAGAGTGAGCACGTGGAAAAATGCAAAGTTTTCCTTCACCCTGGGTTTGCATTACTGTAGCTGGCTTGAATATGATTGTTGAAGTTAAAATGTGATGAGAAGTACAATTTTTAACAAAAGGATATTGATAAGAGGGATGCTGGAAATGGTTACTTTCTAACTTTGTAATGAAAGAAATATGGAGGTAAGGTTGTCAAGTATTTGCTGGTAGTGCATTCAGGTAGCAGGCTGGTGTGTTGTTCCTGAATGGATCATTTCAGGTGTGTATCAGACACCTTGTTGCCATCTGAGATATTAAATTTTATTTTACTGTAGATAGTTTACATCACATGAAAAATAATAAAGTGATATGTATTTTTAAAGTATTAAAAAAGAGTGGAAGTTATGACAGTCTAGAAATAATGGTGTACCTTGGAATATATCTGTCACTGAAAACAATTATGGAAATGGAACAATTACAAATTAGGTCAAGTTTTGTGCCTATTTTGTTTTATATGATAGACATAAAACAAGCATGAATACATATTTAACAATGATAACACACCTACATGTACATATACTATACCAGACAAGTAAAAAGACTACTACTAAAGACACGAGGGAACCACAAATGAGAACAGAGCTTAATTGGCCACACTCTTTGAGAGAACAAAAGCACCATTCCTGCCTTCCCCTGAGCTTCTTCTGGTGTTAGCAAGAAGTACCAGAGACAAACAGCAAGCAGCCGTGTCAATACACTCAAGAGTAGATAGATGTTGGAGCTAGGGAACAATTGCCTCTGGGGTTTGAGGCACAACATTCTAGAGAGAAGAAAAGTGCAGAGATGTGAACTTCAAAATCTGTTTACAAAGTCCCTGCCAATCATTGGTTGACTCCTAAGACACAAATAGAAAGGAAGAGTCTTCAGGAAAGCCATTGTAGCTGTAGCACCCCAAGAGTAAAAGGAAGTTTTTAGCAATGTACAGTGCTTGGAGATTGATTGTGTCTGGGCTCTACAAGGTAAACACCGCAGAACGTTAGTTATAAGACCTGAAAAAGAGCATAACCTAAGCGTAAGGACAAGCATTTCTAGAATGAAGGTCAAATCTACTCTTGCCCTAATAACATAAAAATGAGAATGCTGATACAGCTAAAGCCTCTATAGTTTTTCTTTCATACTATCTGAATTAGAGAAGACATTGGGCTAGGGGAACAGCTAACATAGAGAACAGGACCAAATGCCAAAAATTGGATGGCTCAGATGGCTGAGACTGGAATTATTGTATAAGAACTTTAAATATGATCAAAATATTAAGAAAATAGAGGGTGGTTGTGTGTACTCCTTTAATCCCAGCACTGGGGAGGCAGAGGCAGGTGGATCTCTGTGAGTTCAAAGCCATCCCAGTCTACAGAGCAAGTTCTGGGACAGTGAGGGCTACACAGAAAAACCCTGTCTCAAACACCAAAACCAATTGGGCAGTGGTGGCACATGCTTTTAATCTCAGTACTCAGGAGGCAGAGGCAGGTGGATCCCTGAGTTCAAGGTCAGCCTGGACTACGGAGTGAGTTCCAGGACAGGCAAGACTACACAGAGAAACCCTGTCTTGAAAAACCAAAACCAAATCAACAAAACAGAGAAAAGAAAAAGAATTTGATTAGAGCTTTGGAAGTTACTTAAAAAAGTAGGAGGAGCCAAATGAAAATATTGGAATTGAAACTGTTATAAGTGATGAATTTAAAAGGGGTTATACAGCAGTTTAGACATAGAAGAATTGAATTTCTACGGAGTGGGCAATGGGTCAGTAGAAAATACTCAGTTTTTGTTTTGGGTTTTTTTTTTTGGTTTTTGGTTTTTACGAGACAGGGTTTCTCTCTATTGTTTCGGAGGCTATCGGTCCAGCCCGGCCTCGAACTCACAGAGATCTGCCTGCCTCTGCCCTCGAGTGCTGGGATTAAAGGCGTG
This sequence comes from Mesocricetus auratus, assembly GCF_017639785.1. Lineage (NCBI taxonomy): Eukaryota > Metazoa > Chordata > Mammalia > Rodentia > Cricetidae > Mesocricetus > Mesocricetus auratus. Next base: position 13,866,007 of record NW_024429191.1, on the reverse strand, counting down.
TGCCACCACCGCCCGGTGAAAATACTCAGTTTTAAGCTTGTATGTATGCACAACACACAAGAAATACAAGAGTACAAGAGGCACAAGTAATACATGAAAAAGTTTTAACATACATGGACTTGGTGTTACACAATGAGAGAAAGGTGAGCAGAATGGTATTTAAAAGGAATACTGGTCAACGCTTTTCAAAAGCAGATGAAAAATGTCAGATCACATGAGAGAAACTATGAATTTCAAGCAGAATGAATATAACACACAGCTTTAGTGACAAACTCAACCTGGTCAAGGGCAAAGAGAAAGAAAAAAAAAAACTTCAAGTATTACAGTATAGTATCTTCAAAGGGGCAATAATCAGATTGATGGCTGACTCCTAAATTGGAATAATGACAACCAGAAGACAATGGGAGGTCATCTTTAAAATGTCGAAGGCTTAGAAAACAATTAAATGACTAATAAGGAATTTTATACCCAGCAAAACTACCTTTAAAATTGGTGAAATAAAAATGAGTTTGTTGTCATTATACCTAAACTGTAAGAACTATTTAATGAAAACTTCCCCTAAAATACAAACGACAAGGTCCCCAAAGGAAATGTAGAACTCTGGAGAAATGAAGAGTGACCAGGAATGAGCGCCTCTGATCCCATATCTGTTCTAATAACACCTTATCCTAATGGAATCATTTGGTGTAAAATATAAGGTTCATATAAAACTGTAGACAAGGAGTTACAAGCAAGTCAGAATTTTACAATTTAATCCTGCATATACAGTCAGTTTAATTTTAACTTTACTAAGTTTAAAAAATTTCACCAAACAATGGGAGTTTGGCACTGGGGGATAGGAGTTAACGACATCTGTTGCATATGGGGGTCAAAATCTGTCAGCATATTAGAGGACAAGCACATCTGTGGAGATTTGGGACTTGGGACCCATGGACAATGTGCTCGTTTCAGAGTCCTGTCAGATTTACTTATTATATGTATGCAAATGATGCAGGAATCTGCTAAAGCAGTTGGTTCTCCACAAGCTGGAGCTGCAGGCATTTGTGAGCTTGTGGGTGCTTTCCATTGCTGAGCGGTAGCTTCGGACCATGTCTATAGCAGATTTAAGAGTCAGCCGAAGCGAGCCGAGGCACACACCTATATGCCTGTACTCAGGACGCACGGAGATGAAGATGACCATAAGTTCGAGGCCAGCCAGGTCCACATAGTTGCAGTCCGGGCAGGTGAGATCGTGTCTTCAAAAAATATGTCTGCTGCCATGGCGGACAGTTGGGTCGTGGTGGTGGGTTAAAGGGCAGAGGTCGGAGGCACACACCTGAGGAGGCAGCGGTTGCAACAGGAGCGCACCGGCAGTTGGGCGTAGGCGCCCTGAAGACACGCCCCTCCACCCCTTCAGCCCCGCCCACTCCCGCTCCCGGCTCCAAGCGGAGCGCGCCGACGACTGGGAACGAGCAGCGTGGGGATCCCGCGGCGGTCGGGCTCGCGCGGCGCCCTTGCTCCCCCGCCCCTCGGCCCTAGGGCCGCGCGGCTCGTGCCGCTCCGGGAAGATGGCGCTGCACTTCCAGGTCAGTGCGGCCAGGCTGCGGGCCTGGAGCGCCGGCGGCGGGCGGTGGGGGTCCCAAGGCCGCGACCCCGAGCACAGCCCCTTGTCCGGGGACGGCGTGGCGGCGGGAGCAAAAGAGCGGGCTACGCTCGGCCGCCGGAGTCTGCCCTCGTCGGCGCGCCTGCAGCGGCGTCCGGGCAGGTGGGAGCCGGGGCGGAGGGACCGCCATCCGCCCCTCACGCCCAGCCCACGGTCGGCGCCCTCCCGGGGAGTCTGAGCTCGGAGGCCCGGGTGGCGGCAACGCGGCAGCGCGGCTAGAGGACTGTCATTGGCCAGAGGCGGGCGGGCGGGTCGGGGCGCGGCGCGGCCGGGAGCGCGCAGCCTCATTGGAGGAACCTCGGGGCTGGGCGCGGGCACCGCTGGAGGGATGCGGTGCCGGCTGCCTAATGGCTCCGGGACTCTTCGAGTCTTCGCCCCACACAGACGTCTACTGAGCCTCCCCACTGTGTCTGTACAGTTGCGGAACGTTCTGGGGATGCAGGGCAACATCAGCTACCACGCTTGTCTTTTTAGAGCGTGTGGTAATTACTGCACACGTGAAAACTGTTATGGTAGAATTCGTCACGGGATATCGCGGGAGCACAGAAAGCAAAGCGGGCGGTCATTCGCGTGTGCGGAGTGCAGCCTCTACTTGTTACTTGGTTCTTACTGCTGGTGCATACGCCTCAGTGCAAACTCCTGCTTTTTACTCTCAGGAACATGGGAATTGTAGGAACTGTAGATGTCCAGGTAAAGAGGAAAGGAAGACTACAGAGGCGGAAAGGCGAGTTGGGCTAAGCAAAGAATTGTGGAAGACCTTGATATACTTGGGCAAGCCTGTTCCTTGGTCCTAAGACTGATTTGGAAATAAAGAGCTCAGGAGAGGTTGTGGATGGCAGGTGACCTTAGAGAAGTAGGCAGGGTCTTAACTTGTTGACAGAGTGTCTGAGTGTTACATTCCCTTTGTACACTTATGAAGATCCTCTGCTACTCCTTTATTATTTCTTCTAAGGGGAATTTCCAACGAGGAATGGAGAATTTTTACAGGAAGAACTTACTGTGAACCGTAAATAGATAATGAGATGTACATAATACAGTATGTCTTGAGTAAACTATGGAAGAACTTTATAACTTTTTTGGACTTGGAAAGATGGTGCCTGGCAAATTGCCAAATCCTGGGAGCCCTTCTTCATACCTAAGTTCAATATTAGAAAGAATTAGATGTTGATACCCAAACTGGTCATATCATTCCCAGAAATATACATTAAAGTGACATTTTTAGGGCATTGCTTCAGTGTCTTTTTCATACTTGGTAATTATGTGGCTTATTGATCTACATGTCCACAGGGCATCATTGCAAGTGTGGACTGGCCAGCCAGGCTCCTTGAGTCCATGCCTTGGCTTCCAGGAAGGCATCATTCCTACAGTCAGTTCAGTCACAAGCACCCTAGTTAGGAGCCAGTGAGTTAGGGTACACTCTGCTCCAAAGAAGAAATGGGTCCGGGTTATCTTTGAGGAGGAGGTCCAGGTGGAGGAGCACAAGGAGCAAAGACAGACTTGGGAATAAGTAGCCTTACAATGATATTGGAGAAAGCTTAGTGGACTCTGAGGGTCTTGCTCTCTGAATGGTTTTGGAATCAGAGACTGTTAGCTGTTCTCTTTAATCCCCACTTAGGCTGGATGTTCTAGAAGTGATAGAAACGAACAATGTTAGTGTGATGAAGAGTGGATTTTGAAAAGTAGTTGTTAGTCTGGAGTCTGGCAGTCACCGGATTACTTTCCCCTCCTGTCTTAATCCACAGTTGTTTCAGATATTTTCTGCCTGTAGTTTCAATAGTGAGATTTAGAACAGCTTTGGTTACTCAATAAGTGAGTATCAGATTCCAAAGCTTGTGCCCACTCCATTGGGGCAGTCACACACACACACACACACACACACACACACACACACACACACACACACTCACTCACACCTTTCTACTCATTCTTAAGCAGCCTCTGGAGAAATCCAGGACATTGGAGGCCACAGTAGTTGATTTTACTTACTTGGTCCATTTTTTGAGTATTAGTAGAATCTTTACAGAGAAGCAGTTGATAGAACTTGATGAGTATAAGTAAATTGGTATGTACCTGGAGTTGACCAGACTGTAGTTTAAGACACAGTCCATAAAACTCCTGCCACCACCAGCAGATTCAGGGACTACCCACAGTCACCCAAAGGTCTGACAGTTAGTTCATCAGTGGAGCTCACTGAATTCATCAAAAGCTATCAAGTTCATAATTGTGATTCACTATAGGGAAAGAATGCAGATTAAAATTGGCTAAAGGGCGGATACACAGAGTATAATCTATGAAGGTTCTAAAGTACATCTTTTGTACTCAGGACAGGATATTCTCCGTCCTCCATATTGTGTGTAATACTACAAGATGGGAAGGCTCACCTATTCTTTAGTATCCTCAGAACTGGTTGAGGCTTCATTACTTAAACATGACAGATCATTTCTAGTTCCACTGATAACCTGTGACCCAAAATCATCACCCTAAACTAAAACCCTGAACCTGTGACTACCAGGTATGTTCAGTGCTTGTCCTAAAAAATAACTCCTGTCAACTGTGACATAGATTATCTACCAAAAATTGAGGGCAAAGGCCAGACCTCTTTTTGTTCGAGACTTCTGTCTTAGGAGAAACACCATGACTTACAAAAGAAAACATTTAATTGGGGTGGCCTACACTTTCAGAGGTTTAGTTCATTATCATCATGGTGTGACATGGTGGTGTTCAGGCAGACACGGTGCTGGAGAATTAGCTGAGTGTCCTGCATTTTGGCTTACAGGCAACAGGAAGTGGTCTGTGATACTGGGTGGTATCTTGAGCATATGTGAGACCTTAAAGCCCACCTCTACAATGACACACTTCCTCAACAAGATCACACCTATTCCAACAAGGCCACACCTCCTAATAGTGCCACTCTCTTTGGGGGCATTTTCTTTCAATCCACCATATTGCACTTCCTGGTTGCTTTCAAAGGCTTGTAGCCATATCATAATGCAAAAATGCATTTAGTGCAACTTTAAAGTCCACAAAGTCTATTACAGTCTCAACAATGTTTAAAAGACCAAAGTTCAAAGTCTTTTCTGAGATATATACAGTCTCTTAACTGTAATTTCCTATAGAATAAAAATCAGAAAACAAATCACATACTTCCAACATATAATGGATATACATTACTGTTCTAAAATATGGGAAGGGAGTATAGTGAGGAAATACTAGACCAAAGCAAGACTGAAAACCAGCTGGGCAGACTCCAAACTCTGCATCTCTGGGTCTGATGTCAAAATGCTGTACATCTTTCAGCTTTGTTGACTGCAATACACTTCCCTCTTTTGGGCGTGTTTCACCCCATTAGTAGTTCTTTTCATCAGGTATCCCATGGCTCTGTCGTCTCCAACATCTTAGGGTCTCCAAAACAATCCAGGTTTCAGCTTCACACAGTAGCCTCTCTAGGCCTCCATACAGGGATACCCCTGACACATTCCTGGCCTTTCCTTAGTCACAGAGGATGGGTCTATAATGCTTTTTGTCTATCCTTGACTCTAAAGTCAGAACCATGTGGCTGAAGCTGCCAAGTTCTGCTGCTTGCTGGGGCTGGAATGTGGCCCCCTTGTTCAATTACCTCTTCACCAGTTTTCTGTTTTAGGTAAATTCCTTCACTACCTAAGCTTGGCTGTCCTGGAATTTGTAGACCAGGGCTGGCCTCAAACTCAGAGATCTGCCAGAGTCTACCTTCTAAATGATAGGATTAAAGGTGAGCAGCACCACACTTAGTTCTAAGCTTCCCTTTAATTTCGTTTCATAAGTTGGAAATTTAGCTGAGTGGGATCTTGCCCTGATATTATTAGCACTCCTTTTATTCCATTTCTCAAGCTGTTTGTCTCCGTGAACACAGGGTTTAGCTCCATTCCATTATCAGTGCTCCTTTTCTCCTTAAATTTTACATTTTGTGATTTACCTTGCTCATTCTGCTTCTTTTCATTACAAGTCTTCATTAGAGCTACTACTAATAACCACATGACAGAGTCTGTACTAGGCTGTTTTGAGATTTCCTCTGCCAGTGGAATTAATCCAAAACTTTTCACGTTAACCTCAGGTAGCCACTTTACTCTCCAAAATATCACAAGAGTGATCTCTGTGCAACATACCAAAATTCTTCTCTGAAACCTCTTGAGCCAGTGTCCCTCAGCTTAATTCACTCTTGGCACTCTGTCTTTCATGCTCCTATTAGTATGGCCCATTAAGCAGTACTTAAAATGTTCAACTACTTTTTTAATCCACAATCCCATGGCCCATATTCCTTCAAACTAAAGCATGGTCAGGCTTATCACATCAATACTCCAGTCCTTGGTACCAACTTCTGTCTTAGGGTTTTTATTGTTGTGAAGAAATATCATGTCCACAGCAAACTTTTTTTGTTTTTGTTTTTTGAGACAGGGTTTCTCTGTATTGCTTTGGAGGTTGTCCTGGAACTCCCTTTATAGACCAGGCTGGCCTCGAACTCACAGAAATCCACCTGCCTCTGCCTCTCGAGTGCTGGGATTAAAGGTGTGTGCCACCAACGCCTGGCCACAGCAAACTTTTATAAAGGAAAAACATTTAATTGGGGTGGCCTACATTTTCAGAGGTTTAGTCCATTGTCATGGTGTGACGTGATGGTGTTCAGGCAGACATGGTGCTGGAGATGGAGTTGAGTGTCCTGCATCTTGGCTTGCAAGCAACAGGAAGTGGTCTGTGATACTGGGTGGTATCTTGAGCATATGAAACCTCAAAGCCTGCCTCCACAGTGACATACTTCCAACAAGACCATACCTACTCCAACAAGGCCTTAACTACTAATAGTACCATTCCCTTTTGGGGGATATTTTCTTTGAAACCACCACAACCACTTTTTAAAACAAATTTCTTCTCTCATATTACATCCCAACTGCAGTTTCCCCTCCATCCTCTCCTCCCAGTCCCCTCCCACTTTACACATTCCCCCATCCATTTATCTTCCATTTCCCTTCAGAAGAGGGCAGGCCTCCCAGGGATATCAACCAAACAGGGCATATCTAGTTGTAATAAGACTATGCATGTCTCCTTATATTAAGGCTGGATGAGGCAACCCAAGTGGAGGAACAGGGTCCCTAAAGCAGTCAAAAGAGACAGCCTTTTTGTCTCTTTGTTAGGAGTCCCACAAGATCTCCAAGCTACATAACCATAACATATATGTAGAGGGCCTAGGTCAGTCCCATGCATACTCCCTGATTATTGGTTCTGTCTCTGTAGCCCCTATGAGCTCTGGTTAGTTGATTTTTTGGGTTTGTTTTGTAGAGTCCTTGACTACCTATAATCCTCCCTTCCCCTAATCCTTCCTTCCCCTATTCCTCAAGATTCCCTGAGCTCTACCTAATGTTTGGCTGTGAGTCTCTGCAATTGCTCCCATCAGATGCTAGATGAAGCATCTCTGGCAGATATGTTAGGCTCAGATCTATACATATAGCAGAATATTATTAGGAATCATTTCATTGACTTTTTTTTTTTTGACTAGTCATGTTTGATTCTATCCTAGGTCTCTGGGCTATCCATCCTCTGGGTTCTGTCACTTCAGACAGTGTCAGGCATGGTTCCCTCTTGTGGCATGGGTCTTAAGCTAGACCAGTCATTGGTTGGCCACTTGTGCAAGGTCTGCACCACCTTTTCCCCCGGTACATCTTGCAGGGAGAATAAATTGTAGGTGGAAGGTTTTGTGGCTGGGTTGTTGTCCCAATCCCTCCACTTGAGGCCTTGGCTGGTTACAGAAGATGACTGGTTCAGGCTCCGTGTCCTGCATTACTAGGAGTCTTAGCTAGGGTCACTGTCATAGATTCCTGGGAGTTTCCATTGCACTAGGTTTCTATCTCACTTCTGAAGTGCTCCCCAATTGCAAGAGGAACTAAGGAAAGGAAAAACAGAAGACAGCATGAAGCTTGTGAATCTACGTCCTGGCCTGGAACTCCATCACTACAGGAAAGGGATACTTGGGGTAGAACTCTGCTAGAGACATGTTTACTTTGGTTTCTACTGGTTGGATGTTATTTTTAGTACCTTTCTGGAAAGCTTTTAAAGACATATATGAGGGTAGGTTAAAAGTAGGAATTAGACATTGTTGGCAAGTAGATGATGACTAAAGAATAAAGGGTGTCAGGATGGCAGATGGTGAGGGAGGTGCCTGTTGCATGTAGACTTGTCATTGGCTCAGTCTTGTCTGTTTACTCTATGACTCTTGTGCAGCTTACATGCATGTGTCCTGTCAACTTCAGTTTTTCTGTCTGTGAAAATGGGCACACTAAAACTATATGGTTCACAGGAGTCTGGTTTCAGAATTGACTCAAGAAAAGATGAGAATACTCTTGTAAACTGTGAGGTACCTGAAGGACTATTCAGTTGTTGTGAAAGTACTGTAGTTTTGCATTGTGGAAATTTGTCATTTGAGATTCTTAATACATATGGTTATGTTGTAAATTATTTTAATATGAATTTCTCACTGTATGCTTTTTGCTAGTGATGTTACTGTTTATTTTAGATTTATATTATGGAAATGATGAAGACAAAAAGCAAATTTAAGTGATTTTTTAAAAATTTTAGTTGTTAATTGCTGTCTTAGGGTTGTTAATGCTGTGAAGAGATACCATGACCACTGCAACTCTCTCTCTCTCTCTTTTTTTTTTTGCTGTTTTTTTGAGACAGGGTTTCTCTGTATTGCTTTGGAGGTTGCCCTGTAGACTAGGCTGGCCTGGAACTCACAGAGATTCGCCTGTCTCTGCCTCCCGAGTGCTGGGATCAAAGGCGTGGGCCACCAGTGGCCGGCTCACTGCAACTCTTAAAAAGGAAAGCATTTAATTGGGGTTGGCTTGCAATTTAGAGGTTTAGTCAGTTATCATCATAGTAGGAAAGGTGGCATGCAGGCAGTCATGGTGCTGGAAAGGTAGCTGAGAGTTCTACATCTTGATCAGCAGGCATCAAGAAGTAAACTGAGATATGGCGTGACTTGAGCCCACCTCCACAGTGACACAGTTCTTCCCAAAGGGCCACACCTACTCCAACAAAGCCACACCTTCTGATATTGCCATTCCCTATGGACTTATGGGAGCAATTACATTCAAACTACCACAGTTACATGTGCCGTGGCGCATGTGTGGCGGTTAAACTACAACTTTGTGTATGGTAGGGTCTCTTTTTACATGGGTTCCAGCCACCTGCTAAGCCATTTTGTGAACATTTTTTTGTTCAAGTCTAAAATGGATCAATGGCAGCAGAGACAATTTCAACAGAGCATTTGGCCTATGATCTGCTAATGAATATACAGTGCAGTGGTGGTCCAATAAAGTTTGCAAAGGAATTGAGAGCTCTGAAGTTGAGGAGCAATGTGGCTGGCCATCAGAAGTTGACAGTGGTCTATGGAAATCAATCTTTGAAGCTGATCCTCTTACAACTACAGGAGAAGTTGCCAGAGAACTATGTGGACCATTCATGTTCTTTTTGACATTTGAAGCAAATTGGAAAGACAGAAAAGCTTGTTGAATGGATTCCTTATGAGCTGACTGAACCTTTTTTTAGAAAACTGTTTTGAATTAGTGTCTCTTACTCTTAACAACATTGATAAACCATTTCTTGATCAGATTGTGACATGTGACAGAAAATTGGATTTAATATGATAATTGCTGATGACCAGCTCAGTGGTTGGACTAAGGAGAATCCAAAGTACACCCCAGAGCCAAACTTGCACATAAGAAGGTCGTGGTCTACTGCTAGTCTGGTCCACTGCCAACTGAAATTTGGTTAAGCCCCTAGATCTGAGATGCATGCTCAGCATATCCATGACATGTACACCAAAAGCTGCAGCACCCACAGCTGGCATTGGTCAGTGATCAGAAAGGTCCCTCTTCTCCAGGACAAACCAGGACTGCATGCTGCACAATCAGTGCTTTCGTAGTTGAATTCATTGAGCTTCAGACTTTTGCCTCATCCACCATGGTTACCATGTCCACTTGACCTCTTGCCAGTTTACTGCTACTTCTTCAAACACCTTGACAGTGTTTTACAAGGAAAAAACACTTCTGTAACCCACAGGATGTGGAAATTGCTTTCTAAGAATTTGTCTGATTCCATATCATGGGTCTAAAGGAGTATACAAAGTTATTTCTCATTGGCAAAAATATATATTGCTTTGTAATGGTTCGTATTTTGATTAATAAAATTGTGCTGTAAGCCTAGTTATAATTATTTAAAATTCACAATTCAAACCTGCAACTCCTTTTGTACCAATGTAATATCTGATTCATTGTTGAAGGAAGTGTTAGTTCCAAGAGGCCCAGGAATAAGCCTTCAGGGCTGCTTAACTAACAGAAGAAGGAACAGTTTGTAGGAAACAAGTAACCTCAAAATGAAGGCAGTGTATACTAGGGGCAGTCATGAAGCTTGATTCTAGAAGGCAGGAAAGATATAGAGAAGTAATAGAAAAGAACTTTACAATCTATTGCAGTGAGATATTTGAGGCTTATCTGTTTTAAAGATTATTAGCAAATTTTGTTTTGTTTTGTTTTCTGGAGCAAAAGCTTTTTTATTAAATATAATGGTACATAATATATGTTTTATACTGCAATAGGATGAGTTTTGACATTTATGTACATCTGCAAAATTGTCATTAAAATATGAAAATAGCCATTACGCACGTTTGTTTCCCTGTTCTTATGTTTCTTTACTGTCCTCCTGGCTGCCTTCTCCACCCCTTCCTCACTCCTTTGCTGTCCCTTCCACCCAGCCAAGGAGCCAGTGACCTGCTTTCTGGTAACAAAGCATCATGCAAGCATATTTTTGTTATGTGGCTTTTTACTTAGTATTCATCTGTTGATAGAAAATAACGCAAGACTTTCTGTATAGAAAGAAATCGCATTTGGGGGCCAGTAATTGTATGTCAAATACAAAGAAATAAGTCCATAAAATTGGGAGGACTTAGGTTTTATTCTTTGTTGTTTTTTGAGACTCACTGTTTAGTCCTGTCTGGCCTGGAATTCATGATGTAGACCAGATAGCCTCAAGTTCAGTGTCTGTCCCTGTGTTTTGAGTGCTGGAATTAAAGGCTGGTGCCGCCATGCCTGGCTAGAAAGATCTAGTTAATCTGAAGTCAAGATCATATCATTGTCTACTGGTTACTTTTGGAGGTTTTCCAGGTCCAGTTCTTCTCATTGTATTTATTATTTATGTGTGCTTCTGTTGTTGACACTATACCTTATAGAAGCTTTAATAATCCAAACATGTCAATAAATTGGGATAGGATACATTTCTGAGCTGTTCTCACCATATTCTCAGACATTAGTTTATAACAACTAAGATGAAAAATTTCAGTCTGCTATGAAGGATAAAGTGACTGTTCTCTGGAAAACCAAGTGCCAGTCAGAAAATTGATGGTTAGCGATGTCTGGGTAATACCTTTCTATCAGGGCAAGAATCTTTATGTGTCTGGAATAGTTTAACATTTAACATCAGAATTCTTTTTTAAACTATTACAGTAACAGAAAACTTAGTGCCCCCTTCAAATCTTTTATAAAAGTTCAAACTTTTCCCTTTCAATTTTGTGCCACTTGTCATTTGTTAATAATTTTACATATTGGTCCTGGAGAGATGGCTCAGTGGTTAGGAGCACTGGCTGCTCTTCCAGAGGACCCGGGCTTGATCCTGTCACCCACAAGATGGCTAACAATGTCTGTATTTTCAGTTCCAGGGGCTCCAATGCCCTCTTCTGGAACCAGTGTATACATGTAGTACACAGATGTACAAGCAAGTAAAACACCCATATACATAAAAAATAAATATTAAAACACTCATACATGTAAAATAAATCTAAAAATTTTAAAGTAATTTTAAACATCTTTGGAGATAAAGGGTGATTGGTAATGCCAACTGAACACTACCTATCTTTCTACCTTGAAGTTTATTAAATCAATATAGCAAAGCAAATAATATCCAGACCTTACCACAATCTTTCTTAATAGGCTTACTTAGATACTTAGATATCATTAACTTGACTAATATTAACATATACACATATATTTTGTTTTGTTTTAGAGAAGGGGTTTCTCTTTGTAACAGCCCTACGTGTCCTGGAACTAGTTCTGTAGACAACCAGGCTGGCCTCAAACTCACGAGATTTTCCTGCCTCTGCCTCCCAAGTGCTGGGATTAAAGGCATTCACCACTACTACCCAGCTTTATTTATATATATTTAGAAATTATTTTCCTAGGTCTTTTGTAACATGCCACAAGCAGGGTGGCTTAAAACTCAAATTTATTGTTAGTTCTGAAGACCAGAAGACTGAAATAAAGGCCGAAGAGGGTTAGTTCCTTCTGGAGGCTTTTGTATTAGCATCTCATCACTTTTGGCAGCTTTGGTACTCCTTGGTTTTAGATATATTTCCAGTCTTTGTCTGTCTTCCTATGGGCTTCTCCTCGGTATCTCTCTGCATCTGAAATAGCCCTCTTGCTTTCTCTTTCCAGAAAATTACTCTTTTTTTTTTAAAGAGAGAGTAGGGATAATGATCATTAAAAGTATGACCTACTTCCATGTTCATGAGAGTTACCTTTGCAAGGAGCTTTCTGAGGGTGCAAGTAAAATGTTATTTTAGGGGAGTGAACACTAGTACCTACGAGACCATTCGGTGTTTGGGGTTCTGTGTCTTGCTGTCAGATTTCACAGTGCTTCGAGAGTCCCAGGCAGACACTGACATGTCCCCACCTGTATTGGTGCACTGACAGAAGGAATGTCCTAGCTTCATGATCAATCTTGATACTTGCATACAGTTCCGGAAAGGGGGCCAGCATCTCCCACCTGTTAGAGAAGACTTTATTTTGTTTGGAAATTTCCTATGAAGTTCAGGATAGCCTTAAATTCTGTCTTCCTGTCTTAGCCTCCTGAATGCTGGGATTATAGAAATGTACAACTATGTCCTTCCTTATAAGGATGCCAGTAATTTGGTTTAAAGTTAGAGTTAGTGCCCACTCCAGATCTAGGGTGATTTCATTCAAATTCCTTGACTAAGGGTTTATAAAGACCCTATTTCTCTTTTTCTTTCTTTCTTTCTTTCTTTTTTTTTTTTTTTTTTTTTTTTTTTTTGGTTTTTGGATACAGGGTTTCTCTGTATTGCTTTGGAGGCTGTCCTGGAACTAGCTCTTGTAGACCAGGCTGGCCTGGAACTCACAGAGATTCGCCTGCCTCTGCCTCCCGAATGCTGGGATTAAAGGCGTGCAACCGCCACCTCCCGGCTAAGACCCTATTTCTAATGAAAATTATATTCATAGACTCTGAGGGTTAGGAATTAGACCTGTTCTTTACAATGTTGCTATTTAATTCTAAGTGATGAATGTAGGATAATACTTCTGCCTCCTCCCAGATGGCTGGATTACAGGTATGTGGCACTGTACCTGGTGAGGTACTTTAATGAATCAATTTGAAACTTTAGTTGTGGACTCTATCTGAAAATTCTTGAGTCTTGGCTACTGGGTTGTGGCACACATAGGGAAATGAGAAAAGAGAGAAATGGAAACAAGGATGGGAGTCATGATGTCTCCTGTGTGGTGCTTGGATATATGAGGGGTGTCAAGTCTACTGTAACTATAAGCTGCATGTAAAAATTCAGACCAAAACTCAACAAAATTGGCATTTCCTTTGGGATACCTCATTATGTTCATTTGGCTACCTGTGTATGAAATCTCTGCCAATATTTTTGTCAAGTATGTAATTCAGGTTCCAAGTAAAATAGTTTGTTTTAGTAAATGGCTTTAACAAAATTCTATTAAGCTGAACTCACTTGGTAGTTCATTGTTTCCATGTATTCTATATCAGGTGACATTGTATGTAGACAGAATGAGTTAGTCTTTGTGCTTATAAGATGAAAAAAAGAACCTATGCAATAATTAGTTAGAATATTGTTAGAACTATTGTAGGATCAAAAATCATGACCTGAAACACTATGAGTTCAGAAGGCCTAGATAATTGTCATCCATACATAGTTATCTTTAGTTCATTTGTTACAGGTGGTAGGATCGGAAACAATAAAAGAGTATAAATTGAGCTATTGGCAGCTTGTGTGTGTGGTCATCATCCCTACCTAACTTTGTTGAACATCTCATTTTATTTCAAGTCATTGCAAATGCTGTTTCTTTGCCTACATGTCTAGTCTTTTCTTTGTCTGGTTTACCCTTTAGATTTGAGGTACTCTTGGTTTTGAACATTTTAGGTTATATGTCTTTTTTCATAACTTTGCTAACTTCTTAAGGAGAGAATCTGCCCCATTATATTAATTCACATTGCATAGCTTAGTTTATAAGTAAGTAATTTGGGAAATAGAAAATGCACCTCTTTTGTTACTGTGTCTAAGTGAGTCATTGCTGCTCAATAACTATGTATTGAATGAATGAATATAAGCATTATTTGTGTATCTTGTATCCTGCTTTTAATATATTTATTTTTTCATTTAAGTCAAATGTCGTTTTTTCTCCCTCTGAAGAATTTGGCTGAATTGGAAGCATTATGTACTCATCTCTACGTAGGGACTGATCTCACAGAAAGAATAGAGGCTGAGAAAGCGCTCTTGGAACTGATTGACAGCCCAGAATGTCTCAGCAAGTGTCAACTTTTATTAGAACAAGGAACGGTAAGTGTGTGATAAGTGATTAACCATGAAAGGCCGGTGCTAATGGTAGTAACAGTGGTTAGCCCTGATACTCATAGCTTTTGCCACATCTTTTCATTGTAATTTCCTTTCAAAGGGGTTAAGCAGGAAAGAACTAGAAAGCTAGGGAAACAAACATAGGAATCAGTCATAAAGTAGAAATATGAATGTGTTAAAATAGTTTCTTGTTTCTTCTTGGCCTGCTTCTATGTCACATTATATGTGTTTATTTTAGCAGTGCTGGGGAATGAACCAGGGCCTTTTGTGTGCTAGGCAAGCTTTCTATTGCCAACTTATACCCCCAGCCCTAACAAGTATATTTCAGAAATAACTTTTAAAAAATCCTTGTAGGTATTAGGTTATGTTAAACTCTAGAAAATCAAAGGGTGTTCATTGCTTCTTCATATCTTCATTCTAGACAGAGAGAGACAGAGACACAGATAGAGACAGAGAGAGACAGAGAGACAGAGGGACAGAGACAGAGAGACAGAGACACAGATAGAGACAGAGAGAGACAGAGGGACAGAGACAGAGAGAGAGACAGAGACAGAGACATAGAGACAGACACAGAGACAGAGACACAGATAGAGACAGAGAGAGACAGAGGGACAGAGACAGAGACAGAGAGACAGAGACACAGATAGAGACAGAGAGAGACAGACACAGATAGAGACAGAGAGAGACAGAGACATAGAGACACAGATAGAGACAGAGAGACAGAGACACAGATAGAGACAGAGAGAGACAGAGAGACAGACAGAGAGACAGAGACATAGAGACAGGGATAGAGACAGAGAGACAGAGACAGAGACAGAGAGTGTGAGCACACGCTAGTTCTGGCTCAGCAGTCATCACATACTGAAACATTACCAAATACTGTACTGTACAGCTTACTTGACCTATGTACATGAATTAAAGTAGTTTACTTTTTAGTTAGAGAGGCACAGATCTATAAAGAGGTATGAAATGATATGGAGAATATCACAGAAAGAGACTTTATGTTTTACAGAGAAGGTGACAGACTTTCCATAAAAGGCCTTGTAGTTTTTAAGGCTTTGTGAGCCAAAATATTTTATGTGTATCTATAATAATAAAGGAAAAAATACTCAAAAGTTTTGTTGGTAAAATTCAAAATATAATCACTGAATGTAATTATGTATACAGGTTGACTGATAAAATATTGGGGATTGATTGGAGTTTAAAAGTTGGTGTTTCCTGTTATTAGACTTGATTGTAGATGTTCATAGTTCAAATATTCATGCAGATTTATAATGAAATGATACATTTTTTTCTTTCATTAGACACTATCTTGCTATGTGAGAACCTTGGCTGACCTGGAACTCTGTGTAGAACAGGCTGGTCTTGAATTCACAGTGGTCCACCTACTTTTGCCCTTAAAGTGCTGGTATTAAAGGTGTACACTGTCGTGCTGGCTAAAATTTTGCGTCTTTGAAAGTATCTTCACTAACCTAGAACATTATACCAGTGCTTTGGCGTCTGATTTGCATCATGCATGCTTTCACTTAGAGGGCATTTCTATGCTTCTATTAAATCCTCTTGATATTTGTCATTTTTCTTGTCATTGTGTTGTAAATTAATAATTTCCAATAAAAAATTTAGTAGAAGGTCCTCAGTTGCACAGCAAAGTCGATTTTTCAAATATGGAAATTTTCATTATACTTGTATCGGTATCTAAACATGCTACTGGGACATTAGTTGGAGATTAGAATAAGTGTAAGAGTGGAGCTTTCACTACTTGTTTTAGCTTCTCTCAGTGTGGGAATGTGTGGAGTACCCTAGCAGGCGGTCCTTGTGACTCACGCAGTGTTAATTGTTGCCTGAGTTACTTGAGTGTCCCTCATCCTGCCAGCCCCTGTGCAAATGTGTACCCTTCATTTAGGTACTAGGTTAGACTCATTGAAAGAACAAGTTTGTTGTATAATTTCTAAAGCCATTTAATAGTGAAAAATAGTGACTTTGTTTTAGCTATAAAATTTCACTCTCAGACCTGAACTTTAAAAAAAGGAAGGAAGAAAGGAAGAAATCCAATTTAACTCTGACAGGCTATTAGTCTACTTTGTTGGGGGCAAGGCAGGGTATTCAGCATCTTGATCTGGCAGAAATCTACAGAGTGGGAGGTGAGCTCACAAAAGTAAATGAACACTCCTGGTTCATTAAGTTAGAAGAGATTCAGGTATTCACTACAGAATAAATGCTAATATTAAAGTGAATGATACAGGCTTTAAAATTATTATTATTGTTATTATTTACAAGCCTTATGAATTTGACCAGCTAAGCCCCTTTCTGCTTCATATACAGTTGTCACTAGTGTGTGGCAGATTCTACCTAAGTTTTATATTTAATTAATGCTTTCTCAGTTCCTTTGAAAATATCTGGCCTATGGTTCCACAGATTCTTCATAAAAGATAGCAGTTCTTTAATTGCTTCCCATTCTTCCTTGACTTCTAGAAGAAGTAGATGGCAATGTCAGTAGCATTAATAGCATGAACAAATTGTTGAGTAACCCCAACCCATTCATTTAAAGCTAATGATAAACTTTGCAATTTACTTGCCTTTAAATTGACTTCTCATGTTGCTTTAGTGTCCTCATCTGAGCATTTGTTCTTACTGAAAGGCTAGTGAAGTTTATTTTCTTTAAACATAACTTCAGCTGCTGCAGTAAAACAATGGTGATTAACTCATCATTAGTCAGTAGCTTCCTTTACTTGGCTTAAATAATGAACCACTTGTAAACTTTTTATTTTTGGAGACAGGATTTCACTATGTATCCCTGGCTGTCCTGGAACTCACTCTGTAGACCAAGCTAACTTTGAACTAACAGAGATCCACCACCTGCCTCTGTGCTGGGATTAAAGGTGTGCACCACCACTGCCTGGCTGCCACTTGTCAACTTAACTTTGGTTTGTAGCCTCATTTTTTTAACTACTTTTTTTTTGTTGTTTTTAATGAAACTGCTACTCTGGCATAGTCTGTTTTAAATTTCAGAAAGACTACTGTCTTTCTTTAAGTTGGAAATATTGTTATGACCGCTTAGTTTGACATTGTCGACGTATATTCTTTTAGGACATGGTAACTGTAGCATCATTGGAGAAAGCTCACTGACCTGCTACTAATTTAACACTATGCCTAAGAGTTAGACATTTAAAGTCCTCCTTTTTTCTTTGACATGGTGGATATACACTGATATAATGACAGGTATGTCTCATGTTGGCTCAGTTCCTGAGACACCCTGGAGACTGGAGTTGTATCACTGAAATTTGTGGCACCTGAGCAGCAGCCAGATTTGCGTCTACACAGGGTCAGTCTTAGCTGCTAACATCTGCCATTGCAGGTGTGGCTCCAGGTGTGTTTGGTGTGTAATAGCACAGAGTGCAGGAGTGCGAGGCCATGTTAAGAGTGTTTGTTTGAACTTGTTGAGACACTCATTTCTCCCATTTGCTTGGTGCTGTTGAGATGGTTTTGTACATATCCTCAGCTAATGATATTTATGGGAGATTGTGTGCACTCATGGGTCTACACAGTGTATTTCAAGTACATGTATTTTATTCATTATAAATCTGCTACTTTGGAGAACTCAAAAACTACTGTTTCTTCTTAGAAAAATTTCTTATATTTGAGTATTTTATTTTTGTGATGATAATAAAAATTACTGTTCTTTACAGACATCCTATGCTCAGCTCCTTGCAGCAACGTGTCTTTCAAAACTTGTTACCCGAATCAGTCCTTTACCTGTAGAACAGAGGATAGACATCAGTAAGTGATTCATTAATTTTTTTAACAAATTATATCTTTTTTATATTTTATTTTAAAATTTAAATTAGAAAATTAGAAACAAAGTTGCTTCACATGTCAATTCCAGGTCCCTCTCCCTTTCCCTCCCCTCCTCCCGTGCCCTCCCACCAACCTCCCCAATATCCCCTCATTTCCCCAGGGAGGGTGAGGCCCTTCATGGGGGTGTCCATAGTCTGTCATTTCATCCAGGTCAGGGCCTAGACCCTCCCCAAAGAGTCCAGGATGAGAGTGCATCTCTCATTGTTGGATGGGAGCCCAAAGTCCATTTGTATACCCAGGATAAATACTGATCTACTACTCAAGGCTCAATAGATTGATTACCTAGGCCTCCTCACTGACACCCACATTCAGGGGTCTTGATCAGTCCCATGCTGGATTCCCAGGCATCAGTCTGCGATTCAAGAGCTAGCCCTTGTCAGGTCAGATGTTTCTAGGGGTTATATCAGCCCAGTCTTAACCCCTTTGCTCATCAGTCCTCCCTCTCTGTCACTGGATTTCTTGAGTTCAGCTCAGTGCTTAGCCGTGGGAATCTGCCTCTGCTTCCACCAGCCACTCAATGAAGGTTCTGTTTCCCAGACTCTCTGGCCATGGGATTGTAGGCTGGGACTCCCCAGATTTATGTCTAAATTCTATATATGAGGGAGTACATGCCATATTTGTCTTTTTGTGACTGGGTTACCTCGCTCAGGATGGTTTCTTCTAGTGTCATCCATTTGCCTGAAAATTTCAGGATTCCGTTGTTTTTTTTCTGCTGAATAGTACTCCATTGTGTAAATGCACCACATTTTCTCTATCCACTCTTCGGTTGAGGGGCATCTATCTAGGTTGCTTCCAAGTTCTGGCTATTACAAATAGTGCTGCTATGAACATAGTGGAACAGACATCCTTGTTGTATGAATGGGCATCTTTTGGATATACTCCTAAGAGTGGAGTTGCTAGGTCTTGTGGTAGGTTTATTCCCATTTTTCTGAGGAATCTCCATACTGATTTCCAAAGTGGCTGTACAAGTTGGCACTCCCACCAGCAATGGAGGAGTGTTCCCCTTTCTCCACAACCTCTCCAGTGTAAATTGTCATTGGTGTTTTTGATTTTAGCCATTCTGACAGGAGTAAGATCGTATCTCAGAGTTGTTTTGATTTGCATTTCCTGGATGGCTAAAGATGTTGAGCAGTTTCTCAAGTGTCTCTCAGCCATTTTAGCCTCCTCTATTGAGAATTCTCTATTTAGTTCAGTCCCCCACTTTTTAATTGGATCCTTTGGTGTTTTGGAGACTTGCTTCTTGAGTTCTTTGTAAATTTTAGAGATCATCCCTCTGTCAGATGTGGGGTTAGTGAATATCTTTTCCCATTTTGTGGGCTGCCTTTTTGTCTTGCTGACTGTGTCCTTTGCCTTACAGAAGCTTCTCAGTTTCAGTAGGTCCCATTTATTAATTGTTCATCTCACAGTCTGTGCTACTGGTGTTATGTTCAGGAAGCTGTCTCTTGTACCAATTTATTCAAGGGTACCACCCACTTTCTCTTCTAAGAGGTTTAGTGTGGCTGGATTTATGTTGAGGTCTTTGATCCATTTGGACTTCAGTTTGGTGCATAGACATGGATCTATCCGCATTCTTCTACATGCCAGCATTATGAACATTTGATCTTCGACAAAGAAGCTAAAAATATACAATGGAAAAAAGAAAGCATCTTTAATGAATGGTGCTGGCATAACTGGATGCTGGCATGTAGAAGAACAAATTATATCTTAAAAATGAAAATTTCCTTTTAAATTTGCTAGGCTTTTATTAGAGTTGTTATTTAGTTTTACTGTTATTTTAAGATAGATAGTAAAGCCTTATTCATGCAGTGATGATGATGGGATAGATAAGGCAATATGTAATTGTAAAATTTTGTTAATTTAATAATTATATTTTGTATATGTGGTATTTGTTAATATTTTCACGAGTATACTTTAATCATCCAAATAAGTTAATGAATTATCCTCATTTTACAAATGAATAAACTGGATATGATGGGTTCTGACCGCCTCAGGATTACATAACCAGGAAATAGAGTTGTCATTCAAATCCCCTAAATCTGCATAGAGTCCATGCTCTTAATTGCTAGGCAATTGAATGCCCAGAAGGAATCCAGCTCTACAATATTGCTCACGTGGTTACAACAGAATCAGTTTGGATACATTTATAACCAACAGCTGATTCCTAACTATAGTAAGAAAAACATTGATACTGTAGAGTAGCTATTTATTATGATTTGGGAGTAATACATTTTACATTTTTATATGTGTGTAAATTTGCATTTCATATGGACAAACCTAATAATTGGCTTATGAGATTACTTTTTCTTTGTAATAAAATAGATTATTGTTTCATTTCTGTTCTTAAGACTCAGTTAATATTGTTTATATTTCTGTATTAGAAAATGAAGATATCTGATGTGTTATGAATCTTTAAGATCAAAATTCACTGGTCAGAACCACACAGTGATATATATTGTTTGCCTCATTTCCTAACAGTCTTCTGAAAGTTCTTCAGTCTACAGAAAGTTCTACACTTGAGCAAAAGAGATGCATTTGTATTTTTGAAAAGAGTGGTTCAAACTATGTAAGCCTGAGTCATGAAACTTAGTATATATTTTAAATAGACTTAATTGTTTTTGAGCACTTCTGGGTTCTTAGCAAAACTGAACAGAAACTATAGAGTGCTCTAATACTCCCTGCTTCCACTCATGGGTAGTCTCCCCTGTTATCAACATCGGGATAATATATACCAGAGTTGGGCAATGTACAATGGCATGTGTCTGATATTATAATAGTGTATGAAGTAGCTGCACTACCCTAAAAATCCTGTGCTCTGCTGGTTCTTCCTCTCATGCCAACTTCTACCTCAGTGCTGTTCCTATGTGCTTTCCCTGGACTGGAATGCTATCCTTTTCATCTTCAGATAAATGTGTAGTTTAGGTTTGCTTCCTTTTCTAAATCAGTCCTCTTTTCTTCCTTCCCTTCTTTCTTTTTTTCACCTTTCTGAAGCAAATACATATTACATCATAAAACAGTTCAATGCTGGTGAAAAAGTCAGCATAACGGAATCACTCAGTTACAAGCCTTTAGTAGAAAGCTTAATTTTAGTAAATTTATGGTTGTATGAACATTCTTTAACATTTGGTGTTAGAACATTTCATTACCCTAGAGAAATCATTTGGAGGCTGTCTGCCCCACTCCTGTATGCTTTCTGCTGCCCATAGACTGACATTTTTGTAGCTGTCTCATTGAAATAAGATCATAGTGTTTGTAGTTCTTTTGCACATATGTGGTACCTTTCAGTAAGCAAAATGGTGAGTTCCATCATGTCGTCACACTACTATTAATTCCTCTTTGTTTAGTTCCCTTGTGTGTATATGGCTTTTAAAACATGTTTACTACTAGTTGAAGAGCTTGTCGGCCACTTGAGTTTCACCTCTTTGTCACCATAAGCAGTTATATATACTTGGAACATTCACTTATGAGCATGGTTCAGTGTTTCCCATTTTTTCTATGTAAACCCTAGGAATGAAGTTACTGAGTTATAAGGTAAGTTTGTGCAAACTTTTAAGACGTTCTCCAACCGTTTTCCCAAGTCCCTACAGTTTTACCAGTGTATAGGTTCTGCTTGTCCTCACCTCCACCTTCTAATTCTTTCTTCCTGTTTGTGTGTGCATGTGTGCAAGTGCTTTCCTCCAGAGCCTCCATAATTCCTAATACTTGCTTATTCATAGTTCCCAGTTTCTTGTTCTTGTATTTTCACCCACAGTAGATCCTAACTTCCTTCAGGGAGAGATGATCACTCATTTCTTTCTTTCTTTTTTTTATTTTTTTTTACGAGACAGGGTTTCTCTGTATTGTTTCGGAGGCTATCGGTCCAGCCCGGCCTCGAACTCACAGAGATCTGCCTGCCTCTGCCTCCCGAGTGCTGGGATTAAAGGCGTGCGCCACCACCGCCCGGCTTGATCACTCATTTCTTAAGGTGTTGTGTTTGGAGTGTTCCCACTGAAACATTTTTGTTGGGTAGCTTTGCTGTGTTAACTCTTTTGTGAGCATTACTTTATTTTCATGCTTAAAAAAATACTTTGTGGCCAGGCGGTGGTGGCGCACGCCTTTAATCCCAGCACTCGGGAGGCAGAGGCAGGCGGATCTCTGTGAGTTTGAGGCCGGGCTGGACCGATAGCCTCCAAAACAATACAGAGAAACCCTGTCTCGTAAAAACCAAAAACCAAAACAAAACAAAAAAACAAAAAACTTTGTGTACTGTTGTAAGCTACTATATTTTTATGTCTCATAACTAAGATCAGGTTTTTAAAAAATGGTTATAGACTTTATCTTCACAGTAAACACTTGTTTATTTATTTATTTGTTTCAAGCTATTGATGACCAAGCACCTTGCCTCCTGCATGTGAGGCAAGCACTCTACCACTGAGCCATGTCCCCATCCTGGCCTACTCAGTTCCTCTGTAACATGGTATATGAATTTCTGAAAGTGACTTGCTACACTGCGGCTTATGAGACAAAGGAGACTATGGGAACAATTTCGCCAGACAGGTTTTTTTGTTTTGTTGTTTTTGGATAGAATTCTACGAAATGTTTGATAGAGTCGTGCAGATCAAGTGATTTAGAAACACCTTCAAGGTACAGCAAATGTGCACTTTTGTCTTGAAACGATGTGAAGTTTGTAGGACTCATTAAAGTTGCAGTTTGTGAGGTCCTGTAAAGTGATGATGCGATGGAAAATTATAGTGCCAGATAAGGATGGGTATAGTGGATAACATGGATAATGAAATCCAGTGGTTAGTAGACATCCAAGACATATGCATTCTTGTGTTTTATTGTATTGTACTACCTATGTATTTTTGTGCCTCTTAAGCAGCTTGGTTCATTTGCCTTGCGGTTTTCTGCATTTACCTATCAGGTTTTTGCATGTGACATCCACAAATAGAAAAATGACAATTATATCCTACTAAAATTATCCCAAGATTTATCATAATGTAGAGGAACAAGTTCATGATTTTCAAAGAAATTTTATAGCATCTACTGTGTAAGTACACATTTTGAAGATAGGGATCACCTCGTTTATCAAAGAGCATGTTATTGCCTCCCTTTTCTTTTCTTCATAAGATCACATTATGTTTCTCAGAAATCCAAGTGGTCACTGATACTGTCTTTATAGGAAACTACATTCTGAATTATGTGGCATCACAACCTAAGCTGGCTCCCTTTGTCATTCAAGCTCTTATTCAAGTCATTGCTAAACTCACTAAGCTGGGGTGGTTCGAAGTTCAGAAAGATGAGTTTGTTTTCAGAGACATTATTGCCGATGTGAAGAGATTTCTTCAGGTAAGAAGGCACTGGTTGTCACCCATTACAGTGTTACTACTTGCTTTGGTTGTTTAAAATACTGCTTAGAGCTACTGGGTTCTCTTTGTAGTACCATTGTTTATTTGTCATTTGGAACCTTCATTATTTATTGTCAGTTAAAAATCATGCTATATCTGAAGAATGAAAATAATCATTGTTTCTAAAGGTACTATTTATAACATGTTTGTGTATACATATAAAAGCATATATATACTGCTTTTTTCATGACAGGGTTTCTCTTTGTAGCACTGGCTGTCCTGGAACTCTGTAGAACAGGCTGGCCCCAAACTCACAGATCCACCTGCCTCTGCCTTTTGAGTACTGGGTGTAAAGGAGGCATGTGTTACCACCACCTGGCTTATAATGATAATCACCTAGTTCTCACAAGAGTCCTAGGAAGTGGGTTTCATTGTACAAATGAAAAAAAGCTGCGATTTAGTAAAGCATAACTGGTTCTCTGACAAGTCTTTTGACAGCTTTTTTTTAACCCCACACTACATCACCTATAATATTTTTCTGAGGAGTGTTTTCAAGTGAATCACTAAATCATAACACATGACATAAATATAAGTAATAGGTAAATCATACTTTTCGTACCTGACTTACACCAGTTCAGATATTTAGAGTATAAGAAAGAAAGAACAGGAACTACTAGGAGATTGTTCACTTCCTGGTCCATATGGTAATTACAGGTTTTGAGACAATAAATGAATCAGAAATCTGTCCTTGGTTCCTATTTGCCCTATTCTTAAAATAATTAGGTATTTAGTGATTTTTTTTATACTTGTGCTATTTTTAATTGCACAGCAGTTAACTTTAGTTGGTGTTAAGTTTAAGAGTTCTTGGGCTGGAGAGATGGTCATGGGTAAAGTGCTTGCTGTGCCAAGTCTGATGATCAGGGTTTGAATCCCCAGAACCCATGTAAAAGCTGGAGCACAAGCCCTTGTGATTCCAGGTGTTTAAAATGAAAAAAGGAAAGAAAAGTTTTCAGACTGTCAGTTGGTTAGAGTCACACTATTCAACTTTATTGAGCTAATATACACAGAACAGCCATGATAGAGTGACTAGGAGGCCCACAAAGAATTAAAATGCATTGTTTGATGCTCCCAGAGTTGATCTTTGGTGGTTCTGAGATAATAAGAACTTAATGATACCTTGAATTCAGTGTTGCTGAGTTTCTGTGTAAGTTAGAGGGATGACCAACTGTGAGATGAAGATGTAGAAAGCACATCTGTGCATACTTTTGTATTACTGCACTGTAATTTGATGCTACATTATTTCCATGCTTTCCAATATGATTTTGTAATAGGGTAATTTGTTAGTAATATGCACATGAAATCTGAATTGAAGGAAGTTTTGCAATTAAATTGGAAGCTAATTAGAAACATCATGGAAACTATACCATATTGATAGTCATATATTTACTTTGCTACATTCGATACTCTAGATGTCTTCATTAAGGCACCTAACGACTCCTTACACGTGCACTGTTTGGTAATATTAAAAGAGCCTAAGTGATCTTTTCTGATATTAGATCAAGAGATTTAAATTAGTTTCTAAGCTACTTATTAATTATTGAGTACAGCTATCACAGTAGGCTTCAAGCAAATTTCTAGAACAAAAACCATTTTCCCCCATTCTTAAGATTGTCGGAAAAGTACTAAATTAAATGTTATTTGAAGCTTAGTTTGTTAATTGTAAATGTTGGGAAACAATGTATAGAGTAGTATGCATTTCTAAGGTAGGTATTCATTTTCGCCTTAACTCTGTGTACAGAAATTTGTCCTTCAAAAATGAGTTCTGTATTTTTTAAAATACTTTTAAGGACTGTTACTAGGTAAATGTGATGCTTTGGCATTTAATTTTTAGAAGTTAAGAACTAATCATGTCTCCTCTTGGCTGCTTTCCATAGGGTACTGTGGAACACTGCATAATAGGAGTGATTATCCTTTCTGAGTTGACTCAGGAGATGAACCTGGTAAGCTTTTCCATGAAATAGGACATGGAGATGGCTTGGGTAATATTGTTTTTTTTTTTTTGGTACTTTCATTTGTAACAAAATGTTTAGTTGTTTTGTGGCATGAAACTCCTAACTAATCATCTTTTTGTGCATTTGTTTTAATAGTTGAAAAATTAAATTAGAACTTTCACTGAAAATCACAACCGTAGTAAAATACATAGAATTAAAATAGTGGGAAGTAGGGCATGATACTTGCTCCATGGGTTCTTGGAAAATTGTCATTTCATTCTTGTAGATATATTAACCAAAAATGAATTATATGGAAAAAAACTTTATGCATTTAGAAATAAAGGGCAAATGGCTTAGAAGATTGATTCTTAACCATGGGTAAATGGCAGGACTCATCCAGGGCCAGGCCAGGCCTTGGCACTTAAGTCACTTTCTGAGTTGAATTTTCACCCCTGCATAAGGAACATTTTCAGAAGCTACACCTCCTCCAGCAGGGCTTTTTAAGCCCAGCTACTGAGGATGTCACCTGTTCCTGTTCCCCTTCACTGTCAGCCAGGTTTTCTATAAGACAAAAACAGTTGTGTTGTACATGGAATGATTTTATAATTGTAGGGCTTGAATTGAGAAACTGGCATCCTCCTGAGTGGTGATTATATGTATGGAAAGTGCATGTGTATGTAAGAAGAGCTGGCGTCTGTCCTTTTGCCAATTCCCTTTGTAGTCACAGTATAGTCACAAAATTTTACAGTTGAAATAACCAATTTGATTGCTGTTCAGTGATGAATTAAAACACATTTTGTAGAATTTCCACATTTTAAAATAACCGTAGTTTCTGTGTCCATCCAGTTTTGCTTCGCTCATATAGTATGTGAAGATTGTCAGCTCTGCCAGTGTTTCTTTCCATTTCAGGAGTAGCTGTTTTGTTGGCAGGTGTATGATGACACTGACCTCGATTAATCATAATTGGACTTGGAATGAGTTTAAAGAACTGAAGTTCTCTATTAAAAGTTAAAAATGTTTTTTATATGTTTTTGTAAATTTACTTTATAAAAGTGAAAGACTAGTATAGTAACTACCAGCACCCAACTTTTATAGTTGCTGACCTTAAAACTGATTGACTCATTTCCCACTTTATAACAAGTAGCAAGATAGATTACCCTGAAAGAGAGGGTTCTGAGGTTTCCTTAGTTCCTTTTAGTTCCTAATTCTCACTTTGATTTTTTTTTCTCAAGACAGGGTTTCTCTGTATTGTTTTGGAGGCTGTCCTGGAACTCGCTGTATAGACTAGGCTGGCCTTAAACTCACAGAGATCCGTCTGCCTCTGCCTCCCGAATGCTGGGATTTTAGGCTTGTGCCACAAACACCTGGCTGATTTCTTAATTAAACATGTTCAGTACCCAGCTTCCTTAAACTTTTTCTCTTTGTAATTAATAAATATTTTGGGGAGAAGTTCTTTACACCTCTGAAAACACCCTATCTCTTATTAAGCTTAAATCGTTAATATAAATTTTTAATTGTATTTAATACATTACAATTCACCAGTAGGAAATCTCTCAAGTTGACTTTTGTATCCATTTAACGTTCCTCCATTCTTTGATTTTTATTCATTTTATTTATTTATTTTTGTTTGTTTTTTGTTTTTTGTTTTTTTTGTTTTTTTTTTGAGACAGGATTTCTCTGTGTAGCCCTGGCTGTCCTGAAACTCCCTTTGTAGACCAGGATGGCTTCAACTCTCAAACTCAGGAGATTTACCTACCTCTGAGTGCTGAATTAAAGGTGTTCATGCAGCTTTTTTTCCCCCTGTCGGTTTCATGTAGCTCAGGCTGATCTCTCATTTGCTTTGTAGCAGGGAGTGACCTTGAACTCTTGATTCTTCTGCCTCCCCTCCCAAGCCCTGGGATTACTGGCGTATTCCACTATGCCTGCCCTCTTTTGTACCTTTGGTACAAGATGTTCCAGTTTATCCTACAAAAAGGCAAGCTCCTTTTTAGCAGAGTGCCATTCCAGGCACCATAGCACAAGCTGTGATCCTAGAGTTGGAAGGCAGAAGCAGGAGGATCTCTTGTATTCCAGGAACAATGCTACCTCCCCCCAATCTTTAAAGTGTGATGTTTTTACTTTATAAGTTGGAAAAATATATTTGCTATGGAGAAAGATTTTACCAAGCTTAATTTGGGAGTGGGGGAGTCATTTTCTATTTCAACTAGCATTTCTGGAGGTGATCAGATTCACATGAGGGAAATCCAGAATTACAAGATGCTCTGAGATGTTCTGAGTAAATCGGTTTGGTTTGTGGATCTGTTTTTTTTTTTTGTTTTGTTTTGTTTTGTTTTGGAGACAGGGTTTCACAATGGAGTAGCCCTGGCTGGCCTGGAACTCCCTGTATAGATATACCAGAATGACCTTGAACTCAAAGAACTCTCTGCCTGCCTGTGCCTCCTGAGTACTGGGATTAAAGGTATTCACCATCACATCCTGTCCAAGTATGAATGTTTTTTGTTGTTTTTTTAAAGAAAAAGATCTAAACTTGATTTTCCTTAAAGTTAAAAGAGGATTGTAAGTGTTATCCCACATTTTTAGAACCAGTTCTGCTGTTCCTTGGTGATATTTGTTATATTGTCATCAAAGTGAAATATATATGCCCATACAATATAGGCATACTTGTTCAATATGAAGTACATATGCCTATATATTAAGGGCATACATGTGCATTATCAGATACATATACAGTAGGGGCATACATATACAATATGAAATGGCTGTACAGTCTCTCTCAAAACACAGTATCTTCACGAGTACCGTGATTGGAGTAAGCATGCAGGCATTGAGGAAAGCACAGGTGAAGACAGATTTGTCTTCAGATCTATGACAATTGCTTTGTATAAATTTCTCTTTTTTTCAGAGTTGAGAGTTTTTTACAGTGTGTTTTGATCTTGTTCATTCTTCTTCCCCCAACTCTTACCAGGTCCACTCCCCTTTTCTGCCTACCCACAAATTTGTTAATTTTTAAAAATCCTGTATGTTTTTCTTTGAAGAGAGATGATGACACTTACTACATAGATCTTACTAAGAACTGGTAAACTAGCTGGGAGGTGATTGGTGCACACCTTTAATTCCAGTCCTTGGGAAGCAAAGGCAGGCAGATCTCTTGAGTTCCAGGCCAACCTTGTCTACAGAGCAAGTTCCAGGGTTACACAGAAAAACCCTGTCTCAAAAAAAAAAGCCCCAAACAAACAAACAAACAAACAATAAAAGAACAGATAAATCATCGACATAGCACCTAGTACTTAGAAACCACTCCATAAACTTAACTTTCTTCTCTTCATGTTATGGATGTGATAATGAACAGAATGCATTTTAAAGTTTGGTTTGGCTGGTGTGGGGAATATGATAAGAATACTTTCCAAACAGGACTTGTGATGTTGTCTGCTCTTACTGATTTTTATGAAAAAGAAAGGGTTTGATTTTGCTTTTAGCATGAGAAGAAGTCTGATTTAGTAAAGGAGGGTTGGGGAGATGACTCGGCAGGTAAAGCACTTGACAGCAAGCATGAAAACCAGTTTACATCCCCAGAACTCACGCCAGAGCTGCCTGGGTATGGCAGTCTGCCTGTAATTCCAGTGCATGGGATGCAGAAGCCAGAACTCCCCTGAGCTAGCTGGCTAGCTACATGAGTTAAAGTGGTGCACTCCAGATTCATCATACACACAAAGAGAGTTTGATTTAGAGCAGAATGCTGCAAATGCTGTAGCTTTCACTACTTTTGTAGTACCTTAGACATTTATGTTTACTGTTTTATAAGTAAATATAGTATTTAGGGGTAGTCTGAATTGTACCCTGGATATTAAGAAGTATCAGATAATAAGTTCTTAGCTCACTTTTTAAAAAAAATTTTTTTAAATAGTAGAGGACAAATGGTTTCCTTTTGACTTCTAATAGCAAAAGAGATAAATAGTAAATCTACAATAACTTTAAGCTACAAGTGTTAATGATCATTGAGCTATCAGAACTCATTTGTTTTCTGTTGATAAATGGAAATGAATAGCATATATGAAGTATATCTACAATATCTATATTTGTTGGGGAGAGGAGCCAGTGCTGGAGATGTGCTAAGCAAGTGTTCCCAGCCCCAGTACCACTGTGCAAACCATTTTTACATTTTAGGTTACGGGCTCAAGAGCTAGTCTTAGTAATTTGTTCTTTTTTTTTTTTTTTTTTTTTTTTGTCCAGGCTGAGGGAGCATCCCTCTTTTTGTTGTGGACACACGATGTCTGTTTGTATGCCAGGGATGAACACTGATCCACTGCCCAGGGCCACATAGGTTGCCCAGGCCTCCTCACTGACTCTCACATTCAGGCGGTCTGGATCAGTCCCATGCTGGCCTCCCAGCTGTCGGTCTGGGGTCCAAGAGCTCTCCCCTGTTCAGATCAGCTGTCTCTGCTGGTTTTGCCAGCCCATTCTTTGCCAATTTGCTCATTGCTCCTCTCTCTCTGTCACTGGGTTCCATGGGTTCAGTTCAGTGTTTAACTGTGGGGTGTTTGCCTCTGCTTCCATCAGTCACTGGATGAAGGCTCCAGGATGGTTATAGACATCAAGTTCATTATCAGGAATGGGCATTCGATGTGGTCTCTCCACTATTGCTTAGCTTGCCAGTTGGTGTCATCTCTTTAGATCACTAGAGGTCACACTGGTGCCTGATCCGTCTTCTAACCTATGATTCCCTCTTCCCCCTTACCTACCCCCCAAGTTGACCTTCCTGTTTCCCCATGACCTACTCTCTCTTCCTCTTCTCCCCCTCTCTTCTTCCCAACTCCCACTTCCCTCCCCCACCCCTTGCCGTGTTCCCCATCTGTTCAGAAGATCTAGCCTCATTCCTCTTCTCTGGGGTACCATGCATATCTCTTAGGTTCTTTCCTGTTTCCCAGACTCTCTGTCAGTGGAAGTGCAGACTGGCACTATCCTGATCCATGTCTAAAATCCATATATGAGTGAGTACATACCATGTTTGTCTTTTTGTGACTGGGTTACCTCACTCAGGATGGTTTCTTCTAGTGCCATCCATTTACCTGCGAATTTTAAGACTCCATTGTTTTTTTCTGTTGAGTAATACTCCATCGTGTAAATGTACCACATTTTCTCTGTCCACTCTTCAGTTGAGGGCCATCTAGGTTGCTTCCAGGTTCTGGCTATTACAAATAATGCTGCTATGAACATAGTGGGGCAGATGCCCTTGTAGTATGAATTTGCCTCTTTTGGATATATGCCTAAGAGTGGAATTGCTGGGTCTTGTGGTAGATTGATTCCCATTTTTCTGAGGAATCTCCATACTGCTTTCCAAAGTGGCTGTACGAGTTGGCACTCCCACCAGCAGTGGAGGAGTGTTCCCCTCTCTCCACATCCTCTCCAGCACAAATTGTCTTCGGTGTTTTTGATTTTAGCCATTCTGATAGGAGTAAGATGGTATCTCAAAGTTGTTTTGATTTGCATTTCCCTGATGGCTAAGGATGTTGAGCACTTTCTTAAGTGTCTCTTGGCCATTTTAGCCTCCTCTATTTAGTTCTGTACCCACCTTTTAATTGGATCCTTTGGTGTTTTGGAGACTTGCTTCTTGAGTTCTTTGTAAATTTTGGAGATTAGCCCTCTGTCAGATGTGGGGTTAGTGAATATTTTTTCCCATTTTGTGGACTGCCTTTTTGTCTTGTTGACTGTGTCCTTTGCCTTTCAGAAGCTTTTTAGTTTCAGAAGGTCCCATTTGTTAATTGTCGATCTCAGTGTCTGTGCCAGTAATTTGTTCTTAAAGATTTAAATAATTTCTATTAGCTACTAAAATACTCAGAGATGCTGCCTTGTGTACATAATCAAATTCTTGAGTGTCATCGCTATTTTTGTCTTCAGAATTTCAGTGGCATAAATCAATGACATATAAAAATACTGTCATAGAAAATGTTTCTGTAACATTTTGGTTTACATTATTAGAATTTGAAGAGTGTTTTAGAGATTTCTCCTTTTGTTGGTAGCGTTTGAGAGTTAAGGAAATTATTTACATTATATATACTATAGGGAAGAGGGTTCAGGAGCCATGTTCTCACTGTCTGTTACTTTTATTATCTGAAAGTATGGTGGATAGCTTGACAGTTTTTGGGTGGGTTCTAACCTTTTTTCTGTCAGTGTGTAGTCTCAAGCAGGTCACCTTCAAAATCTTTTACAAGCTCTGTATTTATGATTCTCTGATTACTAATGTCATTATGTTACATGGTAAATGTTTGCCTTATTTTTCTTAAGGTTTGGTTAAACTAATTCATTTTGACCTTTTTAGGTTGATTATTCCAGACCTTCAGCAAAACATAGGAAAGTAGCTACCTCATTCCGTGATACTTCTCTAAAAGACATTCTAGTGTTAGCATGTTCTCTCCTGAAACAGGTAAGTCAGTTGGTAACTCAGCTGCCTAGCTGGCATAGCATGCGACTCTTAATTTTGAATTAAATGCTTTGAATGAATTTCAAGTGGATTGTTTCCCTCTGAGTTTGCCTTTAAAAGACTTGCTGTAGTCAGTCTTAAATATAGTGAATCTGTATAAATTTTACTCCCTGGGTATGAAAGATGAAATCCATAGAGAATTCAGTGTTTGTGTTTAAACAGTAGTGGTTTTTACCTTCATACTATAGATTTTTAATTGGACAGGCTCATTGAGTTTTAATGTCTTTATTTGTCTGCCCATGTTTTGATGGGGATACAGTTTTTCATTTTTTCGTAACTTTCCTAGAATTATTTTCATAGTTTCTATGGGAAATAGGAACTTCCTACTGTTTCTTAGTGCATGGTGGAACATGCATGACTTTCATAATTGTATTAGGCTCTATTGTATGACGAAGGATTCTATCATCGTACTCAAACTTGTTTATTTGATGTTGTAAAGCATTTTCCAGAATACCTCATTAAGCTTTGCTTCCTGTTCATTCAGTTCTCTGTTATAGGCTGAGTGTTCTTTGTAAATATTGAGGACCAGAAGTGTTTTGAATATAGGGTATTTGTTTAGACTTTACCAGTAGAAAAATTTCAAAATCTGAAATTTGAAATTTACCAAAATTCAAAACTTGAGTGCTCAAGAAGTTTAGATTTGCAGGTCATTTTACATTTTAGTTTTTGGATTAGAATTGTTAAGTTGTATGTTAGTATTGATAATCACTGTAGTAGGTTTGATTTAATGGCTATTATTTTAAAAATATCCTTGTACTATGGAAAACTGTAATTTGCAAAGGTAGATAAATAGTGTAATTGGTGGTCTTGAACTCATCAGCTGACCTAGTAGCCACTCATGGTTAATTTTGTTTCATATATATTCTTATCTCCCTCTCTGACTTCTCTTTGTATTATTCTTGGAGAAGTCTAGGCTTCTCTGCAAATACTTCATAATGTTCAGGATTACCTTTCACGTTGTGTGGGAGGAATGGGCCTCATCAAAAGACATCAGCATTGGACTCAAGAAACTGGTGTCCTGTACCCAACCTATACCTAACAGTCAAACAGCCTTTGTTAGTTGAATACATCTTTTTTACACAAGAAGTTGTCCTAGATTTTCTTGAAGAAAATGAATTCTCAGCACTGTTTAAACTAGTGACTTCTGTGCTTTCTTTGTATAGTTGTGCTATGTAAAGTATTTGTTTTAAACCTCATTAAATTGTTTTTCTTGTGAGACAGGGTATTACTATGCAGCCCTGGCTTGCCTGAACTCACCGTGTAGACCAGGCTAGCCTTGAATTCACAGAGTCCTGTCTGCCTCTGCCTACCACATACTGGGATTAAAAGTGTGTGCCAATATACCTGACCTAGGTTACCTCTTACAATTTTAGAAGGCAATCTGCAATATGTAGTTAACTGTATTTTTTTTCTCATTTTACAAGGTGAAATTTGAAAGCAGTTTAGTATTGTAGAAATTTGTGGACAAAGATTTTTTTTAATTTAAACTATAAACAAGCTTGTTTTACATGTCAATCCCAGTTCCCTCTCCCTTCCCTCCCTCTTTGCCCCCCACCAACTCCCTATCCCATCCCCTTTCTGCTCCCCAGGGAGGGTGAGCCTTCCATGGGGGCATCTTCAGAGTCTGTGTGCCTAGGCTGAGAGAGTTTCCCTCTATGTGGAATGGGCTCCCAAAGGTGGACAAAGATTTTTACTAATTTTTTAAACTATTTTCCATTTCACATTGAAAAAATATTTAAATTTATGAAGTTGAAATTCATTTAGTCCTAATGTTTTATTTCTATTTTTGAAGGTGTTGGCCAAACCTTTAAATCTTCAGGATCAAGATCAACAAAATTTGGTGATGCAAGTCTTAAAACTGGTCCTCAGCTGCCTGAGTTTTGACTTCATTGGAAGTTCAGCAGACGAATCTGCAGATGATTTATGCACAGTGCAGATTCCAACAACCTGGAGAACAAGTAAGAAAAGAGAAATGTTTAACATGAGAGATAGTTGACATGCATGGTACAGAATTAAGCAACACAGTTGACCTGATCATTTGTTGTTAGCACTGCTCTTTTTAAGTGGTCTAATAGGGGAATTGTAATTCAGAATAGCTAATACTAGTACTCAACACTGAAATGCTTTGTCTAGTTCATAACTGCTATATTTTGATTTAAACAGAAAATAGACTTGTGGGGGTGTTGTGCCCAAATTCTGAACCCCAAAATCACCAAGAGGCCCATTTCAATGCAAACGCAGAGTCTTTTATTGTAGTTGTTTAACAAGCTAACCCCATTAGCTCAATCAAGCCTTTCATCCATTTACCACATCAGATGGCCAGAGAAAGAGAAACCACGAGGCAGGGATCTTAAAGGGCAGCATAAGGGGAGTGTCTAGGGGTATAAAACAGTCTCAGGGTTGGTGAACTTCCAGGTTTGTACGACCTGCCCTGTGTTGATTGGTCAACTGGTTGTTATGGCCCATAGGCCCTCTCAGGGTGGTTGCTGTACTCTGCATGTCACTTGTCCATAAAGCACACCCAGAGCTGTAAAAGCACAGCCCCACCAGCTAACTTCTGATTGGTTCCTTGCCACGAGGAGGGTATCTAACCTCCTAGTGACCAGGACTAGGCGCGGAGCAGCAAGGTCATGTAAGCACATGTTACCCTGTCATGGCTGCTAAAACGGGGGGGGCGGGCGGGCTGGTCTCTTCAGGGGAATGTTAAGATTTTTGTTTGGAAACTTCCATATAAGTAGTGAGAAAGGATCCAGCAGTTATTCAGAGGTATTTTTCAAAATTAAAGGTGAACAAATAGGTGACTGAACAGATCAGAGTTGTGACTTCAAGGCAGGGGGGATGCCAAGAAGAAAAACGAGGTCTCCCCCATGGTGCAGACAGTGTCATTAGTGTGCCTCAAGGTGGAGGCTGGGAGGGTGGGAGACCTTCTTTAAGGAGGCTTTATTTTCAGTTGGATCATTCTCACTTGTGCAGCAGGGAGAGTAGCTGCCTTTGTCTCCCATAGCTGTTTTCCTTGAAAAGTTAAACAGAAAGGCTTAGATTTGGGGCTACCAGATAGAAGATCAACATAAAGTTTTTTTTTTTTGTATGACTTCCAATTTTGGAATCAAAGATTAATGAACAAGGAATTTAATATTCCACATCTTGGTTGTGGCGATGAACTCATAAATCAACATTAATAAACATGCACAGACTAAAAATATTGTGCATACCTGAGTGCACATAAAACTTGGACTCAGTACGATTGGGACATTGTGTTGGGCTCCCTAGCTGTGATGTTGTGTTTTTTTACAAGAGATCACCAGTGTGGGAAATTGGGTAAACCATGGCATTGGGCTGCATACTGTATGATTACTGTATTACTATATAATAATGTAAATCTATAATTGATTATATTCTATCGTTAAAAGTTTAATTTTTAAAAAGTAGGAGAATTAATATATAAGATGAAGAGATAAGTTTTCAAAGCATATGATTAATATCCCAAGAGATATAAAAAAGATAAAGCATTCCTGAGACAAGAATGAACTTTTGGCATGTAATTTAACAGTTTAATAAACAATTTGGAAGAGAAAGTTAATGAAATTTACAAAATAGAATAAAAAAGCAAGATATGTGATAGAAGAGAAAATGTCTGTAAGGAAATGAGAAGGTGAAACAAGGAGGTTGGGATTTGATTCTTGGAAATGTAGAGAGAGAGAGAATAAGAGAAAGAAGGAAATTTGAAAACCCAGTTGTTCTTAGTATTAAAGGATGAGTTTGTGAATTGAAAGTTACACCATGTACTCAGAATGATGAGTAAAAAAGATATGCACTAGGCCTCATATTCATGATGTCCCAGAATAAAGGCTTGCTGTGCATGAGAAAGAAAAATAAGTTATGCTGGGCAGTGGTGGTACACATCCTTAATCCTAACACTGAGGAGAGGGGCAGGCAACCTGGTTTATAAAGCAAGTTCCAGGATAGCCAGGGCTATACAGAGAAACCCTGTCTTGAAAAGTCAAGAATAAATTCACAGCTTTTGCATCAAGTGGCCATACCATATGTAGAGGTCTTGACCTTCTTACTCTGTGGTGTTTTAGTGAAAGTAATGGTGTTAGAAATATCATCTTTTTTTCCCAGTTTTCCTGGAACCAGAAACATTGGATCTTTTCTTCAATTTGTATCACTCACTTCCACCTCTACTGTCTCAGCTAGTAAGTACAAGCCATTTATTATTCCTTAAAGATAAAATACCCATGATAGTTTGTTATTGTTTTGTACTACTGGGAAATTGAACTTAGGTCTCCACACCTTCAATGTGAGTGTGGTAACTGGGCTGCATGTCTACTTCTGCTTTTGTTTTTGTGTTTTGAACAGGGTCATAACGTGTAGCCCATGCTGTGTTCAAACTTGTCTTCCATCCTCAGCCTCCTCAGTAGCAAGCTCAGCCTCATACCTGTGCTTCTTTAGATCTGAAGTAAGGGTAATGTATATTCACTTCAGAAATTCTTATACACTTAATTGAGTTATGTTTCTCAAGCAGGTCTTTAATTTCTGAATGTGCTTTGTTATATAACTCATCGGAATTTGTTACTGGTCCATTTTGCTTTGTGGTTAAGCTCTGAACCAGTAATTTACCTTGTTCCTGCCACAGCCAGGACAGTCTACCAGCCTCTACCTGTATCTTACTCCCTAATTGGTACTCACCTTACTTGAGTCCAGCACGCCACTAGGACCTTCCTTCTTCTAACCTTCTCTAACTGTTCTCCAATCTGATTGGCTTGTCTCCATCAGAAATAAATCTCTGAGAGAAACAAAGGTGATCTGTTTATTTGATTTTGTGCTCATCACTTGTGCATGCTTGGTTTTATTTTGAAATTCTCTTTGTTACATAGATCTTTTAGACTATGAGCATTGTCTTTGCTGAGTCTTAAAGATCTAGCAATGTTGGGAAAAAATAAATTTAATAAAAATATCTAAGCTACTAGAAATTGGAGAATTGTGTCTAAGATTTGAAGTGTATTTGTTTAAGTAAGTAAAATGAAGAATGCATTTCCAAGTGTTCTAATATTGAGCTTTATTTCTAACCCAACAAGTCTGTTCTTGAATCTCTAGTTTAAGGTTTTAATCTGAGTTTCACAGGGTGCTTATCTGTGGCTGTGCTTTTTCCTTTTGTCTTTCAACCAGGAAAATTGCTTTTAGTTGTTAAAAAAAAGGCATGGAATTATGATTGTTTTAGTATAAGACAACAAAGTACTCGTGATTAAAAAATGTGGAAGAAAACATCTGCTTTGAGTTAAATAGCATGATACCCTGTTATGTGGTATTTATCTTGCTTCATCCTCAAATGACCCTGCAAGATTAATAACACTAGCATTGCTAGGTTGACCTGAAAAACAGAAAACAGACCCAGAGTGACTAATTGACTTTCCCCAGGGCAGCAGAATAGATATTGGCATTGAGATTAAAGCTCAGGTCTTTATATACCCTGAACTATGCACTGGTGTTTGCTTTTAATACACTGATGGTTCCCAGTGCTGTGCATCAGAGTTTGCCTAAGGAGGGCAGTTTTTGTTTTTCAACAGTAAAGGCAGTGGGAAACTAGAGCATGGTCTCAACAGAAAGATTCCATGTTCTTATTCTCATCCTTATTGCAAGAGCTAGACATTTTGTATGAAATCTATTAGATATACTTTAATATTGGCAGTTAATGGTAATTTTTTAAGTAAATATGTGAACCCAGATAAAATATGCAGAGACAGTTTGTACTTTAAAGTAAGTGCTGTTGGAGTTAGGAACCTAAGTAATGAAGTGGCCTGAAAACTTAGGAAGATAAATAGGTCACAGATAACTCTTTAGGAATCCTCTTTCAGAAAGTTACTAACTCTCCCAGCAGCATTTTCCAACCCTGTAAGATACTCACGAATGCTGTAGGATGTATGGCATAACCAAGTAAGTTTGTTATATGCCTGATTCAGTTAAGGGATTTTTTTCCTCCTTTGCAGGATCCATAATATGTAATTTATAATACTCTGTAACTTAACTTTACTTTGAGATCATTTATTTCTGATAGAATACCTAGTTCATGGTTCACAGACAGAATGGGTATCTTAAGCAATTGAGAACCTTTTAAATGTACCCAAGCCTAGTGTCTGTTTTGACAGATTGGCATATAAAAAATACAACAGAGGATATAAACTATGTGTCTCACAAAATCAGAACAAGGAATTGAGGCCCAGCAAGAGGATGAGGGGGAATAGGTACAAATAAAATACTAGTGTATGGGCACTGGCCCCCTACCCCCATGAGAGTGTCATAATGAAACACTCCCTTTTTTCTCCTTAAAATTACCTTTTGTGTATGTGGAGTACATGCTTGTGTGTGCATGTGTGCATGTCTGTGCAATCATGGATCAGCATATGGAAACCAGAAGAAGATGTTATCTTTCTATATAGCTGTTAATCTTAGTTCCTTGGGACAGATCTTGAACCTGAAGCTTCCTTCCTCTTTTGGCTAGAATGGCGACCAGCAAGCTGCTGGTCGCTGTCCCCCAACACTGATGTTACAGGTGTGTGTGGCTATATCTACCTTTGTATCTAGGTGTTCGTGCAAGTGCCGTCACCCACAAAGCCATCTCCCAGCCCGTGAGGCCCCCTCCTTTGTAAAATGCAAACCAGAAACTAAACCAAAAATGTCAGGGTTTTGAAAGTCAGAGAAAAATGAAGTGTCCAAGCAGAGGAAACTGGGGAAAGATTTTTAAAAATAGTCCAAGGAATACCTATAAGTGCTGTTTTAGTATGGGGTAGAGGCTTGTGAGTGGTGTTAGTGGACAGAGCTACATTTAAAATTGAAATGAAAAGAATTTTTGTTCTTTTTTTAGGCACTTTCATGCTTAGTTCAGTTTGCTTCTACAAGAAGATCCTTATTTAGCAGTACTGAACGTGCCAAGTACCTTGGTAACTTAATTAAAGGAGTAAAAAGGATACTTGAAAACCCCCAGGTATTTATGAAATAATTTAATTAATATTTAGCATATAGAAATTGTATTTCTGCTCATTGGTACATAATAAATTTTTTAATTTATTGTGTTTCTGGGAGAAAATATTCATCTTCTTGAGGTCTCATTTGCTATAGTTATTTCCAATGTAGACTTGGTGTTCCTTCCCTCTCTTATGTTTGTTTTTTTGAAAGTGAATACGAATAGAAGTCATGTTATCATTGTACTATATTTCTTTGTACTAGTTAAACTGCTGAAGTGATTGAAGATTATATCTGCTTTTTGAAGTAGGAGACAACTTAAATTGAATTGTTAATTTTGAAGTAAGTTGAATTATGAAAGTGTCTTTTGCCCTCTTGTGGACATCTCAGTTTGTAGCTTTAGAAGTAGACTGCATTAGCTTCAGAGCTTTGGTGTCAGCACACACTTGCAGAGACGTTCATGAGAGTTTTGGAATGTCTAGCAAGTAATTATATCACTTTTAATTTGGTTTTTCTGGCTTAAAGCATTTGTAATTAAACCACAGACTGTAAAAGCTTAAATGGTAGCTTAAAGAGCTTTATGTAAGCTTCCTGCTTACTGGCAATTTGGGGAGCATCAGATATCTTTGCATAGAAGTAAAGTATTGTCATTCTACAGAGGCATTTTAATTTTTTCCAGCTATTGAAGGAATTTTTTTTTCAAGACAGGGTTTCTCTATGTAGCCTTAGGAGTCCTGGATCCCTCTTTGTAGACCAGGCTGGTCTCAAACTCACAGAGATCAGCTTGTCTCTGCCTCCTGAATGCTGGGACAAAGGTGTGTACCACCATACCCTGTGAGACTTTTTAAAAATTTTTTTTTACAATATTTTTAAATTTACTCTAACAATTTCATGTGTGTATATAACGTATCTTGATCATGTGCAACTCAAACACTTCTTAGCCATGTTTTCTACACCCCAGAACTTCCCAGGTTGAATATCTACAACATATACATTTATATGTATGTTTTTCTTTTCTTTTTTTGTTTCATGTTCATTGGTGTTTTGCCTGCATATATGTCTGTATGAGGGTGTTGGGTCCCTGGAATTGGAGTTACAGATAGTTGTGAGCCACCATATGGGTGCTGGAAATTGAACCCAGGTCCTCTAGAAGAACAGTCAGTGCTCTTAACTGCTTAGCCATCTCTCCAGCCTCCTGTATTTATGTTTTCAATGTTAGTTCAGGTCTTGCGTTTACTCATTTTGCTGATAGGTGGGATTTTACTTTAAAATCATAAGTTATTTGTGTAAGTTGCTGTCATGAGCTGTATTGTCGGAGATTCTTAGCTCTCTTAAGCTATTTTCTTTCTCATGGTGATATTTCACTATAAAAAATCAATCTGGTATTTTTGTATATAGTAGTATATTTAATACACAAATGTGCAGAAAGACCTTGTTGTAAGATGTATTTTTGGAATTTGTTCTAGATAATAGATACTATTTTTCTTTCTTGGAGGCTCTATTAGTAAAATTCTCTAGCTTTTTTAAGTATTAGTATTCAACCAATTCATTTTTAAATTGGATTGTATGTCAATTGTACTGCATACTGTTTAAATATAGAGGTAACATTTGTTCTGTACACAAGCCACTCACAGTTGCCCCAAAGGTATTTTTTGGTCTGATCCTT
Source organism: Mesocricetus auratus (assembly GCF_017639785.1). Taxonomy (NCBI): domain Eukaryota; kingdom Metazoa; phylum Chordata; class Mammalia; order Rodentia; family Cricetidae; genus Mesocricetus; species Mesocricetus auratus. The sequence continues at coordinate 13,825,409 of NW_024429191.1, read as the reverse complement.
TAACTTGCCTTCTAAAAGCCCCCTGCATGCTGTGGAGGGGTTTGTTAAACTTTGTTCACTTCACTGCAGTAATTGGTTTGAATGCCTCATCATTTAGAAGCAGGAAATTAACTTGGAGCCATAGAAGCTATAGATAGTAAGTGTTGAATTCAAAGACTTTTCTGTGTTTGTGCATTTGTATGGTATACACTCACACATATAGACCACACTACACCTCACCACGCCACACCACGCCACGCCACACCACGCCACATCACGCCACGCCACATCATACCACATCATGCCACGCCACACCACACCACATCATCCACGCCACATCATACCACACCACATTCACACCACATCACACCACACCACATTCACACCACATCACACCACACCACAGCACACCACATCACACCCCAGCACGCCGCACCACACCACACCACATCACACCCCACCACGCCACACCACGCCACATCACACCACGCCACACCACACCATGCCACACCACACCACGCCGCACCACACCACACCACGCCCCACCACGCCACACTACACCACGCCGCACCACACCATGCCACATCACACCACACCACACCACGCCGCACCACACCATGCCACACCACACCACATTACACCCCACCACGCCACACCACGCCGCACCACACCATGCCACACTACACCACGCTGCACCACGCCACACCACGCCACATCACACCACGCCGCACCACACCACGCCACACCGCGCCATACCACACCACACTACACCACGCCCCACCACACCACACTACACCACGCCCCACCACACCACACTACACCACGCCCCACCACACCATGCCACACCACACCACGCCACGCCTCACCACACCACGCCGCACCACACCACACCACGCCGCACCACACCATGCCACACCACACCACGCTGCACCACGCCGCACCACACCACGCCACACCGCGCCACACCACACCACACTACACCACGCCCCACCACACCACACTACACCATGCCCCACCACACCACACTACACCACGCCGCACCACACCACGCCGCACCACACCACATTAAACCACATCACTCCACACCACATCACGCCACGCCGCGCTGTGCCACACCACACCACACCATATCACAACATCCCACACCACATACACACCACACCACATCACATCACACCACATATACCTTTTGTGTATTAAGTTCCCAAACGTTTTATATTAGTCATCTTGATTCAGTGCTGCTTCTAAAAGCTCTACCTTAGATTCCTTACTGCTAATTGACAATAACACTAAAGTTATCAGGTCTCACTTGTTTTCTGATATTGTTATCTACCCAACTGCCACAAAGTAAGTACCCATAAAAACCAAAAAACTTTGGGAGTTTTATCAGTTTCTTTGAAGAGCCTGTCTTTTGTATCTTACTTTAGGGTTTGTCTGATCCTGGTAATTATCATGAATTTTGTCGATTTTTGGCACGTTTAAAGACCAACTATCAGCTGGGAGAATTAGTTTTGGTGAAGGACTATGCTGAGGTTATCGGATTGATTGCTAATTTTACTATTACTAGCCTACAAGTAAGTACAAATGTGTAATTGAGGTTAACCTATAATCTTAAAAACAATTCCTTGGTAAAGGTTTGGTGAAGCTGGTTGATTTTTAAGTACTTACTTGAGTACCTTAGACTTATTCTTTGCAAAATTTTTAGATAAAATAGCCATTGCAACAAATAGAATAATAAAAATGTGTATTCTGCTTAAATGTCTAGTTATTGAAGAGTGATGAGAATCTGTAGTCAAATTTATGTAAAGAAATAAAAGAATACTTCTATAGATTGTATTATGGGAAAATCCTTTTGTAAATGATTGGAGAGTTCTGTTTCAACTTGATTTTAGCTCTTGCAAAGTATTTGTGGAATAGACTTAAGGAAATGTTTTAACATTTTAGTGGTGATTAGTGTAAGGGGCATGGTAAGAAATGCTAGTTTTTGAGTACTTCTTGATTCATAGAATTTGTGTGGTCCTTAGCTATATAGTCAGAATAAAAGCTGATTTTCTAGGGGCTGATAGAATGCTTGCCTAACATCTACAAAGCCCCAGGTTCTAGCCCTACCACCATGTAAACTGGGCATCGTAGTGCATATGTATAATAGCAGCACTCAGGATGTGGAGATAGGTGAATCAGAAGTTAAAGGTCCTCTTAGGCACATAATGAAGTCAAGGCAAGCCTAAGCTACACGAGGTCCTTGTTCAAAACAAAACACAAACTAGAATAAGAACAACAAAAACCCAACTAATTTTATCTGTAGTAATTTTGCTCTATGATTTTTAATCTAGAAAGCTATAATGTCATTTTAAATAACATTTGCTGTTTCTTTGTAGCATTGGGAGTTTGCCCCCAACAGTGTTCATTACTTATTAACTCTGTGGCAGAGGATGGTAGCATCCGTTCCTTTTGTGAAATCAGCTGAACCCCACTTGTTAGACACTTATGCACCTGAAATCACCAAGGCCTTTATCACTTCCCGATTGGAATCTGTTGCCATTGTTGTGAGGTATTAAAATATTCAGTTTTTTTTTATCTATCTCATCTTGGAATTTTAAAAGATTGAAGTAAAATGTTAAGGTTCACCCTTGTTGGTATACAGTTTTATGAATTCTGACAAATATGTACAGTTGTGTAACCACCACCATACTCATGATAGTGAATATGGTGCCATCACTCTGGAGATACTCTTGGTCCCTTTTTAGTTAGCACACAGCTCTTGCATTAACTAATCTGTTTTCCTATTATTTTTGCTACTTCTAGAATATTGTACAGATGGAACCATCAGTATTAGGTTTTGAAGTCTGGTGTCTTTGATTTGGTGTATGCATTTGGAATCCCACTATGTTGTATTAGGGGTTCCTTCCTTTTTATTACAGAGTAGAATCCTGTCTGTGAATGTGTTAGTGCACCCATTGAGTGTTCATGGGTATTTGGGTTGTTCACATTTTAGCAATGGAAATAAACTTCTGACATCATTCCTGTGTACAATTTTATACGAACATGTTTCCATTTCGCTTGTGTAAAATACCCACACAAGAGGGTTTCCTGGTGGCATGCTAAGTATATATTTTGTTTATAAAAAGCTGCCAAATCATTTCAAACCATAATCTGTACTTAACACCTACATTCTATGAAAATTTGAATTGCTCTGCACTTGATTGCTGGCAGTTGATGATCTTTTTAGTTTTACAGTGAGTCTAGTAGGTGTGTAGTGGTACCTGATTGTGGTTATAATTTGCATTTTGCATTTATTCTTTGGCAAAGTGTCTGTCAAATCTGTTGCTTTGAGACTGGAGAAATAGCTAAGTGACTAAGCGCAGTGGCTTCTTTTTCAGAGGACTCTGCTTCAATTCCCAGCACCCAAATGGCGGCTCACGACCAACTGTCTAACTCTTGCCCTGGGGAATCTGAAGTTCTCTTTTGGCTTCCATGGGCACCAGGCACACACGTGGTACACAGACATACATACAGGCAAAGCACCCATACACATAAAATAAAATGTAAATAACTTACAAATATCTGTTACCGGCCCCTTTTTAAAAACTGGGTTATTTCATTTGGTTGAGATTTTAGAAGTTTGTATACTCTGTTCATAAGTCTTCTGTTCCAGTTGTAGAGACTGCTCTTCTCTCACTGCCCAACATTTGCCTTTGTACTGAGTCTAGGAGACTGTATGCTTTACAGTCACTGAGCTCCTGCTTACTGTTTTTGTTTTGTGTATCATAATTTGATGCCCTGTCTAAGGGATTTTTACTTTATTCCAAGTCAGAGCTTTTCTTTACTCTTTCGTAGTTTTTTTTTTTTTTGTAGTTTTAAGATTTTTGCACACCTTTAATCCCAGTACTTAGGAGGCAGAGGCAGGTGGATCTTTGAGTTTAAGGCCAGCCTGGTCTACAGAGTGAGTTCCAGGACAGCTAGGGATATACAGAGGAACACAAAAATACCAAACAAAATAAAACAAAAAGATTTACACTTAATATGCATGATCCACTTGGAGTTAATTTTTGTTCTGAGTGTGGAAACATGTCTGTACTCCCAGCACTTGAGATGCTGAGGCAGGAGTGTCATAAGCTCTGTGTAATGCATGGATGACCAGCCTGGGTTACAAAGACTGTGTCAGAAACAAAAAAATGAACAACAAAAAAGCCAGGTTTTGTATATTGTATGTATATTATTTGTATATATGTATATTTGTTAATATTACATGAAATTCATTTGAGTTACAGGCACATGTCCCCCACCCCCAACTTACCATGCTTTTTAAATCATGTGACACTCTCATTTAGTATTCCGTTTCATTTCTTCTGTGCCATGATAGAGCAGCATAGCAGGTTTTATATTTTGAGCTCATTGGTAAATTTACTTCTTAGTTCTAGTAGCTTCTTTTGTGTGCATGTGGAGGGGGTCTTTTGATAATGTCTATATGCATATTCATATGTGGGGTTTTATTTTTTATCTCCCAATCCATTTGTCTTTATTTCTTGATTTACTGTAGCATTTTTACATTTCAAAGTTCCTGTATTGTGATCAAGATGTACCACATTGTAAGGCAATATCTTCTGTGTTTCAGAGATAATTTAGATGACCCCCTGGATGATACTGCTACCGTGTTCCAGCAGCTGGAGCAGCTGTGTACAGTCAGCAGATGTGAATATGAAAAGACATGTACTCTTCTTGTACAGTTATTTGACCAAAATGCACAGAATTATCAAAAACTGCTGCATTCAACTTCTGCGCTAGCTGTTGATATGGCGATTCAAGAAGGTCAGTCTGTGCCACACAGTTGTGAGCAGTATGCCGTAGTGAGTAGAGCCACTGTCAGATCACTGCTAGGAGCCTGGTGTGGTGGCACATCCCTTTAGTCCCAGCACTAGGTTAGGGAGGCGGATCTCTTGAGTTTGAAGCCAGTCTGTCCTGCTATAAACTAATTCTATAAGTTTCTACTGATGCCCTAAGTAAACCACTGATCTTATTAAGCTGTTGTATATTTTGGTGGACTCTGTGGAACAGCTGCTGCTCATGATCCTCAAGGAGACAATGTGACGTCATTGTCTTTATTAGTCTGTGTCCTTCTTTTCTGTGGTAGATTGGAAACTCGGCCAAAGTCAGCCAGTAAAGAGATCTCATCAGATTTTACTTTTATTTGTCTATCAGTCATCACCCTGCTTTTTATTTTGTATTTCTCATTTTCCTTATTATTTTGTCTTTAACCTTGCTGAAGGAGTATGTACTTATTTCATTGTACCCCATTACATACTTTCAGGTAGATAGCAAGCAGGGAGTAAATTAGTTTTTAAATTTTTAAAATGCAATATAAGGATGAAAACATTCATAGCTTTTGTTATTTGTTAGGTTAGTATACAGAATAATGGGTTTCACTGACGTAGCCATATGTTTGTGCTCTTAGACTTTGTTCCTATTCATTCCCTTTCCCATCTTCCCCCATGCACCCTCTGCTCCTCAGTAGGTGTCTCTGCTCCCTTCCTTTCAAGAGAGTCACTCCTGTTTCTGTGTCTCATACATTCCATTACTTCCCTTCCCCCTCCTTCTCCTTTATGACCCTGTCTAGTTTCATGACATGTACACACCCACAGTTATAAACATACCCTTTTATTCTACACTTATTTTTTATACATATAAATTTAAATCTAGAGTCTCTGTATGGGACAAAATAAGCAATATTTTGTTTTTTGGAGTCTGTCTTAAAATAATGATTTCCATCACATTTCATGATTTCATTTTTTTTCATGGCTAGATAAAATGCCATTGTGTATATGTACCATGTTTTCTTTATCTGTTCTTTTGTTGAAGGACATCTAGTTTGATCTCATGTCATAGCCCTGGCAAATAGCACAGCACCAAGCATGGAAGAACAGGTACCTCTGTGACCATTCAGTAATATACCCAGGAGTACTATATCTGGGTCATTGTAGTTCTGTTTTTACTTTAAAAACAGTAGCTATACTTATTTCCATATGGGTTGCACAACTTTTTATTCCAAAGAGCAGCAAATATATGTTCCTCTTTCCCCATTCACCTTATCATTTGTTTTCTCCATGCTTGTCATTCTTAAAGTGGTGAATGATTTCTCAGAGCAATTTTACATTTCCCTGACTGCAAGGAACCTGAATACTTTCTCAAGTTCTACTGGCCGATTATGTTTTTCCTTTTGACAGCTGTGTGTCAGTTCATCTGCCTATGTATTGACAGAATGATATTTCTTAGCGTTTAGTTTTTGAGGCTCTTTCTGTATTTTTAGAAGTTACTCCTTTGCCCACTGTGTAGCTTTCAAATATTTCCCCAGTATTGCAGACTTTCCCTCACTCCACTGACTATTTCTGTACGACTGAGGAACCCTTTTAATTTTATATAATCTTATAGATGTTTAAGATTAGGTTAGATTAGTTCTTGCACTATTGGAATCCTTTTCAGAAAGTTTTTGTTTATATCTATGTCTTAAATCCTTTTCATATGTTTTCCTCTAGCAGTTTCAGAGTTTTAAGTATCACAGAAAGTTATTTGATCCACTCTGAGGGAAATTTTGTCCATAGTGAGATACATGGACCTGATTTCCTTGTTTTTTTTTTCTTTTCTTTTCTTTTCCTTTCCTTTTCTTCTCCCTCCCTCTGTCTCCCTTACTCCCTTTCGTCCTTTTTTTTTTTTTTTTTTTTTTTTGGCAGGGGGGAGCGTTAGAGACTGGGTTTCTCTGTGTAACTCTGGCTGTCCTGGAACTCACTCTATAGACCAGCCTGGGCTTGAACTCCACCTGCCTCTGCCTCCTGAGTGCTGGAATTAAAGGCTTGTACCACTATTTCTCGGCCCAAAATAGTTGTTTTTCATTTTCGTTTTTTTCATTCTTTCGGTGTTTTAAAGTGTTGATTGTAAAGGTGTTTGCCCTCCTCGGTTAAGGTTACTTCTAGGTCTTATTTTTCACTAATTTTTTTATTTTATTTTATGTGCATAGACATTTTGCCTACATGTGTATCTGTCATAATTCCTGGAGTTGGAGTTTCAGACAGTGCTAAGATACAATAAGGGTGCTGGGAATTGAACCCTGGTCCTTTGGAAGAGCAGCCAGTGTTTTTAACCACTGAGCCATATATGAATGGGATTTTTAACCCCCTGATTTTTTCTCTCAGCAAGTGCATCATTATGTAAAAAAAAAAAAAAAAACCTTCTGATTGTTGGATGTTGATTTTGTATTCTGCCATTTGCTGAAAGGGAAGTCTGAGTAGTCCGCAGTCAGTATTTGTGTTGGTTTCCATCTTCCATCTTTGAATGATTGAGACCAACTTGCCATGTCATCTGTTTAATGTGTGTTTATTTTTTTGTTTTTTTAGTTTAGTTTCCAAGAATTTTATTGACAATTTTCTGTTTGTATCAAGAAGACTGGGCTATGGTTTTCTTTTAGATCTATCTGTTTTCTGGCAGGGTAATGCTGGCTTTATTGAATTGAATGACTTTGGTAATGTTTCATCCTTTTTTCTTTTTTTTCAATATGTCTCAGTGCCAGGTTAGGTGTAACTGTGCTGAGTGCAGAGTGAATCTTACTTCTTCCTTAACTCTGGCTGTTTCTCCTTTGTAGATATGGGGTAACCCTGTACTTACTGTGATGTCATACTTTTGTTTTGTCTGGTGACACAAAGATGGCATTTTTAGTATTTTTGTCTAGATGGACAGTCTGTGTACAAATATTGGTTTAAATTATGTTATAATTTGGGTCATGTTTAACCAGGTACCTGTAAAAATCTCTATTTAAACCTTTCAGTGTGCTGAACACACAATGCATTGATTAATATTTGGACTGTTTAATAGTAAATTGAAGAAGGTATCTTTAAACTGCCAGTTCTGAAGAAAAAACAGCCCTCTTCTCTCATACTGTCTAACCTCTAAACAGAAGGCTTTGAAAGTAGCTGGAGAGGAAGGACTTAGAGAGAAAACTTACTCCACTGAAAATACTTAATGCACCCACAGCTTCCAGCTTATCACTGTGTCTCAGCTGCTGTGTGTTTTATGTTGTGTTGAGACAGGGCCTGTGTGTTTAGCCCTGTCTGTCTGATAGTTGCTGTGTAACCCAGGCTGGCTTAGAACTCATGACAGTCTTCCTGCCTCAGCCTCCTAAGATCATAAAAATGGGCCACCATGTCTGGCTAGCAAATGTTTTTTTAAAGAACCAGATTAATCAAGGACATTTTTCTAATAGATGAAAGCAGTGTTATGGCCTTGAGATCCTAACAGTGATGTTAAAATCCTTGAAAGAAATTTAGAGACAAGACAACAACGAAGTTTAAGTCACTTTAAAAGTAGAGTAAATAGAATGATCAGGCTGAGTAGTTGTAGCCGTATCTCAGAAAGTTTCCGTACCGTGGCCTTGGACGATTGAAGCACAGCTTGTAGAACTCAGGGTGCCTTTATCGCTATTTGTGAGCAGTGGTCAGCCACAACAGCAGCAACAGTATGGGTCCCTTGGAAAGAGACCTGCAGCCATAGTCACATGACATGACTGATGGCGGGAATAATGACATTGACCTTCCTGAGTGATGACAGTGGCCAAAAACTAAGAAAAGGCAGAGATAAAGAAGAACTAGAGAAGCATTTCATGTATTTAGGGAAGGATGGCAGTTGCTATGTTAGTGGGGCAGACATTTGACATGTGATGGTAACTGGAGTGGAGTTAACATGAAGAATTGATGAAATGGTCACTGAGTCCAGGAGACACAGGAAGATTGACAAGTCTATACCAATGACAACAAGGGGAGATGTGGAATGGGTTGATTCTTGTATGAAGTTATCCTTTCCTTGTCATCTGTAAAAGATTCCCTACATGTACATGAATAGTAACTAGAAATTTACCTTTCCATATTTTCCCTTGTCTTTATTTACTGTTTAAATTTTATTTTAGAAAAACTGATCAAGTAACATGCATGCAGCTTACTGTCTTTTATCTACGGCCTTCTATGCATCTGAACTTAGGTGGCATTTGTCAAATATGGGGAGATTTGGGTTATGCCCCCTTAAAAGTTACTTTCTTTTACAACTGTCAGCAAGTTGTAAAGTCTGGAGATGGCTCTGTATGGACTATGAGTAGTCAACAGTATGTGTTTAAAAGCACCATTGCACAACTGCATTGTTCAGTTGCCTGTAAGATGGATACAGCATATATTCCCATCATCTTGGAGATGGATAATACAGTTAAGTAATGTAAATCATAGTAAAGTTACATAGTAGGATATTATAAAGTGATAAACTACAGGCATACTTGATAAATGTCAGATGTTTGGTGAAGAAAAGTAACTTAGGAAGCTACATTTAGCATGAAATCTTTTTTTATTGTTGTTTTTTGTTTGTTTTTTTGAGACAGGGTTTCTCTGTAGCTTTGAAGCCTGCCCTGAACTTGCTCTATAGACCAGGCTGGCCTTGAACTCACAGAGATCCACCTGCCTCTTCCTTCTGAGTGCTGGGATTTAAAGTGTACTCCACTACTGCCTGGCTTGCATGAAATCTTTAATAAAGCATTTAAACAAGTGTGACAAATGAGAAATTTATTGTCTAGGAATATATGCAAAAGTGATAAAACTGAAGTGACAAAAAATTAGTAAGCCCCAGTTGTAGGATGAAGGTCACCTCTAAGGTGAGCCATAACTGACAAACATAGGAGGGGTTTGGAAGCAAACACGACAGTGTTGTTAGTCTGAGGCTTCCTAAATTTGATATATGGCTTTTATTTAGTTACCATATATTACATATGTGATTGTTGTATAAATATCAAATATTACATTAAAATGTAGCAAATTGGGGGTAACAAGATGGCTCAGTGGATAAAGGTGCTTGCCACCAAACCTGATAACCAGAGTTTGATCCCTAAAACTCACATGGGAAAAGGAGAGAACTGACTCCTGCTCGTTTTCCTCTTGTTCTGTGGTATGTGCTTTGTCGAATGTGTGCATGTATACACACACACTCGGTTGTAAAAATCAAAGGTCTGTTTTTCTTCAGAAGGAAATTTATTGAAACTGTAGATATGCAAAGACAGGGATAGGATTAACTGAAAATGAATAATTGGTGGTGAGAGATACATATTAAGTAACCCAAGTCATGATGTATGCCAGTAGAACTTTTTATAGTTGGATTCTTATATAGTAATAGTTGAAGCTCTGCCTGGTACATAGGCAAATTTTAATAAATATTTGTTATCCATTCTTCTAGGCAAAAAAATCAGTGAGAAGAAATTTATCTGCCTTCTAAAGACATCTATAGTATGTTCAAAAGTAATTGCTACTATATTACAAAGAATGCCCAGCATTGCTCTAGCTTGTACATTGTGTTCAGTAGTATTCAATTTCTTTTGTGCAAACTCAACAGTTCAGTTAATGTTGAACAAAGAAAATTATATGCTTTAGTTATGTGTGCTTTAATTTAGATGCTTAATGGCTTTTAATGTTACAAAATAAGTTTATTATTATATTATGATCTCATTTGTATTATATTGTCTTGCTCTCTCATATCTATGGTGATATGGTCATGGTTTACAAAAACAATAATCCCTAAGAAATAGGTCATTAACAGTAGTTAACGATTACTTGTGATCTATGGTAATGACTGATTTCTCTGGGATTATTGCAGTTATAAACCATAATTACAGATTATTACAGCAATAATTATTTTGTTAAGGAAAAATGTTCTATGTTTGAACAGCTGCTAAAACAAGTGCCTTGAATATTTCAGAATAAAGAGAAAAATGGGAAATTATAATGAAAATTTAGTCTTATTAAATGAGATTCTAAGAGATTTATAGATATGAAACTTGTGTATCAGACATTTTCTTTAAATTCAGTTTAGATATATGTGTTCCTGTGGTTCTTTGAACTTCCTGGGTACAGTTTTTTGATGAGAATAAATTTTTGGTATGTCCTTAAGGTGTCCAGCATGATGTTTTGATGAACAGTTACATAACGAAGTGAATGCTGTCAGGATTGTTGTCCTGTCTACCACCTGCTTCCATAGCATTGCGTGTGTTTGTGACAAAGCGCTGAGGACACTGAATGCCACTCAAAGTGCATGCTGTTCATCTGTGTGATGGTCTTCACTGTAGTTGCCATGTGCCTTCAATCTGTTGGTGGAATCATCCCTGTGACAAGTTTGCACCCTGTGGCCACTTCTTCCCCTTTCTGGCCTTTGATGGGCATCTACTTTTCCTTATGTATAGCAAACTTTTTTGTTTAGAATCTGCTTATAAGTGAGAGCATGCATTATTTTTGCTTCCATGTCTTATTGATTTCTCAGTGTGACTTTTCAGTTGTTGTTGTTATTGTTGTTGAAGAGTGCATTTCAAATAGAAGTTTGGGAGACCGGTTGAATATTTATGAAAAATATAACCTCACCTTTAGCTGAGTACCAGAATTGCATCTGATAGCTTATTGATAGCACTTCATTGTTTCTTGCTAACACTACCTCTAACTCACGTGTCTCAGTTTCTTAGTGAAAAAGCTGCTTTTCAGTTTCCCACACCTTATAGACTGACCTTCTTAACTAGGGATAGGGCACATGTATACCGCATTTCTCAAAAGAAATTAGTGAATTTCCATTTAAATGTACTGTTGCTTTAGAAAAATGTCTATAATTTTGTCACATGATATTTATACATGTTATTATTTGATACCCAAGATGTCATTTTGAGGTCATAAATAAAGTGATTTTTTTTTTAGTGTTGAGACATCTTATGTATAGCTTCATTAGTATACTATTAGACAGTAGTGATCATTATATAGCATTGCAAAAATCACCCCAATTTAGGAAGCCATGCCCGTAGGCTCAGTTCTCAAGCATGGAGTCCTTCTGTGCTCCCTCAGACCTTCACATATTGAGGTAGATCTTCTAAAAGCTTGGCAGGGACTCCATGTTTTCTGAATGTCTCTTACTGGAGAATTTGTTTCCAGTCTGGAATTTTTGTTTTGTTTTGTTTTATCATACAATCAACATTGAGGGAGTCTATGTGATGAGTTATATCTAACTTTTATGATAGCAAAACTCTTTGGCAAAGTGAAAGCAATTTAAAATTCTTAAGTATTATGTGATTTCATTTTCTAGTACAGCTTCTGAAGGAAGACAGAATAAAAATGTAAATGTTAGTATATTTTTATGGTTTTTTTTGTGGCTGTGGTACAGAACCACTGTTAAAAGGGTATTATTCAATAGTAATAGTAATAATAGCCAAAAGAGGCAGAGAGCACTTACAGCGCTGACTCACATGCATTGTGGAAGCAGTTAAATCACTAATATAATAAATACGACACAAGACTTGCAAATAACCTTTCCTTTTGATTGTATTGCTTACTTAATGTGGTTTTCCCCTCTCCCTGCCTCTCTCTTGAGACAGTCTGCCTATGTAGTTAATAGACCTGCATCACCATTCTGGAACTAGTTCTGTAGACCAGGCTGGCCACAAAATCAAGATCTGCCTTACTCTGCTTCTCAAGCACTGGGATTAAAGGCGTGTGCCACCACTGCTGAGCAACTTCTACTTTTTAAAGTAAATTCTTATCATCCAGTGGAGAAATATGAAAATTATATACATGGAACTACTTCTGTCTGTTTTAATTAGGGTTCTTAAAGCCAAGTAGCATTTGGTTCATTTCACATTAATGAAAAGCCTCCATATAAGTCTTAAGGCAGTACTAGTTAGTATATGGTGTCATATTTAGTCCTGCAATCTCAGGACTCAGGAGGTTGAGGCAGAAGATTGTGAATTTGAGGCCAGCTTGGCCTACATACATAATGTGTTCAAAGACTGCCTAGTTATATAGTAAGGCCTTATCTCACACAATATCAACAACTCCCATGCCTCCAAGGAATAGGTACATAGCTTAGTAGCAGAACATTTGCCTAGCTTGTTTTTAAAAAGAACAACAGCAGCAATTATTATCTAAATAGTATCTAAATATCTTAAATGATAAAGTGTAAGGGAGGTAATTGGTCATTACTAGTCTTAAATGTATGTTGTTTTGAGACATAGTGTTATTTGCAGCAGGAGTGGGGCATACAGGGTCTTGCTGTGTAACCTGATCCGGGTCCTAAACTCAAGGCAGTATTTCTACCTCAGTGTTCTCAGGTCATAGGACTGTAGGCAAGTGCCACTGTGCTTGACTTATAGTAGAATATTTAAAAAATAGTAACATGTTACATTCAATAAAATTATACTGGCAGTTTTTTAGAATTACTTTTATTTTAGAAGTGATTAATACAATTCACACACAGTGCAACTGTTAGTCTATTCATTGGTTGGAATCACTGTTGAGATCCTCTAGATTGCTAGGATTCTTGTTATTTGGTGATAATAGTCTGTATAATCAGAATACCATATCCGTAAATACCAAATTAATGTTTCTACTGTTCCTGCTGGACTGTAGCATTTCTGTCAGACATATAACCATTGTTTTATGTATAAGTTTTTTACACAGGCTCTTGATTTAAATGTATTGTTGGTTCATTAACATTGAACACAGAGCCAACACCACTACCTGAACACAGCTTATCTAACATAACATGTTATATAGAAGGCACATGTCTTAGTTACTTTTCTATTGCCATGAAAAAAAATTCCATGACCAAGGCAACTTGGAGAAGGAAGCATTTAACTGGATCTTACAGTTCCAGGGGGCTAGTTCATCACCATCATGGCCATAGCATGCATGGCAGCAGGCATGGTGTTGGAGTGGCAGCTGAGAATCATATTCCCATTCACAAACAGAAAGCAAAGAAATACTGGGAATGGTAGGAGGCTTTTGAAACCTTAAGTCCACCCCCAGTGACACACTTCCTTGTCCTTCCCAAATGGCCACCAGCTAGGGACCAAGTATTCAAGTGCTCAGGACTTACGCGGTATCATCTCATTCAAACCACTAGAGTACATAATGCCCCTAGCTGCACACGCCATTCAGGAATACTATGTAGCACTTCAGAATGACACCCGGGCTATCTCAAAGATTGAAATCACTAATAGTATAAAAAGGGGGAAAAACAATAGAAATAAAGAGACTAAAAAGAATGCTGGTTAGAACTAACACAAGGCAAAATGGTCACATTGCTCAACAGGAGCTGGAATTGTGTACACCAGACAACTCAGCCTTTAATGCTCTGCACATGTAACAAGCATTCTTCCCGCCAACCTCTTGGGTCCTGCTGCTGTCTCAGCCCCCAAATAACACGCAGAATGCTATATTAATTATGAAGCTGCTGGCCGTTTGCTGTGGTTTCTTAATGGCTAGCTCTGACTTAATTATTAACCCATAATCAGTATTACATATATATATATATATATATTTTTTTTTTTTTGGTTTTATGAGACAGGGTTTCTCTGTTTTGGAGGCTGTCGGTCCAGCCTGGCCTCGAACTCCCAGAGATCCGCCTGCCTCTGCCTCCCGAGTGCTGGGATTAAAGGCGTGCGCCACCAACGCCCGGCCAGTATTATATTTTTATAAGGACATATCTTTCTGAGGACGCCCTCCTGACTCGTCCTCTCCTCCCAGGAGATCACATGGTGACTCTCTTGACTACATTTCCCAGAATCCCCCTTGATTCCTATTCCCATCTATCTTGCTTCCCTATTGGCCAACAGTCAACAGTTCTTTATTTACATGTACACAGAAGGACTTCCTCCACCATGCACATATATGAATTATTTGAGTACCAATTTAGGGTTACAGGTATGTTTTAACAATAAGGTAAATTTAAAAAAAACCAGGAAATTCCCTGGGTGGTGATGGTGCAGGATCTTTGAGTTGAAGGCCAGCCTGGTGTACAGAGTCAGTTCTAGGACAGTGGCTCAAAAGTCCAGAAAATCGAAAAAATAAAACAATTGTAAATTGGTAAATTACTAAACTTTGGCAACAAATAAGTAGAACACAGCTCCCCCTCTGCCTCACTGCTTCCTATTGTAGCATGTAAGGACTTCTAACATATTACATATCTTATATAGCTGCTCTTAATTATTGTCTGCCAACTCTAGCAGGCTGTGACCTTCATGACAGCAGTTACTTTTTCCTGTTCGGTTTTCTAATCAACTCCACAGCCTAAAACACATGTTATTGGTTTAACATTAGCAATTTGTTGACCACTGAAATACACTCACTAAAAATAAACTAATTAAATTTCTTATTTTTAAGTTGTAGTTTCTACACAAGACGTGCTACAATTAATTCTTATTTGCAGATTCCCTATTTTATTTTATTTTTTTCTGAGACAGGGTTTCTCCATACAGCTGTGGTTGTCCTAGAACTGACTCTGTAGACCAGGCTGGCCTTGAACTCAAAGATCCTGCACCATCATCACCCAGGGAATTTCCTGATTTTTTTTTTAATATATCTTTGTAGTTAGCTGGGGCTGAGTTCCTGTGTTCTTCTTTCTCATGTATCTGGTGTCTATGCTAGAATTCTTGAACCTAAACATAAGAGGTCTTAGAAGGATACATAGGTATAAATGTTCATGACTTTGGGTTAGTATATCTTTCTTAGCAAGCATCCCCAGGCAGACAATAACAATAATAGGTAGTTTGAGTATATCAGAAGAACACCATCAAGAAGGTGAACAATAAAACATACAAAAAAAATGTAGTGAAGAACTTTTAAAACTCAATAATAGTGACAAATCTTGAAAATAGCTAAAGAATTTAAATAGACTTTTCTCCATACAAGGCATGAAAGTATCCAGTAAACACATGAAAATGTGCTAAAAAACCATTAGGATAGATGTAAAGAGAAAAAAACAAAACACACAATTGTTAGTAACATTTGTGGAACATAGGAGTTCACCCTTCATTAGTAAGATTGCTATATGGTAAAGCTTGATGAAAACAATGTGAGAGTTTCTCAGTACCATAGAGGCTCCAAATGACACAGTAGTCCACTCCCAGGTATGTGGAGATTTGAGCGCATGCATTTACATAGTGTATACAGTGTCCATCACAGCATTTTATAATAGCTAGGAGATGAAAATAATTCCAACATCCAGCAACTGAAGGAGTATGTAAAATGTTGTTGTTCCTTCAGAGAAGAAACGTTGTCACCACGCCTAGCTCTATCAAGTATAACTTTAGCACACTTAATCATTGTTAAATTTAATTTTGGAAATAGGAAAACACTTAAAAATTTTGTAGCATTGGTTGCATAACCCTGTAAATTTAATCATAGGACAGAGTTATATGGTATATGAATTTTATTTCAGCAGATTTGTTAAAATGTAGTACCCCCATGGGTTAGGTGGTCCCCAGTAGAACACGGGATTGTCATGGTTGTAGGATTTGTCTTTATCAATATTGAAATTGGCAACTATTATGATAAAATATTGTTGCAAAAACTGACAGTGAACCAGGGTCCAGTTTTTAAAATAAGGAGAAATAATCTGCAGGAAAGTATTTAGGTACATCAATAAAGAGTATTCAAAATTTGTTGATGTTAGATGTAAGGATGAGCATTCTTATGATTAAGAGAGTATTCTAGAAGGAGAAATGAGGATCATGAATACTTACTTCATATTCAAGTTGGAAGATTCAAGAAGCTTGGTATAAAAAGCCACACTAACTGTTAGCTTGCTTTCCAGGGGAGCTATATATGGTCTAGACTTTTCTGTTGATCTGGAAACTGGAAGCACAAACATGAACCCAGCTTCTTCCATGGGCTTTGTGCTGCTATCTTTTTTTTTAAATATGTACTTTATTTTATGTGTGTTAGTGTGAAGGTGTCAGATCTCCTGGAACTGGAGTTACAGACAGTTGTGAGTTTCCATGTGGATGCTGGGAATTGAACCAGGGTCCTCTGGAAGAACAGCCAGTGCTCTTAACCCTTGAGCAAAGTCTCCAGCCCGCTGGTATCTTTCTTAATACACGCTGTGGAACTTGTTTTGTTTTGTGATATATTCCTTGATCACATTAGTTCTTAATCTTTAACTCTTTCATGTTGTTAATGGATGTGCCACAAAATTAATAGTTTTGATTTGTTCAAGTTTTTGTGATAGGCAAAAGAGTGTGTATTTGCTAAAATGAATTTATTTATAGAATGTTTGCCATTGAAGAAGGTTGAGGATCCCCTGCTCTTCCAAGGGACTAGTTTGTTGATCACAGCAGTATAATCATGAATGCTAACATCTACAGGAAATACTTTGTTGAAAATGTTTTTGTCCTACCAAGTCCTGTAACAAGCACAGGACTTTTCTTAACTATTCAACACATTTAAACAAACACAAAGGTCACAGGAATATCCTTTTTTATTTAAAGATCTGCTTATTTTTATGTATATGAGTATTTTGCTTACATGCATGTATTTGCACCAGATCAGAAGTGGGCATCGCATCTTCTGGAACTAGAGTTACAGAGAATTGTGAGGCACTGCCAAGTTGTGAGTGCCTTAACCACTGAGCTATCACCCTATCCACCAAGATTTCTTAATAAAAGGAACATAATTAATTTTGGAATTGTTAAATAGTTTGCTCATCTTTGAAAACTCAGCTTTCAAAAATGACACAAAAATCTTTGTGGAATGACATTTTTATGTTGTTAAATATTCCTACAGGTTTCAAAAGTTTTTAGAGAATCTAGCACTTGTATTGATAAGTCCAGAGACATAACATAATACTCTTTAAAAATCATTTATCTAATAATTTCATTCTTAAAGTTATTAATTTTGGCTTCTATAAAATAAAATTTGTGAAGACTATAGATAGTTCCACTCTGGTGGGTTGGGGTGTGTGTGTGAGTGTGTGTGTTCATTTGTGTGCATGCACATGTGTATATTTATGTGGAAGCCATAGTCCAACCTCAAATGTTGTTCCCTCTGTTGCGTTTGCTGTTTTTTGAGTCGGGATCTCTCATTAACCAGGCAGTAGCTTACCACATAGGCTAGACTGCTGGCTGGACAGGAAGCCCCAGAAATCTGCCTGTCTCTGCTTCCTGGTGCTGGTCTTATAAGTGGGTGCCACCACACCCATTTTATTTTATGTGGGTTCTGAAGACCAAACTCCGGGTGCTTATGAAGCAGATACTTCACTAAGTTAACTCCCTCGCTCTTTGTTCCATTACTCAAAGCTATGTAATCTTTCATATTTTTAGCCATTAAGACAACCCAGTAATCAGTGAAGTGCATTAAAAAAATCTGTATTTTAAAATATTAAAAAAATCTAAAGAGAGTAAATTCACTATTATCTGTAGTGTTACAAGCAAAGTAGTTTCAAATGAAAATGGGTAGACAGACACCATCAGAACAGAGATTGTCATTGTTGATAAGAGAATTTGTTGTGGTGTGTAGTCTTGATAGGTACCCCAGAGTGACCTAGAAATCCCTGTGGAGTAATCTCAAAATTCCATCCTTATACCTCATACTTCCAAGTCCTGTGTATACTATCATACCCAGTACACAATAATGCTTTTCGGGGTGGGGGCGGGTGGTCAGAATGTCACTGTTCAGCCCAGGCTAGCCCTGAATTCATGGAGACCCTGCTGTCCTCCTGTTCTAACACCCCACCTCTCCTCAGTGCTGGATTACCACCAGGCACCATTGTGACCACAATTAGAGTGCTTTTGGCTAGAGAACAGGACTGGTTATACACAATACATTTAGGGTCTTATTATCAAGTTTAATTGTCTTGTTGTTTGCTTTTTGAGATGAGTCTCTGTATTATGTAACTGCTACTCAGTCTGTAGACCAGACTGGTCTCAACTCAGAGATCCACCAGCCTTTGCCTCCCTAGTGCTGGGACTAAAGGTGTGTATCACTGTCAACAGATCTATTAAATTTAATTTTAATATTACGTTTCTCCTTTTGCAAATGGTAAGTAACTCATAAAATTGAAACAGATTGTTGGAACTGGGATTCATATATACACTGTTTATTCCTTGCTGGAAGACCTGCTAGTAACACTGCCTTGATAAACATGAAACTCAATATTCTGCTGTTTTTTGAAAATTGACTTCATAATAGTTATTTGTTTAGAAGAATATATAATTTTGCTCATTTAGGGATTTTTCTGGAAAGTAAGCTTATTTATACCAACACTTGTTGCCTTTCTTCTTTCTTGTTGTAAGGACGCCTTGCATGGCTGATATACTTAGTTGGCACTGTTGTAGGAGGGAGATTAACATACACCAGCACAGATGAGCATGATGCTATGGATGGAGAATTATCTTGCCGGTGAGTATTTAGCCTTTGAATTAGCTTTACATGGCCTAGTATAAAATGATGCCCTTGGCCTCTGGATATTAGTTTGCTTTTTACTCATAAGAAAATCAGTGCACAGAGATTATTTTGAATCTTCAGTAAATAGGCTCAAATTTACTTGATTTTTACCCCCTAGTGCTAATGATCACAACCTTAGTAAGCTATTGGATGATTTTTTCTCTCTCTCTCTCTCTCTTTTTTTTTTTTTTTTTTTTTTTTTTTGGTTTTTCGAGACATGGCTTCTCTGTATTGCTTTGGAGCCTGTCCTGGAACTCGGTCTGTAGACCAGGCTGGCCTCGAACTCACAGAGATCCGCCTGTCTCTGCCTCCCGAGTGCTGGGATTAAAGGCATACGCCACCAACGCCTGGCTTTGCTGGATGATTCTTAACACTTTGCTAAACTGAGGGAAGTTCCTGTGAATTATGTGAACAGTCTGCTTTTTCCACAGATCTTGATCAAAAATCATATTTCCTGCACACTCATACAGTTTTGTTTTGGTGAAGGCTTAAAAATTCCAATGAAAATAAATACATAAATTTTCAGAGTACTATTATCAGTTTTATATAGACCCTTTGATTATTTTGAATGTGTGGGAGTATGTATTTACTGCATGCATATTTTCAACCTTTTTCAAAGCAGAAATTGTTACAATATTGTTTTATAACAAGGAAAATGGAAATAGTATCTAATTCAGGGCTGTTAAAAGTTTCAAATGAGCTAATTGTTATAATTCTTAGAACAGTGCCTGGTAAATATTGATGTATTAAACACACATACCTGTTTAAATTGAGGACAATTTGTGAACATTTAACTTAAAAGTTATGTAACCTATATTGTGCCATAATTTAAAGTTGATTTTAAAATCTTACGTTGCTTTTCAATTTTCTTTATTATAAATTGCCTCCAAGTAAACATTGGTCTTTATAGATTGAAAGAATTTCATTAGAGTTAATTTCTTGAAGTTCAATAGATCATCAAAGTGTCTATAGAGCATTTAGAGGTTCATCATAAGTATACCAACGTTATACTTGTTCAGTGTCCTTAATCTGAAAACCTAAAATCCACAATGCCTTTAAAATCTGAAACTGAATTCCAACACAACTAGCAAATGTTCTAAAATCTAGAAATCCCTGAAATCTGAAATACTTATGTCTCAAATACTTGATATAACACTCAAGTATACCGATTTATCTTCCAAACCCAGTCTGTGGATGCCACCATTTCTCTAAGATTATTATAGATGACAGGTTAGTGTAACAAATGGCTTGTGTTAATTTATATTTCTTTGGTTCTGTATGGCATTCAGCGTTGTTTTTCATTCTTTTTATGATTTTATTTTTTTATTGGTACTTATATATATTAGCTGCCCCTTTTTTTTGTATGTGTAGTGTATGTATGTATGCTCATTCCTGTGAGTGGATGCAGATGTATGTGGGTACATGTACAGATGTGTGTGCATGTGGAAGCCCAAAAGACATCAGGTGCTGTCTCAGTCATTTTTCAGTCATTTACTGCAGTAAGACCTGTCACTGGTTGCAGCTAGTCTAGCTAGCGGGTTTGCCACAGAGATCATCTATTTCTACCTCCTGAATGTGGGGATTGCAACTGGCCACTATACCTGCCCACCGTTTTTGTGGGTTCTGGGGATTCCAGCTCCAGTATTCTTGGTTGCACAAAAAGATTTTTATTCACTAAGCCATTTCCTTGGTCCCTGCCTCACTTTCTTTTGTGATTATCTTTTTTAACTTCTTATAATAATTTAGCTTATATTAAAGTTCTCAAAATTTTACTATTCAAAGTATTAACCAAGGCCAACTCTTATCTTTTAATGGTTTGTCTTTCCACCTATATCTTACACAGAATTCTTATGTCTTTTCTTAGGTCTTTCATATGTTTCCATTGATCCAGAAGTCTATTGTTACTATTACTCCAGTAAAAATCTTTAAAAATAATATTTAGTTGTTACATTATTCTTAAATATTCTCTCTCTCTTCCTATCTCTCTCTCTCTCTCTCTCTCTCTCTCTCTGTGTGTGTGTGTGTGTGTGTGTGTGTGTGTGTAAGGTGTCTTAGTTAGGGTTTTTGTTGCTGTGAAGAGACACCATGACTGCAGCAGCAACTCTTATAAAAGAAAACATTTAATTGGGATGGATCACTTACAGAGCCTCAGTCCATTGCCATCATGGTGGAACATGGCAGTGTGCAGGCAGACATGGTGCTGAAGAAGTAGCTGAGAGTCCTACATCTTGTAGTGGTCTAAGATACTGGGTGATATTGTGAGCATATATGAGACCTCCAGGCTCACCTTCACAGTGACACACTTCCTTCAACAGGGCCCCACCTCCTAATGTGGCCACCCCCTTTGGGAGCCATTTTCATTCAAACCACCACAATGGGCAAATGTGTGTGTGAGTTTGCATGCCTGTCAGGCTAGACAAGGATGTTAGAGTCTTCTAGTATATTCCACTTTTTTTTTTGACACACTCTTTCATTGAACCTAAGACTCACTAATTATGCTAGCTGATCCACAAGCTTCTGTGATCTGCCTGTCTTTGCCCTGCAATATTGGAGTTAACAGGCCCATGTGGCCATACCTGGCTTTTATGTGTTTGCTTGGGATTTGAACTCAAGTCCTCTTGCTTGCATACCAACCACTCTCACCCCACTGAGCATCTCATTAGCCTGAAATATATTCTTTTTTTTTTAGATTTCTTCCATATTTATTAGAATTTTTTTATTGGTGCCTTAAGTACAGTAGCTTCATTAACCCCCTCATTATTGGTTTGATATATTTCTCATATTTTCCCATTTTTTAAAATTTATTTTTCAGTTTAAATTTAGATAAGAAACAAGGTTGCATCACAAGTCAGTTCCAGGTCCCTCTCCCTTTCCCTCCCCTCCTCTCGTGCCCTCCCCCCCAACACCCCCATTATCCCCTCATTTCCCCAGGGAGGGTGAGGCCCTCAATGTGGGTGTCCATAGTCTGTGATTTCATATAGGGCAGGGCCTAGACCCTTCCCCAAGAGTTCAGGGTGAGAGTGCACCTCACATTGTTGGATGGGAGTCCAAAGTCCATGTGTATACTCGGGATGGGTACTGATCTGCTGCCCAAGGCTCAATAGATTACCTAGGCCTCCTCACTGACACTCACATTCAGGGGGTCTTGATCAGTCCCATGCTGGATTCCCAGGCTAATGCCTGGGATTCAAGAGTTAACCTTTGTCATGTCAGCTGTTTCTGGGGATTAAACCAGCCCAGTCTTAATCCCTTTGGTCATCAGTCCATCCTCTCTGTTACTGGCTTTCTTGAGTTCAGCTCAGTACTTAACCGAGGGAGTCTGCCTCTTCTTCGATCAGCCACTAAATGAAGTTTCTGTTCCCAGACTCTCTGGCTATGGGATTGTAGGCTGGCACTCCCCAGATCTATGTCAAAAATCCACATATGAGAGAGTACTTGCCATGTTTCTCTTTTTGTGACTGGGTTACCTCACTCAAGATGGTTTCTTCTAGTGTCATCCATTTGCCTGCGAATCTCAGGATTCCATTGTTTTTTTCTGCTGAATAGTACTCCATTGTGTAAATGTACTACATTTTTTTCTATCCACTCTTCGGTTGAGGGACATCTAGGTTGCTTCCAAGTTCTGGCTATTACTAATAATGCTGCTATGAACATAGTGGAACAGACATCTTTGTTGTATGAATGGGCATTTTTTGGATATATGCCTAAGAGTGGAGTTGCTGGGTCTTGTGGTAGGTTTATTCCCACTTTTCTGAGGAATCTCCATACTGATTTCCAAAGTAGCTGAACCAGTTGGCACTCCCACCAGCAATGGAGGAGTGTCCCCCTTTCACCGCATCCTCTCCAGCATAAATTATCATTGGTGTTTTTGATTTTAGCCATTCTGACAGGAGTAAGATGGTATCTCAGAGTTGTTTTGATTTGCATTTCCCGGATGGCTAAGGATGTTGAGCACTTTCTCAAGTGCCTCTCAGCCATTTTAGACTCCTCTATTGAAAACTCTCTATTTAGTTCTGCAGCCCACTTCTTAATTGGGTCCTTTGCTGTTTTGGAGACTTGCTTCTTGAGTTCTTTGTAAATTTTGGAGATCAACCCTCTGTCAGATGTGGGATTAGTGAATATTTTTTCCCATTATGTGGGCTGCCTTTTTGTCTTGCTGACTGTGTCCTTTGCCTTACAGAAGCTTCTCAGTTTCAAGAGGTCCCATTTATTAATTGTTGATCTCACTGTCTGTGCTAGGGTGTTATGTTCAGGTTTGTCTATCTTGTTGATTTTCTCAAAGAACCAACTCTTCGTTGCATTGATTCTTTGTATTGTTTTCCTGGTTTCTACTTTATTGATTTCAGCCCTCAATTTGATTATTTCCTGGCGTCTACTCCTCCTGGGGGAGTTTGCTTCTTTGTGTTCTAGAGCTTTCAGGTGTGCTGTTAATTCTCTAGTATAACTGTTCTCCAGTTTCTTCATGTGGGCACTTAGTGCTATGAACTTCCCCCGTAGCACTGCTTTCAAAGTGTCCCATAGGTTTGGGTATGTTGTGTCTTCATTCTCATTGAATTCGAGGAAGTCTTTAATTTCTTTTTTTATTTCCTCTTTGACCCAGGGATGGTGCAGTTGAGCATTATTCAATTTCCATGAGTTTGTAGGTTTTCTGTAATTTGTGTTGTTGAATTCTAATTTTTTTTCTTTTCTTTTTCTTTTTATTAATATTTTTTTCCATTTTAAATTTAGATAAGAAACAAGGTTGCTTCACAAGTCAGTACGAGGTCCCTCTCCCTTTCCCTCCCCTCCTCCCGTGCCCTCCCCCCCCCCCCGTTATCCCCTCATTCCCCCAGGGAGGGTGAGGCCCTCCATGGGGGTGTCCATAGTCTGTCATTTCATATAGGGCAGGGCCTAGACCCTTCCCCAAGAGTTCAGGGTGAGAGTGCACCTCACATTGTTCTATGGGAGTCCAGAGACCGTGTGTATACTTGGGATGGGTACTGATCTGCTGTCCAAGGCTCAATAGATTACCTAGGCCTCCTCACTGACACCCAGATTCGGGGGGTCTTGATCAGTCCCATGCTGGATTCCCAGGCTGATGCCTGGGATTCAAGAGTTAACCTTTGTCTGGTCAGCTGTTTCTGGGGGTTCAACCAGCCCAGTCTTAATCCCTTTGATCATCAGTCCTCCCTCTCTGATACTGGCTTTCTTGAGTTCAGCTCAGTACTTAACCAGCCAGTAAATGAAGTTACTGTTTCCCAGACTCTCTGGCCATAGGATTGTAGGCTGGCACTCCCCAGATCTATGACTAAAATCCATATATGAGAGAGTACATGCCATGTTTCTCTTTTTGTGACTGGGTTACCTCACTCAGGATGGTTTCTTCTAGTGTCATCCATTTGCCTGCGAATCTCATGATTCCATTATTTTTTTCTGCTGAATAGTACTCCATTGTGTAGATGTACCACATTTTCTCTATCCACTCTTCGGGTGAGGGACATCTAGGTTGCTTCCAAGTTCTGGCTATTACAAATAAAGCTGCTATGAACATAGTTAAACAGACATCTTTGTTATATGAATGGGCATCTTTTGGATATATGCCTAAGAGTGCACTTGCTGGGTCTTGTGGTAGGTTTATTCCCATTTTTCTGAGGAATCTCCATACTGATTTCCAAAGTGGCTGAACCAGTTGGCACTCCCACCAGCAATGGAGGAGTGTCCCCCTTTCACCGCATCCTCTCCAGCATAAATTGTCATTGGTGTTTTTGATTTTAGCCATTCTGACAGGAGTGAGATGGTATCTCAGAGTTGCTTTGATTTGCATTTCCCGGATGGCTAAGGATGTTGAGCACTTTCTCAAGTGCCTCTCAGCCATTTTAGACTCCTCTATTGAAAACTCTCTATTTAGTTCTGCAGCCCACTTCTTAATTGGGTCCTTTGCTGTTTTGGAGACTTGCTTCTTGAGTTCTTTGTAAATTTTGGAGATCAACCCTCTGTCAGATGTGGGATTAGTGAATATTTTTTCCCATTATGTGGGCTGCCTTTTTGTCTTGCTGACTGTGTCCTTTGCCTTACAGAAGCTTCTCAGTTTCAAGAGGTCCCATTTATTAATTGTTGATCTCACTGTCTGTGCTACTGGTGTTATGTTCAGGAAGCTGTCTCCTGTACCAATTCGTTCAAGGGTACCACCCACTTTCTCTTCTAAGAGGTTCAGTGTGGCTGGATTTATGTTGAGGTCTTTGATCCATTTGGACTTAAGTTTTGTGCATGGCGATAAACATGGATCGATCTGCATTCTTCTACATGCCAGTCTCCAATTATGCCAGCACCATTTGTTGAAGATGCTTTCTTTATTCCATTGTATATTTTTAGCTTCTTTGTCAAAGATCAGATGTTCGTACGTGTGTGGGTTAATACCCGGATTTTCAATTCGATTCCATTGGTCTACCTGTCTATTTTTGTGCCAATACCAAGCTGTTTTCAGGACTATAGCTCTATAATAGAGCTTGAGGTCAGGGATAGTGATGCCTCCGGACGTTGCCTTGTTGAACAGGGTTGTTTTGGCTATCCTGGGTCTTTTGTTTTTCCATACAAAATTGATTATTGTTCTTTCAAGGTCTGTGAAGAATTGTGCTGGGATTTTAATGGGGATAGCATTGAATCTGTAGATTGCTTTTGGCAGGATTGCCATTTTTACTACATTGATCCTGCCTATCCAAGAGCATGGGAGATCTTTCCATTTTCTGAGGGCTTCTTTAATTTCTTTCTTTAAAGATTCAAAGTTCTTACGATACAGGTCTTTCACTTGTTTGGTTAGCGTTACCCCAAGGTATTTTATGTTGTTTGTGGCAATTGTAAAGGGTGATGTTTCTCTGATTTCTCTTTCAGCCCTTTTATCATCTGTATATAGTAGGGCTACTGACTTTCTTGAGTTGATCTTGTAACCTGCCACTTTGCTGAAGGTGTTAATCAGCTGTAAGAGTTCCCTGGTAGAGTTCTTTGGGTCATTGATGTAAACTATCATATCGTCTGCAAACAGTGAAAGTTTGACTTCTTCCTTCCCAATTTGTATCCCCTTGATCCCCCTTTGTTGTCGTATGGCAATAGCTAGAACTTCAAGTACCATGTTGAAAAGGTATGGAGAGAGTGGACAGCCTTGTTTTGTTCCTGATTTTAGAGGAATTGCGTTGAGTTTCTGTCCATTTAGTTTGATGTTGGCTGTTGGTTTACTGTATATGGCTTTTATTATGTTTAAGTATGTCCCTGTTATCCCAGATCTCTCCAAGACCTTTATCATGAAGGGGTGTTGGATTTTGTCAAAGGCTTTTTCAGCATCTAGTGAGATGATCATGTGATTTTTGTTTTTCAGCTTGTTTATATGGTGGATTACGTTGATGGATTTTCGTATGTTGAACCATCCCTGCATCCCTGGGATGAAACCTACTTGATCGTGGTGAATGATTGTTTTGATGTGTTCTTGGATCCGATTTGCCAGTATTTTATTGAGTATTTTTGCATCAATGTTCATGAGGGATATTGGTCTGAAGTTCTCTTTCTTGGTTGTATCTTTGTGTGGCTTGGGGATCAAGGTTATTGAAGCCTCATAGAAAGAGTTTGGCAAAGACCCTTCTGCTTCTATTGTGTGGAACACTTTGAGAAGAATTGGTATAAGCTGTTCTTTGAATTTGTGGTAGAATTCTGCACTGAGGCCATCTGGACCTGGACTTTTTTTGGTTGGGAGACTTTTGATGACAGCTTCTATTTCCATAGGGGTTATAGGTCTATTTAAATTGCTTATCTGTTCTTGATTTAGTTTTGGCAAATGATAGCTGTCCAGGAAGTCATCCATTTCCTTTAAATTTTCGAATTTTGTGGAGTACAGGTTTTCAAAGTATGACCTAATGATTCTCTGGATTTCCTCAGAGTCTGTTGTTATGTCCCCCTTTTCATTTCTGATTTTGTTAATTTGCGTGTTCACTCTCTGCTGTTTGGTAAGTTTGGACAAAGGTTTGTCTATCTTGTTGATTTTCTCAAAGAACCAACTCTTCGTTGCATTGATTCTTTGTATTGTTTTCCTGGTTTCTACTTTGTTGATTTCAGCCCTCAATTTGATTATTTCCTGGCGTCTACTCCTCCTGGGGAAGTTTGCTTCTTTGTGTTCTAGAGCTTTTAGCTGTGATGTTAATTCTCTGGTATAACTGTTTTCCTGTTTCTTCATGTGAGCACTTAGTGCTATGAACTTCCCCGTAGCACTGCTTTCAAAGTGTCCCATAGGTTTGGGTATGTTGTGTCTTCATTCTCATTGAATTCGAGGAAGTCTTTAATTTCTTTTTTTATTTCCTCTTTGACCCAGGGATGGTGCAGTTGAGCATTATTCAATTTCCATGAGTTTGTAGGTTTTCTGCAATTTGTGTTGTTGTTGAATTCTAATTTTAAGGCATGGTGGTCTGATAAGATGCATGGAGTTATTCCAATTTTTTTGTAGCTGCTGAGGTTTGATATGTTGCCAAGTATGTGGTCGATTTTTGAGAAGGTTCCATGTGGTGGTGAGAAGAAGGTATATTCTTTTTTATGTGGATGAAATGTTCTATAGATATCTGTTAATCCCAGTTGGGTCATTACTTCTATTAGACCCTTTGCTTCTTTGTTGAGTTTCTGTCTGGTATTCTTGTCTAGTGGTGAGAGTGATGTGTTGAAATCTCCCACTATAACTGTGTGGGGCTTTAGATGAGATTTAAGTTCTAATAATGTTTCTTTAACGAATGTGGATGCCTTTGTATTGGGGGCATAGATGTTCAGGATAGACACTTCATCTTGGTGGGTTTCACCTGTGATGAGTATGTAATGACCTCCTTCATCTCTTTTGATTGATTTTATTTTAAAGTCTAGTTTGTTAGATATTAGGATTGCTACCCCTGCTTGTTTCTTGGGTCCATTTGATTGAAAAATTTTTTCCCAACCTTTAACTCTCAAGTAATGTCTGTCTTTGAGGGTGAGGTGTGTTTCTTGTATGCAGCAGAAGGAAGGGTTCTGTCTTCGAATCCATTCTGCTAGTCTGTGTCTTTTTATGGGTGAGTTAAGGCCTTTAATATTGAGGGATATTAATGACCATTGATTGCTCATCCTTCTTCGATTTGCGATGGTTGTTGTTGTTGGAATTATGGGTGGAATTTCACCCCTTTGTTCTTTTGGCTGTTGGTAGAGAGGGATTCTCTAATGCTTATGTTTTTCTGGTTGTAGTTAGCTTCCTTGGGTTGGAGTTTTCCTTCCACAATTTTCTGTAGGGCTGGGTCAGTGGACACATATTGGTTGAATCTAGTTTTGTCATGGAATATCTTGTTTTCTCCGTCTATAGTGATTGAGAGCTTTGCCGGGTATAGTAGTCTGGGCTGGCATCCATGGTCTCTTAGTGTAGGTAGAATATCTATCCAGGACCTTCTGGCTTTCAGAGTTTCCATGGAGAAATCAGGTGTAATTCTGATAGGTCTGCCTTTATATGTTACTTGACCTTTTTCCTTAGCTGCTCTTAATATTCTTTCTTTGTTCTGTATGTTTGGGGTCTTGATTATTCTGTGGCGAGGGGAATTTTTTTTGTGGTCCACTCTATTTGGTGTTCTGTAAGCTTTTTGTACCTTCATTGGCATGTCTTTCTTAAGGTTGGGGAAGTTTTCTTCTATGATTTTGTTGAATATGCCTTCTGCCCCTTTGAGGTGGTTTTCTTTTCCTTCTTCTATACCTATTATTCTTAGGTTTGCTCTTTTCATGGTGTCCCATATTTCCTGGATGTTTTGTCTTAAGGATTTGTTGGATTTAAGGTTTTCTTTGGTTGGTGAATCCATTTCTCCTAGTGTATCTTCAACACTTGAGATTCTCTCTTCCATCTCTTCTATTCTGTTGGTAATGCTTGTATTGGTAGTGCCTGACTGTTTGTCCAGCTTTTCTATTTTCTGCCTTTCTTCAGATTGTGTTTTTTTTATTGTCTCTATTTCAGTTTTCAACCCTTGCAGCGTTTGCATTGCTTCTTGCAATTTTCTGTTTATCTGCTCGTCCGTTTGTTGCCTTTTATGAATTTTTTGGTTTGTTCTTTCTTCCATTTCTTGCATTTTTTGGTTTGCTTTTTGTTCCATTTCTTGGATTTTGTGCTTTGTTTCTTCTTCCATTTCCTGCCTTTTTTGGTTTGTTTCTTCCTCCATTTTTTTCATTTTTTGCTTTGTTTTTTCTACCATTTCTTGCATTTTTTGCTTTGTTTCTTCTTCCATTTCCTGCCTTTTTTGGTATGTTTCTTCTTCTAATTCTTGCATTTTTTGCTTTGTTTTTTCTTCCATTTCTTGCATTTTTTGCTTCATTTCTTCTTCCATTTCGTGCCTTTTTTGGTTTGTTTTTTCTTCCAATTCTTGCATTTTTTGGTTTGTTTTTTCTTCCAATTCTTGCATTTTTTGGTTTGTTTTTTCTTCCATTTCTTTGAGGGATTTTCCAATATCCTCTTTTAGGGCCTCTATCATTTTCATGAAAGTGCTTTTAAGGTCATTCTCTTCTGCTTCCTTCGCGTTGGAATATTGGGGTCTTGCTGGTGTGGAGTCTCTAGAATCTGGCGGTGTCATATTTGTTTTTATGTTGCTGACTGTGTTTTTGTATTGTCTCTTTCCCATCTCTTCTTCTAGTGGGTGCAGAAAGAGCCCCTTCCTGGTCTGGGGACCAGAGTTCCCTTTTGGTGGGTGCTAGTAAGTCCAGTAATCTGGTGGTTCTTCTATATCTTGTCCAAATGCTGGTCCGTGGGTAGAGAAGAAGAACAGGAATCTGGGGCGCTTAGCCTCCTACCTGGTCCCCTGGACCCTATGCTGGGTCCTGTTGTACCTGATCCGGAACAGCTACTCCCCTGGTCTCCCTGGCTCCTGTAGTTTCCTGGTCTCTTTGGTGGGAGAGAAGATCTGGAGTCTGGGGTGCTTGGCTCCCGCCGGGACTGGGAGCTCTGTGCAGTTCCCAGGCGATCTGCAGGCTCTGGAACACAGGCCGGGAAGCCGGCCTGTTTACCTGATGATGCCAGAGGGACAGCTACTTCCCTGTACTCCCAGCCTCCTCTCGTTTCCTAGTCTCGTTGGTGGGAGAGAAGATCTGGAGTCTGGGGTGCTTGGCTCCCGCCGGGATTGGGAGCTCTGTGCAGTTCCCAGGCGATCTGCAGGCTCTGGAACACAGGCCGGGAAGCTGGCCTGTTTACCTGATGCTCCCACCGGGATTGGGAGCTCTGTGCAGTTCCCAGGCGATCTGCAGGCTCTGGAACACAGGCCTGGAAGCCGGCCTGTTTACCTGATGCTGCCTGAGGGACAGCTACTTCCCTGTACTCCCAGCCTCCTCTGGTTTCCTGGAATCGTTGGTGGGAGAGAAGATCTGGAGTCTGGGGTGCTTGGCTCCCGCTGGGATTGGGAGCTCTGTGCAGTTCCCAGGCGATCTGCAGGCTCTGGAACACAGGCCGGGAAGCTGGCCTGTTTCCCTGATGCTCCCGCCGGGATTGGGAGCTCTGTGCAGTTCCCAGGCGATCTGCAGGCTCTGGAACACAGGCCGGGAAGCTGGCCTGTTTACCTGATGCTCCTGCCGGGATTGGGAGCTCTGTGCAGTTCCCAGGCGATCTGCAGGCTCTGGAACACAGGCCGGGAAGCTGGCCTGTTTACCTGATGCTCCCACCGGGATTGGGAGCTCTGTGCAGTTCCCAGGCGATCTGCAGGCTCTGGAACACAGGCCTGGAAGCCGGCCTGTTTACCTGATGCTGCCTGAGGGACAGCTACTTCCCTGTACTCCCAGCCTCCTCTGGTTTCCTGGAATCGTTGGTGGGAGAGAAGATCTGGAGTCTGGGGTGCTTGGCTCCCGCCGGGATTGGGAGCTCTGTGCAGTTCCCAGGCGATCTGCAGGCTCTGGAACACAGGCCGGGAAGCTGGCCTGTTTACCTGATGCTCCCACCGGGATTGGGAGCTCTGTGCAGTTCCCAGGCGATCTGCAGGCTCTGGAACACAGGCCGGGAAGCTGGCCTGTTTCCCTGATGCTCCCGCCGGGATTGGGAGCTCTGTGCAGTTCCCAGGCGATCTGCAGGCTCTGGAACACAGGCCGGGAAGCTGGCCTGTTTACCTGATGCTCCTGCCGGGATTGGGAGCTCTGTGCAGTTCCCAGGCGATCTGCAGGCTCTGGAACACAGGCCGGGAAGCTGGCCTGTTTACCTGATGCTCCCACCGGGATTGGGAGCTCTGTGCAGTTCCCAGGCGATCTGCAGGCTCTGGAACACAGGCCTGGAAGCCGGCCTGTTTACCTGATGCTGCCTGAGGGACAGCTACTTCCCTGTACTCCCAGCCTCCTCTGGTTTCCTGGAATCGTTGGTGGGAGAGAAGATCTGGAGTCTGGGGTGCTTGGCTCCCGCCGGGATTGGGAGCTCTGTGCAGTTCCCAGGCGATCTGCAGGCTCTGGAACACAGGCCGGGAAGCTGGCCTGTTTACCTGATGCTCCCACCGGGATTGGGAGCTCTGTGCAGTTCCCAGGCGATCTGCAGGCTCTGGAACACAGGCCTGGAAGCCGGCCTGTTTACCTGATGCTGCCTGAGGGACAGCTACTTCCCTGTACTCCCAGCCTCCTCTGGTTTCCTGGAATCGTTGGTGGGAGAGAAGATCTGGAGTCTGGGGTGCTTGGCTCCCGCCGGGATTGGGAGCTCTGTGCAGTTCCCAGGCGAGCTGCAGGCTCTGGAACACAGGCCGGGAAGCTGGCCTGTTTCCCTGATGCTCCCGCCGGGATTGGGAGCTCTGTGCAGTTCCCAGGCGATCTGCAGGCTCTGGAACACAGGCCGGAAAGCCGGCCTGTTTACCTGATGATGCCAGAGGGACAGCTACTTCCCTGTGCTCCCAGCCTTCTCTGAATTCTAATTTTAAAGCATAGTGGTCTGATAAGATGCATGGAGTTAATCCAATTTTTTTGTAACTGCTGAGGTTTGATATGTTGCCAAGTATGTGGTCGATTTTTGAGAATGTTCCATGTGGTGGTGAGAAGAAGGTATATTCTTTTTTATGTGGATGAAATGTTCTATAGATGTCTGTTAATCCCAGTTGGGTCATTATTTCTATTAGACCCTTTGCTTCTTTGTTGAGTTTCTGTCTGGTATTCCTGTCTAGTGGTGAGATTGGTGTGTTGAAATCTCCCACTATAACTGTGTGGGGCTTTAGATGTGATTTAAGTTCTAATAATGTTTCTTTTACGAATGTGGATGCCTTTGTATTTGGGGCATAGATGTTCAGGATAGACACTTCATCTTGGTGGGTTTCACCTGTGATGAGTATGTAATGACCTCCTTCATCTCTTTTGATTGATTTTATTTTAAAGTCCAGTTTGTTAGATATTAGGATTGCTACCCCTGCTTGTTTCTTGGGTCCATTTGATTGAAAAATTTTTTCCCAACCTTTAACTCTCAGGTAATGTCTGTCTTTGAGGGTGAGGTGTGTTTCTTGTATGCAGCAGAAGGAAGGGTTCTGTCTTTGAATCCATTCTGCTAGCCTGTGTCTTTTTATGGGTGAGTTAAGGCCATTAATGTTGAGGGATATTAATGACCATTGATTGCTCATCCTTCTTCGATCTGCAATAGTTGTTGTTGTTGGAATTATGGGTGGAATTTCACCCCTTTGTTCTTTTGGCTGTTGGTAGAGAGGGATTCTCTAATGCCTATGTTTTTCTGGTTGTAGTTAGCTTCCTTGGGTTGGAGTTTTCCTTCCAAAATTTTCTGTAGGGCTGGGTTAGTGGATACGTATTGCTTAAATCTAGTTTTGTCATGGAATATCTTGTTTTCTCCGTCTATAGTGATTGAGAGCTTTGCCAGGTATAGTAGTCTGGGCTGGCATCCATGGTTTCTTAGTGTTGGTAGAATATCTGTCCAGGACCTTCTGGCTTTCAGAGTTTCCATGGAGAAGTCAGGTGTAATTCTGATAGGTCTGCCTTTATATGTTACTTGACCTTTTTCCTTAGCTGCTCTTAATATTCTTTCTTTATTCTGTATATTTGGGGTCTTGATTATTATGTGGCGAGGGGATTTTTTTTTGTGGTCCACTCTATTTGGTGTTCTGTAAGCTTTTTGTACCTTCATTGGCATGTCTTTCTTAAGGTTGGGAAAGTTTTCTTCTATGATTTTGTTGAATATGTCTTCTGCCCCTTTGAGGTGGTTTTCTTTTCCTTCTTCTATACCTATTATTCTTAGGTTTGCTCTTTTCATGGTGTCCCATATTTCCTGGATGTTTTGTCTTAAGGATTTGTTGGATTTAAGGTTTTCTTTGGTTGGTGAATCCATTTCTCCTAGTGTATCTTCAACACTTGAGATTCTCTCTTCCATCTCTTCTATTCTGTTGGTAATGTTTGTATCGATAGTACCTGACTGTACTATCCAGCTTTTCTGTTTCCTGCCTTTCTTCAGATTGTGTTTTTTTTTTTATTGTCTCTATTTCAGTTTTCAACCCTCACAGTGTTTGCATTGCTTCTTGCAATTTTCAGGTTGTCTTTTCGTCCATTTGTTGCCTTTTATGATTTTTTTGGTTTGTTCTTTCTTCCATTTCTTGCATTTTTTGGTTTGCTTTTTGTTCCATTTCTTGCATTTTTTTGCTTTGTTTCTTCTTCCATTTCCTGCCTTTTTTGGTTAGTTTCTTCTTCCATTTTTTTGCTTTGTTTTTTCTACCATTTCCTGCATTTTTTGCTTCATTTCTTCTTCCATTTCCTGCCTTTTTTGGTTAGTTTCTTCTTCCAATTCTTGCATTTTTTGGTTTGTTTTTTCTTCCATTTCTTGCATTTTTTGCTTCGTTTCTTCTTCCATTTCCTGCCTTTTTTGGTTTGTTTTTTCTTCCAATTCTTGCATTTTTTTGGTTTGTTTTTTCTTCCAATTCTTGCATTGTTTGGTTTGTTTTTTCTTCCATTTCTTTGAGGGATTTTCCTATATCTTCTTTTAGGGCCTCTCTCATTTTCATGAAAATGGTTTTAAGGTTGTTCTTTTCTGCTTCGTTCGCATTGGAATGTTGGAGTATTGTTGGTGTGGAGTCTCTAGAATCTGGTGGTGTCATTTTTTTTTTCTGTTGCTGAGTGTGTTTTTGTATTGTCTCTTTCCCATCTCTTCTTCTACTGGGTGCAGAAAGAGCCCCTTACTGGTCTGGGGACCAGAGTTCCCTTTTGGTGGGTGCTAGCAAGTCCAATAATCTGCTGGTTCTTCTATTCCTTGTCCTCGTTCTGGTCCCGTGGGTGGAGAAGAAGAACAGGAATCTGAGGCGCTTAGCCTCCTACTTGGTCCCCTGGACCCTATGCTGGATCCTGTTGTACCTGATCCTGTGGCCGGAACAGCTGCTCCCCTGGTCTCCCTGGCTCCTCTGGTTTCCTGGTCTCGTTGGTGGGAGAGAAGACCTGGAGTCTGGGGTGCTTGGCTCCCGCTGGGATTGGAAGCTCTGTGCAGTTCCCAGGCAATCCGCAGGCACTGGAGCACAGGCTCAGAAGCTGGCCTGTTTACCTGATGCTGCTGCCGTAACAGCTCTGAAATATATTCTTATTTTTGTTTTGTTTTGTTTGTTTTTTCAAAACAGGGTTTCTCTGTGTAACAGCTCTGGCTGTCCTAGAATTAGCTCTGTAGACTATCCTGGCCTTGAACTCAGAGAGATCTGTCTTTCTCGGTCTCTCAAGTACTTGTGCCACCACCACACAGCTTAAATATATTCTTTTTTCCCCCTCAATATATGTTTTTATTTAAATTAGAAACATGAATGCTTCACATGTCAATCCCAGCTCCCTCTCTCACCCCCTCCTCCCTTGTTCCTCCTCCAGCCCCTCACTCAATCACTGTATCATTCCCTAGGGAGGGTGAGGCCCTTCTTGGGGGGATCTCCAGAGTCTGTCATTTCATCCGGGCAGGACCTAGGCCCTTCCCCATGTGTCCAGGCTGAGAGAAAATCCCTCTATTTGGAATGGACTCCCAAAGTTCATTTGTACGCCATGGTAAACAATGATCTACTACGCAAGGCCCCAGAGATTTCTAAGGCCTCCTCACTGACACTACATTCATGGATTCTGGATCAGTCCCCTGTTGGCCTCTCAGCCTTCAGTCTGGGGTTCCCAATCTGCTCAGGAATTCTTGGCTCATTACACTTCTCTGGGGTATCATGCATCTCTCTTGGGAACTTCCCTGTTTCCCAGACTCACTGGCACTGGGATTGTAGGCTGACACTCCCCTGATCCATATCTAAAATCCATATATGTGTGAGTACATACCATGTTTGTCTTTTTGTGACTGAATTACCTCACTCAGAATTGTTTCTTCTAGTGCTATCCATTCGCCTGCAAATTTCAAGATTCCATTATTTTTTTCAGCTGAGTACTACTCCATTGTATTTGTTGAAGTTTGTTGTGTTGCTAAGTATGTGGTCGATTTTTGAGAAGGTTCCGTGTAGAGGTGAGAAGAAGGTATATTCTTTTGTGTTTGGATGGAGTGTTCTATGGATGTCTGTTAAACCCAATTGGGTCATAACTTGTATTAGGTCTTTCGTATCCTTGTTGAGTTTCTGTCTTGTGGTCCTGTCTAGTGGTGAGAGTGTGATGTTCAAGTCTTCCACTACAAGTGTGTGAGGTTTTATATGTGCTTTGAGTTTTAGTAATGTTTCTTTTACGAACGTGGATGCCTTTGTATTTGAGGCATAGATGTTCAGAATTGAGACTTCATCTTGGTTGATTTCTCCTGTGATGAGTATGAAAGGACCTCCTTCATCGTTTTGATTTATCTTAGTTTAAAGTCTAATTTTTTAGATATTAGGATTGCTACCCTCGCTTATTTCATGCGTCCATTTGATTGGAAAATCTTTTCTCAACCCTTAACTCTAAAATAACGTCTGTCTTTGAATCTGGGATGCAGCAGAGGGATGGAGTCTGTCTTTGAATCCATTCTGCTAACTTGTGGCTTTTTATGGATAAGCTAAGACCATTAATACTGAGGGAAATTAATGACCATTGGTAGCTCATTCTTGTTTGTTTTGGAATGGTTGGTGGTGGTGGAATTGTGTGTGGATTTCTACCACTTGTGCTTTTGCCTGTTGGTAAAGTGGGATTATCTATTGCCTATGTTTTTCTGGTTGTAGTTAACTTCCTTGGGTTGGAGTTTTCCCTCCAGAATTTTCTGTAGGGCTGGACTAGTGCATATGTATTGTTTAAATCTGGTTTTGTCATGAAATATCTTGTTTTCTCCATCTATATTGATTGAAAGCTTTGCTAGGTATAGTAGTGTTGGCTGGCATCCGTGGTCTTTTAATGTTGGTAGATTATCTATCCAGGACCTTCTGGCTTTCATAGTTTCCGTGGAGAAGTCAGGTGTAATTCTGATAGGTTTGCCTTTATATGTTACTTGGCCTTTTCCCTAGCTGCTCTTAATAGTCTTTCTTTGTTCTGTATGTTTGGGGTGTTGAGGGGATTTTTTTTTGGGGGGTCCACTCTATTTGGTGTTCTGTAACCTTAATGCACCTTCATTGGCATGCCTTTCTTTAGGTTGGGAAAGTTTTCTTCTATTATTTTGTTGAATATGTTTTCTGGCCCTTTGAGGTGGGTTTCTCCACCTTCTTCTATACCTATTATTCTTAAGTTTGGTCTTTTCACAGTGTCCCATATTTCCTGGATATTTTGTGTTAGGGATTTCTTGGACTTACAATTTTCTTTTGTTGATGAATCTATTTCTCCTAGTGTATCTTCAACTCCTGAGATTGTGTCTTCCATCTCTTGTATTCTGTTGGTTATGCTTGCATCTGTAGTACCTGACCGTTTTCCCAGCTTTTCTATTTCCAGCATTCCTTCAGACTGTGTTTTTGTTTTATTGTTTCTGTTTCAGATTTCAGCTCTTGTACTGTTTGAATTGTTTCTCGCAATTTTTGCTTTGTCTTTTCTTCCATTTCTTGCATTTTTTGGATTGTTTTTTCTTCCATCTCTTTAAGGGATTTTCTCATATCTTCTTTGAGGGCCTCTATCATTTTCATGAAGTTGTTTTTAAAGTCTTTCTCTTCTGGTTCTTTTGTGTTGGGGTGTTCCAGCCGTGGTGGTGTCATGTTGATTTTTCTGTTGCTCCTTGTGTTTTTAAAGTTGTTTTTAATGTCTTTCTCTTGTGTTGGGTTGTTCCAGCCTTGGTGGTGTAGGGTCTCTGGACTCTGGCGGTGTCATGTTGATTTTTCTGTTGCTCCTTGTGTTTTTATATTGTCTCCTTCCCATCTATTCTTGCAGTGGGTTCCAGGAGGTGCCTCTTCCTCTCCTGGTGGGTGTGGAACCAAGGTTACCTTCTGGTCGGTGTATGCAAGTCCAGTATTATGGTAGCTCTCTACTTCCTGGTCTCCTGGGTGGAGAAATGGACTAGGATGCTGGGGTGCTTTGGATCCCACTGGGATGGATGGGAGCCCCAGTGGTAGACCCCAGGCACAGGAGTGTGGCCTGGAGACAGGCCCTGATAGTCACGTGGGTGGAGTAGGATACCATGGTGAGTTGGTTTCCACAGCTGGGATGGAAGATGCAGTGGCAGTCCCTAAGCACTGGCAGGCGGCCTGGAAATGGGCCCTAGTTTACCTGGACCAGTGGGTGGAGCAGGAGACTAGGGAGCATTGGCTCCCGCTCTTGGGGATGGAAGATGCAAAGGTGGACCCCAAGCACAGGCAGCCGTTCTAGTTCTAGTCCCGTGGTGGAGCAGGAAACTAGAGTACCTTGGCTCCAGCTGCCTCCAGGATGGAAGCCGCAGTGGCAGTCTTAAATATATTTTTAAGGTTTGGGTAAATGTGTTGTAATTGTGAATAGAATTTTTTTCATTGCATATTCTTTTATCCTGTGTATTGTCTTATTAATAAGATCTGAATCTCTAATTATATTTTAATTCAGATACATATTTTGGTTTCTTGAAATACGGTTTCTCTGTGTAGTTTTGAAGCCTGTTCTAGAAGTCGGTCTGTAAACTAGACTGGTCTGAAACTAACAGAGATCCGCCTGCCTTTGCCTCCTGGGTGCTTAGATTAAAGGTGTGAGTCACTTCCACCCAGCAAGATATTATTTTTAAAAAGATAAAACTTGAACCTGAATATACAAAAATGTATTTACTTTTACCAAGACTTAACTATTTATTACACAAATTTAACTTGAATATCAACTGTTTAGGGCCTTTGTAAAATGCCTCTGTATTTTACAAAGTAAAGTGGAAATCAGGTGCTTCTGTTATTGTCCTTTTGATATTTTAAACTTTCATCATTAAGCAATTCTGGCACTATTTCTAGAAAAGTAATATGTCATAGGACAGAGCAGATACCTACCTGCTCATTAGAAGAAAATTCATGTTTTCTCTAAAAAATGAAACTATTTAACTTTAAATAAGGGTTATCTCTTTACTAACCTACATCCCCTAGAAAATGAGGTTAAGTGGAACTTATGAGCTGATATTTTATTAGGGTATTGTGATAAGTTGTACTTTTCAGAGAATTAGGCATAGGAAAAAATAGGTGAGAAAATAAGAGAAGATACTTGTTAACTCTTATTGCTCTGGTTGCTGTTTTGTGACTTTGTGATAAATTAGTTTATAAATGTCAAATTAATTCTCATAGTACTTTTACTGTCATTTGCAAACATGCGTAAGGTTTGAAAAAAAAAATCCTGACTTCGTGTTGCTCAGTTTCTTAGCCGAGTGTAAAAATATAGCTTCCTGCTTTCTGGTTTCACTGCCTGCAATAAAAATCAATGTGCTTTTGCAGGCTTCTCATTGACACATTTGTCATGTTTTTGTTCTTTCTTTCACTGCTTAAATGGCCTGAGTATACTGTTGAAGTATGTTCATTGTTTCTACACAAGAAGGCTGTCGTGAGTCTCAGAGAAAACATGTGGGAAACTTTGTTCCAGACACAGCCTTACTACTGGGAGTTCCTTGCTAGCAAATTAATGATGTATGTTAAGTTCTGAGTAGAAGTAGGCAGAGCAAGAAGTTAATGCATTGACAGAATATGACCAGTGGCTTACAAGAGCTAACCCTGTATTTCCAGTGTTCTCAATAACTATAGAACACTGCCATGCATGATGAGAACCAACATACAGTAGCATATTACTGAGGAACTTCTATAGGAATTTCCCCTAGGCTACATGTAGCCACTCTTCCTCAACAGTTTTTCTTTTTTTTTACTTAGAAACAATCTTATACCCCCCCTTCCCTGTCCCACCCATCCTTCCATGCTCCCTACCAACCTCCCCAATCCCCCCTTACCTGCTCCCCAAGGATGGTGAGACCTATGGGGGATCATCAAAGTTCATCCCATCATTTGGGAGAGGGCCTAGGACCTCTTCCATGTATCTGGGTTGAAATAGTATCCCTCCATAGGGAATGGGCTCCCAAAGTCCATTTGTGAACTAGGGATAAATACTGGTTCCACTATTAGAGGTCCCATAGATTGCCCAGGCCCCCTAACTGTCACCCACATTCAGAGGGTTTGGTTCGGTCCAATGCTGGTTTCCCAACTTTATGACTGGGGTCCATGTGCTCTCACTAAGTCAGGTCAGCTGGTTCTGTAGGTTTCTCCAGCATGGTCTTGACTCCTTTATTCATCCCTTCTCCCTCTCTACAACTGGATTCCAGGAGTATGGCTCAGTGCTTAGCTGTGGGTGCCTGCTTCTGCTTCCATCAGCTACTGGATGAAGGCTCTAGGGTGGCAATTAAGGTAGTCATCAATCTCATTATAGGGGAAGGGCATCAAAGGCGGCTCTCCACTACTGCCTAGATTCTTAGTTGGGATCATCTATGTGAATCTCTGAACATTTGCCTAGTGCCAGATTTCTCTTTAAACTGTACTGGCTCCCTCTATTAAGGTATCTCCTTGCTTGCTCTCCTCTATTCCTGCCCTGTATCAGTATTCCTGATCCCTCTTGTTCTCCTCCCCCTCTTCTCTCCTTCTCTTTTTTCCTATTTCTCCTTCCCCTCCTCCCAGTTTGCTCAAGAGTTCTTGTCCCTTTCCCCTTTTTTCGGGGACCATGTATTTTTCTCTTAGGGTCCTTGTTTCCTAGTTTCTCTGGTAGATTGTAGAGATTGTAGGCTGGTAATCCTTTGCTCTATGCATGATATCCATATATATATATCTATATATATATGTGTGTGTGTGTGTGTGTGTGTGTGTGTGTGTGTGTGTGTGTGAGAGAGAGAGAGAGAGAGAGAGAGAGAGAGAATATACTATGCTTGTCTTTCTGTCACTGGGTTATCTCAGGATAGTTTCTTCAGTTCCATCCATTTACCTGCAAAATTTCAAGATTTCATTGAAACTAGCAATTTTTTTGTTCTCTTTCTAAATGTCTATGTCCCCTTTTTGTATATTTTCTTACATTGTTATATTCCAGGATACTAGGAATCCTTGTTAGTTCCTTATTGCATTTCTTATACAACTTAGCATTCATTATTCTATGTGTTAATTGTATTATTTGTGAATTTCTGTAGAATGAGGCTATATTTACTTACCTTTTTTATTTTTGGATTCTGAACACCTAATACATATTTAACATAGTTTTTGTTGGTTTAATGAATACTTATTAAATTAGGTTTCCAAGGGAATCCAAAATCCATTTCTTTGTACTCGGAACTATGTGTTTGTAACCTGAATTTAAATTTTTAGTGAAGGCACTTGAGGCAGAGACAGGTGAATCTCTGTATGTTCCAGACCCTTCTTTATGAGTTCCATGCCAGCCAGGGCTAGAGTAAGACCCTATCTCAATAAAACAAACATCCAAAAATTATTTAATGAAGTTACTTGAACTTATTTAAGTTCTATACTTTTTACTAAAATTAATTTAAAATGTAGGATTGTAAGTTGAATCTGGGGATGAATATTACATGTATCTTTGTGTAGATGTATATATAAAATATGTTTTTATGTAGTCAATTATGTTGCATACAGAGAATGAACAAGATGGATCAGGGCTAGGTGAGACCTCAATCATTTCATCTCAATAAAAAAAATCATAATTTATTAGTCTGGGCTTGGTGGTGATCATCTCTAGTCCTGGTACTTGGGAGACTGAGGTAAGATTGCTATGAGTATAAGGCCAGCTTAGGGTATACAGGGAAACCCTGCTTCAGTCACACCAAATATTACCCCCTCTCCACTGACATGATGTATTGAATTTGTTAATGCAAGGTACTTAACTATCTCCCACTAGGAAATTTTCATAAAAATATGTAGTGCTCAAGGATGTCTTCATTGAAAATGCAAGACTGAGAATTATATTTTATATAGAAGTAGTTAAGAAATTTGTCCTAATCTTCCATTCACTTATAATTTACTGATAATGATATTCTTAAATTATAATCAATTGAAAATTTATCATTTTTGTGACAACTAATAACAGTTAATACTTTGGTATTGAAAATGGTTAAAATGAACCTCATAATACAATTCTAGAGTCCCAGCAACTCAGAAAGGAGACCTGCTTAGGCTGCAGATTGAATTCAAACTAGCTTTTGCTTTCAAAATGAAATGCAAAAAAAGAGGGTATAAATTGTGGAATGTTTGTTTGGTGTATACAAGACCTCCTACGTTCAACCTCCATTACCACATCTTGTGCACTCAAAGCTTGATTTTCTTTTTTTAAAAATATTTATTTATTTATTTATTTATTTTTATTGTGTAGGCAATGTTCTGCCTGCATGTGTCCCTGCAAGCCGGGAGAGGGCACCAGATCTCATTACAGATGTTTGTGAACCACCATGTGGTTGCTGGGAATTGAACTCAAGATCTCTGGAAGAGCAGCCAGTGCTCTTAACCTCTGAGCAATCTCTCAGCCCCACAGCTTGGTTTTCTTAAAAAATTTTTTGTCAATATTTTCATATGCTTTAGGTAAAATTTTAATAATTCATTAACAGAGTACTGAATGTAACTTCATAGATACGATTCTTAATTTTAAAGAACTGAGTCATGATTTTGAAATATTTAGAAATACAAAGTAAAGAACATAACCATACATTTTATATCCTTTTACTAAAAATACAAGAATATTTACTTTTATGTCTGTATATATATTTATATGTATATGTCATACATCTATATATAACCTTTAGTGGGATAGTATGTATATGCTTACCTGTAGGAGGTTTATATTAATAGCTAAAGACTAGGAGGATCTAGAACAGTTGTGTCTTACAGAGGTAGGATTTCAGATTATTTAAATAGCATTTTCTGGACATGCTTTTATATTTTCTCACTTTTAAGAGTGATTATATGTTTGTAGTAAATACCTCAGTATTGTTTCTTTGAGAATTTGTATTACAGCTTTTTTTTTTTTTCTTCATGGAAAGCGTTTTTCAGCTCATATCTTTAATGGATGCCAGATTGCCTCGCTACACCAATGAAAAAATAGAACTTGCAATTCTCTGGTTTTTGGATCAGTTTCGTAAAACATATGTTGGTGATCAGCTTCAAAGAACCTCAAAGGTAGGTTTTTACTATGGGAAAACATGAGTGTGTTATTTGGGTTGAAGATGGGTATAGACACATAGCCGGTAGAAGTCGAGTGGTACATACGTCTTGTGACTCTACCACAGACACGTAATTGATAGCTGAATTCATCTATTGAATTGGTATTGAAACACA
This sequence comes from Mesocricetus auratus, assembly GCF_017639785.1. Lineage (NCBI taxonomy): Eukaryota > Metazoa > Chordata > Mammalia > Rodentia > Cricetidae > Mesocricetus > Mesocricetus auratus. The sequence continues at coordinate 13,782,568 of NW_024429191.1, read as the reverse complement.
ATGCAGCCGGGCAGTGGTGGCGCACGCCTTTAATCCCAGCACTTGGGAGGCAGAGGCAGGCGGATCTCTGTGAGTTTGAGGCGAGGCAGCCTCCAAACCAATACAGAGAAACCCTGTCTTGTAAAACCAAAAAAAAAAAAAAAAAGAAAGAAACACAATGCAAAATTATTTTATTTCTTTTATATATAAATTTATCTTTTTTCTAAGGTGTTTTATGTGGACAGTTATTAAATACTTTGGATTAAAAAATACCTTATTAGATAATGTCTTTTATATTTCAAGGTTAGAAAGAAGATTTGCTGTTTTAATAGTTCTGAAGTTTGTGAGTGGGAGGTCTGACATTTAAATGATTTCCTATATATTCCAGTCATTTCTTGGCAGTTTTACATGCTAAATCTTGTGAACGAGGGGAATTTAGATGTATACTAAATAGTCAGCAGCTAAATCCCCATAATGTTGTGAGACTTATAATGTGATAATTGAAAGGGTAGCATCAGCAAGTTTTAAATAAATTGATTTAGAAACACAATAAAAGGTTATTGATAGTGTTTATGTGCTTCCTCAGAGAATACTGAGGAGTATACATGTCCTTCTGTATTTATGAATTCTGCATCCTCAGGTTCAACCAACTGCATTGAAAACAACATTGCATTTGTAATAAACATTTTTTTTTACTTTTTTTCCTTGCCAACCTTTCCTAAAAACATGTTGAAATTACTGTAACACTTGCTATATATAGTGCATATAATCTAGGGAATATGTAAAATATTAGGGAAAATCTGTGTAGGTTATATGCACATGTTGCAAAATATTATTTACTAGTTGCAAAACAGTATGTCACTCTAAGATTATTTTATGGAGTTAGGAACATAGTGTGGGGGTAAAGCACTTGCTTAGCGTACATAAAGCCATTGGTTCAATCCACAGTACTGAAAAGGAAGTGGGAGAAAAAGGGAGGGGAGGAGAGAGAGAAAGGCAGACTAATTATGATAACATTTCAGGTAAAATTTTCTTTACCTTTTAAGGAAATAATACAATTTGATGTTTTCTTGCTTGAATATATATGGCATTTTATTTACATTAAAATTTTTTTTGAATTTAGCTAATGTCAAATGGCATAGGGAAAAATAGTAACTGTTTAAGGTAGTCACTAAGATAAAATAGGTGCAGGGCACTCCATCTCATGTCTAGGCATATCCTTGGAGATCAAATGTAAAGCAGATTTTGGAATTGTCTTATATAAAGTCTGCAAAGAAATTTTCTTTTGGTTTTGGAACAGTCAATACTAATAAAACATTACTGCTATCAGGTTTATTTGGTTTAAATCCTGTCAGACCCATATAGTGTGGAGAGGAAAAGCTTTCTGATTATTCTCTTTAAAATACTTGGGAAAATAATGTAAAAGAGACTAATAGTTTTAGAAAGATGAGATTTGGGCTTTCTTTAAAGTTTTTGTTTTAGATATAAAACTTACACATATATGTGTATATATACACATATATACATAAGCTTTTAATATAAGGTCCTCATGAAAAAAGTGAGTGATAGGTTAATTTTGTTTACATATTAGGAAAATATCTACATGTCATCAGACTGGTAAGAGGAAGTACTGCTTCTTTCCATTTAATATTTTTGGTGCCTGCACTTAAACTGTTTATCAGAAGGATTTAGTCAGTTTCTGAGAAAAACAACTTCAAGAATATTTGGGCTTATAGTTGCAGTGTGTGCACACGGAGCCACTTTCCTGGGTCTGTGGGGAGGAACCTTGTGGTAACAAGGAGACTAGAGCTACTCATCTTAGGAAAAGTTCAGCACAAGCTGTCCCTTTCGGGGAATCCCCACCTCCAAACCTGCTTCTTCCAACCAGACCTTAACTTCTACTAGTGTATTCAGCTGTGAATTAATAATATATTAATCCATTGTAGAGTTAGAAGCTTTATGATCCAGTCACCTCTCAAAAGGCTATCAGCTGTCAATCTCACTTCCATGTAGAAGCTTTAGGGAGACCCTCAAACCATTAAGTTCCTCCTGACTGCTACAGAATGAGGCCGACCTCCCCCATTGCAGTGTGTCTGCCTTGTCTGCTGATGGGTCTGGTGGAGCTCTCAGTTTACAGCTTGTTCTTCTTTTCAAAATTGTTTGCACTGTCACTCTAACAGACTAGGAAGGCTGGCATTGCTAATGCAACAGAGCTTATGACATTTCATAAGTACTATATGTGATCAGCCCTTGATTTTCCTGTCTTTTTCAGCTGATCCAACCAATTGTAGGTCAGAAATATTCAGAACAGAGCTGGGGAGATAGCTCAAAGGTAGATGAGCTTGATGAACAAGCATAATGACTCGATTTTTGATCCCCACACCTCTATAAAATCTGAGTATGGCTGCATATACCTGTAAGCCTAAAAATGTAGGAAGCTTCTAAGACAGAGGCAGGTAGTTCTTGGGAGCTTGCTGGCCAGCCATTCAAGTCAAAATGGGCAGGCAGCTCCAGGTTCCCTGACTCTGTCTCGGAAAAGATAGATAGTGCCTTTTTTTTTTTTTTTTAAAGTTCCACTTATCACATCAGATATCTTATATCTTCTTCTTAGTGCACAGATTGTAATTTTGTTTGTGTATGTCTCCTATTGTAGCATTATGTTGCTTTTGTTAGCAAAATATAAACTCTAACTTGGGTTAGTTCTATTTCTGCCTTAATTATTGTCAGAATCCCTATGGTCCCTATGGTCCTGGCATATAGCTTGCATACTTTCTACTAACTTAATTCTATGCCTTTTGTAGAGTTATATAGAAAGTGGGCCTACAACTAAAGTTTAGTATTTTCAGTCAGGTTACAGTTTTGATATTGGGCAATCATAATGACTTGAGTGAAATTTGTCAGCATTATTTTTAGGTAAGGTATGATATTAAGGATCTTGACAATTTTCCTAAAAGATGTTTTATTTTTTTAAATCATGTGTATATGTTGGTGGCTATGTACATACTGATGTAGGTGCTCATGGAAGCCAGCAGTGTCAGATCCTCTAGCTGGAGTTAGAAGTGGTTGTGAATCACCTGATGTGGGTGCTGGATAGAGCAGCAATGATGATCTTAACCACCGAGCAATTTCTCGAGTCTGGAGCTTGACAATTTTCCAAAAGCTTGCTGAGAATTAATAATGCAGATACCAAGGTAGATTCACCAAAGTGTCATAAATGATATATGTGTTAGAACTGTGTACTGTGCCAGAAGGTTATGACGCACGCCTTTAATCCAATGCCCAGGAGGCAGAGGCAGGAGAATCTCGGTGAGTTTGAGGCCAGCCTGGTCCACAGAGCAAATTCTAGGACAGCCAGGGAGGTTACACAGAGAAACCCTGTCTCAAAAAACAAAGCAAAACAAATGAACCAAAAGAACCATGTCTTGTGAATAATAAAGAAGCTGTAAGTCATTTATTTTTTTTGTTGTTGTTATTTTGTTTTTTGAGACAGGATTTCTCTGTATTGTTTTGGAGGCTGTCCTGGAACTCCCTCTGTAGAGCGGACTGGCCTCGAACTCACAGAGATCTGCCTGCCTCTGCCTCCCAAGTGCTGGGATTAAAGGCGTGCACCGCCAACGCCTGGCCTGGCCATTTATTGAACAGTTAGTCTCTCTTAGATTCTTTGTTCAGAGCCTGACAAGGATTATCTAATTCATTCTTATAAAACCAGTATAGAAGTCTTTATTTTGTTAGCAGTTTTCATTTTATAAACATGAAAACTGAGACTATGAATGTTTGAATAAATGTGTTTCTGTTTTTGCATCTGTATTTGATTGGATGCCTTATCCCAAGCCTGTGCTGCCATTGACTTTACCTAGCCTGTGGTGAGCCTGTTCATTGGGACATTGACTAGGCTTTTCCATACAGGAACTTTACTGTAAAAACCTCTTTTGCTTTCTAATATTCAGGAAGAATAACACTGGGCCCAGAATGGTTTTTTTTTTCCATTGTAGTTCTTGTATCTGTTCTGCCTCCTAATTTTGCTGGTTTTATTTTCGATGTATCTGTTATCCATTCTTTTCTCCTGCCTCTTTCCTTTTGTCTGCAGTCATTGCTTCTCACTGATCTTAAAAGGATTTTAATTGCACCCTTGTTTCTTTTTCCCCACTATGTTACATGATCCACACTGCTACTATATGTAATCTTTGTGGAAAATGAGAGGAAATGTAGTCATTTGAGAGGAAATGTAGTCAGCTTCCCCATGCCTGTTATCCATCTTGGTCAAGTCTTAATGCTTTGTTTTCTCAGCTTCATAGGTACATATTTTAAATTAAACATTGACGACCCTGTTATTTTCATTGTTATTTTTTAAATCACATTTTGCTCAAAAGTAACAGCTGTCATAAATTTTGTGTTATTGTCATCCATGAGTCTGTTCTTTGTTCACTTTTCTGTGTGTTTGTATACAAAATACAATGTGATTAACTTCATATGAAAGCAGTCTCCCATTGGGATCCACAGTAACTTACCTGCTTGATAAGTTCTGTTTTTGAGATTTATCCATGAGACATGCAGATTTATTTATTGCACTTGAATGGTATACAGTGCATTATTGTGACATTATGTACTCATCTATTCCTGTTGATAATGTGCACTATTTCCAGTTTTTCAATTCTGTAAATCATCTTGTAGTAAACATCCTTGTTCTTATCTCTTCTTGTGTGCATATGAGTTTAAAAAAATAACAGAAGTAAATGCTAGATTGTGGAATGCATATGTCTCTAGCTTTATTAGATTATGCAGTTGTCTTCATAAGTATTACAACAATTTATTTTCCTCTCTGAGCAAGTTAAATATGTTTTATCATTCCTTTTGCAGACTTCACAATTTGCCAGTCTTTAGGAAATACATTTTCCCCCTATGCTTAAATTTCTTTAGCAGTTCTTAGTATTTACAAAATGAATTTCTCCAATGGTTGAACTTTGTTCACTTTGCAACTTCTTCCTTGGACACTTTATTCCACTCTGTGACATGTTTTGTATTGCAAATGTTGTTGTTTTTTTTTGTTGTTGTCTGTTCCTACTCAGTATGAAGTGACTACAAGTAGATATCTACTGTCTATTAAGGCCAAGTATATGAAGCAAATTAGAATGATCTATTTTTTTTTAGTAAATTTTGGTGTTGTTGTCATTTGATGTTGCTGGTGGTGTCGGTGTGTGTGTCTGTGTGTGTGTGTGTGTGTGTGTGTATACAGGTATACATCCATATATATATATACATATATATATATATATATACATATATATATATATATATATGCAAGCTTGTGAAAGCTAGAAGTCCACGTCAGGTGTCATTTCTCATCTACTGCCCACCTTGCTTTTGGTGACAGTCTGTCGCTTATCCTGGAACTCATTTATTAGGTTAGATTGACTGGCTGAAGAGGCCCAGGTATCATCCTGGCTCCACCTCTCCAGTGTTAGGGTTACATATAAATGCATACCTTGCTTAGGGATCAGAGTAGGGTTCTCATGTTTGTGAGGCCAACACTTTACTGAGTGAACTGTCTCCCCAAGTCCTTCAGTAAGCTATTTGAAAGAGGATACATGAAAGTAAAATAATAATAAAATTCTACTTATGAATTCAAATAGAATATAAACAATGAACTTTCATATATTTCTGACTACTGGAGAATCCAACATCCAGGGCGTAGTAGCACATTCAGTAATAGAACAAAATAACTCACTTGAATACGGGTATAAACTAGGTGTGCCAGAAGACATCTATAGACTATATACTCCTAAATAACAGAATAAACATTGTTCTCAAGTGTCCACGAGATACTACACCATTTTTAAAAAATTAATACATTTGAAGTGACTGAAATAATTAAAGAATGTTCACTAAGCACAAAGGTATTTGTTTGTTTGTTTGTTTATGTTGCTGAGGATCAAACTCAAGGGCCTGCATGCATGTTTTCAGCCATCAGAGAGAAATCTAAAAATACTTTCAAATGAATTAAAATGAAAATATGACATAACAAAATGCATAAAAACACAGTTAAAGTAGTAATGAAGACCATTTTATAGCTATGAATAAAAAGCTAGAGCTGTGGATTTTGGAGCGCTCTGTTAAATCCCAGTAACTGGGAGGCAGAGCCAGGAAGCACCAAACAGATAGCTGTGATTTCCAGACAAGCCTGATCTACACAACAGTTTCAGGTCAGCCAAGGCTACATGGTGAGACTCTGTCTCCAAAAATAAATAAATGAAAAGAAAAGAGTTGGACATGGTGGTGAAGGTCTCTAATCCTGGAGGTTAGGAGCCTGAGGTTACAAGGGCTGAGTTCCATGTATCATGGAAAGAAAAGAAAAGAGATCTCAAAGACTAGAAATTAAATTGAAAAAAGAAAGTAATAAAGACAAAGATAAAAATAAATGAAATGGAGATTTTTTTAAAGAGTAAAATATTCAAAGCCCCAATGTAGCAGCAGCTATTGTTATATTTAGGACCAACAAACTTTAAGGTGGCTTGGTGAAAGGAGGGGACTCAGAATTCTGAAATGAAGAATGAATAGTTGCTGTTACATCTAACCTTAAAGAAATAAGTTTACAATGGAATACTGTAAACAGTTGATTGCAAATGAATTAGAAAAGTTGTATGACTGGTCCCAGTTTCTTAAAGACAAATTCCTGAGCCGGGCGTTGGTGGCGCACGCCTTTAATCCCAGCACTCGGGAGGCAGAGGCAGGCGGATCTCTGTGAGTTCGAGGCCAGCCTGGACTACCAAGCGAGTTCCAGGACAGCCTCCAAAGCCACAGAGAAACCCTGTCTCAAAACCAAAAAAAAAAAAAAAAGACAAATTCCTGAAGGCGACTCATTAAGATGCAGAACCTCGAGTAGATAGACATGTAACAGCAGCTCATGAGGATGTGCTAGGAAGCAAAGGCTGCCTACAAAGAATGCAGACTCACATGGTCCCTAGTGGATTCTGCTAAATAGTGGACAACCAACGCAACTTTGGAAAAACGATCTTGAAAAGCTCATATTCCTATATGAATGTGGAAAAATACTAAAAGTAAAAAAAATCAGGCAAAAGAATCTAACACCTTATATAAAGTCAAGAACAAGGCCATGATGGCTGCTATTTGGACTGCAGTTAAATGTGATGCAGATTCTGTCCAGGGAAACTAAGAAATAAATATAAATAAATGGCATGTGGGCTAGGTAGAAGAAATGAAACTATCCCTGCTAGTAGGTAACATGTCCTTATATATTAAAAAAAATTCATAAGGATCCATTGGAACTAATTACACCAATAAGTATGCAATATATAATAACATCAGTAACTATACAAAAGAGAATTCAAAAAATATTTGAGCTCAGCATGATGTGGTTTATGCCCATAATTCCAGCCTTTAGGAGTCTGAGGCAGTAGGATCACAAATTTGAGGCCAGCGTAGACTTCATAGCAAATTCTGGGTTGGCCTGTGCCACCAAACAAAGCGTTACCTCAAAAAGAAAGAACAAAAGCTGTTCAGTTCAATCAAAACACACCAAAAAAAAAGAGCAAACATCCTATTTTAAGATAATATCCAAACTATAATATATTTGTAGCAAAAAGAGTATAAAGTTTGTAATCTGAAAACTAAAGAATACTGTTGAAGTAAGTTAAAGGACCCTTTATAGTGAGAAAGACCCATTGATCTTGCATTAGGAAACTTATTATTGGCAAGAAGGAGCATTCTATAAGTTGATCCACACATTGAACATTGTCTACCAAAATCTCAGTTGCCTTGTTTTCAGGAATTGACACGCATATCCTAGCATTTACAAGATTCAAAGGACCCAGAATAATCCAGAAAGGCCATACTTTAATGAAGACAATGTGGTATATGTCACGAATATGCATATATGTAGAGTGGGAAGAGAGAGGCATTCAGTGAGTGGGGCTGGACAGCTACACCACCTATGAAGAACTTCATTTTGCTTTTTTAGTTGTCAAGGCACTGGGAAGGTTCTGATTTTAGAGGGAGGGAAGACAAGTTACTGGTTTATAAATTGGGTGGTGCCATACACTCAAAATTTGTCAAAGGTTTACATTCTGACATTTAATTAACGTTATTAATACGTCTCATTTTCTGCTCTCAGAAGTCATCCTCTTTGGGGAATAAATTATATGATCATTTTATTCATAGACAGAAGGTTATCCGAGCTTATAAGTAAGGAATAACTTGTTAAAACTAGGCAAGCATTCTGCCCTTTTGGACCTTTGCTTCTCAGTATTTGAGTGAGACTATTTTTGTAAATATGAGCTAGTGATTATAGTATGTTATATCCTTATAAGTCTCGGGAATAACTTTGAATTTGCATCAACAAAGTAGTGACATTGATATCTTCTCAAATCGCCTGAAGTAAAAAGAGGAATCCTATTTTTCTGTGCCTGACTTTCTGGAGGGCTCATTGTCCAGCGTTTTTCCTGCTGTTGAGTACACATGTGGAGCAGCAGATGGCATTCTCTGCCTGCAGTTGTCAGCCCTCTTACCTTGGCTGCTAACAGTTACTGTTAAACTGAATAGGAAACACTTGACTAGTGAAGCAGAAAAGCATAATAGTAATTAGAGACTATTACACGTATATACAATCCAATATGGAAATAGTAAATTAACTGTTGTTTCCAGGTACCTCTGTATGTCTTGATTGATAGTAAAATTTATGTTTGTGTTTGACACACAATTTATAGGAAAAATAGAATTTTCATTTTGATTAAAAAATAAGTAGCAATTTTACATTTTAAACAATAAGTATTTCAAACATTCTAATGTTGCAAACATATTGTGCAGATTATAGGGCAAAGTGCCTGTGACAATTAAAATTACATTTTGAAGCTTGATTATTAGTGAATAATGCTGAATGGCTTTGGGGAACTTTAAAGTGTTTTAAAACTCTGCAAAGTTGATTTCTGGTATGTTGTCAAATTGCTTCAATTCTGTAAATGTATTATACTATTTTTTGTATATTATTTGACCTGTTAGTTTTTCCTTCTTGGTAGATGTTAGTACATGTAATCCATTGGCTTACAGAATTGTTTTATTACTTAGGGATTTGTTCTTTCAGTAGTCAGGTATTCATTCCATAACCTTCAAAAATGTTTAGGAAGGCAAGCTAAAGGCCTGCATTGTTTGTTTTTAAAATGTCTTCACTGTATAAATGGAATAACTAAGTTAAACGTTGAAGTATTAACTCCTTAGTGCATATTTAATGTTGATCAGAGAACATTAAGCATTAGACATGACAGTGTGAGGAATACGCCAGCAATTGAAGTTTTAGCAGCCATGGGTAACTGAGATTATTGTATATATATATTGCAGATATATAAGATGCAAACTGGAAAAGCAGATACTGGATTCTTTTTTTAAAGTTGACTTTTACTATTTGTCATGCCATTAAATATGCCATAATTTGACACCCAATCCTATGTGAATCATATAGTCATATCTCCCTGAAAACATACTTTCACCTAAACAGATCTTGATAAAAATTTTGACTATTTACACTATTTTAAATCAATGTTTTGCTCTCATTTAAAATTTATTTTTAATTATTGAATGTAAAATAGTCATAAGTTTTTGGGAAGTATGGATAAATTATAAACACTTCTATATATTCAGTCTTATTAAATACAATGGACTTTTTGTTTCAGGTATTTATAATTTGCTGATGGTTAATTTTTCAAAGTAGAAATGACAATTTCTTCTGCTGTATACAGCTAAGTGTCCTGTTTTCTAGTTATTTGTCATAATTTAGGATGTTAGACTTTTTAAAATGGCTCTCAGAAATTAAGGTAGTAAAAATAATAAATGAAGTATCAGGTAATGTATTAACTGAGATGTATCTTTAAATCATTTTCAGCAGTAAATATCGTGCATGAGAAAAAAGTTAATAAATTTTATATTCCTTAGTTATTCCCCTACATTGTTTATAATTTTTTAAATAGTGTTTGGGTCTTACAGAAAGTATGCAGAGGAGAGCCTTTCCTTTTCCCACAGTCAGAAGTGAGACGCCTAGTATACGGTCTTTCCCTTAAAAAAAAGATGCCCACAGTTCATGATCTTTCCATTTATTTGATAGTCCTTTCTTCTGGAGCAAAAAATATTGTTTAAAATTCAAAGACTGCTAAATACACTGTGGGCTAGTTCATAAGATGGAAATAGGAATTTCCATTTTGACGTTTTGGGTGGGATTCTCCTCTTAAAAATCTTCTAGTTGCTTAAAGGGAAGTCAAGTGTAAATACATCTCTAACTTTGTTTTTCCAATTTGTGTCAGACTATGAGTGCTGCATCTCTGAATGTATTTGGTTTCTTTTGCTTATAGTACTTTCAAGTAGGTTGCTGAAGGGAATCCAGGTAAGAGTGAATCCTATGTGGGCTACAATAACCCTTAAACTGCCATCTGTAAGAATCATGTCACAGCTCTTTTTGTTCCTGTTTGAATATTGAGCACCTAATACATATTTTGATGAATTGATTCTTACTTAACTGGCAAGATAAAGAAAATCAGATTAACTATTAATTTGAAAATAAGATTTTCCAAAAAGAATCTATATTTCAAGACAACAATCATGTAGTGCCAGATGTTTCCTACATACCTCAGTTAGGAATATTATACATTATTTCATTTTAAAATGTTTTTAATAATTTGAAGCTCTGGCATCAGTTACTATTGTGTACTCATGTCTGATAATTTTTGGTGGGGTAGTTAGAGGTGTCTGTGTGGGTACTAGTCTAACTCAATAGTCTTTGAATGATGACCATGCTTAGTACAGCAATTAAATATTGTGTAAACATTTAATGACATGGGGGGGCTCGTATTTATTTCTTCCTCAACTACATGCAATGTTTTGTAACTCGTGCTTTTATCTAGTATACAAGAAGAAATGCTAACAAACCCAGCTTCTTGAGAACTATGTGGGATGATTGAACTAAGTTGCAGGCAATGAACGTGCATGTATTTGGTAGTGTTACAGTGCTACAAACAATAAAAGCTAAAGTGTTAGCAAAGAGACAGTCAAGGTGATAGTGCTGATTTGCTGTTTCCAGTATTAGAGCAATGAATTCTTCTAACATCATCTTTCTGTTTAGTTGTTTAAAATTTTACCTTCTACTTACATATTTCTAGGAAATTCAGCTGAAAGTGCTGAAAATGATTGAGTATGACGAGTTCTGATTTTTTTCAGCTGACACAATTTAGTTTGCAATATGGTAGTAAGCTTATTAAATAAAGTTTTAAAATGTTGTCAGTAATTATTCCCCACATATTCTGTATTGAAAGTCTTATAAATGTTGTTTCTACATCACATAAATGGCTACAATGTGCAGTTATTAATTCCTACTAATTTCAGACAAATGTGCTTTTAAAATTCTGCTTATCTCATCATACTGGCTATCTCTAGGTTATAAGACACTTCTTACTACTGTGGCAACAAACCACATAAATATAAACTTCGGTAGAGTGAAATATAATACTTAATTTTTAAAGTCTGTTACATTTAATTTTCTTTCCTGTGAATAGGCTGAATTTTTGTTTTGCTTAAACAAAGGGTAGATGAGCATTCTGAAAACGGTTTTTACTGTCCTAATGATTAATGATCACCGAACACTTTTGAAAGATTAGCATTTTTCAAAGCTGCTAAAAAATATACTGTTTTATTTAATTACAAGAAAGTAAAGGCTTTTCACACTGACAGGTGGTGGAAATTAGCAGGCAGTTTTGAAATTGTGCTGTGCACGAGAAATTAGATCTCATTTTAATTCTGCTTTTCTCAACTAGCAAATGAGGTTAATGCCATACATATTCAGCTGATATGGATGAAGAAATTGATATAAAGTAGATCAACATAGCTACAGGGCTAGATTAATTTATAGGTAAAGAGGCAGTGATAAATGAAAGTAATGTAGTAGTGGTCACTAAACTCCTCTGCCATGAGGGATTCAATAGCGTTAGTTCCTCATTAAAGCCATTGTCGGGGTGCATCAAATAGAAATTTGAAAAGGAATAGCCAACTAACCCCTAATTATCAAAATACAGAAAATACTAATTATACCTTAATTAGCTTTTCTTTTAATGTACTGAAATTTGTTACTTTTTGTGTGGCACAAATGGATAGTTATATCAACAATAAATAGGTTGTTTTAATAACTTTCTTTTACCTCTGGGAAAACTACACTCCAATTTTTAATATGCAATAATGCTTCTCTCTAGCCTGTAGGAGATGAAAATTATTAAGTAGCTTTATTTTTTTGAAGATTTTACAGCAGCTTTGGGAAGAATTATTTCACCATGCATCAATTACTTTTAATTGAACTGAATATTTTTCAGATTGCACCAAATGCCTCTCATTTAAGCTTAGCAGTTAGAGTTTAGGAAAGCAGCATAATGAGGACTGCAGATAACCTCTGTCATATATTGTAATAACTAAGGATGATTACTTGTTTTATGTGGGTTTAGAAACAACTCAAGGTTGCCATTGGAAAACCTAGTCAGTCACCTTATCTGGTGCTAGTCGGTGTGGAAGAGTAAAGACTATGTTTTCTAGAAACTTCACTATGAGTCTTGCTCTTATCCCAAATAAGGTAGTTTCAACAGTCTAGTTAAGAACGAATTTGCCTATTTAGAATAAAGATACAGTGTTACACTGGGGGAAGCAGCTTGGGTTTTAGTGTAACAGACCTCAAGGAAACTCTAGGCCTTTAGTAGCAACTCTGGGGGAATTCATTACTTTGCCTGTATATTCAGGCTCTTGCCCATCAGTTGCAGTGATACTTGGTGTTGTGATGATTAAGTAAAATAGGGCAGGTCCCTAGCATAACATTTAGTGTAGTGCAGAAGCTCCAAAATAAAAAGTTGCTGCTATGGGTAATTAGAAAGGTCTTAAAGAAATTCTGTCCCTGAAAATTTAAATTATCATAGAATTGCCTTTCAAGGGATTGCATGTAATGTAATCTTCAGGATATTTAACATAGTTTTCAAATTGTGCTGAAGACTGTTTAATTTATCATAAAGTTATTTATCCCGTTTGGCAAAGAAGTTGAAAATAGTATGTCTTTGCATAAGGGGTGGTGTGGTAGTGAGGTTATCAGTTGATCTGAGTTCATGTTGTCTCCCAATGTCAGATAGAATTGTGAATTAAATCCAGATACTCTTATTCTAAAGGTGAGACTCTTGAAAACGGCCGAAGTGTGGCTTATGATCTCATTAAATTTATAGTTTTCTCAGGTCTCTACATCTCTCTCTCTTTGATTTTTTTTTTTTTTTTTGAGACAGGGTTTCTTTGTGTAACAGCCCTGGCTGTCCTGCAACTTGCACTGTATACCAAGCTGGCCTGGAACTCACAGAGATCCTCCTGCCTCTGTCTCCTGAGTGCTGTGATTAAAGGTGTGCGCCACCACTAGCTGGCTTTCATCTTCTCATTTTTGATGCTTGCATTTAATTTGTGTTTCTCTTGTTCAGCCTTTTTGCCTTTCTGATTATTTTTTGATGGGCAGTAGGCATGAAATACACCTTTCATGAGCAATTTCTGTCAAGTTAACCCTTTCTAACTTGTTTTCCTTATCAGTAAAACAATCCAGTTATGTGTTGCTCTTTTTGGTGATTGCATTGATTTATGCCACTTCCTTTCATCAGTTTTATAACAAAACAATTTAGAAGAAAAAAAATGAGTCGCCCAAAGAAGAGAGCAAGAAAGCATTTTATAATTATGTAAATTACTCTACTGTCTTTCAAAATATTCACTGCCCAGTGCTTAAATAAACAAATCCATGTGGAAAAAGTTATAAATCCAAGTGTTATGTACACCTCCATGCTGCCTTTCACCTGCTTGCAACGTTAAAGGTTAGCTAGGTCCCTGGACACTTGTTGAACAGAGGTATTCATGCTCTACTTCAGAAACATCTAGTGGCTCAGAGGATCTGAGGGTATGTGGTGACCATGCAAGCCACTCAGGGACTTCTGGGCTCCTCTAAAGTTTGAGAACCTTTGACTCCCTTGCTTGAAGACTGGTGACAGGTTCTTTGTCTGGTTTCTTTTGACTGTCACTTGAGAGTTAGGGCTGGATGGAGTAATTGCCTCTAGCCTCTTTTAGTCAGAATGCTGTAATCATAACCTAAAATTTAGAGAAAAGAAGTGGAGGAAAAGGCTACTTGACTATTATATGTTAATACCCTAAGGGAATGTTTAACTCAATAGGATTTGTGTTTTGCTGGCCAAGGAACTAAAATGCATATGATTATACAAGGTGTATACTGTAAAGGCAAACTTATTTTAATACAATTTTTCCTTCAGATATTTTTATTTTAGATAATTACAATCTGAACTAATGCCTATATTCTCAAATCTTGTGACTCTTTCTGTTTTTGTCATTTTTACGTGAACTTCATCTACTTCAGATTATGTAGCAAGATTCAGATTATGTGTGTATTGTCAGTCATCTCATTGGCCTGGTAGTCCCAGGCTAGTGTGTGAATCTCTCCAGCCACTGTTTTGTTTTTTGTTTTTCGGTTTTTGTTTTTAATGTAGGAAATAGAATCCGTAGTGTTAGGAAGGTTCTAGAGTCAATGAACTTGTATTTAAGGTAATTGGCACAGTGCCTGCCATGCTGATATTGAGGACACTAGCTGCTCTGGTGCTGATGACGTGGCTTTTGCTTTTGTACTTGAGTTAGACTACCTGTAAATCAGCATGAGCAAAGCATGTATGAACTCACAGGAACTGAGGCAGCACATACAGGTTCTCTGCACAGGTTTCGTGTTTTTATGGGATTCCTAAGTGTGTGAATGAGTTGGTCTCTGATTCTTGTGCCTTCTCTTAGACTCTTGTCCTCCTGTTGGTTTGTTGTACCCAACTTTAACATGACAGTTTTTGTTTTATTATATTTTATTTATTTTTGTTTGTTATCCAAGACAGGGTTTCTCTGTGTAGCCCTAGCTATCCTGGAACTCACTCTGTAGACCATGCTGGCCTCAAAGTCACAGAGATCTGCCTACCTCTGCCTCTGAGTGCTGGGAATAAAGGTGTATGCCACCACTATCTGGCTTGGTTTTTGTTTTGTTTATTTTAAATGAATAAATGAATGAACGAACGAACACTTAGCCACTAGGCTGAAGGTTAACCACTGAACTGTCACGCCTGCTGGGAGAGGGAAAATCAGTTTTCTGCGATAGAGTGGCACTGGGCATATCAACCACTCAAGGACAGGCTTCACGTTCAGGAGTAGCTGACCAATATATACTTGCATTGCACAGTGTGTGTGTGTGTGTGTGTGTGTGTGTGTGTGTGTGTGTGTGTTTAGTTGTTTTCAGTTTGGTCGGTTTTTTTTTTTCTTTTTCTTTTTAAATTTAAATTAGAAACAAGGTTGCTTCACATGTCAATCCCAGGTCCCTCTTCCTTTCTCTCCCCTCCTCCCGTGCCCTCCCACCAACCCCGCCAATACCCCCTCCTTTCCCCAGGGAGGGTGAGGCCCTTGGGGTGTCCATAGTCTGTCATTTCATCTAGGGCAGGGCCTAGACCCTCCCCCAAGAGTCCAGCATGAGAGTGCATCTCTCATTATGGGATGGGCACCCGAAGTGTGTATGCCAGGGATAAATACTGATCCACTATCCAAGGCCCAATAGATTGCCTAGGCCTCCTCACTGACACTCACATTCAAGGGTTCTTGATCAGTTCCATGCTGGATTCCCAGCCATCAGTCTGGAATTCAAGAGCTTTCCCTTGTTCAGGTCAGCTGTTTCTGGGGGTTAAAACACTCCAGTCTTAACCCCTTTGCTCATCAGTCCTCCCTTTCTGTCACTGGGTTTGTTGAGTTCAGCTCAGTGTTTAGCTCTGGGTGTCTGCCTCTACTTCCATCAGCCATTGGATGAAGGTTCTGTTTCCCAGACTCTCTGGCAGTGGGATTGTAGGCTGGCACTCCCCTGATCCATGTCTAAAATCCATATATGAGTGAATACATACCATGTTTCTCTTTTTGTGACTGGGTTACCTCACTCAGGATGGCTTCTTCTAGTGCCATCCATTTGCCTGAAAATTTCAGGATTCCATTTTTTTTTTCTGCTGAGTAGTACTCCATTGTGTAAATGCACCACATTTTGGAGATTAGCCCTCTGTCAGATGTGGGGTTAGTGAATATCTTTTCTCATTCTGTGGGCTGCCATTTTGTCTTGTGGCTGTGTCCTTTGCCTTACAAAAGCTTCTCAGTTTCAGGAGGTTCCATGTATTAATTCTTGATCTCAGTGTCTGTGCTACTGGTGTTATGTTCAGGAAGCAGTCTCATTGAAGGGTACCACCCACTTTCTCTTCTAAGAGGTTCAGTGTGGCTGGATTTATGTTGAGGTCTTTGATCCATTTGGACTTAAGTTTTGTTTTTTTTTGTACATGGCGATAGACATGGATCTATCCGCATTCTTCTACATACCAGCATCCAATTATGCCAGCACCATTTGTTGAAGATGCTTTCTTTTTTCCATTG
Source organism: Mesocricetus auratus (assembly GCF_017639785.1). Taxonomy (NCBI): domain Eukaryota; kingdom Metazoa; phylum Chordata; class Mammalia; order Rodentia; family Cricetidae; genus Mesocricetus; species Mesocricetus auratus. The sequence goes on along the minus strand of NW_024429191.1, from coordinate 13,766,092 downwards.
TGTAGTTTTAGCTTCTGTATCAAAGATCAGATGTTTGTACATGTATAGGTTAATATCAGGGAGTTCAATTCCATTGGTCTACCTGTCTATTTTTGTGCCAATACCAAGCTGTTTTCAGGACTACAGCTCTATAATAGAGCTTGAAGTCAGGGATGGTGATGCCTCCAGATGTTGCTTTATTGAATAAGGTTGTTTTGGCTATACTGGGTCTTTTGTTTTTCTATACAAAGTTGATTATTGTTCTTTCAAGGTCTGTGAAGAATTGTGCTGGTATTTTAATAGGGATTGCATTGAATCTGTAGATTGCTTTTGGCAGGATTGCCATTTTTATTACATTGATCCTACCTATCCAAGAACATGGGAGGTCTTTCTATTTTCTGATGTCTTCTTTAATTTCTTTCTTTAAAAACTCAAAGTTCTTGCCATAAAGGTCTTTCACTTGTTTGGTTAGCGTTACCCCAAGGTATTTTATGTTGTTTGTGGCAATTGTAAAGGGTGATATTTCTCTGATTTCTTTCTCAGTGCTTTTATCGTCTGTCTATTGTAGGGCTACAGATTTTCTTGAGTTGATCTTGTATCCTGCCACTTTGCTGAAAGTATTTATAAGCCGTAGGAGTTCCCTGGTAGTTTTTTGGATCACTTATGTAAACTATCATATCATCTGCAAATAGTGAAAGTTTTACCTCTTCCTCCCCGATTTGTATCCCCTTGATCTCCTTTTGTTGTGGTATTGCTCTGGCTAGAACTTCAAGTACAATATTGAAAAGGTATGGAGAGAGTAGCCAGCCTTGTCTTGTTCCTGATTTTAGTGGAATCATGTTGAGTTTCTGTCCATTTATTTTGATGTTGGCTGTTGTTTTGCTGTATATAGCTTTTTATGATGTGTAGGTATGTTTCTGTTATCCTGGATCTCTCCAAGACCTTTATCATGAAGGGGTGTTAAATTTTGTCAAAGGCTTTTTCAGCATCTAGTGAGATGATCATGTGATTTTTGTTTCTCAGATTGTTTATGTGGTGGATTACATTGATGGATTTTCATATGTTGAACCATCCCTGCATCCCTGGGATAAAACCTACTTGATCATGGTGAATGATTGTTTTGATGTGTTCTTGGATTTTATTTGCTAGTATTTTATTGAGCATTTTTGCATCAGTGTTCATGAGGAATATTGGTCTGAAGTTCTCTTTCTTAGTTGTGTCTTTGTGTGGCTTGGTTATCAATGTTATTGAAGCCTTGTGAAAAGAGTTTGGCAAAGACCCTTTTGCTTCTATTACATGGAAGACTTTGAGGAGAATTGGTATAACCTGTTCTTTGAATTTCTGTTAATTCTGCACTGAAGCCATGTGGCCCTGGGCTTTTTTTGGTTGGGAGAATTTTGATAATTGCTTCTATTTCCTTAGGGGTTATAGGTCTATTTAAATTGCTTATCTGTTCTTGATTTACTTTTGGCAAGTGGTAGCTATCCAGAAAATTGTCCATTTCCTTTAAATTTTCAAATTTTTTGGTTTTCAAAATATGACCTGTTGATTCTCTGGATTTCCTCAATGTCCATTGTTATGTCCCCCATTTCATTTCAGATTTTGTTAATTTGCATGTTCATACTCTGCTGTTTGGTAAGTTTGGATAAAGGTTTGTCTATCTTGTTGATTTTCTCAAAGAACCAACTCTTCGTTGCATTGATTCTTTGAATTGTTTTCCTAGTTTCTACTTTTGATTTCAGCCCTCAGTTTGATTATTTCTTGGCGTCTACTTCTCCTGGGTGAGTTTGCGTCTTCGTGTTCTAGCGCTTTCAGCTGTGCTGTTAATTCTCTAGTGTGACTATTCTCCAGTTTCTTCATGTGGGCACGTATTGCTATGCACTTCCCTCGTGGCACTGCTTTCAAAGTGTCCCATAGGTTTGGGTATATTGTGTCTTCATTCTCATTGAATTCTAGGAAGTCTTTAATTTCTTTTTTTATTTCCTCTTTGACCCAATGATGGTGTAATTGTGCATTATTCAATTTCCATGATTTTGTAGGGTTTCTGAAATTTGTGTTGTTGTTGAATTCTAATTTTAACGCATTATGATCTGATAAGATGCATGGAGTTACTCCAATTTTCTTGTACCTGTTGAGGTTTGATATGTTGCCAAGTATGCGGTCAGTTTTTGAGAAGGTTCCATGTGGCACTGAGAAGAGGGTATATTCTTTTTTATTTGGATGGAATGTTCTATAGATATCTGTGAATCCCAATTGGGTCATAACTTCTATTAGTTCCTTTACTTCTTTGTTAAGTTTCTGTCTGGTCTTCCTGTTTAGTGGTGAGAGTGGGATGTTGAAGTCTCCCACTATAAGTGTGTGGGGCTTTATATGTGATTTGAGTTTTAGTAATGTCTCTTTTACGAACGTGGATGCTTTTGTATTTGGGGCATAGATGTTTACAATTGAAACTTCATCTTGGTGGACTTCTCCTGTGATGAGTATGAAATGACTTCCTTCGTTTCTTTTGATTGATTTCAGTTTAACATCTAATTTGTTAAATATTAGAATTGTTGCCCCCAATTTTATGTTGGGCCCATTTGTTTGGAAAATCTTTTCCCAACCTTTAACTTTGAGGTAATGTCTGTTTTTGAGGCTGAGATGAGTTTCTTGTATGCAGCAGAAGGATGCGTTCTGTCTTCAAATCTATTATGTTATCCTGTATCTTTTTATGGGTGAGTTAAGACCATTAATATTGAGGGATGTTAATGACCATTGATTGCTCATTCTGCTTTGATTTGGAATGGTTGTTGGTGGTAGAATTATATGTGGAATTCCACCCCTTTTTTCTTTTTTCTTTTGGTGGGATTATCTAATGCCTATGTTTTTCTGGTTTGTGTTTTTTATTTTGTTTTTTTAAATGTGGTTTTATTTTGTCTTCTTTGGGGGGGTGTTGTAGTGGGCTTTTGTTTCTTTTTTGAGAAAGAACTTAAAGTTGGGTGGGTAAGGTGGCGGTGAGGATCTGGAGGAAATTGAGGGAGGGGAAGAATATGACAAAATAATTTGAATTTGAAAATTATTTAAATAATGAAAAATATAATAAACACACACACGAAACTCCAAAAATGCTAGCCTAGTAGAGACTGTGGGTAGAATGTAAATGATCACTTTCAAACTATGCACTATAGGCAAGGCCTTGTGAATAGAATTTAATGAATTTATAGTACTTTTTAAAATTTGTTTTAGGTTTGCTTATTTTACTTTATGTATGTGTTTTGCCTGCATGTATGTATCTGTACCACATGTGTACCTGCTGGACGCCCTGGAGCTGCAGTTACAGATCACTGTGAGTCAGTGTATGGGAGCTGGGACTCAATCCCTAGTGTTCTGAATGAGCAGCCAGTGCACTTAACTTGTGCACCATTCATCTCGCGAGTCTCTGTCTATGGCTGTTTTGTTTGGTTTTTGCTCACTGAAATTAAGTTGAAAGAGTTGCACTAATATGTTTCTCTTCTGGAAATTTATAATTTTTGAGGAAGTGCTGTTTGAAATATTCCATGTCATTTTAAGAAATAAGTGGGTAAGTATTTACCTAGCCCAAAGAAGGCCATGGATCCCATTCCCATCACAGGGATAAAATACGAAGATGGTCAAAATTTTCAGTGAAACAATAATTGCATCTGTGAAAGTCTACTTTAAAATAAATATTATCAAAGTGTCCAGTTACAAAGCACCATTTGGGAGAAGTAAATGTATTTTAAATTTTTTGTCATGAAAATATTTTAATCTGATTTTAAATCTGTCATCTTTATAATTCAAACATTTATTTTATGGCTAAGTTGCCATTAGCCTAAAAAGAACTCAGATAGTCTCTCCAAAGAAGAATTTATTGGGGAGTAATAGAAGATTTTTGTGGAGAACTGTGATTGAGGGCCATAGGCACTCTTCTGAAAGTGAATAAAATTGGAATTTGGGGATAAAATGAGGGTTGTGTAAGTTATTCTGAGATGAGAAGAAAATTGTTTCCACCGGCTAATGGAAGAAGCACTTATGTCAGTTTGTTAGAGGAGCCTGTTGTTAATGGTGTTTGCCAATATCAGCTACTGTGTTCCAAACTATGGGGTGTCCTGCCAGAGTTTCCATTGTTGAGTAAATTGTGCCTAAAGATCATTGTTTCTTGACCTCCTGGCTGTTTCTAATTTTTTAATTAGAGAATTACAAAGAAGAGTCCATTTTAATGTTGGTCACTTTCATGATACACATGTGTTGTTACATGTTGTCCAGTAGAATGCATTCTATAAGAATCACGCTGAAGATATGTTGGCATAGTTTTGTTTTTCAAAGTACTGTATTTTTGTTTTCCAACTTACTTTTCAATCCTGTTTTCCTGTATATGTTAACTTCAAAGAAATCAAATTGAGTCAGGGTGGAATGATCTCTTCTCAGGCATTTATTGCTTCTTTGTGGTAGTATTGTTGTTGATCATCCTTTCTTACTAGTTCTCTGAAATATACAGAATTATCTGTAGTCACACTACTGTACAGTATAACCTCAGAACTCATTACCTGCCCAACTCTACCATAGTGTTGTTACCACACCCCTTCCTCCCTCTGTTTACACTCCCAGCCTGTGTTGTGACCTATGACCTGTCAGTTCTGGGGGATAGCTTTCTAAGTAAGAAGGTTCATCTGAATGAGATTGTGCATGGCTGAGGTTCAGTGGTTGAGTTGTTTTAAGAACAGCTTGTTCATTAAGTGTGACCTCTAGCAGGCTAAAGGTCTGAAAGACTGCTAGGACCAAGACCCTTTGCATCACTCTGTTTTTACTAAATCTTAATCGTGGTGAAATTATGTTTTCCTTTAAAAAAAAGGACAAGAAATAAAATAGTAAGGGCATTAGTTGATAGCAGTATTAATGAAAAAAATATTCAAAGGAAAATAAAATCATGTATGGAAATCTGAGATGAATGGAGTGATCTTAACAATGCTTAGGATGTACTAGAGGTATCAAAAGTGGTCTTTCTTCATAAGGTTGGTTAATTTAGCTATTTGAAATTAGGAATTTGGTTCATTCATACTCTGATTGTCAGCTTCACATCCATTAGACTAGGTGTCTGTAAAAGAAGCTTTCTAGAGAATCATTTTATCATTACAGCATGTCAAGAAGTCTTTAAACAGAAACAGTAGTGAAGACAGAATTTAAAAGGGTTAGTCATGTTGCAGAACACTTGCTTAGTATGTGCAATATATTTAGATTTGTAGTCTTTGCCTACGTTCTACTATTTTGATCATGAAGATTAAAAACATGTCTAAAGCTAAATTGTCAGTTATGACTTCTTGTTAACAAAAGACAATTCTCTAATTTTACAAAAGGAGTAAGAGTTTTGCTGTTGTATAGTCATGTCTGAATATTGAAGTGGATTACTAACTAAAAATGAAGCAGGAAAATGTGTGAGGGAGAGATTGTTGAATGCTGGTTTCTGTAACTCACAAATTCTTAGAGATATGGGAGATGACCTGAAAGTCTATATCAAGAAGCATTACTTGATTTTTCTGTAGGTGATTGCTGTAGTATACTTGAATCACTAATTCAGAAGTTTTGTCTTCCAGTCCACACAGCATACGCCAGCCAAGGAAAGCTCTGTGTCTTACAAATATAGTTCTAACTTATTTGACTTAGGTTGCTGTTTGCTTGTTTAGCTATGTACCCATTCTTTTGTTAACCAACTGCCACTTGATTAAATGGTTATTTGGAATCCATATCATCGTACCTTTTATTCCAAGCAAACAACAAAATAATATATACAACAAATATGATGTGTTACTCGTAGCACTGTGGATGTGGAGGCAGGATAGCCAAGAGTTCAAGGCCAAACTCTGTTACAAAGCAAGTTCAAAGCCAGCCTAGCCTGCTTAGGACCTTGTCTTTAAAAAAAAAAGTTTATATCCTTTGATACAGCAATAACACATCTAAGAATCTCTTACTAGGAAATTGTCACTCCTTTTTGCACCATATTTTTAGTAGTAAATTTAGAATAAACAGACTCATAGCTATCATTATGGGAATTCAGGAAATTACTTGTGAAAAATGTTTTGATACAATGTAAATAGAAAGTAGTATACAATATTAAATGTGTGGCAAGATCTCAATTATATGAAAAAAGAACAAAGAAATCTAAGGAAATGAGCCCAAATCTTCATTTTCTTTATCTCTCAAGATAGTTTCAATTTTCCCTTGTATTCTTTATTATTATTTCTCATAAAAAGAACATTAATTTAAAAAATCTGCCTTTTTGTCTTTGCAGTTTGATTATATAGATGAAACTAAAGATTTCACATGAGCTTTTTAAATCATGTGTGGTTTGGTAGTGTGTGGTGACATCTGTCGTATGTACATTTCTCATTGATTCAGGAATTTTATTTGTATGTACATACCTTTTTTCAGTTACAGCATTTGGGGTTATAATAGTTATGTTGGGTTATATAATAGTTATGCTAGGGAAATTGACATTGCAATTAATTAGGAACAGTCATGCTGCTTTTGCTTCACTTCAGTCTTGGGTGTCTGTCTGGAACCTTGCTGGTGAGAAATAAAATCAACTATTGCAATCTCAGAGGAAAGCATGTTAGAGGGTTGCAGGTTCAGGTTTATATTTTTAAATTTGTATAAAATAGTTTTATTTTCTAAGCTAAGTCTCAGGTTTTTAAAAAATCATTTGTATCTTTTCTAGACAGAAATCTAATGATCATAAATTTAGATAAATTGGCATTTGGCGAATATCTTTTTTTTTAATGTTTATAGGCTGTAATGGCGTTGTAAAGTTTAGAAAGCGTAAGATACCCTCAGACAAACACTGAACTGAACTCCTGGAATCCAGTGTCAGAAAGGGAGAACTGATGGGCAAAGGAGTTAAGACTAGACTGGTTTAACCCACAGAAACAGTTGACCTGAACAAGGGGGGAGCTCTTGGACTCCAGATTGATGGCTATGTGGAAAGCATGGGACTGACCCAGACCTCCTGAATGTGGATGTCAGTGAGGAGACCTAGGTAATTTATGGGGCCTTGGGTAGTATTTATCCCTGGAGTACAAATAGATTTTGAGTGCCTATGCCACAATGAGGGATGCTCTCTCAGCCGGGACTCCTGGGGGAGGGCCTAGGCCCTGCCCTGGATAAAATGACAGTCACTGGAGATCCACCATGGAGGGCCTCACCCTCCCTGCGGATCGGAGTGGAGATTGGGTGGGGAACTGGGGGACCTGGTGGGGAGGGCACGGGAGCAGGGGAGCGAGAGGGAGCTGGGATTGACATGTGAAGCAAGGTTGTTTCTAACTTAAATTTTTAAAAAAAATTTTAAAAAAAGAAAGAAAAATCATTAGGCTTTCTGTCCCAGGCTGGTGGCTGACCCCCTGGAGCCAGTCCCTGGTACCCAGCCATGCAGTGGTCTTGGACCCATAGGCAGGTTGAAAACTACAAATAAGAAACTAGTGAACTGAATGGCTTCAATTAATGCCTCCAAGATCAAGTAGTCTCACATGTAGTGACCAGGTTTCTGTGTATCTTGGTTAGCAGGGTTGTGTGTCAGATTCATTGTCACCCCATTTGTTGCTGATGTAGGTGCTGATCTCCCATTTTACAGATGAAGAAAAGAGAACCATATGGAATTACCATCACATGACCATATTCATGAATAGGCCTTGTAGTAATTGGTGGCATTGAAGGTAGTCTCCCAAAACTTCTATCAGCATGTTAGGGATTTCTAAGGTGTGAGCAAAGAGGATTTAAAGGACATTCGTGCTAGATCATTAGAGAATGTTCATGTTGGAGATGGTCAGAAAAGTGCTGATGTAAGAAATACAACAGGTGCTTGTAGCCATCTCCATGCTAGGAGAGGTTCTTTGCTAGTACTTCATCCTGGGCCTGGCAGTCAAGATGCCATTGACCTATATGCCAGTTTCATATATAACTAATTTTTCCAAATCTTAAAGGCTTTTCCTGTGTTAATTCCAAAAAGAAAAAGAAAAACCATCAGCTATCAAAAGACAGTTTAAAAACTTTTAGATAGATAGGAATGTAGTTCATTTAGCAGAGTGTATATCTAGAACATGAAAGGCTCAGGTTTTATTCCCAGATCTTCAGGTATTACTCTTAACAATAACAACACCAGCAACAGAGATCTGCCCAGAGCCTCATGGTTATTAACTTTTAAAGAGAAAGGCAGAACGCCCACCTCTCCTTTCCTAGTACAATGATTTTACCTAGTTATTATTTATTAACCTACTACATTAATCCATCTTTTCCACAGGTAGAATGTGTTATCAGAGATAGAGCATAATTAGTTTTCTAAAAATATTCTATAGTTGTAAATAGAATCCTGATGCAAGCTACCAGGGATTTTTTTTGGCCACTTTATCATGTATTTGCAATGAAAATTAAGCAGTTGTAAAAATAAATAGCTAAGTTTTTCAGTTGTTGTAAGCTGGCTTTATTTCATGCTGCTAATAAAGTCACATTGTGTTCAAGCATTGCAATTAGCACTGAAGTGCACATCCATTAACTAAAACGTTAGACTGAGTGTAATTACTGTCTAGAGCCAGTGTCTCTGAAGCTGCATCTATAATGCTATTAAACTATAAGCAATATTGTAAACTAATATTTAAATTATTCAGAATTTATACCATCTTCTTTTAACCATAAGAAAGAATAGTATGTACATAGATTTGGTTAGTTTTTATGTGCTTAGAGAAATACACAAGCTTTCTGTATGATTGAAATAATGTACCTGGAAATAGAGAAACTGGAACATAATTGCTGTTATCTAATACTTATTAATCTTTATGAAACCATTTTTATCAGAACATTTTACTGTGGTAAAATACACATCACATCACATTGACTACCAAAATTTTTGTTTGTTTGTTTGTTTGGTTGGTTTGCTTCAGTTTTCAAGACACATTCTCACCATATAGCTCTAGATATCCTTAAACTCACTATGTAAATCAGGCTGGACTTTAACTCATGAAGATCCACCTGCCTCTGCCACCCGGGTGCTGGGATTAAAGGTATGCACCACTATGCCTAGCTGTCCATCAAGTTTTTTTAAGTGTAAGGGTATATGAGATGAATTCTCATTGCTGTGTAGCCATCACTCATGTTTTGTTTCTGGGCCCTTTTCTTCTTATAAAACTAAATCTGTACAACCAGTGAACACTAACTTCCCATTCCTCCTTCACCTTTAGAACCCCTGATAGTTTCCTTGCTACTTTTGTCTTTATAGTTTTGATTGCTTTAGGATCTTCACATAAATATAGTCATATAATATTTGTTTTTTTGCTTCTAGATTATTTCATTGTGCATAATTTTGTCAGAGTTCATCCATCTCATAGCATATGCCACAATTCCATTTTAAGGCATATTGGTATTCTACTGTGTGAATATGCATAGTGTTTATCTTTTTAGTCATCAATTTATAGTTGGGTTGTTTCCATGGTTTGGGTATCTTTGATAATACTGATATGGATGTAGTTGTGCAAATATCTCTTTGAGACCCTGCTTTTATTATCCAATTGTGCATTGTTGGATCATGTAAGGGTTCTATGTTCAAGGTTTTTTGTTGTATATTTGTTAATTTTGGTTTTTTGAGGCAGGGTTTCTTTAGTCCTGACTGTCCTAGAACTCAGTCTGTAAACCAGGCTGGCTTCGAACTCACAGAGATCCGCCTGTCTCTGCCTCCTGAGTGCTGGGATTAAAGGTGTGTGCCACTACCACTCAGGATGTATGCTCAAGGTTTTTGGACATAAATTGCCCATTATGAGTTACAGTATGGCATTTCAGTGTATGTATATATGTATGTATGTATAGTGTTTAATAAACAAATCAGGCCATTAAGCATATCCATCACTTCACACATTTGTTATTTCTTCATTCTGGGAGTGTTTAAAATCCTCCCTACTGGCACTTTTGAAACAATTAATTATTGTCAAAATTAGGTAACCTCCTGTACTATAGAACAGGATCTGCTTCTCCTGTGCCTGTTAGGATCCTCTTGCCATCTCCCATTCTCAGCTATCTCCAGTCTGTAAGAACCACTGTTCTACTTGGCTTCTATAAGAACACGTTTTTGTTTTCACATTTGCCTCTTTGTGACTGATTTCATTTCAGTTAGTATAGTAACTTACGCATCTTTAGACAAATGACAGGACAAATACATTTTATGGATAAATGATATTTTATGGTGTATATATGCCATATTTTCTATATTCGTTAATTTATTAATGGATACCTAAGCTTACTCCCTATATTAGCTCTTGTAAATAGTCCTGATGTTCTGTATTTAATTTTTGAGAAACAACAATAATGTTTTTAGAACCTCAACAAAAATTTTGTTTTATTTTATTGAAGTCCTTTGTGCATGAAAACATACGTCATATTCGTAGTACATTAGAATGTTTGTAATAAGGCCTCATGATTTAGAAGGTCTTTAGGTCTTTTCAGTGCAGAATCTGAGTATGTGGTTTATCACAGTCTATACTGGTATTTGTACAATTGCACTACTTGTCTCCATAGTAGCTACATTGTGTTTTGACAACTACTGCATGGAGATGCCTTGAGGTCCTACAGGGTTCCTTCCTAACCTGTATAACTTACAGTGCACCATGGGTTGTCATTACTTCAATTATTTAGCATGGCTAGTAGCATGTTTTGTGTGTGGCCTGGCAGACATGTGCACAACTTCAGTGATGAAGATACTCATAGACACGCTGCCTCTCTGCTCCTTATGAGAATAATGAATTTTGATAGGGAAACTATTTTAAATTTAGAGTCAAGTGGCCATTCTATCAGTAAGTAGGACTACCACCTTAGACAATTTATCTAATTTCTCTGATTTCCAAATATAACCACTTTGCCAATTATTAGAAGATCTAGAGGTAGTAAGAATAAAGAACTTTATATAGGATAAGCATTTTCTAAATCTTAGCTATTCACTTACATTCGTTATATAACCTTGGGTAAGTTATCTCATGTAAAACAAAAGGACTCAACTAGATTAGCAGAAATAAGTCTGAAATAATATGCAGATATTTCAATCTGAGGATGGTGGTATTCCAGTTCTTTGCTAATGATAAAAGACCATAATTAGCTGGATGGTAGTGGCGCACGCCTTTAATGCCAGTACTAGGGAGCAAGAGGCAGGTGAATCTTTATGAGTTTGAGGCCAGCCTGGTCTACAGAGCTAGTTCCAGGACTGCTAGGGCTGTTACATGGAGATATCCAGTCTCAAGACAATCCCCCCACCCTCCACCCCCGCCAAAGAAAGGCCATAATTATTATACTGCATATCAGTGTAGCCAGAGTTAGGATAATTGTTTATGAAAAAATGATTTTTCAATATAAATGCTTACTAGTCTCAAGGTAATCATAGTTTTTTGGTCAATGGCAGTGATGGAGTAATTTGAAATCAGTATCAAATGACCATCGTGCCACAAAATTATGGCCTTTAGATGAAGACATTAACAAAACAACTTGTGTCAGTCTGGAGACTGATCTAAAATATGTGGAAACTACAAGGTAGATATTCCTTGAAGCATGGAGCCATTATGTTTGGATTCCACATTCATTTTTCTTTTCCTTTGAGGAGTGTATAGGAATATGGCTCAGCATATTCAGCTGTCTTTTTACTGGGTTAGAAAATGGTGCTTTGCCATCTTTAACAAATGGTGCTGGCATAACTGGATGCTGGCATGTAGAAGAATGCGGATAGATCCATGTCTATCGTTAAGTACAAAGCTTAGGTCCAAATGAATCAAAGACCTCAACATAAATCCAGCCACACTGAACCTCTTAGAAGAGAAAGTGGGTGGTACCCTTGAACGAATTGGGATAGGAGACAGCTTCCTGAACATAACACCAGTAGCACAAACAGTGAGGTCAACAATTAATAAATGGGACCTCCTGAAACTGAGAAGCTTCTGTAAGGCAAAGGACACAGTCAGCAAGACAAAAAGGTAGCCCACAGAATGGGAAAAGATATTCACTAACCCTACATCTGACAGAGGGATGATATCCAAAATTTACAAAGAACTCAAGAAGCAAGTCTCCAAAACACCAAAGGATCCAGTTAAAAAGTGGGCTGCAGAAGTAAATAGAGAATTTTCAATAGAGGAGTCTAAAATGGCTGAGAGGCACTCGAGAAAGTGATCAAAATCCTTAGCCATCCGAGAAATGGAAATCAAAACAACTCTGAGATACCATCTTACTCCTGTCAGAATGGCTATAATCAAAAACACCAACGACAATTTATGCTGGAGAGGTTGTGGTGAAAGGGGAACACTCCTCCACTGCTGGTGGGAGTGCCAACTCGTACAGTCACTTTGGAAATCAGTATGGAGATTCCTCAGACAAATGGGAATAAACCTATTACAGGGCCCAGCAACTCCACTCTTAGGCTTATCTCCAAAAGATTCACATCCACACAACAAGGATATCTGTTCCACTATGTTCATAGCAGCATTATTTGTAATAGCCAGAACTTGGAATCAACCTAGATGCCCCTCAACTGAAGAGTGGATAGAGAAAATGTGGTACATTTACACAATGGAGTACTATTCAGCAGAAAAAACAATGGAATCTTGAAATTTGCAGGCAAATGGATGGCACTAGAAGCCATCCTGAGTGAGGTAACCCAGTCACAAAAAGAGAAACATGGTATGTACTCTCTCATATATGGATTTTAGACATAGATCTGGGGAGTGCCAGCCTACAATCCCACTGCCTGAGAGTCTGGGAAACAGAACCTTCATTCAATGGCTGATGGAAGCAGAGGCAGACTCCCACAGGTCAACACTGAGCTGAACTCAAGGAATCCATTGACAGAGAGGGAGGACTGATGACCAAAGGGGTGAAGACTGGGCTGGTTTAACCCCCAGAAACAGCTGACCTGAACAAGGGTTAGCTCTTGAATCCCAGACTGATGCCTGGGATTCCAGCATGGAACTGATCAAGACCCCCTGAACGTGGGTGTCAGTTAGGAGGCCTAGATAATCTATTGGGCCTTGGGTAGTAAATCAGTATTTATCACGGGTACACAAATGGACTTTGGGGTCCCATCCAACAATGAGAGATGCACTCTCACCCTGGACTCTTGGGGGAGGGTCAAGGCTCTGCCCTGGATGAAATGACAGACTATGGACATCCCCATGGAGGGCCTCACCCTCCCTGGGGAAATGAGGGCATATTGGAGGGTTGGTGGGAGGGTGTGGGAGGATGGGAGGGAAAGGGAGAGGGACCTGAAATTGATATGTGAAGCAACCTTGTTTCTAATTTAAAAATAAAAATTAAAAAAAGAAAATGGTGCTTTGAGAGATCACAGCTCTTGAAAACTGAGGGGAATCTTGGAAATGAAAACCCACAGATTAAGGAGAAGTTAAGACTTCCATACAGAATCCTCTGACATCCCCTACTAGATTCAAAGAAACCCAGGGGAACTAAGTAGAGATCAGAGCCATTGAAATAGTTTATAGAACTCCAGTCCTTCCAGTCTAAAGGGACTTCAGCACTTGAGGTTTATTGTTGAAAACCTAGAATAGCTTGTCATAATTAAAACCAGAACATTTGTGGCTTTATTTCAGGGTTTTCTGTTTTCTTCCACTGGGCTGTATGTATTTTTGTGTCAATCCTGTGTCGTTTATTTTAAGATGGTCACTGTATAATTAGAAATATGGGATTGATGTGTCCCAAGCATTGCTCTTTGTACTTAGTATTGCTTTGGGTAGTACACTCTTTTGTGCTTGCTTCCACATTAATTTTATGATTTTTCCAGGTTGTGTCAATACTGTTATTAGAATTTTGACAGGGATTCCATTGACTCTTTGCATTATTTTCATTAATAATTGTTTCCTACACATGATAGTTTTGTGCCTCCTTTAATCCTTCCTTCAGGGTTTCCAGGTCTTTGTTGTGGAAGTTTTTCACTTCATTGCTTATGTTTGCTTATTCCAGAGGGTTTTGGTTATCGTGGTGGGTTTTTGTTTTTAGTTGTCTTTTCATATTGTAATGGAATTTTTCCACCTTGATTTCTTTCTTAACAAGTTTGTTATTGGTATTTAGGAAAGAAGTTAATGTTGTACATGTCTACAGTGTTTAAAGTGTTTATCAGATCTAAGAGTTTTTTATGGTGGAATCTTTAGGATCTATTAAGAATAGGATCATGTTGTCGGCAATTAGGAATGATTTGACTTCTGGTTTACTGTTTACTTATATCTTTCTTGCCTTGCTACCTAAGCACTGTTTTGAATAAATTTAGACAGAGTAGACACCTTTTATTACTTTGTCCTGTTTCTTGTTTTAGAGGAAATGCTTTTGTGATTTCTTCATTTGCTATGGGTTGAGTATGTATTTGTTGAGATATATTCCTTCCTTTTCTTGATAGTTAGTTTCTTTGGGGTGTTGTTATCCATAGGTATATTGGGATGGTTATATTCCATCCCTAATTGTATTTATATGCTATATTGTTTTTATTAATTTTCTCTGTTGAACCATCCTTGCATCCCTGGAATGAAACAAACTTGCTCATGGTCTAATATAGTGTTGAATTTTTGTCTGTGTTACACACACACACACACACACACACAAACTATTTCTTTAAATGTCATTCTCCATTTAAAGATAGGATCTGGAAAAAGAGAATTAGATTATTGCTATTTCTTGACTCATTGAATTAATAGCTGTTCAGGATCAATGGCTAAGAACATCAAGCAGAGTACAGATAAATACATGATGACAGGGGGAGAAAAACCATCAAAGTTTTGCCAATGTTACTAATTGAGAGTTTCTGCATCTACTATGTTCATGAATGAAACTGTATACGGCATTTTTCTGGGTTGTTGTTTGTCTGATGGTTGTTTTGGCACTAGATTAATATTGGCTTTACATAATGAAGTTGGGTTTGTCTCCTTTCTTTCCTACCTTATAGAGCCATTTGAGGAGTGCTGATATGGGCTTCTTTTTAAAAGACTGGTGGAGTTCAGCAGTCAATCTATCTAGTACTGGATCTTTCTGTGGCCGCAGACTATTGCTGCTAAATCACATTGCTTGTTATTTATCTATTTGAGTTACTTGTATTAGCTTGTTTTGAATGTGTTAAGTTGTTTGTTTCTTGGACTTTATCCATTTCTCCTATATTTTATAATCTTAGAATTTAAGTTTTCGAAGCCTCAGAATTTCGCTGTTATCTATTTTAATATTCACCTTTTTATCTTCAGTTTTTTTTATTAACTTTGGGGGGCAGAAGTTGCTACTTTAAGTTGCCTCGTTTTGTTTTTTCTTGTATTTTTTTCCAGAGAGCCAACTTTTTGTTAAATTGAATCTTTATATTTTTCCTTTTAGTATCTATTTCATTAATTCCTGCCCCAACTTTCACTTTCTTTTTATCTACTGCTTTTGAGTTTGATTTGTTCTTGTTTCCCTGAGATTGTGAGGTGCCTTAAGCAGTTACTGAGCTCATTCCATTTTTATTTTAAGCACTGACACCAATACATCTCCAAAAGTGGAACTGCTTTTGTCCCACCCTACATTCTGCTCTGTTTTGCTTTCAATTCACTGATCTTAGGAACGTTTTGATTCTGTTAGTTATTACTCAGTTTGCTTTTGTTTTCTCCCCTCCTAGCATTAGGAGTTTGTTCCTGGACATGATGAGTTCTTCCTTAATTCTCCTTGCATCTTTTCCCCTGTTGAATGCTTTTGGACTCTATTTATTGAGACTCTTTTATCCCTCTTCTGTTTTTAGGATTCCTTTGTCTTCTACATTGATGGCTTTGTGGCAATGAGTTACTTTCATTTATGCTTATCTTAAAATTTCTCTGTCAATTTTAAAGACTAAAGTCGGCATATATACGTTTTGGAGGGAATCCCCTCCACAGACCCCAGTAGGCACAGACCACACCCAAACACCTGCTTCCGCAGAGAGATCTTTATTAAGCAATGAAGAAAAGTTGAAGTGGTTACTTTCTGCTGGAAAAACAGCAGCAAATGACCTTGCTGGTGTCATTTGTAAGAGGAGAAGAAGGAGTGGTCTGTGTTAGAACGGGCTAGGATGCGGTGGTAAAAGAGAAAGAATGGGGAGAAGGCGAACAAAGGAAAGGGGGAAGGGGTTATTTATCCCAGGGAGTTTTCTACAATCATTCTGTTGAATAGATTTTCTATGCCTTTAGTATTTTATCTCAGCTCGCTTTTCTGTCTCACAGATTCTTAGATTTGATCTCTTGATCATAATACAAAGTTGTTGAAAGTTATTATTTATTTATTAGTCTTTATTGATGTTTGAATGCCGTATTTTGGCATTTCCAATCTCCTCCTCCATACCTGATAATCTTTTTTTCTGCTTGGTCTAGTACTTTCCACTGGGATTTTTCTTTTTATTTCATTCATTTCAGTTTTTCATTTCTAACATCCTCAGTAACTTTCCTTGAAGACATTCTCATTCATGTTGCTGATTTTCTCCTTCATGTTGTTAACTGGCTTTCTTCTCTAGGTCCTGAATTGGTTTCTCTACTAATTTGCTTTTTTATGTCCTCTTTGAAACTATTCTTTTTATAAGGAAATGTTTTCCCTCTTAGAAGCAATCCTTTCTACAAGGAAATGTTTCAATTTTCTATTAAACATTTTGCTCATTTTAGTGCCTTTGGATTCAGTAGTTGAATTAAAATCATTTGGAGGAGTTATGTTTTATGTTTCTCTTGAAATGTCCTTAATTTGTCAGTTTTGAAAGATAGCTAACTGCTGGCTAAAGCATTCTTGTTTCATTATTTTTTGTTTTTGCTTTTGTTTTGGTTTGTTTTTCTGTTTTGTTGTTTTTGTTTTGCTTTTCTTTCTGCTAATAAAAGGACTTGGTTATTCTGATACTACTGCCATTTATGTGAGCTGATGTCCCTGAAAACTAATTCTTCCACATAGTCTTGTTCACTGATGATGCTTTTTGATGTAGATTTTATTTAGTTGACTATTTCATTCTCTTCAGATACTTGTTTGATTCTTTTTCAGTTGTTTCAATCTCCTGGCTGAATGTTTCCTCCACATGTTGCCTCTCTAATGTGCTAATTGTTTCTGTTTACTTTGGAGACTCCCTTTTGAGGTCTTTGATAGATTTCCTTAGTCCATGCATCTATTTGAATCTTCTTTGTGATCATTGCTTCTTTTTAAAAGTAAGACTCTGAATTCTTTCTCAGACTCTCCACTATCTCTGATTTCAGATTCCTTTATAGGGAAATTGGTCAGGTGGGGAGTGGATCAGGGTCTGTGGTTGTTCATATTTTGTGTTATGTTTGCTCATCAGTATAGGTGGCTTTGTCTTCAGTTATGTCTTCCTTTCTACTGGTTTGGATGTTCTTGTGTGTGTGTGTGTGTGTGTGTGTGTGTGTGTGTGTGTGTGTGTGTGTGTGTGCGCGTGTGAATCTTCTTAGATGTCTGCATGAAGTTCAGTTATGGAAACTAGTAAAACTTGGTGATGATCTTAAAGTAAGTTGGTTGAAGTAATTCTCTCTTCACTAAATTCCAACAGGACCAACGTTGTAGCCTCGACTGGCTATATACTCATTATGTAGAACAGAGTGATCTTGTTCTCATAGAGGTCCTCTTGCTGCTGCCTCCCAAGTGCTGGAAGTAAAGGTGTGTGCCTGCACAGCCAGCCTAGGGAAAGTTTTTTACATTTATAAACATGTAGTATTTAACAATATTCCTTGTGTGTATCTACATTTCTGTGTAGTATTTTTTATTGTCATTTGAAAACTTTCTTTAACTTACTTTGTATTGCAGGTCTTAGGAAATGGATTCTATCAGCTGTTTTCCTTCTAGTTAAAAAGCTATTTGGTTCCTAGCTATTAAATATTTGTATACTGGCTATAAAATTCTAGCTTTGTATTTTCTTCCTTTCAGCTATCTAAAAGACATTCTATTGTCTTTGGGCTGTCATAGTTAGTAAAAGAAAGTGTGTGACAGTTCTGGAATTTTCTCAGAAAATTCAAGTCTCCCAAGATTATTGTGTGTGTTCTCAAATAGGAGAGAGTACTGTGCTTTACTTGTCATGCTGTGCCATACTTCACATTCTGCTTTCTCCTCTGTAGTTTAAAACCGCTTGTTTGCTCTTTCACAGGGCTCCATTGTTATAACACCTATTTTCCATGGCCTCAAAACTGTAGATTCATATATTTAATTGATTTTCTTGTTGTGTAACAGGACAAATCTGGCTTGTTACTCATAATTAGAACAGCAATGCGTTCTTTCAGAAATGAATGTTTATTGAATGTATCGAGATCTATAGCCCTACCTTTGAGACTGGGGGTTAAAAATGAGCATTTGTATAGCCTGCACCTCTGTTTTTGTGAACCTTACATTCCAAAGGAAGAAGAAATTTAATAAACAAATCAAAACTGTAATTTAAGAGGGGAAGTGTGAAGATAGTACCATGAGATGGCAATGATGGAGCAACAGGGCAAATACACTTTAGAGGAGCAGCGTGAGGTAATAACAGTTGGTCTGTGATTTGATTATCATGAAACAGTAATCACCAGTCTCTGTTTGATGCAGCCTCCTTCATTCTTTGATGTTTTAACTACAGTTGATTTTTACAGAGTTGAGTCTTTGGCTTACAAGTGTAATAGAATTATCATTTGCTTTTGTTTTTTAAAGAAACCTTTGCCAATATCCTGCATAAAAGCAGCTCCTGTTGCTTACTGTGTGTGCTGAGGTCACCAGTGATGACACTACCCATAAAGCTGATGCTTACTGTCTGACCTGACCTTAGTAGCACAGTTGATCTCTTCTTAGAAACAGTTTCTTCTTGCTCTTTGGCTTCTCAGACTCTGTGTCTTTGTTGTTTGTTTTGTTTTGTTTTCCCAATCTCCTTTGGTATTTCCTCTTCTGTGCTGATTTTCCCAGTCTGGTCTTTAATGTTTGAATTTCTTAGGTGTAGGTCTTTTCCTTAAACAGCCTCATAGTGTCTTTGATCGTCATCTATTTGCTCATGATTTCCAAACATTTGTTAACTTAGGCGTATCTTCTGAACTTTAAATTTACTTGCATTCAGTAGGCTTTTTTAAAAGAACTCATGTTATGTCTTGCAAAAACTTCTTCAGTATCTAATTACTGTTTAAGTGAAAATGGCACCTGTTGCTCATGTTAGTAACCCATTCAGTTAGTAATATCTTTCCATCCTCTCTCTTCAGTGTTTCATTGTTTATAGTTCTTTAATCCATGTTTCCAGTTCACTCCCCTCTCCATGACTTCTTGGATAGCTACCTGTTGATATTATGCATCTGTTATTGTACCCCACAAAAGTTCATGGTTATTTAAAAGCCGTGATTGTTGTAAGGAACAATCAGTAGCTTTCCATTGCCTTTTCAGATAGAATGAAATCTTTTCCGTGGTTGTCAGAGTCTACTGAAGACTGTTCTCAGTCTCCCTGCACAATTACTCAATGCCAGTTCTTTGCTTCCTTTCTTGCAGCACTTCTTCAGATGTTGTCAGAGCCTTTGCATGTGTTGCTCTTTTACATGATTGATTCTGCTCTTTCTTCTCCCCAATTCCTATGTTGTGTTCTCCAGGCATACTGTCTTCCCTAGTTTACCGGTTCCATCTATAGGATGTCATGCCACTTTGATGTACTTTCCACATATGTGATTAGTCACAACTATAATTGATGTAGTATCTTTCACAAAATGATATTCCTAGCATCAAGCAGTTGCTAAATATTCGTGAAATGAGGCGGAAAGCTTGTTTCATTTGTCCACTGAGTGGCAGAGACATGATCTGAACATGGGCTGCTCTTGTGTTAAGGCCCTGCAGTCCTACCGCTGGTGTCACAGCCTCTTGTTTCATACGATTGCATGAAAAAGTCTTAGGATGTTTTTTACTGTATCGAAGTCCTAGAGCTGCATTTCCCCCATTCACTACATTTAGCTGAATGAAGGTTGATCCCTGTGTGTAGAACTCATGTGTTCACACTAGAAATTCATGTGCTTTAGATTACCAGACACCTATAAAATAGTGAGTATTTGCTGATATCTAGGGAAATCAAATGGCTTGATCTTCAGATGTGCATATATATGTATATACTTTTGTGAAAAATCATTCCTGGCTTACAAATGAATTTGCATTCAGTCTTTTCTTTAATTTTTAGTAGTAAGCTTTGAACCCCTTAAAATGAGAAATTATTCACAAGTTAAAATAAATCAACTTTCATTTTTTTAAATTTATAACATACAATAAAACTAGAATGGAATTTCAAGAGTTCATTTTTGAAGTTTTATCACAAGAAATAAGGTGGGACACTACACTCTTAAGGAGGCAACTCCTTTAAATTAGTGCCACACAAAGAATTATCTTTTGTTTTTTCATTCCATATTGATAGGTTTAGTTTTGTCACAAACTGCGTTATATACTTCTAATGCTTCAGGAACACAAATAAAATTACTGCTCACTTTTTGTAGCAGTAGCATGCTTCCCCAGTGTGAACTCTGCAGTGTTTCATCTCAGTTTTTAATTCTGTGTCTTACAACTCACTTTGTGTGTGCACTGGGGTGTCTATGAGACCTTTGAGGTAATCCCAGTAGCATCATGCTGTTGTTAATGATAATGATCTCACTGTCATCAGGGTTTCCTAAACAATAATGACACTGTACACTTTGGTGTCTTGTGTGCAGCTGTTTTCATTACAGAGATCACCTTCTATATTTGCCTCTTGAACTGAGTTGAAAAAAGTAGACAGGTAGACTTAGTAGTTCCTAGTTATTATGTAGAACTGGAAATGAGAGCTGAACTGTGGGAATGTTCATGCAAGTTGGTCTGCTGTTAATTAGTCACTGATGAAATTTATATAGCAGCTCTTTATATATATATATATACACACACACATATATATATATATATATTTACTTGTAAGCTTGCCATGTCCTCTTACCATATGATCTTGCTCATGTGATATGAAAGCTTTTGCTTCTTGATTTCTAAATGCAAACTGAAACTCCCAAATTAAGTGATACCCATAAACACAGAATATTGACATTCCCAGACTTCCATTTGAGGGAGTATAAATTAGCAAGGATTTACAATACCAATTTTTATAGATCTGTGGGCAAAGGATAAGAAAAAGCTTAATAATTTTTTGTTAAAAGTGCTAAAGCAGCCAGGCGTTGGTGGAGCACCCCTTTAATCCCAGCACTTGGGAAGCAGAGGCATGCGGATCTCTGTGAGTTCAAGGCCAGCCTGGTCTACAGAGCGAGTGCCAGGACAGCCTCCAAAGGTATACAGAGAAACCCTGTCTCCAAAAAAAAAAAAAAAAAAAAAAAAAAAAAGAAAGAAAAAGTGCTAAAATGCAGTGTTAAGGAAGGGGCAAAAGGAGACATTGCTAAAACCTCATAACGTAAGAATTTTATAAAATAATAATACTTAAGAATACTTAAATTTAATGTTAATGAAGACTGTCATCAATTCTGGAGGCAGCATAGTTTTTGAAATCTTAGTTGGTATTTTATATCCATGGAGATCAGTTAGAAGGGCATATTCTTCAAAATTACCACTAAAGTAGCCCTAACTTGTGAAGGCAATTTAATCATTTGGGCTGATGCTAGATTGTAAATAACTAAATCCAGTCTTAAACACTTTTAAAAAACACTTTAAGACAGACTGTTGCCCATGAAGATATCTTGATTACTAATCTTACCCAAATTGACTTTAAAGAGTTTTGTCAGTGCTGTACTCTCACTCAAAAAGTGACTTTAGGCTTTGATACCTTATGACTCCCAACATTTACAGCAGCTTTTCTTAGCTTGTGTACACAAGAGAGCTAGTAGCTAATGGGAAATATGATATCTGGCTTTTTCCTCTCCTAAAAGAGGAGACTTCCTCCACTGCCACTGTACCTTTTTCTGTTCTTTTTGTCTTGCACAGAAGACTGGCATCTTCCTGTGAAGGGCTTGTGGCAAACCTATCCAACTCGGGGTTCTTCCTCCTTGACACCGATCTGATCCATCATCACCTGAACCAGGCCTCACAGTCTAAGGGTCCAGGTGAGGGCAAGGCAGTCTATGTGTTAAGCCAGTTTCTTTTCTGGTCAGGTAAGTCATGCTCAGGCATGGTCTCTTGCTTCAGTCAGCCTTAGATTTTTAGTGACGTCCAGGGAGAGACACAATTCACTTCCCCACAACCACCACAATCATTCTGCAATCTGCCTCAATTCCTCAGGATTTATTGTCATTTAAAAGCTTTTTGCTGCATAATGTGATCATTTTCAGTATCTTAATTCTAGAAATTTAATAAAGAGATTAAAGACTAGTATGTATACGTAGGATTTTAGTACTGATCCTGTCTTTATTGTTAATGAGCTTGAAGGGTTTGTAGTTAAAAACAAAGGCTAGCGGGCATGACCTTGTGCCGTTATGATTTTAATTTCTTTTACTATTTACTTGCAAATGGATTGAAATCAGAAAGAGGTCCAGAATATTATGGCTGTATATACCTTTATCATCAGGATCGTCTTTGTTGTAGATTCTCTGATTTAATCTAAATGGTTAAGATTCAGGATTTCTCTGTTGCATGCCAGATAAGAAAAACCCAGGATGCATCCTACAAATGGTCTCAGCTAGTTAAAGGCTGGGTTTACATCTTGATGCTGTCTTATAACTTTAGAGGTGAATTGTTGTTTATTTTTTAAAGTTTTTTCTTTTTAAGAGGAAAACAGAATCTACTTTTTGTCCCAGAGTCCTTCAAAATGGTCAGTTTGCTTTTATAAGTGCTAGATTGCATACCATAGCAAGTTTTCAGTTTGTTTCATCATAATGATGTGTGGATTTAATTGGGGGGGGTGTCTCTCTAATGTACTGCAATTTGACTACATATAAACAAATGTAGATTCATTTTCTTGTATTGGCTAATTCTCCAATTGCTTTTTAAGTGACCCCAGCCACTGGAAAGAAAGGATTATCTTCCTCTAAGTGTCCTTGTATCACCCTCTGTCTCTGACTTCTTTTTATTATTCAAAAATCTCTTAAGATTTTAGCAAGAGTACTCACTTTTCTAAGGTGACATCTATCTATTTGCTTACTTGGTCCTGAGTCAATCCCAGGTTAGTATGGGCAGACAGATTTGGGGTGGGGGAGGAAGAGGTTTGAGTCAGGATTTCTCTGGCTTTGGAGGCTGTCCTGGAACTAGCTCTAGTAGACCAGGCTTGTCTTGAACTCACAGAGATCTGCCTGCCTCTGCCCAAATACAAATCACAGGTTTTTCCACCCACCCACAGCACTAGCTATCAGTTAATCCCCCTGTTCCTGTCTACTTGGGTTTAGTTTACAGGGGAATCAAAAACATCTATTAGCTATTTAAGATCTTTGAACAGCAAAGGTTTTATGCTTCAAATTCTAATGGAAAGTTATTTCCCACTAGATAACTCTTTTTAAGATGATTAGATTCCTATACGTGCATTGTATTGAGTATGTAAACATAGCCTAACCCAATCATGTAATATATAAAGTAATTTAAGTGCCTAGAAATTTGAGTCATATTACAAAGCTGGAGTGTTGTGCATATTTTATTGAATATTAGAACTGGGTTATGACAAACTCACCGGGCATGTTTTAGAAGCTGCATAGCAGCAACACAGATAGATATCCCTGGTGCACTTGAATACATTGTTGAAAAATTATCATTTTGAAGAAACTTGAAAGCTATTAATGAAACATGTCTTGGGAGTGGTTGCACTATGAAGTTGATAGGCACCTTTCCTATTTTGTCTCCAGTGTTTACCTTTCATATAATCTCCCTTTTGTAGCCAATACTGTTTTGAGTAGTTGCATATGTAAACTTTTAGGACATTTTCATATTTCTTTTATGAAGCCTCTGAAATATCCATCTAATTAAGAATGAACTAAAATTTAGAGATTTTAAAGATTGTTTTATTCAGGTGTGACAATAATGCCTGCAGGCTCTACTGCTGTGTAGAACTAACTGTGAGCACACATTTGAGAGACCGTGGCTCAACCAAATAACATTTTAAAAATCAGTTTCAGGTCTTTAAAATAGCAGAGCCATTGTGGTGATAATTTTGTTTATAATCTAATAAAGCTTCCCTGAAGATCATAATACAAAGCTAGCCACAATCATAGAAGCCAGGCAGTGGTGGCACACATCTTTAATCCCAGCAGCCACACTAGTTAGCCATAGAAACTGGACAGTGGTGTTGCATGCTTTATAACCCAGCACTAGAGAGGAATATAAGACAGGGTCTCAGTGTATTCAGTCTGCAGTCTAGACAGCCTGAGGAACAGTACAGTTTGGAGATGCAGTCAGAGGCCATGATCACCCCTTCAGTCTGAGCATTGGCAGAGGTCAGAACTCTCTAGTGTCGGGCCGCTTTCCTTTTCTGATTTTCAGCTTCAACTCCAATGTCTGTCCCTGGATTTTCATTATTTGTGCTACATACCATTCACTTTTTCCGTGCTGTCACGGCGTACATTTTAGAGAGAGGCAGCTGCCATGTGCTGTGAAGGTCAATAGATAAAATACAACAAGAAGGTCAAATTTGCTATGAAAAGAAAAAAGTAAATTAATTTACAAATACAAAAGTTGACTATTGAAGTCTTTGATACAATTCCCAGGATGATACAATCCCACAAGAATGATGTTGACACACCATTAGCCTGATGTTCCTTTAAATGTGATAAGTTACATATAAACTGGTTACAGAAAAAAGAAAAGTTATCTATATTATAACAAACCCTGAACTTTTAAAATTATTAAGAATTAAACTATGCAGGCCAGAGCCAAAGTATCTTTGGCTACTTTTAGTCCTTTTGAGAAATATTTATTGTCTATGCTGTGTTTGACCTAACATCCTTATGACTGTCAAAGCCTTTAGCTGTATTTTTAGAAGACTGTTAGCTTCTACCATTCAAAAGCTAGGAATGTCATCAGAAACCACTGAAATCTATAACAGAATTCCCTTACTTTGCTGTAAACCACATACCCATGGTTCCCACCAGTTTACCTAGGAAATGCTTCATTTTTGAATGTCTTTGTTATGAAACTAATAAAATCTCACACAGCTGCTTCCACACTGTGGCATGGCTTTCAGGGCAGTTTGAATTCATGTTCCTGGGCCATAGTCACTCATATTTAGCTTAAGAATAAACTCCTTTCTATTCCCTTTGAGTATCAACATGTATTTCACATAAGGCAGAGCCTGGACCCAGGCATTACAAAGATGACTTCTTCATGGATTCCTTCCTCCTTGTTTTCTGCCCACTCAGGATTTAATTGTATTACTGTGTAAAACATTAACATTAAGATTGTATTTTACATTTCTTTGACTCTGTTTTCTTCATCTGTAAAATTAAAAAAGAGAGAGACCAGTGAATGCTATTTCTTCAAAGAAGCTCTATAAATGAGTACTGTTGAACTGGGATTCTCTGCTCTTGCTTTTGTTTGAACTGTGTCTTCTATTAACTCAAAGTGATGTCTATGCTGCTATTATTTCTAACATAATTTTCTTCTGTTGGTTGGTCTGCTTGATAGCCACTAATGTCTCGAGTTAATAACCACAGAATACTTCAAAAATGTGCTGTGTGCTTCATAAAATGTATCTGTGGTTGCTAAAATATTTTTTGCTTAGAACAACCAAATATAGTTGGCTGTAAAATTATATATTGTTAGAAAATGCTGCTTAAAACAAACAAACTGATTTACTTTCTGTTCTGAAAATATTCAGAAGGATTTGTTATCTCTTGCAGACCTCTCTGCAAACTACTAATGGGATGAACACAATATATCACTTTTATAATAGTGAGCTATTAAAGGCAAGCATAAAGCAGTCTGAAGCCCATAAGTGCTGCCAACAGCTCCTGCTTTAATGAATTCCCTTTTAGATGTCCATTAAATGCTCATGGCAAATGTACTCATAATGGAAATGGCAAATCTAAATGGGTAGATATGAATAATCCATGGAGTTTAAATTCTGTTTATGATCATCTTCACATTTAGTTTTCAAGACAACGCAGTTTAGTTTTCATTACAGTTTGGAATAAAGAGGACAGGGAGTAATTGATTGCTTCAAACAGATTAAAATCAATGGTTTTCTTTTCAAAGAACCAGTTCAATGCAGTAATTCCAACTTTAAACATTGATTTAGGGTACTCAACACAAAATGTTTTGTGTTGTGTGAACTTTTATATAGGAAGACTAATATTAATTTTATTTCCCTATATATCTATATAGTGAAATATAGAGCTTGTTAGGAGCATGTACATGACTTAATAGTGATCTATATTAAGTCATTTTGATATTATTGCAGTCATATAATGAATCAATGAGATTCCCGTCATCACCATAATACTGTTTGTAACCCATTAGCACAGAGAAATTACAACCCATCATACATCATTACTGTGATTGAGGCTTTATTACCATATTCTCAAATTGCTTGCTTGCTATAAAACTAAACAGACACAAGGCAACTATAGGTGAGATATAGACAGCACATTATTGTGCTGCAGTAATGGGGGTAGACTTATGAGGAAAACACTGCTGGCAGCAATAGAAACTCAGGTTTTATTACTGAAAAGGTCAAATATATGTGTTATGTTCAGGTTATTATTTAGTATTGCATGAATCATGTTTTAATGTTTTCTTAAGATCTTTTTCTTCTTACTATATCCTTTCAAAGACAGATTTAAAGAACTTTGAATGTTCTAGACTGCTTGTGAAATCTACCTTTTGCCATTTGTAAGGTTAGATGTTTTACTATCAGTCTTGTATGGTGTGAAGGGTAAGGAAGTCAGTATTCTCTAGATGATACCAGGGGTAAATGCAGTACTGTCCTTAACAGTGAAGAGGAGTGAATTTGGAGCCATGTGGTCCTGGGTGTAAGGAACTTCTGGTGTTCTAGTGAAGTGTTTTACCCACTTGAGTTTGTTCGTCCCCTGCTGAATCTACTGTGTGGGGCTGACAGCATTGCTTGGAGCCACTGGAGTCCACTTCTGAGATGGCTCACTTCTCTGATGGACTCAGAACTGCCTTCTGTGGAGCTGTGTCGTAATCTATATTCCAATTTAGAACCTAACAACAGAAACATCAGACAATATGCAAATTAGATGCCAGAGTTAGCATCAAGTTTATTTATGATTATAAAACACTTTACTAATATATTCTTAGCCAGAGATACCATAATCACCTGGAAATTTTAAAAAGACAGCAGTTCAAAGTGGAACTTTATTCTCAAATTATAATGCCCTTAGAAGCCGTTTATACTACTCTTGTGTTTATCGGAATGTAATTGCTACACCTTGTATAAAGCATATTTTTTAGTTTGCAACCTAGTAGTTGTGGGGTAGAAAGCCTGAATGCTTGTGAAGACTCTGTCTTGACTGTAAGGAGGGTGATGTATGATGGGAAAGCTCAGAACTGTTCTTGCCAAGAGGACTAAGCCTTACTCCATCTAGCATATTCCTGGGTGTGCCCAACTATATAAGCGCCCTTACAACCAACAGCATTCCATGTTTGTCCAAGTATGTCTTTTGAATTTCTTTGATGCATTTTTAACTTTATCTTGGATCATTTCATCACTTCTTAGCAGCCCATTCCTTCCATATTAAAAACAAAGTGAGTACTGCAAAGGCCCAGTACAGGGATGTTGGCCAGCCATGCTGAGACAGAGCCCACAAGAAGGTCCTAAAGCTGTTAAGATGCTCTGGGCTCTACACACAGTGGAAGTGCTTCACCATTGAAATCATCTGTGTCCTTTAATTTCCTCAAGACTTTGGGGGGGGACAGAGAGGAGAATTTGAATAAATAACTTTAAAAATAGATTAGTTGGGCAGATAGTAAATCAATAATTTAGAAAGTACAATAAGAAATTCAAAGTAAATACTAACAGGAAAAATAAAATGAGATAAAGAGTAGAGTGATTTGTGTGTGGTGTATTATTATAGGTTATTTATGGAAAGTCTTTCTAATGAATAACATTTAAGCAAAAATCAAAATAAAGTTTAAGGTAGATCATGTTTATCTGTGGCAAACATGTCCCAGAAAGAGTGAACATGGAGGTTGTGACATAAAAGGGTGTTTATGAAATAGCAAGGTTACTGGATCTGCAAAATGTATTAGGGGTACAAAATAAATTTAAGGTATATTACTAATAATACAGTTTATAAAAATTCAATAGCAGGAGTATTTTTTGTTGGTTTGATAGTTTTTACTGTCAGACGATTAATTCAAAGTCAAATAGAGAATGATTCCAGTAGTTCTTTCTATGGAAGGCGGGGTGGGGGGGCGCTCATGAAAATGACATGGCACTCCTTCCTGTCAAGGACTGAGAATGACTTAAAGGGTTTCTTCTCTCCTTCATCAGGCCTGGTGACAATTACATTTACCCACTGAGCCATCTTGCTGGCCTCTAGCAGCCCTCTTAATAAACTTACAATTACATGTTGTTGTTGTTTTTACATTGAAATATCTTTTAAATGTATTAACTCAATGTTATATATCATTTGTAGAAATGTTTTTTGTTTTAATAAGTTGTGACACAATATTTCCAAATATGAACCATGTACCTGACTGTAAACTTTTGGTAGTTATTAGTTATATCTTAACCAGGGTTTCTATCTGTGATAAACACCATAACCAAAAGCAACTTGGGGAGGAAAGGGTTTACTTCCATCTTATAACTCTTGGGTCACACTACATCACTGAGAGAAGTCAAAGCAGGAACCTTGAAACTGGACCTGAAGCAGAAGCCATGGAGGAATGCTACCTACTGCCTTCCTCAGCCTGCTTTCTTATACAACTCTGGTTCAACTGCCCAGAGTGACACTGCCCATAGTGAGCGTGACCCTCCCATATCAATTATTAATCAAGAAAATCAACCAGAACATAGTAGTCAAATGTTTTCATCTCTACTGCTGGCATAAATAGGTTTCTTACCAAATTTCAGAGAAGATGCTCAGCCAGGCTCAAAGCTCGTTGGAGTGAGTCACCCTGCAGAATGGTATCAGCAGAAGGTGTTCTCAGGTCTTTGCTGGTTATTGATCAGTGTTGTTCTTTTCTAGGCTTCTGGGTTTTTCCTCTTTACATGTCAGCTTTCCTCCTGAGGAAACAAGAAGAAAACCACTTAACCTAAGTGTTGTCATTCCCACCATATTCTGCCTGGGAGATGTCAGTCAGTAAGTCTAGTCCATCCATCCTCAAAGGTTTAGAATGTAGTTGTACCTTGGGTAGGTAGTTATCAAGAGCTTCTGAACTCTTTAAGACCACTGCATTTCAGATACTGAGATCAGCAGAGAGGACCAGTGTGGCAATGCTAGTCAGTGCTTTCTACAAGTGTTCTAGAACCCATAGGAAATGCTGATTCTTCCATGACCCTTCTTAGTTTACCATTCCTCAATCCTAGAGTGTAGATTTTTCTCCTAAAAGCTCATGTCTATGCATCATATGTCTAGTAAGCCATAGAATTTCAAGAATGAAATTTTAGAACTGGCTGAAAGGTGCTTTTATGTCTAAAAAGTAATGAGTCTTTGTCATTTGCATGTAGTCTTGCCTACCTTACAGGAGTTTATGACTAGATCTCTAGGTAAGAAAAGATGGCATTGCCTTGTTGAACTTCAGTGATGTCTGTGATACTTGTAAGTGCTGGTTAGAGTCCTGAAGTTTCAAATAGGATGCAAATGCTGTCAGCTCTCTGAGTTTGAGGCCATTCTCATCTACATAGTGAGCTTCAGGACAGCCAGAACTACATAGAGAAGCTCTTTCCCCAAAAACCAAAACAACAACAAAAACTCACTTAATAATTACATACTCAAGAAGGGAGCAGTGCCACCTTATCAGATGAGCCAAATTGCAGAAAGTTTTCTGTTAAAACTTGTGCTTTGAGCCGGGCGTTGGTGGCATACACCTTTAATCTCAGCACTCGGGAGGCAGAAGCAGGCAGGTCTCTGTGAGTTCGAGGCCACCCTGGTCTATAGAGCGAGTTCCAGGACAGCCTCCAAAATAATACAGAGAAACCCTGTCTCGAAAAACAAACAACAACAAAAAAAAAAAAACTTGTGCTTTGTACTGAGGGGATATATATTACAGATGCTGGGAGAGATAATTAGGTAAAGTATTTTTGTAGTATTCCTTAAAAGATTCATAATTTGTCTCAAAATTAATAAGAATGTCTTTAATGGGCACAGAAGTAGATGAGTCCAAAAAGATGTGCGAGAAAAGTGCAGATGTTGATGTTGTTAAGTATTCTCCTGTACTGCCGTTTTTACTATGCAAAATGATCTTTAGCATGTGACTGTACTTTCATAAAGATGTTCTTTGGTGGTGATTTTTTAAATCTTTATTACTATTTTTAATTATTTGTATGAATGTAGGTATCTCTGGAGAAGAGAGGCATCAGGTCCTCTGGAGCTCAAGTTATAAGTAGTTTTGAGCTACCTGACATGAGTGCTGGAAACCAAACTCTTGTCCTCGGGGAAGAGCAGTATGTGTTCTTAACCACTGAGCCATTTCTCCAGCCCCTTGTTGTAATTCTTCTAAAGTAAATGCATAAGCTGAAATATTCTTTGCAAACTAAAGATCTCTGTGGTTTTTTTTAACCTCTAAACTATTTTATTATGAAAGTTCCAAGAATATCCACAATATAAGGTTGTAGTTGGCCATTGGTGGTGCACTCCTTTAATCCCAGAACTTGGGAGGCAGAGGCAGGTGGATCACTGAGATCCAGGCCAGCCCGATCTACAGAAAATTCCAGAGAAATCAAGGAGGGGAATCGTTTTAAATGACTAAGAACCAGTGGAACTGCTCTTCAAATGTGATCTGGCAGAAACAAATGCCTCTTGAGGGAATATATGTAGGGGCCTGTGTCAAGCCACCTAGTCCATGGGCTTAGACTATAACCTTTTTCTGGTGCCCCCGAGGTACCCTTCTAACATCCTAAGCCCTGGGGACTCCACTGTGAGAACTGTGGACATCTGTAGAAGTTTGTATTTCATGGGCCATGTGTCATTCTTGACTATTAGATGCCATGGCTTCAGTATCATTGTTAGATGACTACATCCACCTACATAAACTATTGTTGTCAACTGGAGTATATTGGAGTATGTCTACTTAGCATGCCGGTAATCAGTGCTGACAACTAGCTATGTGATTATCATCAGATGCTTCTGATTTATTTATATGTATGTAATAAGGAAGCATTTGGCTGGGCCAAATTATAAGTCTCTGTCATTCTGAATGGTAAATACTTATTGAGCATTAGTGAAGTTTTATTCTTCTGTGACAGAAAAGTCTTAAGGTTGGTCCACAGCTTGGAAGGATTTAAACTCATTCATGAGAGAAATCAGCAAATATAAGACTGTTAGAAACAGCCTTTTAATCAATTATTAATGAATAATTTTGGAGTCTTGAGACTCAAACTTACAAAAGGCAACTGAATATAGAAAGAATCTATTTAAACAATACAAAGTTGATATTTGAAATTTAGGTTTTGGGTATGAAAATTGTACATGTACACACTCACAGCTGAGAGCTAGAAATCAATATGGGTTGCGTGTTCTGACCTGTGTGCTGTCTGAGCAGACATGGTATTTTCTTTTTCATGCTGTCTGTGAGTTTTTGATTTATATGACACTATCATTTTAGTGTATTTTGTGAAATGTGTATTGTAGGAAAGAGAATCCAGTATGTGAATTCTTAGGCATTAACAGGATGCATGAATCAAGTTAGTGTGTAATTTAAACATTAAGATTAAAGTGACAAACATGAAAATTATTTATAAGCAAAATAATTTTTTCTACATGTATTCTTAGAATGAAGTTTTCAGATAATTTTAAGGTAGCCTAAACATAGTTTCAGCATATTAAAATGTGTTGCCATTAATTTTTATATTGAAATTTTATTTTACTTAATAAACTCTTTACGCAATTAAACTCTAATTTATTATCTTATTTTTCCTTTTATGGTAATACTATATTTTCTAGCCATCACAGAGAATTTTATATTTATTTGATCGCTCAGTATAATACTTGGATTGGTTTTGTTTTACTCACAAAGGTAAAAAGAACTTCAAATTTACTCATAATAAAAGTATTAGAGAAACTGTCAATAAATTTACTGTTCTAATTGAATCATATGATATCTAAATTGTTGATAATATGATCTGCTCGTTAAACAATAGTGTCTGGAGAAAATGATGGATTAATTGACTGATGGCTAAAGTTTCCCTCAAATATAATGGTTTACCCAGTTTGATTTGATTTGTGTAAAATAACTTTCTCTAATAAACAATTTGCTCAGAGGCAATAGAAGAAATGAATGGTTATCAAACCAAACTTAATTAGTCTATCCTAGATTGATATTACTTGGGGAGTCTTCATTTTAATTGTGGAGTGCTGGATACAAAGAGTTTGGTTCATTATTTTTTCCTGTATAAACACTATTGTGTAACTACCTATGGAATAATAACATGTGAATTCATTTTAATAAATGCTTGTAAAGTGGATTAGCTAATTATGCCAAGCTAAAAATGATTCCTTTAATTATTTTGGATATTTAACTGGTACTTCAATTTTATTATTGTTAGTCTGTAAATGTGATTTGTATTAGCTCTGCCAAGCTAATTATAATGTATAACATAACAATTTGAACAGTTTTATAATGCTTACAGTGCTCTCCTCTCCTGTGCAAGAGAAAACATTTCTACATTACATGAAGATAAAGGTTTGACACGATTTCAGAGCAAAGGGATGGCAAAATGTTTGTAAAGAGAAAAACACCTGTCAGTTTCCAGCTTAATACTCTTTTATACTTATATGTATGAGGAGAATAAACAGCTGTCATTCAAGAGAAGCTAAAACTAATGGCTCATTAATATATTTTAAGATATGGTACCACATAAGCCATGTGCCTTAAGTCTAGGAAGGTATGTAGTCTTCATTCCTTTCCATAATGTGAAGGCTTCTGTCCTCACTCTCAAGTAGAAAGATTTTTTTAAAATAACATTCTGGGTGTGACAAACAATGTTTCCCTTCATCACTTTTACTTAGCAGGCTAAATCTAATTGTATTTGAATCTGAAATCAATGGGGGGAAAAGAGCTTTGGTAATACATAAATAGCATCCAAGTTTAGTCCTTCTGAAAAAAAAAAGTAAATAACCTTGACAAGAATATGCAGCCTAAAACATTTTTTATCTCGTAAATTAGCATATAGTAAAGTTAACTTTTTCTCTTTGGTTTTGTTCGTTTCAAACTGTAGCCATCAAGACCATGCCCTGCCTTTGTGTCTTTTCTCCCCATAACAACCACTGATAGTGCTCACTGCTATCCTTGGGCCTTTTTCTAGAATGTAATATAAGTGTGATTATAAATGATTTGACCTGTCTTTCCCTCTTCAAATTCAATTTAGCAACATTAGTATCAGTTTTTTAGTTAATATAAATGCTCTACTCTATATGGACGTTAGTGTGCCTGAACTAGATGCCACAGATGTTGTTAGAACTTGATTTTTATCATTATTTACTGCATGTTGTTCTACTTTTTCTTCCTTGAGATGGGGTCTCCCTGTGTTGCCCTGGCTAGCATTGAACTCATCCTATCTCATCCTCCTGCCTTGCTTGAATTTATTAGGTGCACAAAAACTGTATAGATGGCAAATTTCCTTACAAAATGCTTGAACCAGTTTGGACTTTATTACTTTGCCCTTGTAATTTTGGCAAATCTAGGTATAGACCTTTTTGCTTTTAATTTACATTACATTAAACATTATGATGTTTGTGCCAATACTGCTATATCACTTTTCTAATGTGATCTGTATTTCAACACCATCTTATTTGCAAATCCCAGACAATTTTTAAAATATTTATTTATTTATATTTTGTGTGCATTGGTGTTCTGCCTCCATGTATGTCTGTGTGAGTATACCAGATTCCCTGGAACTGGAGTTATAGACATTTGATAACTGCCCTGTGAGTGCTAAGAATTGAATCTAAGTCTTCTGGAAGAGCAGCCAGGTCTCTTAACTGCTGAGCCATCTCTCCAGTCCTCCCAGACACTGTTTGCTGAAATTAGTTGGAGAGGGAGGTTGCTTGTTTGTTTTTACCATTCAATAGAGTTGTAACAAATCAGAAGCAGAGATACACAACTAAGCACTGAGCCAAACTCCTGGAATCTAGTTTTGGAGAGGGAGGGATGATGAGCAAAGGGGTCAAGACCATGCTGGAGAAACCCACAGAAAACAGCTGACCTGAGCAAGGGGCAGCTCATGGACCCCAGACTGACAGCTGGGGAACCAGTATAAGACTTAACCAGGCCCTCTGATCATGGGTGTTACTTGGGGGGCTTGGGCAGTCTATAGAACCTCAGGCAGTGAAACCAGTATTTATCCCTTGTGCACGAATGGGCTTTGCAAGCCCTTTCCCAATTGAGGGATACTCTCTCAGCATAGATACACAGAGGAGGGGAGTGGTAGGTCCTGCCCCAAATGATGTAACAGACTTTGATGATCTTCCCTGAGAAGTGGATGGGGGGGCTAGGAGGTAGAGGTTGGGGGAAGAATGGAAGGACAGGAGGGAGAGGGAACTGGGATTCGTATGTAAAATAGGATTGTTTTTTAATTTAAATAAAAATTAATTTAAAAAAGAAAAAATCTCATAGTTTTAATTTGTTTTTTCTTAATGGATTAATGATATTGACCATCTTTTCATATACTTAGTTCTTCCTCTATATGTGCTGGACAAGTATCAGTTCAAATCTTTTACCTGTTTCCAAGTTAGGTCATTTCTTTTGCTGCTATTGAAACTTTATTTGCAGATTTTTTTCTCAGATGAGACTCTGACAAGTGCTTTCTCTTCATGTTTTTTTCTCAGATGAGACTCTGACAAGTGCTTTCTCTTCATGTTTTTTTCTCAGATGAGACTCTGACAAGTGCTTTCTCTTCATGTTTTTTTGTCTGTGATTTAATAGTGGCCATAAACACCAAAGGTTATTCATTTGGATGAAGTGTCATTATTAGCTTTTCTTTTATGCATTATACTTTTCTGTCACATTTTCTCCTGAAGTTATGTAATTTCTACACATCTTTTGGAACATTCACGTCCCATTATTTTATTTTAAACTCTATATTTCTACATTTAATGTGGATTTCTAATAGACAGCACCATCAGTTCTTTATTTTTTAATCCATTCATTCAGACTCTGTCTTTTAATAATGTATTTTTACAATTGTGTTTGATTATTATTGATGTTTTATTTTAGTCTACTTTCATTTATTAGCTATTTGATCCCTCTAGATTTATTTTTCTTAGGACTTTTCAATACTGCTCTAGCAAAGATTGTGTATACACATTTCACTGATTTGTGGAATTGAGCTGAATTTGGAAATTTATCCGTCTACTAACAAATATTTTTGCTAAATATATTAAAATCTGTTAAAATGTTATAATCTGTGCCTTTAATCATTATACAAATTTCAAAGACATTTTTCTTGATTTAAAAAAACAAAGAGTGAAGGGAATTCATTATTAGTTAACCTTTCCTAAAAATCTGCTGTACAACTCAGCCATACAAAGGAAGTTAGTTGGATTTATTTCTCTATTCTGATGATTTGTCTTTTTATGGTACTTTACTCTATTAGTATTTCAGATTATCAAAAATAATTAAAGCTTAGTTCTGTATTTGCATCTTTTGTTGCTCAGCTTCTCACATGCTCCTTTCTGTTTGATTGATTTTTCAAGTGTCAATTTTTATTGTGTCTTTAATTCCTTTTCTGTAACTTTTAAAGCTATTTTCTTCATGTCTGTCATGGAGATTAGCAGTCAGAACCCAGAGTTTATAACAGTCTAATTTGAGTTGATACCCAGTTCACTTCTTTGGCATCTGTTTACTCTTATGTCGCGCCCTTTGTTGTTGCTGTTGTGGATTATATCAGTGTACATTATGTTCTCAGCAACAATGATTTAGAATGCCTTCGTTGTTACAAAACAAAGGGAAGTCTACACAAGTTGCCAGGGTTTGCTCTGATTCTTTGTGTGGGTGTGTTTTAGATAGAGTGCTGTGTTCTTTCTTTGCATCTTCAAAGATTTCTGTAGGACATGCCCACTAGTGGCCAACTCCCAGAGCTTGCTTTCATTGTCATTACTTTTATAGTTCTTATTGCCATTAGTAAATCATGGGAGGTCAGATTTTTCACTCTCAGTTTTGAAGGAGAGTTTTACTAGATATAAAATTCTTTGTTACACCTTTTCCTTTCTGCATTTTCAGTGTGTTATACTCTGCTTTTTATTACCACCATGGTTTCTGATAAGAAGTTGGTGATACTAGTCTTATAAGAAATCTTTGGATGTGATCAGCCACTCGTCTCTTGCTATTTTCAAGATTTTCTATCTTTTGAAGGTCTCACTGTGTTTTCTATTGCAGCCTTTACCCACATTTATACTCACACAGATCTGTATATCTTGCAAGTAGAACCTAGAATCCATGTATGAGATAAAACATTCAGTGTTTGTCTTCTTGAACCCTGGTTGCCTCACTTAATGTAATGTTTTCCAGATCCATCCATTTTCTTGCAAAGTTATAATTTCAGTTTTCTTAATGG
Organism: Mesocricetus auratus; assembly: GCF_017639785.1. Taxonomy (NCBI): domain Eukaryota; kingdom Metazoa; phylum Chordata; class Mammalia; order Rodentia; family Cricetidae; genus Mesocricetus; species Mesocricetus auratus. Next base: position 13,729,524 of record NW_024429191.1, on the reverse strand, counting down.
CCCATTATATATACATATATATTTTTTCATTATTCTTTTATCTTCCTATGGCCATCTAGCTATGCCCTCCTCTTTCCTATTTGTCATGAAAAGGTTGGTAACCAGCATGGATGTGCTAGTAACTGTGTAGTAGGATGTTGTGTGGGCATCAGTACAGCATTGTTGTAGCTAAATCATATGGTAATTGTATTTTTATTTTCTCAGATACTTGTATACCAGTGGGCGGTACCACAAGCAGTGAATAAGGTTCCTCTTTCTCCCAATCTTTGCCAGCATTCATTGTCATTCTTCTGATTTACTGGTAGTCATTCTGACTCAGGCAAGATGGAATCACAAAGTAGTTTTAATTTACCTTTCTTGATGTGTAGGGAGTTAAACCTGAAAAATATTTTTGGTCATTTGTTATTATAATAAGCACGCATACACAGAAACATACAAGCACATGCACACCATTCTGAAATATAGCTAGTGAAGACTTTTCACTCGTTTTGTAGAATGCCTCACACTCTATGGGTAATTTCATTTGCTGTCCAGAAGCTTTTTAATGTTATATAATCGTGTTTGTCAATTGATGGGACTGTTTCCTGTGCTACTGGAGTTGTATTGAGAAATTCTTATCTATATCTATATCCTGAAGGCTTTACCCTTAGTAATTTTCAGTGTTTCTGGTTTTGCATTAAAGTTTTTGATCCAGTTTGAGTTGTTTGTACAGAGTGATAGATAAGGACCTAATTTCATTCTTCTGTGGACAGACATACAATTTTACCAGCGCCCTTTATTAAAAAGTTATCTTTGTCTTGATCATGGTTTTGACGCTTTTATTAAAAAAATTAGGTATCTATTGCTGCCTGAGTTTATCTTTGAATTGTTTCACTGATCTGTGTGTCTGGTTTTTATACCAAGATCATTTTTTCACTATTGCTCTGTAGTATAGTTTGAGGCCAGATGATATGCTTCTGACAATGTTCTTTCTGCTTAGAATTGCTCTAGGTTATCTGGTCTGAGTATTTACAATGAATGCTATGATTTTTTTTCTTAACTGTGAATGAAGAATGTCATTCACATAAAATTTTCTTATGGAGATGTCACTGAGTCTGTAGATTACTTTTGGTAATACAGTCATCTTCATAGTATTGATTCTACTGGTGCAGGAGCATAGAGGCTCTTTCTGTTGTCTCGTGTCTTTGTTATCTTTTTTCAGTGTCTTACATTTTGTTTACAGAGGTCTTTTACTTCTTGGCTAGTTTAGTAGGGAGACGTTTTTATTTACAAACAATCTTATTTATTGCATCTATTTATTATATGTGTGTATGTGCATACATTCCAGTTTGTATATTGTATGTTTTGTGTGTTGATTTTATATTCTGCAACTTTACTGAAAGTATTTATCAGTTCCAAAAGATCTCTGATTTTTGTCCACAGAGTCTTAAATATACAATCATGTTCTCTATAAAGAGTTAATAGCCAATGCTATAGGGGATACAATATATTTACCAGAGAGAGAGAGTCACACAAGCTGGGAGTCAGAAGCTTGGCCGGCTTCCAAAAGAGGAGGTCCTTTTTCCTTTAGCTTCCTTTTATCTCTACCTGTGCTAATTTACTTGTCCCCGCCCTCATGGGCGGATAGCTTTGTGGGTTTCACTCCTACAAGTTAACTTCTTCCTTTCCAATTTTAGACCTTTTATATTTTTCTTGTCTTAACTTACTACTCTAGCTAAGACTTCAAACACCATATTTAGTAATGGTGCAGAGTGTGTACTCTTGCCTCATCTCAGACTTGATAGGTAATTGTGTCAGGTTTTCCCCACTTAGCATAATGTTGACTATAGGTTTGTTGTATAGTAGCCTTTATTATTTTGATCTATATACTTTACATTCCTAATATTTTCAAGACTTTGTCATAAAGTTCTATTGAACTTTCCCAAAACCTTTTCTGAATCTATTGAGATAATATGATTTCTGTCTTTAAATCTATTAATATGAAGTATTTTATTTATTGATGTGTGTGCCAAACCAACCTTGCACTCCTAGGTTGAAACCAACTTGTGACATATGTTCTTCTTGATGTGCTCTTGAATTAGGCTTATATTTTCTTGAGGACTTTTATATGTTCATCATGAAGATTGATCTGTAGCTACCAGCTTGATTTCTTGCATTCCTTTGTTCATTCTTGTTTCCTTTTGTCTTTTCCCAGTTTGGGTATCAAGCTTCAAAGAATTTGTTAATTGTCTTTGTTAACTAACTGTTAACTTGACAGAGTCTTACAGTACCAGAATCTAGATCCGATCGGCCTGTGGGCATTGTTGAGAAGGCCCAATTTACTGTGGGCTGCCCCATTCCCTGGCAAATGGTCCTGGAATATATATATGAAAACTATATGCATGAACCTGTGAGTTAAACAAGAAGCAGAGTTCCTCTATGATTTGTGCTTTAAATTTCTGCTTGACTCCCTGCCCTAACATTCAAGACTGTTAAAGAGTAGACTGTAACGCGTATGCTAAAGTAAACCTTTCTCCACCTTAACTTTTTGGTCAGAGTGTTTTATTACATTAGCTGAGATAAAACTAGGACAGAAGTGTTCTTTTTCTTCCTCTATTGTAGAACCAGTTTAAGAAATGTTGATGTTAGATCCTCCTTGACTGGTAGAATATAGGAGTAAGTCTATTCAACCATAGGCTTTTTTTTTTAATAGAAAACGTTTTTTATTTACAGTCTTATTTTACATATCAACTCCCATCCTTCCATGCCCCCCCATTCCACCCCCATTTACTCCCTAGGGAGGGTGAGGCCTTCCATGGGGGATCATCAAAGTCTGTCACATCATTTGGGAGAGGGCTTCCATGTGTCTGGGCTGTATAGTATCCCTCCATAGGGAATGGGCTCCCAAAGTCCATTTGTGCACTAGGGATAAATACTGGTTCCACTATTAGAGGTTCCATAGACTGGCCAGGCCTCCTAACTGGCATTCACATTCAGAGGGTTCAGTTCAATGTTGGTTCCCCAGCTTTACGATTGGGGTCTAATAGGGAGACTTTTAATGACTGCTTCAACTCATTTCTTGATTTAGGATTTTTAGTTTTTTTATGTCTTCTGACATTAAATTGAGTGGTATATGTATGTTAGAAATGTATCAGTCTTAGAGACTTTCCAACTTGTTAGGGTTTAAAGGCCCAAGTATTTTCTCATGAGAGTTGAGAGGTGCACTTGTCTGCGGGATAATGACAAGTCATTAGGAGTCTGTTTAATACTATATCAAGTTAGCAGAATAATAGTAGTGGATTTTCCTGTAAGGTCTATGACCTGTCTAGACCCAGGTTCTTGCCCTAATAACAATGTCAGGTATGGGCTCTATCTTGTGGGTCAAGATTTAAATCCAGTCAGAATGTGTTTTATTACTTTCATGATCTGGGTGCTAGTGTTGCACCAATGGGCATGTTTTGCTAGGCCTGTTATTTTTGTACCTTGCCACATTCACAATTGCTAGTGTGGACAGCACAGTTTCTAGAACAGTAAAAGCCAGCCAGTAGGGATGAAGCTTCCAGTTCATCATGAGCTTAGTTTTTCCATGTTCTGTGATTCTGGTTTCCTATAATTCTCTACATAGAAATTACTGATTTAATTGTGCCACTTAGTTTTTCCATTCTGCCATACATTTCCTGTAACTGTGCCTTCATCCATGAACAGAAGGAATAGAAACACAAGAAACATCCCTGGTGATGTAGGATTCTTGAAAGCAGCCTGCTGTACCTCCTTGGGTTGTTGGACATCCAGGTGGGAAATGAATGGAAAAGTAAGATTGTCTCCCTCCTGTTAACCCTAATTAGTAACAGATCCACTTCTTGACCCAACTTCGAGGACTTCTCTTAACATTTGTTTTCCTTTTCATGCACAATATTTATTAGCCTTGCCAATACTGGATATGAAAAAGAAAAACTCATCACTCTCAATATACTTTGAATTGGGGATTTTCCCTTCTTAATTACTTTTCCTGTGGCTGTGATAAGAATACCCTGACAAGCAGTGGAAGAGGAAACAGATGTTTTGACTCATAATTTGAGGGTATTTCCCACTAACAAAACCAATGCTATGTTAACATTGAGTCTTCCCCTTTGCAGTAGGTCTCATTACTGTAATATATAATAATGTTCTTTGTGTCTTTGCAATGTTATATACTATAAGGCGGTTAATTTTAATACTATCCATTCATTTTTCCTAAAAAAAAGAAAAAGGACTCTTGCATTTTATAAGTGACAAGTAATGGTGAGCTCATTTATTATTTAATAAAATGAATAATTTCAGAATTTATATGTGCAAAATAAGTGTGATTGCTTAAGCTGTTTCCTGTGACAAAGCAGCCTAATCTTCGAATCCATTTAATTGAACAACCCTATGTGGCCGTATCCCAAGTTTAGAAAATACTGTAATATAAAGTGGAATACTATTCAGTTGTAAAGACAAATATAATCATAAAATTTATAAGAAAATGAATGGACTTAGAATATATAACATTAGGCAAGGTCTCACAATCTCAGGGGAAAAAAAACATGTACTCTTCTTCATGCAAAATCAAACCAAAAATATCAATGTGTGTATACATAAATGTACACGTAGGCACATAGTAAAATGTAGAAAAGAACAAGGAAGGCTATATATTAGAAAATGAGGAAGGATTGAATACAGGTAAGGAATGTGAGTTATGATGAGAGTATGAAGCTAATTGTTTTTCTAGTTATAACTGTTGTGGAATTTTCTATTTTTGTTACTAGATAAGTGCAGACATAGGCAGAACTCTGTAAGTTCAAGGCCACCTTGGTCTTCATAGCCAGTTCCAGGCCAGCCAGGGCTACACAGTAACCTCCCCCCTTTACTCTATGGGATGGTGGCCTAGGAACTATCAAACTTACTGAAGTCAGTATATGAGGTCATTTAATGACATCATCAGCTTCCTCATTCAAGTATGTGATTAAACAGTACCCACATTTCTGCTGAGTAAAGCTCTAACCAAAAGGAAGCTTATTGAATAGTGCCATCTATATGACATAGTAGGAAAAGCAGGGCTCTTGAGGACGCAAGTCAGAGTGGGTGAATATCATAAAATCAGAGAGAGAGGAATGGGTGACTACAAAAGGACAAAATAGAAGTTTTAGAGTGATGAATCTGGTGCACTCAGTACTGGCAGAATGGATAGATGTGTTTATGACAATTCATTACAGAATTACTTTATCGGTATAATTTTTTCCTTGAAAATAGTCTTTTCTCATGCAATACATCTGGACCACAGTTTCCCCTTATCTGCTAACCATCCCCAGGTCCACTCCCTGTGTCTCCCTTCATAAAGGAATAGGCCTCCAAGAGACTACAAAACAGAATACAATAACACAAGGTAAAAACCCTCATACTGAAGCTGGCCAAGGCATCCCAATAGGATGAAAAGAGTTCAAAGAGTAGGCAAAAGAGTCAGAGACATACCCGTTCCCACAGTTAAAAGCCCCACATAAACACCAAGCTAACAGCTGTAACATACATGCAGAGGACCTGGTGCAGACCCCTGCAAGCTCCATGCTTGCTGCTTCAGTCTCTGAGCCCAAATGCTGCCTGCTTAATTGATTCAGTGAGCTATGTTCTCCTGACATCCCCTCTGATGCCTATACTTTTTGACCCCCACTTCCAAGTGATTCCCAAGCTCTGAGGAGAGGGACCCAATGGAGACTTCCAATTTAGACTCATTCTCCACACAATGTCTGGCTATGACTCTCTGTATCTGTTCCCATCTGCTGCCAGAGGAGGGCTCTCTGATGATGACTAGACAATGCGCCAAATATATTTGTCTTTCTGGGTCTGGGTTACCTCACTCATGTTGTTTTTTTTTCTTTTCTCTTTTTTTTTCCTTAGTTCCATCCATTTGCTTACAAATTTCTTGATGTCATTTTTTTGACCACTGAATAAATACTCCCTTGTGTAAACGTGCCCCATTTTCCTTATTCATTCTTCATTTGAGGAGCATCTAAGTTGTTTCCAGTTTCTGGCTATTATGAATAAAGCTGTAATGAACATAGTTGAGCAAATGTCCTTTGGGTATATGCACAAGAAAGTTATAGCTGAGTCTTGAGGTAGATCGATTCCCAATTTTTTGAGGAACTAACATATTGATTTGAATATTGACTGTACAAGTTTGCATTCCTACGAGCAATGGAGAAATATTCTCTATGATCCACATCCTCTATAGCAAGAGGTGTCACTTCTGTTACTGATCTTAGTCATTCTGACAGATGTAGTAAGATGGAATCTCAAAGTAGTTTTGATTTGCATTTCCCTGATGGCTAAGAATGGTAAACATTTCTTTAAGTTTTTCTCAGCGTTTTGAGATTTCTCTATTGAGAATAATGCTTAGATCAGTACCCCCATTTTAAATTGGATTAATTTGTTTTTGATATCTAGTTTCTTGAGTTCTTTAAATATTTTGAATATTAGTCCTATATCTGATGTGACATTGGTAAAAATCTTTTCCCACTCTGTAGCCTACCATTTTGTCTGATTGATGGTGACTTTTGCCTTACAGAAGCTTGTCAATTTCATGAGGTCCCATTTATTAATTGTTGATCTTAGTGCACTAATTTTTTTATATCCAGCTACTTTGTTGAAAGTATTCATCAACTGTTGGAGGCACACTGCCTGGACATCCTGGTGCTGTCTCCCACTCCCACCCCCACTCCCTGTACACCTTCACGTAACATGGATTTCATGTCATTCAGACTGATTAGAGAGTAACTTAATATGACCTTACCTAATTGGATAATGTATGCATATTTGCCAGTGAACATAAACATTAAACCAGATCTATACCTGGATGCTGTTCTTTGAAGTCTGCTTCCAGGGAAATTCATCCTGACTCTGTCTCCCTCACCCTTCCCCCACTGAGCCAGCCAGTGAGAATGAGCAAAGACCCCACAAGCTGTAGGAGATCCCTGGTGTAATTTCTAAGTTCTCTTATGTGTACTATCAGATCATCTGCAAATAATGATATTTTGATGTCTTCCTTTCCAATTTGTATTCCCCGATCTCCTTCAGTTGTGTTACTGCTCTAGCTAAAACTTCAAGTACTATATTAAATAGATATGATTTGAGTAGACAACCTTGTCTTGTTCCTGTAGTGGAATTGCTTTAACTTTCTCTCCATTTAATTTGATGTTGGCTATAGGCTTGCTATAAATTGACTTTATTCTGTTTAAGTATGTCCCTTGTATCCCTGATCTCTCCAAGACTTTTATCATGAATGGGTGTTGAATTTTATCAAAGGCCTTTTCTGTATCTAATTAGACGATAATGTTTTTTTTTCTTTACATTTACTGATTTTTGTGTATTGAACCATCTGTGCATCTCTGGGATGAATCCTACTTGTTGTGGTAGACAATCTTGGATGTGTTCTTGAATTCAATTTGCGCGTATTATATTGAGTATTTTTGCATCTATGTTCAGTAGGGAAATTGGTCTGTAATTTTCTTTGTTGAGTCTTTCTGTGGTTTGGGTATCAGAGTCAACTGTGGCCTTATAAAAACAAATTGAGAAATGTTCTTCTGTATCTATGAATTATTTTATGGAATAATTTGAGGAGTATCACCATTAACTCATCTTTGAAAGTCTCATAGAATTGTTATTACTAGATTTGGTATTTATAGTGTCCCAGATTTCCTGACTGTTTTATATCAGGAATTGTTTAGATTTAACATTTTCTTTGACCAGTTATCCATTTCTTCTGTCGTATCTTCTTCAGTGCCTGAGATTCTCTTCCATTTCTTGTATTGTGTTGGTAAAGCTTGCTTGTGTAGTTCCTGTTCAAATTCCTAAACTTCTCATTTCCAGCATTCCCTCCATTTGTTTCCTTATTGCTTCTATTTCCATTTTAAGGTCTTGAACAGTTTTATTCATTTTGGTCAGCTGTTTTTTCTTGGCTTTCTTTAAGGTATTTACTCATTTTGTCTAATTGTGTTTTCCTGGCTCGAAGGAACTTATTCATTTCTTCTAGTTGTTTGTTTGTGTTTTCCTGGATTTCATTATGTGATCATATTTTTATTTCTTCTTTTAGAACCTGTATCATCTTAATGATTAGTTTTAAAATATTATTTTCATGTGCATTGGCATTTTTGCCATGAGCATTGGGTCCCCTGAAACTAGAGGTACAGACGGGTGTGAGCTGCCATGTGGGTGCTGGGATTTGAACCCAGGTACTCTAGAAGATCAGTGCTGTTAACTACTGAGACATATTGCCCTATCTGTTACTGTGTTCTTATTCTAGCATCTAGGCATCTGGGTTTGGGGTGGTTATAGGTCTAGGTGCTGTTTTCTTGATTTGTCTTTGTTAGGTGGGTGTTTTGTTTCTTGGCTTCCATTTCCTGTTTGGATTTTCAGAGAGCATGGATGATTGTAACCTGTTTTTGCTGTGTTGCTGCCTGCTCAGCCAGGTGTGTTCACCAGGAATGCCTGCTAATGTTGGAGACTGGGATGCAGGGAAACTGCAGCTGTTGATATGTTGAAGAACCAGGGAGGAGCCTGAGGAATCCTGTCTGGTCCTCTGACAGTCATGGCCTGTTGCTGGGCAGGGAGTCTGGTATAAATCCTTAAATCAATTAATATATGCATGACTATCCCAGTCTGGACAGAGGCTGTAAGAAATAACTCTAAAGATATTACAAATATTACACAGCCTTGGGAACAGAGATGTAAATTGGGGGAGGGGCTATCCTAAGGAAGGTTGGACAGTGACATTTCAGTCTGGTAGCATAATACTTAACACAAAAATTGCATACACCTTGTTCCCTAGTTGGTAAGTTTGTTTCTCAAAGGTATAGGTTAGCAATTTGAAAACTCCTTTACACTTATTTGAGTTTTGCACAGATAAACATAGTTTTTAGACAGGTTTCTCATGTGAGAGTCAAAAGTTACAAATAAACGAAGGGAAAACCAATAAGAACTCTACAATGCTAAAGAGGCCTGAGCTGAGACTCATATTAATGTTTATGTGGATATAAAGATAAAAACTACCTGGCTATTTGTATCCATTCAGGTAATGCACATATGTCTAATCCCAGCTATGTCTGCTGATAGTCCAGAAGCATTTGCTCCTAACCCCAGGAGCAACTAACATACTCACCTAAATTGTGGTTTATATATATCAGTTTCCAATAAAAGAAACCAAGGCTCCTTGGGTAAGTAACCAATTCTAGATCTGGTACAAGAAAACACAGTGTGAACCTGGACTGTGATGTAGGATCAGAAAGTAAGGAGGTGATATTAAGAGAATGAAAACAGCAGTTGAGATAATTTCAGTAATAAAGTTAGATAATATATTTCATTGTAACTCAAAAATAATATTCTTGTTCATAATGATGTAACACATGAACTGATTCATTTCTAGGGAAAGGGACAAACCCTAGTAGAAGAGTTCCCAGTGACTATATAGACACTGTTGGAAATGGTGCTTGACCTTATCCCTGCGTCTGAGCTGAACTTGGTGACTTGCTTCCAGAGAGTAGACTATATAAAGGCCTAAGTAGGTAGCTTGACACGCAAGAAAAATGGCAGATATTCCCTGCTCTAGTGACCTTTGATAATCATGTGGTGGCACATGTGTACTTTTCTCACTTATTAGGAAAAACTTCCAGCACACCCAAATTGAAGACAGCTCAACAAATACCTAACTGTTGTTCTTCAAAGTATCAAGGATGTGGAAAACAGTCTGAACAGCTAACAAAAGCTGGAGACTAAGAAGACATAACATTTAAATGAATGCCAAACCTAGAATGTGAGAAAGACATGAATGCACAAACAGGGGAGATTCAAATAAAGTCTATCAAGTACTAATGCAACCATTTTAGTTTTGATTTGCTTTGGTTTAAAAAGCTGCTGACATTAAAGAAACTGCTGGCCTAGAGAGCTGACCTAGAAGTTAAGAGCACTGTCTATTCTTGCAGAGGATCTGATTCATTCTCAGCACCCACATGGCAATGCACAATCATCTCTAACTCCAGTTCCAGGAGATCCAATACCATCTTCTCGCTTTCACATATCATGCATAGAAAAACACACCAAAAAGAAGCTAGGTAAAGAATATATAGAAACTTTTATCTTTGCAACATTCTCATAAATCTAAATTTATGCCAGGCTATAATATAGTTGCATTTTGTCCAAGTGTATGTTTATGCAAGCATTTCTTTGTTTACATCTCATCCTTTTATGAATTGCCTCTCATAACTTCGTATGTTTATTTGGGTAGCTTGCACTTTCACATGTAGTTGCTTCCCGTGCTTTACCACTGCAGTGTCTTGTTCTGGAATCTTTAGAAGTTACATCTATAGTCGGAGAGACTTGTTTGTATTTTTTGTGTGGTATTTTTGAGACATTGGTATGCTCAAAGGAAAGATTCTCTTTTTATTGCTTTAAATACTGTGACCTTTTACGTACTACTCACTTTAGAAACACAAGATTGCAGGTGTGGGAAGGTGGATCAGTAGTTAAAGTGTCTGCTATACAAAAATGAAGACCTAGGTAAGATCCTGGCACCTATGTAATAGCCAGGCATGTCAGTACATATGCGTATCCCCAGTACTGTGGGGATGGAGACAGAGGGATGCCTAGAGGTCCGCAGCCAGCTGTCCTATCCAACTTGTGAGCTCCAGGTACAGTAAAAGACTCAATCTCAGAAAATAAGCAATAGAGCAAGACACCCAAGGTGGCCTCTGGTGTCAGCATACACTTATAAGCACACACGCACACACACAAGAAAAAAACCTTGAATTATAAAATATTTCTAAAAGATTACAAGTAGTAAAGAGAGTAGCTAAGACTCGATTGTCCTAACACTGTATATCATATATGTGAATCATCAGTGGTAGATGTAAATTGTCCTATTTGTATTGTCAAGTAGTATATATATAAATAAATATATATATATACACACCTGCATGCTCAAATACTGTATTATATATTGTTATATAGATATAGTATAATTTTTAGCCAGAAATAGCAGTAAACATCTTTGTATGTATGAATTTGTGCTGCTTGTTCTAATAAAGTACTAGAAGTTAACTTTTATATGTAAAGAATTTCTGTGGCACAGAATATATATGGTTAAAATTTTGGTATGAATGGCCAAATTAAGTTCTTAACTAGCATAAGGTTGTTTTCACATATGTGATTTCACAGACTTTGATCTTTTTATATCATATTCATTCAGCAGTTTGTGAAGATCTGAGATGGTGTCTAAGAGGTTTTATTTCCATCCATACTGACCAATATTACTCAAATGGCTGAGAAACATTTAAAGACATGTTCAACATCTGTAGCCATCAGTGATTTTATAATAGTCAGAAGCTGCAAAAAAACTATCTGGATGTCTCTCAATAGAAGAATGAATAAAGAAAATGTGGCACATTTACACAGTGGAGTATAACTCAGCTGTTAAAAAAATGACATCTTGAAATTTGTAGGCAAATGGATGACACTAGAAGAAAGCATCCTGAGTGAGTTAACGCAGTCACAGAAAGACAAGCAGAGTATGTACTCACTCACATATGGATATTAGACATAGAGCAAAGGATAACCATCCTACAATCCTCACCACCAGGGAAACTAGGAAACAAGGACTGTAAAAGGTTTGAAAGAGGCACGCAGGAGGCAGAGGACAGAAAATCACTTCCAGTCTGAGGACAGCCTATTCTACACAGTGGGATGCAGGCCCAGCCAGAGCTGTGTAGTGAGACTCTGTTTTAAAAGAACAAAAAAAAAAAACTATAATATAAGGCATAGGGTAGATCTGAACAAAGGGCAGTAGCATAGTTAAAGAAATATAATAGTCTGTGATTCACACAATTTATGAGAATAGCAAGGTAAAAGTGCATTGTCATCCGTGCAAGTGTTAAGCTAAAACTATTATCTCATGTATTTCTATAATACAAAGAACATGTTTCCATGCCTTTATTTTCCATTTGTTTTCTTTTTCTGTATACTTCCTGGTTGTGTTCTTTGCTCATTCATTATCTGGTTTTATCATTTTTCATATTGACCTATAAGGACTCTGTCATATATTGCAGCTTTCCCTAATTTATTATTTGCATCATAACTTTTTATGGTATGCTTTTTTTATATATAAAGAAAATTTACTCTGTTTCCCTGGGGGGTGGGTGTTAGGTGTTTGTTTAATCCAAGAGAGTTACTGCCTAAGTAACATTTAAGATGCCTAAAGATTGAGCAGGAAAAGCATTTGGTTTGTTAGAATTACCAAGAAGTTTTCTGGAAGTTTTTCTCTTTTTGTTTGTTTGTTTTTTACACATGTTTTTCATTTAGCCCACATTTGCCATCAATTCCATTATTCTCCTTCTACCTCTCAAGTACTAGAATTACAGGCTGGGCCACCATGCCTGTCTTTAGAAAATTCATCTAAGATCTGTCTTTGCAAAAATGAGGATATTTAATATGCCATCAACTTTATACTATGTGAATAAAATTTATCTTCATTATAGTCCTTAAACTATATAGCTATATGTTACATGTAATCCAAACATAAATGTATTTTATAATGGTACAAAGAGTTGCTTTGTTGTTTACAGCTCTTTAGATCTTACTATTATCCTCTGTGAAAATACTTTAGGAGACCCCCCCATCTCCTAGCCTCAGGAATGAAGATATACACAGGCCCAACCAATCAGATCACTCTATTTTCACCATAATTATTGCTTTAATACAGGCATATGAACCAACACAGACCAAGTTAGTGGTACTTCAGTTCTGAAGCATCCTGAAACTGGTTGGAAAGAGAAGCTGTCTTCTCACTGAATTTATGGTTGGGGACGTCAGAGTCTTCAGCAGTTTAGGGCCTTCTGTATTGAGACGGAATAAAAGAAACACTGAAAGATGGGACACTAGGTCTTGGTAACATGTTTTTGCTCTATGGATTTTTTTTTTTTTTTACAACTGCAAGATCTAACAGTGTTTAGTTCAGATACTGGGTGAATGGCACTCCATTTATCCACATAGTCTTTAAAACAAGACTGTGCTGTCTCTTCTAGTGATTAGGACACAACTGATAATGTTGATAATTTCTACTTCCCACCCCCCCACCCGTGTGTGTGTGTTATAGACTTTAATTTAGCGTGGTATTCTAATTCTATAATAGAAAATGACAATGATGATTTTAAAAGGAAGGAGGGAGTATTCTGACCTTTTGCCAAACTCTTCCCCCATCTCCAGTGTACCTTTATTCTATAAGGTCATTCTACCTCCCCACCCCATATTTCCAGTGTATCTATGTTCTGTAATGGTCACTGTAGCCCTTTTTTGTGTGTGTACTGTTTACATGTCTGACTTCTTGTTTGGATTTTACTTGGTGATTTGATATGAAATTTTAATGTGAAAGCACTTAGCATTAGGAGTTTGACATTTTGTCTGACCTTAATCACCAAGAGGATCATGAGAGGTTTATTCAGTGGGAAGAGAACTGTTACAGCTCTGACAGGAATGATGGGAAATAAGTAAACAGCCTTTTAAATCTTCACCAGAAATCAATAGGGTTTAAAGATGATGGACGTTGGTGTTTTTTGCTGCTTAAGGACTTCAACCTTTTACGGGAAAATATCTTCTCTACGTGTCAGCAGTTTTTCCATGCATGCAATGAATGGCTGCTGCAAATAGACCATTCTGCATAGAACACTCTTTGTCACTATTATAAGGGAGAAATTGTATATGACTGGCCACGGTAATATGGAGCCTTATGGGGCATTTTTATAAGAAAAAGGAGGGCTATATCTCAGAGTTTTGCTCTAGTCCTAAGTATAATTTATACACCAAACTTTTCCCTCAGCAAAACAGTACGAGTTTTCCTATGTTGAAAACCTCTACTGTGCTTGACATTGACTGTAAAGTGGTAATTTAGATGCTACAACTCCATTTTAGATGGTTAAACTGAGGTGCACAGGCTCTTCTACATCCTTCTAATAATGGCAGAAGTGATACTTAAAATCCAGCAAGGTCCATCTGACTTTGAAGCTGGTCCTTTTGCTGTTACCCAAACTCCATCTCTGAAACTATGTACTCAGATGTTCTCACAGCGCCCATATTTCTTTAGTCACTGTGTCTTTTAATGTTCTCCTTTCCTCTGTTCTAGTCAGTAAAACTAACGGAAGTGACAGGTCTCCACTTCATTTAATGAGAAGGAGAGCTATGCCATGGTCATTGAATAAAAGAGTATGGGCTGAGAATGCTTCTCAATATACTCTGCAGATATGTTCTTATGAATGATTTATGAAGTATTAGATTGATATAGCATTTTGCAGTAAATTCACAATCAGTTGCAGTCTCATACAAGTGTTCAAATATTAACTAAATGTTTCATGCACTGTCCTTTGTTTTAAGGTACAAAATTAAAGACTTCACTGTGAAAAATATTCCTAGTAGCCAGACGTGGTAGTGCATGCCTGTAATCTTAACACTTGGGAAGTAATAATAAGAGAATCGAGAGTTCAAGCCTAGCCCTGGCTACATGGTGAATTCAAGACTAAGCTGTGAATTCAATTGAGGCCCTTTCTAAAACAAAACAAAACCCAAAAAACTATACTTCTAAATAACAGTGCTTCTAAATACTTTTAAAGAATAGTAACTTTAGCATTACCTGACTTTTCAGTTATTCAACTTATACACAGAAGTCAGTTTATATAAAAATGAGTTTTTATTTTGTGACTTGGAAATACTCATTTACTTGGAAATATTTCCAAGTGATTCACATTAAAATTATCAACTCAGTCTTGCGATAATAAATGTTATAGAACATGTTCAGGTAGAGAAAAAATGCATAAAATCTGTGTTTGTTTTTAGATGTAGAGTGCATTATACTTGTTAATTCATTGGAAAACTTACAAAGGAAATTAACTCTTTACTAATTACTAAAATTTTATATAAATTTTATCATCTTCCATTTCTGTGTTTAAAACTGAAGTAAACTAAATGATCAGAAAGTCCTACTAATTCTGAAGTTCTATAGCCTTTTAAATTTGGAATTTGGCTTGAAATAATTTCTATTGTATCAAATGAACACATTAATAGGGCTGATTTGTAGCTCAGTAATTGAGTGCTTGCCTAATGTATGCAAAGCCCCTTGTTCAGTTTTTGACACTACAAAAAATGAATAAAATAAAGACTATATTTATTATAGCATTCCTAAATGTGCTTCCTTGACCCTGAATGTGGGTCCTTCTTAATTTTTGTTCATCTCTCTGGGTTGGTTAGACCGTGTTGTCTGCTGACTTGTTCCCACCTTACTGGAAATATTGGCCTTTTCCCGTTTAAAGATGCAGAGTGGAGTTCCAGGTATTCTACAGAGACTAGTCAGTCTTTCTCTTGTGATCTCTAGGTGCCTGACTGATTTCTCTAAAGGAATAAATTGATGGATATGAATAGGCAATATTTCTATGTGTTGGAAGGACTATGAGAAATGGGACATTCCCAGTAAAATTGTCTGACCCCCACCTGTCTTAGTTCAACATTTACAGACCCTCAACCTTTTAAAAGAATGTATATAGAACTCGCTCTCTGCTCTAGTCTTACTCACCTCCAAATTTTCAAATGTTGTCCATTGGAAAGTCATAAAACCTTTGAGACTCCAGATTTTTTATATGCAAATGATTATAGAGTTATTGTGGGGCTTAATACAAATTGACAGATGTGAAAGAATTTGAACTCATTTAAGTGACTTTGTCAGTCAATTTAAGTACGTTATTTTGTTATTTGCTAGTATAGATTTTGTATATAATGTCATATTCTTTTTTGTTTTGTTTTGGGTTTTTTGTTGTTTGGTTGGTTTTTTTTTCCTATGACAAAACAAAGTTTATTTTGAGATCTAATTCTTTTTTATTTTAATTTTAAATAGCTTGTTCTACATGTCAATCCCAGTTCCCTCTCCCTCCCCTCCTCCCGCACTCCCTTTCCCCCCCCACCCTCCCACCCTATTGCCAAATCCTTCCACATAGTGGATATCTAGAGTCTGTCATTTCACTCTGGGTAGGGTCCAGGCACTCCCCTAAGAGTCCAGGCTGAGAGAGCATCCCTCTTTGTGCTATAGGTACACGATGACTGTTTGTATTCCAGGGATAGACACTGATCCACAGCTCAGGGCCCCATAGGTTACCCAGGCCTTCTCACTGACACTCACATTTGAGGGGTCCAGATCAGTCCCATGCTGGCCTCCCCACTGTCAGTCTGGGGTCCAAGAGCTCTCCCCTGTTCAGATCAGCTGTCTCTGCTGGTTTTGCCAGCCCAATCTTTGCCAATTTGCTCATCACTCCTCTCTCTCTGTCACTGGGTTCCTTGGGTTCAGTTCAGTGATTAATTGTGTGTTTGCCTCTGCTTCCATCAGTCACAGGATGAAGGCTCCCGGATGGTTATAGACATCAAGTTCATTATCAGGAATGGGCATTCGAGGTGGTCTCTCCACTATTGCTTAGCTTGCCAATTGGTGTTATCCCTTTAGATCACTCGAGGTCACTCTGGTATTTGTTTGTTTTTGGTGGTTTTTTTTTTTTTTGAAACAGGATTTTTTCTGTGTAGCCCTGGCTGTCCAGGCACTAGCTCTGTAGACCAGGCTGGCCTTGAACTCACAGAAATCCACCTGTCTCTGCCTCCCAATTGCTGGGATTACTGCATGTGTCACCACCACCCAATTATAATCTCATATTCTTACACTGTAACTTTGAGGGTAGAACCATATAGAACTTTTTTTCTTAAGGAAGGAAAAGTAGAACTGGGGAGATGGTTCAGCTAACAATGAACTTGTCCCATAAGCATGAAGAGTTTAGATCCTCCATATCCATATAAATGCTGGGTGAATGTGGGAGCATGTGTGTGATCCCAGCTCTTAGGAAGGAGGGAGGGATCCTCAAAGTGAGCTGGCTAACCTTTGTAACTGAATTGGTGAGATCTTGGTTCAAATAAGAGACCCTCCTTGGATATACGTGGAGAGCAGTAAAGGAAGATACCTGGCCTCCTCAAGTACTCACACTTTCTCATCTGCATACACACATCATTTCTTCAACATCATAAAGATTACAAAATGATCAAATAAAGAAAGGCCTTCTTACTATAGACTGTTCCCTTAGTACAAGTCCATTTCTTATTTGTCTTTGACTTTTAATCATTAACAAATTCCCTATATTTTTCACATTGGTTGCTCATGGGTTGTGAGCTTGTCTTTCTCCCATTTGTATGTTTAAATATAATCCTGAGTGTGTTAGTCTCTGGAAGGGGGTCTGTTGGAGGCAGTGCTATCAGGAGAGTGGATCCTTCATGAATAACGTGTCATTGAGAGAAAAGGTCAGAGATTTAGGTTGCTTTCTCAACCTTGATGGATGCCTCGAAAACTTGGCAGTCAGCCACCTAGCAGATAGATCTTCACTAAGCCTTATGATGCTAACATCACTTGAAAGTCTTGTTTCCACAACTAAGAGAGGTAAATACATGTTGTTGTGTATAAGCCACCTAATCTATGTGTTGTTCTATGTATAGCAACCTAAACCAGCTATGGCAGATACTATACTTTTATGTTTTATATTGATGAGATATGTCTTAATGATTACTTCTATTTACGTCAGTTTAAGAAACCTGAACATTTACTTGTTTTAACAATAATTAAAGTCACTGGAAAATGGCAGTTTATACCGTAAAAAAGTAATAAGGGGAATAGTTATAGCAGTATTGTACTTAGTGTTAATTACTTGTAACCTATCAGTTTCTGCATTGTTCTCACCAGAATATGTATGTCGCTTCTAAAGAAATGAGCTGCTTTTCTTGTAAAATCTGCATTTGAATTTTAAAACAATTTTCATTAAATAATAAGTGTCATAAATCCCTAGCAAGACAGAATGCCCCCCAGGTTGGCCTTGTCTTTCATCAAGCCTTCTTTGATGTAGCAGTTACACTGTGCATTACCTAACACTCCTGCTCACTAAGAGGAGCTTTTGGCTCTGAATCTTATTTATGTTACTTCTGTCTCTGGTTCTTAAACTTAGCCTTTGGCATTTTATATTTCCCAATGGTATTCTGAGTAATTCTCCAAATTATGTTTAATACTTAAAAAAAAAGTTGCCAAACTGATCTGTGGCTCTATAAGCAAATCACATTGCAATGACTCTTACAGCAAAAATATTTCTAATTTGGGACTAATGGTCTGTGTCACATTTACTTCTATAATAGTTACTTTTTCAAATAGTGGCAGAAAAATAAACTGAAAGGGAACTTACTGAGACTCTTCCCAGCCTTCAGAAAATGCCATGTATGAGACTATGCCTCCAGTTACCTGTGTGACTGTACTTCATTCAGATCTTATTTATAAAATGAGAGCTGACACTGGATTATTGCTATAGTTCTAGCTAGCTGAAAAAATTCTCAAACAAGCAAGTTTAACAGTACCTGTCACCTATATTTATTTTTCCTAAAAGATCTTTCTCATATCATAGTGATGTGATCATTCTGAAGTCCTACCAACTTATGTCAAAGCAGAGGACGCCTACCTGGCAACCGCCCCAGGCATCAAGGAACCTGTCCAGCATCTTCCAAGGGCTTCCCATATACTGAGAAGAATTTGTTCAGTTTTTATCTCTAGTTCTTCAGTTCAGTAATCCACCTGTTTTGGTGACCACTGATATTTAATTGGGCTTGGAAAGTCTTTGTGTATGAAAAGATAACATACTCCCCCCCCCCCAGATTTGCTTCCTTCTCAGATCCATGATGCTGTGTTTTAGTGTCCTAATGTTGTTATGAAGGATACAGCTTAGTAGTCAGTTTCTGTTTATATATGACTATATTTATTGCTTTTCTTGCTCTAACAGAATTCTTGGGAACAACTAAGAGGAAAGAATGTTGATTATATTTTAGCTCATAGTTTCTAAGGGCTTAGTCAGTTCTGATGGAAGACAGGACAGAGAAGCTCAATTCACGCCCTGGCAGGCCAGGAAATAACCCTCACAGTGATGGTTCTCCAGCTTGGACCCATCTCCTAAGTTTCCAGGCCCCTCCTCCCCCAAATATCATTGCCTTCATTAGCCTGTGGGAACATTACAGATTTTGTGTTGTGTCAGCAGTAAGCTGTTGTGGTCAGATGCTTTTACTTTAAAAACTTTATCTCCCTCTCAGGTTTAGTATTATTTAGCACATATTGGGCAGCCAATTACTTTTACAAAATTAAGTTAATACAAAAATACTGCATATGGCATAAACACTTAATTGTTCGTGTAAAGAAATACTGTCGTAGTAATGAATGATTCTTCCCTGCCCCAACCCCAAAGTCATCCAGAACCTAGATTTATGATATTTTTATGGTAAGAGGAAACTTTCAGAAAATCTTGTGATTATCACTGTTTTATTTTCAGGGACAAAAGATAAAATGTTGTCACAGTTGCTGTTATAGGAACCCAAACAATATTTTTGACTAACAATAGAAATTACTTGCTGTTTAGATTTAGATTTTATGTAGTCTAGTAATATAATCACATTAAATGTGTATTTGTTATGTCATACACTCTTCATTTGTAGCAGTTAATCCCCTATTACCAATCTAATTTAGTGCTTTGGGTGATGATGACAAAATCAAAGCTGAGTTTAAACCAATAGAATAAGTTGGAAAGATCCTGACCTTGTAATTAGGTGGACCTAAATCCCCATTAGTTGAGTTAAAATAGATAAAACCACAATGGTAAGTTGAACCATAAATAATAACTAAAACTTTTTGTTAGAAATTACTTCATTACTAATAAAAATAATTAGTTGTTGAAATATTTATTAGTTGAAAAAACAGTACAAAGAAAGTAAGGTTTTCTTCTCTAAAATTACAATTGGCTAGAGTTCAGTGTACATGGACATGAGTATACTCTACAGAATTGTTCCTATCTTAAAACTTAGAAATCTTAACCAACCAGGTATCAAAATGCCAGCTACCTCTGTAGCAAGGCTTTGTGATTTCATGGAAGGCGGTAGTCATTAGATTGGGCGTACTATCGATGGTAGCAGATGGTGTGTGCAGTTTTTAATTGTGTGTTAGATGACAAGAAATTTAATGCCTTAGCAAGTTACTGAGTGTTAGATAAAACATGCTAAGGTTACATTTTCTCTGGGAAAGTAAGGCAAATGAGACTTAAATTGTGAAGCTGTTGTGAAGTGGTGATCATGTCTACAAAGTGCCCAGTGTCCAGCATTCTGGTAAATGCTTCTAAAAATTGAAGCTTTATGTATTGTCAACATCATTTCTGTCATTGTCTTCATTTTTATGTATTGATCAGCATTTAAAGAGTTTCTCCATTATGGATCTTTCCAGTGTTTGTGCTATAAAAGTTCTCAGGTCCCTAAAAGAAAAAGAACATCATCTAATTCTGTAGTCATGTGACTTTAGGTTGTTGTCATCTAAATCTGTCTTCTAGCATTGATTCTTCGAAATTTTCAGAACTAACTTCTCTTTGTGTATAATAATTATGGAAGAATTTATGTGTAGTAGAAGAGGAATGCATTCATTTTATGTACTCTTTCCATGATTATCAGTCCTAATTTACTCATATCGGTAAGTGTTCAACTTTTTGTCACATTTTTTCTTGACCTATAAAAATTTTGTTTTACTTACCCTTGTTTTTGTCAAGTCCAGGTACCCCATAATTGTCAACTATGAGTTCCAAACTCATTCTCACTAAGTAGTTCATATGGTGTTGAAGTTTTTATTTTATTCTTGCAGTAACTTTCTGTTAGGTCAGTTGATGGAAATGAGAATGTTGAAACAGGAAGAGAAGTGTGCTGTAGTATTTATGTGTTTGGATGTATGGCTTTTCTGCACTGTGACCTTAGTTAAACTCTCAGAGTACTTACTGGCTGCTATGTTTAAATAAAGTTTTTGTTGTTGTTTTTTAAAGAAAGCTTGTTTCTTCCCATTCTATAATAGGCTTAGAGTCTACAGATGGAACTTGGAAAGATTTTGAGTGGTCTAATGAACTTTAGCAGATCCTAAGCTTCAGGCCCTACTGTGTTGTAGAACAAAATGTGCATATGAACAGCTCTTGTGAAGATTTGAAGAAACAATGTGAAGTGCATATCAAAGTGCTGCTGCACTTTCGTGTTTATTAATTTATTATTCATGCCTCTGGCCAGGGAAGATAAAGCATGGATCATTAGTGAAGTCATTCAGTGGAAGGTGTTATTCATCGGAAATCTAAGAAGGAAATTATTTTGTAAGGATGCTGAATTTGTGTGTTAGGTAAGCAGTAAATATGTGGTGAATCCTAGGTCAGATAGTGTTCATACTGGGTTGTAGTTGGCAGAATAATTTTGGGGCTACTCTGATAATACACAAAGAAATATTTTGATAGAGTGCAATTTTAAGAAATAAGGATTAGATAAGAAATTATATACTATTTCTACTTTGTAATATTTTTCACTATGAGTTCTTAAGAGAATCTATAACTTACTGAAAAAGAAAACATTTAAGAAAATAATTGTGTAACTAAGAAAGGGCCTGGACTTTGCTCAGGTACTAAACACTGATTATCCTTTCTACAGCCCATCCCCCTCGAAGGCCTGACTGTTTCTGAGATTGTAGTGAGAATTTCAAGAAGTGATGGAATGGTTTTGGTAAATCCTAAA
The DNA here is from genome assembly GCF_017639785.1 of Mesocricetus auratus. Lineage (NCBI taxonomy): Eukaryota > Metazoa > Chordata > Mammalia > Rodentia > Cricetidae > Mesocricetus > Mesocricetus auratus. The sequence goes on along the minus strand of NW_024429191.1, from coordinate 13,707,867 downwards.
ATGTTGCTCATGGAACTTTAAAGTTTAGTGATTGCTAACTGGTATTTTATAAACTTAGAATTTATAAAGTACATTATTTCTATATACATTTTAAGGAAATCCCCCATTATGATTTATCATCTTTAATTCTGAGATTGTAGCAAGCCATGAATAAGATATACAGAGAATTTCAAAATATGGAGAAAAAAAGAAGAAATCTAAGTCTCTTTGACCTTTCTGTAAAAATGTTTATCTTGTTAGGTTTTTTGATTCTTCTAAATTGGTTAGATTTGAATTCACCTTGTCCTTATAATATTTCATTCTGTGTAATTGCACTCACACAGTGTAAGAGAGAAAGGAAATGACATCATTGTGTGCTTCTTTTATATTAGATCCTAATCTGCCAAACACTTTCCATTTGTGACCACTTGCTGCCTGAGAAATTTTTATGCAATTTTGGGCATGTAGACGTATAAGTAGACATAGTAGGCTAGAGAGATGGCTCAGTAGTTAAGATCACTGGTTACTTTCGCAGAGAACTCATTTCAGTTCCTGACACCCACAGGTGGCTCATAACTGTCTGTACCTTCAGTTCCAGGAGTTTTGATGCCCTCTTATCTTCCACAGATACTGCGTGCAGATGCTGTACTTACATAAAGGGAAAACAATTGTATGCATAAAATAAAAGTTAATAAATCTTTAATTTTTAAAAAAAATAGAATCAAATAGGCATAAAAAATATTTCCTTATTATATTTTTGTAGACATAATTCTGCCACTTATTAAAATAAGCATTTTTGCATTCTAATGAAATAAATGTGTTTATTTTTATGTAACGTCTTGGCTGAATATTTGATACTGCAAGACTTAGAGCATCTTCATCCTTCAGAATAAATTGATATCTGATTTTAAAAGTAATTTTTAAGGACTCCAATCACAAAAATACATAGTAAAAGTAGCAGATAAAATGTACACGGTCAATTTCAAAAATTCTGTCTTGGTGCTAACCAAAAGAATCATTTGACAATTTTTAATAGTGAACTCAGCAATTCATATAGCAATTTTTAAAACCAATACATCCCAAAGATAAACTGACTAAATGCTTGTATGGGAGGAATGGTTGTAGGAAAGAATTAAGTGTGCGATTTCTATCATTAAAATTCTGGTCTCTGTAACAGTAGAAAACTTTGTATATATAGTAAAAATGCTGCTATTCATGACATAATGTAGTCTTGAATCTGAGTCAAAGTATCTTAAGCAGCATTTATTGACATTGTGTGCTATGAAAGCATGGTGTGTGTTCAGAACCAAGGCTGCAGTAAAGTTTCACTTTACAATATGGGTCAGAACTTCCTTGGATTCGTGTTTGATTTTTGAATTCATTCATTCAGGTATTGCTGGCTTCAGCTACTTTTTCTGTCGCCAGAGTTTTTGCAACCTCTACATTCAGTACCACAGTGGCATATGGAACCAGGACCCACAGTCTATGAAGTTCAGGTGTTAAGAGTATCATTTGCTTAGAGCACATGTGGATGGGTAGTAAGCCAGTGAATTGTTCTTAACTCTAGAATAAAAGAAATAGTTTATTGCTACTGTCATAACTACTAATAGTACCTTTAATCTCTTTGCACTTGTTAGTTATGTTACTTCTGTAAATTCTGAGCTTAATTGTAGCACTTAGGAATCATTCAGTAAGAAAAATGTGAATATAAGTCGTTTTGTATTTCTACTGATTATTTAGTTGGGGAGCAATGCACATATACATGTGTAGATCAGAGGACACCTTTTGGGATTCACGTTTCCCCTTACACCATGTGCCTTCCAGGAGTCATACTCAGGTCATCAAGATTAGTAGCAATTTCCTTTATGTGCTGAGCCATCTTGTCAGTCTATGCAATTAGTTTTGATGTTGAGGGGAACATGGGTCCTACTGCCTTTTGATTTCTACTTCCTGGCTATACTATATCAATGATGAGTTACAACCATGACTGTGACTTCTTTATCACTAGCAGCCAGATGACCTATTAGTAGTATCAGTGCCTTGAAAGACAGCAGCTGAGAGCCTGGGCTTAGAATGGGACAAAGTCCCCAACTTGCTCCTTACTGGATGTGAGTAGCTTTGTTTGTTTAGTGGTTATCTTTTGGCTTTCAATTCTTGTGTTTGTTTTATTTTGAGACAAGAGTCTCACCATATAGCACTGGCTGACATGGAACTTGCTATGTAGAACAGGCTTACCTGGAACATAGGATAATCTTTCTAGCTGACACTTGATAGTTGGGGTCCCCAGTGTGTTGCTAGTGATACTTGGCTACTTCTTTCTCTTTATGGATGTTTGTTAACCTCTCTGAACTAAAGTTTTGTCATAATGTAGAAAAAATAATGTCAACCTTATAACTGGATTCAAGTAATTGGCTAAGCGCAGTGACTAGTATCAGGAAAGTGCTTCTTGCGAATCAGTTAAGAATTTGATGCTTGACTGGAGAGATGGCTCAGTGGAAAAAAGCACTGCTCTTCCAGAGGTTCTGAGTTCAGTTCCCAGTAACCACATGGTAGCTCACAACCATCTGCAATGAGATTTGGTGCTCTTTCTGGTCTGCAGGCATATATGCAGGCAGACCACTGTATACATAATAAATAAATAAATCTTTTTAAAAAAAAGAATTTGATTCTACTAGTATTGTCATTGCTACTATTATAGCAGCAGCATCATAATCATCCTTGAAAATAGTAATTTTCCCAGTGGACTCCTAAGTCAAAGAAAACTCAAAGGAAAATAATGCGCAGGTTGTGGTTTTTATAAATGATAGCCATGTGTCGAATATTATATACTAATAACCTCACTTTGTAGCATGTTACGTCTTTCAACTAAATTGTGTGTGTGTGTGTGTGTGTGTGTGTTTAACAGGTGCATGTGCGTACATGTGTGCATCTAGAAGCCAGAGGTGCATATCTGTCTATAATTCTCCCTCCCCCTTAATTTTTGAGACCAGGTCTTTGGATCTGGTCCTTGCCAATTTGGCTGGACTACCTAGTCAGTCTTTGGTTTCCTTCCCAGTGCTGGGGTTATATAAGTGTACCACTGCCCCTGTTTGTTTTCTTTTTTAAGGATGATAATGAGGGGCTGGAGAGATGGCTTAGTGGTTAAGAATGCACACTGCTCTTGCAGTGACTTGAGTTTGGTTCCTAGCATCCACATTAGGCAGCTCACACCTTCCTGTAACAACAGCTCCAGGGAATCTGACACCCTCTTCTGCCTTCCACAGGCACCCCACCCACATGCACATGCTGTCACACATATACACATAAATTAAAGTAAGATTGATAATGAGACTATAAGAAACAGTACAGGGTAAATGTGGTAAGTGGCTATAACACGGGCTGTGGGCCCTTAAAAAGTGTGCTTTCATTTGGCTTGTGGCAGGCAGGGTGGACAGGAGAATGGTAAGAAGCTCCATGACAGTGACTTAAGTGAGAGTTGGCACATATCTAAGGCTACGGGGATTGGGAGTACATTTTTCTGCTTTGAGAGAGCAACACATTCTGGGAACTACGAAATGGGGCTATATAGATAAAAATTATGAAGGAATGAGGTTTTTATAGTTGTCACCTTTTGTACCATAACTAGAAGAACTGTTTTGTGATCGAGCTATATGGATAAAAAATTAGGAAGGAATGAGGTTTTTATACTTGTCACCTTTGTACAATAAACTAGAAGAACTGTCTTGTGGGGTGAGATCAAAACAGTGATTTCAGATAGAGGAGATGATGGAAATAGTATGCATTACACTGGATATTTTTTTGACTTGGCCGTTCAGTTTCAGTACATAATCTTGATACTGATTTGTTTACATACAGGTTTGTTTCTCCTTGGCAATATGGAAAAGTGTTTTATAAACCTTGTGTAGCTCTCAGTACTAGCTGCAATGTAATCACATGGGAAGATTCTTTTTTTTTATCTTTGCAGGTATTTATTAGCTTTCAAAGTATTATATTTCATTATAGCATTCTTCAGACAAAGTTTGTTTTTGTTGCTTCTCACTATTTGAATTAAGTTTGAATTGCTCTAAAATCCCTCATGTATGTTTTTATGAGTTCCCTGGGGAGTTAGAGAATAGATGATACATAACTAGTAAAATATTGGTCTTCATTGATATTTGGTAGTTTATTTATATGTATTTTGAGTATTAGTGACAAGTTAAAAAGAAAACAAAAACAACCACCAAATGTACCCATTCATAGACCCCATGAATGAAATGTGGGGGGGTGGGGGTAAGACCCATATTTTTTTTAAAGTTCAGTGAGTGACATGGTTGAAAAGTCTCTGCTTTATTTTAAAAAATGAAGTGGTAGTTGTTATTTTATGTGGGAAGAAACAAACTCAGGAAGATTAATGTTAAAAGGCACACAGCCAGGGCTCTGTCAGTCTGACATTCTAGTCTCATTGTTATTACATAGTGCTGCATCTGTTCACCATCAAAGGAATGATCCTCTTGCTAGCTACTGTCACATGATTTCTTCAGGATCTCCTTTCCTGAATTTATCCTGGTTTTGTAGTTCTGTTCTGGAGCATCCTAGCTCTAGGATGATTACTACAGACCTGAAGCCCAAAATAGGTTCTGTGAGTAGACACTTCATAATCCGGCCTAACATTTTCTGCTTTTCACACCTTGTTGTCAGCATCGTGGTCTATGAATTAGAAAGCAAGCTGAAGTGGCTTTCTTAGAGAAAAGATGCCGGTATTCATCTAATGTCCTGTACACTCAAGCAGTAAATCTACATGCAAATTAAAGATTTGGGTGACAAATGATAACGCTTGTCATCAGTCTAATGTCTTCTTAAGTTTCCTGGGTATTGTTAATTCAAAACATAGTTTGAATTGACTTACTGTTATTGATTCCTGTACTCATTGCACCTTAAAAGAAGACCTTGCCTTTGAAAGGGAAATATGGTTATCAGATGCGTTAGTTATCATAGAATAAAAAGACCTGGTGGGATATAAATGGGGAGAGTGACAGTTAAATGGACGTGGTGAAGGTTAATGCTTGCTTCCTTCATGGATATCGGAGGTCCCAATCACTTGTCAGTATATTCTGTAATACATGCAGTACATCTTCATTAGGGAGGCAGATAGCAATCAGTTTCAGGTTTCCAGATGAGCCTGTGGCCAGGCCATAATTAACCTTTTGAACTTGGAATTGTAACAGAATGTACTATTGGCTTAGGTTATCAATTATGGTCAGAGTCAATTGATACTCACTCAAAGAGACTTATTGTTGATTGATATTATAATCTACTCATCTTCCCATTGTGGTGATTAAAAAGGAGAGGTGACATGACATGCTATTCCAATTTCTGTTCTCAGAAAAAACACTTATAAGCCTGACACCTTGCCAAACTGTTATTTTTAAGTAAAAGAGTTTCTTGTTATTGTTGAAGTTCTTTTGGTCTCAAATTTTAATGTTATTTTTATGGACTCATACAACGGCTAAGGGAACTTTTAAAATTATATGGTGTGTTCAACTTATAGCAAAACACTCTTATAACCTATCTGGCTTTAGTTGCTCTATTTTTATGTATTTCTAATGCATTTTATCCAACATTTCGTTAAAATCAAATACTATTGAAAAATAACTAATATAAATTTTCTGTTTTGGAAAAACTTAATAGAAAATGTGCTAACATGAAAAATATCAACAATTCCAATTGAAGGCAGAATTGTTTTAATGTATGTCCAATGAACTATCAGGCTTTAAAGACAATTGCTTAAATTAAGCGCTTATTTATTCTCAAAAAGGTTTTTTGTTAATGTTAGCCTTAATAATTTTAGAAATATTTTGTTGACATTAATGTATCATGAAAGTTATTTCTTGAAAAGTCTTGCACTTAGGATTTTTTGGCTTATGTTTTGCTGTGGCTTTTTTTTAAGATACGATCACACTGTGTGTAATCCAAGCCGTCCTCACTTATGTAGGACTGACTATATTATTTGAAATTACTTTCAATAAATCTGTCTTCAACAAATTTTCTCTAAAATACTCATGAATAAGAAGAACATTGTCTTCAGATATGTTTATTGTAATATTTTTATAATGGTGAAACTACAAAGTCTATAAAATTATCAACTTGGTGGCTCAAGCCTTTAATCCCAGCACTCGGGAGGCAGAGACGGGCAGATCCGTGTGAGTTCAAGGCCAGGCTAGTCTACACAGTGAGTTCCAGGATGGCCTCCAAAACAATTCAGAGAAACCATGTCTCAAAAAACAAAAACAAAACAAAAATTATCAACTTAGAGGTGAGAGGTATTGAAAACACGTTGGAAATAAAAGAAATTGAAAGTGGAAATGAGCATACATATAATGTCATAGATGCTGCAATCTTAAATTCTTCCTTCTGGTAATGCAATATACTGCCCAACCTCTTGACTTAGTGCTTGATATTCACCAGCCCTTGTCCCCTTATATCTCTCTTCCCACTGACTACCTCTACCTGTGTGCCTTATGAGTCATCTAGGGGAGGGGGAACCTTTACTCTTCCCATCTTGGGTCTTCAGTTCTGGATTTATAAATTAAACTTCTAAAAACAGATTAACAGAAGAAAGCCATAGAAACTTTATTTGGTATATTTCATCTATACATAAGAACCTTTATAACAAATGTAAAGGTCCAAAGAATCGGTAAGACTAAAAGTAAAGTTGGTCATGGTGTTCTAAATAGTGAAAACCTAATTGGACAGATGAATTTGAGCCACCTATAGATAATTAATTATAGCAGGGTAACTAGAAGGGCCGGTTGAGCAAGATTTGTTGGTTGATTTTTTTTTATCATTTTTTATTTTAATTTTAAATAGCTTGTTTTACATGTCAATCCCAGTTCCCTCTCCCTCCCCTCCTCCCGCACTCCCCTTCCACCTTCCCTCCCACCCTATTGCCAAATCCTTCCACATAGGGGATATCTAGAGTCTATCATTTTACTCTTGGTAGGGTCAAGGCACTCCCCTAAGAGTCCAGGCTGAGAGAGCATCTCTCTTTGTGCTATAGGCACATGAAGACAGATTGTATACCAGGGATAGACACTGATCCACAGCTCAGGGCCCCATAGGTTACCCAGGCCTTCTCACTGACACTCACATTTGGGGGGGTCCAGATCAGTCCCATTCTGGCCTCCCCACTGTCAGTCTGGGGTCCAAGAGCACTCCCCTGTTCAGATCAGCTGTCTCTGCTGCTTTTGCCAGCCCATTCTTTGCCAATTTGCTCATCACTCCTCTCTCTCTGTCACTGGGTTCCTTGGGTTCAGTTCAGTGCTTAGTTGTGTGTTTGCCTCTGCTTCCATCAGTCACAGGATGAAGGCTCCGGATGGTTATAGACATCAAGTTCATTATCAGGAATGGGCATTCGAGGTGGTCCTTCCACTATTGCTTAGCTTGCCAATTGATGTTATACCTTTAAATCACTCTAGGTCACTCTGGTGCCTGATCTGTCTTCGATCCTATGATTCCCTCTTCCCCCTATTTTACCCCCACCCCCATTTTTTTCTACTTATACTCTCCCTGTCTGGGTGATGATTTCTTCCTTTGACTGATATAGAGAGAATACCTTCCACTGGGTGTTCTCCTACTTTGAAGAAGAAAACGAAAGTTAAGAGCGCTCTTCTTGTCTGGGAAACAGGAAAGAACCTAAGAGAGATATGCATGGTACCCCAGAGAAGAGGAATGAGGCAAGATCTTCTGAACAGATTGGGAACACGGACCGGGGGGGGAGTGGGAGCTGGGAAGAAGAGAGGGGGAGAAGAGGAAGAGAGAGTAGGTTGTGGGGGTAGAATAGGGGGAAGAGGGAATCATAGGTTAGAAGACAGATCTGGCACTAGTGAGTCCTCTAGTGATCTAATGGGATGACACCAACTGGCAAGCTAAGCAATAGTGGAGAGATCACCTCGAATGCCCATTCCTGATAATGAACTTGATGTCTATAACCATCCTGGAGCCTTCATCCAGTGACTGATGGAAGCAGAGGCAAACACCCACAGTTAAACACTGAACTGAACCCATGGAACCCAGTGACAGAGACAGAGGAACGATGAGCAAATTGGCAAAGAATGGGCTGGCAAAACCAGCAGAAACAGCTGATTTGAACAGGGGGGATCTCTTGAACCCCACACCAACAGCTGGGAGGCCAGCATGGGACTGATCCAGACCCTCTGAGTGTTAGAGTCAGTGAGGAGGCCTGGGCAACCTATGTGGCCCTGGGCAGTAGATCAGTGTTTATCCCTGGCATACACAAAGAGGGATGCTCTCTCAGCCTGGACTCTTAAGGGAGTGCCTGGACCCTGTCCTAAGTGAAATGACAGACTCTAGATATCCCCTATGTGGAAGGAAGTGGCAATAGGGTGGGAAGATGGGGGGGATGGAGGGGTGGGTGCAGGAGGAGGGCAGGGAGAGGGAACTGGGATTGACACGTGAAGCAAGCTATTTAAAATTAAAATAATAAAATAAAAAAGAACACTCTTCTTGCTTCTGCTATTTGTAAAGTGCCTTTAACTCAAGACAATTGTATGCCAAGTGTCTGTTTTCTATATCATTCTGCTACCTGTTTTCAAACCCAGTCATTTCTAAGATGCAGCCATTTAGTTGTTCCCCCAGACTTCTCCCTTTCACTGTTAAGTATGGAAATCATTTTCACTCTTCTGCCATCTTCCTAAATTGTTTTCGAAAGGTTCTGTCATTTCTTTCTCTCCTTTCTTCCCCTCTTCTCTCTCCTTTCTCTCTCCATTGTTGGGGATTCAACCCAGGACCTCCTGCATGCTAGACAAGCATTTACCACTAAACTACACCACAAACTCACCCTATTTATTTCCCATCTAGCACTTAATGGAAACCCCTAATTCTAGTCTTGGCTCCCTATTCCCCAATAATAAACTTCCAGTTCTTTAGGGAATCCTCATGCTCTCCTAAGAGATCCTGACCTCCAAGAATGGTCTCTACAATGCTCATCCGCTCAGATTGTCTCCTTCAGCAGTTTGGCATTCTCCCAACCTGCAGTAGTCTTTTACTATGGAATGCCATCTTTCTGTAATTTCTCTTTTCATTGCTTATTTCTCTAACACAGGAAGTCCTTACCCTTACAGACTATGGGTCTGTTTATTGTACTCTTAATTTGAATAGCAGAGTCACCTTTTCTCCATCACAACTATTATATTTCTAATGTCTTTGAAAAAAGTCCTTCTTACCTCTTTGACCACAAGTGTGATCTACCATGTACATACCAAATGAGAAACTTAGAAAGATACTGATAGCTAAGCTGTGCTGATGGTAGTCTGCAGTGCTCACAGTTCTTTCCTGTTGTATGCTGCTGTTTCTCTTCCAAATCTGCCACTCTATGCTTTTCATGAGTCTATATAACTCTTTCTAAAGAGGTCATGTAGTAAAGTACTTTTCTGTTTCCATGGTAACACTCACATATTTACTGTAGATTCTTTGTTTACATGATGCTACTTTGCTTTTCTTTTAAGTATAAACCATCCTTGCGTTAATTGGCATCCTCTGTCTTCATTATATAAATACTGATTAAAGATAAAAAATTGCTAGGGATTGAACAAAACTCTGGAAAAAAAAAGATTTGGAGACAATATAGGAAATGCTAATAAAGGAAAAATCCAGGCCATTCTCGTTTTTGTTAATCCTGTGCCATAGGTAAAGTTTATATGTTACCCAAGCCTTAATTTCCTCCTTTGTAACTTGGGATAAAACCCTTGCTTCATTGCCATGACTGTAATAGAGTAGGTATTTAACAATTATTTCTTTCCTTCTTGCTTTTCCATGTGATGTATGTACAGCATAATTCTAGTAAGACTCCAGCAGAACTTCAAGTTTCAGATGGATGTACCTCTAAAAATCAAGTCTCCCTCCTCACTTCAACAGTCCTTGCTATGTCATCTGCCCTGCATGTGAATGCATGTCTCTTTTCTTTGACTGGAAAACTACCAGTGATTAATTTCTTAAATTTGAGCATACGTGGCAGCCATTTACTGAAGCTACTGCTATTCAGAAATGGAAGAATCATTATTATTGGGATGTGAATTCAACATTGTGTATGGATAGCCATTCATCCATTCACTTGCTCCAAAAGTGTGAGCACCCCCTGTGTTTACATAATCCAGATTGTGCTAGATTAGCTGTACATTGATAAATAAATAGCTGATTAACCAGATGTTAAGTAGAAAGATGTTTGCAACACTTTTCAAACAGTAGGTGTCTTCATCTTAGCTTTTTTATTCTATACTAAGCCAAGCTTTCAGATTCGGTTACCTCACTTAATTCATACAACAGTTCCTCCAAGCTATAATTATTGCTCTTTTCACAGGAGGAAATTAAGTCTCTGGTAAGTTGTATATTGTCCCCTGAGTTACAGCTAATAGGAGACGATCTGAAATTCAACCTAGCCTTTCCAAATCTAGAAACTGCTCTTAATTTCTGTGCAAACAGGTTTCATAGTGAGTTCTAAGAACCTTTTGGTCTCCTGGACTCTTTCAGCGACTCAATAATACCAAAACTATTTTCAAAATAATTCTAGGAAAATTATTTACTTTTAATATCTCACACTGTATGCCATGTTATATCACAAAAGATTGAAGTAAAGGCAGGTATAAAAAGGTATATAAAACAAAAGGTTTGGTAACTAGTATTGTATACATTTATCTCATTCATAGCCTTTCTTTTTGTATGTATTTTTGACTTAAGCCCTTAGTTGCAGAAGGTCTGACTATTCGGTTTAGAATAGCATTTTTCTTTCTTACCCGTTGTCCACGTTGTTACAGTAATAGTTGAGAGTTTGTGACCGTGAACGCTTGGGAGCTGATACAATGGCCTGAGAACAGCTGCAGCTCTGAGTTTCAAAGCTAGGAAATCAGTGGTAGAAACTGCCCTGAGCTCAGATGGAAGCAAGTGAACCTGCTAACCCTTGGTTAGAGTTCGAAGCCAGCATGGTCTACAGAGCTACACAAGGCTACACAAAGAAATCTAGTCTCAAAAAACAAAATAAAATTAGCTTTATCAGTTGTCTCTGGAATTACAATGTAGGCCAGTATGAATCAAATATTGATAATTCTGTTGATATATATTTCTTACAGAAATTAAACATATGGCTTTATTGACTTGCGTGAGATGATGTGTTTCGATAGCTAAGTTCTTGGAGACTGTTGTCTTCAAGGGATGTTCTCTACTTTCTACTCACCGCATACACCAATATGTCCTTCTACTTTCTATTTACCTAGAGTGAGCCCTTAACACAATCTCAGGCTCAGGGGAAGGTGATGGAAGCTTTGATGATATGTTCTAGGACATGGATTTGTACCTAATGTATGTGCAGTGTCTTAGTTCCTGTCTAGCCTGTGGCCTTTACATTGAGTAGACATGGAATCAGCTGTTAGAAGTGACTCGTTTTTTTATTTTTTATTTATTTTTTTCTCAATGTATGTTTTTATTTAAATTAGAAACATGAATGCTTCACATGTCAGTCCCAGCTCCTTCTCCCACCCCTCCTCCCTTGTCCCTCCATCAGCCCTTCAGCTCCCCACCCAATCCCCACATCATTCCCCAGGGACGGTGTGGCCTTCCTTGGGGGGATCTCTAAAGTCTGTCATTTCATCCTGGGGAGGACCTAGGCCCTTCCCCATGTGTCCAGGCTGAGAAAGCATCCCTCTATTTTGAATGGGCTCCCAAAGCTCATTCATAAACCATGGTAAACACTGATCTACTTACTACCCAAGGCCCCAGTGATTTCTGTGGCCTCCTTCCTGGCACTACATTCATGGAGTCTGGATCAGTCCCCTGTTGGCCTCTCAGCCATCAGTCTGGGATTCAAGAGCTCCCCCTTATCCAGTCAGCTGTCTTTGTGGGTTTCATCATCATGGAGAAGTGACTCATTTTTTTTTCTCAGAATCACATCAATAGATCAGATGTATAAAAAAGTAAGAAAACTAGTTTGTGCAACATAAATAAAATAAATATTTAACAAATGTATTTGCATGGAGACTTTGCTTTAGAAAAACAAGCAGTCCTGAGGTATAGATAAAAATTATCAGGATTTGGGAACTGGAGAGGTGACTCAGGTTAAGAGCATTGACTGCTCTTCCAGAGGTCCTGAGTTCAATTCCCAGCAAGCACTTGGTAGCTCACAACCATCTGTAATGAGATCTGGTACCTTCTTCTGGCCTGCAGGATACATGCAGACAGAACACTGTATACATAGTAAATAAAAAACAATCAACAGGATTCACGTTCCAGTTGATTAGCATGTATTCTGGGTGTAGCATGGTAAAACTTTATCGTTGAAGTAGAGCTGACTGGTGTTCCAACGTTTTAGATGAAGCTTTCTTTGCATAAAATTATAAAAATTCTTGTAACATTCTCCTCTCTCATCACCACCCACCAAACCCAACAAACCAATACTGATTGCCACACTTACCTTAGAATGGACATAGAGTAAACTCCACACAGATCATAGAAATGTCTTGTCTCATTCATCTTTATTTCTTATTAGTTATGCTTTTGTACTTGTGAATGTATCATCATTTCTCCTTGTTCTTACCTTTTTAAAACTTGCTCAATCAAAATACTTAAAAATCTGTTGTAAAATGGCATTTTGCTTTTTAATTATATATTTTTAGTAAGAATGCCTTAGAAAATGCAGGAACATATCATCAAAGAGATAGTTGGTAGCCTTTGAAGAACTGACTTTGTATGGTGGAGATTAAAAGCTACTTCTGACTGTTTCTTTGGTGAGTAGAAATTAGGATTTTAATACAATTTATTTAAACTGGAAATGCATATTTTATTAATGACATTCATTTGAGTAGTCTGTCATATTTCATATATACTTAAGACTTTTGTCTCTAGAATTCTTTTGCTAATTATTAATGATAATGCGCATTTTAGTTGTAAAGAATTAGGTTCAAACAAGGCTATATAATTTGGCATGCTTTAGTCAGATTACTGACACTCTTAGATCTTCAGCCTGCTTTCTGTAGAATTAGAATAAACAAAGCCATTTAAGAACAAAGGAGATTGCATGTCATAAATTCAAAATATTCATTGCCTCTATAAAATATAAATTTCCACTTAAAAATAAGATTATGTCTTGAAGATTTCTGGGCAATGGAAATTGTACTTATTTGTATCTGCTCTTGTTTTTTCTAGATCTGACACCAGCTTCCAAATAATGATATTCCTTTAAATGGGACAATGTTAATTTGTCTAGCTCAGTGCTACTATACTGTACAGCTTGAAAAAATGTGCTGTTTTTGCAGTCTTTTCATTCAGATGGTTTATGAATTAAGAGCAAGGGCCTATCATATTCTAAGATCCTGTATTTCATTATTGCAAAACAAAGTAACCATTTATTAGGCAAGGATTGCTTACAATGTCTGCAAGAGTAAACAGACCCACTCATAAGAATAAGTGTTGCCTTCAAATTTGTACTGAAGTGTGCTGAAAAACATGTATGCAATGGCTGTGATAATGAGCAGTACAGTAGAGAGAGGTGATTTATGATACCTGTTTCTGACAGCTATAGTGCAGAGATTCCCAGGGTATCCGATCACGGCATTAGCATGCTGACAGCTCAGCATTTAGAACATTATGGTAATTTATCCTGCCTATGCTGTCACCTGCACTGTCAGAGTTTCTTTTTAATGATGGTATAACTATTTTGTTTGTTTGTACTGCATTCTTTTCATTTGGCTAATGCTTTCTCATTAGATTGAACCTAGTAAATGAGAGTAATTAAGTGCTTCCTATAGCTCAGATGCAATGATTAAGCTGTAGAGCTGCTACTGATTATGTTTTGTCATTTATCTCTATTAATCTGAGAATAATCCAGATGATAAACACATGTAATTTTTTGCTAATGTTCAATAGATGAAATTTATAGTTCCTCGGTGGAACCAAGCATTAAGTATATATTCATATATAAATAGTAAGTTGCTACATGTGGACCTGCTTTAAGTAAACATACAAGCTACAACTGAAGTTAATGAAATATGTTCTTTTAATAGCCACCCTGAATTTACTCTTTCCTAAACTGTCCTTTCCTCTCAACCAGAGATAGAGAGAAAGCAGGCTTCCAACCTCCTTGTGGAGCAGATTGTTGCTGTAACTGAAGTCCAAGGGCAAGAATGGCTTGTTTGAATACATGTAGTTGAATCACTTGGGATCACTCTACTCTGAATCTTTTAGATCTCAAATACTCTGCTTTTTCTGTTTATACTAATTTATTATTATTCCCAAAAAGTTTTAGCTATATTATTAAATAATTAATAGGATTGCTCTCTTAATAAATAATTGATCTGTAGAAATAATAATGTACAGTTACATGTATGGATTTTGAAAAATACCTTTTTTATATATCCCATTTGTTCTAAAGATAATAGTGCCTTTAGAATTTTGATATAATAGTATAGTTTATGAATAGTCAACTAGTTTTTTAACGTGTCTATAAAAAGAATAACCAACTGATACATTTTATATATAACTTCAAAGTATATATGCCAAGTCATATGTTTTGAACTGTCAGTACACAAAGATTTGTTCCACTTTGTAATTTACTAAGGTAAAATTCCAACTGTTTTTATCACAAAATTACTTAATATCTCTTTGGGTAGGCTACCCTAAATTTTCATTTCCTATACAGATGATAGGAAATTTGAAGGGAACCTACTTACTGCATTAGTTACATTCTAAGTAACTATGACTGTAAGAGAATGGTACTTAATCTTTGTACAGCTCGCTTTCAGATGCCGTACTGCTTTAAGAACTGCTTTCACATTTCATATAACAAAAAGGACTTTTAGGTATTTATACATGCAGCATTGTTGTGCATAATTGGGTCGTTTGCTGAATTTTATTATATTAACAAATGATATCTAAGTTAAATGCTTGAAACATTGATGCTAAGCCTACCTCACTTAATTTTAATGGAATATTAATTTTTGAAGTTGACATCATATAAACCTTGAGTGAAATTTGATGATTTATTCATTCTTTGGATTTCTTTACAAAGGAATAAATAGCTATTAAAAAGGTGTGTTTAGATTACATGGTGAACTATTCCCTCTCTGGGTATAGAAATGTCTTCATGTAGACTTAATGGAAATTGAAACAATCATGAAATTGATGGCTTATTGAGTTCTCTGCAGGTCTTTTCAATTTGTTTACCATACAGTGTATAAGATTTAATATTTGACCTGGTGGGTTTTCACCTGTTTTAGAAATCAAAATTTTAATTCTGTACTTAAGGTTGAGTTGGAATGTGTGTTGAAGCTATCAGATTACATATGAAGAGATGATGTGTTGTTGTTAACATAATAGAAGACTCTGCCTTTGCAGTTGTGTAGGCGCTCTGGAGAGCCCTGTCCGCTAACTGCAGAAACAAAAGCAGAATCCTGAGTTCCTGCTCAAAGATTGCTCTCTAATAATTTCTTCATAAAAATCTTCCCCTTCCTTTTGCATTCCAAGATATTAGCATGTGTAGTAGTAATTGTGATGTGTTAAACTAAAATGTAATGTTCCTCAAATGTAAACTGTAAGATTGGAGCCAAAAAAAAATTTTACAAGTCATGAATGTTTCCTAGCACCATGTACAGATTTTTCAAGTAAAATTTGGATACTTGAGGAGGGGATGTCCACGAATTAAGAATTTCTTTTCAGGGGTTTAAAAGATGAAAGCATTGGTTTTGATAGACTGAAACACTTTGACACAAGCCTGTTGAAACAGTTTCAGTATTAAACATTACTGTCCTTTTTGTTTCCCTGCATAGTGCTTAAATGCCCATCCTTAAACAGTAGTACTCTTTACAGTTGTTAATTTCCCTAAACCCAGACACTGCCCTTTAAACAAAGAGCAAGTCTGAGTTGTTAATGTGGAAATCACAATACTCAAGTGTTTCTTTGTTCTTTGCTTTAAAAATAATTGTAAAATAAAGAAAATATTTTCTCCTTGTTGGTCAGTTCTGTAGAAGTAATTTAAAATACTGTATATTGAATTCTTTGATCATTTCTCCTGGGTGGATTGAGAGAGAAGTCAAAGCTGAGGCAATTGCTTCTGGGCTCTCTTTCTGTGTGCCTGGTAAATGAAACACGAGGATCCTCACCAAACCACATGACTAATGGCCACCTCCAGTGCCGCCTGCAATCAAAGATTAATTTGCTTTATCAAGTTTAAAGAATACCGGGTGATAAATCATGTCAAAAAGAAATAATCAGTCAAAGGCTGATTCTTTTCTACATGTGAGGACAGGTGCTACCAGGCATGCACTTGCCATTCACAGTTAATTTCGATTTTATGCATTTATTATGTTCATCTTAATTTGTGTTTAGTTGGTGCTTGAATCAAATAATTTCTGTCATTAAGACCAACTAGCATCTCAACTGAATGGCAACAGTATCCTAGATTCAAAATGATATTCCCCTTTATATTGTATTAAGCATATTATCATGAGTATTGCTAGTAGCTGTTTCTTTTGTAAGATAAGAGTTAGCTAACATCAAAAAGGAAAGTTAAGTTGTGATTTTTTTGCATGTAGGAATGTCCATCATGAACTGGGTGTTCTTATGTGGAATAGAAGTCTCTGTGTGTGTGTGTCTGTGTGTCTGTGTGTCTGTGTCTGTGTGTGTGAGTGTCTGTGTCTGTGTTTCTCTGTGTGTCTCTGTGTGTACTTTATATAAAATATTATTTATACTCACATCTCACCATTTGTTCTTCCTTTAAAATAAAAGAGAAGGAACTGGAGTCTCATTCAAGATCTTTCTTGGATTCATTACATGTAAAAAGATGGCCTTCCCAATGTTTGAGCAACAAACACATTCTGAGTAGTGTCTACAACTAGGCCTGTTAGTAGTGATGCTGTAGCATCCTTTGGAAAACAAGGCTCCTGTTTTCAGCAGAGCTACTTGCTACTAGTTAGAGGTTGTGAACTGGAGCTTTAGGATATGCTTGGAATATGTAGCCATGCATGCATCTAGATCTTTACTAGCTCACTTTAATGTTGCTGAGAAATTAGTACTATTCCTTCTGATATGCAGAATTAAATAAATGGTCATCATATACTCAAAACTCAGACCTGTAAAGGTACCAGTGTGTGAAAGCAGTCGTAGAAATCTTATTTCTGAAATGTCTCGTTTTCTTGACGTGCCAACCACTCTTTCTTCCTAGATTCTCAACCCAGTTTTTCTCCAGTAACTTGTTAGCAGTGTGAGGAGGTTTGTGGCTGGCTTTTGTTTCTTTCTTTTGCTTCTGATTCCAAAGAATTATCTTAAAATATTTATAAAGGCCCATTATTGATCTCACTAGCGTCCCAAAGAGAAAGTGCTGTGTCAGATTTTGCTAGGATTTAAGGCTTCTTTTTAAGCTGCACAGGAATCTAACTTTCCTTGCACTGTAGTTAGAGTGTAAAATGTCCTCATAGGCTCATATGTTTGAACTTTTGGGGAAGGTTGTGGACCCTGGAGGAGATGGCGTCTCACTGAAGAAAGGGTGGTCACTGAGGATAGGTCTGAGGTCTAGCTTCACGGCTCATTTGCTCTCTTCTGCTTCACACTTCTGTCACTTCGCCTGCTTGCCATGATGAGCAATATACCCTCAAACTGCACAAACTGCAAGAATGCCTTAAGTTGCTTTATGTTGGTTATTTGGTCACAATAAGAAAAATTATGTACTATGTTCACATATTGTTTCAAGTGAAAGTATTTGATACGTTATCTTTCAGTTCTAAGTTTATGGGACAAGATGATATGGTCCCTTGTGTTTTGAAAATGCTTAACTCTTTGATAAAACAGTGAGTCACTGGTACTTATTGGCAGTGGGCATAATAACATTCTATGCTAGAGGATTGCTAAGGTATAGACTACATAGTAAAGTAAAAATAGGGTTGTATTTGAAGAGTCAGCACTTCTACCCAAGATCTGAGTCCAGTGTTTGTTTATATAATGACTTTATTAGTTTCAAGGGGTTAAAGTCTTATTAGTGGGCCCCACAATAGTAATTTCTTAGTATTACCATTAGAATATGCTTCTGTGTAATGAAATGTGTTTACCTTTCCTTTCATAGATAAAGTATAAAATAATCTTCCTCTTCTCACTTTGGTTTCAAGTTGGCACTGATGTATGACCAACCTATACAATTGTGTACAATCTTTATATATTTTTCATGACATTTTATCATTCTTTCTCTTCTCTCTATTCAACTGTACACCTGTTCTTCATTTCTTTTCATCCCATGTTTCATTTTAATTCATTCCTTGACTTTTTGATGTCAAGGTATCCTCTACCTTTTCAGATACTCCAGTGAGTCACTACATGAATACACAGACTTGGTTACACATTAGTATTCTCATTTTTAAAGTGAGGAAAGGGCTAGAAATCTCTGAAATCTTACAAGTCACATTCAGAGGTTTTCAGATTTCCATTTAGGACTGTAAAAATGTATAACGGGTATCATTCCCACCTCACAGCAGCAAGAATACTAGACAAATTGCAAGCTTATTACCCTGACAGAAAGCTGAGATTCCAGCATAACCAAATAGCCAGAAATAGAAAGGCAGTAGCCACTGGAAAATGAGAAACAGAGTACTTCCTTAGCTTGGGACACTGGGAGGAATAACTGGCAAGAACAGTTAGTGAACTGGTGAGGCCAAGTATAGATTGACAATAGCAAGGAAAGTTCTATTCAGCCTCAAGTATGTGTGGATTTTATAGCCACTTACAAGCTTTCACCCCCGCAGACTCCACAAAGCAGTCCCTCAGACTAAGGAACAGGAGTATAGTATAAGATCTGGACTCCTGGCTATTAAGAGAATCGCAGATAAGGAAATTAAAAGGTTAGAATGAACTCTGATAGTCAACCAGATTAATACTGGTATTTATTCCTGATGGGGTTTTTTTCCTACAAAAGTGACAGAAATAAATACAAATGTATATGGTGTATGTGAAGTTTAATAAACATGCTTATTTTCCTGCTTTGACACTGAAAGAGACTCAAATCAATGAAACTGCAATAGCAATGAAGTCACCTAAATCTCAGATCTTGATTTCTAAGTTCAGTTTTCCAATAAAGGGAACCAAAGCTTGTTAAAAAGTGGGTACCTAACAGAACTGGGTCACAGAAAATAGATGTGATACCAGCAAGTAGGTAAGAGGAAAGAAAGGAAGTGGGAATGCGTGCCAAGTTAGAGCTCATGTGGAAAGGGGAGCTTCCATCAGTTTTGACCAAAATTCATCTGTATGAATTAAGTCATACAGCAAGTCTTACTTGTGGATGATTTCAAATAAACAAATTTAGAGGGAATAAAAGAAATATAAAATTGTTATTGGGATAACACAGCATTGGAAGTCATAATGGATGCTAATATTAACAAGCATGAATTTAAAGATAAATGGATTCTTTTATTGGTCTCCACAAGAAATCTGGCATATTTCACAATATACTTATTAATTACAAGAGAAAAAATTAGTCAATCTACTCAAGACTTTAGTTATCTTAAGATGAAGATTAACATCATAAGTTAAGATCTGTTGACACATACTATCCTGGGTATTTTTGATAAAAATGATGTATCCTTAATCTAGTTAAGAGGAAACATCAGACAAATCTAAAACTAAGATACATTCTAAAAAAAAATTGCTGAGTATTTGTCAAAATTACAACAAGGAAAGATTGGGGATTGAACTTGGGACCCCTGGAAGAGCAGCCAGTGCTTTTAACCACTAAGACATCTCTCCAGCCACTGTATTTCTTCTCTTAACACCATTCTGGCATAAAACAAAAATCTACATTATCTCATAACCATATTCTTATCATGAGATTAGAGGAAGAAAGCATTAAGCAAATACCCTTATTATTTTAACATATTCATCCTGGAATTTGAGTGTAGATAACCCCAAACTGATTTGTACACAGACGAGCTGGAGACAGGGGCGGGGGGCAACTCATTTTCACAAAATAAAGTTTTAGTGACAGTTTATGTAGATATGTGATCACAATTCAAAATATATTTGAGACAGAGAGAGAACAAAATGTTTCCTACTGGTAAAGGTTCATTTTTAAGATATTAATGCTGAATAGTACCTGTAGCACATAATAGTTGACACAGTCCTATACCTACTTCTTAAGTAGTACTTTGGTTACTTTCTTCTTTTTTAGTATAAAATTTAAAAAGCATTATTCATTGCTTCAGAGTAATGTCAAAACAAAGACAATTGTAAATTACTGGAAATACTTGAGAATGAAGCCTCTTTCAGAGATTTCACATGTATATAGGAACTATATGAAGTGAGTATTGAACCAATGTCACAGAGTTTGAGAAAATGAAGATTCCAAATAATGAATCATAGAGCAATGGGTGGGTTCTTCACTGCAAATACATATAAGATTTGATAATACAGGCATTTACATTTCCCAAAGTTTTCTTACAAGTTTATTCTCGTTTTAAACAAAATTGCAACATGTTATAGCTAGCTGATCACAGTATTTTCAACCTAAAAATTAATTGCTGCCTCAGACTGTCTTCTTTCTGTTTCCAGGTTCTGTTTTATCTGATCAACTAGTGGAATGAATAACTGTAGTTAGTACTCAGAAATGTGTAGCACAGTTATTCAGACATAGTGCGCTTAAAACAGTACAGTGTGGGAAAATGTAGTTCTTACATGATAGAACAATGTGGTGTTCCATGTTTGTTATTTTATAATTGAATCATTCTTGTACATGTTACTTTAAAACTCTGTTCACTAATGGAATCACAGATTGGAAAGGAAATAGCTTTTCTACACTCACTCTGTGGTTCAGAGCAAGAAGAGGACTTAGCAGATAGATTACCATCTCCTTTCGTGAACAGTGTGCTGGGTCCTTAATCTGCTCCTCACACTGGTCTTTCATGTAATTGTTCGTTTAAGAAAATTGTCTCACATACTTAAAAAAGGAAAATATAACATTTCCTAAATTTACAGCTGGCTTGGGGAAACAAATTAACTTTGTGAAGTAATTTTACTTTTTGGACTAGAATTTCCAGTGCTGTATATTTTTTTCATTACTTCAGTAAATATTCAGTGAATATTTACTTTATATCCCAGTAACGATGTTTAGAGCTTCTAGATTGATAGAAGAAACATATGTGTAAATTGGTAACACTAAATGGCAAAGGAAAATTATAAAAGTGCCATATGAAAGGAATTAAGAGAAACATCTTATAACTAGAGAGATAGTTTAGCAGTTAAAGAGCACTGACTGCTCTTCCAGAGGACTCAGGTTCAATTCCCAGCACCTACATGGCAGCTTACAACTGTCTGTAATTCCATTTCCAGGGGATCTGTCACCCTCACACAGACATACATTGTAGACTAAACAGCAATTCATATAAAATAAAAATAATAGTTTTTCTAAAAGAAACACCATATGAAAAATTATATTTGGGCTAGTCTAAAAGATAAAGATGATGGCTCTATATTGACAGGAGAGGGTGATGATTTTTCCCAACTGAGGGAAAAGGAAGGCACAAAGCTATAAAAACATAAAATGATCAGCCCATGGGGGGGGGCACCATACTGATAGAGACCATGGTAAGGGAAAGTTGATTGCTGTGGTTAGAAGTTGGGAAGAGATATATCAAGCAAGATGAGGAAAAGATTTTTAACTACATAGGCAAAATATTGATTATCTATGTGTTTATATATTTTTTTGAGTTGGTGATTGGTGAGTAAAAGCACTTGTTACCAAATCTGACAACCTAAGTTCAATCCCTAACACCCTCATGATAGGAGAGACCCAACCATTTCCCACAAGTTGATATCTGTATACATGCCATAGTGGATGCATTCACACATTCATCGTGTATGCATTCACACCCACATTTTTTAAAAATATGTTGTGGTGGCAATAGCCTGGTCCTGGAAGGGAAAGAAAGGAAAATTAAAAATGAAACCTCAAGTTACCCATCCGCCATCTTGCCTCCTTCACTTTCCGGTGTCTGTAGATGGTTACCTGGTTACCTTCCATCTGGTTTCTTTTTCTGTTTGAAGTGGTTCATCCTTACACAGCAGAGCATGGATCAGATTTGGAAGTCCTCTTAAAATGGTATTGCAAACACAGTGAAATCCCCTCTTATCTTTGTATTTGAAATGACATTAGCTCAGTGGTGAACTAGAAATATGTAGTTTCTTTTGTCATCATGTTTTTAAAAAACACAGACTATAGAGTGCTCTGCTTTGGTTCAGAGGGAAGAACATGTGGTTGTTTCTCTTGAGTATTCTCTCCTTGGATGGATTTGGCTTCAGGCATACAGATGTATGGAGAAACAGCCGGCTCAGAGATCATTTTATGTTTTACTTGCATTTTCTATGACTGAATACAGGATTAGTTGGCCTGTATGGCACTTGAATATTACCAAATTGGAAGGGCTATTGTTTTACCAAAAAACAAAAAAGCTTTAGTATGTATGTACTATGAAAACTAAACATAAGTATCAGGTATCTGTACATGCAGAATAGCAGGCTAGACTTTTTAGCTTAAACTATTTAGTCATAGCTTTAGCGTGAGCTTTTAGAAAAACATAGGGTTACATTCTCATCAGAGGCACCAACATGTGATCTTTGGAGACCACTTTTTTTTCTGTGCTCTGGACTCAATAAACAGTCTGGGTTAACCACACTGTCTTAGCAACCTCATCTGCAAAGCTTGTATTCATGCCTTAGTCCACCTATGCTTTAAAATAAAAGCTATTATTTCACCTGTCTAATAAATCACATTATTTCTAGCAATAATTCCTATCTTGAAAGTTCAACAGGTTGACTTCCCTTGCTTCTATCCAGTTTGGTGTATTTCTTGAGCCTCTATACTTTTTCTTCTGCTGCCCTTTTAGGAATCATTTAATTTTTTGATACTAGCAAAACTAAATGTCCCTTTTAAAAGAATTGTTATATTTTTGAGAATTTCATGCATGAGTAGTACATTTACATCATTTGCATCCCACATTCCCCTGCTCCAACTCCTCCCATTTCCCCCACTCCCTCTCAAATTTATGACCTTATCTTCTTTAATTTGTGTATGTGTGTCTGTGTGTGTGTGCATGGAGACACACACACACACATACATATATATATATATATACATACATGTGTACAACCTACTGAGTCCATTTAATTTAGTTGTTCATATCTATATGTGTTTGTGTTTAGAGCTGACACTTGGGATTGGATAACATTTCGGGGGCTTATCTCTACCCCCTTTTATTGTAGCGATAGAAATTAATAAACAAAAATCATTTATACGGCCTTAAGAAATATCACCCTGGAAGTTGCTGCTGACGGTAATAGATTTATAAATGGAATAGGCCCAAAGTATGTTATATCCATTCAAAAAGCCACACATTTAGCTCTATACATGATTTCAGAGAAATTATAGTGTCTCTATGATGTTATATAGTACTTTGCCTCTCCTTTAGGAAGTAACAAAACAGGGGGAAATATAATCCTTTAATTATTTCATTAATGAAGTGGATATTAGGTACAAGGACAGCAATTTGGAAGAAAATCTCTATAATGTGTATAATAGGTCACAGGAGAAAGAGTTAGCATTTTTTAATCACTTATAACACATAATGCCAAACGTTTTATGTTTATTTTCCCTGCTCCTTAAACAATTCCATGAATTCATACCTCTAATGATGCATCCTAAATCCACCTTCTCTTTCTCCCCTTTTAGCTTTCATCTTAGGCATTTGGACAAATTGAATAAACAGTATTTACAGTTAACAAATACAGATACACATCTAGTTTATATGGCATGCTTAAGATAGCTGAAAGACATAGATAATGCACAGTGTGTACAAAACAGCAAGTGCATTGTGACAAGTGGGATGTGGTGGTTTGAAAGAAAGTGACCCCAAAGGGAGTGGCACTATTAGGAAGTGTGGCCTTGTGGAATAGTGTGGTCCTGGAGGAAGTGTGTCACTATGGGGCAGGCTTTGAGGTCTCATATATGCTCAAGATATCACCTAGTGTCTGAGACCACTTCCTGTTACCTGCATAAGATGTAGAACTCTCAGCTACCTCTCCAGCACCATGTCTGCCTATACGCCTTCGTGTCCCACCATGATGATAATGAACAGAACCTCTGAAAATATAAGCCACCCCAATTAAATATTTTTCCTTTATAAGAGTTGCTGTGGTCATGGTATCTCCTTACAGCAAAAGAAACCCTAACTAAGACATGGGGAAAAGCCTTTTGTGGAAAAGGCAGAATGAGAAAATAGACTTTGGTGAGAGAAGTAATGCTTCAGTGTTCTAGTACTCCTCCTGTTGATTAGATTGAGTGGTTTTGTATAAGTACTTACTTCTGCATTTCACCGATGAGAGCCTGGCATCTTGGGACAGGCATTAAACTCAGGTTCTTCCCAATACCACAAGAAGAAATATAATTTTTTGTGAAAGACCATCAACATCTTCGATCAGATTTGCAAAGGAGACTATAACATCTTTGCCTCCCAAAATCTAAGTTATCTATGTTGTGCTGACCCGGCTTTTAGATTTATTTATTTTATGTATATGACTGTTTTACCTTCGTGTGTGTCTAATCACTGTGTGCTGTCTGGTGTCCACAGAGGTCAGAGGTGGACATTGGTTTCTCCGGAACTTGTGTTGGAGAATTGGAGTTGTGAACCACCATGTGGATGCTGGCAGTCAAACCAGGGTCCTCTGTAAGAGCAGCAAGTGCTCTTACCTGCTAAGCCATTTCTCCAGACCTCTATTCATGTTTTGTAACTCTTTTTATTGACTGATACCATGTTAAACTAGTTATTTCTTTGAACTAGGAAGCCCAACTTTGATTTTGTTAGTGAGGAAATATGATGTACTGGCTAGGAGTGAGATCTGGAATAGAACTGTTTGTGACTTTACTGCTTAGTTCTGTTGCCTCAGTGCCACTCCTAGTTACATGTACATTTTCTTCACTGTACAGCCAGAATAATAATGGCACCTACTTTTGATAAATATGAGCATGGAGTTGGTGAGCTTTTTTAAATTTCTTGGTATGTGCAATAGTTCTTTCCAGAGGTGATTTTCACTTTCCAGAAGACATTGGAGTATATTGCAAGACATTTTTGGTTGTCATTTTGCAAATGGGAGGGGCCTATGGACATCTTACAGATAGAGAACAGGGATACTACTAAAGATTTCACAGGGAGCAACACTGGCTCCGTCAATACAAGTTATCTGGTTCCAAATGTCAATAACACTAAGTTTGAAAAACTCAAGCTTAAAATGGTTACTGGCATATATATTGCAAAATATGTTATTATTTTCTAATAATATAAAAGACAAGCAAGGAGGAATAATTGTTATATACTCTTCTAAGCATCTAAATAAAAGTATAAATTGATCTCCGATAAGAAATTATTTTAATTACTAGTATATTGATATGGGGACCCTATTTAGAAGAACATGAAATTTTGATATATGAGTATGAAATCATGTCTTATAGCCTTTGTGAGCAGTTTTGATATACAATTCTATCTAGTACTGTATATTTTTTTTTCATCGCATTCATGTTCATATATATGTATATAATTCATAATTGGTTAAGAACATGGTCTTTGTAGTTATTCAGAATTATTCTGACTCAGACTCCAGTCCTAGATGTCATTTGCAAACTCTTAATAGACATATAACAGTTTCTCTGAAACAGTGATATGTCTACACCTACATAGAATTATCATGTTGTTAACTGAGATATAGTATTTAACATGCTGAGAATAGTGTTTCTACTCCATGAACACTCAACAAACAATAGCTACTCATGATCCTTCATTGCTGCCACCCATGATTTGGTCCTTACACACCCAGCTAAGTAGTCAAAAACAAGAGGATTGCTGATTACTAGCTAGTTGCTAGAAGAGTAGCTCTAGCCATAGGTTCTTTGTTAACCATATGCAGTCTATACAGCTTTACATGCTGATATTACTAGTTGTGTAAAGTCACTATTTGTTCTCTGGTGACTCTAACAAGGTCTCCTTCCTTGATTTGATAATTATCAGTGTCCACTCTCAGCATCCTGACACTTTTTGGAGACACACTGGGTCTTTTTATTGATATTCAAGTTACGTTTATTTTTTACAAGTGTCTGTTAACATACCAAGTCACACACACCCCATATGTTTATATATATGGAATTTCACCCTACAAATCCTACATCACACAGAGAAGGGAATCACATAACTATGCACTGTATTCTTTTGGATTCTATGTTTTTTCAGGTTTTTGGGGGTTGTATTATGAGCTCCTCTGAAATTGCCAGTGTGTTTTGTTCAGAGATAAAATGAAAGCATGAGGTGTTTGTTTGTTTTCTTTTTTAGAATAATATGTAGTTTGATTTTGTATGTTGTAGGAGACACTGGTTACTGTTGTGTTTTTAAAAACTAACTTGTCATTTCTTCGTTCATTACACTTGAATAATACAGTCTATAATCTGCAGGCATGGCTTAAGCTTTGAGATAATTTGCATCTATTAATGTTTTTCTTAAGCAAGGCCTTAATATGCTCTTCTTTTGTCCTTTTTAAAACAATTGTATTAACTATAAAAATGTGTCCTAATGTTGAAAAAATAATTTTTCAACCTTCTATAGTTAAAATAGTGGTAAGGAGATGCTGTTATAAAATGATAACAGCTTCCTTGGAGGCCCCAGTGAGTTCTTGAGTACAGTTATTAGTCTTCTGCACCAGTTGACTATGTCACGTGACCACCAGAAAGCAGATGCAGAGACTGCAGGGGAGATGGCCGGATGTGGAAGCTGAAACCAGCAGTGTTGGCAGACTGGCAAATGCTTCTGTTTTGCTAAGCACCTGCTTTTTTGTATTCAGCTGGCCTAAACCATCTGCTTTTATATTCTCCCTACCTAGTTTCAGCCATTTTAGAACTTGAAATATCTTTAAAAGTGGTTCAGAATTGAAGAGAAAAAAATGTTTTTGTAAGTGCTCTGATATCATTCACAATAAGCTAGGAATCCGTGCCACTCTTTCATGGCCTGTGCTTTGGGATATTCCAGTTTAATCCTTGAGAGAACAATTGCTTTTTAATTTAAGTTGTAGTGCTTTTATGTTGTGGGGTTAAAATGTTTTCCTCCCTTCTTGACTGCTTATTCTCATATACATGGTTATTTGCCTCAGTATATATGTAGCCACAGTATACTACACTAAAAACAGATAGTTAGTGAATGTAAGTGATTTACATGTTCCTTCTCATTGGAAAGGGGAAATGAAAGAAGAAAAGCATCACACGATTTGGTGAAATATCCTAATTCTTTATAAACTTAATTACTTTCTAGATATACCACTTTTTGTCAATTTTAAAATTAGCATTTATAAAGTTTCTGTTATATAATTGTTCCTATACTAGGCATTTTGTTCACAGTAATAGGATGCCTGCATCTGCCTTCATCTTGTAGATGATAAAATGATTTTCAGACAAATTGTAGAAATTGAGCCCAGCAGTGGTGGCGCACGCCTTTAATCCCAGCACTCAGGAACTCTGTGAGTTCGAGACCAGCCTGGTCTACAAGAGCTAGTTCCAGGACAGCCTGCAAAGCCACAGAGAAACCCTGTTTCAAAAAAACCAAAAAAATAAAAATAAAAAAGGAAAGAAATTGTTCCTAGGTCATACTTGAGACAAGAGACATGAATTCTGAGGTTTCTCTGTCTCTTCTGTACTGCTAGTCCCAGACATGAGTTGGTAGAGATTTCCTGTGAAAGGTGGCAGAGACAGTATATTTTACTTAGATGGAAATGAGCTCACTTCGTTGGTTTGTGAAGATCCTAGCTCCTTTATGTCCCTTTGTAGTCTGTGAACATTTGGAGTTTTTTCACAGATCATTAACAAATAGTTGGTACTTGATCTCCCAAGCTTCTTCTCTTTTGAAAATTAGCAAAATGTTTAATTACTTAAGGAAGAAAAGAAACAAAGTGAGGCCATTTCTGAACATTGACAGAACCTAACTTTCGTTGAATATGTATGTGTGCACTCATGCACCAGTGCCCATGGGACTAGAGGACAGGACAGGCTGTCTTCTCAGTAACCCTTGTGCTTTGAGATAGGGTCTCTCATTGAACCTGGAGCTCACAGACAGCAAACTCAGGGGCCCTCCTGACCCTGCCTCTCCAGTGCTGGGACTACAGATCTGTACGGCTCCTCCGGCCTGCATAGCAAGCTCTTCACCAACTGAGCCTATCCTAATCCTGATTTTCTTAAAAGTGCATAATACTGGGCCCCCTTTCAATGAGAAAGAATATATGCATCACTTACATTCAATAGCTATCTGTTTTTAGTGTATAAATTATACTGTGGCCAAATACTTTCAAGACTATGGTTAGAGTCAAATATGACGGTATGGTTGCATGCCTTTATCGCTGCCTAGAAGTTTAGCCTATATACAACAGTCCCACAGATACTGTAGAGAAAGGTTTATTTTGACTTGTTTCAAAACAGTACTAATAGATGCAGTCCATACTAACTAAGAGCAGAGCATGCGTGGAAATCAACGTCACAATTATCTTAGGTCTCTTTAGCCTGAGAAGCTGAATACTTAAGGAGGAAAGTGTTTTTTTTTTTCTCAATATATATTTTTATTTAAATTAGAAATATGAATGCTTTACATGTCAATCCCAGTTCCCTCTCCCACCCCTCCTCCCTTGTCCCTCCACCAGCCCCCCAATCCCCCACCCAATCCCCACATCATTCCCCAGGGAGGGTGAGGCCCTCCTTGGGAGTTCTCCAGAGTCTGTCATTTCATCCAGGGCAGGACCTAGGCCCTTCCCCATGTGTCCAGGCTGAGAGAACATCCCTCTGTTTGGAATGGGCTCCCAAAGCTCATTCATAAACCATGGTAAACACTGATCTACTACCCAAGGCCCCAGTGGTTTCTGTGGCCTCCTCCCTGGCACTACATTCATGGAGTCTGGATCAGTCCCCTGTTGGCCTCTCAGCCATCAGTCTGAGATTCAAGCGCGAGGAAAGTGTTTTTTATTGTATTTTTGTCTTTGTTCAGGGATATTGGTAAGATGTGAGAATTTTTCTGAAATATTTAAATTTGAGTCCTTGAATCTACATTACCTTGAGGAAAAAAAAATACAAACGTTTGTTTCCTTTATTGTCCTGTAGTGGACAATAAAGTTTATGGAGATTTTTTTTCCCAAAAATGGTAGCACAAACTGAAAAGACAGGTTAGTATAGTAGTCTGTGCATTAAAGATTCCTCAACTATTTGGAAGTATACAGATACGCAGGCACCTCTTTTGAAATTAAAAATTGTTGTTAGAGATAGTTCATTGGCACTAGGTGAGCCATTGAACTGATGTGTCCTTAGGTAGTTAATGTACTGACTTCTACTTCTTGGCCTTTTAACCCTTAGTCTATCATAATTTGCCCTGGTCCTGGAAAAGAAGCATAGTTTTTACATTCTTGTATTGCTCAACCCTACTCTTTTTAAGTACTCCAACAAAGGAATTAAGAGTCTCATTTTCACATTCAGTACCTTTCAAAGCTTTGGATATAGACTAAATTAGGTGCATGTTTAATTGAGCTCTTTTGAGTAGATGAACTGTCCCAAGGAATGGGTAAATGAAATGGAAGTTACCCTCAGTTTAAAAATGTGTAAAGTACTTGGATGACAAAGGCAGGTGGATCTCTGTGAGTTTGAGGCTACCCTAGTCTACAGAGCAAGTTCCAGGACAGGCTTTAAACCCTGTCTTGGAAAAAAAAGGAAAGTACAAACTTAAAAAAGAAAGAAAAGAATTATTAAATGTCTGGAAAGACCATAACATCAAGGAAAAGGAACACATGATATCAGAAACAGCAGAATCCATAATTGAAATGATTGATCCCTGTCTATTATGTGTACTATAAACAGATAAATCTTTGTTTCAATTTTTATATATTTTTATTTGATTTAGAAAGTGTTATTTTACATATCAATCCCAGTTCCCTCTCCCTCCCATCCTCCCAAGCCCACCACCCCTCTCCCCCTACCCCACTCCCGCATCCCACCCCCCATCCACTCCCCACAGAGGGTGAGGCCTTCCATGAGGGAATCATCAAAGTCTGTCACATCATTTGGGGCAGGGCCTAGGCCCTCCCCTGTGTATCTAGGCTGAGAGAGTATCCCTCCATAGGAAATGGCCTTCCAAAGTCCATTTGTACACTAGGGATAGATACTGGTTCCATTATCAGAGGTCCCATAGACTGCCCAGGCTTCCTAACTGACACCCACATTCAGGAGGCTTGGTTTGGTCCAATGTTGGTTCCCCAGCTGTCCAACTAGGATCCTTGAGCTCTCATTTGGTCAGGTCAGCTGTTTCTGTGGGTTTCCCCAGCCTGGTCTTGACCCCTTTGCTCACCACTCCTCCTTCTCTATAACTGGATTCCAGGAGTTTGGCTCAGTGCATAGCTGTGGATGTCTGCTTTTGCATCCATCAGCTACTGGGTGAAAGCTCTAGGATGGCATTTAAGGTAGTCATCAATCTCATTATAGGGGAAGGGCATTTAAGGTAGCCTCTCCACTATTGCTTAGATTATTAGTTGGGGTCATCCTTGTGGATCTCTGGACATTTCCCTGGTGCCAGGTTTCTCTTTAAACCTACAATGGCTTCCTTTATTAAGGCATCTCTCTTCTTGCTCTCCTCTGTTTTAAATCTTAAACCACATGTTGATTATAGTTTTTCCCATTTAGAGAACTTCCTGCTATCTACTCCCCAACACACACACACACACACACACACACACACACACACATACCAGTATTCTCTATGAGTAATACCTTCCATAATCTAGTATACTCACTATCCAATTTTAGTCCCCATCCTCCCTTTTGTTAATCTGGTTTTTTCCATTTTTAGCTTGGACCACATTGTTCTACATTTACCATCCCCATTCAAGCATTCACACTATAGTCCTTACTTTCTGAGTCATCTCTGTTAAAGCTCATTTAAGTAATAATGATAGGGCTAGCATTTGTTTATAGTCCATCACATGCCAAACTTCAATAACAAACCTTTTACATCCATTAAATCTCATAAGTGTTATTAACCCCAATTCTACAGAAAAGTACTTAGCTAAGAATACACAGGGAGGAAATGGCATCACAATATTTTACCTCAATTGCCATTAGTATGGCTCAGCAAGTTAAGGGGCTCTCTGTGCAAGCCTGGCAACATGAGTTTGATTCTGTGTCCATGTAAAGGTGAAAGGAGAGAATGGACTCTTAAGTTGAGTTGCCCTCTGACCTCTACACAGACATCCTGGCACAGGTACCCACACACAGCATACACATACACAAACACAGTAAAAAAAAAAAAAGATAAAACATTTGACCTTAGCTCTGTCTGGCTCTCTAAATTCATTAAATGATGAGCTGTCATTTTGTACCTTGAATATTTTATGCCCTCTGCCTTCATTTTCATACTATGTTTAGGATTCTTGAGGACAAGAGAAATACCAATGCATAACTTGTATTTATCACTACAACTAGGACAAGGTTACATTATCAACTGTTTTCTTTGTGATTGAATACAGATCAAGCAAGGTGTGGCATTCAGCTTTTTGAGTGGTGAGACATCCTACTTGATTCATTCTGATCCTACTTGATGTTCTGAAATGGGCATTTTCTTCAGTGTTGTGTTAAGAGCTGGCAGGTTAGATCAACCAGTGTTTAGTTTTTAAGAACTGTGAACTAGAAAAAAAATTATGATATTGGCTATGACAGTGTTATTCTGGATAAGAAACATGTTTTTGGTTTTTTCTTTCGTTACACATATACTTATGACTGCAAGTATACTTAGTTGCCTCCAATGTGCTAAGGAGCAACCACAGTTTTGACTAAAGAAATCTAGTCTTGCCATCAAAGACTGGTAAAGAACTTAAAACCAATAGGTAATTGTTACTCATTGTGGTGTTTCGTAAGTGATGTGCAAAGCAGTGGAAACCTGTCAGAATATTTATGAATAAATGTTGGGGAAGATCCCTGAGAATGTCTAAGGTTTGTTGTGGTGTTGTCGCTCACTTGCACAATGTAAACATGTAAGGAAGGGTTAGGAGTAGCATGTCGGAGCAGCTGGGACACTGTAGCTTCACACTTTGTACTTTCCCAATCACAGATGCAAATCCTAATGTCAATTCAGTTCATATCGTTGATCAAAATATGCAGGCTGACAGCAACTAACATTCCATCTAGGAAGATTAAAACAAGTGAATTCTCCCTCCTCCTCTCAATTGACACCAGAAGCATACACTGCTCTATTCTGTCACATAGGTGCTAAGCACAATTTAAGGTTTGTTTTCCATGCACTAAATGAAATAGCACCCAATAGAAATTTTACTTAGAATTTACGATGCTACAGTAAGTGTGAGTGAATCTGTTAAGCATTTTGTTCTTTTCTTTGTCACTGAGAATATTAATATTTATGATCAACTATAGCATGAGCAGTGATCATGATTTGAGCAAACATAAGCATTTACTATTTAAAAGAAGCAAAATCAAGTTAAATATACCAGGGTTTCATTCATTCATTCATACACACACACACAGAGGTGTAGATGTAGTAGAAAATCATTAGTAATGAGAGTAAGAATTACCTTCTAAATAACATGATGAAATAAACTTACTTCATTGAACTCTTTAAAAACACTTACCAGGCCAGTAAGATGACTCAATGGCTAAAAGAGCTTACCATGCCAGTCTGATGGCCTGAGTTTCCAACCTCTGAAGATGCCCTCTTCCTCCTCATATGCATTGTACCATTAGCGCATCTGCTGTCACACATATTATGTGCACATACAATGATAAATAAAATTAAAATTTATAAATCTACAAGGTCCTAACTATTAATCACAATAATTAAGCTGATTCAAAGGACCAAAAATGGAAAAACAAGCTGCTACAGAATATAAACTTTCATCATCTTGAAGAAGAGATGAAGTGGAACTGAGTTGTTTGTACTTTGAAAATTGAAGCAGTATTCATCATACATAATTAAACAAAGTTGAAATTTTGTAGGTATGGAACAAAAAAGCCACAACTATTATGGCTATTACAGGAAATAGAGGAGATTAATAATAAAAAACAGTACATTACCTCATAACCATATTCTTACCGTGAGATTAGGGGAGGAAAACATTAAGCAAATATCCTTATTATTTTAACAGGTTCATCCTGGAATTTGAGTATAGATATTCCCAAACTTATTTGTACACAGAAGAATGGGGGTAGGAGGCAACTTATTTTCACAAAGTAAAGTTTTAATGGCAGTTTATGTAGATCTGTGAACATAATTCAAAATACATATTTATGAGAAAGAGAACACAGTGCATTTGATATGAGCACTAAGAAACAACATTTCTTTTTATAAATACAGTGTGTATGAACCAAGTGGGCATTTTGTCTTAAATCCAGTAATCTCACCATTATAAATTTATTTTAGGTAACTGCTGAGAGCTATAATTTTTCAAAGAATACATTATCCTAGGAACATAAATTAGAAAAAGATAACTTCTTGGCTCTCAGTAACTCAGCAAAGTTTAAATTAATCCTAGTTAGAAAGCCTTAAATACCTTTGCATTTTTAGAAAGTTCAAATAGCATGCATGTATGGGTTTCATGGACAGTTTTTCCTCTATGTTGTTAGACATTTTTGGAACACATTTTTCCTATAAGCTATTTGGTAAAAGTACACAATTTGCTAAGATGGTTAATAGGACATAAATATAGACATTTCATGTGCTGTACCATGTAAATGTAAACCTTTGTAGTTACATGTTTTTGTAGCAAGAGAATTGTTTTAAAAGGCATGTAATTTATTAGCTATCGGTAGCTGCTTTATTGCCTTGCCGCACTGCAGTAATAAATAAAAGGAAGTGAACTGATTTTACAAATGGCACACAAGGTGCACATTTTGTGGGGGAAAAGTCTTTTTTTAAAGAATTGGCATTAAATCCTTTTTTTGTGATGACAAAGAGGCTAAGAGTGCAAACTGTATTTTCTGTTTATCGAAAACAGTCTTTTTTTCTCCGGGGCATTTTTTCCTATGATCATCAAGGGATTTCAAAAGCAATAAAGTGTGGAATCATTGTTCGACTTGAGCAGTATTAAAACTTAGGTTTTAATTTCAGTGAAGTAATAAGATTTGAACCTGTCTCACATTACAGCACTGTAAGGCATTTAGCAATTGTATTTTAAAGGAGGTTTTTAAAATGCAGCTCACTTGTAAGCTAACTGTCTTTCTGTAATTAATAGTTTTTCTTCAGTCTAGGCTGTTACAATCAGACCAAGAAATATCTTAGTTTTTAGTAGCACATGGTAATTGTAAGTCTTAACTCCTAATTAGCCTAAATGTCTAATAATTTTCTGTTTGCTTCCAAAGCAGCTTTTAAAAGAAAAAAAAGTGGCTTTTAAAGCTATAGTGTGTCTTTGGGTATTCAGAAATACAAATGCACATGTACATGTATATTTCTATGAGTTTTTATACAGAGCAAAACTATATGTTAGTTGATTCATTAACCAAGTATTTTATCCTTCTATATCATTTACTAGTTTTTAGGCACCATATCTCTCTCTCTCTCTCTCTCTCTCTCTCTCTCTCTCTCTCTCTCTCTCACACACACACACACACACACACACACACACACAATTAAATGCTAGATAAGGGTCTATTTGTAAAGCTAAATCAAAAGTAACAGTCTTCTCCCATATGTAACATTGAAACTCATAGTTACATCTAAAAAAATGCTTTAAAATATGAGCATTTCTATTAGATCAGTGTGAGAACATACTTGCTGATAAAAGATTGTATTTACCATTTTGAATTGCTATTGAAAATAATTGCCTCTACAAAAGGAAACATCTGTATGATGGCACATGGTTAAGGGTGCCATCAATTTTTAACATTTGAGGATTGAGCTATGACCTTTTATGATGACTGTGAACAGTAACTGCCTCCATTAGCCATAAGTTTTGTTTCTTTATTTTAGTAGATGGCCTAGACTGTAAATATTAGAGAATCTAAAATAAATCAACATATTATCCTAAGGATACAAAATGTAAGAGCTATTTGTGGTTGGGAACCTTTGACAGATAGTTTGGATGAAGCAGATGATTGCCTGCCTAGCGTATCTGGTCTCCATTGCTATGCCTGCGGGCAGTTTAGTGCTATGGTTGTATATTGATGTCAGGGTTAGTACTGAGTGGCTAGCAGTGACAGATGTCTATAATTACAGGCAATGCTTCCAGTATTTCTGAAAAGCCAGCCTATGTTGAACAATTATCTTATTTCTGCCTTGCCAAAGAGCATGTTCCAATTGCTAGTATTAGCAGTGGTGGATATAGAGCTTCATCTGCTGCCTTGGGACAAATGTGGGGAAAGCACTTGGTTATAAAACATAAATGCAAAATATTTTTTCAACATTTTAAATTAGTTAAGTTCAGTGTTCCCTAATTTTTATCTTCCCATAATGTTTCTTTTGAAGAAGTCTTGGAATATAGAAACACATTTGGCATACTTATTGGGATTTTGTTTTCCCCTAGGCCTGTGTGGCTCCCTAGTGCCAGTATCCCTTGCTTTGTGAATAGATGTTAAGCAAGTTGGCTTTGAAACAAGTTCTCTGATGTAGATTGTATGTTCTGACTGATTGCCATTACAAAATTGGAAATACATTTCCATGGAAAATTTCTCAATCCCAGTAAGTTTAGTTCGAAACTTAATGACAAAATTATAAAATGAAAGAAAATGCTAAATTATTAGGCTGGAAAGGTGGCTCAGTGCTTAAGAGTGCTTGCTGTTCTTGCAGAAAGCCTGGTTGCTTTCTCAGAACCCACATGGTGGCTCACAATTGTCTGTACCTCAGCTCCCTGGAATCCAGTATTCTCTCTGCTTTGTGGGATCTTGCATGCAGGTGGTGTCCATAAAATCACAGGCTCACTGTGATAAGAATTGCAATTCTTGTTTTGTCTGTTTTGTTGTTGTTGTTTAAGACAGTTTCTGTGTGTAGCCCTGGCTGCCCCACCACTACCCAGCTAGAATTGTGATTCTTAAATTTTGTTTTAATCTCCTATCCTCAAAGATTTTTAATCTTTTGAACAGTTATTGTCATTTCCTCTTTCCAAGTTTTTATGACCATTTCCTTCCATGCGCCTTCATGACCCACTTGACTGACTCATTAGAAATGTTTTTATTCTTTGTGGTACAAATGTCAGAGTGTTCATTTTACCTGGGTATTTGCATTTATATGCGTGGACCATAATGCCACATCTTCCAGGAAGTACAACCATCCAACACATTTCCTCCTTCTTAAATTTAGACATTGTATAAGAACAGTGTCCTTGGTGTAGGTTTCAAATTCTGCGTTTTTAGTTACTATAGAGGGAGAAATGCCTGGGGAAAGTTTAAGAATACAGTTTTATCTTAAGTAATATTCCAGCCTGTAGTGAGTTTCTGCTCACAACTAAACACTTGGCTTAAGTATTAATTTTTTTCATGTAGGTTTTTTTTAACAAGCTATGATTGTCATCGTTTTACAGAACTAAAATTTCACAAGATCCCCTACCCTAAACCAATCCAGTCTGTTTTCCTTTCTGTCATAATGCCTATCTGTAGAGATGGATTTTAGGTACAATCAGTTTCAGTGTCCTAACAAAACCAGCATTGTGACTTTCATCCCCCTGTTAATTATTTCCCAAGGGAATTTCATTTCTCCAACAACAGATTGAACCAGTGATCCTAGCTGGCCAGCAGTGACAAGAAAACTAAACTAGATCCAGATGTTTATATAATCCATCCTAAAACATGAAACCTGACTCAGAACCCCAAGTCTGGCATAGAGACCACTAGCACTATAATCTCTTATGTAAGGCAGTCCTTACCCATTCTTACTGTGATGACTGCTCCTTGGGCACCCTCACAAATTCTTAAGATAATTTATAAACTTCTCATTTTATTTTGGAATCCCTTGTGTGTATCTACTGAGAAAAAACTTGGGCAATTACATGGATTTGTTGATCTGAATTGGAAAGACTTCAATAATTTATTGGATGTGGAAATACAAATCATCCATTTGTCTAGTGTGTTGAAAATTTATGGTAGAAGTAGGAAGTAGAAATCTACAATGACTCATAAAATGAGGATGAGGACTTCAAAACTTCAGACAAGCCTTCAGATAGACATCATGGACTACCATTCTGTTGTCTTCCATTTCCTTCCCCATTATTTTCCTTGCTGCTCCTACTACTGATCCATTATTCAATAGGTGTTTCTCTCCTGTAGCCATCTGTGTTTAACTATTACTAAAGCTCTTCACATACAGCTTAGAACAGGCATCTGTTTTCCACCATTACATCCAGATACTCGATCCAGAGCAGTCGTGACAGTAAGAATGGATAAGGACTGCATCACATATAAGATTACAAGGGAAGGAAGGAACTGTCCTCTTAGCACATGCCAGTTGTGGCCACAGCAACTTATGCAAATGGGGATTTTACTGTGCCAGGACTGTCTGTCCTGCATACTTTGTATTAATTCACTACTTCAATCCTTTCACAGAGCCTTCGAATATCAGGCCCTACATACATTCTTGTACTACAGTTTTTTAATAAGGCAAATTTTAAAGGTTAATCAACTTATTTATAATTACTGTATAGTTGGCTGAATCCCACAAGACTTGAGCTTCAGAACCTATGCCCCAACCAGTCATCTAGACTCCTACCTGATTAGTGATACTATTTTTAATTGCTTTAGATTTATTTGTGTATAGGAGTGTTTTGTTTGCATGTATGCTTATGCATCCTATGCATGATTGGTGTCCTCGGAGATCAGAAGAGTGAGTCAGATCCCCCAGAACTGGAGTTAGGTTTGTTTTAAACACCATGTGTCCTAGGAACTGAAACCAGGTCCTCTGCAAGGAACAACAAGTGCTCTTACCACACTAAGCCATCTCTCTAGCCTCACATATTATTACTTAATACATTATTCTTTGTATTCTTATATAGATGAAGAATAGAGGCTTCAGTAATTTAAAGTTATAGCATTAATTCATTAATGTTTTTGAGTGATTATCTGCAAAGCTAATAAGTAGTAGATTCTCCATCAACACCTCATGTATTACATTGTGCTTTATTTGTGTGGAAGCAGAAGGATCAGTTCATTTCTACTACATAGCAAGTTCAATACCAACTTTGGCCGTGTGAAACTCCATCTGTAAATAAAAAGAACATGCTGACACAATGAGGAAAAAGTATGAATGTCGTTGATGATTTTCATTCCTAGATTATTATTTCATTCCTTACCATAGTACAGATTCCCTCCCATTCGGAAAAGATAAAGAAGTAAGTGTCTCTTAGGAGGTCAGAGGTTACAGAGGCTGTTTTTTAATATAAGAAATGGGACAAGTTTTCAGAGAGAGATTCCAGAAAGAAAAGTAAAAATACAGAATCATGTATAATAAAAACAAAGATGCTAAGTAGAGATTGCTTCTAAGTAATTGTCTTGCACTTGCTATGACTACAAGTAGACATGCTTTTATAAAGGTTTGGATAGATGTATGTATACAAGAATTGGACTAAGTGCAGAAAATTCACTATGATTTTCTTTCTTCTTCACAACTATACAACTGAGTTTGTTGGTTTTTAATGTGGTTTTGGCCATCAATTGGTGACTTGGCTATTGACATCTTTAGCTCCACATGTTTGCCTAGTGTAAGTGTCTCCTGGAAACTGACAGCTGCCATCATCATTCATTTGTTCGTTTTTAAGAGCTATCCTTGAGTAATTGGTTTTTTAATCCTTTTTTAATTATTCTACCACTGTAAACCCATTGTAATTCATTTAGCCACATTCAGATTTTGAAAATGACTTCACTAAGTTTCAGAATGAAAATCAGTGTCACAAGAATATTTTAAGTGATAGCAACAAAGATTATGAGCCTTTTTCTTCCTGTACCTGAAATTGGGAAGGCTTAGTGCTCTTCTCTTGTCTTTGACATCAGGTGGCAGGTCCATAAACTCTGTGCTTTTTAGGTTGTACGCCCGAAGAATGATGTTTCCAGAGTTCCAGAGAAGGCTTGGAAAATAGTTAAGGTGAGTTGAGTACCTGGTTATGGTGATGGAATCACCAGTCTTTATGCTTATCTCACTGCAATCCCAGGTTCTTGTTACTGAGATGGGCACATGCATACAGGGATAAGGGCATCGATGCATTGCCTTGACTCACTTCTTATATATTATGTATGTAATCCTAGTGTATGGGGCTTAGAGCTAAATGTTCATTAGCAGGACTAACTGTAAAGACTAGCTGATGTGAAAGCAGTTTAGGTTTCTTGATTATGATATTTCTGATACCTGAGAGGGTAAGTTTCACTTACTACATTGAATGATATCTATAACTAGCAGTAACTAGCACATACCTGTGCCAGAATGTGTTTCTGGCTGACACTTTCAAGAAGCATGCAGAGTAAACAAAATTCTCTGCTTCCCAGTTCCTCACCTCTGCCTTTATCCTCTCACAAACTTTCTACAGCAACTTTTTTTTTTTTTGCTTTAAGTCCTAATCATACCATCCTCTATGCTTGGTGTTACAAGGTTTTGCTTTAACACAACATTGTAAATAAACCCTTAAATATTTATTTATAATGCTTCCTTCAATCTGTGGTCTCAAACCTTTCAGCCAAGCCTTCTTTGCCATTAGCTTGTTTCAGTGGGTTTGGAAAGAATAACAGCTAGCATGGTTTTCTCCACACAAGACTGGTGAACAGAAGCTTGGCTCCAGACATGGAGTGAGTTGGCAGCCAGCAAGAGCAAAGCTGTGTCAGGGCAAATGTACACTCTTCATCGTCTCTGGTTGGCTTTCAGCTGGTTGCACCACAGGAGTCTCTATGAGCTGTGTATCCTGTGACCAATAACTGGTGCACTCGACCCAGGTCCCTCTTGGCTAGGGACAGCCTGTCGGGAGGCATTAGGTTCATGCTGGTGACGATCCTTAGTCAGTGGCTCCCTGAAGGAACATGAGGCAAACAGCCAGATTCTGTTGAACAGGTGGTAGTTAGACCTTAGCTCTGGTTGTGGGGGTGGTAAGGAAAGATTCTCCAAAATTACCAGCCTTACTGGTTTTCACACTACCTGTGTACTTCTCTGTCCAATAAATGATTGTTTAGAAATGTATCCAGAAATATCACAGGAGGCATCTGGAATTCTCTAACTTTTCTACCTTCCTTTAGCAGTCTGGATGTGGGCCCATGTCAGGAATGAAACCCCACTGGGATGCAAGCAAAAGAGGAAGCATGTTCTTAGCCATGCATCAGTGGAGGCCCCTACTGGGAGAGGGGATTATCACAAGCAGCAGGCAGCCCTGCACCCCAGCCTGCTGAGCGTGCTCTGCCACAGGATGTGGAGATAGGAAATGTGAGGCCAGAGTGCTTGCTCCAAGTTTCCTTACACAATAGGTTATTCAAGCAGATTGGGAATGCTTCTTAAGAGATTTGTTAGGTCCCTGTCCCCTTAGCAAGATGGCCACCACAGATGGTGGGTTCAGATATTCCTGTTACAGTACAAATTTAAGATTCACATTCAACTTCCATACTGACTTTTCTCTGACTCAGACACTGCTGACTGGGGCAAGCAGATTGCTCAGCCATTTCCACTTAGTTTGCAACTTAAATTATGGTTTTAAATTAAATTCTGCCAAAGGATTTTTTTGTCTTAATTTCATTCCTGTATTTAGTAATTTTATTTTAAATGCTATGGAAAGGCTGGCTAAGATCAATATAGATCTATTCAGCATCACTGTTTATGTATTTAATATGCAGCAATGATGTTTATACCAATAATTCTCTTGCTGTAATGTTAAGTTTTTATGATGCTCCTGTTGTGCTTCAGATGTCAATGAAAGAGCTCAGTGTCCTTCATTCTGAATGATTCAACTAAGTAATGAAATGCTGCAATAGTTCGTTCTCCACCTTAGTCTGCTACCAACACCTTCATTTTTAACAGGGTCCTCATATAGAAAGGACTGAATTGATCACAAGACAAAAATAATGAAAATTGCTTTCTGACTCATAATACACAGTTGCATGTCCAAGACTCAAATTCTTTTCTAAGTAACATTAGTGCCTTTGTCGTAAGGGAGCTGTCTTGTGTGGGGCACTGTCTCCATGTGTGGGCTGTCTCCATGCGGGTGATTTTGAGCCAGGTTTTTTCAAGTTACAAGTCAAAGCCTTGACTGATAAGTCACTACAGTAAATTAAGGCAGTGCTTTGAAATTTAACTGAAAATGAGTTGTGTTATCAATTTTATATTATTTGATGTAAGTTTGTACGAACACAGTGGTTCAAAGGTTTGTCACCTGATAGGAGAAGTCTTTGCTGTTGACTTGCACAGCACTTCCAATTTTATGCACTGAGCCTGTGCAGAACATGCTAACGCCTTTGAGAAGTTATAACATTTTAAACATCTATAGAGAGCCTACGGGTATTAACTTACTGTAATTTTCTGAAAATTCATTATCCAGAAATCTTAATTCATTATAATGGCTCTTATGAAAATCTATAGTACTGGGTTTCTCTTATTCTCATACTTGCACACAATGAGAGATTCGTTGTTTCTAATTTGTTTCATGTGGTGCTTCTGAGTACATCTCACAGAGGGCTGTTATTGAATCTCTGTGACTGTCATTATATCCATCAACCTCTAGGAACTAACATTCTGGGTTTCCCAGTTCTGTAATCTACTTCAGATGTAAGGATTGACATAATTAGCTTCTCACAAGTTATAACCAGAATGCAGCACATAACCTAATGCCAAGTATCAGCTTGGAGAGGGGGAGAAAGCAGTTTAAAAATTAGCACAAAATTTCCTTTCACTCTTTATTAAATACAGCCAAATACCTTGCTGCTATTTTTATGTTGATTCCCTTCTCTGGTTGTCTTATTTGACTCCTTTTAAAAACTGTATATAAGAACATTGAGAAAAGCAGAGAAATGAAAGGATGATTGAAGCTGTCTACCTATAAATGCACAAGCAACATCTGTCATTAGGTGAGCTCAGAAGGTGGAGAGTGCATTGCACCACCGAAGTAGTTTGTTCACATACAAACACTTTCCTGAAATTTAAAAGAAACTTTGTAGTAAAATAACAAGAATTTATTAACATGATTTTTAGGCACATGTATTCTCAAACTGTAATGACAATTTCTGACATTTATAGAAATTCCATATATTTAATGAGCTGTTTTAATGTGTCAGAGTTAAAATGGCTACTTTGTAGCTTCTAAGGCAGCAACTGTTTAGAAGTAGAAAAAGTTGATTTTCAGGAGGCTGTGCCCATAGAAGTAGTGGAGTCTAGCCTAAAGGCACTAGATTCAATTCCCAGCACCACAAAAAGAAAGGAAGGAGAGAGAATTTTAGGTCTTGTGTCATGAAGTACTGACATAGTTGTTTAACCCTTGAACAAAGGCAATTTAATTTCTGTGACTAGAATGTGTTAATTGACTCAACATATATATATATATATAAAGATTTCAGAATTACTAATGCAAATTTCAGAGGTTTGGTGGTCTTGATGGTTATCTTTATGCTATTAAAATCTCCATGAGTGCTGGAGAAATGGTTTATCAGATAAAGCACTTGCTGCACAGCATGAAGAATTTGGATCTCCAAAGCCCACATAGAAGACAGGTAGGCAGGATAATTCCTGCACTCCAAAGCAGGAGATAGAGAATCCCCAGGACAAGCAAGCTATCTGGAAAAATGGGGCACACTCCAGGTTCAGCTAGAGAGCCTTTCTCAATAAATGAAGTAGATAGAGAGTAATGAAGGAAGACAATTGATGTCACTTTCAGGTCTCTGCACATTCTTAAATATGCAGTTGCACCCTCACACGTGCAACACACACATACACACCACACACACACACACATACACACACACACACACACACACACACACACACACAAGGTCTAAAAGAAAAATACCGTCTTCTGTTTCTTTTACTTTTGATGTGTAAGGCCTTCTCTTGCAAAGGTTGTTACCTGAGCATTCCAGAGTCTGCTAGGCAGAAAGGCCAGTGAAAAGAGATAGTGGAAAGTAGCATTTGTAAAGTAATTGTCAAGTGCCAAGATGTGTGATGGGGGATTATAATTCAACCATCACTAAAACCTATTAAAACTCCTTGTTATGAATTACTGTTATTATTTCTGTTTTACCAATAAGGAACCAAGATTCAGAGGTTTTGAGGAAGACCTAGTTAGTGGCTGATTAAGAATTCAGATCCAGGGCTGGAGGGATGACTCAGTGGTTGGGAACAGTGGCTGCTTTTCCAGAAGACCTGGGTTCAGTTGCTGGCAACCACGTGGCAGTTCACGGCTGTCTGTGGCTGCAGTTCTGGGGGTGGGGGGCAACATCCTCACACAGACAAATGTGCACATTAAATAAAAATAAGTAAATACTTTTGAAGTGCCTCATTAAAAAAAAAAAGCCTATTCTTTCTTTTGTTGAGTTCAAGACCATGTTCTAAACACTGTGAACAGCGATTTCACCTCCCCTTTCCTTCCCTCCCCTCCCCTCTGCTCCCTTCCTCTCCTCTTCCCTCCCGTCCCCTCTCCT
The DNA here is from genome assembly GCF_017639785.1 of Mesocricetus auratus. NCBI lineage: Eukaryota > Metazoa > Chordata > Mammalia > Rodentia > Cricetidae > Mesocricetus > Mesocricetus auratus. The sequence continues at coordinate 13,664,237 of NW_024429191.1, read as the reverse complement.
CCAAGAGCACAAGCTTAAATAGTGGATGAAACTTTTATTTGCATGAAAAGCTGACACTACTAAATCATAATATCTTATATGGTAAGTATCTATAATAGACTTGAAAGAGTGGATGCTCCCAAATTTCCAAGGAAGAAAGTTCTTACCTAATCTTAGAGAAAGCTTTCTCCAGGAAATACTTAAACTTTAAAACCATACCGCTTTAAACAGCAAAAGTTTGCCAGTTCCCATACTTAGTGAGTGGGGTTTTAAATACAAGATCCTGTTTCAAAAAAAAGAATTGGAGTAGAATTGGCAAAACTATACATTTGATCATTAGCAAACATTAGTAAAGTGGTCACAGTAGACATAGAAGGTACTATTAGCTCTGCTCTTAGATGTACTGAAGGCGGAAAACAAAGGAGGGCTGAATCAGGCAAAAATTTTGTTTTCAATGTGTATATTCCTGACAGTAAAAAACACAAGACCAAAGGCATGACTGTATTTTTTGTCATTGTATTATCCAACCTTGGAAGAGCAACTAGTGACTTGGTCTTTCTCCTTTGGCAGCAGTGGTGTGTTTTGAAGTAGTCTTTCTATGTAACCCATTAGCCTCCAACTCAAAGTCTTTATATCTGTTTCTTGACATCTGGGATTAGAGGCATACACTATTTTGCCTGACCTTAACCTCTTTTTCTTTGGTATTTACATGTGTCTCATTAGAATCAAATTATCTTACTAGCTTCTGAATTCAAAGATTAGTCTTCTGTGTACTGAAGGCAGCCTTTTTCTCCTTCCAATTCCATTCTTCCTGAAAAGAAATTTTATGATGTGGTTTCTTCTTGCTATAATAAATGTTTTGGTAAAATTAATTTTTTAAATTATTTTGAAAATAAAATAAAAGTTGCAGAAAGTGTTCAGAACTCTGAATATTATGTTAGAATTGTTTTCAGTAGAAGTCTTTTATTGACTTGTGCTTTATCATAAATAACTTTGCAGATGTTCCCCAGTGGGCAAGTTATCTCTTACCTATTAAATAGTCTGTATCTAGCACATTATTAAATTCTAAATGTTAGAAGATGTTTTCATATTATCTTCATGTTCTCCAAATGGCACAAGACCTTGAAAAATGTGAGACAGTCTTTTAAAAGAAATGCTGTAATCATACATTGATTTTAAATGACCCTGTCACACGTGAAAACAAATCAGATTGTTGCTCTTAATGAGCTTTTCAATTTACTATTCAGTAGATCAGATAAGTGGATTTAAGAGGTAATGATCCCGCTTAGTACTCAAGCTTGACTGTCAGATCCTGGTAGTGGAGAGAAGTCCCCGAGGACAGAAACGTTGACACAGCTCTAGATGGGATAATGGGGATCAAAGCTAATGGATGCTAAAAGGAATGGTGCAAGTTATAAGGAGGATTGTGGGTTAAAGCACTGCCTGTGCCAGTGTTGACTGTTTGCTCTTGTGTGTTATTGCTTCAGATCTGATGCTTTGAGAAACTGTTTTGACAGCAGAGCACAACAGATCTGCCTGCCAGCAAACTAGACAACAGGAAAATTCCTGGTGGGAACCTCAGTTTTCAAAGATACACTTCTGTTACCGTTTTCACCATGGCATAGTGGAGATAAAAGTTAAATTAGTTCTAGTTTTTCCAAGAAGTAGTGTTTTTAAAGAATATGATGTAAAATTTCCTTTTACAGAAGTACAGAGTAGTCATCCTATGATCCAAAACAAGAGCGTTAATTAGGAATTAGCAGAAAGGAGGAGAATGTGATGAAAATACACAAGAATGGGCTGTTTGAGATAACGCCTTATCTCTTCCAAAACCCATGTGTCACTCAGCTACATCTTCCAGCAGTGTCCAGTGCATTTATGGCACATTTCCTTTCTTTGAAGATGATTGTGAACTCAAGAGGGAAAACTAGGGTTTTGTCCTGGAGTACAGCTCTGTTTAAATGGCTTCATTCATGTTTTCATCCTTGGTAAGCACTGGTGCCTTTAAATTTCCAGTCAAGGTGAAGAACACAGTGCGTGTCCCTGCAGGAGCAATAGGTAGAAGAGAGTAGACAGTAGGGAATCGGGTCCCCACTGTTGTCTGCTTTCACAAATTAGCATTATATACAGGATCTCACGAGATAATCACAGGTTAAAATAACAATCCAAGCTACTGTCTATAATACTTTCCTCTCTTTGCATTTTTGCCCACAGAATTCAATCTATACTAAAAAGGGGGGAGGGCATATTTCATTTTTGATTATCCACATTTTAATCCAGTCTTCATAGATCCACCCATTGCTTTTTCTATTACATATTAAGTACTCTTGTCTTGGTTGCTGAAACAAAGAATAAGGTGTAATATCAGCCCTCAAGGGCCTGCTAGCATAATGGGAGAGTTGGGCAGTTAAACATTACAATGTGAAAGGACCGTGGTGGAAGAACAGAGCAGATATGGGGGAATATACAGGAAAATGCAACTCACCCTGCCTGGGGTCTAATAAGGCCTTTGGGAGTGACTTTTGAATGGTGGGGGGCAGGGGAGAGAGGCTGATGCTCAGCCAGAGAAATCCTGTGGATTACTCAATGCTTCAGAGAAATGGTGGGAAATGGGGTATACTGGGGGCCAAGGTATGAAATATTTGAGCACCAAAAGTCATGTTAGATTTTCCAAGAAGACCGATTTGAATCTTCCTGGCCATGGGTCTCTTGGTTGGAGAGGATTGGTGATAACTAAGGCTCACTTTCCCTCCTTCCACAAGAGTCTTAGGACCTTACATTGATCACAGCAGCCATTGCATAGTTGAGGGAATACTGTCCTGGAGGCTCTGTAGTCAACAAACGAGACAATGGAAGTTGAATATTAATTTTCTTTCCTCCCTCTCCGACCCAGCTTGTTCCCACCATTCTGCTCTTTCTTGCTCTCTCCCTCTCCAGCCACTGCTTCCTTTTCTTCCCGTAAACCTGTCAGTTGCCCTGCTAGCCTGAAGAAGAGGCTTCCAGACATAGGACTCAGGTTGAAAATCTGTAACTCAGGGTTCTGATTTGTATAATCTTAAAATTCAAATACAATTCTTGTGTACTCTTCTTCAGTATGACCCTTTAACTCTGATTTATGTAAGCTAATGTGTAGATAAAGCTATATTGCCATACTTAGTAAATAAACAGATAACAGAAGGTGAGACCACATAGCCACTGGGGATAAAAATGACAGAAGAGAGATCCCATGCAGCTGGTGTCTGGCAGGGTCAACCTGGAATCCCACCAGAGCATAGTGGATGTAGAGGTGTTAACTACTCTCAGCTTTGTCAGGCTCCCAAGGAATGTTCCATTGACTGCTGGTGGTATTTCTCCACTTGGAGTAGGATTATGTGTTCAAACACACAACGGGTCTAAGGTTGAGACAGAGATGTCATACCCCAAACTCTGCAACCAGCTCTGCCCACTTAGAAGCTCAGTCCCACCATCAGCAGTAAGACCTGTCTCTGTGTCTCTCTCAAGTGTGTGTAACTAATATATGAGCTCATGGTTTTCTAAGAATTCTTCCTTTTATAATCACCCTGTATTATCTTGAATTTTATTGATACTTTCCTGAAATCTAAAATAGGTAGAAAGTGTTTATCTTAGATTCTTTTTTTTGAATATTATTTTCCAATCTTTTGCATTCCTCTTCCCACCTTCAAGAAAAAAGTACCTCCCATCTTTGAGGACAAAGAAGTTATGTGTTGTGTTGGGTGAAAAATGAGTGTGGGTCTTTGTGTAAGTATATGTACATCCCAAAGGAGGAGTGCTTCTTGTGGGGAAAGTTAGTGCAGTCTAGGATGATAGTGTTTTAATTTCACTAGCTCTTTACTCACTCCCTGTTTCAGTGTGGATGCAGCAGATATTTGAGTTTTAGACTTGTTAACTTGAAAAGTCTTTTGAAACTGCCTATGAATGATAAAGCTTTTAACACTTAAATTTTCCATGCAGGTATACGCCCGTATGTCAGAAGTCTTAGGAATAACAGATGACAACCATGTTCTAGAAACATTCATGACAAAAATGTAAGTGTCTGTTTTGGTTTTTAATTTTCTTCTGCTGTTTTGAACCACATATCATCTTACTGTATTTGAATCTCTTACAAATACTAATTTCTTACCTTAAAATTTTTAATGTAAATTTTTAGTGTGTGCATTGTTCTTCATTGAATCTTACTTCACATACTTAAAGCCCACCATCTAAAGGGCATTATCATTTGTCAGGAAGTCCATGTAGTTACAACATACAATTATCAGAACAATGTCCTAAAAAGATTTACAGATATTGTTTCTACAGTTCAGTTGGGCAGAATTTTTTTACTTTATAATTAAAAACAAAACATCCTACCTCAAAGATCAATGAAGAACTAATTACAAGCTGTAGTCATAATCACCTTAAAATAGACATTCATTGTTTCCAGCAGCGATGTGTTTGTAGAGCTGAATGGTTTGTCCTCACAGACACACTGTTGAATGCTCACACCTCATACTGTGTGTCTCACAGACAACCCTGCCTTGCTTTCAGGACAAAGCTGGGTCGACACCAGGACCATAAGTCAGTTTTTGAGCCACCAGATGATGATTCTTTTGAGGCAATAACTGGTTTGTCTTCATTTGATTTCCTTTGTGATGATAATTCCTGTTTTCTTTCTGTTTAACTTGATTCTAAATTGTCTCTTCTGTGAACACTCAACATTATAGACTGACTGACTTAGAGAACTATGTACAGAACTATTTTAAACTTAGGGAATTCTATGCCAATGTTCACTGTAGATTGAATGTATAAAAGTTTAAATGTGCTATAAGAATAAAAAAGTTATATTGAAGTTTAAACATGCTTTTCATTTTGTGATTGAAGTCACAAAATAGTTGTATGTTTCTGTGGTTCTCCTTATGCAGCCAGCGATCTAACAATTTCAAACTTTTTTTTTATATTTAGTGTTACAAATCTTAAGTACTGGGGAAGATGTGAGCCTGTAATTTCAAGGACTCTGCAGTTCCTCAATGACCTTTCAGTTGGATATCCTTTTCATTGTATATGTGACACACTAACCCAACAGGTGCATTTATGTGACCAAATATTTACCCTGCTTCTAATTTTCCAAAATTTTACAATAAAAAGTCAAATCTGCTTAGCCTTATCTATAAATGTGTGCTTATAACAACTGCACTATGAAGCATTTTTCAATCATAACAGATCTTATGTGAACATATATATTATTAACTAGCTAGTTTTGTTTATATTAATGTAGGATTATAAAGTATGTGCACTCATGTATTTTAGCCCATAGTTGTTCAGAATTTTCAGAAATTCTTTTTCTGAAAGAAAGTGTATAACTAGCTTGAAGACTGTAAATGTTCCTGGGTCCCTCAGTAAGAGCCTCATGAACATCAGCCAATATGGCTTGCACAAGTTAAGACACACAAAAGAATAATAGAACAAGAGTTACTGACTTTTTAACCACTTCTTGGATTGTCGGCTTCCTTACCAGATCATTGTCACACCTACTCTATTAAGATTTTCTGTTGCACATTAAATGTTTACATTTTTGTCCTTAGAAATCCTTAACAATTTGAAGCCAGCAATCATCATTATTTAATATTTATAATATTTTACCAGTGAGAACTTAATTGTAGATTGTAGCTTCTGTTGTTAGCTGTAAGGTACATAGATGTTATGAAAAATAAATAAACATTGGTTTAGTTAACCTGTAAGATTAGCTGATATTTTAATATGAGTGCAAATTCTGAAAATGGTTGGCTTTGGATGGAAACCTTTAATGTAGTTTCATTCCAAGAATATGCTTGTATTAGTTAAGTTTAAGATTGTGTTCCTCCATAAACCATAAAAGATTTCTAAAGTATTAGACACCCACTTTTGTGCTGGAATTTAATATGCAACTTTTTATTGGAAAATAATCGTCCTTGTCTGGCAAAATCCACCATGCAATATTTCTGTTAGTAGGTATAATGCAATAAAGACAGGGAGGGCTATTTATCACTACAAATTTTGAGGATTTCAGGATTCTTTTTATTATTTTAATATATTTCTTTGATATTAAATCAGAAAAATGATAAATTACACCTGTCCAGGCTGTTTTTCCTCTTTACTGAAAAGTGATGTACAACCCAATTCCAGTGGTCATTTTGGCTTTTTAAGATATGTATTTTTTCTTATTAAAAAAACTCCACCTGTATTTTTTTCTAATAATGGTGCTGAAATACTCTTTATTTCTAACATATGAAGTGGTTGATAAGTACTTCATAGTATTGCAACCTCTCCAGCTTTTCACAGTGAATTACTGAGAAAGCGTGTTATCTGGAAGAAAGCCTGTGATGGTAGAACACGGACCTATTGTTTATATTCACTCTGGTTTTAGTTTGAAATTTATATTTAATATAAAATTAATTTGATTTGTATTTTTAGTATAATTTGCATAATGCCTAATTTATTGGTATCTATTAAGATACTTTTTCTGTTACCTATTTTAAGTACAACTATTATAACCTTTTATCTTATAAACCATTTATTCCTTTTGAATACCTCTTAAAATTAATTTTTAAAAGTCTTATTTTCTAAAAATTTATTAGATAAAGGTTAAAGGTTGTAACAGATATGAATTATTTCTATGCAGGTACATTGATTTATATTTTTTAACAATTATTTCAAGTTTGCATATTTAGAAATATATATTAGCTCAATTTGATTCCGTTGCTCAGTTATTTGAATTATAAATCATTATGTCCCTTCTAGCTGATCAGTCATGAAATATCTTTGAATTCATTTACATAATGGAATATGTGCTTGGTGTATCCATTTCAATGCAGTCTCTGGTTACCTAATGTGTGTTTTGTTGTTCTCTCCAATTTCATTATTATGTGTGTTTTTTAATCATGATCTTAAAATAATACCTTATTTTTTGTTAAAAATACAATTGCATTCTTCAGCTGTAGGAAAGTATCACCTATTGGTCTGCCTTAATGAAAAGCCTTATGTTGATACTCAAAATATTTTGAAATATTATTAGCAAGTCAATGAGAACCATGTTATCTTATGAAATTTTTTCATTTTCTTTATAATGTATCTTTTTGGGTATTTTGATTTGTGTTGTTTTATTTTCCTTTTATTTTCTTTTTTTAGTTAATTTATTTTTTACATTCCAATCTCAGTTCCTTCTCCCTCCTCTCCTTCTGCTTCCCCCATCCCCCCTCCTCCCATCTGCTCCTCAGAGAGGATAAGGCCTCCCCTAGGAAGTCAACTAAGTCTGTCCCATCATCTCATTGAGGCAGGACCAAGGCACCTCTCCACCCCCATACCCCTGTGTCTATGCTGGACAAGGTATCTCTCCTATAGAATGGGCTCCACTAAGTCAGTTTGTGCATTAGAGTTAGATCTTGGACCCACTGCCAATAACCTATATATTGTCCCAATCACACCATTGTCTCCTATATTAAGGGAATCTAGTTCAGTCTTATGCAGGTTCCCCATTTGTCAGACCAGAGTCAGTGATCTCTCACTAGTTCAGGTCAACTAATTCTGTGGGTTTCACCATCATGGTCTTGACTGCTTTGTTCATGTTATCATTCCTCCCTCGCTTCAATGTACTCCAGGAGCTTGGCCCATTGACTAGTTGTGGATTTCTGCGTCTGCTTCCATCTGTTTCTGGAAAAGGGTTCTAGCTTCTCTGGGTTTGTGTATTGTAGACTGGCTATCCTTTGTTTTATGTCTGGTATCAACTTATGAGTGAGAACATACTATATTTGTCTTTCTGGTTTTGGGTTACCTCACTCAAGATGGCTTTTTCTAGTTCTGTCCAATGTGCCTGCGAATTTTAGGATGTCATTGTTTCTTACTGCTGAGTAGTACTCCTTGTTTTCCTTTTTTATTTTATGTGCCTCAGGTGGCTGTCATTCATTGTTCAGGACACTCAAAGCCAACCTGTGAGCTTTGTTATTTTTGTTTAATCTGACCACTTGTTTGGAAATTAAAATTACCAAAGATTGTTTTTAAGAATTACAAAAAAGCCTGAAGTTCCCTTAGAACATCACTAGGCCCCATACCCATACCAGCACTTGACTCTGAGAGTCTGCTCTTTACTGAGTCTCTGGGCTGCTGACTGGGGAAATGTGTGAGAACTTTTCCCTTGAAGAATTAGAAAATAGAGTTGAATTGTATGTCCTGCTCCAAAAACCGGGCATTTCTCCAGAGGCGTGTCTTCATTCGGCTTTGTTAGCATTAAATAAGGCAGCTGTGCTAGATTAGAGGTCATCTGGCTCCCTAGATAATGATATGGAAACTGGGTGCTCATAAGGAGTTGGTAGCCTACTCTGAACCCTCCAAATTGATGAGACTCTGCAATGTTTAAGTCCAGAGACCCTTTTGAGAGAACTTTTGTATTTTCCCATCTCATATATATATATATATATATATATATATATATATATATATATATATATATATATCAAGTATATTTGAGTAACTTTTAGTATATTCTTAGAATGTCCACAAGTAAAATTCAAGAACTCTTCATTCTTAGTAGCTTGAGCTAACCTGCTCCATCTGGGCCCAGCCCTTCATAGTTGGTCAGTGCCTGGGATCGTCCCTCTCTAAATTGTTTACACATCTAGAATTCTAGTTTCTCTCTGGATGAGAAATGGTGAGATTGTCCAAGTGACTGGAGCAAGGAAGCTGCTGAGAAAATCAGAGAGTGAAGGTCAACAAAGTACTCAAAGTTAACTTACCTTAAATGCCAAAAAAAAAAGTAAGTGTTGAATCTCCATAGTCCTGTTGTTTGTTAACTGTTTCTTGAAGCTTTCCTTTTTTTGGAGGATAGTTGGTAAACATTTCTACTTCAGCTCTTCATTTACTCAAATTGATAGCAGTAACACCTCCTACTGTGGGTTCACAGGTATAATAATAAGAAAGGAAGTTTTATTCTTTCCAGGCTCCTGTTGGTGGTCACCCTTTTTAGCACAATCTTTAAAGGTTTGGGAAAGGCCAGACTATTTCACTTTTAAAAATAGACCCCTGGATGTGGGGGCATAGGAGGGGGAGACTGGAGATGACTCAGTGAGCACTTGCTTCTCTAAATGAGACTCAGAGGTGGATTCTTGGCACCCATGTTAGGTGGTTGTGGTGCTGATATCTCCAGCATCAAGGAACCCGGCCTCCTTTCTGACCTCCCTACGCACGACATACAAATAAACAAATGAAAATGATCTTTTAAAAATAAATAGACCCTAATAAAGAGGGTCTGTGTTAAGTTTTTAGTTTAATTCTCAGTGAGCCATGGGACTAATTATTTCTTTATCACAAAACACCTATAAATTCTGAGGTTCTAGCTCAAAATGAAAACTGGGAGGTCCCTTCTTTAAAATCATTTATAATGTAAAGACCTCCAACAATAAAGCTTTAAACTAGATGAAGCATTTCTAAATTCTGGAGTCCTGTGTGAATGTGTAGCTCATATACCCAGGTAACTGCCCTGGTTATCTATAAATCATTCCTTTTCTTTGGCTTCAGACTATCTTCCCAAAGATGATCTTTACTACATATGATTAAAGATAAAGTAGTGATTTTTAAATTTCATTCTACACTCACCTTAATTTACTGTAGCTTCTTGTTCTCTATCAATTCAGCTAGTACTAGGCATTTGCCAAGTACAGGACAAAAGAGCAGATTATAGACCCTGCCCTTAGAGCCCTGATTCTTAACAGAATTACCATGATTTTATTCCTCTTTCCATATTTTTCCTATAAGAGCCCAAAGTCAACTGCTTTACTAACATAAAAGATTTTAATCTAATTCAAATTATAGACTAATTTTCTGGAAATGTATATGTTAAAAATAATGTGGGACTGAATTTTTTGCTTATGTATTAGGTGTATATGTGAATGAAATGTATACTAGTTTTTCAGGTAGGTTGGCAGCCAACCATTGCCAGTCACCCTCCTGTCTTCATCACTTCAATGCTGGAGTTATAAGTGTGTTCAAAGCTACCCCCAGCTTGTTTGTTTGTTTGATTATTTGGTTTTGTTTTTGTTTTTCGAGACAGGGTTTCTCTGTATTGTTTTGGAGGCTGTCCTGGAACTCGCTCTGTAGACCAGGCTGGCCTTGAACTCACTGAGAACCGCCTGCCTCTGCTTCCCAAGTGCTGGGATTAAAGGCGTGTGCCACCAACTCCCAGCTTACCCCCAGCTTTTAAATGCATTTTTTAAGTCTGAACTTAGGTCTTCATGATTACACTGCAAGGTCTGTTAACCACGGAGCCATCTCTCCAGCCCATGATGTAGCTACTTTTGAGGAGCCACTTTTATTAGATAAAGCTAACGTACTATTAAATATTTTTTAAATTACTAGCTACTATGCATAAGAGACATTGCTACCAGTAAGGTATGATTCATGAATAAGATGGTAGTCGGGAGAAAATATAGATAAGAGATGTATAGAATAAAACAAGTGAGACACGGAAATAAAACTGTGTGTTACAAGAAATATTTAGAAATAAGGAGTAATGATTCTACTTTTGTGAAGGTATTAAGTTTAATACATTGTTTTCTTTCCCTGAATACCCTCTCCAAATGGTGTAAGAGAGTGTTAAATAAATTAGTTTTAACATGCATCCTTCAAGCATACTTTTATTTTTAAAAAAAATTATTTATTATGTATACAGTGTTCTGCCTTCACGTATCCCTGCAGGCCAGAAGAGGGCACCAGATCTCATTACAGATGGTTGTGAGCCACCATGTGGTTGCTGGGAATTGAACTCAGGACCTCTGGAAGAGCAGCCAGTGCTCTTAACCTCTAAGCCATCTCTCCAGCCCCCAAGCATACTTTTATTAACATCTGTCATCAAGTGTTATTTTTTTTCATTATTTTTTATTTTAATTTTAAATAGCTTGTTTTACATGTCAATCCCAGTTCCCTCTCCCTCCCCTCCTCCCGCACTCCCCTTCCCCCCCACCCTACCACCCTATTGCCAAATCCTTCCATATAGGGGATATCAGAGTCTGTCATTTTACTCTGGGTAGGGTCCAGGCACTCCCCTAAGAGTCCAGGCTGAGAGAGCATCCCTCTTTGTGCTATAGGCACACGAAGACTGTTTGTATACCAGGGATAGACACTGATCCACAGCTCAGGGCCCCATAGGTTGCCCAGGCCTTCTCGCTGACACTCACATTCAAGGGGTCCAGATCAGTCCCATGCTGGCCTCCCCACTGTCAGTCTGGGGTCCAAGAGCTTTCCTCTGTTCAGATCAGCTGTCTCTGCTGGTTTTGCCAGCCCATTCTTTGCCAATTTGCTCATCACTCCTCTCTCTCTGTCACTGGGTTCCTTGGGTTCAGTTCAGTGATTGTGTGTTTGCCTCTGCTTCCATCAGTCACAGGATGAAGGCTCCAGATGGTTATAGACATCAAGTTCATTATCAGGAATGGGCATTCGAGGTGGTCTCTCCACTATTGCTTAGCTTGCCAATTGGTGTTATCCCTTTAGATCACTCGAGGTCGCTCTGGTGCCTGATCTGTATTCGATCCTATGATTCCCTCTTCCCCCTATTCTACCCCCACCCCCTCAACTTCCTGTTCCCCCCTGACCAACTCTCTTCCTCTTCACCCCCTCTCTTCTTCCCAAGTCCCACTCCCCCCCCAACCCTCGCCGTGTTCCCCATCCATTCAGGGGATCTTGTCTCCATCCTCTTCTCTTGGGTACTATGCATATATTCATATCTTTTAGGTTCTTTCCTGTTTCCCAGACTCTCTATCAGTGGTAGTGCAAACTGGCACTATCCTGATCCATGTCTAAAATCCATGTATGAGTGAGTACATACCATGTTTGTCTTTTTGCGACTGGGTTACCTCACTCAGGATGGTTTCTTCCAGTGCTGTCCATTTCCCTGCGAATTTCAAGATTCCATTGTTTTTTTTGCTGAGTAATACTCCATTGTGTAAATGTACCACATTTTCTCTATCCACTCTTCAGTTGAGGGGCATCTAGGTTGCTTCCAGGTTCTGGCTATTACAAATAATGCTGCTATGAACATAGTGGAGCAGATGCCCTTGTTGTATGAACTTGCCTCATTTGGATATATGCCTAAGAGTGGAATTGCTGGGTCTAGTGGTATATTAATTCCCATTTTCCTGAGGAATCTCCATACTGATTTCCAAAGAGGCTGTATGAGTCGGCACTCCCACCAGCAGTGGAGGAGTGTTCCTCTATCTCCACATCCTCTCCAGCATAAATTGTCTTCGGTGTTTTTGATTTTAGCCATTCTGACAGGAGTAAGATGGTATCTCAGAGTTGTTTTGATTTGCATTTCCCTGATGGCTAAGGATGTTGAGCACTTTCTTAAGTGTCTCTTGGCCATTTTAGCCTCCTCTACTGAGAATTGTCTATTTAGCTCTGTACCCCACCTTTTAATTGGATCCTTTGGTGTTTTGGAGACTTGTTTCTTGAGTTCTTTGTAAATTTTGGAGATTGGCCCTCTGTCAGATGTAGGGTTAGTGAATATCTTTTCCCATTCGGTGGCCTGCCTTTTTGTCTTTTTGACTGTGTCCTTTGCCTTACAGAAGCTTTTTAGTTTCAGAAGGTCCCATTTGTTAATTGTCGATCTCAGTGCCTGTGCCACTGGTGTTATGTTTAGGAAGTAGTCTCCTGTACCAACTCGTTGAAGGTATCTCCCACTTTTCTCTTCTAAAAGTTTCAGTGTGGCTGGATTTATGTTGAGATCTTTGATCCATTTGGACTTAAGTTTTGTACAAGGCGATAAACATGAATCTATCTGCAGTCTTCTGCATACCAGTACCCAGTTATGCCAGCACCATTTCTTGAAGATGCTTTCTTTTTTCCATTGTACAGTTTTAGCTTCTTTGTCAAAAATCAAGTATTCATAGGTGTGTGGGTTAAAATTAGAGCTTTCGATTCGGTTCCATTGGTCTACCTGCCTATTTTTGTGCCAATACCAAGCTGTTTTCAGGACTATAGCTCTATAATAGAGCTTGAAGTCAGGTATGGTGATGCCTCCTGAAGTTCCTTTATTGTATAGGGATGTTTTGGCTATCCTGGGCCTTTTGTTTTTCCATATAAAGTTGATTAATGTTCTTTCCAGGTACTTGAAGAATTGTGATGAAATTTTGATAAGGATTGCATTGAATCTGTAGACTGCTTTTGGCAAGATTGCCATTTTTATTATGTTGATCCTACCAATCCAAGAGCATGGGAGATCTTTCCATTTTCTGGTATCTTCTTTGATTTCTTTCTTTAAAGACACAAAGTTCTTGATATACAGGTCTTTAATTTCCTTGGTTAACATTATCCCCAGATATTTGATGCTGTTTTTAGCTATTGTAAAGGGTGGTGTTTCTCTGATTTCTTTCTCAGTCACTTCATCATCTGTATATAATAGGGCCACTGATTTTTTTGATTTTACCTTGTATCTTGCCACATTGCTGAAGGTGTTTATCAGCTCTAGGAGTAACCTTGCAGAGTTTTTTGGGTCACTTATATAAACTATCATATCATCTGCAAATAGTGAAAGTTTGACTTCTTCTTTTCCTATTTGTATCCCCTTTATCTCCTTTTGTTGTCTTATTGCTGTAGCTAGAACTTCAAGTACAATATTGAAGAGATATGGAGAGAGTGGACAGCCTTGTCTTGTTCCTGATTTTAGAGGAATTGCTTTGAGTTTCTCTCCATTTAGTTTGATGTTAGCTGTTGGTTTACTGTATATTGCTTTTATTATATTCAGGTACATTCCTGTTATCCCTGATCTCTCTAGGACCTTTATCATGAAGGGGTGCTGGATTTTGTCAAAGGCTTTTTCAGCATCTAGTGAGATGATCATGTGGTTTTTCTTTAGCAGATTGTTAATATGGTGGATTACATTGATAGATTTTCTAATGTTGAACCATCCCTGCATTCCTGGGATGAAGCCTACTTGATCATGGTGGATGATTTTTCTGATGTGTTCTTGAATCCGGTTTGCGAATATTTTATTGAGTATTTTTGCATCAATGTTCATGAGGGAAATTGGTCTATAGTTCTCTTTCTTAGTTGTGTCTTTGTGTGGCTTGGGTATCAAGGTAATTGTAGCCTCATAGAAAGAGTTTGACAGTGAGCCTCCTGCTTCTATTGTGTGGAATACTTTGAGGAGTATTGGAATTAGCTCTTCTTTGAATTTCTGGTAGAATTCTGCACTGAAGCCATCTGGGCCTGGGCTTTTTTTATTTGGGAGACTTTTGATGACTGCTTCTATTTCATTAGGGGTTATAGGTCTGTTTAGATTGTTTATCTGTTCTTGATTTAGTTTTGGCAAGTGCTATCTATCCAGGAAATTGTCCATTTCCTTTAAATTTTCAAATTTTGTGGAGTACAGATTTTCAATGTATGCCCTGATGATTCTCTGGATTTCCTCAGAGTCTGTTGTTATGTCCCCTTTTTCATCCCTGATTTTGTTAATTAGCATGCTCTCTCTCTGTCTTTTGGTTAGTTTGGACAGAGGTTTGTCTATTTTGTTGATTTTCTCAAAGAACCAACTCTTTGTTTCATTGATTCTTCTCAGTGTTTTTCTGGTTTCTACTTGATTGATTTCAGCCCTCAATCTGATTATTTCCTGGCATCTGCTCCTCCTGGGGGAGTTTGCTTCTTTTTGTTCTAGAACATTCAGCTGTGCTATTAATTCTCTAGTATGACTGTTCTCCAGTTTTTTCATGTGGGCACTTAGTGCTATAAACTTTCCTCTCAGCACTGCTTTCAAAGTGTCCCATAAGTTTGGGTATGTTGTGTCTTCATTCTCATTGAAATCGAGGAAGTCTTTAATTTCTTTTTTTATTTGTTCCTTTACCCAGGGATGGTGCAATTGTGCATTGTTCAATCTCCATGAGTTTGTAGGGTTTCTGCGATTTGTGTTATTGTTGAATTCTAATGTTAATGCATGGTGGTCTGATAAGATGCAGGGGGTTATTCCAATTTTTTTGTATCTGTGGAGATTTGCTATGTTTCCTATTATGTGGTCAATTTTAGAGAAGGTTCCATGTGGTGCCGAGAAGAAGGTATATCCCTTTGTATTTGGGTGGAATGTTCTATAGATGTCTGTTAAACCCAGTTGGGTCATAACTTCTATTAGTTCTTTTGTTTCTTTGTTAAGTTTCTGTCTGGAGGTCCTGACTAGCGGTGAGAGCGGAGTGTTGAAGTCTCCTACTATTAGTGTGTGAGATTTTATGTGCATGTTAAGCTTTAGTAATGTTTCTTTCACAAATGTAGGTGCCTTTGTATTTGGGGCATAGATGTTTAAAATTGAGATTTCGTCTTGATGTATTTTTCCTTTGATGAATATGAAGTGTCCTTCTTCATCTCTTTTGATTGATTTTAATTTGAAGTCTAATTTGTTAGATATTAGGATTGCTACACCGCTTGTTTCTTGGGACCGTTTGATTGGAAGATCTTTTCCCAACCCTTTACTCTGAGATAACGTCTGTCTTTGATGTTGAGATGTGTTTCTTGTATGCAGCAGAAGGAAGGGTTCTGTCTTCGGATCCATTCTGCTAGTCTGTGTCTTTTTATAGGCAAGTTGAGGCCGTTGACATTGAGGGATATTAATGACCATTGATTGGTGATCCCTGTTTGTGCTTGATTTATTGTTAGTGAAGTTATTTTGTGTAGTTTCTCCTCCCTTTTTCTTTTGGTGTTTTGTAAAGTGTGATTATATATTGCCTGTGTCTTTATGAATGTAGTTATCGTCCTTGGCTCTAGGTTTTCTTCTAGCATTTTCTGTAGAGCTGGATTCATGGATACGTATTGTTTAAATCTGGCTTTGTTATGGAATATTTTGTTTTCTCCATCTATGGTAATTGAGAGCTTTGCTGGATATAGTAGTCTGGGCTGGCATCCTTGTTCCCTTAGCGTTTGTAGGACATCTGTCCAGGATCTTCTGGCTTTCATCGTTTCCATTGAGAAGTCAGGTGTAATTCGGATAGGTCTGCCTCTGTATGTTACTTGGCCTTTTTCTTTAGCTGCTCTTAATATTTTCTCTTTACTCTGTAGGTTTGATGTTTTGATTATTATATGGCGAGGTGACTTCTTTTTCTGGTCGAGCCTATTTGGTGTTCTGTAAGATTCTTGTACTTTCATAGGCATATCTTTCTTTAGGTTAGGGAAGTTTTCTTCTATGATTTTGTTGAATATGTTTTCTGTACCTTTAAGTTGAATTTCCTCACCTTCTTCTATACCTATTATTCTCAGGTTTGGCTTCTTCATGGTGTCCCATATTTCCTGGATGTTTTGTGTTAAGGATTTGTTGGTTTTGAGATTTTCTTTGGTTGACGACTCTATATCCTCTAATGAGTCTTCAACACCTGAGATTCTCTCTTCTATCTCTTGTATTCTATTGGTGATACTTGCATCTGTAGTTCCTGATCGTTTACCCAGCTTTTCTATTTCCAGCATCCCTTCATTCTGTGTTTTCTTTATCGTTTCTATTTCAGCTTTCAATCCTTCAACTGTTTGAGTTGTTTCCTTAATTTTTTGGTTGTTCTTTCTTGGTGCTCTTTAGATTCTTTGAGAGATTTGTTTATTTCTTGAATTTTTCCCCCATTTCATGGATTTTTTGTTTGTTTTTTCTTCTATTTCTTTAAGGGATTTCCTCGTTTCTTCTTTGAGGGTCTCCATCATCTTCATGAAATAATTTTTAAGGTCTGTCTCCTCTTCTTCGTCTATGTAGTGCTTTTCGGGTCTTGCTGGTGTTGGATCCCTGGATTCTGGTGGGGTCATGTTGGTGTTTCTATTGCTGAGTGATCTCTTATTCTGTCTTCTTCCCATCTCTTCTTTCAGTGGGTGCTGGTGGGGTCTTTCCGTCTCCACTGGTCTCCTTCCTTCCTGCAGCTGAAGCTGGGGATGCTGACACGGAGTTTGGGTCCTGGTAGGGCTGATGTCTTTCCTGAAGCTGGTCTCACTGGGGTTGGGGTCTTGGAATTGTTGACTTCTTTGCTGTGTGGGCGGGTCTCCTGAAGCTGTACTCGCTGGGGTTGGTGTCTTGGAAGGGCTGATGTCTTTCCTGAAGCTGGACTCACTGGGGTTGGAGTCTTGGAAGGGCTGATGTCTTTCCTGTGTGGGCGGGTCTTCTGGATGCCAGGAGTGGCCCCGAAGATCAAGGGGGATGGGGGATGGGCGGGCGGTCCCCGCCTGAGACCCAATCTCACCTGAAGCTGGACTCGCTGGGCTCAAGTGTTATTTTTTTCTTTGCCTATTCAACGTGAGGAAAATCATAATTTAGCTCCTCTGTCTGGTAGTTCTCTACTAGAGTCAAGTGTAGGAGTTGTCTGTACTCTTGCATACCTCATTCAGGCCTTCACCAACTTTATATTCCTTCTTCAAAAGATCATGTTCCGTGGGTATTTTCCGGATCTGATCATTTCTCTTCCCAAAGTGCTGAATCACTTCCGCTTGCTTCTCAGATCAAAGTAACATCACTGATTGCATAGAGTCTTGTAATACCACCTGACTTACAGAGTTCCCCTAGTTTGCTGACCCACCCACTGAACAGCTTTTTGTATTTTACACTGGGATCAACGACATTAATTTTTCTTTCTGCTTGACACCTTCTTGTCCCTCACTGAATCACCAAAAGTATCATTCCCTCTCCTTTGACTCAACTCAGATTTTTGGTTCTTCATAAAGACTTAGGAAAGGAATACTGAAATAGTTGTAATCCTTAATCCTTCAGTACTTCCTGAACACTTAATTCTTTTCTTTTTTTCTCATCATCTTTGATTATTCTTAATGTTCTTCTTTCTCTCTTTTCCCCCCTTTTGGTTTTTCAAGACAAGACTTGTCTGTATGTAGCCCTGGCTATCCTGGAACTCCCTCTATAGACCAGCCTTACCTCAAATTCCTTTCTTAATGGTCTTAAACACAGTGTTCTTATGACTACATCTTAGGTATGAGTGTAATGTTGTTTACTATGCATTACTCTTGTTTTCTACCAGATTGTAGAGTGAGTAATAGATATTAAAATATTATTGGCTTTAGAATGTATTGTCACCTCTCCTATTGAGTGACTGAAGTATAACTCATACTTGTTTTAAAGAGATAAAAGGAACTTAGTCATTTAGATGACTGGTTGAGGTTCATGAGCGTAAGCCTCCTTCATAAATTAACTCATGTTCCTGACATGTAATGTTCTTATCTGTGGGACTTTCCACACACACACTATTTTCAAGATCTAAATTGTCTATAAACAGTGAACATATGTGACCCTAAGATACCTGCTATGCTTAGTGAGTATTACACTATTCAGTTCTGAGACTTTTTTTATATTGACACTGTTGTTGTAAGATATTTCAAAAGTTCAGCTAATATTATTTAGAATCATTTTTTCAGGGCTAGAGAGATGGCTCAGGGACTAATAGCACTTGCTGACCTTGCAGAGGACCCAGGTTCGGTCTCCAGCACAACTGTCTGTAACTAATGGATGAGGCACTGCACACACGTGGTACACTTATATCAGGCAAGCAGAATACTCCCACATATAAAATAAAGTGAAAAATAGAAGCACTTTTTTTCAGTAGTACATAAAAATGATGGTTTCCTTTTTATTTTTATATAGTGGCATTTTAGATTTGACAAAATGTGATAGATTCTTGTGCTGGATAGTTTTATGTCAACTTGATACAACCTAAAGTCATCTGAGAGGAGGGAATCTCAATTAAGAAAATGCCTTCATGAGATCAGGCTGTAGGCAAACTTGTAGGGCAGTGTTTCTCCACCTTCCTAATGCCGTGACCCTTTAATACAGTTCCTCACATTATGGTGACCCCCTACCATAAAATTATTTTTATTGCTACTTCATAATTTTGCTACTGTTATGAATCATAATGTAAATGTCTGCATTTTCCAATGGTCTTAGGTGACCCCTGTGAAAGGGTACTTCAACCCCAAAGGGGTCATGACCTACAAGTTGAGAACCACTGCTGTAGGGCATTTTCTTAATTAGTGGTTGATGAAGGAGGACCCAGCCCATGGTGGGTGGTGCCATCCCTGGGCTGGTGGTTCTGGGTTCTATAAGAAAGCAGGCTGAGCCAGCCAGTGAGCAGCCCCTTCCATGTCTTCTGTACCAGCTCCCGCCTCCAGGTCCATAATGAGCCATGCTGTGGAAGTTTAAGTCAAATAAACCCTTTCTTTTTTGGTCATGGTGTTTTGTCACAGCAATAGAAACGCTAAGACAAGGTGGTCCCTGAATTGTGGGCTATTGCTGCTATGACAGGTCTGACCATGTTTTGAGGTGGAGGATTATGGAAGGACTTGGAACTTTATACAGGAAAAGCCGTTGAGTGCAGTGCTGTTCTGTAGGAGCTTGGAAGATAAGAACATTGAGGGCAACACGGAAGGTAGAGACCTGGCATGTCGATCTTCAGAGGGAAGTTTAAAGACTATCTGTGTTACTTTGAATTAAGATTCTGTGGTTCTGATTAGCTGAGGCTGATGAATCCGCTGATCTACTGAAGTGAAACATTTCCCTTGCTCGTATACGTGATGATGATGGTCAGCTGTAGCTGAGAAATTAGTGGTGATTAAGAAGAGACCAAAATCACTGACTGAGGTGAAATCTGCTTGGAAGTGTTCACTGAGAGTCAGCAAACAGCAGCTGTGCTCCAGAGGTAACCAAGGTTGTACCTCACACTAGCAACCAAACTTGGTCACCCAGCAATGTTTGTCATGGTTGCTAGCTTCATGACTATCTTCACCTGTCTTGATGTTTTGTTTTGTTTTAACTATACAGATACAGAAAATTTTTCTGGAAATTTTGCTCAGTCAGATGTAGCAGTTGGCCATTAACAAATTGGTTACTCCCAAAAGATAAGATTCCCCCTATCATGTCCGAGGCCCAATTACAATTACAGTTGTATTTCAATTTGGGTGGAGGAACAAATACTAGCCTTTAAAGTCAAGTGGGTGTGTATCACATGGTGGAAAGAAAGCAGGATGCTGTAGTGTCAGTAGACCTGGATTTGAACCTTGGCTCTGCCATGTATTAGCACACCATGAGCAGGATCCTCCCCCATCAATCACTAATTAGCCTGTGCAAACTCCTGCTACTGCTCAGGAATCCTAGCACTGTTGCTGATCCTGTTACCATGCTGTGAGCTGCAGGCCTTCAAACCTAATCCAGTACTACCTTAAGCCACCCAGCCTTCTGCCCAAAATGGAGCAACTGAAAAGAACACTTGTCTGCTAGAGAAGAATAAAAAATAAAAGATCGTAAAGATATGTCCTTTTGCCTTTCCCTTTAGCATTCTAAATCTTAGGACCATTAACTAGCTTTGAACTGAATTCCTGTAAAGGAATGTAAATATTCATATAAATTCTCATTGTATTATTTTCAAAGTTTTAACCATTTTTCTTGAGAATTAATTAAAAGGCGGTAGGAACTGACCTTGTACAAAGTGCACAGATGCGGTTCTGCAGAAAATGTCTTTGGCAGATGATGTTTTTCCTTGGATGTTCTGTTTATTGCTTCCACAAATATTCTGTTGTCAAAACATGACTTACTGTTTGTTAGCAGTGCTGACAGGAAGGCTTCTCTTAATGGCAGCATTCATATTACCCATATACCCTGTCATTTTCAACTGCGCAATTTTAAGAGAATTGCCTTTGGTAATTACTTAAGATATTTCTAAGTTTATTGATCCCCACCCATGTTTAACTGAGTGAAGTTTGAGTGGAAGTTCATCTGCTCAGAGACTGATGATTTTGAAAAGTCGTCAAATCCGTATCTTTAAATATAAGAAAAAGCTTACGGCTTACCACTACTCATCTTGTCCTTTGGTTGCCAGAAATGCATTGCACTGATGAGAGTGTGTGACTGCCAGTCCTGTCCTGGGGATATACAAGCATAGCATGCCACTCTAGTGGTCACCTGGAAGTTGAACAAACTTACATCTAGGTCATACCAGCTTGTCTTTGGGAAAGTCAACTGAACAATTGGAAGTCATACTGTTCTTCCAGATAAAGTTGTGAGGATCGACCTTGTAGCTTGTGTCCATTTGTTTATAAGTTTTCTTCATCTTCGTATCTTTTCCCTGGTTTGTAGTTAGGAAAGATGAGTGCATCACCTGATCCTCAGAACAACCTGTACAGTTCCTTGGTCATAGAGTCCATTCTCATTTGCTGGAGAGGAACTAAGGTTCAGTCAGGTTGAGTTTATTACTTAGGCTCATTCAGATGACTGAACAGTGTAGTCAAGCCAAAAGCCCACACATTTCCTGACGTGTATCCCAGTGTGCTTTCCATTCCATGTCTAAAATGATAATTGGGTTTTTCAGTGTCATTATATGTAGGAAATTTACAAATAATATGGAAGAAAGGAACTAATGTTTCCATTTGACATGGATGGAACCAAGTGAGATTGCTATAGCCTTCAAGACAGGAGGAAGTATATAAGAGCCAAGATGTGCTCTGGCAGAAAGTACATGAATATGGTGATGGGTACCCATCCCTAAAACACAAAGTAGACTAGAGGCTGTCTGTGCTTCGTATTCATGTTTATGGTCTCTCAGTTTTATTCTCAGAGTTTTCTTGTTCAGATGATAATGTAGTACAGGAAGCACACAGTCCTTTGAATTAGATGTCAGCAAAGTCAACCATATCTGTGCATCTTAGATGGACAACTTAATTTCTTTAAGCTTCTGTTTCCATATTTGCAGACTAGAAATAACAGCACTGTAATTGTGAAGACTGGATAAAATACATGAAAAAGTATCTTCCACTTAAACACTTGAGAAATATTAGCTACATTAAGCTGTCTTTCAACACTTAATGATATGAATTTTACTATCCCTTTCTAACTAGATTTTAGTTTTAAACTTCTGAGTTCATTGTTTCTTAAAATTGAAATTTTTTCTTTCTTGATAGTCTATTATGGGTCTTTATAATAATTTTATTATGAAGTACTATTAAGTAAAAAGAAATTCCCCAGCCATACCCAAATGTAAAAAGGGTCAGTTTCAATTTTCTCCTGTCAAGGCTTTAATAGTGAGGAGTTCTTGTCTTAATTATAGGATTCATTCTTTCTTTCCATAACTAGAATATGTATAAGATGGAAAAGTAATTGCTCTAGTTAATAATGGATTATCATCCTTAGCAAAATGAAAGACATTTCTATGGAAGCAATCCTGGAAATATTTATTCTTCTTATATACTAAAATGTCATTTTAGTTATGTTTTACAATTGTTATGTATATTTCTCTAGATTCCTTAACATCATTACCTATATCCTTTTAAAAAAACTTGTGAAAATAGATGCTGTGAAATTCATGCTAAAAAACCACACGGTACGTCTCAATTCTTTAATGACTAAAATTTTCTGCATAGTTAGATGAAACATGGATAACTTTCAATGCTCTCTTGCTTTCATTAGAGCGAACACTTCCCCTTTCTTGGCATCAGTGATTCTTACAGTCTCAGTGACTTCAGATGCCGAACAACCTTCTACACAGCCCTCACTCGCCTTCTGATGGTAGATCTAGGTAAGTTGATGAAGCTTAACTAATAAGAGATCAACACAGAAGCCGGGCGGTGGTGGCGCACGCCTTTAATCCCAGCACTCGGGAGGCAGAGGCAGGCGGATCTTTGTGCGTTCGAGGCCAGGCTGGACCGATAGCCTCCGAAACAAAACAGAGAAACCCTGTCTCGTAAAAACCAAAAAAAAAAAAAAAAAAAAAAAAAAAAAGATCAACACAGATGTGAAAGAAAGAGTGGATTAGTAAGCGTAGCTTTTCACTTATTAGAAGCTGCTATCTTTGACTGTTTTTGTAACTTTCTAAACTTTGCAGCCTAAAGACAAATTTTTATACTATTTACCCTACCTAATTCTAACCTTAGAATTTCCTTTCTTCAGATCCTTTGACCCATTAATTTTACACTTGCTAATATAGAAACGGGGCTTGGTAGTTCAGGTGATACAGGAAAATAACAAGTCCAAAGCCTGCCTGGACCACAGAGTGAGTTCAAGGTCAACAGTTTGGCAGATCCCTGTCTCATCTCAAAATTTTGTTAAAAGTCAAGGACACAGCTCAGCAGTAGAACATTTGTCTAACATGTACAAGGCCCGAGTTTCAATTCACACTACTATGAAGTCAAGGAAAGGAAGTCTAGGAGCAGTCTTAGGAACACCTATAAATGTTTGCCCTTGTTTTCATAGATTTCTTGCATTTTGTTTTATTTTTCACATTTTAAATTTTACCTACTGTGAGTGTGTATGTGCACCACAACACACAATTGGGGTTAAGAACAATGATCAGAGTCCGTCTATTCTTCTACCACTGGAGTGGGTTCAGTGATCAAACTCAGATAATCAGGCTTGGCTGGTCACATTATCCTCTGAGCCATCTTGCCAGCCCAAGAAAAATGCTCTTTTCCTTTGTTGTTCTGAAAACGTCTAATGTAGCGGTACAGGTTTACCACAAGCTGAGGTTGAGAATGAGCTTAAAATTCTGAACCTCCAGCTTCCACTTCCGGAGTGGCGGGGATGATGTTACAGGCCTGTGTGCCTCCATTCTGTTTTAGGCAGTGCTGATGACCAAACCCACGATGTCTGGTATGCTAGGCCAGACATCTACCCTGATCTATATCCACAGCACTCTTATATTGTCTAAGTCTGCAGGGGCAGAGGTTGTTCTTGGTTTTTGTTTTATTTTTGTTTAAGAAGGTCTTAGGAAGCCAGAGGTGGTTTTAAACTGCTATATAGCTGAGAACACCTTATACTTAGGTCCTCTTCTTTCTAAACCCCAAGAGGTGAGAGTATAAGTGAATGGATGCACTCAAGTCTAGTTTTATGCAGTGCTAGGAATCAAATCCAGGCCTTTGTGTGTGCTGAGGAAATGCTGTACTGGCACTACATTCCTACCCTGCATTATTGATGTTGTTTGTGTGTAATAGCAGTTAAGCTCAATAAAAAAAATGGAAGTTATGTGAATGTCCAATAACAGAATTGAAATTATACTGTATCTACTTATTCATAAAATGGTCTGTGGTCACAAAAATTGATGGTTGAAGACAATACAGGACATGAAGCTTAATGTTCTTGAGTGGAAAGATAAGGTATTTCTGAGATAATAGGATGGTTTTGTATAGTGGAGAAAAATACATCAAAAGGAACTAAATAAAATGTGGGGGTTTTGTATGCTAAATAATTACTATAACCTTTGTGGAAAACTATATGCAAATGCCTTAAATAATTAAAAGTAAAACCACAGCAGGCTTTGGAACTCCTCCTAGTGGGATATACACCCAGAGGGAGTGAATTCAGCATGCATAAGAGACACCTGCACTAACATGTTCATTACAGCAGCAGTCACAGGAGCCAAGAGATAGAAACAACTTAAATATGCGCTGGTGCATGAATGAACAAAGAAAATATCACACATACAATAGAATACTCTTTAGCCATACAAATAAGAAAATGAATCCATTTACAACTGTATGGATGAACCTGAAGATGTTGTGTTAAGTGAAATAAGCCAGGTACAAACAGACAACTCCTATGTGATCTCACTCATATTTAGACTCTAAAAAAAAATGATCTTGTAAAATTGGAGAATGGTAGTTACTAAGCACTATCTAAATTGGAGGCAGTGTGAAATAATGTCCTGGCTTTGATGTACCCTTTCAACTAAGGATGGAAATAAACAAAATTCAAGAAATGTGACATATAATTGTGACTGTGGGTGATACTGGGGAATAAGGCTAAGGTCTTATGCATGCTAGAACTATATTCCCAGCTTATTCTTGTAGAGTGCTTTTTAAAAGGGTATGTGAAGTACTCTCACCACAAAAATGATATCAGAATGAGATAATGTGTATGCTAATTAAAATGCTAGATTTAATTATGTATTTGTGTATTTTATAATGTTAAAAAATTCCTATTTCTGATTTTTAAGAATTTTATTTTTAATTGAGAAATAAAAACAGAGAGATGTGTATATTGTCAGGGTTTCATGTGATATTTTGATATTTATAGGCCTTGTACAATGTTTATCTTGTTAAACAAAACTTGTTTTCTTAGTTTCTATTGTTTTTGCTTTATTTTGGTGTTGGTAGTACTAAGGGTCAAATTTAAGAGTCCTATGCATGGTAAGCAGGCAGTTTACAAATGAGCTACACTCCCAGATCAGCATTAAATACCTGTCTTTTTGTACATTTATAATATCTTAGTGTAGCTTTTTTAAATGTACAGTACACCATTGTTGCCTCTAGTAATCCTATTATGCACTAGCACATCAGGGCTTCTTAACTCCAAACTGTAACTAAATGCCAATTGATAGGCCTCTCCCCATCCCTTCCCATTCCTCCATAGGCCTCAGCCTCTGGTAACCACTATAACTACTACTTTTATAAAGTTCTTTCAAGTACAAGGAAGTAGTCTTTGTTCCCTTATTTATTTCACTTAACATAAAGTTCTATCTGTGTTGTCTCAATGACAAATTTCATTCTTTTTATGGCCAAACATAATATGCATGTGTAAGTGCCATACTTTCCCCTTTTATTCACTGGTGACACTTAGGTGGGTTCTGTTTCTTGACTGTTCTGAAAAGTGCTACAGTGAACCTGGCAGTGCAGGTGTCTCTTCCTTTCCTTTGGATGTGTACCGGAGAGTGGAATTGTTGGATCGTGTTAGTTCCTTTTTTTAAGTTTTTGAGTGATCTCCATATTGATTGGTTTCCATAATGACTTACTTACTTTCCTACTAAGAGTGGGAAAGGGTTCCCGTTTGCTCACATTGTCGTCAGCACTCGTTATTTTTTCAACTTTTTTGATAGCCATTCTTAAGATAATGAAATTATGTGTCGTTGCATTTTTTAGTTTGGTGTCATCTCATTTGGTTCCTGGGCTTGTAGTGTTAGAATCTTTTTGTTGTTGGTTTTTGGGGTTTTTTATCCTTATCCAATTTTACTTTTTTTTAATTGAACAAAATCTCCTGAGCTAATTGGGAGCATGGGGGGACAGGAGAGGGAGTTAGGAGACAGAGAAGGGGAGAAGAGGAGGGGGAGGGGAGCACATGAGAGAGGAAGATCGAGTCAGGGGAAGAATAGAGAAGAGCAAGAAAAGAGATACCATAATAGAAGGAGCCATGATAGGTGTAAAGAGAAATCTGGCACCAGGGAAATGCCCAGAGTCTACAAGGTTGACCCCCAACTAGCAATCTAAGCAATAGCAGAGAGGCTACTTAAATGCCCTTCTCCGATAATGAGATTGATGACCAACGTATATGCCATCCTAGAGCCTTCATCTAGTAGCTGATGTAAGCAGAAGCAGACAGCCACAGCTAAACACTGAGCTGAACTCTGGAATCCAGTTGCAGAGAGGGAGGAGTGATGAGCAAAGGGGTCAAGACCAGGCTGGAGAAACCCACAGAAACAGCTGACGTGAACAGCTCATGAACCCCAGACTGATAGCTGGGAAACCAGCATAGGACTGTCCCAGACCCCCTAAGCGTGGATGTCAGTTTAGAGGTCTAGTTAATCTATGGGCCCTCTGGTAGTAGATCAGTATTTATCCCTAGTACACGAATGGACTTTGGGAGCCCACTCCACATAGAGGGATACTCTCTCAGCCTAGACGCAAGGGGGAGAGTCTAGGCCCTGCTCCAAATGATGAGACAGACTTTGAAGATCCCCCATGGAAGGCCTCACACTCCCTGGGGAGCAGAAAGGGGATGGGATAGGGGACAAGTGGGGTTCAGGGAGGGAAGGAGGGAGATTGAACTGGATTGACATGTAAAACAAGCTTGTTTCTAATTTAATTTTTTAAAGCTATATTTAGCTTAGTAAGGCATGTCTACAAATAGCTAGAATCTTGAAATGGACACTTTTCTGTGTGGCTATGTTAATCTAGATTCCTATATTTTCTCATATTGAAACACTCCAGGATAGATCAGTTAGCCATAGACACAAGAGATTTTGGCTAGTGACACTTACCCTTAGAGAATATAATACTAATAATATTTTTGGAATATTTTTGAAACATCAACATAAATAGAATTTTTAAGACACAATAAAAGGAAAGTTTTATTTTCCACATAAAATACATTGAACCTTGAAATAGTTCAAATGGAATAGTTCTCGATGTTCATAGCCGTTTCACTTTCATACATTTCAACAGACTAAGTCATCAGAAAGACAAATAGCTAAAAGTTAAGAAAATGCAGCTAGAATGATTAAAGAGCTGAGTGGAATTGATTTCTAAGGAAAGATTAAAAGAACCATGTATGTATAACTTGGCTAAGTGACAACCAGAGCTGGAGGCAAAGAAAACTGTCTATAAATATTTGAAGAGTGTAAACCATGCATGCAAAACCCAATCTAGTGTGAGTTCCAAATAACAGCTTTCTATACTGAGCACTGGCCTGTTTATGTCTTGGTTGCTGTTGTGGAGATAAGAGAAGTAGCCCTAAACCTTTTTGCTGTTCTGGGCAATCATTTAGCAAGCACACTGCTGAAATATGCCAGGCATTGGGTACTGCCTGGCCTCGAGGAACTTGTATTCTTGTTTTTCATATGTACAAGCATTAAAATGCTTAAAAACGGTGTCTACACTTCAATCTTTTTTTTTCCAAGACAGGTTTTCTCTGTATTGTTTTGGAGGTTGTCCTGGAACTCGCTCTGTAGACCAGGCTGGCCTCGAACTCACAGAGATCTATCTGCCTGCCTCTGCCTCCAAGTGCTGGGATTAACACGCACAACACCCAACGCCTGGCCACTTCATTCTTTTAATGACCTTGATACATGGTAAAAGCAATGATGGCCAGGTGGTGGTGGCACACGCCTTTAATCCCAGCACTCGGGAGGCAGAGGCAGGCAGATCTCTGTGAGTTCGAGACCAGCCTGGTCTACAAGAGCTAGTTCCAGGACAGCTTCCAAAGCCACAGAAGAACCCTGTCTTGAAAAGCCCAAAAATGAATGAGTGAATGAATGAATGAACAAATAAATAAAGAGAAGTGTATATAAAAAAGAAGAAGAAATGAGACCACTGTTAAAAAGTAATATATGTAGATTTCCTGGAAATTGGCTTTGTAACCTATACCTTGAGAATTTGATAATGAAAATGGGTCAATATTTTTTTCAAAGAGTCATCACACACAATTATTTGGTTGTAAACTGCAAAAGAGCATATCAGAGCCTGAATACAGTGTAGAGTCTATCTCATAACACTTCCATACTTAGCTAGTATATTGATATTCTTGTTGATGCCAGAAGGACTCTGCATTGCACACTTGTTTTGTTTTATTTTGTTTTGTTTTGTTTTGTTTTTTTGAGACAAGGTTTCTCTGTGTAACAGCCCTGGCTGTCCTACAACTCCTTTGTAGACCAGGCTGTACCTTGAACTCAGAAAGATCCTCTTGTCTCTTCCCCTTGAGTCTTGGGATTAAAGGTGTGTGCCACCATGTCCAGCTTGCACTGCACACTTTTGAAGGCGGATTTACTTTTACTTAATATTGCTTAATGTAAACTGTGAGGATAAGAAACAAGTAAACATTTATGATTTGAATAAGAGAATTTCATTTTTTTCAAATTAGATTCCTTTTAAATATCTAGCCCATAACAGTATAAATTGTGAGTTTATATTTTTCAATTCAAAGTTTGGGGGAAAATATAATTGTTATGTTCTAGTGCTTTTTGTATACCTTTAGTGAAACAAAAAGAGGCTATAATAGAAGTGTACATGGTACATAGTAGCTACTCAATATAAATCAGTTGTATCTGAGTTATAACAACTGTCTTCATGAAACTTTACACTATTTGGAGAAAAATGCCCCCCCAACCTATCAATGGTTATGTAAAATCATTGAACGTGTAAGCATCAAGTAATGATTTGTGGTGTAACTAGGGTTTCTTTGCCTTGTTGAGGACCAGAGTCGTCCTTTCCAGGGTAAGTTGAAATGCTTCAGAGTACTAACTTGGTCTTTTTCATATTTTTTAAGCGCCAAGCTCATTGTGGTTACTTATCTAGGTGTTTGTTGAATGACAAATAGCTGTGCAGCAACCAGGATACCATTATTGTGGTTTCTGGAATCAGCCCTGCCTGCTAGGGTCTCCCTGGAAATATCTTTCAATCTTCGGCCTCTCCAGAACAAAATGTATAAAGTGGCTGATTGCTTCCACAACGATTAGCTACATGCAGCATTCTCGTGCTGGCTTAGTCAGTTCTTGCTCTCTTTTCAGTTTTACTACTTCATTTTTTGTTGAATGTTGTTGAACATAGCTTTGATTGTTTGAGGCCTTATCTCACAGCCTAGATAAAGGGTGCCTTTGCTGTCAAAATTTCTTATGTATGGCTTGATAGTTTTCTATTTGTGTTCACTGCCATGGAAGCAGGGAAGAAAATGTACTATAGTCAAGAGTAGCATAGATCATGTGTTAGATGAAAGAAACAAAAATAATGAGGATGAGAACCATCCTCAAATTAAAAAATAATAATAATGGTGAATTTTGTAACACTGATCAAGTAGGACACATTTAAATTACAAATATAAAATCCTAATTTATATCATGATGAAAACTTCTTAGTGTTAGATATTTTGGATTTTTTTAAGCAATTGACCTTGAATGTGCAGCTATGGAAGAATATGGAGATACATGGCCTATTTTTTGTATTATTTTCAGGCATATATTTTAGACAGTTGAACAAGCAGGTGTCCAGAATTCAGTGCAAAAAATTATGGAGAGAAGCAGATTATATTAAAGTGCTTAAATAATAATTAAATACTGAAACCAAAAGAAAAAGTGCATAAGCAAAGGAAATTATATATTTCTATAGTTTGTTGTCATCAGAGAAGATTTTAAAAAAAAGAATCAAGTATGGAAAAAATGCCTAATCAACCTGCTGTCAGAAAAACTGGACGTGATTCTTGGCTTGAAATACAAAACATTCTAATTGAATCCTACAAAATGAATTGAATATTTTTATATAAGCCATGCACATTGGAGTAATTAGAAAGGTGGAGAGAAATTGGGTGTCACATTAATTGGTATTTACTTTGAAATGCATTTTGGGTTATATTCAATAATTTGTACTTTGTATGAATTTAATTAGATGCTATGTGCCCCAGGTTGTATTTCAGATGAAAATGGGGGAGTTTTTGGCAATAAGCAGTTGTACTATGTTATCAAATTGTTTTAAATAAAGTAGACAAATGCTTACTTCAATGAAGGACAGAATTGGAAACATTTCATCATTGTGATGATAATGTTTCAATGTGGGAAAGATGTTATCTATGTGATGTTTAAGTCTCTAGTAATTATCAGAGGAATATAGGAACTGTCCTTGAAAGAAAATGCACATGCAATAAGAAATGGGTGACCAGCCTCTGTGCTTGCATACTCCCTTCAGGGAGCCACTTCAGAGCTCCCTGGGTTATTTTACAATTAACTTGTTGATTTAATGAGCTAAAGGGAGGAGTAAATGGAGAACCTCCAACAAGCTGTTCAGTGTAAAATATTTGAATAAACAAAAACCTTCTGTGTTGTTTGAATAGAGGTAAATTAGCTTGACAAACACTGAGGAGGAGAAGTGTAGAAAAAAAACTTATAAGAAAATCTGTTTATTTTGTGAAGAGCCAAATATTAGTTGCAAATGTTTTTTCCACTAGTAAATCTGAGATTGTTCCGTGTCAACAGTCATATCAAGCCATGCATGAAGAAATTCTGACACTGAACCACTCAGAAGTATTTGGGTAGGATTTGAGTGAGCATTACATCCCTTTGGTATTTTAAACTGTAAAAACTAAATATTTATTAAAATGGTGTTTATGGATGTTAAGACAGTTTTGTCTTTAGGAGTGAAGGTAACACAGTATGGGTTTTCATGGCTTAACAGCAATTGGCACTTGAAGATATTACTGACCTAACGTTGAAGAATTTTATGTAATAAGCTAACTACTTGAGTAACTGGGAAAGAATATTCTACAAAAAGCAAGTAAAGGTAGAATTTTAAAATACACAGAAAGGAACTTCCCTCTTTTATATTACATTTTATTTGCATGTGTGTGCACACGTGCACACATACTCACTTGGTGATATGCTTGTGGAAGTCAAAGGACAGCTTGGAAAAGCAGTTCTCTCCACTGGCCATGGGTGCTCTGAGAAGCTTAAGGCTGTAGGGCTTGTTGGCTTGTTCTTTTATCTTCTCGGTATTCTCACCTGCCTCTTCTTTATTAATAACAGAAGACATTTATGTAGAGATTTATAGTTTGCAAACTACTAATCATGATCATGACACCGTATTTCTTTACCCTTTTCTAAATACTCTAGTATGCCTGTCTTAAATAAAAACAGTCACTTAGAATAAATATGCTTTATATTTCAATTCAGAATCTCATTCAGTAAACGGCTGCATTTACCTTATCCTGCTTAAGCCTCAAAACAGGCTGCATTAAGTATCCATCATTCCATTGTTTGTAGATATACTGACTTGCCCAAGGTAGCCATCAAACCACATATTTTAACTCAATCCCACAAGCCATTCCTTTATCCTTTACCCTCACCTTCTTAATCAAGTAAGAAATATAACTTTTTCTTGTTTCTTATTTGACCTGTTTGGACCAGGTGATTCATTCTTGACTTGGGAGCAATGAGAGGAAAATGAGAGATTACTTTCTAGGAGTCTATGAAGTGGTCAGATTCAGTTTGTGGTTTTTCCAGTGTAGATAAATATGATAATTAATCCAGTAAGGGTCAGATGAAGTTTTTAGATGGTGTTCTTTGTCTAATAATTGGGCAAAGTGTCTTTTCTTTACATGGATTAAGGAACAGAAAGGTAGGCTTCTGAGGAAGACTTAGCAGGTGATGGGCTTGATCAGAAATAACTAATGTTCTCATAGATGAAGAATACATCATCATTTTACCTGTGCCCATGACTTGGCAGCGAATGCTTGGAAAGTAGACATGGGAGAAGGGTGGGAGAGTGGGCAGTAGGGGTAAAAAAAAAAAGCAGCTGGAAATACTTAGAATCCATAATGAGATAATTAAGACTAATTAGCCGGCCCTGTAGGCAGAAAGCAGCCCATTAAGTCCAGACCCAGTTTTAATAATGTACCTAGTTTTGAGGGTAGAGTCCAGAGCACCCCAGGGAATAGAATGCTTAGGGTGAAGCTTCTAGGTTAGGTTTCTTAGAGAAGGAATAGCAACTCAGCACTGGATGATGTATTTTTCTTCTAGAAACTAAAGTGTGTATTGTGGTTTTCTAGAACTTCAGGGAACCTCAGTTTTCTTATCTATTTAATGGGGATGCTTATAGGACTGCCATGCAAATTGCATGCATGTATGTATTAACCAAGAAACACTGTTGACAGCCATAAGCAAACCACCATGGACCTCAAAGCGAGGCGATTTCACTACTCGTAATGCATCTACTCTCCCCACTGATGACACTTCCTAGTAATTCTAAAATATCCTGCCTGAAGTCACAAGTCATATCATAAATGACCAGAATTCCTAATCAGTTCACAAGGAAACTGGACTAAAGCCAGATTCTGGCTTGTGTTTGAAGGACCAGCCAAGCATTTGTCTTGAGCCCTCTGCTAAACAGAACTTTAGAAGTGACATCTCCTTGCAACATTGGACTTAGCAGGGACTGTAGATGTTGACATGCAAAGACCACAGTCTCTGCTGGGATCTCCCATACCAACTTGCCTTAGGGGACTGTTTTCTCCACCCACTCTTGTATTATTCTTTTCTTAATTTGCCTTAGTTTGGACTAACTTAACCGGCCAGTCTTTACTTACTGTGTTAAATTTCTAGTACTTATATAATAAATTGCCACAATTTAATAATTTAAACTATAAATATTATTTCGTAGTTGTGGATGGAAGGTGTCCAAAGTGGGTCTTACTGAGTTGAACTAAGGTATTGGCAAGGCTGTGGTCTAAATAGTCTGTACTCCTGTTTCACAGCTTCTAAGGGCATTTACCCCACCCCCACCCCTGAGAACATTTGGTCCAGGCTCATGCTACCATCCTTATGGTTCTCTACCTCTTTTAAGGACTCTTAGGACCCAATTGCACTCATTTCAGTAGTGCAAAATAGTTTTCTTTTTTTCCTTCATTTTTTTGACAGGGTTTTACACTGTAGGACAGGTTGCTCAAGGAGGACTGGAACTCATGGCAATTCTCCTATCGTAGCCTCCTAAGAGCTATGATTAAAGGTGTGTATCATCATGCCTGCCATATTTTCTGTCTTAAAGACAGTTGATCAGTGGCCTTAATTCGTCTTTACTATATAACTCAAAATACACACATGTCCCCATGTTAGAATTTTATCTATCATACTGACATCACAAATGCCAAAGCGTTTCATAGTGTTTATCATGCAGTATATGCTTAGCAGCTGTTGGCTACCATCATTTATAATTACTGTAATTACTTGTTACTTGTCTCTCCTTGCCCGCTTTACCAAGTCCCCAGTGATGCAGCCACTGTCTGCATTCAAATTTGAGGAACTCAAAAGATGTGCTGTGTGTTTGTATGTATTTCAAGGAGAGGAGGGTAAACTCAGATTTCTGTCATGACAGTGGTTTTGTTTTCTTTTTAGGCTCTGGTGCCATAAAATTGACTTTTTTTAAAATGTATGATACAAGGGTATTTATCATATTTAGAGTATTTGCAAGGTTGTATAACCACCACCATTATGTAATTCCAGAACATTTTCATTCCCAACCCACCCGTTCTCTTGGCAACCACTTAACTGCTTTCTGCCTTGATTTGTCCTGAAGTGAACATTGAATATAAATGGAATTATGACCTCTATGTCTGTCTTTAACTTAGTATAATAATTTTGAGGCTTATCCATGTTTTAGCATATATTGATACTTTTTTCACTTTTGATAGCTGAATAGTTCTATGAATACACATACATATATATATAGCTCATCTACTCTTCAACTTAAACAGCTGAGATTTGAAATGTTTCTTCTTTTTGGCTATTACGAAATAGTGCCGGTGTAAACATTTAAATTTAGACTGGTTTTGTTTGAGACAGGTTCTCCCTATGTGACCCAGACCTTCCTGACCTGGAGGTCTTCCTGCCTCTACCTACTGAGTGCTTTGTTTGTAAGTGTGTACAGTGCCTGTCGACTTCCAAGTTGTTGTGTGGTGGTATGTCTCAGCTGTCTTGGGTTCTGACGGCAGTTCTGCCAGCCCCTTCCACAGTGCCCATCTCACCATACTGCACTGCCCGCACCACTTTACACCTCTGTGCTCAGTCCTTAGGTCTGGGAGCAGGAACCAACTACTCTAAACTCGTCATCCCTCAAATCTGGTTTGGTGTGAAGTTGATTGCTTTGGGTAAGATTTTGTTGGTTTAGTTTGAATTTTTGAGGCAGGGTCTCATGGAACCCAGTATAGTCACAAACTCAACTATGTAGCTGAGAATATCCTCCAAGTCTTGATCATCCTCTTTCCACCTCCCAAGTGTCTAGGGCTTGAAATTGCACAACAATAAAATGTACTAAAAATCAAATATTTGGCAGCCAACATATTAAGAAAGCTCCTATTCTAAATGTTTTCTCTGAAGGAAAAAATTTTGGAACATATAAAAATATTAACTTTTCTGTTCAAGTATATCCCCAGAAACCTGGGAAAGGTGATTTGTTTGGGGATGTCCTAAAAGCCAAAAAAAATTATCTTTTCTTTTTATGGGTGATGAAGAACTTAAAATGGGTATTACCATAATAACTTACTTTTCAGAGTTGGAGATAGCTTGTTAATGAGCATTTTACCTATAAATCATATTAGTTTCATGATCTTTGACTTACTAGAAAGAAGTGTCACCCTTATTGTTCACAAGATCCTGACATGTACATTTTGCATAGTAGAGATATGACTACATCCTTGAATTTGAAACCATAAGACATCTCATGTTTTCTTCTTTTGCATCAAAAACAGAAACTGGTACCTCTGTAAACAATACAAGGCAGGGAGAAATCCTTAATGGATGCTGATGAAAGTAGCCAGTTATCCAACTTAGGCAGCAAGACAAAACCCTGAGTCACACAAGACTGGCACTAAGTGCAGTGAAGACACCGCTGGTGACCTTCCTGGTTTAAACTCACTGTTTAAACTCACTGTTGCATAGGGCTTCTGCTTTCCTCACCAGCACCACGCTGATTTTCAGTCTCTTCTGACTTTTGCTACTCCAAATTCAAGATTGTATGTCACTGACTTCACTCCATAATTTTTATGTCTTCCACTCCATCAGAGATACGGGGGAAAAGCATGAACTTAAGAGCAAAACAGACATAATCAGGGTCGCAGATCATCACTGGCATTTATCAGCTGGAAAATATTTGGCAAGCTACAGGGCTTCTCTGTTCCCATGCAAAAATTGAGGAGATTGTAGAATTTCATGGGATTGTGAGTTCCAACAGTCCATTGAATATAGTAAGAGCTATGAAAGCATCCTTTGAGTAAATTCAGTACTGAATATATCCAGACCCTATTCCAAATACTGGAGAGACAGCATGATCCAAGTAGATTGTATTCCTCCCCAAAAAGATTATATTCCAATAAAGAAGACAAATGACAAAGTGTATAGAAGGTCATAGCCAGTCATAGGAACTCCGGTAAGAATAAGAAAGGTTGGGAAATGATCGTGGAGGGAGACACTTGAAATACAGTGGGCAGAAAAGGCCTGTGAATACGTTGCATATAGTCACGCTGCTGCACACCTTTCTATTTATTGTATTTTTGTTTGTTTTTCACATGATGAAATCTTTAGGGTTTTGTTTGTTTGTTTATTGTTTTTCAAGACAGGGTTTCTCTGTATAGCCCTGGCTGTCCTGGAATTCTCTATGGAGATCAGGTTGGCCTCAAACTTAAGAGATCCACCTGCCTCCACCACGCAACTGAAATCTTAGGGTTTTTTTAATTTTTTTATTAAAATGTAATTAATATATAATTGTGTCCCTTTCCATTTTCCTTTCCTGTCTCTTCAGCCCCTCTCATATCTCCTCTCCCAATCCCTCCCTATGTCACTTCTCAATCCCTCTCAAACTGATGGCCTCTTTTTCTTTGACCATTGTTGTTAGACACACAAACATATAGATATATACATACAATCTGCTGAGTCCATTTAGTATGGTTTATATGTATATAATTATATGATTTTTTTGCACTGATCACTCAAAGGGCTCATCCATGTAGGAGCTAATTCTCCCTTTCTCTGTGGGCATTAGTTGCCTATGATTGTTTGACTAGGGGGTGGAACCAGGTCAAATCGAGCCCTTTCCTTATTATCATGTTTGTGAATATTGTCATTATTCAGGTCTTGTTTCAGAATCTGGATTATTGATTTATCATGGGTGTACCTTCCCTATTATTTCTTCAATTCAATCTCACTGGTCCTCTGGCTCCTACATCTCTATGCCCCCTCTTCCTCCATGTTTCCTGAGCCTTCGGTTCAGGAGTTGTGTTATAGATATCTAACTGAACTCCCCATGTTCTTTTGATCTCCATCTACTGTAAAGAGAGACTTCTTTGAGAGATGAGGATAAGGATAAGTTTTATAATGAAATTAGGAATTTTTACAGTCTGGTAAATCCCAGGCATTTGGTTGGTTTCTAAGACCAGGCATGGTTTCTTGCCTATTGAATGGACCTCAAGAATTTTGATTCATGAAATAGATGAAATCTAGAAGATTGTTTTATCTGTAGCTCAAAATATAAGTTGAAATACAGAAGCTCTGAATTAGTGTTTGTTATGAGTAAACATCTCTCTTTTAGTTGGAAAAAGTCTAAGCTTTGTCGCAGAAGCTTCATTCCCAAAGGAAGGGTATTTATTGGGCTGGCAGTTGTGTGGTCACACTGTATTTAATTATCATAATCACTTCTCTAAGTCCATGTTGAATTCAGGACAAGGAAAATGCTAATGGCTGTCGTTTATGAAGTGCCAGCAAGAGGAGGTGCAGATGCTTTGTCATTTAATCCTCACAGCTAACTTTATGACGCAAATATTGTGTCTCTTAATTACAAATGAGGACACTAAGGCTTAGATGCCAGACAGCTAACAGTAACAGAGCCAGAACTGAAGCTTAAATAAACATCTTGGTTTTGGAGCATCCACTCTTCCCAGCACCCTTCTGCCTGCAGGGATAATTATCATTGTTCTTATTAATAATCATTTTTAGAAAACACTTCACCATGGAGTAAGGTTATGTTTTTAAATTCAATGTACATGTGTAGTGTGTACCTAGTATTTGATAATGTTCACTTCTATTATTTATTTATTAATTGGGGTTTTGTTTGTTTTTTTTTTCCTAGAGAGTCTTTTTTGTGTTTGTTTTGTGGTGGTAATGTTTGAACCCAGGTCTTTCACACATGCTAGGCAATGTTTCTACTCTGCCACTGAGCTACCTTCCCAGGCTTTTTTTTTTTTAAATCCGGAGTTTAAAAACTTGGATGTAACAGGTTTTCAAGAAGCTAGGCCTAGTGTTGAACTCCTGATCCCCCTGCCTCTACTTCCAAGAGCTGATATTACAAGCTTCAACCTTTAATCTGACCTGACCCAGGACCTCAGAAATTTGTTGAACAACTGTTTTTCTTTCAAACACAGTACCTCCCTAGTAACAGAAGGCACTGTTTTTAGAGCTAATGCTGCAGTACTAGTACCACCATTGATATATATAAAGCATCTGTTTTTCATGTATTTTAGCATCTAATCTTTCAGAAACCTTTAAAATAGACAATTTCATCCTTATTTTGAAGCTGAGATTCCATAATTAGTAAAAATACCCCCAAGGTTAAGTAATTTGTGGTAAAAATCAGATTCCTGGATCTATGAACTTCAGAGCCTTGCATAATCATCTGTCACAGGAAAACAGTAGCTCACCATGGAAGCACACAGAAGCTAAGCCAGTGTAAGTTAGTAGTTAATAATTTACATACACACATTATAAATTTCCTCTCCTTCAGTGCATGGAGGCTTTGATCAAATGGTGATAGAATCATGTAAATGGCTACAGTATTGATGGTATCATTAAATATATGCTTTAAAATGAGGGGGACAAACAATGTGAGATGCACTCTCACCCTGACCTCTTGGGGGAGGGTCTAGGCCCTGCCCTAGATGAAATGACAGACTATGGACACCCCCATGGAGGGCCTCACCCTCCCTGGGGAAATGAGGGGATGTTGGGAGGGTTGCGGGGAGGGCACGGGAGGAGGGGAGGGAAAGGGAGAGTGACCTGGAACTGACTTGTGAAGCAACCTTGTTTCTAATCTAAATTTAAACTGAAAAATAAATTTAAAAAAAAACAGATTGCTGAAGAATTATTTCTCCATTGAAACTACTAATAAGTATTCTTTAGATGTATCCAATTAGCCAACAATGCACCAGCTGAAGCTTTCATAGTAACAGTCTGGGGTCATATCTCAACCCAGAGGGTTTCCCATATTTAAATCAGACCATGACCTGACTAATCAGGATCCAGGCAAATAAATCAGTCATGGCAAACATAGTGAATTCTCTGTCTCTTTTTATTTTACTTTCAAGGTAGTTTATTAGTCATTGTAGAGTATACAAGATATAAAATGAGCCCACAAGATAGCTCAGTGGGTAAAGGTGTGTGATGACAAAACTTATGACTTCAATTTGTTCCTGAGGATCCACAGGTTGTCAGTAGACTTATGCAAGTTGTCCTCTGACATCTACATGCATGCTAAGGCACCAATGCATATACATAAGTATACAGAGAGAAAGAGACAGAGAGAGAGGGGGGTTTAACCTAAATAAAAAAAAATGAGGGGGACATGTGACAGAAATAGAAAGGAAAGAAATGGAGCATTGTATACAGTCTAGGAAGGGTGTGCCATCTTTAGATGGCCTCATTGGGTGTAAGCCTTGAAAATAATGTCTGTGACAAACAATGTTATATATGAAAAATGATATGGTCACATAGCCACTTGGCAGAGCAGAGATTATAAATTGGTCTGCCTTGTTCTTTACCCAAGATCTTGACCCATGACTAGAACACCAGGAACAATTCATTGACTTTCGTTATCTTTTTTGTGTTCTCTATTCTGTTGGACTCTAAAGGCAAATTATATAAGTTTTAAGGGGAGAGGGAAATCATAAAAGATCAGGGTAAACCAGATCAGCCACTACTGAAGAGACAAAAGACCCACTACTGATTACTTCTGTGTGTGTGTGTGTGTGTGTGTGTGTGTGTGTGTGTGTGTGTGTGTGTGTGTGTGTGTGTGGCCTTAGACTTCATCAACCTCTGTCCCCTGTCCCCAGAGATTCTGAGGCACTAGAGTAGATCTGAGGTGGAACCTGCAAGTTGGCGTCCCATAAGCCCCAAGTAATGGTTCTGCTTCTAGGACAAGTATCAACCATTGAGGGCCACTGGTCTCTTCTCTGAGGTCGTTTCCTACCAGAATCTGTATTTTAAAACTACTAGTAGTACAGAAATCAGAAGGTCTGAACCATGTAGTTCTCTTCTAAGTGGCACCTTCAGCAAGACATATAAGTGTTTTCTGTTGGCATAGGATGGATGAGAGTCCAATCTAGTTTCAGAGAAACTGATTTTGAAAAGAATAGTATGCAAATTATTAGTGTGTGAAGATTCTGTTTTAACAGACTCCTTAAGGAAAATATAGTCTACCTTTATATGAAAAATAAATAGCAAATACCTCTTTTTACTCTTGTCTGTAATGAAGAACAGTTGAAATCTAAATGAAACAGGGGGGGGAACCTCATCCTTTGTCATTTATTTTAAAGATTTGTTTGTATTTGTATGTAAGTGTGTATTTGTGAGTATCTGCCACCCAAAGAGGGTGTTGGATCCCATGGAGCTAGAGTTATAGGCAGTTTGAGCTGCCTGATGTCAGTGTTAGGAGCAGAACTCAGAGCTCTGTAAGAACAGCAAGTCAACTGAGCTAGTTATTTCTCCAGCCCCAATAAGTTAATGTTTTAAAGACTATAAGCCTCTGAGCCTGTAAGCCTTTTGAGGCCTTGGCACCAAAAGAGAGGGGGGAGAGGAGAGAGAGCGGGGAGAGAGAGAGAGAGAGAGAGAGAGAGAGAGAGAGAGAGAGAGAGAGAGAGAGAGAGAGAGAGAGAGAGACTGTGAGACTGTGAGACTGTGAGGCTGTTGTCTATAAAGCTTTGAAAATAGGGAAACTCTGGGGGCTCCAAGATGTAAAGATGGGTGGCAATGCCTGGGGCATGAGTCATTTAGAGCCAAGGGGAAAATGGTTGCTGGGTAAGGTTGCTGTTTCATTTGGTGTAAAGGCCAGAGCAAAAACCGGAGTATTCAGTGAGCCAAAGCACCAATTGTGGCATGGATGGGAATGCAGGCGGACCTCTTCACAGGGACTTTAAACCTGAGTGAAGCGCTCAGAGTTAAGATTAATGTACATTAGTATACATTTTAAACCTTAGCAGCCACTTTGTTTCTCCTGTAGGTGAAGATGAGGATGAATTTGAGAATTTTATGCTGCCTCTCACAGTGTCTTTTGAAACAGTTTTGCAAATATTCAACAACAACTTTAAACAAGAAGAAGTAAAGGTAAGTTTGTTTCCATACATGAGGAAAGACTAGCATTCTTTCTCAGTGTCTAACACCAGAGAAGGTACTTGTGTATCTCTATATTTGTATATATGTGTGTCTCAGGCCCACATTTCTAAATAAAAGGCTTCAGTGTAAGCACTTTTCTAGTTTTGGATGCAAGTGAACTGTGAGGTCAGTGAGTGTTTTAGGACAGTCAGTTCGTGGTTACATGGGGGCAGATTTGTCTCCAGTGATGCTCACTGTCTGTAATTGCACAGTTCTTGTGAGCAAACATCGCTACCTCCCATCAACCCTGCTCTGTGTGTTTCAGCATATCCATATAGAGACATGCACACATGCTAAAACCCTACATCTCTGAAGATTTTTTAAACAAGAATTTATATAAATCAAGACTTTATTAAATGGCTAGGCATATGCGTATAAATAGGAGCCAGTCTTGAAGTGTTGCATTCTTAAACTGAACAAAGTGATTAGGATAACTGATAGCTAAATAAGGCTTTATGTGCCTGTGGGAGCCATATTAGGATTGATTTGACAAGTCAGTTCAGCTGTGGCAACAGTCATAATATCTAAGACAACATTATGTTTTATTAGTAAAATCCTTAAATGTAGCAAGCTGTTTGTGACAAAACAGCCCCATATTTTAACATGGGGGGATGGGAATCAGGAGCTTTGCCAAACAAAAATAGTGTCTCCTGAAATTATACTCTATCAGAGCTATATTAAATAGATTGACACTGATTATTATTTTTAAGAATAATAAATACACTCCAGAGAAGTAGGTACCCTTGTTGGTGATGCTTTAGTCACATGTTATTGTTATTTGGAATAGGCTGAAATATTAACCATCTTTTCATGGCTTCTCTTCTCACTCCTTTCCTTCCTCCCTCTCTTATTCTCTCTCTCTCTCTCTCTCTCTCTCTCACACACACACACACACACACACACACACACACACACAAATACCATGAAACCAGCTAGAAAAAAGATGGCCTTTGCTGATATTTATATAATTTTTCTGTGAAAAAAATTACCGAAACTAGATGTTTATCAGGATAACACAGTCATGAAATTTTAAAAAGTAAATACTTAATTTTTGTTTCTTTATGGTCTTCCTGAATTCTTTGTTGGTTCCTAGCTAAACAAACAATTTTTTCAATGTCTCCAAATGTTTCTGACCAACAGAATCTTTGCAGCTTTTAAGTAGCTCTTGCTGCCCCTTATCAGAAAGATTTGGTGAGGTTTAAAACTGCTATCTTTATAAAAATTTCATTTGTCTCATTTGAAGATTGCATTTTATTCCAAGCCTGTTTGGATGTAATTCCATCTAGTTTGATAGAAAACATCTTCCTAAAGTCATTTTTAATGGAGTTCCAGTGATATATCCCTAAACTAGCAAGTTCTTAACGACCCTGGAAAGTGACTGCTTGATTACACTTTAACGGTATTTGCAAATAAAATCACAAGTAATTAAGGGGAAATCTCCAGGCTTTTGAGCAAGTTTGATGCATGATAACTGCCTGATTCAGCTTCATCTAGAGTAATGCTGTGTAGGCAACAGCTACTGAGATCAATAGCAACGTAATGATAGTGGCAGAATTAAGTGAGTAACCTGAGAACTGTGCCTCAGAATGCATGCAGCTGCCACGAACCAAGGCCACACAGTGCACTCCGTGCTTCCGTCCTAAATGTTCATCAAAAGACGCCCTGCAGGAAAATGGAGTTAGATGCTCTTTATTGCTGATCGTGTCTCTTGCCACATTTATCAGGGAAATTGGATTAGCAGTTGGCAGCTGCAGGTAGACAAGATTCTGCAGTGATTAAATATGCAGCTTGGCTGCATTTGTTGTGACAGACCTTTAGTAAATTCTACTGTAAGCACCATCTGTCTAATTTGTATGAAGAAAACTTGGTGCTTAAAGCTACCAATAAGGAACGAAATCTGTTGCTTTATCATAAACAAAACTTTTGCACTAAATGCTCTTAAATGTAATTTATTAGGTTAAGGCTATTTTTCTATCGTGGTGGATAAATAATACATGCAAAGGTGCTTTCAGGTACTTCATTGTGCAAGTACTACAGATGAAAACAGTTCTGTTTTGTTTTCCAATAAAGTATTTAGTATTCCAATCCGCAGGAGGTGATGCTGTTAAAATATCTTTATGAAAATGCTGCAGGACTGCCAAATTCATTTAATTTGCAACCCTTACCAGGATCATCTAAATCCCTATTTATAGATATTTTTCAAATGCAGATTTTAGGACCTGTGTTGCCAAACTGAGATACTGCGAGGAAAAAAGAAATGCTGAAAAGCCCATATTTATAACTTCGTTTTCTTTACTTAGTCCTGATAAAATTGAAGCAAATGTTGAAATTTTTGTCTTTAGGGTTTTTGTTTGTTTTCTCTCTCCAAAGTCCAAGGGAAAGAAAGAAACAAACAATAACAAAAAAAATCCTGGTTATGTACTATTATTTCAAAATGTTTCTTGCCTGCCACCCCCCATCATTTTATCCATAGTAAAATATTGTGTGCTGTTACCCTGGCCCATGCATATTTTTCAATTCAGCCATGACGTCACGGGTTTTAAGGAAAATGAATGAAAACTTCTCAGAGGAAGAGGAGCAGTTAAATAGGAACCTGCTATCTTTAGTCCCTTCGTAAAAACTCCCCAATGTTAAATTATTTAAAATCCTTGATTTTCAGCATGCGCACATTAAAAGTTTTCGCACTAAGTGCCAAATGTTGCAAACAGCACTTTAACAGAATGATTTTGCTTTGATCCCTGTAGCAGTTCCTGAATAATTTATCACAGGTTATTGCCTTAATTCTGGAGAGGGATAGAGCAATAAAGGCAGATGAAAACACTCCAGTTGAAACACCTTGGGGCCTGCTCATTCCTCTGACACGGCTCTTTTGTTGGAACTATTTAGAGGTTATTAAGATGTGTCTCCAGAATTAAGAGTATGCTGTAAGGATGAAGACAGCCATCTTAATTCTAAAGACAAAGCACAATGACCCTTCACCTTCTTTTTCTTTGTTGTTATTATATAGTAGAATTATGAGGATAATATTATAGCTGCCCCAGTAGTGCCACTACAGTAAAGGGTCTGTCAGACTTCCCATTAGAAACCCTGTTTGGGGGTCAGGGTGGAAGGAGCTGCGTTTCAGCTGTCTCCCAGCCCATCCGTCTCACACTTGGCACACAGA
The DNA here is from genome assembly GCF_017639785.1 of Mesocricetus auratus. Classification (NCBI taxonomy): domain Eukaryota; kingdom Metazoa; phylum Chordata; class Mammalia; order Rodentia; family Cricetidae; genus Mesocricetus; species Mesocricetus auratus. The sequence goes on along the minus strand of NW_024429191.1, from coordinate 13,620,485 downwards.
CAACTGTTCACCATGCCGTGGACTGAAGCTCTCAGCACTTGAACTCTCCGGAAAGGAATACGTAGGATTAGATCACTAGATGTACCCCACTACTCAAATGCGCCTCAGAAAAATTATTGGAACTCATCACCTTTTAGATCTGCCCCCAGCCCCACCCCCAAGATTCTGGATATTTGCTAGGCGTGAGCTCCTGATTAAGGCTGTCTGTCTGTCTCGTGCCAGAGCTGAGTACTGAGAAAATTCTGCTGTAGTGTTGTTTATGTGTCTGTGTAGATTCAGTATGCCCTGAGAGGACTGCTGGGTTTTTTTTAACATAGTGAATCTGTTTCTTACATGAACGAGTGAATTTGTGTAAAAACTTATGTTTATTTTATTATACACTGTCCCTGCTCTGAAGTGACATTTTCCAAAAGTAAAACATTAGTATAATTTTATGACCACATTTTACTGTATCAAAAAGATCATATATTTGCTTAATTAGAGCATTTGTATCAACTTGGTACCTTCAAGGAAGAAAATTCTGACCAAATAAAAATTAATCTTTTGTATAATGACATTTTATGAAAAGTCCTTTGTACAAGGAATAAAGTAAAATTCATGGTTTTTGTTCACTAATTTAGTATTGAATAATGGATATCTTATATGTATATAGAAGCTTAAAATTACCTGAAAAGCAGCCTGTATAAGTGTACATAATAAAAATAGAATTTTTAAAAAGTACGATAATAGATGGCAAAGCTAAATAGAATCCATAGTCTAACATAAATGGCAGCCAGAGTACAACTGTTCAGAAAATACTTCATAGATGACAGATTTCATTCTGGAGGCTGCAAGGAAGGACCAGTTCTAACTGGTGAGAAAAAAAAAACTGCTTAGTAAGTGATTTAAAAAATAACAGTAACACGAGGTGATTGTGAGGAGGCCCGGTGATGGCAGAAAAGCAGGAGTCGGTGACGTCATGGGAGAAAGCTGAATGGGTCGCTCATTTGAAGCAGCAAAAAAAATGAAATTAGGAATTTTCAGATTCAGAACTTTGAGTTTCCATCATTCTATAAACCGTTAGAAGTTGAGTAGTCCTGTGGACAACTTCCAGGTACATTGAGTTGCCTGTTAGGTCAGAGGAGCAGCTTGACTATTCACTATGATTTGTTGCTTTGAAATGTCTTCCATAATTAAGATGGTCAAAACTCATTGCCTGCTTGCTAACTTAGGCATCTTACTAGACAGGTTTCCATTCATTACCAAAGTCAATCTGTAAAGATCCTGAGACCATTTTCTGGCTTAACATTTCTACTGAAACAGTATATTCAGAAATCACAGTTGCATATCTCAACTACCACGCCTCCTTGTTGGGCAATTATGTTTATTTGTGCTCTTTGTTCTGACATTCTAGCATCTGTTCATGGGTTTTCTTTTCTCTTCCCAATCATCATCCTAAGGACAGCTTAATTAAGAGTCCAGAGCATGAGTCGGATCTTTTTTATTCGTGTCAAGAAGGTTTGATTTGGCTTCCCCCTCTCCATTCTAAAACCATTTGTGAACCACACTTACTATTTGACAGGCTATTGCTAGGCATTTTTGCACACAAATGTATTTCTCATAGCAGGTGTGTAGAATGACCATAGTTATAATTAGCCCCTTTGATAGATGAGCAAACTAAGGCTGATAAATAGCCTTGACTTTAAGGATTAAACAAAGATAGAAGAGTTCAGTTTCAGAGTCTTGTGACAGTAAATACAGAACTTTTTTCCTGACATTATTCACTCACTTGAACAATATGGCTGCCTTTCTGAGCAAATTATAATGCCGTAGGTCACCTAGCCAGTTTTATCTTGTCCTGAGTTATAACTTCTCTTTGAAGATCTTTAAATGCCAGTGCATTTCTAGGGTAGACTGAATTGCATAGTGAGGTTGGTTTTAGTCATGCCAGTTGGTTGAGATTTGCTATTAAGTAATGTCTATATTATATATCTCTTGTGAAATTATGAATCCTGGTCCTTTTTCAAATTTGGCAATATTCAGATAAAATGTATATTGAGTTGCAGTGTTTCTGTGCTCCTGGAATCAAGACTTAGCTCAATTTATAAGAAGCAAAGTGGAGTTGGTCAGCAGATTGATGGTCTGTTTATTAAAGAGTCTATGGTTTTTTATGGAAAGGGATCTGAGCGAGACATTTTAGCTAATGAATCAGAATCAGATATGTGGTCATTATTGCCTGATTATTACTCCATCTGCTCTGCGCTAACGTGAAAATCAATTACTGTGTCTCTTTCCCACTGACAGCGTATGTTGATCGGGCTGGCAAGAGATCTTCGAGGGATTGCCTTTGCACTGAACACAAAGACCAGCTACACCATGCTGTTTGACTGGATGTATCCTTATTACACTGTGACAATACCAGCTCCGTGCACAGAGGGATGCCAGGCCCCTCTCCTTCGTTTAATAGTGTGGCACAGTAGGGAAGAGGAAACAAAGCTAAATGAACTAATGTGTAATCAGCTAAAAATTACAGCACAGTGGCAGCAGTACAGATAACTGAGCACAGCATTTGGAGACCTGGCTCAAAGGGGTCACTTTTTGGTAGATACCCATTAAATATTGACAACTTAAAAATCACTTCCCTCAAATGATTGTTTATGTTGGGGCTGCAGGCATCATGTAGCTAATATCTGTACTTGTGATCAGTGATTTGTACCATGTGGTATTTTATGAGGAGACTTGAAGTCTCTCTTCCATATCAATTAGCAGGACTGAGAAGGTTGGTTTATCTTTTTGAGATTTTACTCATAATGCTACAGTTGGTCATCTGATGAGGATGTTAATGGTCATGAAGGGGATGGGGATAAATAGCCAGGATTTGTCATTTGCTATAAAATTTGAAAACTGTAATATGGTGGTGGGGGGGGAATCCCTATACAGAAATGGCTTCATCGCATAAGAATAAAAAGACAGGCGAGGTTTAAAATCCCAGCTCTTCAATTACTGTGTAAACCTCAGCAAATCATTGTATTTCTCAAAGACTTGATGTCATCATCCTGCAAAGGAGATAATTTGGTATCCTGGCTTACTGTGACCACTGAGATAAGTAAACATTCTGTCTGATGTCTGACACTTACACAATAGCCATAAGCATTTATTAACATATTATTAGTACTCTGAGTCATCTTTGATCCTAACAGGAGATGACTATTTATACAAGTCATTGACATGAGATAGCTTTGTGCCCTTTACATTTGAAACCAGCAGCACCTAAGAAAATTCTACTTTAAAGCAAACTGACTTGTTGTATTTTATGGCTTTTTTCTTGAAACAGTGTCTCTTGTTGCCCAGGTTGGCCTCAGACTTGGCATGGAGCCAAAAATGGACTTAATCTCCCAGTCCTCCTGTCTCGGTCACCTATGTATTAAGATTACAGACCTGTAACATGCCCAACTTAATTTACATTTAAAGGGTATTCTTTCTTGCTTTATTTATGCCTTTCTTATCTAAACTTTCTTTATATATTGTAAAGGAAACTTCTTAAAAGCAGTGTGACTGTACCATAGTTGTGACCCAAAACATAACAGATTTGAGCATATTTTAGAGAGAACACTATGCATTATGAAAAATTTTAAATACCGGTGTTTAAAGTATTAGTGATTTATGGTTTTTAGTTGCTGTGGAAACCTACTTCCTCATTTATTAAGAGATCAGACAGATAAGCCTTTTTCATGGCCCTGAAGAATCAGCTACATGCCTTATATATATATGTATAGAGGTTATAAATTTAATCATAAGAAAGCCTTATAAATATATATGTGTATATATATATATATATGACCATTTTATTTTTCTAAATACCCACTTCCAAAATCAAAACTTTTCATTTATTTGGAAAGTAATAATAGCCTAATTTTGGTACAAAAAAATGATTATTCACTTTAAGCCAGGCTTGAAAGCCAGCCCATCCAGCGGTTAACAGGCTTTTTTCCTATTCACCAGTTTTAAGAAGAGCCAAGGTCAGAAACTCCCTCCTGTGTCAACAAATATAATCTGGTTTCCATTTCAGCATTTGTCCAGCAGATGGCAGAAATGGAAAATCTTGGGACTTAGTGTTTTGTTTTGAACTAGAAACCGGTATCTCCTCCATTTGACCATAGATGTTGAAGTTATTGAGGTCAGGGGCGAAGGGTGAGGTGTCACTTACGCAGCAAGCTGTGCTACATTGCCAGACACAGTGGCTTGCTACTGGCCTTGCTTATAATAATTGAGTTTCAGTAGCAAATCAGCTTCCTTGGGAAAAGGCCAAAGGCTTTTCATAATTGTATTGACAACAAAATGAATATGATAAATGGTGTTCATTCAGTTGAGACAAGATTTATAGTTTTCCTTTGGGCAAGGGATGAAGAGCAAATATTTATAATAATAGTAAAATTTGTTTAAAAGTTACATTATTTGATCATTCAAAAAGCTTTATTAAAATATTTTGAAATACTTTTAACAGTTTCAGGTGATAAAGCACAGAGTCTTTCCAAAGTGTTCAGGTGATGCAAAAATGAATAAGTATATGATTTTTTAAAAATGCAGATATGAAAGTCATTTATTCTTCCTGAAATATTGATATGTCAAACCGTCAGTGATGATTCCCACATTATTGCTGGGGAAAGTTTATTTGCCTTTTATCCACATAGATGTGTGTTCTTTAATTTGTTATGCAATACTTAGCTTGCAGAAGAAACATTCCTGTAAGAGCACATGTCATCGTAAAGTCAAAATGCATTTTATTTATGAAGATTGTTTGATAAAATGCTATTTTAGTGTTTAGCTATTTAATTCAGAAGCATCTCTATGAACACTGACTGCATTAACTGCTATACAAACTGCATTGTTTATCACTCCGTCCTTCCAAAACTAAATGGCCTGAAACTACACAGCAACCATCTTGATAATTTTTCCATGACTAGATAATTCAGCAAGAAATCATTCATTTATACCTTTGCCCCTAAAGTAAGAATGCAACAATAAGAAAACTCTTTACCTTGCAGTGCTCTGAAATACATTATTTAAACCTTTCCCAGGTTATACTTAGATTAAGGTGTCAAAAATCCAAGGGAAACTGAAAAATAAACCATTGTAAATATTATTTCCATGTACTCTAACTTTTGTGATGTGGTCATTGAACTCACATAGGCAGTCAGTGCTGTTTATTAATGTACATAAGCACATACACAAAGCCAAAGCAAGACAATAAGACAGGACTAAACTCCAGTCTTGGTTTTACCACTTCCCAACCTGTGGGTCTTGGGTAAGTTATTTTGAGTCTCAGAGTCACAGTTTGACTTCCATGATACAAAGCTAATAATCCCCATCTCATAGTTTCCTTATAAGAACGTTGTGATGGTGTGATTATATAAAGGTCCTACTGAAATGTCTGGGACAAAATAACTATGTCACTTCTTTTCCTAAATGAGTTAACAAAGGACTCACGCTTAGGTACTTATTCAGCAAAGTGGACTTCTATGGCACAGTGCACTTGGTTCTAAGAACAGCATAGGTTACTGAGACACAGTTCTTACCACAAATGAACTTTTAGTTCAAATGAGTCCTGTGCATGACTGACTTAACAACAACATAGGAAGCTGTAGATGCCATAACAAGTACACAGACAGGAAAAGAGACTCCATTTATCTGGGGGATCGGGAAAGGCCATGTAAAGGTGACCTTGTCTTGCCAGGTCAAGTAAGACTGGACCCTGGGGAGTTAGGAAGAGGCAGTTTGACGTGATCATCAGTTTAGGGGGGGGTAATAAAAGTGTTTCATTAGGACACAGCTTACTTCATGGTTAGAGAAACAGGTTGTCTGAGACCCTTGACAATCAGACTCCAAAATGTGAAGGCATTATGAAGCCTGTAGAATAAGTTCTGATGACTTTGGCTGATCAACATAATCAGAATATATCTTAAGAAGAGAGCAATTGACATTGTATCTGAAACAGTTAAATAGGAGAAGAAACCTAAATAGCCACCATTGAACCTGCATTCTTTGGAATGTGTGTTTTATGCACAGGAAACACAAGAATACATTACTGCTCTTCAGAAGTTTGCGATTAAGTAAACATGCAAAAGGTTCCCCTACTGACCAACTAGTTGCACAAGTGTTGTAGCAGAGGCATGGGTAAAGGACCACATGAACATTTGTGAAGAATTGACAATTAGGCAAAATTGGAGAGGTTCCCCCCCCCAAAAAAAATCAAAAGATGGGTTACCAGCCAGAAGAGAGAAAAGGTGTCACACAGTACATGTCCCCTCATGGACATTGACATGTTTGTGGAGCATCTGAACTGCTGGGCTCTTCCCATTCTAGACCCAAGCCTCCAACCCTGATTCTCTAACAGTTTTAATGAAAAAATTCAAGTTGTCTTATGTATTATAATGCTTTCTCATCTTTTCTACTTATTTCATTTTGTTTTGTGTGTGTGTGTGTGTGTGTGTGTGTGTGTGCACGCGCGCTCATGCCATGGCACACACATGGAAGTTAGAGGACATCCTGTGGGAGTTAGTTCTTTCCTACACCACAAGGGTCCTGAGTATTGAGCTCAGGTCATCAGGTGCAGCAGCAGAACTTTTACCCAGTGAGCAATCATGCTGGCCCTTTTAAATTACTTTCACACTTTTTTAAGTTACAGATACCACTTTTTCTACCATTAAATCTACAAAGGAAATAATTGTAGTTTTTCTCCTGCTACTTTTTCTTATGGTGTAGCACCTGGAAACTACTAATAATTACTGGATAGATTATTGGGAGGATACATGAATGGAAGCACGTCTGATGCTTGCCACTTTCTCATATTTGGCCTCTTGTCTGCTGATGTCACCATCAATGCCTTTGATTTTTTTCATTCATCTAATGCAGATCTTTGCTATTCGCTGAGAAGATCTAGGTGAAAGAAATTAGATTCATGCCCCTTCTACCTAAGGGCTCCTTTTCTCTTCCTCCTGCCCATATATATGTAGTCCTCACAAGGCCACTGGAAAATTAAACTTGGGTTTTGATTCTCACTCTGTAATCTGAGCCTGGCACTCTCACTCTGAAGCCCTTTTAACCTCCCTGCTTAGTAGACCTCTGCTCTGCTTTCCAATAATCACTCATTTTCTCTGTGGCAGTCACCTCTGTCAGAAGCATATTAGAATTGTCACTGCTCTCATTCCACACAGAAAAGGGAGCATCCCCTCATATCCCCTGGTCTTCTCCCAGTGTGAATACAGCATGCTCTAAAACCAGTGATGCTCTGTCTTTAGAGTAGTTTGCAGATGGCCTGTGTGGGCCTTCAGTGCTCTTAGGTTTGGAGGTTTATGTCTGCTTCCTGATGATCCCAGAGTTCGTGCTTAGGCTATCTCTTTCGTGAGCTGGGAGAGCATCCTTTGCACACCTGCTACTATGATGAGGCATGATAAAAGCCATGTCTTCCTACTTCTAGATCCCTGGCCCTTACCACAGTTCATAGTGTGTAGTATCTACTGTTTATTAAATTATAACAGCTTCCCTAGTACTTAGAAACAGTAAACTGACAGTTCAAATCAAGTTTGCAGTCAAGTTAGGGTTTTTATATTTATTTATGCGCGTACATGAGAGAGAGAGAGTATGTGTGTGTTTATGTATCACAGTACATATATAGACATCAGAAGACAACTCACTCTTTTCATCATGTAGGTTCTGAGGATCAAACACTAGTTTTATTTTTATCATTTTCATCCAACTGACTCTCCACCTAAACATCTACTCACTTCCTGTCTTCACTCCCTGTTCCTTTGTGGTGTTTTGTAGCATGTATTACTTTACTTCCTGAGTACTAAGATATAAATTCCATAAAGGAAGGCGGGGCACTGGTATCTCTGGAGATTCTAAAATGGTACATTTGAGGAAGGCTTCAGCAAATCCTTGTTACAGAAGCTGTTTGGGGGAATGCAGCCTCTCACAGGGTTCCAGCACTCTTCAGGCTTTGGAGGACTTATTTTCACTATTAGGGAAGTGATTTTTCCCCCTTTGGTTTTTCGAGACAGGGTTTCTCTGTGTAACAGCCCTAGCTGTCCTGGAACTAGATCTGTAGACCAGGCTGCCCTCGAACTCACGGAGATTTGCCTGCCTCTCAGAGTGCTGGGATTAAAGGCGTGCGCCACTACCGCCAGGTCTGTGAAATGATTTCTTTTTTTTTTTTTTCAGTTTAAATTTAGATAAGAAACAAGATTGCTTCACAAGTCAGTTCCAGGTCCCTCTCCCTTTCCCTCCCCATCTCCCGTGCCCTCCTCCCAACCCCCCCCATTATCCCCTCATTTCCCCAGGGAGGGTGAGGCCCTCCATGGGGGTGTCCATAGTCTGTCATTTGTGAAATGATTTCTTAAAGCTCAGCATGAAGTGCTATTTAAGCAGTCAAGATACACTTCTATCCATGTAGGCTCTATATCCTTTGTAGGTTTACAACAGTAAATACATTGCACTGAGCCTATACATAGGAGACAACCCTGGTTTCTGCACTCACAGGGCTTAGAATGGAGAGAGAACTTCTATGGTGGGTCATACACAGGCCTCCCAACCCCGGGTGGTCTATCAGGTAGAGTGATGCTGGGAAAGACTTTCAGGAATCATTGACAGCTGTTAGCTGTTTTGGAATATGAAGGAGATGGTAGCGAAGCATGGATCTCGGCCCTTTCAAAGTTGATAGAACAGGTGGTTAGTACAAACAGCTTCTCAGAGAGATGGAGTCAGGAGTGCTCATTGAGCGTAGCTAAAGAAGAGACAGCAGGAAAGACATCCCAGAGTCCTGGAACATGAAAGACAGGAAGAGACAGAAGGAAGCAGCATATAGGGCACAAGTGTTGGAGTCCTATGATTTGCAGGGAGTTGGGACGAGTCAAACTGTACATAGAGCAGAAATGGTGAGGTTGGAGGCAGAGCAGCCTTCCTGCCTTGTTGAGGAACTTGATGTGTGTGGCAAGGTGGGGTGGGGTCGGTGTGTTGTGTTGAGGTTTTCCACCTTGGAGCTCTGTCCAAACCACACAAAAAGAACTGGTGATCCAGTTGAGCCCTTTCATCTGGAACAAAGATACAAGTGACTTGGAAACAGACTTGGAACCTAGCAAAACAGAAAGGGTAGGTAGTGCCATCAAGCCTTTCTGCTCTGATTTGAGGCTTTAATCCTATATTTATTGTCCATTTGCCAAGAAGGAGGCCAATTAAGGCCAGCAGAGCTGACTCAGCTGTTCATACTGTGTGTCCCTGGCTAGGCTCATCAGAGGTATGACCCCTTGTATTAACAAGATTGCTTTGCAGACCAGCTGTGTTGGCACACACTTGTAATCCCTGCACTCAGAAGCAAAGGATCTCTATGAGTTGAGTTCACGGCCAGCTTGGTTTACCTGATGGGTTTCAGGACAGCCAGAGCTGTATAATAGGAGAAGGAGAGAGAGAGCCTGTATGGATGTTGTACTAGCCTTAGCAACAGTAGCATTGAGCAGTTTAGAGCTCCCATCTCTTACAGGGCTAATGAGTGATGTGGTGCCCAGAAGATGGTACATTAGCAGGTCAGAGCATTTATACAAGGTGACAAACACCACAGATGCTTCTTGGAACTCCAGTGGTATCAAAGTAGAAAAGTCAACAACTTAATTTAAAAAACAAAAAAGACAAATGTAGGTGATCTTAAACCTGGGGTAAGTCTGTAATATTGTTACTGTTTCTCTATGCTTTTGTGGGTTTTTTTTAACTTTTCACAATAATTCTTTTTCTCAGTCTAATCCTCAGAAGCCCCAATAATAGTGACTCAAATATATTTTTATTCCTCTTTAACTAAATTTGCTTTCCTTCCCTATAACAGTAAGCATAATTCTTTATCATATTACTTGCATGATACTTAAAGGTGTATCTTAACTTATACATAATACTAGGAATAAAACAATTTAATTTGTAGGGACAAATAAATTCAGACTTTGTATCTACCCCAAAAGTATAGCCTATAGTTAAAAAGAGTATACCGTGCAACTGTCCACAAAACAAAAGAAATGTGGATTTCTGTTTGCTTGGTTATTTTAAAATATCATTAATTTTCAGCAGTATGTATTTTGTTTTGTTGGTTTTGGGGGAAATGGTATCCAGGACTTTGTGCATGTTAGTTTGGTTTCCTGCCACTAAGCGACATTTAAGTTCTTGGCCCCTAAATTCTTTAACAGACTTTATAAAAGGTATCCAGCATATCTCCCAGTTCTTCAGAGAGCTGTTGAGCGATGGTATGGAGAACCAGCATGTACTACTCCTATCTTAAAACTTTTGGCAGAACTGATGCAAAACAGGTAAGCCCCTGTGCACAGTCCACAGAGCTCACAGCTGCCTTGCTGGGTTTTGTCACAGTTTAGCAAGAGTACAGGGCAGAGATGCTTGAAAACAATAGATGTGAACTTCAAAAGGAAGAAAATTGCAGTATACTCTAGGGGTGGAGGGCTGAGAAAGGCCAAGAATGAATAGTATGCTTTATAGACGGAAACTTTGGAACATGGAAAAAAGTTGAAAGACTACAGCCACTGTTATTTTTTAAAAGTCACAAAACAAACAAAAGAGCGGCTATTTTAACCACTTCTCTGCTTAGCTACAATTCTGTAGAATTTTAAATAAGGAAATGTGATCTCCGAGTTGGGAGGTTTCACTTTATGGATAAGGAAATCAAGTCTCAAGATAGTTCACTGGCAGGTGGTTGTTTGCCCAGGAGCTGTGGGGATGTCTCTGCTTAACTCTGAGCATCCTTCTGTGTTGGGTGCATGTGTTTGCACAGCATTTCTCAAACCTTATGATTGTGCATAGCAGCAGGGATTGAGATGCTTTGCTTATAAATACTTACCAAGATTCGGCAAAGCAGGTAGGGGAGCTACAGCAATCTGCTTATGTTTGCCTGTTTAAAATGTGTCATTGTGGATGTGGCCTAGCACCAGTTACCTGTCACTTAGACATCCTGTTTTATCAATGCCTCTCTGCAAACAGCCAGACAGGGAAGGTACATGGGTTGCAGCTCAGTTTACTCTTGCTGAGTTGTTCACAGTAATAAATCAGTTTTCTTTACTCATAAATGGGAGATGGAAAAAGATTTATAAAAGAAATGTATTTTTTGAACGCTCAGGATTTTTTAAAGTTTTCTCAAGTATCTTAAATATTCAGAGAATATGGGCTTTCTATTTAATATTAGAAATATGGATTATTTATAATTAAAATTGTTAATTAGACATACATTAACAAAATAGCAAAGCATCTTGTGTCTGTCATAGTAGGTAATTCATAGCACAAATGACTCATTAAAAATTGTATTTGATGAAACACTATAAATTTCTCTATAATATAGTATGAATTACATATTTGCATTTTTAAATCAAAGTTATTATGGTACTTAATAGTAAACTAATTTTGAAAAGCAGCAATTTGTTTAGCAAACAAGACATTGGCAATGATTTGCCTATGGTTTGGAGAACAGTTTTTTTTTAATTGGTTGGGCAATTAGTGTTTTGTTTTGTTTCTTGCAACATTGTGGGATTTTTTTAAGTTTTTTAATTTTTTTTAGTTAGATTAGAAACAAGCTTTCTTCACACATCAATCCCATCTCCCCCTCCCTCCCCTCCTCTCCCGCACCCCACCAATATCCCAACCCCCCCAACCCAGTCCCCACTTAACTATCCAGGGAGGGTGAGGCCCTTCATGGGAGATCTCCAAAGTCTGTCAGATCATCCAGGGCAGGGCCTAGGCTCTCCCCCATGTGTCCAGGCTGAGAGACCATCCCTCCATGTGGAACGGGCTCCCAAAGTCCATTCGGAAGCCAGGGATAAATACTGATCTAGTACCCAAGGCCCCAAAGATTGCCAAGGCCTCCACACTGACACCCACGTTCAGGGGTTCTGGATCAGTCCCATGCTGGCCTCTCAGCCATCAGTCTGGGGTCCATGAGCTCCCCCCTTGCTCAGGTCAGCTGTTTCTGTGGGTTTCACCAGCCCAGTCTTGACCTTTGCTCATCAGTTCTCCCTCTCTGCAACTGGGTTCCAGGAGTTCAGTTCAGTGTTTAGCTGTGGGTGTCTGCCTCTGCTTCTTTCAGCCACTAGATGAAGGCTCTAGGATGGCTTACAAGGTAGTCATCAATCTCATTATCGGGGGAGGGCATTTAAGGTAGCCTCTCCACTATTGCTTAGATTGCCTGTTGGTGTCATCCTTGGAGATCTCTGGAAATCTCACTAGTGCCAGATATCGCCTCAAACCTATATGACTCCCTCTATTATGGTATCTCTCATCCTTCTCTCTATTCTCTATTCTTCCCCCAACTCAACCTTCCTGTTCCCCCATGTCCTCCTCTCCCCTTCTCTTTTACACCTCAATTTTCCCCAGCTCCCTGTTCCCTCCCCCCATGCTCCCAGTCCACTCAGGAGATCCTGTTCCATTCCCCTTCTCTGGGGTACCTCCCTGTTTCCCAGACTCTCTGGTGGTGGGTTGTAGGCTGGCACTCCCCTACTTCATGTCTAAAATCCATATATGAGTGAGCACATATCATGTTTGTCTTTTTGTGACTGGGTTACCTCACTCAGGATGGTTTCTTCTAGTGCCATCCATTTGCCTGCAAATTTCAAGATTCCATTGTTGTTGTTTTTTTTTTTTCGACTCCATTGTGTAAATGTACATTTTCTCTATCCACTCTTTATCTGAGGAGCATGTAGGTTGCTTCCAAGTTCTGGCTATTACAAATAATGCTGCTATGAACATAGTGGAACAGATGTCTTTGCTGTATGAGTGTGCATCTTTTGGGTATATGCCTAAGAGTGGAATTACTGGATCTTGTGGTAGACTGATTCCCATTTTACTGAAGAATCTCCATACTGATTTCCATAGTGGCTGTATGAGTTGACACTCCCACCAGCAGTGGAGGAGTGTTCCCCTGTCTCCACATCCTCTCCAGCATAAGCTGTCATTGGTGTTTTTGATTTTAGCCATTCTGACAGGAGTGAGATGGTATCTCAGAGTTGTTTTGATTTGCATTTCCCTAGTCACTAAGGATGTTGAACACTTTCTTCAGTGTCTCTCAGCCATTTTAGACTCCTCCATTGAGAATTCTCTATTTAGTTCAGTCCCCCACTTTTTAATTGGATCCTTTGGTGTTTTGGAGACTTGCTTCTTGAGTTCTTTGTAAATTTTGGAGATCAGCCCTCTGTCATATGTAGGGTTAGTGAATATCTTTTCCCATTCTGTGGGCTGCCTTTTTGTCTTGTTGAGGTGGGTTTTGTTTTTCGTTTGTTTGTTTGTTTGTTTGTTTGGGGGAGTTGTTTGATTGGTTGGTTGGATTAGTTTTTTGTTTGTATGGTTGGTTGGTTTTGGTTTTTGGTTTTTCAAGACAGGGTTTCCTCTGTGTAGCCCTGCGTGTCCTGGAACTGACTCTGTAGACCAGGCCAGCCTCCAACTCACAAAGATCCACCTGCTGGGATTAGAGGCATGATCCATCAGGGCCAGGCACTCTTGCAATGTTGTTTAAAGACGTTCCATTCTATCTTGAAAGCATAGCAACATGGTGTGCCAGAGCCAAATGAGGCCAGGGAGGGAGCTAAAAAGCAGGTATTACATCAGAAGGCTTGTCAGTCCCTTATTCCGTTCAAAGTGCTCTCCACCTGTGGGGATCCAGGAAAACAGTTTTTCTCAGAACTTGTGGGATTTGTTTCGTATTAGCTCAGTTGTGTGCAGTGGAAACTATGGTCTGTAATTGTGTAGTGTGTTTGAAATGTGTTCGGTTTGTAAGATGACCCAGTTCACATTCGTGCATTACCAAAAGACGCTGCATAGAATTTTTTTTAAGATAAAACTCACACTGTAGGAGATAGCAGCTGTGTCACTTATTGTTTGTTTGGTTTTTTGGTTTTTTTTTTTTTTGGCTTTTTGGTTTGGTTTGGTTTGGTTTGGTTTGGTTTTTCGAGACGGGGTTTCTCTGTATTGTTTTGGAGCCTGTCCTGGAACTAGCTCTTGTAGACCAGGCTGGCCTCGAACTCACAGAGATCTGCCTGCCTCTGCCTCCCGAGTGCTGGGATTAAAGGCGTGCGCCACCAACGCCCAGCTGTCACTTATTGTTTTTAAATAATTATTCATCGGCCACTTTGTATGAAAGGAGAAAAGATCTGCAGTCTAAAATGTCGGGATATTATTTTGATGAATTAAAAGATGATCCCTTTGAATCAATAAATAATGAAGAAATTATTGTATGTATTTTACCAGTAGCTGTTTGATTGGAGTGACTCTTTAAAGGGTAACTGGAACTGAACTGCTTCTTGGAAATGAAATTGTTAGACATGCTGATATTTGGTTTCTTTATCTGTAGGAATAGTCTGATTTTTGCTATATTTCTTAGGTCTCAGCGTTTGAATTTTGATGTATCCTCTCCTAATGGAATTCTTCTCTTCAGAGAAGCAAGTAAAATGATTTGCACTTACGGTAAATACCTTTTTCCACATTGGTCTCTGCAGTATAACTTAACATGTTTCTGGAAGAAAAGATGCTCATTGTTTCCTTCTTCTGAACCTCTGTATTTGTATGAATTTGTGAGGTGGGTAACAGTGTAGAAAGCAGGACCCTCACCTAAACAGCATCAGACAGGAGAGGTAATGACATCCTAGCCAACTTGATAGAGTTCTCTGGAATAAAATTACCATGTCAGTAGTAAATAATACAGTAGATAGACTTCTTAAAGTTATAGTATAGCCAGAATTTCTCAAATTTGTATCAAAGGATTTACTCTCTTGGGTCTATGAATGCTTAGACCACTTTGTCGGAAAGTACCCTCGCAAATGGTAGGCAGTGTTTTATTACAATATTACAAGGAATATTTACATTTTGGTTCTGTACTCCTAGAAGTAGAATTCCCAAAACAAGATTGTTCTAGTCAATCACATTAAAAGTTTTTTAGAATTTATTTAGCGGTTTGAGCCTAAGAACTACTATTATTCCTAACACTTGCCAACTAAGACAATTTCATTAATTTCCTTTCAAGACTTTTTTCTATGTTATGACCATTTGTTTATTTTGCTATTTAATGATTCCATACATGCATGTCCTGTATTCTGGTCACTCTTTTCCAGACCTTCCTTATTCATAACCCTGACAGCTCCTTCCTTTTAGTTCTCTTACCCATGTTTGTTGGGTTTTATTTTGTTTTGTATCCTGTAGAAGTGGTGTGACACTGGGTTCAGTACTAAGATTCAGAGATTATGAGCATTGTACCCACCAGTGGGGATACAACTGGATGCTGCCTCATCTCCCAGAATCAGTTTCCAGTAGGCGTTGGTTGGGGTTGGAGGTGGTTATAAAGAATTGAGTCAGATACTGTCCTGGAAGGCCTTAGACCAGTTAGCCAGTATAATTACTGTGATGGTTTGAATAGCTATGGCCCCTGCAGACTCGGGCACTATTAGGAGGTGTAGCCTTGTTGGAGGAAGTGTGTTATTGTAGGGATGAGCTTTGAGTGAGGTCTTACAGGCTCAAACAATGCCCAGAATGGCAGTTTTTCCTTGTGCTGCCTGTGGATCAAGATGTAGATAGAACTCTCAGCTCCTTCTCCAGCACCGTGTCTGCCTACACTTTGTTTCCCACCATGACAATAATGGACTAAACCTCTGAAACTAAACCAGCCCCAATTAAATGTTTTCCTTTATAAGAATTTGTCGAAGTCATGGCGTCTCTTCACAGAAATAGAAACCCAAACTAAGACAATTACTATAACTACCATAGCTAGCCACTGTGATTACTGTAACAAGAAACTGAAACTTTTGGCATTTAGAACTTCACCAAGCATTACATAACTGTTGATGGTTGGATTGGAATTTCCCATATCCCTTCCTGCTTCTTAGAAGATTTAGGAAGTTATGACAAGCACTATGTGTTTTAGTGATTTTCATCCCAAAACTTGAGGGAAACCAAAGGTACAAGTGGGAAAATATCCTCCAACTGTGTTACCAATGACTTTGACACATGCTCTTCACGTAGACTAATACAAGACTGTCCCATCCTCCGTGGAATCCCATGCTGGCTTCTGAGGTCTGGAATATTTTCTTAGCATGCTTTTCCTCTGGAGAGTCTAGCTTGCTTGTTGAAGGGCGATCATGTGGTTGCCATCTAGGAGTCTGGAAGATGAAAGGGTAACAGTGAGGCTGAGCAGAGTGAGAAATACTTACTTCTTTGGGTTATCCAAGGTGAAGGACAGGGAAACCTAAAGGCCCCTCTGTCCCCATCCTCATTGAGCTTCCTTGTAGCTCACCTCTATTGGATAATGTCTGGGTAGTTGGGGATGGGGTGGCACTGGAGAGGGCTCACAGCTTAATGCACCTGAGTTATTACACATTTTGTGGACCATCTCTTCTTCACTGCTCTGTGAGACTGGCAGAAAAATAATACTTTTGCTATGCTGTTTTATTTATCTACATTCTGTCATGATATACTTTGATGTAAGTTTTTAATTTTGCTTCAGCTCTCAGCTGCTCCTGCCGTTACAGCTTAGGGTCAGCACTGAGGTTAGCCACAGTAGCACAAAACAATTTCCTGTTTGTACAGCCCAGGTAACATTTGGATGCGGATTAAATTTTACCACATTTTCTACTAGCCCTAGCCTATTATTTCTAATGAGTTTTAAATTGCTTCAAGAACATGTATTTCAAAACTTAGTGCAATGATCCTTCAGCCTGAGCAACTTAATAAAAGAAATTTCTTTCTCTAAATTTTTGGTTAAAATGTTGCATGCAGTGTAATAAATGTTATTACTCTGGAAACCTACTTCTCAGCTTTAAGAAGTGGATGTTTTTATGCTCAATTTCCATTTGTTTAATCTTTTCTTCCCGTTGCCTCTGGGTACTGGTATCTTTAGTGACATCTGTTGGTTGAAAAGCGCACAGAGGGGAGAAATACTGTTCATTTTCATGAGGCTGGCCAACATGGAATTGCTTGTATTCCTTCCTTTGGTAGCTGATTTTAGGAAGCTTAGCTTGTAAAAGTTTAAACTTTAAAAATAGCTGCAACAAACTATGATTGTTCTCTTCACTGAGAATTTACATCTTGAGATGAGAGATGGCTCAGCAGAGGACCTGAGTTCAATTCCCAGCACCCACATGGCAGCTCTAAATGATTTGTAACTCCAATCCCAGGTGATCCAGTACCCTCTAATGTCATTCACATCCATTGGCACCAGACACACAAGCGGTACATAAACATTCATGTAGGCAAAGCACCCATACAGATGGATGGATGGATGGCATCTCAAAAAAAATTTTTAAGAATTTTCATCTTGAAACAACATATACTTCTTTAACACTTATAAATTGAGATTGTGAAGTTTTATACAAACCATTGCTACTTCTTGTGACCAAGCTAACAAACCAGTGGTTTACTCAATGAAATTTATAGAGCCATAGAAGTTTGTAAAAGTACCACAGAAGCTGTTCAGGGAAAAAAAAAAAAAGACACAAAAGAAGGGACCTAGACAGAAATACCCAGCTACACAATTGTGCAAACTAATTTGTTTGTAAAGAATGTCTGCCATTAAGAAAATAATACCTGGAATACAGCATTAAAAGTCACCATATAGTTACATTAAAATGATAACAAGAAGATAGGTGAAGGCTGCATTGGTCTTGAAATACTTAAAGATTTTTGTAAAATGCCAGCAGGAAATAACAGTTTTTGGAAACAGACTATCCAGGGCTATCCACAATAGCCTTTGCTTTATGTATGCAATGCAGATAATAGAGCTTGTAAAAGTCTTTTGTAGGCAATAGGATGATTATGCCTTGAGGACCCCAAAATCCATCTCCCCTAACTTACCAAAAAAAGGGCCTTAAAAATTACTCCATGGTAAGTTTAAGGAACTACAAGTGTTAGACTAAACCTCCTTTGCACACAAGAAATTCAAAATACTAATGGCTTCCTTCATCATGCAGCTAACATTTATTGAGCATGTACTATGTGGTACTGTAAGTTACAAGAGATGAGAAGATAAATGGGGGGGGCACAGATTTTTCATTAAGAAAGCTTAAGGCTAGCCGGGCCGTGGTGGCGCACGCCTTTAATCCCAGCACTCGGGAGGCAGAAGCAGGCGGATCTCTGTGAGTTCGAGGCCAGGCTGGACCGATAGCCTCCAAAACAATACAGAGAAACCCTGTCTCGTAAAAAAAAAAAAAAAAAAAAAGAAAGCTTAAGGCTGTCAGAAGATTAATGAAGAATTACAGTACACTGTGCTCTAATATGCTTAAAAGTGTTCAGAGTGCTCTAGAAGACATTTCTCCTTCAAAGTCAAGGGTCAAGGAAGGTAGAATTTTTTGAAGAAATAACAATAGAGAGACAACTTAGTGGTTACGAGCACTTGCTGATCTTCCAGAAAACCAGACTTTGTTTCCCAGAATCACAACTACCTGTAACTCCAGTTGAGGGAATGTAACACCCTCTTCTGGCCTCCACAGGCATGGGACACTTATGTATAATGTACCCACACAGACATACTTTTTTTTTTTTTGTTCACAAATATGTGGGCAGCACAAATTGGACTTTATAGATGAAAATCAAGGACACAAAGTTGGGTCTGGAAAGAGTCTAAGGAGGAGATGAATGTGATCAAAACACATAACTAATGAAAATTATTTAAAGAAAATATTTTCTTCCATAAATATTTTATGGTTTAGTATTCAGATCGTTTAACTTTAAGGATACACTTTCCTTAAGGAAAGTACTGAATGCTTTCTTGCTTGCTTGTTTTATGTATAGAGTATTTGCATATGTGCAATCTATATATATGTGCACAAACACGCAGATGATAGAGGTCAATATTGGGTGTCTTAACTCAATCGCTTCATTCCATAATTTTTCAGACAGGATCTCTCACTGAATGTTGAACTCATCAATTCTGCCAGGCTGACTGGCTAGTGAATTTCAGAGATCCTCCATCTGTCCTTCCACACCCCCAGTTACAAACACCATACCATGCCTGACATTTTGTTTGGGCCCTGGGTTATCCAAATCCAGGTCCTCATACCCTCTGCTTATGTGGTGAGCTGTCCTAACTGAGCCCTTTCCCTAGATCTCTGAATGATTCTCAGTGGAAGCAGTATGATCATACTTATATTTTTATAAAACAGCTTTGATAATGAATGTAGTAAATGAATTGTCTGGTACAAAGCTAGAAAAGAAAGGGACAGAATTAGTCACTTAAATTAGCACTCATCAGGGACAGTTTATGTCCATTCTCCTTTTCCATCTCAACATAATTCTCTCCTGCCACATAATAGCATGATTTCATAGAATTTTTATCACACACACAAGATGGTACAGAAGTTCTTGGGTTTTCAGAACCATATTTGTTGTATACACCAAGTGTTCTAAGAGCAGTCTGTGGCCATCCGCATCTTTAAACAGCTTTCTTTTGGTGATATTCATCCTAGAACAAAATTGCCACACTGCATAATTCAACTGTTCAGATTAGACCATCCAGAAGTGTTTATGGCTGACTAGGCAACTAGATGATCCAAAGATGCAGATTCTACACTGGAAGTTACTAGTCAATCAGTGCATTTAGTTAAAATTATGTTCAATTATATTAAAATAAAACATGTACTGATAACAAAATATACCACTCCAGCAGACGTCTAACCCACAGCCCAGGACAACTGGGTATGCAGCCCAACACAAGAGCATAAACTTACTTCAGACATTATGAGAGGTTTTTTTTTTCCCTGCAATTTTTACCCCAATTGTACAGTTCTGGAGCATAAACTTTGTAGAGAATGTCACTGTGTTACAGTGTCAAAAGACTGGATGTGCTTGTAAGCTTTAAGTGCTGGTCTGTAGGAAATGTTTATGTATGATATACTAAATAAAAGTGAAATTCATACTGCATGCTCTGAGCAACTTGAAACTTCTACATGTATTTTGCCAATTAGAAAAAAATGCAGAGAAAAATAGTTTTGACTTAGTGATTTTTTTTTTTTTTTTTTTTTTTTTTTGGTTTTTACGAGACAGGGTTTCTCTGTATTGTTTTGGAGGCTGTCGGTCCTGCCTGGCCTCGAACTCACAGAGATCCGCCTGCCTCTGCCTCCCGAGTGCTGGGATTAAAGGCGTGTGCCACCACCGCTCAGCGACTTAGTGTTTTTAATAATTATATTTTCACCTGTGTGGTTGTAAAATAATTGGTGCAAAATGTTTTTTTTTAATTTTTTCTTTGGGTTTGTTTTGTTTTGATTTTACATTTATTTAGTTGTGTTTTGGTGGGAAGAACAAGAAGCTACCATGACATACCTCTAGAAGTCAGGGATAACCTGTGGAATTGGTTTTCTGCTTCCACTGTGTGGATTCAGGGGATCAAATCATCAGTCTTTGTGACAAGTCCCTATAACTACTGAGCCATGTCACCAGGCCAGCAAAATTATTTTTACTCAAAAAAGAAATATGGTGACACACGCCTTTAATTCCAACGATTGGAAGACAGAGGCAGGCAGATCTTTGATTTGAAGGCCAGTTTGTTCTACATAGTAGGTTCTAGGAAAACCATGGCTACACAGAGAAATCCTGTCTCAAAAAAAAAAAAGATAAACAGACATAGAACATATTTCATTTCTAAATTTGTTATTAAATTATTGGGCAACATTATAACAAAAATTATAAAAAGCAAATTACACCAATTCTCAACTCCATCTTCTGTGCCAATGATGTTCAGTTAAAGTATCAGGTCAACAAATCTGAGGGAGCTACAGTCAGCCTAAACATGTAGCTGCCATCACCTCTATCACATTTTTCCATATCATCTGCTTTTCCATATTTTTCTCTAAAATTGGAATATCTTCATTTTTTATGAGGTATACTCAGAGACCCAGAGTTAAGCTCAGTGTTTGTGTACTCGCTAGGCATATAGGAAACATGAGTTTGATTCTTAGAACCACAAAATTAATTAACTAATTAATTTAATTATCATTTGTAGAGAAGGGAGATCCAGCAATGTAGGCCTAGGAATTCTCCATCCATTTTGGGGTGATAAGTATGATCAGAGCACCTTTTATACCTATGTAAAATGTCACAAAACACTTCATACCATTAATATGCACTAAGAAAAATAATGTTCCATTATGACATCACTGAAACAGCTGTTCTTCACAGTTTAGCGTGTGTCCCTCTTCAGCTTCCGTGTACACATACACATGCTTTTAACTGGCACAATATACTACCGTTACTTGTTATGTTGTGTCTGTTGCTCTGTGTTAAAATGCATAGATGCACTTCATTCTTTTAAAGCTGCAAAGTTTTCATTTTGTACAGTTTTCCATGCAGTAGCTTGAGACAGTCATCTCTGTGAGCTTTATTCATTCATTAGTGTGTATTAAGAACAGCAGGTGCTGGTCCAAGCTTCTTGGATAAATCATACTGAAAAGTAATGTGGGATATGGAAAGGAAGGTTCTCTAGGCATCAGGGAATGGAGCCACTGAACTCTTGCTCATCACTTGTGGTACTTCACCTCCCCAGCCATGAACTCTAGACCAAGCTTATGAATTGTCTATTTGAAGCAGGCCTTACAATCAGAAAGTGGTTAAGAGTCATGCTATGGCACATGCTGTATGAGCTCTTGACCAGCAGGTTAGTATAGTGCAGGCGTAGATCATTGAGGTCTTTTCTCCTGGAACAGCCTCCATAGTACCCTCCAGCACTATGAAAGTTAGCCAGCAGGTGTAAGTTTCCCGGTCAGTTCCAAGTTGATTTCCTTGTCCTGCAACCAACAGGTGTGATATCTTCGGGAGAAGGTCTTACCATCCAGTTGTGAGCAAACAAGAGTAATGTCAATAGCCTGTAACTGTGAGCTTTAAATGATGGTGGTGTGCCCATGTGGGTTAGTAAATTGATACAAGTGTAAGATGGGTGGGGGCATGGTATGTGTAGCAACACTGTATCTTCCTGCTGACTTTGCTGGAATCCTAGAACAGCTCTTTAAAAAAATACTTATCTTTGGAAAAATAGCAGAGATTTGGCATTTGTTACATTGCTTGAGTGCATGAAGTAGGCCTAGCTGGAAAGATGACATTTAACTAGTCTTCCTGTAATAAGAGCTTATCACAAGGATGCCTTAGAGAAGAGTGTTCCAGGCTAAAAGATAGACGCAGAATCCTGAGGCAAGGATGTATGGGACATGTCTAAGGAGCTGTGAAGGAAGTGGGATCAACAAAAGGGAGAGTGATGAAAGGTAAGTCCTGAAGGCCTGCAAGAGTCCCTGCTGTGACTTTAACTCCAAGTTAAACAGGGCCTGTAGGATGTGTCGGATTTTTTGCAGGGCAGAGGTTGATTTGGTTGGTTGGTTTTTTGCTGTTTGGTTTTCATTTTGTTGTTTTGGGGTTTGAGTTTTTATTTTTTATTTTTGAGATAGGGTCTTTGTATTTCTGGCTATCCAGGAGCTCACTGTGTAGAGAAAGCTAGCCCCAAACTCGAAGTGCTGGTATTAAAGGCATACACCAACATGCCCAGTCCTGTATAGCATTTTGAACAGAGGAATGTCATCCCTCTGGCTGCCTTATTAATTGTAGAAAACACAGTACTGCAAGCTAGAGATGAGGTAAGACTGTCGTGGCGATACAAGAGACAGACTCTGACCAAAGTGATGGTGGTGAGAAGTGGTGGAGTACTGTGGGGACACCAGACCTTGAGCAGAGACCCACTTCCCCTTCTGCCTGGGAGTAGGCAGCTGTAAGACAATGTTTTACTAAAAACATGTTTACTAAAAACAATACAATGCCCGGGGCAATAAGTTTCTGGAAAAGGCCTGCCCACGGAAACTGCCCTGACCTCGACCTTGTCCAAAGACTAACCGCACCTTCAGACCCACCCACATCCACCTCTGGTGTCAGAGCAGAACCAGCCAGGGTAGAGGAGAAAGCAGAAGCTTCTCTGGTGGGAGCCTTTCTTAGGAAGTTTTCTTGAACCTTTTTTGGGGCCTGCTTAAAGTTTTCTTTACATCGTTGAACAAGTCTCTGTGTTGTCAATCCCCGACACCCTCCGCACGTTCTCGGACACAGGCTGCGCGGCAGATGCGACAGAGTACTAGTTACATTTTGAAGCTAAACCAAAGCAAATGTGCTGATCATTAGTTGAATGAATGAAACGGTGTTTGAAAAGAACATAGATAAGGCAATTTAGCAAATGAGCAGGAACAAGCGAGTCGCTGCTGAGATGGAGAAGCTGAAGCAGAGGGGGCAGGCAGCTCAGTAGCTCCACATTGACTGAGTTTGAGATGTTGGTGTCATCCACATACAGATGCTGAATGTGAATTTGGCATGTAGTAGTTCCAGACTAGAGGAATGAGTGTGGGTGAAGTGTTTAAAGTTACAGAGCTCAGTAAGGTGGCTGGCGGAGGCAAGAGAGGGGAATATAAATACAGGAAACTTAGTGTAGTGTAGGAGGGAAAGATGAAGAGGAGGGATCAGCACAGAAGAGTGCCTGCAGCCAGCACTGATTAGGGGAAGTCAGACCGGTGGGAACTGAGGTCGTCACAGTGTCAGGAGCTCATTAGTAAGAAGAGGAGAGATGAAGACAGTGCTACAGACCATTGGGTTTTTTGTTGTTGTTGTTTGTTTGTTTGTTTGTTTTTTGAGGAGTTTTGTTGCAAGGAAGCAAAAGCTAGCAGCAGCAGCCAGAAAAGTTTTGTGTTGTTTTCTCTTTTGAAATGGAACAAATCTTAGCATGTTTTGTGGTCTGATGATAATGATCTAATAGCAAAAAGAAATGATTGCACAGAAAAGAAAAAAGGAAGCTGTTGTTGCTTCAACCTCAAGCACAGAAGAGCTAGGACTGGCTGAATTGGCCAAGGGACTGACTTGCAGAGGCAATGTACTACATGAATTCAGGTGCCTGTAGAAGCATAGGGGTAACAGTGAATATTTAGAATTCAGGATGTATTCCCAGGTCATACATTTTTACATTTTCACTAGACAATAGCATTCATCTCTTATCATTTGTGATCCTAACAGTTTGTTTAATTTTCCATATCCTTACCAACACTGTGTTCCTCTCTAGTAATCTGAAAGGAAAAGATTGTATTCCCTACAATCTTCATAACTTAATTCCATTGCAGCCCACTTCTGTCTGGGGATGTTGGCTGGTCTGCAGAGTAAGAGTGGGTCCTGTGACCTGAGCACTGGAAATGAGCATCCTGTGGCTCTCTCCCCACAACTGTTCTGCTCCATCATCTTGATTGCACTCTCTCTTCACAGTGTTCATCCAAGCCACTAAGAAAAACTTCAGCTTGTAGAGCTGTCTGCTAAATATCAAGCTAGTTTTAATGATGAAAGGAGAAAAAGAAAAGATGAATCAATGTACTGGGATGTTTTCTAAGGCAGGAAGCAAGATTGCACATACTGGTACAAGGTGGTAGGGTGATATATCTTACCTCTTGGACCTTCCTTATGCCACCACCACTCCACCCCACACTCCACTCCCAACCCTGGCATAGAAAACTGGTAGGACATGAACAAACAGCTAAGCTGTAAACCCTTTCTGCTGATTGTGTAGTGAAGGGCCAGAGAGCAGGCAAATGATACAGTATTGGCTTTACCGTGAATTATGTACATGGAAGGGATTAGAGGAAAGTAACATTTTCTGTGCCTCGTACATCTAACTTCATCTTCTCTTTCCCAGACCGCAGCCCCTCCATGGGCTCTTAGACTAGAGAACAAGTGAACTGTGTAATACTTTACATTTATTGGGCACTGTCCCACTTACTGTTTGTAAACACTTTGCATATGCTGTCTTCTTAAGAGCCTTAGAAATTATGGGTATTATTATCTTCATTTTATTGATAAGGAAACAGTGACTTACAGAGGTTAATAATGTGCCCAGATAACCAGATAGTAAGCATTTAGGCGAGCTAGCTATTCAGTTCATGGCATTCTCATCTCCTGAGGCCCTAATAGCTTTGACATCCATCACAAGCAGGCCTTGTGTTAAGGACAGGGACTTTGCCCCTACCACTGATTATGACAGATGTAATCAATGAGACCGTGTAGTTAGGGGTTTTTGTTTTGGTTCTATGCTTGGAAAGTCCTTCACTTAAGGAAAGTCTCCTGCCTCTGGTGCTGCTGCAGTAGTAGCAAAGAAGCTTCAGTGGCTGCCTGCCTGTCAGGGCCATTGCCTGCCACTACCGCAGTGCTGTAGTACAGATCTCCCTCTTAGGAGGAAGAGCAGGGAATGAAGGATTGGAACTACCCAGGTCTGGGGTATAATAGGCAAGGAAGGTAAAAACAATATCTGAGAGACAGAAGAGTCTATATAATAAAGTGTGTCTAATTGCTAGACTTTAAGTCCTTTGAAGGCACAGTCTCCAATGTTGGAAAATATTGCTGAATAATACATCCTGGAGAGAGCTAAATTCAGTGAAAAAAAATAACTTAACCAAGCCTTCTCTTTCATAGTCTTTAATAGTAATCATAGAATGCTGGGACACCTGAGTAACATGAGATAGTTTCCTAATGCAGATGTATTAATCATGCTTTTGTAAAGCCATTATAGTAAATTAATGAAGTAATTCAGACACATCTGACACAGTCCAAAAGGCAAGTATGCCAACATTGTAACTTCAGCATAGCAGAAAAGATGATCTGAATATCCTGGATGATAGATAATCTAGTCTATTACATTCAAAACTGCCCCATGAAGTTTCTAGGCTGTCTACTAAATCTCTTCTGCAAAGTACATAGAGATGTTAGGAAAGTAGATGAGGAGACCAGTTCTGCTGAGGGAAGAGGAGAGCAGGGAGAAGACTTCACAAAACAACCAGGTGGCCATGAAGTGCACATAGCTTTTACTTCTCCCGTAAGGATAGCAGTATAAAATAAACCCTCAACTTCTTTCCTTTGTCTCTGGCCCTTAGCAAACACAAAATGTGTGAGCACCTCCTTGTCTCCAGAATTACCCTTGCTCTTTCCATCTTCTATCTATAGTGCTTTTCTTATTCAGAAAAGTAAGGGTAGAGATATGACCTTGATTTATATTTATTTGAGACAAGTACCCCTACTGTCTTAGTTGGGGTTTCTGTTGCTGTGAAGAGACACCATGAACATGGAAACTCTTATAAGGAGAACATTTAATCGGTGCTCACAGTTTCAGAGGTTCAGTCCATTATCATAGTGGAAACATGGCAGCAGTGGTGGTGATAGAAAAGTAGCTGACACTCCTACATCTTGGCTTGCAGGCAACAGGAAGTGAAGTCATACTGAGTGAAGCTTGAGTAAAAGAGACCTCAAAGCCCACCCCCACAGTGACACACTGCCTCCAACAAGGCCATACCTACTCCCACAAAGCCATACCTCCTAATAGTGCCACTTCCTATGAGCTTTGGGGGCCATTTACAGTCAAACTTCCACACCTACTTTCTTTTTTGTTGTTGTTGTTTTTTTGTTTTTGTTTTTTGTTGTTGTTGTTGTTGTTTTTCGAGACAGGGTTTCTCTGTATTGTTTTGGAGGCTGTTCTGGAACTAGCTCTTGTAGACCAGGCTGACCTTGAACTCACAGAGATCCGCCTGCCTCTGCCTCCCGAGGGCTGGGATTAAAGGCATGCGCCACCAACACCTGGCTCCACACCTACTTTCTTAGACTCCCAAGCCTTTGTACTTAATGTACCCAGAACACATCACATCTTCCAAGGCTACCTGAATACTGCAATTGGCCCTTTAAGCATAACCTGTTTTATGAAGCCTTGTCTACTGTCTTCTACCTGAACAGAATTTATCTCTTCTGTTGCCATAGCATCATTATTCACTACTCTGATGGTATTTGTCAAGTTTTATGGAGTTAATCGCAAATCTCTTCATCCAGCCACAGTAAACTCCAGAGCAAAGTTTGCTTTTATTCATGTGTTTATCCCAGCACCTCACAGATAGTAGCTGTTAACTAAATACTGTCATACTGTTAACTAAATACTGTCATATTGTGTTCAGTCTTTGTGGAGATAAGGCATCTGTCTCTTGGGTAAGTTAGAATGAGGATGTGTTATTGAATACCTTCCAAGGTAGACTTCAGCTTTTCAGACAAAGCTTTTGCTTCTCAAATGTCTAAGTTATGAGCAAAGCCACATGGACGTCCAAGGCCATAACAGCAATGGCAGTATTTTAGTAATAGATCAAAAAGGGGACACTTTCACCCCAGCTAGTTCGATTTCATGTTCTACTAGAACTATCAGTCCTTTTTAATCTCAAGTATACATATGGTTACTGTGATACGCCTGTCAAGTGTGAGTTGGCAGGATGCTTGCCTAGGATACTCAAAGTCCAGGATCTTTGATTCCCAGCATCTCATAAACTGGATGTGGAGGTGCAGACCTGTGATTCCAGGATACATTCAGAAGCTGGAGTCAGGAGAATTAGAAGTTAAAGAAAAGGAACACCATGATATTTTTAAAATAGAATCTTTTCTTTTTGTCCCTTTCATCTTTAAATCTTAATTTTAAGAATAAAATAATAAAATTAATTTTATCCTAAAAATGTATTTTAATTTAGTATAAATAATAAAATGTATTAAAATTTAGAATAATTTTAGGTATTATATCTTATACACCCATAGGTGGGTTGACAGTGGGGAGACCACTGACTAATCCTCTTGAAATAATGGCATGGGTGACCATGTCAGACCATCAAGGAAGTCTAAATATTAAGCACTAAGAAGCTGAAGCAGATTCTAAAAAGATGAGGTGTGAGAAGAAATGGATTGTGTAAGGTAGAAAGTTGTTGCCTCTGCAAGCATTTGGGGGCAGGCTTGAGGTCATTAGCAGAGTTGGTGGTTATGAGCAAAAAGAAAAAAAAGAAATAAAAGAGAAAAGATCAACTTGAGCAGTAATCTTTACCATGGTTCTCACCACTTTGAGAAGCTACAGTTGCTTCTCTTCTACCTCCTTGAGTTCACAGATTGCTCTTGGGGCCACTTCTACCCACAAACATACAAGGTGATGGATTCTGGGAACCTTAATTCTTTTCCAAGTTGGCACAGAATAAATTATACTTCTAAATTTTAGAAAATGAATTTAGTTTCAATTTTACAAGCAGTGCTCATTTGAATAGGAAAAAGAAGAGCTACGAAAGAGCATGTCTGTTGTTTAAAGAATTCCTGGATACTGCTTAGCTACACATTTTCAGAACACATTTCAGACACAAAAATTGTTGATTATAAATGCTAAGTACTACTGAAATGTTGAAGTGATTATATAAACAGTCTTGTTAATGGCCAGCATATATTTTATTCGGGATTCTCTAAAGGAACAAAACTGTGGGGCATGGTGGCACACACTTTGGAAGGCAGAGACAGATGGATCTCTTTGAGTTCAAGGCCAACCTAGTTGACATGCCAACATACCAAGTTCCAGGACAGCCATGGCTGTATAAAGAGACTATGTCTCAATAGACTGAACATGGTGGTGTATACTTTACTCCCAGTACACTGGTAGCAGAAGCTGGTGGATCTCTGAGTTTGAAGCCAGCCTGGTCTATATAGTAAGTTTCAGCACATAGACCCTGTCTCAAAAATAAATATATAATAAGGAACAGCACTGATAGAAGAATATAAATTAACAGGGGATTTATTTGCCTTGCACAAAACTCAAGTCCAAATAGATCAAAGACCTCCATATAAATCTATTTATACTGAACCTCATAGAAGAGAAAGTGGGAAATACCCTTGAACACATAGGCACAGGAGACTACTTCCTAAATGGAACACCAGTAGCACAGACACTGAGAGCAACAATTAATAAATGGGACCTCCTGACACTGAGAAGCTACTGTAAAGCAAAGAATACAATCAACAAGACAAAATGGCTCCCTACAGAATGAGAAAAGATCTTCACCAACCCCACATCTGACAAAATATACAAAGAACTCAAGAAACTAGACATAAACTACAAAATAATCCAGTTGAAAAATGGGGTACAGATCTAAACTGAGAATTCTCAACAGAAAAATCTCATATGGTGGAAAGGTAATGCTCAACATCCTTAGTCATCGAGGAAAAGCAAATCAAAACAACTCTGAGATACCATCTTACAGCAATCAGAATGACTAAAATAAAAAACATTGATGATCGCTTATGCTGGAGAGGATGTGGAGTAAGGGGAACACTCCTTCATTGCTGGTGAGAGTACAAACTTGTACAGCCTCTGTGGAAATCAGTATGGCGATTTCTCAGAAAATTAGGAGTCGATCTACCACAATACCCAGCAATACCACTTTTGGGCATATATCCAAAGGAGGCACACCACAAGGACATTTGTTCAACTATGTTCACAGTAACATTATTCATAATAGCCAGAACTAGATACCCCTCAACTGAAGAATAGATAAAGAAAATGTGGTATATTTACACAATGGAGTACTACTCAGTGATAAGAAACGATGACATCCTAAAATTTGCAGGCAAATGGACAGAACTAGAAGAAAATCATCCTGAGTGAGGTAACCCAAAACCAGAAAGACAAATATAGTGTGTACTCACTCATAAGTAGATACCAGGCATAAAGCAAAAGTTACCTAACCTACAATCCACAACCCCAGAGAAGCTAGAAACAAATGGAAGCAGATGCAGAAATCTACAACTAACCATTGGGCCAAGCTCCCAGAGTACAATTGAGGTGAGGGATGAGCGAAAGCATGAACAAAGGAGTCAAGACCATGATGGGGAAACCTACAGTATCAGTTGACCCGAGCTAGTGAGAGATCACTGACTCAGGTCTGACAAATGGGGAACCTGCATAAGACTGAACTAGAGTCCCTTAATATAGGTGACAATGGTGTGACTGGGACAATATATGAGGTCACTGACAGTGTTTCCTAGATCTAATACTAATTCACAAACTGACTTAATGGAGCCCATTCTATATACAGAGATATCTTACCCAGCCTAGACACAGGGGGTGAAGTGTTGGGGGGTGCCGTTGTCCTGCCTCAATGAGATGATGGGACAGACTTAGTAGACTTCCTAGGGGAGGCTTTGCCCTCTTAGAGGAGTAGATGGGAGGTGGTGTGGGGGAGGAAGTGGGGAGAGTGAAAAGAGAGGAGGGAGCGGGTACTGAGATTGAAATATAAAAAGTATTTAGAAATTAATTAATTAATTATTTTTTAAGGACCAACCAAAAGGTGGGAGGGTGTTAGAATGGCTTACAGGTTGTAGTCCAGGTACTCCACCAATAACTATCTCACAATGGGTTTATTGAGACTCTGGTATTTGTTCAGTCTATGGGACTGCATATCTCAGCAGTCCCTATCTGATACTGGGGCCCTAGAAGATTCCTAGAGAACTGCTAGTGTTCAGTCTGGCTTGGAATATTGAAGGAGGTTGTAGTACCAGCGAAAGAATGTCCCAGTTACAGGATAGATGAACTTGCTGGCAAGAGTGATGGAAAACAGACAAAAATCAAAAGCTTCCTTCTTCCATGTCCCTTTATGCTGAGGCTAGGAGCTGTGACCCAGACTTATGGTGCATCTTCCACCTTAAGTGATCCAATCTAGAAAATCTCTCACTAGTATACCCAGCTGCCTGGGTTTTAGTTGATTCCAGATATGGTCAAGTTGACTATCAAGGTTAGCCATCAAGCCTAGAACTTTGGTAGAGATTTTAAACTAATCATCTCAAGATCTAAGATTTAAAGAGAAAATAAGAAACTGCGATTATCTTGTATAGTGGTAGTAATTTCTGTGTCTCATCTAGTTCCAAATCCATGAGGCTCCTATAAATAAAGTAACACAAGATTAAGTTCACAGGAATTAAAACTTCACCTAGAGTTTAGAATCATTTACATCTTAGACTTTCTTTGTTTCTGACTTAGCTGCTTGTTTTTAGTAATATTTTAATAATTCTTGGGGAGTTTCATACAATATATTTTGAACATATTCACCCCTTCAACTCCCATTACCATCCTCCCCTCTCTTCCCACTATGGGATACAGTTTGTGTTGCCCAGGCACTCTTGGGAGCGTGACCTGCACTAGCACGTGATCAACCTACCGGGGTCTCACACTGAAGAAGAGAGACAGTCCTTCTCCCAGGAGCTTTCACATTCGCTAGCTCCTCAGCTAGTGCTGGGATTTGCTTAACTGGTTATTTTATCCTACCTCTTTTTTTTAATGTTTTACTAACTCTGTTTCTCTTTTTTTTCTTTTTTAACATTTATGTATTTATTGTGCATGTCTGTGTATGTATATTCATGTGTGCAAGGAGCCACAGAGCATATGTGGAAGTCAGAGGACAACTATGGCAGTCCAGTCTCTCCCTCCACCATGCAGGGGTGAATTTCAGGCCATAAGACTTGACAGCAGGGGTCCTTGGCCACGGAGACATCTCACCACTCCTTACCTTACATTTTTTATTAAAATGTTTATTTAAGGGCTAACAGTTCATTTACATTAAAGTACATAAACTAATCTGAAGAGTATGTGTGTCTCATGGTTTTCTTCATGTTTACGTATATAACAGTGTAATCACCATCCAAATCAAAACACTAACCTTTCATAGTATCTTTGTTTGATTTTTTTTTCCCTTGGGCTCTTCATTCTTCCCAAGTAAATGATCTTGTGTATTTATTTTTTGTACAATGGGTGATTCAACTTGGGGGACATGCTGGAGGAAACTTAACATTAACTGCAAACTGAAGATAGCAGTGTGTCTCACAAATTCTTTGAATTACATCTCCTTATCACTTTCTTTCTGCTTTTACTCTATAACAGGAAATCAGATCCTGTCTCTTGGGAGTCTCTCAAAAGATCAGATTTATCCAATGAAACTCAAGGGCATCTCCATCTGCTATTCAGCCCTCAAATCTGCCTTATGTGGAAATTATGTCAGCTTTGGCGTCTTCAAGTTGTATGGGGACAGCCATTTTGACAACGTACTCCAGGCCTTTGTGAAAATGCTGCTGTCAGTGTCCCACAGTGACTTGCTGGTAAGCACGGCTGTGCCATGGGGTCTTCATGTGAAATGTGAAATACCGGTACCATAGCCTGGAATTGTTACAGTGAAACCTGGGGAATCCATACACCACCACATTTTATGCTTCAAGACAGCATGCTTGCTTCAGATTTATCAGACCTGGACAGCTCCAGTGGTTATTTCTATAATTCAACACACAGGCTAAAATGTCACAGCTGTCACTTCTAACCACTTGGTCATGCAAAATGCTCCAGCCTCTTCATATGAAAATAGGCATAGTAATGTTAGTGACTTTCTTTCAGCTATATTCATAATTCAAAAAAGAAATGCAGGATCAAATGCAGAATTTTCCCTTCCTTTCATTCTACCTGTTAGCTTCTTGCTGTTTGGCCTTCCTTTGTATTAAAATTTTGGTATGGCAGACAGTGGCAAACTGAACATTGAGCAAGCTGATATATAGACCATTATTCATTTAGTCATTTACCTTGAGTTAATTGCCTGTCTGCTTCTCTAGGCCACACGTTTTAAATGAGTACTTTGAAGAATATGATTTTTGGCCGCTTTTCTGCTGTGACATTTAGCTTCTGTGATATGATACACATCAGTGATCTCTAAACTTTGAAACCTTTCAGAGATGTCTGGGATGCTTGTTAGAAATGCAAATTTCTAGACTTCTGGCTTGTCTCATCAGCAGATTTGCTTTAAAACATTTTTGCCAGTTTATACAGAAGTCGTTGTGTACTTGTGTTTTCAGTAAGTAGTTTTTAAAATAATCAAATTCATCATAGGGTCAGTTGATACTCTCCCACCTGCTCCCAGAA
Source organism: Mesocricetus auratus (assembly GCF_017639785.1). Lineage (NCBI taxonomy): Eukaryota > Metazoa > Chordata > Mammalia > Rodentia > Cricetidae > Mesocricetus > Mesocricetus auratus. The sequence goes on along the minus strand of NW_024429191.1, from coordinate 13,587,715 downwards.
ATTTCATGAATGATCTGGAGAGCTTGGGTGAGAAGTGTTCCTAGACTAGTGTGCATACACTTCATGCCAGGGTGTAATGCCTCCTTACTGTAGAGTGAAATGCTCACTGAACATGGTACCTATATGACAGAAATTACAAAGTAGAGACTGGAATCATCAGGTACCATGTTCATCAGCCTCATTGAGAGGACTTTTCACTACAGTTGTGGTCCACCAAGAAACCTGATTTCATTCCAGGCAATCTATCAATAATTCTCACACCTGAAGGTACATAAGACTGTATTTACTTTATATGGAAAAAATGCTTATTTCAAACCCATACTTCAGAGATTTTTATCGAGTAAGTCTGGAATAGGAGTTAGAAAACCACATCTTGAGTAATCACGCTTATGGAGATATTGTTGTCTCACTAGATGCTTTACTACTCTAGGTTATATTTGCTGTGAGTGCTGTACCTTGACTCTGGTTTATGTTGCATTTGAGATTTCCCAGGTATTTTCTCATACACTTGTCTCTTGTCTTTAGAATATTATAAGTAATAAATCATTTATCAAATAGTTAGTTAAATGAGTCAGCCTTGCACAAATATAGCAGACTGAGATACCATATCCATGTGGCTTGACATTTCCTCTACCTCTTTGTGTAGCAATATCGGAAACTGAGCCAGTCTTATTATCCACTCCTGGAATGTCTCACCCAGGACCACATGAGCTTCATCACCAACTTGGAGCCTCCTGTACTCCTGTATGTTCTCACATCTCTCTCAGAGGGACTCACCACTCTTGGTAAGGATCATGGAAAACATTGTTCTCCATGGGAAGTCTTGACTTCATTCTCCTAATGTATGTGTTCACTGAGATTCTTGTCCGATAAAGGGAAAAGAAATGTTATCAGCCCAGTTGAAAGATTATTTTACAAGCTATTACTTGCAAATGGGAAAATCCATTAATAGTTTGATAACTTTTATCAGTTTTGAGATACAATTTAAATAATCAAAGTCCAAAAAGTTGTAACAGATATATACAGTAATGAATCACAACAGTGTACTGGTGGCGCACTCCTTTAATCACAGCACTGGGGAGGCAGAGGCAGAGGGATCTCTGTGAGTTCGAGACCAGCCTGGTCTATCGAGCAAGTTCCAGGACAGGCTCCAAAACAATACAGAGAAACCCTGTCTCAAAACACACACAAAAAAAAATTGCATCACTATACTCCATTATGTCCCCATCAAATCTATTCCCTAACCTTAACCCTAATCCAAGGAAACTACTGTCTTTCTAGATTTTTATATAAGTGGACTCTTAAAATAGGAAATCATTTGTATCTTGTTTCTTTCACTTAACATAATGCCTTTGAGAATCATCTGTATTTTTTTTAAATCAGTTCACTTATTCCTTCCTTTTTGCTGAGTATTAGTGCCTCATATGGATTTCCACACTTTGTTTAGGGTTATTTTCTTTGCTTGACTATGTTGAGCAATGCCACTATGAACATTCATACACAAGTCTTTATGTGACAATTCTTTGTATTTCCTTCAGATAAATACCTAGGATAAGATTTTTGGGTTGTATCTGTCAGTTACTATGCCAAGATGCTATTTCCCAATGTGGCAACAGTGTTTTGCTTCAGCAATATAGAAAAGTTCCAGCTGTTCCTCACCATACACTTGCAGTGATTCTTTTCCTTTTTTTCCACTTGTTTTTATTTAAATTAGAAACAAACTTGCTTCACATATCAATCCCAGCTCCCTCTCCCTGCCGCCTTTCCCCCACCAGCCCCCCAACCTCCAACCCATCCCCCCTCCACTCCTTAGGGAGGGTGAGGCCTTCCATGGGGGATCTCCAAAGTCTGTCACATCATCCCAGGCAGGGCCTAGGCCCTCCCCCATGTGTCCAGGCTGAGAGAGCATCCCTCCATGTAGAATGGGCTCCCGAAGACTGATCTACCACCTGAGACCCCATAGATTGCCAAGGCCTCCTCACTGATACTCAAGCTCAGAGAGTCTGGATCAGTCCCATGCTGTCCTCTCAGTCATCAGTCTGGAGTTCATGAGCTCCCCCTTGCTCAGGTCAGCTGTTTCTGTGGGTTTCACCAGCCCAGTCTTGACCCCTTTGCTCATCACTCCTCCCTTTCTGCAACTGGGTTCCAGGAGTTCAGTTCAGTGTTTAGCTGTGGGTGTCTGCCTCTGCTTCCATCAGCCACTGGATGAAGGCTCTAGGATGGCATATAAGGTAGTCATCAATCTCATTATCAGGGGAGGGCATTTAAGGTAGCCTCTCCACTATTGCTTAGATTGCCAGTTGGTTTCATCCTTGGAGATCTCTGAAAATCTCACTAGTGCCAGATCCCTCCTCATACATATAATGACTCCCTCTATTATGGTATCTCTCATCCTGCTCTCCTCTGTTCTTCCCCTGACTCAAACTTCCTGCTTCCCCAAGTCCTCCTCTCCCCTCCTCTTCTCCCCCTTTCTTTCTCCCAGCTCCCTCTCCCCTTCCTTACCTCCATGCTTCCAGTCCACTCAGGATATCCTGTCCTATTCCCTTTCTCTGGGGTACCTCCCTGTTTCCCAGACTCTCTGGTGGTGGGATTGTAGGCTGGCACTCCCCTACTTCATGTCTAAAATCCATATATGAGTGAGTACACACCATGTTTGTCTTTTTGTGACTGGGTTACCTCACTCAGGATGGTTTCTTCTAGTGCCATCCATTTGCCTGCAAATTTCAAGATTCCATTGTTTTTTTTTTTCGACTGAGTAGTACTCCATTGTGTAAATGTACCACATTTTCTCTATCCACTCTTCAGTTAAGGGGCATCTAGGTTGCTTCCAGGTTCTGGCTATTATAAATAATGCTACTATGAACATAGTGGAACAGATGTCCTTATTGTATGAATGTGCATGTTTTGGGTATATGCCTAAGAGTGGAATTGCTGGATCTTGTGGTAGACTGATTCTCATTTTCCTGAGGAATTTTCATACTGATTTCCAAAGTGGCTGTACAAGTTGGCAGTGGAGGAGTGTTCCCCTTTCTCCACATCCTCTCCAGCATAAGCTGTCATTGGTGTTTTTGATTTTAGCCATTCTGACAGGAGTGAGATGGTATCTCAGAGTTGCTTTGATTTGCATTTCCCTTGATTCTTTTCAAGCTGAGCCATTGTAGCAGCTATGAAATGGAATCTTTGTGGTTTTAATATCCATGTCACCAATAAATAATTTGAGGATATTTCTGTGTTTGTTTTATTATGTATTGTGTTAGTATTCTATTGCTGTAAAATACTTGAGAAAAGTCAACATACAGAAAGGTAGGTTATTTTGAATCACTGATGTGGAATATTCTTTTTCACTGTGTGAATATATAATGCTGAGATTCGTATAATAAAGAAGCTGACTGGCCTATAGCCAGGCAGAATAAGATTAGGTAGGAGAGCCAGACTAGAAGAATTCTGGGATGAAGAAAGGCAGAATCTGAAGAGTCGCCAGCAGACAAAGAGGTAACAGGAGATGAATGTGCCATGTTAATAAAAGTTCTACCACGTGGCAGAAGGTGAATAAGGATATGGTTAAATTAAGTGAAAGAGTTAGCTAGTAACAAGCCTTAACACTCGTATCCGTCAATCATTTATAATTCATATTCAGCCTCTGAGTTGGTTATTTGGGAGCTGGCAGGCCAGAGAGAAACATCCACTGACCGTTCACAGTATCAGAGATTTTAGTTAGTGGTCCCTGTTCTCCTCATTTTAGGACTAGGCAAGGATAAAGGCCAGGAAGCATTTCACAGATCAGTTTCTAACCTCATGGTGACCAAGAAGCAGGGAGAACGAGAGAACAGGTTTCAAGTCAGATGCTATACCTCAGAAACACACCTCAGTAACCTACTTCCTTCAACCATGTCCTACCACTATTGCAGTATTCAGTATGAACTCATCAGTGACTAATCCATTGATGAAGTCAGCACCCTCATGATCCAGTCACCTCTCAATCCACCAGCTCTGGGAATGGAGCCATACATGAACCTTTGAGAAAAGTTTAGATCCAACCAGTAACCTACATTTTCTTGATGAAGTATTTGTTCTGATCTTTTACCCTGCGTTTTTTTTTTCCTGTGTGATTTGTTGTTGATGATTTGTGAGTTTTTATATATTGTGGATACAGATTCCTTGGTTTTATAAAAAAAAAAAACACACAGAGTTTTTCTGTGTAGCTTTGACTGTCCTAGAACTCGCTCTATAGACCAGGCTGGCATTGAACTCGCAGATCCACTTGTCTGCCTGAGTGCTGAGATTAAAGGCACGCACCACCACTGCCAGACTTGGATACAAATTTTTAATCAGATATGTTTTACAGATAATTTCAGCCCATGCCATGCCTGTGTTTTCCTATCAATATCATCTGAAAAGGAAAAGTTTCTATTTTGAGGAAATCCAATACTTTAGCCTGAAGCTATGGTATTTCCCACTTTCTTCCAGGAATATCATCAGTTTGACTCTTATGTTTAAATATGTGACATATTTAACTTTTACCTATGTTGTAGGGATCAAGCACAAATTCTTTTTAAAACATAAATATTTGATTGTTCTAAACCTTTTTTTTTTTTTTTTTGCTTACTTACCTTTTACTAACAGTATGTCCTAATTTCATACTAGGTCTTAAATACTGTAGTATGGTCCTTTTAATTTTTTCCTCTTTAAATTATAATAACATGAATTCATAGAAAGTTTAGAATTAACCTGTCAGTTTCTTGTGTTTCCCTACCCCACCCACAAACAAGACTAGGGACATTTTGCTTAGGACTACATTGAACCTTGCATCTCCTTTTGGTGATAGCAGACATATTAGCTATATTCAAGACCAATTCTGGATAATTCTTTCCTTCTTCTTCTTACTAATATCTTCCTTAATTATAGCTTTGAATCTGAGTCTTGTATGTATTTTGTTTGATATATAACCAAATATTTTAGGTTTTGTGCCACTTAAGTGGCACTTTTTTTTTTTTTTTGCATTGGTATTTTGCCTGCATGTATGTCTATGTGAGAGTGTCAGACCTTGGCTATATGGGAGCTGGGAATCGAACTCAGGTCCTCTGGAAGAGGAGTCAGTGCCTCTTAACCACTGAACCATCTCTCCAGCCCTTTAATATTATTCTTTTTTATTTTTCAGTTTAAATTTAGATTAGAAACAAGGATGCTTCACAAGTCAGTTCCAGGTCCCTCTCCCTTTCCCTCCCCTCCTCCCGTGCCTTCCCCCCAACCCCCCCCATTATCCCCTCATTTCCCCAGGGAGGGTGAGGCCCTCCGTGGGGGTATCTATAGTCTGTTATTTCATACAGGGCAGGGCATAGACCCTCCCCCAAGAGTTCAGGGTGAGAGTGCATCTCACATTGTTGGATGGGAGTCCAAAGTCTGTGTGTATACTCGGGATGAGTACTGATCTGCTGCCCAAGGCTCAATAGATTACCTAGGCCTCTTCACTGACACCCAGATTCAGGGGGGTCTTGATCAGTCCCATGCTGGATTCCCAGGCTGATGCCTGGGATTCAAGAGTTAACCTTTGTCAGGTCAGCTGTTTCTGGGGGTTAAACCAGCCTAGTCTTAATTCCTTTGGTCATCAGTCCTCCCTCTCTATTACTGGCTTTCTTGAGTTCAGCTCAGTACTTAACTGTGGGAGTCTGCCTCTTCTTCCATCAGCCACTAACACATGTCAGAGTTATGAAAACAGAACAGTATGTAAGAACTATTTTACTTATTCTTTAAGGATCTTATAACATGTATATACAGTGTATTTCTGTATCCACCCACTACTCACCCACAGCTTTCCTCAAACCCCACCCAATATGTCCCCTTCCCAAATGCCGGTCTTCATTTTCTTACTCTCTTGAGTAACCCACTAAGCCCAGTCAGTGCTGTCTATCCACATGCTCATGGGTGGGGCCATCTACTGGAGCTTGGAAACTATCAGGGGACACCCCAAAAGAGTAACCACTGACTCCCCCAGCAGACATCAACTGCTAATAGCTCATTGGCTAGGTGGGTCTCTTGAGTCTCACCTCAGGCTTTACTTGAGTTGTGACTGTCTTGATCTTAGCAGGTAGCCACCACTGCTGTAATTTCATGAGTCCATTGTCCATGTCATATCTAGGGGACAGCATTTTGCAGCACTCCTCCATATCCTCCAGCTCTTAATCCTTCCTGCCTACTCTTCTGAGCTGATCCCTGGGTATTAGGGGTTGAGGACTTGATACAGGTGTCACGTTGATAAGTTTTTGGGGTTTTTTTGGTTTTTTTTTGTTTTGTTTTGTTTTTTGTTTGTTTTTTGGTTTTACGAGACAGGGTTTCTCTGTATTGTTTTGGAGGCTGTCGGTCCAGCCCGGCCTCGAACTCACAGAGATCCGCCTGCCTCTGCCTCCCGAGTGCTGGGATTAAAGGCGTGCGCCACCACCACCCGGCCATGTTGATCAGTTTTGAGCCTCTGCATTAGCCACTTGCTATGGCAAAAAGAAGCTTCTTTAACCAAAGTTAAGAACAGTTCATATCTGTGGATGTAAACACGAGCACCTGCAAGGTAGACAGTACAGCCACATATTGTCCCCTGAGCAGTGGGCGGCTCCTTTAAAGCATGTTGCTTAGTTTTCAATTTGAACGTGTTCTTCCTTCTGTGTAGTTTGTTTTTGGTGTTTGAGGCAGGATTTCTCTGTGTAGCCCTGTCGTCATGAACTCGCTCTGTAGACCACACGGCTTCAGAGATCCACCTGCCTCTACCTTCAGGACTGTAATTAAAGAGATGTACCACCACACTCAGCAACTCAGTGATTTTTTTCAGTCTTTTAAATTCATTAAGACTGTTTTATGGTCTAAACTATTGTGAACTTTCACTGGTACCTGTAGTGAATTTGTATTCCATTGCAGTGAAGAGCATTTCTAAGTGTGAGGTCTAATTGACTAATAGCATTCCAATAATCTCTGTTCTTACAGGTTGGTTGTATGATTTCTTTTGTGTATGAATTGGCAAGAGAAAACCACTACAGTCTGGCTGTGGTTACAGCTTTGTCCTGGTCTCTGTTCAGTCCTATCAGTATGTGTAGTAAATGCTTCAAGACTCCTGTCAGGTGCATGGGTATTTGAAATTATGGTATTCCTTTGATGAGTTTACCTTCTTATTATTACAAAATGACCCTCGTGATCTGTGGTAACATTCTTTTCTCTGAAAGTTCTGTCTGATAACATTATCAAGTTTTCTTATTACATCTATTTATTTTGGGGTGAAGTGCATGTGCCATAGTGCCATGTGAAGGTCAGAGGACAGCGTTCAGGGATAAGTTCTCTCCTTCAACTGTGGAAGTGCCAGGGATCAAACTTAGGTCATCAATCTTGGCAGAAAGCCCCTTTACCCGCTGGGCCATCTCACTACCCCAGCATCCTTTTATTGTGTTATTAAAAAATGCTCTATATTTAAAATTGATTATTTCTAGAGCATACACATTTCTTATTTCTACCATAACTATCGGGAACTTGATACCTTAAAATATAGTGTATTCCCTTACAGTATACACCTTACATGTCTGACGTGAGTCTGAGTTAAAATCAAGGTGTCAGCAAGAATTTGTGTCTTGTGAGATATAGACAGCTATACTCCCTGATTGGTGGCCCGTTGTCTCCATCATCAACGTTTACTTTTTACTTTTTTATTTGTTTTGGCTTTTGAGACAATTTCACTGTATAGCTCTGGCTAGCTTGAGCTCACAGAGATCTGTTTCTGCATCCCTAGTACTAGAATTAAAGGCATACACCATCACACTCCACCCACTGTATACTTTTAAGCAACCACAGTCCGTGTCTCTGTTTCAGCCCACACTCCAGTTATGCACGCGCTCTGAGCTCGTGAAAGCCTGCAGCTCAGCTGTGCCACTCTTCCCTGCTTGCTCTCCATCTTCAGTCATTGCCATAGTGTTTGTCAAGTTCACAGGTTTTCTACAATATTTAATCCATCAGTGTTGTACTTTTTATTCGGGTATTATAGTTTTATTCTCTAAGAAATCCCATTTCTCTACGTGTGTGTGTGTGTGTGTGTGTGTGTGTGTGTGTGTGTGTGTGTGTGAGTGAGTGTCTGTCTGTGTCTGTGTGTGGTTAGGTCTTTGTCTCCTAAAATAATGTCTATATATTTTTCTACTGATATATTTTTCTTTTTATGGATCAGATATTTTTATGGTTGTCTTGATTTTTATTGGATATCAGATATTGTGAATTTTGTGTAGTTGATTAAAATTTTGGATTTTGTTCTTTTTTATATATGTTGGTGTTTTACCTGCATGTGTATACCTGTGTAAGGGTGTCAGGAACTAGAGTTACAAACAGTTGTGAGCTGCCATGTGGTTGCTGGGAATTGAACTCAGAGCCTCTGGAAGAACAGTTAGTGCTCTTAACCTCTGAGCCATCTCTCAAGCCCCGGATTTCATTCTTTTAGTTGAGTGACTTTGGGGTTAATTTCATTCATTTCAGCTGGAGTGACAGCATTCATTTCAGAGTAGTTGAGTCTTGTACTAGGGCATGCGCTTTGGGGACTCTGCAGCGCTGCTCATGTGTTATCAGCTGCTTCAGGAGCTATTCCAGGCCTTTGTGATAACTAGGAATCTTTTGGCCTCTAGCTTTGCAACTCTGGTGAGTTTCTTCTCGTGTTTGCAAGGAAGATACCAGAGAGACTCCCTTGCAGATCTCTAACTGCCTCCCTTTGTAATTCCCACACTCTGGTACTTTATACACAGTTGTAGCTCCCTCAGTCACCATATTTCAGTCTGTTACTTTTAACTCGGTAAGACCACCTGGCTATATTTGGGTTGCCCTTCCTGTCCTGCAGTCTAGTCTGCTTTGGGCAATGTGCTACAGCAATTGTAGGTATTACCTCATTCATTTCCCTCTCCTCTGGTTTAATAGCCCTATACTTGTTGTTGTGCAGTAATTGAAAACTGTGTTTCATATATTTTGTCCTGTTTCTGGTTGTTTATGGCAGGAGGAGAAATCCTCATAGCAGTTAGTCCTTCGTGGGGAGAAGCAGAAGTCTTGTCTTTTGTTATTACAGTTTAGCTTGACATCCTGTTATCTTACATCATAGTAACACAACGGGTTTGGAATCAGTTGCAAGCAGATGTTAGTCTTAGTATGTAATATTAGTCAGTCCTGTGATCTGCATTTCAGCAAGGCTCTCAAGAGTCTTGACAAAACAGTATTATAAAGGGTGCCAAATTTTAAGTCCCATTACTGGAGTGTACACAGTGACAATGGGCACATACTATGTGCCTGATTCTGTCATGGGGGTTTTTGTGTTCACTCATTTCATTCTCATGAACATCCTTTATTCCAAAAGTGGACAAAGTGTTCTAGGAGCACTGTTTGTCCTCATTTCCTGCTGGATCATAAGCTTCTGAGGGACAGGAGTAGTTGGTATTTTGTTCTTTATGTTTTCTTTATTCTTTGAGAATTTTATACAATATACTTTGATTGTATTCTTACACTTCCCCCAAATCTTCTCAAATCCTCCCATCCCTCCTACCCTTTCTCTTTTGTTACAAGATCACACACACACACACACACACACACACACACACACACACACACCAGAGTCTGTTTTACATTGACCAACTGCTCTGGAGTATGGTTGATATACCCAACATTACTCCATTGAAGGAAACCAATTTCCCCTTTCCCAGCAGCTGCCCATTGTGAATAGCTCTTGGTTAGCCATGGAACTTTGTGCCCATTTCCCCCTTCTCCATGCTGGAGTTTTGTCTACCGTAAGCTTGTATAGGTCTTTTACATGCTGTCATGGTCTTGTATGAGTTCATAGGTGCATCTGTTGTGTTGTGTCTGGAAAATACTTTCCCAGAAATCATCCACCCCTCCTTCTGCATAGATCTCTGAGCTTTGACGGGATTATGTGATAATGATGTCCCATTTAGGACTAAACACTCCAAAGCCTCTCACTCTCTACACATTGTCCAGTTGTGGGTCCCTGTATTAATTACCATAAACAGCAAGAAGAAACTTCTCTGATGAGGACTGAACACTACACTGATCTATAGATACAGAAATGTGTCGTTGGGTGTCATTTTATTGCTATGTTCATTATCGGACTAAGGTTTTTCCTTAGGCCTGTGGCCATCTCAGGTTCTCCCTCATTAACTGTTTCAGGATAGATTCCATCTCATGAGGCAGTCATTAAATCCAGTTTTTTAAAGTAATTGGATATTTTCATAACATTCATACCACATTGCACTAGTGAACCTATCTTGCAAGCAGGTGGTTATTGTAGCTCAAAGGGCTCATAGCTGGGTAGGACTGGTGATTACTTTTCTCCTCTGGCAGTATGTACAAAACTTTCCCACACTATGAACTTAGCCAGTAGGGATAAAGCTTCCAGCTGAGCACTAGCTAGATTTCTTTGTCCTATGTCATAAGTATATGTTTTCTTCAGCAATAGTGTCTTACCATCAAGCTGTGGATTGTAACCAGTAGCATTAGAAATATCCAGCAATATTTGGGGAAGGGTGCCTGATGGACCCCTTTGGCCAATAAAGGATCAGGGTCTTGATCACTACTTTATACTCGGGTCCTATGTAGTAAGTTCTTGCTAAATTCCTACTGAAAGAATTAATTAGGTAATATTTTCAGTACATAGATGAGAGTACAGTATTCCTCAGAAAGGTGTGTCTAAGAGTCTTTCCCATTTCTCTTCATCACACCTCCCTGCTAGATATTCCTAATAAAGGTTGCAGCTTTGACAGCTGGGTTACCTGGGAGAAGGGTTATCCTTGTATTTATGGGTTTGCCTTCACCCTCTTATATTGTCGCAACTTTGGTAACTGATAGGTGAGTTAGAACCTGTGCCTTCAATAAAGATTGAATGTTGAAAATAGCCACTTGGATTTTTTTTTCTCTCTTGCTATGATATGCAAGCAAAGATCTTTTACAAGTATAGAGCAAGCCCAAGACTCACAAAAAGCTGCTCTCAATGATTCTCAACTCATTTCTTCAATAATTAGCACTCATACAAATATTATGTGCCAAGAGGTATTCTAGACCATGACAGTGCTGAGGGGAGTAAGACATTAAGCTTGTATTTTAATGGTGAAGGATAAACAATAAGTAAAACAACACTCATACAAGAAAATATCAAGTCATGAGCGCTAAATAAATAATTAAAATGAGGTAATAATTTCTGAAGCAGTGATGAGAGAAGCAGCTGTGTAGCGGGAATACAGTCTAAGCAGGAGTAAAGGATAGATAGCACAAAGTGCCAGCCAAGGAACGGCTGGGCTGGCTGGCCCAGGGTGGCTAAGTAGCATAATTACTTGGCTAGGAAAAGTGAGGACAAGCAACAAGTTCAGTCAACTACACACAACCAGATCTGTTTATCAATAAAATATATGTAAATATCAAGGTGTGTATGTTGCCATTTGTAACATTCTTGAATGGAATTTTCAGTACTGATATGCTATTACTAGTGAAACATTGAAGAAATGCTTTAGAGTTTAGAGAGATTGTGCATTAGTTTTTCCTACCAAAAATAGTGTTAAAGAGAGAAGACAACTGTGGATTAGTTTAGTGGATAGGCTTTATGTTTAAGGGAGTAAAAGCTTGGGAGATGCTTAGGAAATGAAAAGGGGGAAATGCCATACGGGAGAACACTGCCACAGTCTGTACATGCTGTGTTTCCTCAAGAAGAGTCACACAGTGCAAGTGTGCACTACACACTATAGAAGTGAAATCTGTCTGCTTGCCTGTGTTCAGAGCTAGTCCCTCCCAGTGGTCCTTTTGTCTTGGAAATTGCCTTTCAGACTATGTCTTCCCAAGACCCTTGTCTTCCCTTGTGCTATGATGACTTTTGAGCTGAAGCCAGATTTCAGCTCAATCCCATTATCATCTTCCTGACTCTATTGTGCAGCTCTTGTACACAGTTAACTTTTCAGAGCAGCTTTCCATGGTGGGTCTTAGTAAGCAGGAGAGCTATTAACGATGCATGCTTTTCATGTGGACACTGCTTGCAGGAGAGCCAGAGCACTTGGCTGTCTCGGTGCCAAACAGTGAGTTGCTAGAGAGGGCAAATAGGTGTCAAAACATTTCCAGACTTGCCTAACTTCTTCAAAGTATTCAAAAAACCAAAAGGGAGCATGAAATTTAAAAATTCGTGATATCTGCCCATTCTTTGAGAAGTCATTACTTGAGTCTCACATGATAGCTTCCTCTGCAGATAAAGAAAAGGTAATGCTAATGCCTTGTCTTCAGCACTATTCATCCTGTTTTGACCAAATGCCCATGATTCCACACTTTTAAAACTACCTGGAAATAACATTTATCCTTTTCAAAGCCCCAACCATAAATCAACCATAATGGAACCCCTCGCTGTTATTGCAAAGCTGTGTGATCCAACCTTTGAGTCTAAAGTGTTTACCTGGCTTTTCTGCAGCTGACTCAGTGGATTAGACCCTTTTAATGCAACTTGCATGGCAGTGTGGTCACCAAATTATGTGACGACTTTAAATTTTGTGCATGATTGATAGCATATTGCCCGATACTTAAATTTGTTTACTTTTGTGATCAAGGTTTCAAATTTAGAAAAATGAAGGCAAGAAAAACAACTCAAGAAATAAGTGTTTGTTCCTGGGCTGCTTCCCAAAGTTAGCAGAACACAGGGTTTCTTCCTACAGAATAGCCTTGGGTGTGGGGCGTGATGAAGAGTGAGTTAGCCAGTACATAAATCCCATAGTTTTGAGAAGCCAGGAAATGCTCCTTTCTTAAAATATTTCTTGCCAGTGTTGGTAGCGCACACCTTTAATCCCAGCACTCAGGAGACAGAGACAGGCAGATCTCTGTGAGTTCTAGGCCAGTCTGATCTACAGAGTGAGTTCCAGGACAGCTGGTCTACACAGAGAAACTCTGTCTCAAAAAAAAAAAAAAGATATCTTACACCTGTCCTTAGACCTTCTTTCAGCCTCTCATTCCTCAGGATCCTCTATGGGCTTCCATCATCCTGCATCCTGTCTGTCTCAGAAGCCCACAGACTTCCTCCTTTCTATTTCCAGGATGTTTTCAAGCTGGGGTGTTATTTCATTGCTAAGTATTACTAAGCATGAATCATACCTTCTCTTGAATAACATCTCAGGTTAGTTTAGCTCCCCATTCTTGGAGTCATTCTTTCATCTCTGATCTATCAGACAATCATGTCTCAAGCATTAGACGAATAAGAAGCTGTTTCTCAGCTTCTCCACACCACCCTACCCCATCCCTGCTGCCTTTTTTTTTTTTTTTGAGACAAGATCTCATATAGCCTAGGTAGGATAAACTGCTGATCCTCTTGCCGCCACCTCCCAAGAACAAGAATTACCGGCATGTGTGTGCTACCATGCTTGGCCTCTCCGTCTGTTTCTTTTATGAGGCTACTCTATTTGCCATTTTTGTTTCTCTTAGTAGTCAAAAATTGCCAGGGATTGTGTCAACATGTCATCAATAACCAAAAACTATGGGTAGTATCATACTAACCTTATTAAGATTCTAAGCCGGGCTGTGGTGGTACATGCCTTTAATCCCAGCACTTGGAAGGCAGAGGCAGGTGGATCTCTGTGAGTTCGAGACTAGCATAGTCTACAGAGCAAGTCCAGGACAACCTCCAAAACAATACAGAGAAACCCTGTCTCGAAAAAACAAAACAAAACACAAAAAAAGATTCTAAATCACTGAAATGTAATAAACTAGGGAATTTCTGGATTTTAGCCCCCTCCCCCTCCCTTTCTGCTTCCCCTCACTCCAGGGCCTTAAGCATGCAAGATACATACAGTTCTACAGAACTGCATCCACAGTGTTTTCTCATTTTAAAAATAGCAACGATTACCTGATATACTCAATAGTTGTTAGAAGTTAGATGAGGACTTGGTAGAATTCTTACCTGGGATGCATGGTAGCTTAGACCTATCAACCTCAGCACCAGCACTAAGGTAGATTCAGGAGCAACAGAAGTTCAGGTCATTCTTGGCTACATAGTAAGTCAGATGATAGCCTGGAATATGCAAGACCCTGTCTCAAAAGAAAAAAAGAACCTACAGATTTGATAATTTTCGTGTACAAAGGAAATTATAAACAGTTGCATAAGCGGTTACATAACAATTTACTTGCAGCCAAACAGTGGTGACACGCACTTTAATCCCAGCACACAGTAGGCAGAGGTAAGTGGATCTCTGTGAGTTCAAGGCCAGCCTGGTTCAAAGCTATACAGAGAAACCCTGGGGAGTTGGGGAGGGGAGACAAATACACACACAAAAAATACACGCTTGGAAAATTTTAATAATATCTCTGTTGACTCTCAAATGTGAATACCTCCACTTGTTTTTGGATGCTCTCGTCTAGGAACCCAACCTACTTTGTTAACCTTCTTTCATGTAAACCAAAGTCTTATTCTCCAAAATGCATCCTCCAATTTACTGTGATTGACAACCCAGTTGTAGAGTTGTTGATTGGTTTGGTTTTGTTTTGTGGGTGCCAAGGATCAAACTCCAGGTCCTCATGTGCTATCGAAGTACTCTACCACAAAGCCAGCACCACCCCCATTTTTTAAAACATTTGATGCCTGTGTATATTTTTGTGTAATACTTAGTTTTAATATAGTTAGTGGCTGTACACGTCCATGGTCCAACTCCTTATTTACTGTCCAGCTTGACAAGTCACTTAAATCTCTAAGCCTTACCTATAAAATGAGAATAATTATTACATACAGGTCATGTAAAGATTAAAAACAGTAATCGATACAAAACATTTAACACTGTCACTAACATGTAGTGAGCCCTCCGTACGTGTCAGCTATTTACAGTTCATTCAATGCTGCAGAGTATTTTACAAGTGATGAGGGAAGTAAAATAGCACTTCCAAGGTAACAGTAAATTGGGAAAAGATGGGATTTGAAACCAGAGTCAGTCAGCTCCAAAATCCAGGGCTTCCTCCCTGTTTTTAACTCTTGTTGTTTTCTACCGAAAAACTTCCTCCTTGCATCTTACAGAAACAACCTTTCCAAGCTATCTCAGGCCGCATCCTTCATACACCTCACTTTGATCACCATTAAAACATGATCTTTCCCTCAAAATGCAGCAGTTAGGGTTGAGAGGAATAGCTCAGCTGGTGAAGTACTTGCTGAGTTCTGGTCCCAACCCCCTATAAGAAGCCAGGCATGGTACACATGTCTGTAATCCCAGCTTTGGGAAGGTGGAGATGAAAGATCCCTGGGATTTGCTAACCAAAACAGTAAGTTTCAGGTTCGGTGAGAAGTTCTTGCCCGAAAATGAGTTAGCATGTGATTCATTGGGCATCAACCTCTAGCCTCCGTGCTTGTGCACACACCAAGAAAAAAAATCCAGCAGCAGTATGTGACTGTGTGACTCTTTCATATATCGTTTTATACCGAGGTGACCTCTGTGGAAAGCCATGAGCTCTTTGACAAGAGGGCAGGGTTTGCACCTATTTCCCCTTTGGAGCCATTTCCCCTGAAGTACTTTTCACTAAGTAGATGCTTAATAACCAGTCAAATTGAACAGAGGTTGTTCAAGTCCCAAATGGGGAATTCTGTCCAGTTCAGACCAGGAATCATTTTCTTGCTAGTGTTTCTCTATGCCAAGCCCTGTCATAGATACAGGGCTTAAAGAAAGAAAGAATCCAAACCCCTTCTTTCAAGGATTTAGAGTTTCACTGAAGTGACTTGAAGTCCTAACTTTTTAATGGAGATAATAATCAAATGAACAAACAGTTGAGTGATGGGAATGGATTGTTACTTATTGTTTGTACAGATACAGTCGTCTCCTCCAGCTGCTGTACGAGTTTAGACTACATGGTCACCTACCTCTTCAAGCACATATCAAAGGAGGGCAAGAAGCCACTTCGATGCAGAGAGTCTATGCAGGCTGGCCAGAGGCTGTTACACTTTATGCAACAAAACCCAGATGTGCTGCAGCAGGTAACTTCGCTTAACGTTTTTCCCAGAAGCCATTCTGGCCGCTGAACTTAAGTTTGTCAAGATGTTTAGCAGTGATTCTCCTTGATACTTTTCTCTGACACTGGAGAGTACACTGGCTTTAGTGTTACCCACCCATAAAAATCTCAGTGCTGTTCGGTTCACTGCGTAATTCGGAAGGGATAGTTCGCGGCCTAAGAATAGTGGAGCAGAACTCCTCCGTGGACCCATGGGCAGCACTGCTGAAGTGTGCATAAGGACATGGCTGCTTGGGCAGTCATGTGCTAGCTCCTGCTCCTTGCAGACAACTTGCCAAGAGCTATCCATTCGTGATTAGCAGTTGTTCCAGTGTAAGATTAGGAGTCACACAGTTCAGACATTGGACAGTGTTCCCAAACATTCAATTAATATGTGATAATTCAGCAATTTGTTTTCAGTTTTGTTTGTTTTAGTTTCTTTTTTTTCAAGACAGGGTTTCTCTGTAGCTTTGGAGCCTATCCTGAAACTCACTCTGTAGACCAGGCTGGCCTTGAACTCACAGAGATCCACTTGCTGGAATTAAAGGTGTGTGCCACCACCGACCAGCAGCAGTTTGTTTTCAGGGTTTTTTTTTAAGATTTATTTATTCATGTATTTTATGTATAAGAGTGCCCTGTCTGCATGTACACTTACACTCCAGAAGAGGGAATTGGATCACATTATAGATGGTTGTGAGCCACCATGTGGTTGCTAGGAGTTCAACTCAGGACCTCTGGAAGAACCGCCAGTGCTCATAACAGCTGACCCATCTCTCCAGCCCCCAGTTGTGTTTTCTAACTGACTAACACAGTCTAAGTCCAAGTTTATGGTTGTTTTAAATAACTCAGTTTTGCCTATCTGAGATAAAACATGCATAAGAAATGAAGATACATGCCAGGAATATTCCAAAGAGAATAAAGCCATTTTATAGAATACCATCTCTGTGATTGATGTTTCTACTTCCACAAAATTTAGGAAATAGGTGTATACTGTTTTCAGTTTTCTTTTGCCCAGGGTATGTCTATAATAGTCTGATTTACAAAAATAAATACCTCAACATACTGTATTGTCATTAGTGAACAATGTCCTCTGAGTCAGTAGACTGTATCACTGCACATGAGCATGATGAAAATAGAGTAGGGAGTCCATGGAAGAAGTTTCCTTCCTGACTGTAGCAGCTTTACTAGGATCAGAATGAAATTATGAAAGCCTTATTTGTGGTGACATTTTGGTTAACTAGTTTCATTCCAAGAATGAATAACCTAAATGTAATTCATTCATATTTTAAGTAGCAAAGGGATAATTACTACAGGCCTACCAATAACTATTTGATGTGATCCTAAAACTATTCAACTAGTTGGTAATGTAAAAGAATGGAGATAATTCATTGAGGATCTGGTCAGTGTGATTTCTAGCTCACCCATGATTATCTGTGATCTTCAGTGAGGAATGCTCTAAGCCAGTGAGTCTCAGCCTTGTCCATGCAAAGAACATGAGGGCTGTAGCATACTCCAGCCTGTACCAGTACTGGGTGGGGCTAGAGATGTGGAGCTTTTAAGGATCTGAATGGTTTGCTTCATTTTTGTGTGCAAAATGCAAGAACAAGTAAAAATTGTAAAAATACAATTAATTGGTTATGTGACAATTCTATTAACATAGTAGTAATAGGGACTGACACAGAAGGAACTATTGAAAAGTGGCTGTCATCATCCCGTTTTACAGATCAATATCCTGGGTGCCTCAAGATTGACTAGAAAGTAATAGAATTGGAATTTGAATCAAGGTTTGTTTAGCTCCAAAGCCCCATATTCTTAAAACTCATGCCACTGCCTCTCAAGGTATCTCAGAGACACCTGGATGCCTATGCAAACTACACATTCTGTCGTGGTTAGGATGCACTTCTCTCAAACACTTCTACCTGCAAGTCACTGCTGGTACGGGCGGGAGTACACTGCAGTCCTCTGGGTTTTTTAGATGGAGAAGGCTGAGGACCACTGACTTACAGCATGTTATCATTTAAGATAACAAATATCCATGGATACACTAGAAATCAGGCCCCACCTACCATGACAAAGGACAAGTCTACCACCGAGTCATTCCTATGAGCAGTCAGTCATCATCACAGTTTGTCCCATCAGCTTTGGGCAGTCATTTCTAAGTTGGTTGAAATGTTTAGTAAAAATCAGTAGTGTACAAGCTAGTAATAAGATTGTGCAAGAGATCAGCCAGTATGTCTTTACTCAGAAACTCTATGCTTTTGTTGGTTTAAATCATTTCTGTGTGTTAATAAGACTGGGTAATCCTTCACTTTATAGCATTTGACTAAGTAGTGATATATCTTTATTAAGCAGTGGAATACATTCTATTTATTTGGGATGTAAGCTTTCAGATAACATTTTAAATATTAATGACTGGTCTCTGGTAGTCAGCATAAATATGATTTGCATTAGCACTAGGTTGTATCATCTTGAGTGCCTCTGATGTCAACTATTGGGTATAGTAATATCTGGCATCATCTCCTTAGGTCACTGGCAACTTTGACCTCTATTCTTATGCACAGTTTCTGTCGTCTCAAAAGCTCTTTTGAATTGATTTGAAATTTTGACTCTTCCCTTTATGAGGCAGTAAAATTGATAATTATTCAGATGGGAACTGAGCACTGAGTGAAAAATCAATTCCACCCGCTCTCTGCTGCGTATAAAATTACTTCTGAGTCTGCTGGACTGAACGGATGGCCAGAGTAAAAGCAGCAGGCAGGAGTAGTGGGAAGAATTAGCTGGACAGAACTAATAGCCTGAAGGGATGGACCTGGAAAAGGGAGTGGGCCAGTTGGGGGTTATTACGAGCAGGGATGGGCCCATTGATCATCTGTTTACATCAGCTTTCCAAGACCTTATAAATCAGCCCTGAAGAGTGGCAGAAGGAAGATTCAGACTCTTACCAGAGGGACTTGTATTAGATTATTCTCATTTTCACACTCAGATGAAAAGTGAGCCATTGATTATTCATTGGTTGCCCATTAAATGCTGTTTTTATAGATGATTTGCCTATCACAGAAGGTAATGAACAAGGTTGCTGCTTCATAACTTGAGGTTTCAGTTTTCAAGGCATCTGTGTCGTTAAGTAATGCCTAACCCTATTAAGAGGAATGGGTTACAAATTGCTTAACAGTGCTGAAAAACTAGACCCTAATGACTAATTGTGCCTGGAGTTTAGAGAGGGCTTGTCAGCTCTTTAAACTAAACTGATGCAATGATACTGCAATTATTTACTGGTTTGAACTGTTTTCCTCCCACCCTGGACATATTTGGCTAGAAGCATAATTGCGTGGAGAGTGTCAATTCCAAACTGCAAATGTGATCTCAAGCTTCTGCAGAAAAGCTAACCTGGGTGAAGGGTTTTTCACACCTTCACAGGCCTTGCTATTTGTGTGCTACAACCTGAGAGAGACATTTTAAGTGCCTCTCACCTGGAAGTGCATTTATTATGACCTGTCATGTGACTATAGATCTTCCACAGTTTGTGAACAGATGTGACTTTGCAAGGATTAAAATTTATTCCTCGTGAAGAGCCGCTGAATTTAAGTGAGTCTATTTGAGGTAAGAATTGCTGGCTCACTAGTATTCCTTCAACTTAACATCTGAGAAAAGCCCAGTTTGCATAAATTAGGGGAGAAGATTTTCCCAAGAATTTTTATGTCACTAGGAGAATGAACTAGAAACTTAAAAGGAGATGATCAACTGTAGCAGTGGTCGGATTGCTAATCACCACTGATTAGTGGTGGGTGAGAGTAATCTGCTGGAGGAATTTGGAGATGTTTTTATATGAATTTTTTGTTTCATTACTGCAAATATTTGCATTCATAACCAGGAGATCAGCATCCATTCAGATATATGAAAAAGACAAAAGCTGTGCCCAAATTAGGTGAGTGTTTACATAATTGAGGGGCCATTTTAGAGATATGTTGAATTCTTTTTGTAATGATAAGGGCACTGATGTGGATCTTCTGTGCATCAGAACCTCCTTGAATGTTCTAGAAAGAACACCTTGTGAAGAAGAGAAGGACCTTTGGACTGCCTCTGTCACTGAGTGGGTTGGTCAGTTAGTGTGTTGATGAGATAATTGCAATAATAGTCATGTCCAAATACAATGCATAAAAGAATTGGAGTGACTCTTACCAGACCTAGTCTAGCTAGCTATTTGGCTCAAGTCAGAGAAATTCTAATTAAGACTTTCTTCCTCTTCCCCTCTTCTCTTTTATTTCAGTTATTTATTTGTTTGTTTGTTTGATCGCATGCCATTTAACTAGAAATTGTAAAGAGCTGTCAGGAACTATAAGAATCATACTTCAGTAGGAACATAAGCTAAAAGAACATTCACCCTTTTCCTCAATCAGTCAGTCAATCAATGAAAATTGCTTTTGTATAGTGCTCTTCATGACATGCATCCCAAAGTGAATTACAGCAAAAGGGAAATCATCTGCTCTTCTTTCATCTCTGTATTTAGACTGAAATGATATTGCTCAACATTTTGACATACTACACAAGACATCTTTCATACTTAAGGATTCCATTCCTTAATACTAAATAGGAGAAAGTGCCGACACATACTTAACTGATGCTGAGGCTTTGGCATGTGGAACCTTAGCAAGAGTCTAAAGGCAGAAAACACTTAAGCAAATTAAATACATTCACATTTCTTATTTAACTCTTTAAGAAAAATAATTAGCCATATTTTTAATATTAATGAAATCATTTCTCATCATCCTTAAATTTAAAGGGGGCCTCTATTTGACCAACTAGTTTGGGATAGTTGATTTATAACTTCATTATTAAAACATAGCAGTAGACTGATATCAAAATAGGCTGAAAAAACATTCATAATTGGCCAAAGGACTTAAAGGAAGCCAAGTTTGTGACATTAGATACAGAAAGTGGAAAATAGGCACTCAGGTAAGTTGCCATAATCTTAGTCCTGTTTAGGGAAATCTATGCATACATTGTGTGGTTGTTCTAGGAAAAAAAAAACAATACTGGGAAATGTAAGGCTTTGCTATATGTAGGCACTGCCTTCAGTTCATTGTGTCCACAGCATCTGATGTCACCATCAAGTATCTCTGTGAGGGGAGTTAGCAATGTCATTTCACAGATGCAGAAACTGAAGCAGGAAAAGTTGAGGGTCTTTCCTAAGGCCATGGTCTGTACACTGAAGAACTGAACCATTCAGCCTTCTGTTTTGTCTTTTTTCCCACTTTTGCATATATTAGCTATACTTGATAATGTGTTTGATTATGACATTTTTATACATTTATGTAATGTGTTTTCATCACGCCCCTCCACTGCTCTCTTTTTCCTCTCTCACACCCACTGCTCGCCTTTCTGAAGAACTAAATATTAATGAAAGTCTGTTATCTCCAGAGTTCATATACTTACCCACAAAGCTCTCTGTTCCCTCATATTCTAATCTAGAGAAGTATATTATATTGTGCTTTGCACACTAATAATAAGGCAGGTTGAATATTGTAAGTTCCTTTGGGTCATCACAAAGTAGAATGATTTAGAATGCTTATCGTTTTAAAAAACATTAGGGGTGTGTGTGTGTGTGTGTGTACATTTGCACATGATGCATGCCTGTGGAGGCCAAAAGAGTGTGTTGGATCCCTGGAGTTGAGTTGTGGGTAGTTGTGAGCCACCTGACATGGGTACTAGGAACAGAACTCAGGCAGCCCCCATCTCATGTCTGTCGTACACCCAACCCCACTCACTGATTCTATAGGTAGGTGATGAGGTTGTAACATTTAGAAGGACATGTTTCTTTGAGAAAATCAGAGTCTACTTGTGTGATTACCTGTGATGTTCTTTGTGACTTTTCCCTGATCATCTTTGAGTTTGTTTTTGAAGTTTTTTTTCTTAATCTTTTTTTTACAAATATAGGCATTTTTGCCTTTATACATGACTGCATACCACTTGCATGCCTGGTGTTCATGGAGGCCAGAAGAAGGCATTAGATCCCCTGGAACTGGAGTTACAGAAGGTTGTGAGCTTCTAGGTAGCTGTTGATAACAAACCTGGAACCTCTGGAAGAACAGTCAGTTCTTAACCACTGAGCCATCTCTCCAGCCCACTTTTTGGTGTTTCCTTTAACCTGGTGTCTCTAGGAGACTATCCAGATGGCAAGTGCCCACAAAGGTAAACATGCTTTTTAACACTCCCCTACCCCATCACATCTCTGCTTCATCCTTAGTCTCAAATTGATTCATTGATATAGAATGCCGGTTTCTACTTCTCAAGGAGCCTTTCGCCAGTGACACCACTCCCCATTTGTAAGCTCTGGATCTAATACCTGGTTGCCTTGAGCTTCCATATTATACCAAGTATAATAGTCAGATTTCTTTTAAAAAGATCATTGTTTTCAACCTTGGGTCACAACCCCTGTGTGGGTCCCTAAAACCATTGGAAACCACAGATATAATTCATATTAGTAGCAAAATTACAGTTATGAAGTATCATTTGAAGATACTTTTATGGTTGAGGGTCACCACAACGTGAGGAACTGTATGAAAGGGCCGCAGCATTTAGGAAGGTTGAGAACCATTGCTATAGAAGAGCAAAACTGATAGAATGAATCTATGTATATTAAAAGAGGTTTTATTAAAGTGTCTTATAGACTGTGGTCTGGCTAGTTTGAAGATGGCTGTCTCCCTGTAGAAAGGCCAAGAATCCAATAGTTCTTCAGTCTACAAAGCTGTATATCTCAGCGGTCTATAACACATGTTGAAATCCCAAAGAAGGAATGCCTCAGCAATGGAATAGATGAAAATTCCAGCAAGAATGAGGACAAGCAGGCAAAAAGCCAAAGTTTCCTTCTTCCATGCCCTTTTATACAGACTGCTGTCAGAAAGTGTGCCCCAGATCTATGGCAGGTCTTCAGGCCTCTTAATAATGAAAAACCTCAGGCTGGAGAGGTGGCTCTGTCAGCAAAGTGCTTTTCTTTCCTCATGCTTGTAAAGTCAACACTGGAAGAGAAAGGCAGGAGGGTCCAAGCCGTGATAGACCATGTCTCAAAAGGCAGGCTGGTTAGCATCTCAATAATGATACCCAAGATTGACCTCTGTCTTATACACACCAATGCACACGCGCACACGCACACAAAATGTTGTGAGTATTGCCCCCAAAGACAAGTCATTAACAAGCTCAAGTTTTTAATTTTGAAAATAGAAAAATAGGGGCCCATGAGATGTGTAAAGGTGCTTACCTCCATGACTATTCTTTGATACCTGGGACCCATATAGTGGAAGAAAAGAACAAACTTCCACAAATTGTCTTCTGATCTTCACACATGTGTTATGTTGTGCATGTGTGTGTGCACGGATGGATGGATGGATAATTTTAAAAATAAAACCTAGTTGCCAGGCAGGGGTGGTACATGCCTTTAATCCCAATACTTGGGAGGCAGAGACTAGCCTGGTCTACAGAGCAAGAACCAAGACAGGCTCCAAAAGCTACACAGAGAAACCCTGTCTCAAAAAAAAAAAAAAAACAAATAAAATAAATCGAAAAGTAAAACCTAGTAATTTTTGTTAAAATGATATTTTAAGAATAAATCCTGGCTAGGCGGTGGTGGCGCACGCCTTTAATCCCAGCACTGGGGAGGCAGAGGCAGGCGGATCTCTGTGAGTTCGAGGCTGGGCTGGACCAACAGCCTCCAAAACAATACAGAGAAACCCTGTCTCGTAAAAACCAAAAAAAAAAAAAAAAAAAAAAAACCAAATCCTGTTCTTTTAGAAGAATGGCTATTGTCTTCTAAGTGTGTCTGATACTTTGATTTTTTTATTATTAATTTTTATTTAATGTTCATTTGTGTCTTTCCTGCATGTCTGTGTAAGGATACCAGAAGCCCTGGAACTGGAGTTTACAGACAGGTGTGAGTTGCCGTGTGGGACTGAACCCAGGTCTTCCAGAAGAGCAGTCAATGCTCTTAACCAATGAGCCATCTCTCCAGCCCCTAAAGTGTGTAGCCCAGGCTGGCCTCAGACTCGTGATCCTCCTACCTCCACCTCCTTCAGCAAATCCTCCCAGCATGCACCACCACAACTGACTACTTTGATTTTTGTTGTAGGTATATTTGTTGGATAACTATTTGAGATGCAACATAGACATCGTATTAATGTAACTTAAATGATGTATTTTTATAGTATACCTCCTTTTTCCTCAGAGATCTCCTACATCTTGGCACTTGTCCAGGCCTCAGCACAGCCTGATTCCTTGCACTGGTCCGTGGATGTCTATAAAGCAGATACCCAAAATATTAATTTTCAAAATAATAGTCTATGGATATGATTTTAGCTCTATGCCCTTTATGGTCATACACTACTACTATAGAATAAGCCAAATGATAATGCTAAGATTATATCTCAATATAAAATGGCCCTTCTGAAACTCCAGGAAAAATGTCTAGTCTATACATTGGTCAGAGAAGGAAAAAGCTCTGCCAGTATTGTTCAAGTTAAAAGAACAGAGAGGATTCAGGCCCATGAGGATATGTGTTCTCACCTCTAAGCACAGTGGAAGGATACAATCCATTGATAGCATAACTTGCCTTATTAATTGAAAGGATGGAATCCACCAGATGTAGCCCAAGCCAGCAGAGAGTTGGGTGACTAAGCAACAGCAAACAGACCATATTGAGCGAGCCAGAATCCAGTCTCCAAGTCATTTATTTCAGCCAGTGACAGTACATGTAAACTCCTGTGCCTCCACAGTGATTGATGGTTTAATATCATATATAATTTTTTTAATGAAGGAAAACCATTTAAATATGTTACCATTTGCACTGGTATTCTCCTATGTACATAACTGCATTTAATCATTATGGGGATTGTTTTTATACTTGTGTAATTTGTATCCACGAAATAACTGTCAAAACCATCTCATGCTGTTGCTGGAAATGGTACAGTGTGCTTCATACTCGAATAGATTCATTCTTCCCTGCACATAATTAAGAGTGTTGGAGCTTTCACTGCCACCACATAGGAATTCCATGTTTACATTTCAGAGAATGAAAAATAAGCCACAGTATGTTTACAGGTTCTTGTTTTCTGAGGCAATGATATTTAAGTGCCTTAGTTTTGTACCAGTATATGATTTGAAGAGTTTGATTTTAAGACTTTTAATATTAAAATACATAATAAAATTTTATTATCTAATTACAAGAGGGTTTAGCCTCTTATTAAAGTTGCTAAATCAGGCCTATATTAGCATTATAATGGCACAGTTTGACATGGAATACTCAAAAGTCAAGTTCAAAGGGGGGGGCTGAGTTGTTGGGGGGGGTCTTTTTCCCTTACCCCTCACACAAAATAACAAGGATGAAATGCATGTATGGAAGCAAACAAGGAGCAATTTGGGATGCTAGAGAAGGAGTAGAGGTGTCAGCCCAGGATGGTACCCTTAGGCAAGGCAGCTGGTATATGTAGCCTTTTGTTTATCTGCTACTGGTTTATGTAGCCTTTAGGCCGGCACCAGAAACAATCACTCCTACAGGGTCAGCTGCTGGTCAGAAGCAAAGTAAGAAAAGATTTTGCTTCCAAACACAGCAGCCATAATTTCTGTACAGCTGGCACCTGCTACTGGTGCACAGCGTGAAGGTGAAAGGTCAAAGAGGCAGTTGTTCAAAACTCAAGGATGGCTTAAAGGGACTTGTAGATTAATCTGCTTTATTAACTTCTGTATATTAGATAACTATTGCTGTGAATGACAGTACATCTTTTTGAATAAGTCACATCTCTTTCTCTTTTAAATTAGCTTTTGAGTAATGAATATTAAATAGAAAGCATTTCAAGAGTAATTAAATGAAAACAGAATGATGTCATTTTACAGTTTTGTTTGTGTGTTTATAAAATAGGGGTATTATGCTTTCCAAGCATTATGCTTTTTTAACCCTTTAAAAAAAGAAGAAGAAGGAAAAAGAAAAGTAGTCAGCTTTCATAAAGAAGAAATTAGAGTAAGCAGGACAGCCATGTGTCTGTTAGTCTTTGTCTTTAAACTGAGAAAAGATGATGTCTCCAGTGCCTTAAGTCATTGGGTGCCAGTGGCTGGCTTTGACATTCCCAGGGGCTCCAAATGTTTTCCTTATGAATTAAAGTGACTGCAATCTGTCATCGTTCTTTTATCTGCAGTTTAGCACAGTCAGTTCTGCTATTGGTCTGCAGCAAATGTTCTCAGAATAGTAAAGGAGTTGTGAAAAGTCGACAACAGGCATTCCTTTTCTTTCACACTAATGTAAAGCAGATAGGGAATAATTTTTAAGGGGAACCACACGGCTTTATGCAGACTTAGCCCAGTAATAATTAGGCAAACTCTGTAATAGCCTCTCGCCCTATTCTGGTGAGATAGTTTTTATCCTCTTCATGGTTAGTGATGTGCATAATTAGCTATCTGTAAGTTAAAACAGAAAGTACTCAGTAATTGTATCCTTTCAAAACCTCTACAAAAAAGAAGTCACTATAGAGATTTCCCATAGGTTAAGTACTGATATAACTCTGGGAAGGTTTTAAACAAACTCTTCAAAAGGGGTAACTTTGTCCGTTTACTGACAGTGATTGTTCATCTTTGTTGTTTGTTTTAAGGCTTCTCGTAAAATGAAAGTATTATAGAGAACATGTGTGTTTCATGATAAGAGAGCACAGATAGCAGCATTCATTATATTTCACAAAGAAAACTGCACCAAGTTTTTATACGAGTGTCATCTGAGCAGTGTTACTCTGAAATACTAAAATCATCTCCTTAACTCCACGGGTGCATCACCCAAAGTAGAGCCTTCTGACCTCTGCTTCAAGATTGGCCTTGTTATCACCCTACCAGAGCCCTTTTGTTCTGTGGCTTGCTGGGATCTAAAAATTCGCTGTGGACTGAGCATATCAGACTCCTCCAATTCTGTGCTGCGTGTGAGGCAGACATACACAAATGCTGGATATTTGTATTCAAGTGTGGGTTTGCAAACATGCTTCTATTTAAACCTCTTAACACTGAAGTACTTGTATAACCATTTTATTGTCTAAACACTGTCGTTGAGACTCTGTGGTGTTAGGTAGTCCATTCGGTATCTGCAGCTAATAAACCGCAGAGCTTGTGCCACAGCACAATCCCCAGCTGAGCTGAGAACTCCTTTCCATTTGTTTGTTTGGTTGTTGTTGTTGTTTGAGACTGGGTTTCTCTCTGTCGTGGAACTCAAGAGATCCACACCTGCCTCTGCCTCCTGCGTGCTGGGACTAAAGATGTGCTCCATAAAGTATCAACACTTGACTCAGCCCATGTCACTTAACATCTTCTTTCCTGGGTTTATTTGTTTTGTTTGCATTGCTGGAACCAAACCCAGAGTCTCACAAATGCCAGACAAGTTCTGTCCTACTGAGCCCCACCCCAGTTCTTCCTTCATAGATTTAGAAGCGGCATTTAGGTGATAGTAAACCTTTAAGTCTCACATAGGTTGAACACTTACGAAAAAGCCAAAGCACCCATTCCTTGCCATATGCTTAGAGCAATAGCTGGTCTGCAAGGAGAAAAGAAGGAAATGGGTAAGAGGTTCTCAATGAAAGACTAAACAGCCGTGGTGGAATCACAGAGATGAAGACAGATCTCAGTGGACACCTTGTCTTGTCTAGAGAGGTCTGGCTCTTTTGCCTAGTCAAGAAACAATTCATTGTAGACTTGTAATCTTTTAAATATCTCTGTCCTCACATATTGAACTTGTGAGGACTCAATGAACCAATGACTAATAGATTCACCTAATACAAGATATCCAACAAATAATGTGACTTTGTGTTTGATACACAGCTACCACTAACCTTGGTTTGATGTTATTGATTGACCTTGAGAAAATACCTGCTATTTATAAATATCCTTTCTATGTGAGTCTAAGCCTGAGACTTATAAGACCATTTTATTTTGAGGCCTGTGACATCAGGCCGATTGTCAAGGTCTGCAGGTGTGCCTGTGAGCTTTTCGCTTTTAGAGTTCTCTCTGTGATGAGCACTCTCAGATCACACTGGGATGAGTGAAGAGATAGGAAGGGATAGGTTAGATTCTTGACCCAACATAGCTCTTTTCTTCACTTATTCCTCCTCCGTGTTTTAGGCACCTCCTTGGAGTGGCAAGAATTGAATACTAGTACATTACTGTCACATCTAAAATCTATTGGAATTCTCATAGCAACAGTAATGGGTGTGGATTCCTTAAACCTGGAAGGATGGGTACATCAAGAGTAAACTGTGGGAGAAATGTACAGAGACTGGGACTTGAAAGAACTTGTTCAAAGTTGTACAGCCATAGTAGTGCCTGATGCCATGGTGATGTGTTTGTGTCCCCACACAGATTTGTGTCATTAGAAACTTGGTTCCAGACTGATACCTGGGAAACCAGCATAGAACTATTCCAGACCCCCTGAACATGTATGTCAGTTTGGAGGTCTGGTTAATCTATGGGGCCTCTGGTAGTAGATCAGTATTTATCGCTAGTACACGAATTGACTTTGGGAGCCCACTCCACACAGAGGAATACTCTCTCAGTCTAGACATACGGGGGAGAGTCTAGACCCTGCTCCAAATGATATGACAGACTTTGACTATCCCCCCCCCATGAAAGGCATCACCCTCCCTGGGGAGCAGAAAGGGGATGGGATAGGGGGCCGGTGGGATAGGCAGAGTTGGAGGGGAAGGAGAAGGAACTGGGATTGACATGTAAAACAAGCTTGTTTCTAATTTAAATTTTTTAAAAAGGGTGGTGATAATGAAAGAAGGGCCTTAGATTATCTGACCCATGAAGTAGTCTGGGGCAAGTCAGGTCCTCCCTCTCTGCTTTCTGCTTAAGATGTGATCCCTCCTCTGTATGTGCCTACTAAGTGGTACCATCTGCCATTGAGCTTTCACCAGAGTCTGAACCAGTAGAACCCAGTCTTTATGGGAGAATGAAAACCTCCAAAACAATAGTTTCAGTAAGCCCCTTTTCTTTATAAATAGCTTTCCTTAGGTATTTTATTAAAATGTTGAATGTAAATCAGTGTTTCTCAGGCTGTGACTCTCAACCCCTGAGTGGTCAAACAACCCTTCACGGGGTCACATAAGACCATTGGAAAACACAGATATTTACAGTTATGAAGTATCAATGAAATTGGTTTTATGGTTTGGGGTCATCACAACGTGAGGAACTATATTAAAGGGTCTCAGTATTAGGAAGGTTGAGGACCACTAGTCTTGACAGTAGGTAGAATTGCTTGTCCCTAGATCTCACCCAGTTTTAGCCACGCAAAAGCTTTCCGGGGCTAGGCAGTGGTTGTGCACACCTTTAATCCCAACACTCAGGAGGCAGAGGCAGGTGGATCTCTGAGTGTGAGGCCAGCCTGGTCCTACAGAGCTAGTTCCAGGACAGCCAGAGCTACACAGAGAAACCCTGTCTCAATACACCAAAAGAAAATCTTCCCAGGGCCTTAATATACCATTCCTTTCTTACCATTTTTTTCTTACACATCTGCCCTTGTCCAAGGGAGACAGACAAGATTTCTCCTGCTTTTATTTCTCTGAGTGAAAAGGAAGGAGACACCTTGAAGTTTCTTGAAGGATGGCAGAGTTGCCAGAATGTGAGGGGTGGCCCAGTGTGACATACTTGTTTTACATTGATAACTGGTTTTCAGACACTTGCAAGTTTTTCTGTGATTCCCAAAGTATATCAGTGTGGCAAAATCTGAGGCTAACCTTCATATTCACTTGCCTATTGACTCAGTCAGTTCAACCAGCAGCAGCTGTCGATGGAGACAAGTTCAGATAGTATATAAAGGAAGTCTTGTTTGTCTGCAGTCTCCTCACCTTTTGTGAGTTAACCCTGCCCCCATGTGCTCATGCAACCCCTAAGAACTCTTGCCATGAATTCTGTGTGCCTTGTCATGCTTGGAGGATATACTTGGTCTTGGGCTCCTGAAACTCCATCTTCATTTCATACCTTTTCTTTGAAAACATTCTATTTAGTGAGGACTTGTATACCATGTGTCCTTGGAATCATTTGCCTCTTTGAGAATCATACCACTCTATAGAGAATTCCCATGGTAGTTGAATTGGCTTCTAGGATCAGTTGGCCAAGCCACTCATGGCCTAGACTTCCCAAGACTCAGTCTTAAGAGTCTCTCCCATTGTTCCCTCAGTGTCCTCCATCACATGGACGTGGGTACCAAAGAAAAACACCTCAGTATATACTTCCTGATGGTCCTGTGAGTCAGGTGAAATAATGCACCACCCTGAAAGATAGCAATAGAAAGGGCCAAGCTTGAAGAGAAGTGGCCTGGGCCCCAAGGCAGATCACTGTAAGAAACACCCAAAGCAAGAGCTCTGTTAATGCCTGTACTTAATGTGGCCTCTCAGTTCAGATGGACAAAGCAGCTCCACTCAGCAGCAATTAGAGATAAGTGCATTCGGGATGATTTCTCCAAGATTAGAAGGAACAGCTTGATGGGTGGACCATAAGAGATTAATAAATACATGAGCTCCTCAAGGCCTGTTATGGTTGACTATGAAATGACCTCCACAGGGCCATGTGCTCACTACCTATTCCCTAATGATGGCACTATTTTGGGGGTTCTTGGAAATTTAGCAGGTAAGTCCTAACTGCAGGACATAGATCACAAGCAGCTGGTCCTTGGGTGTGTCTTATACTCGGCCCGTCCCTGTCACAATGTTTCCTGACCACTGTGAGATTGGAACCTCCTGAACCACACGGTGTTCTGCCCAGGCCCTGAGTCCAAGACACCATCAACTGAGTCCTCTGGAGCCATGAGTCAGAATAAATCATTGCTCCTTTAAGTTGTGTGTGTCAGAGCAGTTTGGACACAGTGATAGGACGCTAGCTAATGTAAGACCACATTTTATTCAGCTCTGACCAGAAGTGTTTGACACGTAAGAGGCCAGTGATCCTTTGAGCAGCGATTAGGTGTGGGACAAAAAAGGAAGGGGAAGAGAAGAAAAGTGGTGTGAAGAAGAACCTGGTATCAGCAGGTTCATAGTGTGTGCTGCATGTGTTCATGGAGTGCTAACTAGTGAGAGCGTGTGCTGCTGAGCCTTGTGGAGATGAAGGAGCCATCGTCCCTACAGAGGCCCAGGCCATTTTGGAAACTGTAGAAGTTCCATTCTGGGTGCATTATGTACTCTTATCCCACAGAGGAAGAGAGCCTTCCCTCCCCACCGTCACCCCTCCCCCATTGCTCTCCTCAGCTCCCCTGCATTAGAGAGAGGCAGGAGACAAATTGACAGAAATCTGGAGGGAAGTAACTCGAGTGATTTAGGAGAATGGAAGGGCTGGCTTATAGGGCCAGATTAAAGAAGCTAAATATGTATAGCTTGCCTAAGTGACAACTAAATGGGGCATTTGATAAGTCTATAAATACTTGGAAGATGTAAATGCCAGGAGGAAAGGGAATTACTTAGCATGGCACAATGGGGTATTGGCATAATGGGGTAATATTAAGAAAGGGAAGATGAAGGTTGAACATCAATAAAAAGCTTCCTGACAAGAAGAACCATTCCTGACAGGGGACACTATTAGGTTATATACTGTGGGCCAAGGGAAAGAATGTCAGTGCCCTTCCTCAGAGCACTGGCCCCAGAGCCAGCAAGGTAGGAGATGATGAGAAGTCTCCTAACTGAGTCACAGAAGCCAAACAAGTGACCTCTGGCTTGGTCTCCCTGTCTCAGAGAGCAAGCTGCTGCGGCTGTGCCAGTGGTCCATGCTACATCACTGCCAGAGGTTGTCATTCACTTGTAATGACACTCGTTTTCCTACAGGATAGAAATCTGCTTTCTCTTGCAAACACCAGTAGGCCCTTCACCAGATCCAACTCTTGCCTCGGGTAGCAGCTTCCCTCTGTTAGCTGCCTCCTCTAACTCATGCACACTCCCTCAGAGTGCGTGCCATTGCTTCCCAGCACTGCTGCACACCTTTGCTCTCATTCTCCCTTCTCTGTTGACAGCCTGTCAGAATGCTTGCTCTCTACAGCAGACAGATGCCCCCTTCTCTGAAGCCTCCCTCCCTCCCTGCCCTAGTCCCACCCCACCCCTGCCTGGCCCCAGCCACACCCCAGTAGAGTTGGGACTCCTCCTCTGGCCTCTCAAAGCCTCCTGTGTGGGCTAGTTTGCAGCACTTATGTACTATACTGTGACTCTCCTCCCTACTACACAAGTCTTTGAGAACTGACACTGGCTTGTTCACCTCTATCCCCATGTCTCAAAGCCTGGTCAAGCTATGATGTCAGCAGATAATGGAGTAAATCAAGGAAGGAAGTTCTGTTCTCCACTCTTGGTTTTCTCCCATGCCTTGGGCCCATGCATTTATTGAGGGAAAAGAGCTCCCAGCTCTCAGCATCTCCCCAGGGGTCTCTCAGGTGGTACATTGGATGCCATTTAGACAACTATAGATTAAAAACCCCTCCTTGTTCATGTCTTGTCTAGAAAGCTATGTTGTTGAGACTTCATGGATGTAGCTTCCTTGACATTTCTAGGAAATGCAGGATGACACCAGTACACATGCTAACATAGAAAGCTGAAATCTCACAGGGACCCAATCCTAGACAAAGAACAACAAGAAATAAATGCTGAGAGCAAAAGGAATAGTCTCCCTCAGGGAAGAGACCCCAGTCGGTTATCTAGGACCAAGTGATCAGCCCTGAAAGCGAATACATACAAATTACATTATAGGGACTGAGCAGGTTGTATTTGTATTTAGGGGTGTGTATGTGTGGGTGTATGTGTACAAAGACAAGCCGTCCATGAATTTGAGACAGAGCAATGGAGAAACTAAATGGGAGAGATTGGAGGAAGGAAAGGGGGAAATCATATAGTTGTATTTTAATTTCAAAATATAAGTAGTTAGAAGGAAAAAGAACCTCAAGCCTGAAAAAAGCAAAATGCCCCCACTTTGGCTTCAGTGTAAATACGAGGCTAACTCTTAACAGAAAAAAAAAATGCCTTAAACACATTTTCCCCATATGAAAACATTTTTGAAATAAGTAACATAATCCTTCACTGGTGACTGGAAATCTTTGGGGCCATCTAACCCAATCTCTTCAGGAAATAGGGAGAATGTACCGTCAGCTGAGATGCAGAGAAATTGTATGGCTCCTCTGTAGGGCAGTAGCTCTTTAGTCATGCATCTGTTGTCCTGTTGTGAACTGTGATCCTCATCGGGGAATGCTGTGGTGACTGGTCAACAAAGTAGCGTGCTTTTTCCCACTGCTTTGATGTGGGTGGCCAGAGTCAGCGCTGTATCACCACAGCCCTAGGCTTGTGCCCGCTGACTAGGCTCAGTTTCACTGCTGCGTGTTCCCAGGTAGTGATTTGTGTGGTTGAACTAAACAGCACCCCCCTCACCAGAAGCAGCGCTTCCGTCATCATCTGGCACTGCTTCTCTCTGTTGAGTCTTGAATCCATACACATGTTCTTAGAGTTCTGAATCTGTCTATGGCTTGGGGTTCCAGTTTTCTTCCTTAGGCGGAATGCTTTGACTGGGAAGAACGAGTTGAGGGTCCTTCTGGCTGCTGTTGCAGGCTTGTTCTTCTTCACTGTCTCTCTGGTGAGTTCTCACAGAGGCTAAGCTTGCTGCCTGGCCTCTGCACCTGCTCTAATCCCTCTCTGCACAGCCTTGTCACTACTGCTCTGAACGGCAGACCCCATCTGATGGCTACTCTCTATGTACTAGCCCAAACTCATATCTGTATTGAACATAGCACAAAGGGTCTTAAATAGCCTGGGCCTGGGCCAGGGCTCCTCGCCCTCAGCTTCTCCAAACCTTCTGTACAAGGACTGTTCATTCTTCAAACTTGCCAAACATTTGCTGTGTCCTGGAGGTTTTCTCATTTCATTTCCTCCCCTAATGTATCTGTGTTTCCAGGTGAGGCTGTATGCAGCTGCTGGTACTCAGCTGCCCTGTGCAGATAGGCTACCCTTTGTAGTCAGTCAGAGGCTGGTGTAGGCCATTAGGGGTTCTCAAATGTGGCTCCATGTTAGTCATCCAGGTTCTACTATGAACTAGAAATAAGTGTCACTTGAAGGAAAACTAAGGGGAATGACAGATCTTCCCAACATTCCTAACCATGGGCAATTTAGAGGGTGTTTTTCACAGGTAATGCTCAATGTTAACATCAAATTGAAACAATTCTATTTGATATTGGCAAGGTGAGAGATAGACAGAGACACAGAGAGAGAATACCAACCCAAATAGTGCTGAGTGGCAAGCCCTGCAGCCTCCAGTACCCCAGGTTTTCTGGTTTAATGTAGCAAGCTGCTTTATGAGATCTGCAGCCACTTGAAATATGATTTACTACATGTAAAAAGTTTCAGATGGATAATGAAGATTCAGGATTGAGACTCACACTGTAGTGTAGTCAATTTTCTTGCTGTTGCTCTCCAGTACATCTCTGCCATTGAAATGAATAATTTATTATAATTTATTTCAACCCTGGAAAATAAAACTGTTTTCCTTGTGATGTGTGCTGTAGCATTCAGAATAAACACATTGCATACAGTACTCTCAATTAATTAATCCTGAAGTCTCATTCTTACTTGACCTTCTCATAAGCTGGGAGACTGGCAGGTGATTCTTTCCCCCCAATAAGCCATGATTAAAATGAATGTTTTGAGAAGTAGGGGTAAAGTTAGCAATGGAGAAAATTGAAAGACCAGCAAAGCAAGGTTGTGTTTTTTCTTAGATTTTACATTCAATGCAAGAGTCTTTAAATACTCTAGACAATTCATCACTTAGAGCAGAAGCATCCCTTAACTCTCTGTGAGGGGGGCTAAGGAGGGCACTTCCACTTCCATGTGGATGGAGCAAGTGCTGCTCATTTGTGACCAGAGCTGCATGAGCTTACTGGACCTGAGGTGTCACTGAAGCACTTGTCCCCTCAGTTCTAGACCAAGGCTAACACTGTATAAAGGCCAAGAAGACAGGACTCCCAGATGGCCTCCAGGGAGACAGGCCACCCCTAATTGATTGCAGGCTTGTTCTTCCGAAGAGGAGGCTCACCTCATCTCCCGTTTCATTTAATTATTTTTCATTTTAAATGCTAAATACTTCAATTGTGAGGCTGCAAAAACAGTATTAGTGTATAGAGATTGCTTGATATGTGCAGATATTTTAAACTTAATGTAACTTATATGGTAGGCCTCAGTTAATCTGGAGGGGCTGAGAAATATAACAAAATATGTGCTTATTTATCCACTATGTTCATTTTTCATAGCATCTACTAATATCACAAAGAAAGATGGCAGATGAAGGGAACAATTGATTCTCTTTCCCTAAAGACGTCTAGCATCTAATTTGAGCAGGATCACATTTCAATATCTGCTGTTCATGTGGCCTCGGGAACAGCACTCAGTAATGACAGAAATTCCCTTCCTTCCATCCACTGAAAACCTGGAAGCATTTCCTCCTTCAGCTGTGCTCCATCTCCCGGAGCCTGAGCCTCTAGCTGGGGCAGGTGCTCTGGAGAAACTGCTATAGAGAGAGGGAGATTTCTTTACTTTCTCAAATCCTGTGTATTATTTATTCAGGCAGTTATGGGGTGGGGTGCCTCGCCTTGTTTTGTTTTGTTTGTTATTTTTGTTATTGATAAGGTCAGCCTTCCTCTCCTCTCTCATTGGCCTTCTGAAAGGCTGGTGCATTCCCCAGGCACAGGGTAGCTCTTAAGAGTTGGCTGCATTTATTATTAGTTGTTCCTCAGAGCATCACCAGTGTAATGCCGCAGTCCGAACAGGGTAGCTTGGCTGGGATGCAGAGGAGCACACACAGCAGCCTGTCCTGCACTGTGCCCTTGCTTGTTCTTTCTGGTCCCCCCTGAGCCCTTGAGGGCTAGGGCACAGGGATACGCTCTCTGCTCTCTCGCTCTTTGGCCTGGCTTTGCTAACCCTCCTCTGTGTTAACCACAGGCCCGTTTTCCACTTGCCTTACGAGCAAAGGAACAGGGAAGACAGAGCTGGAGTTCCCTAAATAGACAGAGAATCTGGTCCCTACAGGACCAGTGCTCATCCTCTCAGACCTGGTTTTTCTTTGGAATACAAATGGGGACAAGATGGGAATCTTAGTTTTGTTTCGTTTATTTCTTATCACTTTGAAGAACATATGTTAGTTACAGTATTCAATTCTGAATTGCTAGTGCTAGCAACAGAAGCATTTGCTTTATAGGAAGTATTACAACCTTGAGAAAATTAGCCCAATGTACTGATTTCTATGGTGTTAGTTTGAATTATGGTACAAGGAGAATCATTTCCCATGAGATGTTCAGTGTATCCACTTCCAGAGATGTCCTTAACTTTGCTATCGTTCACTTTCAGTCTGTAACTATACTTAACTAAACTCGTGGGAAGGGAAGCGGGAAAGGTTTGCTGAAAGAAAGCTTTTTAGAAGCCATGCCCTGGATTCTAATCATGGGACTCGGTAGCCACATGACTCAGCAGCCAGAAGTCACCAGAGCAGACAACGGTGACATGTCCAGGAGGACACTGAGGGTGGAAGAGTGAGTCTTTGCTGTCAGTCCTCTAGAAGTCTGCAGTAGGAACCAGTCATGGCCAGGGTGTTCTGCGGCTCAGAGCAGCCTGAGGGGTGGTGGCCACAGGCTGACACAGTGAATTCAGGCAGACCTTTGCATATGACTTGAATTAGCCTTTGCCTCCTAGCAGCACCTTGACCTCAGGCCCTTAGTGCATACAAATGCCAGATAGAAGATGATCTCCACAGGGTTAGAAGGGGATGGAGATGTGCAAGTGCTTGGCAGTATGCTGAGCACCCAAGCAGGCTCCATAAACAATGGAGCACAAGGCACATCTTACTGCTGAGTGCAAGTTCTTAAAAATGGTGATGCCGCCAGGCGGTGGTGGCGCACGCCTTTAATCCCAGCACTCGGGAGGCAGAGCCTGGTCTCGAACTCTGTGAGACCAGGCTGGACCAACAGCCTCCAAAACAATACAGAGAAACCCTGTCTCGTAAAAACAAACAAACAAAAAAATGGTGATGCCTCAGACTTCGGCCTGTGTAACCTGAAAACCCCCAGCCACAGCCCTTCCTGGAATCCTGGCTTAGAGTTCTCAGTCTGTTTTCAAAAACAAGATCCTTGGAAATGATCTTATAGTTTAGATGTTTAGCCATTTCATATGTTAGCCTTAAATTAAGGTCAGAAGTTCAGTTTTCTGTACAGTGCTCTTCACTTCAAGTGTGCATTCACTGTCTTAGCAGGAAAGTACCCAACATAAGCTAAGCTAGCACTTGTCTTATTGTGTTTCAGCAAACAATAGAGCAGGAACAGCTGGCGTGAGAGAATCTCTTCAGTGACTGCCTGGGGGGGGGTAGGATCTGCTCTGTTCTGTACTTGTGTCTCACAGCCTTGTCAGGGAGCATGAACCAAGATCGTACATCATCACTTCTCCTTCTGGGTCACACACTTGTAATTTGGTGCTTAGATGTCTTTACGTAGTTGCAACAGAGCATTCTTCATTCAAATCCATGCAAATACCCCAGAGAAGCAAATGGGGGAACTTTCTGGCATACTCCTTGCTCAGGGTTATTGTTTGGACTACAACCCTGCATGAAGTTAGATAACTTTGAGGACACCATAGTAATCCCCTTCACCTGTCTAAGCAAGACAGGAGTTGGTATTCTTCCTTGATCCATGCAATTCCATTGTCTTAGACCAGAGGGAAGCTACAGTTGCAATATGGGACCATTATATTAAAGCTTACTGTGTGGCAAGCACAAGCCAGATGTTCGGTTTGTGCATAGGAACTCATTTCTCTCAGCATCCTTTCACATCAGCTGTCACAGTCCCTGCTTTGTAACTGAGGACATAAAGGCAAATGCCACGGGTTATATAGCAGGACCAGACTTGGGCTCAGTTCTGAGTCTAATGCCTGTGACTACCACATCACCGAACAAAATTCCAACCAAAATCTGTAAGAAGGGGGAACCAAGAGAGAACTGAGAAATCAAGTGAAGTAATGTAGAGTATGATTTTCCTAAGTAGACATCTCCCCTTCCTAGATAGTCCCATCCCTGCTTTGACAAAGCAGCTACTTAGGATAACATGAGTGGATAACCTGTATGGTTTGGGGTACAGGCCAAAGTGGGTTTAAAGTGACCTTCCACTCATCCCTAAAGCAGTGTTGGGAGTGAGCAGACGTTGGAGAACTAGATGCCCAGCTATTGCACCAAGTACTCATGGTACCTGGTGACAGAATGTGGGCTGGTAGATGCAGAGCCAAGATCACTCCTCTCAGGGTTGACTCATGGTGCTCTTGATCTCGGAGAGACCCATCTAAACCTCACGCTACCTGTAAGGGTCAGGGACTGTACTTCAGCACTGCACCCAGTATTCCTCCTTAGGTGGGAAGGAGAACTCAGATTCCAGAGAAATCTGCCCCGTTGGTCGGACTGTTACACCACTACTCTAAGATTATTAGAAAAAATAATTCTGGAAATTGGCTGCCGCATCAATGCCATTTAAGAAGATTACTTGGTACTTTACATATTTCCAGAAAAGTAAAAAAGAAAAAAATCTTCCATTTTTGCCAACTTTATTTTTAGAAAAGTATTTTATTCAAACATCCCCTTACTTATTACAGACATAAATACATGCATTCAGACAAATGAATACACGAGAGGACTGTATAAAGTAATTGGCACATCACTCCAGGATGCTTTGTCAGTTACTGGAAGAATTTGGTGCCTCTAACTTTAATCTTTTCCATTAAAATATCCATTCTGCTTCAGATTGTGAAGCCCATAATATTTTAGACTGTCTCCATGGATCTGTTAGTTTTGCTTGACAATTTAATTTGTGCTCTATGACTTTGGGTAGCTTGCTAGATTGTTCATGGGAACTTGTGATCTACAAAGGATACCAGGCATGGAGTTCTACCCTCTCCAGAGAGACTGGACATGCAGTGTTTGTGTTTTTACATAGATTGGCAGGTTCCATTTGTAACCATCCTAATCATTGTGATGGTGAAGGGAATGGCAGCTGCCAAGAGCTGCAGAGATGCGCATTACTGTTGTGATGGTATGCCTGCAGTGTCTATAGGATATATGCTTTGCAACCGTTTCCAAACACCATCTCATTTAATTCTCAAAGCTTCCTTGGGCTGGATTATTTCTCTTTTCAGAGCTAATGAAAACAGATACAGCCAGAACAGTTCAGTTACTTGCCAGAAATCACAGGATAAATTAGATCACCAAAAACTTTTGCCAAGAGCAAGGAGATGGCTCAGTAGGTAAGCACTCGTGCAAACATGAGGACTAGAGTTCAGATCTCTAGCACCTGCATAAATGCATAAGTGCTTGATAAGTGTAGTGGCCCACCTCTAATTCCAGTACTCAAGAGGCAGGCAAGCTGACTGGCTGGATAGGCAGTATCTTCAAGCTGTGAGTTCATCCATAATTAACTTACTGCCTCAATAAGTGATATGGAGAGCATTTGAGGAAGACACCCAACTTCACCCTCACTATTACGCATGTAAATACACATACACACACACACACACACACACACACATTACACATACATGCTTATGCAAAAAAGAGAGGTTGCCAAATGATAACACCAAATGCATTCAGACAAACCAAGTCACAAAGCCTAGTTGGCATTTTGTTTGTGGGGTCTTACCATGTAATTGTCCTTTCATCTGTCCTCCCTTGGGCAGAAGAGCTCTAGAGCTATGGGAGCAGACAGGCTGCAGTGGGAGAACTAAGTCCACTTCACATCCATTTGCCTGGACTGTTGTATCAGCCTTACCCCTCACCTCCCACATGCTGTATCTCATACCAGGGCGCACATCACATGTCTCGCCTTGGCCGCAAGCACTTCACTTGCTATCTTGCCTTCAGAATGGAGTCTCTTACTGTTACAGAACCCACCATGCTTATTCCCACCTTCTTTTTCCTGTCTACTTATGATGAACTCCTTAGATGTTACCTGCCCCCATGGCATCTCCCTGGCTGCCCTTGAAAAGATTAGTCATTCTTCTACCCCAACCCTCCACAGGCTTGGTGACTTCTCTAGCAAGCTTTGAGGCCCTAGGTAAGAGACTGGTGGATGTCTATATCCTATTATCTCTTCTATGTACCTCACAAACTTGGAAGTTAAGAGCATGGAGAAGTGTGTACATGTAGCATTGAGTGAGCAATTAGTAAGGAAGAATGGGTTTAAAAACAACAGTCTGAGCTAGCAGGAAACGTGCCATTCCAGGGTCACCTGGAAAGTGTTTCATTCCACTCAGTGATGAGCTACAGAGAGATGTCCCTTCATAGCAGGAGCTGTTAGGTGAGGTGAGGAGCAGACAGGAAGGTGGGCATTTGTGTGGTGCTTAGCACAGAGCAAAGCATATAAGGCTTGAAAAGCAGAGACAACCTCCTGGCTCTGGCCTCTGACTTCTAAGAAGGTGCTCACCAAGCTTTAATGGTAAAAGTCTTCCTTTGGGGAGATTGCCCAGAGTTTGTGTAACCCTCTAGGCTCCAGAATGAGAGCCGACTGTCCAGGAAAAGCCCCTCTGTCATCAGAGAGGTGGAAGGAGTGCATAGAGAGTCTGGGATTCAAGCAGGATCTAAGTCAAGGGTCCAGATTCTCACATGACTCTGTCTTCTAGATGATGTCTGTCCTTCTGAACACCATTGTCTTTGAAGACTGTCGGAACCAGTGGTCAGTATCCAGGCCTCTCCTGGGGCTCATCCTGCTCAATGAGAAGGTGAGTGTGCTTACAGGAAGGGCCACAGGAGGAGGGAGAAGCTATTAGATTGAAGACCACGGAATAGAGGGCTAGGCCTTGACAACCCAGAATGCCTTTCCCCAAAGGCTTCAGGTCTTCAGTTAACAGAAGGCTCACACACCGCACTGTGTGTGTGGATTGCTGGGCAGTATTTCAGAGTCACTCTCACTTCCTTGCCATTCCAGGGGAATTCTGAGCAACAGCCCTTTTGCCTTCTCTTCCAGCCTCCTTTTATATCTAGGGACCCCAGACATGACCACAGGAGATGACAGCAGCAGCCCTTGAGGGATTGTGCATAGGGCCAGTGCTCCCTTCATCTGGGGAGCATGCAGCCCAGCCTCCTCAGTGCTCTGGCCATCCGACTGCCTCCCGAGCACCCTGGCTTCCTTTGGAACTCGCCCTGGCCTCTCAGCAGTCAGTAGAAACAGTGCATTACTGCTTGGGAGAATGAATTGTCTATACAATAAGATAGTACTGGGAAAAGACAGTGACATTAGAGGCAGCCGCATACATTAAAATTCAAACTAAAATCCCAGTCTTGGAAGGAAACTAATAGAAGAAGAAAATATATCAAAAAGAGAAGCGCTGTCTCATCACTCACCTGTGCTGAAGTATCCAATTTTAGCCACATTCAATAGCACTGTCATTCATCTTCCCTCGGTGTTATTGTGATTTAAATCCAAGCTCTATAAAAGAGAGCAGTTCTTTTAAAATGATTGAGAGGGAATAAGGGCAAATTCGGTGTTTAGAAAAAGCTTATGACATCACAATATTATACTTTACTGATGGAGGCAATATTTCATGGTTTAGGATGAAAAACTAATAATTTTCTATTTGGTGTGAGTCACTGCATCATTATAAAACGGAAAAATAAGTAGTTTTGTGCATTCCCAATCTTGTTCAGGAAGACATTGTGGTTTAAGTATAATGCCTCTGATATATAGTATTTAAGTATTAGTCTGACTACATATTAATTATGTGTGTTTTTTGATGTGAGCTGTTTTAATGTATGATGGAAATTAAATATCATACAGCTTAGGCTTGAAGAGATAAACATATGACTGGCAAAATGGTGCCTTTTGCTGAAATTCGGCTGTTTCCAGTGATTAGGAGCTCTGCTCAACATCAGAGTATATTTTTGTATTTAAGACCACAGACCCCAACACAAAAAAGGGGAGCTGAGCAGTTATTTGTGACCAGGTATGACAGATAAGTGTTCTTAGTGCCAGCAAGTGCTCCCAGAACTAAGCAGGCCCCTCTAGTGCCTGCCTCAACAGAGCAGACACATGATACTCAAAAGGACAAAGTTGGAACACAGCCCAGAGCTCTCTGAGAAGTCATTCACTGAAGCCAGAAAAGATGATGAGGTCAAAGGGGAGACCCTTGGCCTTGCCTTCAGTCACTCCAAGTGCTCTGTGGACATTGGGTTAAGTCCTCCTCAGCCTGGAACCCTTCTTCTTTCAGCCTTCCTATGACAAGTAGAGTTGCAACCAACAGAGGAGGCAATGATTCCATCAGGCTAAACAGTGACAATACAGCAATCACAGCAAGAGACTCTTAAGAGCAGGGGTAACACTAGGTACACCTAGAAATGCTTCTGCAGCTAAGGAGAGAAAGTTCAGTGTGGACCTGGGTGCAAACCCCTGAGCATCAGTGAGCACAAGTAGACCCCAGCCAGCCTGGCCTGGGAAGTACATTGCTACTTCCTTACTGCAAGGTTTGGAGTTGGAACCTGAGCCTGATGCTGCTCTGTCTCCCAACAGTATTTCAGTGAGCTTCGAGCAAGCCTGATAAACAGCCAGCCTCTCCCCAAGCAAGAAGTACTTGCCCAGTGCTTCAGGAACTTGATGGAAGGAGTGGAACAGAACCTGTCTGTCAAGAACAGAGACAGGTGAGCATTGCCCAGGGGATCTCTAGAGGGTATTCTAGGCTTACAGAAAATAATTGGACTACAGTTAGCACAGCTCATGGACTGATGCTACTTTTCTATTACACCTTCTGACAGACCCAAGTCAGTTCCGGTCCTTACATTTGACTGGGTAAAATAGATGCTGAGATTTTTAAAATATACCCTTTGCCCTTAAGCAGTTTATAATCCAACAGGAAAGAAGTGAAAAATAATTAATTGGAAAGAGCAAATGAAGCAGGGCTCACATTGTCCATGGAGATGAGGAAAGACTTTGGCCTTTGAACAAGCACAGGCCTCGGGGGCAGACAGAACCCAGTTAAATGTTATGCCTGCATCTGGAAGCTGTGTGACAGAAGGCAGCAACGTCTCTGCTGAGACTTTTCTACAGGAAGGAGCCCATGGTGGCATTGGTTGCGCTGTTTAAACAACAGAATGTGCTGGGCGGGGATGGTGCACGCCTTTATTCCCAGCACTCGAGAGGCAGAGGCAGGCAGATCTTCATGAGTTCGAGGCCGGCCTGGTCTACAGAGCAGTGCCAGGACAGTCAGGTACACAGAAAAATCCTGGCAAGGAGGAGGGGGACGACAGACAGTATGTCATAAGCATGGTTCCTAGGCCTGATTTCTTCCTCAGCCTGTCCTTTAAGAGTACCAATTATCATTGGCCAGTGTGATCTAACCAAACTCATCGCTATAAATGAATTCATTCATTCAGCTTGTAAAACTGCAGGCATTTGGAACCTGGGTAAACAAATTGTTCCAAGTCCCTGGCCTCGTGGAGCTTATACATCCTATTGGATGAGAAAGACAGTAGTCACTGATAAGGAAGAGAATGTGCTCAGGGAGAAAACTGCCCCCGCTGACCTTTCATCAAACACTCGAGCATTTATAGAACACACTGTCAGTTACCCAGTAGGCAGTGCATCCCAGGTATGAGCTGTGGTAATAAGACAAGGGCAGCTGGGGGCACAGACACCTTCCCTTGGCCGTTCATCCAACTCTTAAGTAATCCTCTCACATACAGAAAGGGACAACCTCAGAAGGCGGGCAAGGAGAGGTGGGACATTAAGTCACATTCCTGAGCTGCTCTGTGACATAGTACCAGCAATCCTCTTCGTCTCATGAAAGAACGGCAACGAAGACTGACTGTTGTTCTTGTGCCCAGCACTGTGTAGGGAGAATGTGTTCAGGCATTGTATCCTTGACTCGATAGAATTCCCTTAAGACGGTTAGTTACTTATATTAGGTACCAAGACAAGTGGTTATTCATTCAGTCTGCTTAGCTAGTAGTGGTAGAACCAAAATTTGGACCCAGGTGATCTAATCCAGTACCCCTTTTTAGGTTTTCTTAACAGTGTTATACAGCCTAGGCTAATCTCAAACTCACTATGTAGCCAAGGATAACTTATTATTACATTTATTGGGGGGTGTATCAGAGAACAGCTTGGCAGGAGCTGGTCCTCTCCTACCACCATGTGGGTCTCAGGCTTGGCAGTACCTGTGCTAACCTGCTGCACCTTCTCACCAGCCTCCAAGGATCCCCCATTTCCTAAGTGCTGGG
This sequence comes from Mesocricetus auratus, assembly GCF_017639785.1. Taxonomy (NCBI): domain Eukaryota; kingdom Metazoa; phylum Chordata; class Mammalia; order Rodentia; family Cricetidae; genus Mesocricetus; species Mesocricetus auratus. Next base: position 13,543,465 of record NW_024429191.1, on the reverse strand, counting down.
ATTACAGGCATAGGCCACCGTGCCCAGCTTATGTAGGGCTGGGAATCTAACTAAGGACTTCATGCATAGTGGCAAGTACACACATCAACTGTGCTTTCGTACTCTCTCCACATAGTGCCAGCTAGCCTCAACTCAAACTCATGGTCCCTCTGCCTCTGCTTTCTGAGTGTTGGCATTGCAGACGTAAGCTACCACATTCCACTGCCCCCCATTTTTCATTCACTAAATTATGTTTTAGTTGAAAATACTATTACCTACCTTTGGGAAGACATGTAATGACTAAAATAGTCATATGTGAGCTCAATCCAGTATTTGAGGTATAATGTAAAAAAAAATTATTTTTGGTTTTTTGAGACAGTGTTCCTCTGTAGCTTTGGAGGCTGTCCTGGAACTCACTCTGTAGACCAGGCTGGCCTCAGAACTCACAGAGATCTGCCCTCCTCTGCCTCCCGGCTTTAATGTTTTAGATAGTACAACCCCAGAGGCTCCCCATCAGAGTAGATTTGGCGGTGACTCTTGCCTTCAGGGGGAGGATGGTGCTGGTGACAGAAAGAGTGGTGGCACAGTGAACGCCCACTAAGGAGCACTTCCTGCAGGAGGGTCTCTGTGGGTCCTGAGCTCCACAGTGCTCCTCCAGCCTTCAGATGGCCTGCACCTTCACGGTTTCTCTTTCCACAGGTTCACACAGAACCTCTCAGTCTTCAGAAGAGATGTGGCAGAGGCCCTGCGTAGTGATGGCCACACGGAACTATGCAGCCTGGACATGATGAGCTGACCCGGCTCCTGAACATGTGCTGTGCAGCTTTTGTCAAGCAACTGCAAGGTCTGGGTCCCAGACTGCGATGCTGGCCAGCCCAAAAGAATGTACTTTTCAGAACAAGCAAAGGCCTACATTTTTATAAGTCTGACCAAATTATAAAAATGTAGAACAGTGCACATGCCATATAAACTCAGTATTAAAAGCAGAACATGTTTTCAGTCTATCTGGGTTCCCACAATGTTGAAAGGTCTGGAAACTATATTTAACCAAAGAACATAATAAACCAAGCTAACACCTAGTTCGTGGCTCTAAGATCAAGGTTGTCGATTTGAAGACGCAGCCCTCAGTGTGGGTCCTGCGTTGAGACAAATGCCATTTGAATGTGTTGAATTAGTAGTTCTTACATCTGGAAAATGCCCCATTAGGGACTCTGGGCTGTGGGCATTTAGAAAGAGCCTGGGAGCACTATAAAGCCTCCCCCAGGACTGCACACGGGCCTCTCTGCCTCAGCAACATCTGATAAAGTTGAGAGACAGTAACACAATTAAATGACTCCCAAACAATGTTTGCTTTCCACTGGCATAAATCTGAAGTGGCTCAGTCTAGAAGAATTAAGATGTGCGGTTGCTGCCTGCAGAAAGATGTCTTTAGGACTCCGGAAGCCCCAGTAAGAAGTTCTGGGTGCACCAGAAACTTGTCCTTTTGGTTCCATTTCATTGGGAGAGAAGCTGAGGTTGGCATGTAGTGTCTGAAGCTGCTCTGCCTTCTTGGACCACCCAGAACAGTTCAGGTGCTGGCTGTCAGGTTCCCAGAGGATGGAGTAGCTGCCTTCCATCTTCCACACTCTTAACCACTGTTGGATTGAGACTTCATCCAAACACAGGAAGTGAAGGCCCTTACAATTTGTGACCCATCATAACTAAGATATTAATCTGAAATTGCCACTGTCAAATGGGCTTCCTGTCTCAGTGCTCTGCCTGTGTGGTTCAGGCTTACAATAAACACTGTGCCATTATTTCTGATAAGACATGAAAGGTCGGCCTCACTGTTGCAGGGAAGAAATCCACAGGCTCTTGTTGTAATCTCATTTCTCCACTAGTGTTTCTTGAAACCTTTCTTGATAGTTGAGTTTTGCAACAGGCTTGTCATATAAAATTGAGTCACTTAAGTTTATATCAAAGTGTTTGTCTTCCATGTGCAAAAGGGAGTCAGGGGACATTATGCCCTGGATGAGACTGCTTGTGGTGTTTAATGGCAGATGAGCCTGAACTTAATCCACCCCACGCCATTAAGAAACAACTTCCTAGAGAAGACAAATCCTGTACTTTGAAACATCAGCTTTCAACGGAGCTTGACAAGAATTTCTCTTTGGTTTTTGTTTGGTTTTTAATTTGTTTGGTTTTGGTTTTTTGAGACAGAGCCTTGCTATGTAGCCCAGCTGGCACACATGATTCTCCTACAGCCTCCTCAATGGAGGTTGACTGGCATGGGCCACAATGCCTGGCTTCTTGGGTTTGAGGGGGTTTGGGGAGGGGTGGTTATAACTGCACTCATTCCACAAAAACTGCAAATGTTTATCCCATCTAGAACTGTTTCTTTACAAATGCATAGGGTATAAAGACACTATATTGTTTGCATTAAAATGTTGACAAGAAAAAGATGATGTGTGCCCCCCTTTCTTTGCCACATAGCCAGCTATCCCCTGAGAGTTCAACATAGCAGGTGGAGAGCCTCTTTCAGACTTGGCCGTGGAGAGCTGCTTTTTGAGAAGCAGGGTCTGCCTGTGTCCTTGTGCCTCAGTGGGCTTGAATGCTTGACTTGGAGGCACTCTGTGGGCAAGCATGGAGTGCCTACCCTTACCCACACTACCTCCTTTCCCACTGCATATTAGGAAGTAAGACCCAAAAATGGCTTATAGCTTATAACTCCTGTAGGTAGATTTTCCACTCAGATCTGTCTCAAGAGAACTCCTGGCTGCTCCTAGTGGTAAATGAAAATGCTAGTAATATTTAGGTTCATTTCTATCTGTTTCTCAAAACTTGATTATTAAGAGTAAATGACTCCAAAATGTTAATAGCTTCAGGCCTGTCTGGATATGTCAAGTCAGTGGTGGAGCCTAGTGTTAAAGTAATAGTTATTAGCACCTAGTCCATGGAAGAAGGGAGAAGTCTGACTGGGTCCCTGCTCTAGAGTTTCTCACAGGCTACATACACTCAGGGTGGTTGGCCAGAGCTGGCATATTTCACATCCCCAGGGAGGAAGGCCTGCACACAAGCTCACCTGTGTGTTTAGCAGGACTGAGGTCAGAGCAGATCTCACCAAGGAGCCCAGCTCACCACACAGGTCTTAGCTTATGGGAAAGAGCCAGAGACTGCAGAGATCCAAGGGCTGTCTTCAGCCACCCAGCTCTAAAGGGCTTCTTCCACTGCTGTTGTGAAAACACTAGTCCTGTCCTGTCCCACACACTGGGAAGGAACCCACAATGATGGGCTGAATGGACTCGGGAGGCAAGGACTCTTGGAAGCCGTATTATTCAAAGCTGTGTGCCCCAGCCTACCTGGCCTTTGCTAGACATGTCTCTCCCTTAAATTAGCAAGTTCTTTAATCTTGATTTTCCTTGGAAGTTCTCTTGTGATCCCCTCCTCAGAAAGGGTAAGGAAGTGGGTAAGCCAGGTGTTTGAGGCTTGCCCTGATGGTACCACAGGTGTAAACTCAGTTTTGGATTACCAAAGCCTTGGAGGCCAGTGGGGACAAAGACCTGCAGGCTTTTGCAGGAGGGCCTCTGGAGCCATTCTATTCCGAGATTAAAACTGCCATGTTAGGACACCCAACAAACTTGCAGAGGGCATATGAAGACAGCTAGTGCAGCTATTCTTGTGACCAAATTGCAGATGTACCTGTCTGCCTTGATTCAGCAATAGGAAGAAACAGCACTGCCAATTGTACAGGAAGTACCGCTTCGCTAAGGCACGAGTAGAGAGGGGGTGTGGAATGTGTTTGCACACACCACCCTTGTAAAGAGAACCTGATGTACAAACACACTCGCGCAATATGGGCTCTTTGTCCAGTCAGTTGCATCAGCTAATCCTCGAGGTATTCTGTAGGAATTCTAACCTCTCAACTTTGGCTTCCCATATTGACTTTATAACCTAACCCTGAGAAAGCTGCATTTTGACTAAGATGTTTGTTTCTCATTTTTCAATAATGTACTATCAACATCGCTGCATTTTGACTAAAATGTTTTTTTTTCATTTTTCAATACCCGTACCATCAATATATAGTCCCTGCACTGTGTAATAATTAACCCAGAAAAACCCTCTTGGTCCCTGGAGTCCCTTCCATTGGCATGACAGCCTACACATCCCTTGGGATTGTGGTAATTGGGACCCCTTCCAAAATGCAAAGCTGGGCTGGCTTGTAGCAGGTAACTGAGATGAGTGACCAAATTATCTAAGTGCCAGAGAAGCTAAGCATCACAACAGGGCAGGCTGGTAAGGGAAACTGAAAGAGTCAATGACCTGTCATACTACCTTATCCTGGTGTAGTCAGTCTGGCACTTAGGAGGAAGCTGCATTGGAGAGTCGTGAGCAGGGAATGGAGCCCGTGCATCGAGAAGTAGGACTTGGGGTGTGGCTCTGATGATGTGCGTACAGGGCCCTGTATCATCCTAGCACCAGTTAGCAGGAGCAGAGCGGGAGTGGAAGGAGCCATTTCAAAAGACTCAGAACCACTGTAGTGTATTGAGTTCACCTGCTGGAATGTTTTAAAGATAAGACAACAGACTGAGGAGTAAGAAAAGAGCTGGATAGTGGTGGCGCATGCCTTTAATCCTGGCACTCAGGAGGCAGAGACAGGTGGGTCTTTTGAGTTCGAGGTCACCGTGGTCAGGACAGCCAGGGATATATAGTGAAACCCTGTCTCAAACCCTCCCGCATTTAGTTGAAGAGTTCTCTTAAGAGGCGAAGGAAGAGTGGGCTTCGTAGTCCACACAGTCAAAGTACATCTAGCTCTAGCCCTGTGCAGCTGTTCACTGTTGGTCAAAGGCCTCTTTTCCCAAAAGCAATTACCCTTGAAGTCTCACATCCTCAAGCAGAGCCCATTGCCTGGGGCCATCTTTTTCCTCCAGTTGGCAGCCTGAGCCAAGAATCAAAGGTAGATTTCCTAACGGCACCTGTATGTTTTTTCTACTTAATCTCAAATTAGGTCCTCTGTAGCTGGTACTGAAGAGCTAGAGGTCCTGAGACCACTTTGAGCTCCCCAGTCCATGGGTCTGATACTTCTGTAGAAAGGCCAGTCTAATCAGACACTTTGAGCTGTGTCTGTGAGCTCTGCCATTAATTCATCCTCCTGCTGTTCTTCATAAAATCGTTCTTGAGACTTTTTAATGTTTTATTGAGGTGCAAGTTTACGAGGAAGCAAACCTTTCCAACTACAGCAAGAGTAACCTGCCTCCTTGGCATATTAAAAAATAATGTTAGTGTCGGGTTTTACGTCCCACAGTTTGGATTGCTGATAAGAGTGCTTCCCTTGACAAGATTCTTTTTGAGGTTTACAGAAAGCGTAATAAAATATGTAAGTTACATCTCCACAAACAAAAGCTATAACATAAGTTATTTATAAGCGTGAGATACAAACAGTATCACGATAAATAAGCCATAAAGGGTACCTGCAACATCCATCTTAATGTAATTTGCCCAACAAAGGGGTTGAAACCAAGTCAAAGTCAGTCAAGAGAATTTGTCAGGAAGGAAGCAAAGTTGTAGAGCACAAAATGGGGGGAATGGCTGATGGGTGAGGGACAGAAGCAGGTGCGAGGTGAGACTTGGGGGGGGGGTGTCCCAGACAAGACTGCAGCATATGCCTGCCCAAAGGGACTGCCCTGCCCCTCCCACCTCACACAGCCTGCCATCTGCACTTAGTCACAGCTCCAACACCCTCCAGCACCTACCAGCCCTTAGGGAAAGGAATACCCTAGTTCCCTTCCCTCCTGCCCTGTGGCCCCATGCTACTGCCAGGATTAGCCCGTTTAAGGCTATGGTCTGAAAGCGACCAAGCCCCCAGGATCCTAGAAGCCTTCATCTGCTCCAACGGTTCTCAGCCTGTGGGTCGTGACACCTTTGGCAAACCTCTAGCTCCAAAATCTATTTACATTATGATTCATAACAGTAGCAAAATTACAGTTATGAAGTAGCAATGAAAGTGATTTTATGATTGGGGTCAGCACATGAGTATTAGAGGGTCACAGCATCAGGAAGGTTGAGAAGCACTGATCTCCTCTACTCATCCACAAATGAGCCAATGAATGAGACCAAGCCTCTGTCCTCATGGGCTGATCGGCAGGTCGGATGCAGCACAGTCCAGTGAGGACCACAAACTGGGATAGAGAAGGTCTGGGGCCAAGGGTGCTCCGGAGGATGAGAGAGAGAGGTGAGAGATGGTATGTATTGAACAATCACCTCATTTCCTTGAAGCATCAAGCTCTGTGGTGAGGTCTCATGTACGGCCACCACCGAGGGCCCCTTTTCCTTCTTCCTGCTGGCAGCCTGAGCCTTTTCAGATCCCCCTGGAACTTTCTTCCCAGAGCTCTTACCACTGTGGGAAACTATCATAAGGACTCAAAATTCACTGTTCCTACTACCAGATAAAGAAAGTAAGTATGAAGGGTTGGATAGCTAGGAAATTTGAGTATATGCTCAGTAAATATGTGTTGGATAACTTGGGGCAGTTGTCGTTTTCCATCCTGAAAACTAGAAGGCCCCTCGAGCTCCTACAGAGGATACGTAGTAAGCAGGTCAGCGACCTGTAACATGCTGTGTGTGCCGAAGCATGTGCTTATGCCGTTTATGGAAGTCGACCATATTTCCTCAATCTTTCAAATAGGATAACTGGCCCAAATATACTTAAAAGCCTTGATTCAATCCCTACTCCATTTTAAAGACAGGAAAAAAAATTGAATCCCAAATCATACAGGAAGGAAGTCAGTAGCTAAAGAATCTAAGCTGCCTATGTCCAGACTTACGGACCACTTGGAAATTCCAGCATCCTGTCACTCATTCCTCAAGCCCCACCTGTACTATGGGACTCCCAGAAAGACCACCCTTTCTCTCAGCTTCACTCCTTGGGGACCAGGAGAAGATTCATGCAACCTGAAAGTCCTTAGATTCCCCCAGAATCCTGACCCCAGCTCCCTGGATCTTAGAGCATGTGCCCTCTCCCCCACGTCATTGTTGACCTAAAAACGGGTACAAAGGAGCAACAACTTCACAGTTTCTGGAACACCAAATACATATCAAAGCATGCTCAGCCAAACCACCCTTGGAGGAGACATCATTGCCTTGAGCATGTTTATTTAAAGGGTGGTTAGAATTTTGACAAAAAATAAAAACTTTAAGCACAAGAAAGAAGAAATGAATTTATAAAACGTAAAAGCAAGACAAAACATACATGGAAAATATGGCTCAAAGAAACAGATAGCAAGGGGTGGGCATGCAGCTCGATTGTAGAGCACTTTCCTAGCATCACAGAGCCCTGGGCTCAATTCTCAGCCCCACATAAGGAAATCAGGAGTTCAAGTTCAAAGTCTTTCTCAGCGCAAAAACAAACACACAAAACCAGGGTAATGAACCTGGCATAGCAGAACATTCCTACAATCCCAGCACTTGAGAAATTGAGGGTTAATGAGAGTTTGAGAGGCAGCCTGGGCTCAAAATAAAAGCGGATAATGAAATGAAGCTCCCCACCCCCCAATCCTAGAGACTGAGCCCAGGGCCTTCCTCTGTGCTAAGCAAGGGCTCTATCACTTAGCTATAGCCCATCAATGGCGTTTTTTCAAAACCAGTAAGACTGACTTTGGCAAGTGTGATCCATAAACAAGCACAATGTAAGAGAGAGTAAGCAGGAGCTGTCAGTCCCAACAATCAATTCACATATTTATTTCCTAGGAATTTTGGAAGCCAAAAGAGATGGATAGGACTGGTTTCCAAACCTGAGAGGCACCGAACTTAGTAGGTGGCTTGTTAGCAGACTGCGAACCCCACCCAGAGTTCCTGACACAGAGGGCCTCCCCAGGATGCAAGAATACCATTTCTAACAAACCACCAATGCTGCTGACACTGCTGGCTCAGAACCACGGGCCTGTGACACCACTCCCCGATTTACTCCCTTTCCTGGGCTGCCTAAATGTCCTCCTTTGTCCAAAGAAGAGTAGAAGGGGGGTCGTGATCCACAGCTCAGGGTAACTGAGGACCTGGAGCTCCTGAAGGGTGAGGCTGAGCCCTCGTCCCTGCTGAGCCCTGGCTAACGCTTTCCTCTGGACTATCCCTTGAGCCTGGCTCTGTTTCGCTGCTACAGGGGCACAAAGAGGTTCAAAGCTTCTGAGTAAGTAAACCGAGGTGTTCCTACACGTGCCCCGGGGAAGCAATGCTTGTGGTACGACCCACATCCTGGTCATCTTATAGCAAGGACCTTTGTGCATTTTCTTAGCTCCTACAAGTGGCAGGGCCTGGAACGCAAGGCTGGGCAGGCAGGAGAGGAGATGTAGTGAGGTACCCACATCAGCCCTCAGATCTGAGGGTCTCTTCCCTCACAGGATGAGTGGGGTAACCACCCTACCACAGAGTTCTCAAGGACGGGAGAGTCACCTCTGTCCTTAAAGGTACTATTATATAATCAGGAGTGTGGACTGTTGGGAGTGGGATTTCTTAGAGTGGCCTCCACTGCTGTTATCTCATTGTGTTCTCATGGCTGCCCTGGGGGTAGCTACTGCCCTCTCTGTTTTACAAATAAAGCAAATGAGGCTGGAGAAGGGCAGCGGGGAGCCCTCAGATCGCCAGCAGCAGAGCCTGCATTAGAAGTGAGGGGCCCCCAGAGCCAGCACAATGCTATCTCTCCTCCCTAAAGGTCCTTGTCTGTGCCCAGAGCACCCTGTACTCCTCAACTCTCACTGTTTCTTCCTGCCCAACCCAGCACAGTGGCTCTGCCAGGGCTGGTGAAGCTGTCCAGTGTCACTCAGCTGGCAGGTGACCTAACTGCCCACCAGGGCCTAGAGGAGCTAGGATTGTTGAGAGCAATGAGACTGAGGGTTTAAAAACCCACTGCCTCCTCCCCATACTCTGACCCCAGAGGTGAAGAAATACTCCTATCCAAGATACCTATGCAAACTAAAACCTACCAAGAAAATAAACATACCAGAATATAATACACCATCCACCACAGTGATCCTGTGGCTGGTTAGGGAGCTGACCTATTGCGCTGTCCTACTAAGTGCGGGGCTCTGTGCTCCTAGCACTCTCAATATCTCTCTCACAGTGCACGAAATGCTCGGCATGCATTACCCCATTTTACAAATGAAACCCCAAAGTCTAAAACGTTGGAGTCACTAACTCAAACTTACTCAGTTAGGAAGTAACCCGCCCAAATCTGCACACAACTTCTGACCAACAGAGATCGCATGGGGTCTTCACACTCTGGGAACTAGAGAAAGAGACCTGCCGGGAGTTCTGCGCTCAGAATTTACAGCCAGCGACTTTACGACCCGCGGCTAGGAAACGACTCTGGGTCTCTCCTAAGCTGGGAGAAAGGAGACCGCGGCCCAAGTGGTGCTGGCCACGGTGCTGCCGGGATGATGTGGACAGTCCCGGAGGCAGACGGCAGAACTTGGGGTGGTCAGTGCCTGGACAGAACTGGAGCCCGCAGGAGCTCGCTGCTCGAATTTCCTAAAGAAATGTCTCCATTTGCTTGCTCTAAATGGAACCGCTCCCTCCTTGTGCCACTAGCGAACTGAGTCCCCAAACCGACTGACTCTAGGAGGGATCCCCAAGCTCGAGGCCACAGCCCTGTCTATCTAGCAACGAATTTAGAGAGGCCAGGTCCCAGATCCCCACCAATTGACCTTGGGTCCCTAGTCCAGCCGGGCCCGCACGCGTGGGCACCTGCGAGTCACCGCTCAGTCCTCCTGGCTGGGGCCAGGGAGCGTCTCCAAAGTGGCCACGACGCCTCGTTGAAAGCCGGGGCGGGGGCGAATTCACCCCACGCGGGTGTCCCAGGTCTCGTGGAGAACGCTCCGGTGCTCTCCTTGATTCACACGCGTGGACAGGTCTGAGCTTGCACCCCACGATGCGACGCTTTCGTTGCTCCGGCGGAAGGCGAGTGACCGAGAGGCTTCGGTAGATTTCGTAGGACCGTTCTAGGGTTGCATCTCCATTGTAACTGAAGATTCATTTTGTTTGGGGTTTGCTCGGATGAAAAAAAATTAGAAGACAACGAAAACCCCCGCGGCAAAAGGCCATTTCCCTAGCAGCGCGCCTGCCGGCGGGTGCAGCGGCGGGAAGCAGCCGGGCCCGGAGCGGGGAGCGTCTGCTAATTGCGGCTTCGTTAGATTTCGGGTTTGGGAGGCTGTGGTTCGGGCGCTAATATCCGCCGCCCATTATCCCGGCTAATAAATTTGACCTATTGTTCGTTTGTTAAAATGATGTCACCTTGGAACAGTCCCTAAGCTCCTATTTCCATGAATTAGGCCTTTATTGAAAGCCGGGAGCCAATGAGAGGAGAGAGGCTTGTTGATCGCAGCCAATGGCTGCGGCGGGAGAGGAATTAGCAGCGGAAACTCCAGGTTCGGTTCAAGAAAGATGACACAGAGCCTGTCGGGCCCGCGCACTCTTGGCAAAGTTTCAGTGCGACTGGAGGCGCCGGGCGCTCCATGGCCGCGCCGTAACGGGGACCCAGCCGCCTCCCCGCCCAGCCCAGCCCAGCCCTTCCGCCCGCCCAGGATGGAGGCGCCCGCCAGCGCGCAGACCCCACACCCGCACGAGCCCATCAGCTTCGGCATCGACCAAATCCTCAACAGCCCGGACCAGGACAGCGCGCCCACCCCACGGGGCCCCGACGGCGCCAGCTACCTGGGAGGGCCCCCGGGGGGCCGTCCGGGCGCCGCGTACCCGTCTCTGCCCGCCTCCTTTGCGGGCCTCGGCGCGCCCTTCGAGGACGCGGGATCTTACAGTGTCAACCTAAGCCTGGCCCCCGCCGGCGTGATCCGGGTGCCAGCGCACAGGCCGCTACCCGGGGCCGTGCCGCCGCCTCTGCCCAGCGCACTGCCCGCCATGCCCTCCGTGCCCACGGTCTCCAGCCTGGGCGGCCTCAATTTCCCCTGGATGGAGAGCAGCCGCCGCTTTGTGAAGGATCGCTTCACAGGTGAGCAGAGCGGGCCACCAGGAGCCAGGCCTCGGCCCTCCCGGGGCCAGGGGCGCCGCGCCCTGTGCACTCCACTCCCAGAAACGATTCCAGAGGCCCAGGCACGGCGGAGGCCTGGGCGCCTAGGGCTCGGGGCGGTCGTGGAGGGGAGGGTAAATCGGAGAGTTGCGGGGGGAAAAGGAACCAGCGTCCCGGGGAAGGGGGGGTCGTCCCTGTGTGTCTTGGCGCCGCCAGGGACTCGCGGGACCAGCGAAATAGAGGAGCACTGTGTCCCCCGGGCCTCCACGTGCGGCCTGAACGGTGGTGGGGCTGGGCTTCAAGGGGCCTCATGTGTCTCTGCAGCGGCGGCCGCGCTCACGCCCTTCACAGTGACCCGGCGCATTGGCCACCCCTACCAAAACCGGACGCCGCCCAAACGTAAGAAGCCGCGCACGTCCTTTTCCCGGGTGCAGATCTGTGAGCTGGAAAAGCGCTTCCATCGCCAAAAGTACCTGGCCTCGGCCGAGAGGGCGGCGCTCGCAAAGTCCCTCAAAATGACGGACGCGCAGGTCAAGACCTGGTTCCAAAATCGGAGGACCAAGTGGCGGTGAGAGAGGCCCGGCCCTGCCCTTCACCTGCCCCGCCCTGAGCCGCAGCCCAGCATCCTGCCCTCTCCTGTACTACCCTCTGCCCGCACTCCCTGGACCACGCATCTTCCCTGTTTTCCAGATGTGTCGTCCTTCCTCCCCCATCGACCTGTATTCTCTCTCCATCTCTCCCATGCCTCGGCGTCTCCATTTCCAGCCCCATCTCGCCAGTGTTTTGTTTCTCCTATTTTGCTCGTTTGGGTTCCTCCCACCTGCCCCCCACCAGACACATCCCGGGCCTCCCACACTCTCCACCCTCTCCCGGTCCAGCCCACCCACTCGGATTTCGGATTGATGGCCAGGGCTGTAGGGGCCTCATTCCAACTCTGTTTTTTCATACGATCCTTGCTTCCATCCAACCCGTAAACGACGAAGCGATGTATCCTAGAGAGCGCTTCAAGACAGTGCCTGGGAGAATCTTATCAGACTGACCCCATCCGGGGCTGCCCAGCTGGTGGTACACAACCAGTCAGTCCACCCCTGGGCCCAAGTGACCCCATTGGCCGCGGGGCTGAGTCAGTTATACATTGCCCTGCCGTTTTACCCCGCAGGGGGTAACAAAACACAAAAAACAAGATTTATTGTTGGCGAAGCCACAAAATCCGGGTGTGCAGGTGGACGTCGGGCATAGTGCCCTCCCAGTGCCCCCAGGGTGCACAAACAAAACCCAGCGGTCCCACCCGCCCTCACGCCCCGCGGGCCTCGGAGAAAGTGTATGCGGGCGGTGGGCGGCTCAGCGCCTCGAGGGGCTACGCTGTCCCGTTCCCGGGAGGGTTGGGGCCCGCTGGTGGCCTAGCAATGCCCAGTGCATGACAGTGCTGTCCCTCTCCCTCCCTGGGTCCAGGCGGCAGACGGCAGAGGAGCGGGAGGCGGAGCGGCAGCAGGCGAGCCGGCTCATGCTGCAGCTGCAACACGACGCCTTCCAGAAGAGTCTCAACGACTCCATCCAGCCCGACCCGCTCTGTCTGCACAACTCTTCGCTCTTTGCTCTACAGAATCTGCAGCCCTGGGAGGAGGACAGTTCCAAGGTCCCCGCTGTCACCTCGCTGGTGTGAGCAGCCAGCGCGCACCGTAGCTACGGATCGCCGCCCCCACCAGGCGGGGCGCCCGGGTCCCCCAGCCGGGCTGGGGAGGGAAGCTGGGCCGAGAGGGGCAGGGCGGCCCGGCTTGCGTGGGCCCTGGGGCGCGCCGCACAGTGCCGGCCGCGGAGGGGGGCTGGGCCCGGGTCCGCGCGGCTGCACAATCCGAGCCCCTGCCCCGCGCCCCGTCCCTCCCCAGGCCCGGGCCTGACAAAGAAGCGCCTTACGTTACTCCGCCCCGCGCCCGTACCCCCGGGCTGGGCGCCTGTATTATACTTTGTACTTTTGCCCAAACGTGTAAATAATAAAAGTTTTGGCTTTTTTCTTTAGAAACCGGCCACCTGCTTCCCCTGCGGGGCCGCTGGAGGAGGGGCAGCCGACCCGGCGACTAGGGGAAGCGCCGGGGCACCCTGCGTTTAGGCTGGGTGTATGCCTCTCCTTTTCCGTTCCTTTTATTTAAGTCGTTTTATTTAATAAAAAGTTAGCTATTTCACTTAATGCCGCTTTTATTTCGTTTTCGTTCCTCGAACGCTCGGCGACCCCGGCCCTTGCGTCCCACCCCTATGGCGATCTCAGCCGGGTGTGTGCGGGCGCGTCTAGGTCTGCGAACTACACTGGCTTCGCCCCAGTCCGAACCCCGGCCCGGGGACCCTCGCGGAGGACGCGCCGTGCAGGTCAGTTCCAGCCAGCCGCCCGAAGCCGGTTGCCCGCGGGATGGGGAATGGACCTGGGATCCAGCCCCGGGCTGCTGGGGGGAAAGTTCCTGCCTGAGCGGGTTCTGAATCCCTGCAGGTCAAATTCACCTGGTGGGTGGGAAAACGAGTAAAAGGGAACTTTTTGCAGCTGGAGAGGAAACACTGGATCCTCTCATACGCAGCTTTTGGCTCTTTCCTCGTCCGACGCCAGTCGTGGACCCGGCTCTAAGGGATCTGGGAACCCTCAGAGTACAGGGCCTTGGCGCAGTTCGGACTTCTAATGCCTGGGATTTTCGAGAAAGATCCCAGGTGGAGCATGACGTTTTATACGACGTCACATCTATCTTCGCAGCGTCGTTTGACTGGAGGGATCCGGGGTGCCCCAACTCTCAGAACCCTAAGCCTGAGTGTAGCAGCAGCGTGGCCTTGTCCTCTCAGTTTTCCAAGGGCTGAACTTTGGAAGTTTCTAGACTGCGCGATCCAGAGCAAAGGGTCCCTTCCAACCGCGATAAACATGCACCCTTGTCCCTTGATTTCCCCCCTTCATAATTTTTGTGGTATTTTTAAAAACCTTTTTAAAAAATATTTTCCGGTCTCTCCATTCTTTCTCTACCACATCGCCTGTTTTCTCCGTTTGTTCGTCGTGCTCTCCGTTTGCTGCTCTCTGTGTGGCCGTTGTAGTCGTGGTTTCTTTTACGGCTTCACTTTACAATCTGTCCTCTGTTGCATTTAATTTCTCTGAGCCCATTTTTTTTTCATGGCCGCTCATCCTCCCGGTCCTACTGGGCCCCTTTTCCTCCGCTCTCTCTTGTCTAGTTGGTGGTGGTGGTGGTGTTCCCTCCCTCCTCTCTCAGACTCTCTTCACCTCCATTTCGGTCTTTGTCTCTTTCTTCTGTTCTTCCCTTCCTCTCTCCTCCAGATTCCGCTCCCGGTAGCTCCCAACAGCTAAACACTTTCAGGGAGTGTCCTCCCCCTACCCCAGCAACCCCACCTCACCCCAGCGTCTCTCCCAGCCAAGCACCACCCTGCAAGCTGTGGCACCCGGGAGTCTTCGTTAGAAGCGGGCTGAGAAGTTGATAGCCCTTGTGAGGCTGTAGGAGGGAATGCTCAACCAAGAGGGCGCCCCAATCCTAACTCCGGCCCTCGCTGGCACCTTCAAGCCCTTCTAACCCTAAATCTGCGCCTTAACAAACACGTGGGGGGGGGAGCTAGGGTGACTCAGACTTTAGGTCTCCGGAAATGCGTTCTAGAAATGCTCCGATTTAAAACGCTGAAAGCTTGAAGAGCGCGGTCAGGTGTGGGAAAGGCTGGCCCTTCGCCTGGGGAGGAGATCCTTCGCCAGGCCAGGGCTGGCGTCGCTGTCTGGTTCCTCCAAGGCTTACCGGTTTTTGTTTTTCTAAATTATTTGTATTGTTTTGACAGGGTCAACCTTGATTCTTAAGCCTCTGGGGGCACACACGTCGCCTTTTTCTTCTTTACAGGCTCTCCGTCTTGCACAAAGGGCTCTGGATAGGCAGCACCGGGGTTAGATTGGGGTCTAGGGTTCTCTCACTTTTTAGCCTCTGGACCATTTGTCCCAGCCAAGCCTTGCTGAACTAGATGCCGGTTACCAGTCTGATTGAGTTAGTAGACTAAGCCCGGAGGCGACCATCTCTTACCCAGCTCACCCACATCAGGGTGGGCGCCCCCAACGGGTGGGAGCTATTGCTGAGCCATAAGGGTGTGTTCCGCCTTCCACTCATGACCTTCCAAGTCCCTAAACCTTCCTTTCTGCTATCGTTGTGCCAGGTGAGAGGCGGAGGGTGAAGAGACACAGCTCTCGGTCTCCCCACTGCGGGGGACCATGGGTCAGGGGCGACGACCAGGGTCAGGCAAGCCTAGAGGCTGAGCAGAAAGAACTAGGGCTCCTTAGCGATGCTCCCTCAGCCTTAGGCCGGACGGAGGCTCAGAATGTTAGCGGGGCGAGTGTGGCACCTGAGATATAGGCTGAGAGGCTACACAGCGGGAAGCGGCCAACGGCTGCACCACTGGAAGCCTCTTGACCCCTCTCAGTGGCCTTTTTTGTGCCCATTTTACAGATCTAAGGCTGCCTCGCTGGCTGAAACCTGCCGGTTGGTGGGGAGGGGGAGGGTTCGAGGCAGCACCTTGGGAAAGGCTGCATCCAAGGCTTCCAGAACGCAGCCAGGAGCTAGGTTTCACAGCTAGTACAGTGTGGGATTGACGGACGAAAGGCCACCCCGCCTCACCAGAGCCCTGCAAAGGGAACAAGGAAAACTTCGAGTCAGTCGCCTCTGTCTGTAAGAGAAAAGGCGGCGAGGCCGGCTGAAGTTGGTCAGGATGGGCTTTACCAGGATGGCCCAAGCCCTTATGGTATGGGTACCCTCCCCAGTTTGCTGATGGAAACACAGAGGTCCAGAGAAGTTCCAAGGTTAGCTCTGACTGGTGTAACCGCGGCGCCTGGACGTTCTTGCCCTGAAGCAATCGCTCTGCCCAATGCTTGGTATATGGGGGCTGGAAACCCGCACGGGGCTTGACTTGAAGGGTGCAGCCGCGTCTCAGTGAGGCTAAACGGCCTTCCTACTCAATACTTGAGCAGTGGACAGGGTTTGGGAGTTGAAGGAGTGCCCAGTGTCTTCGGCCTCCCAGCTGTGCCAGCCTGACCATTTTAGCCTGGCATGCACACTTGAGGAAGCCACACCCCAGGGTGATAGATAGATCCAGCCACCCTCCCAAGCCAGGCAGCCAGAGCGTGAGACAGGCCAAGCACAGACCGGTGCTCCCCTCACCCCCGCGAGAAGGCGCACCTCGCTCAGGGACTCAGGGACGGCCGAACCTGGAGCTCCAGTTTAGAAGCAAGGAGTGTGACATCCCAACTACCCCTCCACCCCCCACGCACCGCGCAGAGACCGGCAGGCAGAACAGGGCCTAAATTACAGCCATGTCACACAGAAGGTTCCTGGGAACCTTCGCCCAAATCCTGATCTCAGACCGGGTACAGCTCAAGCCAAAACGGGAGAAGATGATGTGTCCGCCCGCATTCTGCAACAGTGAGGGTTTCTGAAGTTTGTGGCGGTTTTCCTGGTACGAAATCCACGCACCCCGGCTGTCTTTTTTCGAGCAACGCTCGGTGACCAAGGTCTCAGCCCGGCCGGGCTGCGCTGTCTGGATTCAGAGTCATTTAATAGAACCCTAGTAGAATCCATCCGTATCCCGCATACCTTCTATTGAGACACACCCAGGCAACGGGAGGCAGGGTTCTACTGTCCTGTTCTGGGTGGCCTTGCGTGAGTGACTTCTACTCTGAGTGCCTTGTTTACTGACTCGGTTAAAAATAATCAGAGAAGACTATTCGAGAAAAACAAACACAACCATGGCTTATGGTGTAGCAGTTTATAAATTTATCACAAAAAAATAAAGGCATTTAAAAATACTTTCCGTACCAAAAAAAATCTAATTGAACGTCTACTAACAGCTTAGGGGTTTAATGCTTGTGGGGGAAAGGGCAGACACAGGAAACAGTGTCCTCCCTGGCTGGCGACACCGGTGGGACTGTACCTGCCTCTCACTTCAGTTGAAATGGATGTTCTCTTATCAGACAGGTACCGGGTAGGGAAATAGTCATTAAACCCCTTTAGTACGCTCCCAGTCGGTATGGGGAGGAAGTAGGAAGTGAAAAGAAAAAATACGTAGCTGAACCGAATATTTGAGTTTTTTTTTTCCTTCCCACCACCCACCCTCCCATCTCTAGAACAGTCTTGTGTTCCAGTTCTACCTATGGGGAGCTGACAGACAGAGAAGGCAGGAGACCAGAGAACCTCACTCTGACCCCTTAACTATCAGGACTACAGTGAGCGTTTTTTCACCCCTAGGTCCCACCACCACCTCTGCTGGCTTTGGAGTCTGAACCAATGCTGTGTCCCTCCCTGTGCAACAGAAATCGTAGCTGGGAAAGCTCCTCAGCCGTGGGCTCTGGGTTCACCAGATAGGTTTGTGCTTATCCACAATCCCTTGATTTTGAGAAGCCATGTCTTCACGTGAAGTGAAACTCTCTGGTTGGCTCTAACAGCTTGCAGAGCAGGCCCAGCCCTGGATTCGCACGACCGATCCCAAGCCCTGTTGATGGTGTCCTTCGGATGCGCAGAAATTCCTGAATGCCTGGGACCTGGGTGGACCTTCGTTGTCCATTCAGGATAAACCCCTTCCTTGCTTCTGCCAGTAAAGGATGCAGCAAACAACAACGCTGGGGCTCGCGGGAAAGACAGCAGGAAGGTGGCTCCCTGCGGGCTGGGTTCCCTCCCGGAGTCGGAGAAAGGGGTGCTGGATTCAGACGGCCTCAGTGAATATGCTAAGCAGCCGCTTGTTCGCATCTGCTGCTTGGGCACCACAGCTGGGGCACTTTTGTTCCTAGGACAGAGAGAAGCTAAGGAAGATGGGGGTGGGGAAAGCAAAAAGGAAACCCAACCCCGGGAGGACCAGCGAGACACCCCCCTCCCGCAGGGGTGGACTTTATTAACGCCTCCAGTTTCAGTTCGTTTGGGGCGGGGGAGGAAGAAGGGGCTTCGAGCAAGGATGGCATAACGCCAGTCCTCAGCTCTGACAGCCCCTCCAGAATTGCAGCCACCTGTACCCTGGCATAGGAGATCTGGAGTTGGGCGGTGGATGGCCAGCAGTAGCTGCGTTGAGGGCAGGGCGCCTGTGTGATCTGACTGGCCCTCAGATAACCTAGAGGTAGGTACACACATATAAGCCCCATTTCTCAGATGAGAAACTGAGGGGCATCTCAGGGCCCCGCTGGTGCCAGGACATTAATGGAAGCCAAATAACCCCAGTTCACCAGCTTTACGCTGGAGGGGCTTCAGACCTCCTTGTTATTAAAACCGAAGTCTTTGTGTGCCTGCCAAAGGGAATTCTGGCCGCCTTGAATATCATTATCTTTAAGCAGCACAGGATATAAACCAAAAGTGTGGGTCTGTTTATAAACATCATCCTGGGCTATCTTTGCTCCAGCATCTCTATCTGTTCCCCTTAGAGCCTCTTGAATGAGGTTAAAGGTGCTCGCTCTTGCCATTTGAAAGAGCTGAAGGACCTCTACTCCCTGGTCCACTCCTCATATGCCAGCTAAAATCGGGCTCTAGTGGACCCTTGAGGATGTGGATGCCACAGGTAGAGAGGCCTCAACCCCAGACCCTTCCTTCCAGATCTAAGGAAGGGTGGTGTATGGTCGGGCACTGGACCACCCACAACACATACCTCTTTACTGGCCTGATTTGAAAGGTCCGTTTTGCTGTTCAAGAGAACAAGTTGTCTTATTCTGAACATCGGCCTCTTCCTCTGCAGTCAGGACAACTTTGCTGTGACTGTGGTTAACTAGCAAGTGAATTTTCACACATGGAGACGTTCTGTTTGCTCAGAGAAAGAAGCAAAACTAGGGATGAGTTAGACCTGTGCTTGCCCAAGGCCAGCACCCTCACTTGCTTCCCTGACCCTGTGTAGCACTCCCGGGGAGAGGAGACCTTTCCAGAAAGGATTGCTGATTGACAGTTGAAAGTCCAGCTTATTCTAAGGGGGAGTCGCACGGTCCTGGCACCTCCTGTAGCTTGTTCCTTTTCATTGCTGATGTGTGGCACACTGTAGGTGCTCAGCACATGCTTACTAAGCAGTAATAGTAACAGTAAACAGCATTTATAGATTACCCACTGTGAGCCACTAAACATTTTACCCACATATGTATCTTACACATTTAACCCTTAGAACTAGCCTAGGAACTCAGCAGACATCAACATTCCATTTTGGAGAACAGAAATGTAAGGTTTAGAGGTATTAAAATCTTCCTGGTGTCGAAAAAATAGGATGTAGGTTGGAATCCAGATGCTTTGACTCCGGAGAAGAAAACCAATTTGTGCTAAGCACCTACTGTGTGCTGGGCTCTGGGCTCCAGATCTCACTGGGTCCATTACTGTGTGTTTGCCCAGGGTCCAGGCCTGCCTCCAGCAGCTGCTGAAGTTCCAATCCGATTCTAAGCCAGCTTTGAAGTCTTCGATCCAGTCAGGCACTCTGGGAAGGAGCAGCTGCAGTGATGGGCTGGGCTGCCAGACAAAGCACAGCCAGGAGTATTTCCTGGGCTCTGTTGGAGGGAGGGAATAGGAAGGGTCGGGAGATGAGGGTTGGGATGGGCAGGGTGCTGCCTGAGACTGTGTAGCTAGGGTCCTTGCTGCTACCCCTGTCCTTCCTCACCATTTCCTCTCCTTCCCTCTCCTCTTCCTCATCTCCTCCTCTCTGCTTCCCTTTCTTCCTCCTTCCCTCTTCCTCATCACTTCCTCTCACCCTCTTCCCTCTCTCCTTTCATCCCCTCGCTGCACTTTCTGGAATCTCCCCCACCCACCAGGGGCTTCTTTGATGAGGTCTCCAGACCTTTTATACAAGTCATGTCCAAAGCAGAGGAAGTTGGCATCTGTACTGCCCTGATACATCTGAGATTTTGAGATCAAGTAAGATGGATTGCTTTGTGAGTCCTCAAATTCATCAGGTGGAAAAGCCAAAGGCCTTGAACCTGGAGTTATTAAATCCTGGAGGGCTGGGGAGGTCTAGGCTGGTGTCTTGGATTTCTTTCTTCCACAAAAACCAGTTTCTGCCAACCTGGCTATGCGCTGTGCCCACCTATTATGGAGACTCTGTGATGTTCAGCCAAGTGCTGTGCACTTAGTGGGTGGCTCTTGGAGTCTCGGTGATGTGCCACCCAGAGTGGGAGATCCACCCCGTGAACTGGCTGCCTGCAGTTGGTGAGTCGGGGTCAGGGTCTAGGGCTACCCTGCAAGTAGGTTGTGTGCATTTCCTGGAGAAGAAGTTAAACCTGCACTGCGTGTAGTTTAAAAGCAATTTGTCAGTGGCGACAATTTACAGAAATATATTCCTGTTGCAGCATCTCCCGATTGCTGGGATTTATGGCTTCATCTCTCAGCTTTGAAAGCACACTCGCATGCTCCAGCAAATGGAAAAATGTATGAACAATTTGTTGGCTTCTTTTTTTATCAAGTTTCCCCAAATATGTAAACTCTGAGAGCGCCTTATTCTTTTTAAATGATCATTCATTTGTCTCCAGACTCTATCTTTTGGCACAATTTATTATTCTCTATTTCAAAAAACTTAAATGCATTTTGCATATTAGCACGTAACTCTTGCTCCTGTCTCCTCGGTTGTGGAAAGGGCTGGATTGCTTTTATAAAGAAAAAAATGGCTAATAAAATTGGCCTCAGCACCATTGCTCTGCAATTCTTATGAACAGTAAAGTGGTACTTACCGTCATTGATGTTAAAAGCTATTTCTAAATTATGGTGCCATTTATTATCTCTAGTGTCCAAAGTAAGTTTAAATGATGCTTATAATTCATGTTTTACCAAATTTCCTTTTCCCCCCGAGGATACCTCTGATTAACTTATGCACATTAAAGCGCTTTTTAAATTCTTCTTTTATTGCCATTATGCTCTGAAAATCTCAGCGATTCTCAAAAATGGGTAATAAACTTGAGATAAAATGCTGCAGTTTTAGATCAATGCTGACATATCACTGTGGTGATTTCTTCAGAGCTGAAGTGATAATGCCTCATATTTACGGGATATATACTAGGTTATTACTACAGTATTACCATTTTGTTCTAAGATGAAATGAGTAATTTGCCAATTTATTAAACAGTTACATTTAAGTATTGCTTAGGACATTACCACCCCAATCTGTTTACTTAGCTTGAAGAGTCACCATTAAGATACCCTGTTTATTTAGGTAAAATTTGTAATCATCATGCCTTCCATTAACCAACTTATTTTTCTGCAAGGCTAATTGTCTGGAAATGAGTTTCTTCTTATTTACTGTGCTACATTCTGCTTAGCTGGCTAAAAATGTCACCCCAGCAAGAAGTGCTAGGGAAATTAATAATACATACAGAGAACAGTTTTAATTAGTATAATACCAAATGTTAATAAAAGATTTATGACGCCTTAAGAAAGTTCTAACAGAACAGATCTTATCAGCTTCAGGCTTGGTTTGTCCAGAGGGTTCTGCAGTGGCTATGCCCTCTGCGGGAGGTGGATTTGGGTGACTTCCCCCATTCTGCGGGGGCTCCCAGGAGCATAGGCTAGAGATAGGGGGCTCCCTTTGAAAGGATGTTTGGAGGGAGCTAGATGGGGAGTATTGCCAGGGGAGGGAGCACCTGGAAGTGAGGTACCAATGGTAGCTAGTCTTCTGCTGGGACTGCTGAATGGCCTTCTGGACACTTCCTGGGGCACCAATGATCTTTGGTCCAAATTGGGACCAGAATTTTGAGATACAAGACAGGCTGATGTTAGTTCAAAAACCACAGAGAGCTGGACAGACAGGCACATGGGCAAAGGCCGAGTAATGGCTCTTGAGCTATTGTCTGCACACAAACACAACAGGTACACACACACACATACACACACACACACACGCACGCACGCACGCACGCACGCACGCACGCACGCACGCACACCTGTTTTCATCCCAAGGCACAGACAGTGTGCTTCCTCATCTGGCAGCAGGAGACAAAGCCTGAATGGTCAGTCCCAGAGCTAAGGTTGTAAGCACGGTAGTGGAAAGGATTTGGACTCGGTGTGTGATAGTCTCCTGAGATTCAGTCCTGCCACCTGGCTGGCTTCCTGCAAGCCTTCTACCTCACTCTGCCAAATGCGAGTCCAGATGAGGACACTGAGTCAAGAAGTTGACTCTTCCTATTGGGTGGGCTGCTGGGTCCTTAGCGATATTGTCTCTTCTTGTCCACACGTTCCTTACTGTGGGTAGTACGGAGGCCGTTTCTTGCCTTCAATAGGTCAGTGTCCAGCACATAGTAGGCAGTTTTAGAGGACTTTAAGGAACCAAAGGAAAATGGAAAGAAGGGTGCAGCTTTGCAGTGTGAACGGGAAAACCCCAACTCCAGCAATCGCAGGAACCTGGGGCCAGACAGCACACACCCCCACTGGGTGGGGTATAAGAGCTTATTACTGTTTCAGGTTTCCAGCCCCCAAAGGCCAGGTCTCAGGAGCAGTGGGAAATATTTGTACAGCGAGCTGGTTCAGTTTTAGCACACATAATAAAAACTGACCAAGCTACCGACTTTCCTAAAATCCTCTCCAATTCAAGCAACTCCATCTCAGGAGGCACTTGAGGGCTGATAGCTCTTTTATCCTACTCTTGATGAAAAAGAAACAACAAAACCGACAAAAGTTCTTGGAAAGAAGTCTTCCAAGTTATGTGACAAAACAGCTTGGGTCACTTCTAGAAGATGAAGCACAATGTCTAAGACCTGAGCCACCCTGAGGAGGGCACAGGAGGTACCCCTGCAGCACCCTGCTTTTCGGGACTGAAAAAACAAACTGTGGTCTATCCATACAATGGAGTATTACTCGGCAATGAAAAGGAACGTAGTACTGAGATATGCCACAGCATGAAATGACCTTGGAATCAAGGTGCCTGTGAAAGAAGGCACACATAGAAGGACACGTATGGTATGGTGCCACTTGTGGGACATGTCCAGAAGAGGCAGATCCATAGATGCAGGTGGGGAGCAGCATCGGCAGAGAGAAAGGAGGTGGGGAAATAGGAAATAATTATCTAATGGGGAGAGGCGCTGTCTAGGTGATGAAGGCTGTGAAACTTGATAGCTGCTATGGCTGCACAGTGTTATGGAGGCACTAAGCCATGGACTGAAACTTGTGTTGATTTATTAGTCAAGGCTGGAACTCATAACCGGCCTGCTCAGCTGCTGGTATTACAGGCATGCTCCTGGCCTGATGTGACATGAATTTCACCTAATCTTAAAAAACAAAACAAAAAACATTTTTTAGGAACACCAGTGTCCAAAGTTACAAATGCTTACAGTTTCATCTTAGCAGTGGCTACGGGAGTGGGAAACAGAAAGTGAGCATACGCCCACCAGTTTGAGGTGAGTCATTCAAGATCGATCATTCCATGGCAGCTATTAAAACACTGGGAAAATGGACGGATGCACCAGACAGTGGAATGGTTTAGCTACAAAGCAGCTTGCATGTTATATGCCATTAAAACACACACACACGCACTCTCTCTCTCTCTCTCTCTCTCTCTCTCTCTCTCTCTCTCTCTCTCTCTCTCTCTCTCTCTCTCGATGTAGTGATGGCTCAGCAGTAAAGAGCACTGACTGCTCTTCCAGAGGACCCAGGTTCAATTCCCAGCACCCACAAGGCAGCTCACAACTATCTGTAACTCCATGATCCAACACCCTCACACAGACATACATGCAGACAAAACACCAGTGTACATATAATTAAAATATTAATAGTGAAACACACACAGAGATGCTCTGTGGGGCAAACAAAGAGGACACGCACACAGGACAAACATCTGCAAGGATAGACACCAAACTGATGTCCCAGCAGGTCATAGCTGAGGAGAGAATGCTGATACAGAAGACAGCTCACAATGTGAGCTGCAGAAAAAGCTTTTTGAAAGCACATGAATATATACTTGGAGTAAATTTTTAAAGAATTTTTGTAAATATCTTTGATTATATTTAAGTGTGTGTGCCTGTGTTTGTGTGTGAATATATAAACATGAGTACTGGTCCCCTGTGTCAGATCCCCCTGGGGCTGATGTTAAAGGTGATTGTGAGTCACTCCATGTGGATGCTGAGTGCTAAACCTGGGACCTACCTCTGCAAGAGCATCCACCAAGTCATTTCTCAGGCCCGACGTGAATGTATTCTAATTAAGTCATGAGTTAGAATAATGTGCAAGCTGCAGATGGGTAATAAGGACAAAGGGAAACAGCCGCTATCCTGCCACTGAATGCTGCCGTTTTGTGTGATTCCTAGCATGGCTATTGTTGCTTTTGCTGCAGAGACAAGGGCCTGGTACGCGTTAGGCAAGCATTCCACCACCAAGCTTCATCCTAGCTATGGTGGACTTTTTTGGATGACAAGGTTAGGAGGTTTTTTTGTTTGTCTGTTTTGTTTTGCTTTGCTTTTGGGTGTTTTTCCCTTTATTATTATTATTAATTTTAAAAAAAGAAAAGAAAAAACTACATATTGAGCCAGGTCTTCCTATGTGACCTGCTGTGTCTTGTTTTGATTTAAGGCTTGAGATCAGCAGCTCAGATCCCAGCCGTGGAGTTTTTAAGTGAACTCCATTTGCCTGCAATTCCCAGCACCCAGAAGAGAGACTCAGAACATGAAGTACTCATGAGTGAGCGTCTGTGCCACTGATTACAGTGTGAGGGAAACGCTTTGTCACCTCACCTTGCAGACGGATGGTGTTTTTGCCCTGAATAAGTGGCAGGATTTTCTGTCTTCATCTTGTCTTGCCTAGGTCTGCAGAGTGACCCAAGTTCAGGAAGGGGACCAACTACTTTAACTAAATGTTCTTCCAGGCACCCAACACCAACTCCTGAGATTTTTTAGTTTGTTTCTCTACAGCTTGTTCTCAAATAGCCAGCATTTTCATCTGTGACATTACTTAAATGGCAGAATTCTTAGACACTAGAGAAACAGAATCAATGGGCCATGTGGGCTTCAGTGTTTGTATGTTTCAAGTATGTGTATTGTCCATATCTGTGTGCACATACCATGATGTCCTGGTGTCAAAATACTCAAGGCAGAAGACAGCCAGTTTTTCTCTCCTGTTTTCAATGTATTGTTTTCTCTTGGATCTAAATAATTAATAAGGAAGCCCTTTGCCATAATTAAAATGGATGTCCCTTCATGTCAACACCAATAGCTTTTCCGGTAATGAACACATTCAGATCCCCATTAAGTATGGCTGCTCCTCAGCCTTGGTGGCCCGCACTGCAGAGGATGCTGGGGGATTGCAGTGGGTGAGAGAAGCCAGATGAGCTCAGTGGAGAGAAGGCAGAAGCCTGGGAGCTGACCCTGGCTTGGACCAGATGGTGAGCCAGGCACAAAAAGGTCTTGCAGGAGCAGGCAACTTGAGGACTCTGGGCCCTGTCTGCCTCCCAGGGTCCTCTTTCTCTGCCAGAATCTGCAGTGATACCTCTCACTGGAAGGGGAAGGGACAGCATCTGGAACCTCCTAGGTGGAGTTAACCAGTTACAAATACCAAAGCCAGCTGGCTAGTGGTGGTGCACACCTTTCGTAGCAGCACTCAGAGGCAGAGGCAGGCGGATCTCTGTGAGTTCAAGGCCATCCTGGTCTACAGAGTGAGTTCCAGGACAGCCAGGAGTGTTACACAGAGAAACCCTATCTTGAAATATCAGTAAATATCAAAGGCTCAGAGTCAAAAGACACTTCTGCTAATCTGTGACCATAAAAACCAGCCCTTCTTGAGGTCAGGGCTTTCGATGGGTGGTAAAGAGCTACCTCCACTGCACAGGGGCCGTTTCCAACCCTAGCCCACGGAAAAAGGGTGAGGGGAACCCCATGTTCACTGCTGCACACTTCCCAGGAAGCGACCTAAGTAGTCGTGAGTGGAGGCACAGTGGAGAAAACGTTAAAGACAGATACCGTGGAATCCTGTTGAACCTTGAAAAGAAGGCAATCCTGTCATCTGTGATAGCATGGGTGCACCCGAAGGTATTGTGTTAAGTGACGAAACCAGACACAGGGAAACAGATGCCGGGTGACATCCGGCTGAACTCATTGAAACAAAGTGGACTGCTGGGTACCACAGCTGGGGATGGGGAATGGGTGTGTCCTGTCAGTAAGACAGCCTGGAAACCTGAGTGCTAAACTCACAGCAGGATGGATGCTGTTGAGTTGCTATGTTTGCATTTCAAAATTGTGAAGGAGGAAATTTTAGAAGTTTTGGTTGCTGACGTGATAGGCATGTCAGTTCATTTATTTATCATGTATGCATATGTTAAAATGGCAGTTATATCCCTTAAATACACGTAATTATTATATTTCAGTTATAAAGATGAGGAGTGGAATTGTAGTGATAGAGTACATGCCTAGCACCCATAAAACCTTAGGTTACAGGGCCAGGAGTGGGACACAGTAGGACTGGAGAGATGGCTCAGCAGTAAACACTACTTGCTCCTCTTTCAGAGGACCCAGGTTCAGTTCCCAGCACCCACACAGCAGCTCACAGCCACCTCTAACTCCAGTTCCATGGGATCCCATTCCCTCTTATGATCTTTGCAGGTACCAGGCATGCACATGATACATACATATGCATAGAGGCAAAACACTAATACACATTGTAGCATTCTGAATGAGAATGCCCCCCCCCCATTTATTAGAATGCTTGGTCCCCAGCTGATAGAACTGTTAGGGAAGCATTAGGAGGTGTGGCCCTGTTGGAGGAGGCATGTCACTAAGGGTGAACTTTGAGACTCAAAAGCTATTCTAAGCTGGGTGTTGGTGGCGCACGCCTTTAATCCCAGCACTCGGGAGGCAGAGGCAGGCAGATCTCTGTGAGTTCGAGGCCAGCCTGGTCTACAGAGCGAGTTCCAGGACAGCCTCCAAAGCTATAGAGAAACCCTGTCTCGTAAAACCAAAAAAAAAAAAAAAAAGCTATTCTAAGTTAGCTCCCTCCTCTGCCTTGGGCTTGTGGGTCAGATGTAAGCTCTCAGCTATTGCTCCAGTGCCGTGCTGCCCTCGGCCATGCTGCAGCCATGATGTTTATGGACTCGTTCTCTGAAACTATAAACCCTATAAACTGTTTCTTCTGTGAGTTGCCTTGGTCATGGTGTCTTCTAACAGAGATAGAAAAACAATTAAGACAGACATAAATTAAAATAAGTAAATTCTGTCAGCAGTTGGTAGTGGTGATAATCATGATCTGAGATCATAAGTCAACCACCCACAATGCATTTGTAGAGGGACATGCACAGGTGCCCTGCCTGGATCCCTGAGCACGGGAAGCAAATCCCAGACACCCTTCTGAAGGAGAAGGCTTTGAGTATGGGAAAGAGGGAACCAGGAACTCGAGTCTAGATACATGTCTATCAAATTCTTGTTGAAAAAAAAAGGAGCCAGGGGGTGGTGGTGCACACCTTTAATCCCAGCACTTGGGAGGCAGAGACAGGCGGATCTCTGTGAGTTCCGGGCCAACCTAGTCTGCTAAGCAAGTTCCAGGACAGCCTTCAAAAAAACCCTGTCTCAAAAAACCAAGGAAAAGGAAATGGAACCGTGGCTCAGTGTGTGCTGGAGAGGTCCCGATGTCACACCCGCTTGCTTGCCCACTGTCCTCACTGCCTACCTCCTTCCGTCCTCCTTCAGGGGGGTTGGCTTTGAACGTGTCGCCTGACTCCAGAAGAGGCAAGAGATGACTGGAGTGGGTGAACCTCCAGCCAGGAAGGAGATGACATCATCTTGGAAGAGGACTCCCTCTGCCACGCTTTCCTTATCTAGCTCCTAAGAACAAACGGGCCTGGTGCTGATGCAAACTGTTTCAAGTGTTTCGGAAGCAGGCATGCCAGGACACTGGAGATGCACATATGCTTCATTTCTTCCACACGTTCAACATCCCAGGATTCCCAGGGGCTTTTTCTTTTTCTTTTACGTTTTGTGGTTTTGCCTGCCTGTATATGTCTGTGCCACATGCATGCGGTGCTCTGGAAGGCCAGAAAAAAGGCTATTGGCTCCTGCAGGACTGGAGTCACAGATGGTTGTGAGCTGCCATGTGGGTGCTGAAAATCAAGCCCGGTCCTCTGGAAGAGCAGCCAGTGCTGTTAACTGCTGAGCCACCTCTCCAGCCCCCTGGGAACATTGATTTTGTTTTCTTTCCATTTGGTTTGGTTTTGGATTTTCAAGACATGGCTTCTTTATGTAGCCCTGGCTGTCCTGGAACTTGCTCTGTAAACCATGCCGGCCTCAGACTCAGAGATCTACCTGCCTCCCAAGTGTGAGGATTAAAGGAGTGCCTCACCACCACCACCACCTGGCTGGAACATTGTTTTTAAATCACTTATGGGGCAAGGAAGATGGCTCTGTGACTAAGAGGCCTTGCAGCTCTTCCAGAGGACCTGGGTTAGTTAGTCCCTGGCATATCAGGTGACTTACAAGCATTGTAACTCCAGCTCCACAGGACCAAATACCCTCTTTTGGCCTCCTTTGGCACCCAGACACAGGTACTCATACCTACTTACAAACACACTAACATAATTAAATATAAAAAGCAACTCTTTCAAATATTTACATTTGTCTTTAATCCCAGTACTCAGGAAGCTGGGGGGCAGATCTCTGTAAGTTCAAGACCAAGGATACACAGAGAAACCCTGTTTCAAAAAACCACACATACACACAGACACACACACAATTACATTTATTTCTAGTGTCTAATGCTTTCTTCAGAGAAAAAGTTCAAAGATGACTTACTCCCACGAAAGGGAAGAGGGTGGGAGATGGGGTAGGGGAGGGGATGGGGGTTGGGGGGTAGGGATGGAGATGGGGGTGGAGGGGTGGGATCCTTGTTGCAAAGGGCTTTTCTGGTGGAGCCTAGTGGTACTGTGGCAGAGTTAGAGATCTAGATGAGGGTAGCTTGCTGTCCTGGCCAAAGCTTTTGCTTGGCTTTTGGTTTCACCACAGAGTCTCATTATGCAGCCAGGTTGGTCTAGAACTTGTGATCGCTGGTCATCTTGTCTCCAAACTCCTGAGTGCTGGGATTACAGACTTAGTCTACTATGCCTGGCTCAAGAAAAAGAAAGAAAGAAAGAAAAAAAGAAAGAAAGAAAGAGAGGAAGAAAGAGAGAAAGAGAGTGCTTTGAGTCAGCAGGAGGCTACAAGTGTTTTTGCCTCAAAAGAGAAACTGTAATTAAGGGGGAAATCCCAGGGGCTGTACCTCCAAAGTTGGGTGTAATATATGGCCTATTTGCAAAATATTGCAAAAGAAATCTGGCAGATTACTGGATGCCCAAGCCCTGGAGCTACCCCACCACCACCACCACACACACACAGACACACAGACACACAGACACACAGACACACACACACACACACACACACACACACACACACACACACACACACGCTGGGTCTCAGTAGGGCTCTTCCCCTCCGAAGTGCACATTGTGAAGTATTGAGAAGACTGAAACCTAATCCACCGTGGGTGGCTTTTAGAGTAAGGATCTGGGAGGCAATTAGGGCTAGATAAGGCCAGGCAAGGAGACCCATTGATGCCTGCAGTCCTTTTGTAAGGGAGACCAGACACGTGCCCTCTAGTGCTGCCTCTTGCCCTATGATTGATGCCCCGTGACATTAGGGACTCTGCCAGCAAGAAGGTCAACCCCAGATCCCGAGCCGTTTCTCCCCACCTCCTACCCCATGCATGCACCTAGAACCAGATCGGTGGTAAGGTCCAGGCCCGCCCCCTGTGGCGTCCTCCCTGCGCCTGCCTGGGCCGCCCTAAGCAGCGCTGAGAGCTGACTCAATCTCCAAGGTAGGCCAAGATAGATGTTTGCTTGCAAGACCTAGGGCACAAGCCTGTACCCTAAGTTTGCCCTGAGGGTGCTGTCTGGAGGAATCAGTTGTTGGGCGCCAATCCTCTTAGTCACTATCCTGTGAGTGCAGCGTGTTGGACAGCCCTGTCATGCCCCCTCCTTCCGACCCAGACTTCTTGCCCCGCTTGGGTCCCCCCACTTCCCTAGAATCTGCTCCACCTCCTTTGCTCAAGCACAGCTGACTGGGAGCTCCAGGGGTCTATGGCGGCTGCTCCTCACCCTCTACCAAGCTGGGCGGAGAGCTGGAGGATTAAACCCCACTGCCTGGCCCCGGTGACAGGCTGTCTAGAAGCCCGCAGGAGGTTCGCAACTCAGCCGCCCCTCCGGAAGGCGCTTGCACGGGTGCCTGGCTCCTGCTTAGCCTGCAGCGTAGGCCTAACAAAGAGCTTGCACCCGGAGTCCTCTGACCCATCAAACTCGACTTAGCCACACCGAGCCAAGAGCTCCCACAGCAAGTTCTCGTGGCCCCGCTAAAAATTCTGCGTGCGCAAGCTCGTTGTACCGCGCTGCCCAAACAGCACATCTGCTCCCCACATTGTGAAGCGACGAGCTTTGAGCAAGAGCGTCTTGACAGTCCCCCTTTCCGCGTGTTCCTCTCGTGACAGAAGTCTCAGGCTTGTCATTCTTAATGATTCCCTGGCATTCCCTTGCTGGTTCCACCCTGTGTGTAAGGCCGGCTCTGTGGCGGTCCCCAGTGCTCAGAGACCTGTTATCGTCTTGAAATCCCTAATGGAACAAGGGATTTCACTCTTTTATATTGCAGTGGGTTCTCCCTGGTACCAAGTCCAGAGGACCCCGGCTTTAAGCGGAGCAGTGACAACAATCGAGAAAGGGATAAACAAAGATAACACAGCAATAACAAAAGATTATATACCGTGTGGCAAGAGGGACCAAAACAGATACCCTCAAATACTGTTGACAGGACAGTTAATTGTTCAGCATGCTGTAGTGCAATTCAACAATGTCTTTCCTGATTAAAAGTGTTCATTCTCTTTAAATGATCCCACACTCAAATTTTTAGTAAATAGATGCACCTCTCTGCTTATTCAAAGAAGTATTACCAGCATCATTTTTAAAAAGCAATTGGTTGTAAATGGCCTAAATGAATCTCAATAGGAACTCATTTAATAACACAGATTACCTATATCACCAAATCCTTTGTTAACCATTTAAGAAAGGGTCTGATAGGAACTATCTCCAAATCTGTGGCAAATGGGAAAGCCAGGTACAGAATGGAATGGCACATTTACATAAAAATGTGAGAGGTCTCCATGCATACACAACACAGACCAACTCTGGAAGCCTGGACTCAGCTGGTACCCTGGCTGTTCTGTGGAGGACAGTTGGGATTTTTCACTATGGTAGTAGCTATTGGGTTTTTTCGTTTGTTTGTTTGTTTTTGTTTTTGGCTGCTAGCCTATCATTTAATGGCTAAGCTACCTTAAAAAAGAAAAAGAAAAAAAAAAGATTTGTGGACTGGGCATGGTGGCGCACGCTTTTAATCCCAGCACATGGGAGGCAGAGGCAGGCGGATCTCTGTGAGTTCAAGGCTAAGTAGTAAGTTCCAGGACAGTAATGGCTAGATAGAGAGATCCTATCTCTAGAAAACCAAAAAGATGTATTATTTGGGCTGGAGAGATGGCTCAGAGGTTAAGAGCACTGGTTGCTCTTCCAGAGGTTCTGAGTTCAATTCCCAGCAACCACATGGTGGCTCACAACCATCTGTAATGAGATCTGGTGCCCCTTTATCACATAAAGTTGCATATGCAGATAGAGTACTCACATACATAAAATAAATAAATCCTTTAAAAAAGATTTATTATTTATTTATGTGCATCCAAGGAGTCCTGAAGGGGTGTCAGATCCTCCAGAGTTAAAAGAGAACTACCTGACCTGGGTGCTAGAAACTGAACTGCCCGCCCCCCAATAGTAGCAAGGACTGTTAACCACTGAGTCATCTTTCCAGTCTAGTGGGCACCCTTTTTCTATGGTTTTACTTTCCAGTGTTTTAGCTATTTATAACTGCCCATGGTTCAAAATTATTAAATTGGGGGAGGGCTGGAGAAATGACTCAGTGGCTAAGAGCACTGGCTGCTCTTCCAGGGGACCTGGGTTCAATTCCCAACACCCACATGATAGATCACACACATCTGTAACTCCAGTTCCTGGTCTTCTGACATATGCAGGCAGCCCACCAGTGAACATTAAAAAAAGCAATAAACGAGCCGGGCGTTGGTGGCGCACACCTTTAATCCCAGCACTCGGGAGGCAGAGGCAGGTGGATCTCTGAGTTCGAGGCCAGCCTGGTCTACAGAGCGAGTTCCAGGACAGCCTCCAAAACAATACAGAGAAACCCTGTCTCGAAAAACCAAAATAAATAGATAAATAAATAAAAAGCTGAGTGATGGTGGCACATGCCCTCAACCCCAGCACTCAGGAGGCAGAAGTAGATGATCTCTGTGAGTTCCAGGCCGCCTTGGTCTACAAAGTGAGTTCCAGGACAGCCAGAGCTACACAGAGAAACCCTGTCTTAAAAAACCAAAGTATAGCCGGGCGTTGGTGGCGCACGCCTTTAATCCCAGCACTCGGGAGGCAGAGGCGGGCGGATCTCTGTGAGTTCGAGACCAGCCTGGACTACCAAGCAAGCTCCAGGACAGCCTCCAAAGCCACAGAGAAACCCTGTCTCGAAAAACCAAAAAAAAAACAAAAAACAAAAAACAAAAAAAAAACATATACATATGTATATATATATTATATGTATATTATTAAATGAAAAATTCTAGAAAAAATTTCATAACCTTTTTCTTTTTTTCTTTTTCTTTTTTTGTTCTGGACAGGGTTTCTTTGTGTTCCCTTGGCTGTCCTGGAACTCGCTCTGTAGACCAGGCTGGCCTCAAACTCACAGAGATCCTCCTGCCATGATGACAAGTTGACATTTCCCTCTGGAGTTGCCTTCAGGTCACAAGGAGTGATTCTTGTTGAATTGAGAGCTAAACAAAAACCTCTTAATGAGTCCATGTGTTCTCTGTGTTTTCAAAACAAGAGCATAAAGTGACTGTCCCAACTCCCCCTGCCAGCAGGCAGGAAACCCAAAGACAAATCCAAGCATAAATTATTAGTTGGTCATATCTACTGTATGGTGTAGGATTTTCTGTTCCCTGGACTTGGTTTTCCATTTCTAGCACATGTTCTTTGTTCTGGCTTCACTTTTTATTTTACATTAGATTGATTTTATTGTACATGAGCTAAAATAATATCTAGGAATTTCAATGGATTTAGTTTCTTCCTTACATTTCTTTGTCTATGCCCCCCTACTCCTCACCCTACACTCTTTCAGTCACCAAGACCAGGTGGCCTTGCCTCAGGGAAGGGTTGTCACTATAGAAGGATGAGAAAAATCTCATGCATTTCAAAGCCCAAGCCTCAGGGATGAGGGGTTGGACTAGCAACTTTGAAAGAAGAGATTCAGTCAGGCTGGAGGAGGAGGGAAGAAAGCTGGTTGGAAGCTAAGAAAGAACAGAAACCCAAAGCCCATGAAACATAGTAGGCCCAGTGTGGTTAGCCCAAAGCACCCGAGACCACCTGTCAGGGCTCCCTGAACATGTGTGACACAGGAACTATGGGAGATGACCGCCATGAGCCAAGGAAGAATGTCAGGAATTTCTCAGAGGCTTGTGATTGAGAATGGAGGACCAGCCGGAAGCACCCTTTGTTTGTGGCCCAAGGCTGAGGTGAGACAGCAGTCATCAGCCCATGCCAGCTACCCTAGACAGTGGTGAGAACAAGTGTCTCAGGCTTGGAACTTAGATCAACCCTAGGAATGAGATAGTTACCATGCTAATCAGAGGAACTGAGTTGCACTGTAGAGAAATACAGGTTTCATAAAACCAAGTGTTTCTGTAGCAAAACCTCAGTGGAATGGAATGGACCAGAATGTAGAAGTAGATCAAAGAGCCTTATCCTGAAAGGGATTGCTTCTGGAACCTTCTGCAAAAGACTGCCCCAAGACAGATTGTCCCCCTGGGAGGCACATCAGTGGGCTCTCTGCTGAGGATAGAATCTCCTCCACACTTGAGACACAGCTAGAACAAATGTTTTTTGCATCAGCTAGAGGGATCTGGTCCTGCGTAGGGTGAGGCTTCATGTTGCTGAAGAGAGACAACACCAGAAGGGGGCTCTTTGGACTTCCTGCCAGTGCCATCCTTAAGTGTTTGAAGTAACAGGTGACTGACTGGTGCTCTAGCCTGGACGTTTCTGCTAGCCGGGCTCCTGAGCTTTCTGTCACTGAAGGAGACTGCTTTTGTCATCTGCCCCGGGTTGTCGTATGAGTCTGACCGTTTCTTTACCTGTCTTTCAAATGAGCATAAGAATAATTTCTTCGTGGGGGACTGGCACTGAACAGATGTTCGCAAAGTCCCCTTAGGATCGCCATGACAGGTCCCTCAGTAGGAATGAGATCGTGGTTATGTAATAATTTCTCCTTCTAGTTTTGATTAAAAAGTGATACATGCGCATCTACGTGCACAAATGTGTCAGTGCTAATGGGGACATGCGCACTGGAACAGGCTGCATGCATATGGAGAAGGACGGTGTCCCCAGAGCAGTATCTCAGAAAATCACTTCTTACCAGGAAAATGGTCGGGAGGAATCGCCATTTTAAGAAGCTGAGATGTTTGCGACCTATGGGTACCGCACATTCGCGGGACAGAAACCTGTGGCCAGGACAATCAGAGGTCGCTGAGCCTCGCGGAACCCTTGAGCATGGCCATGCGGCAGTCTCTAGTGCCCTCTGCCGTAATTCGGAAAACAAACGCTTCTTTAGGGAGCGGTAAACATTGCTTCAGGGGAGGAAAGCGAATTGTTCTCTCTCCTCACAAGTTTCTACCTGGCTTCTTTCACTTACCATAATATCTTCCTCTACAGCACAGCGGGTGACTACAGTTTACTACTTAAATATTTTGTGAAGAACAAGAGGGAGGAGTTTGACGGCTCCCAGTAGTGCAACGAGGTGATGGAAATGCCGGAGACCATCTCTACATGTTGTATATGGGCATTGGATAATTTGTTGAATTATATATTATGCATGTGAAACTACTGTATGTCAATTTAAAAATGTCTACACGTGGGCTTGCTCTTACCTTACTACTGCTTTCAGTTATGTGGGTCTGGGACTGTGTGTCTTGTCATCACAAGGATGGAGCCAAATAGAAAATGGATCAAACAGTAGCGTCGAAAAGGTTGGACTCTACTGGCAGAATCTAAGAAGGGAATCAGGGTCATTTTACATAATCCCACACCATGTGTTCTAGGATTTCCTTCTAAGATTTCTTTTCATTTCCTTTTTTTTCCCATCAAGCAGCAGAATGCTGGCGTTTGGTCCTACGTGAAGCATTCTTAGCTGGCTTTGTCCCTCTGCCTGTGACTTTCTGCCACACCTGGGTATGGCTCAAAGACAGAGTGCTCATTTAGTCTGTAAGTGAAAAGGATATTTGCCCATTAATTTCAACTCTGGCACTCCAAGCCCCATATAAGGCACAGTTAATATAATCTCACTTCAGATGACACTCGGAGGAGCAGGAAGACAATTTGTGGGGGGAAAGGAATAAGAGGCAGTGCACATTTACCAGGAATGTTAATATTTACTCCTGCACGCTTGGTATCTGGGAGACGGCATAGTCACTAAGTGGGGATTACATCTTCAATTAAGTAGTGGTGGCTGGGGACTCGGTGATGTTTCACAGAGGGAAACTGCCAGAATCATACTTTAAGGAGAATAATTTTTTTAAAAGCTACAAAAAAATTGAAAGAGAAGCCCTAGGGGGGAAAAATGGAGGGAACATTTCTGTTTAGGGAATCCTAATATTTTGGCTGAACACATTATGTAAAATTAAATACTATTTTAAACCAAGGAGATATGATATCTAATTAAGTTTTTGTGGTTGATGAGCTTAGAGAGGGCTGTGAATGTTGCATCCATTGAACTGCAAGAAGTAGAAGAATTAAATAACACAGTTCTACAGTGACTTCAGCCAGACATCCAGGCAGACTTCCGCGTTCTGCCTCCAGTCGGCCCCTCCTTACAGCTCACTGAAGACAAGGAAGATGAGAGTGGGAGTGTACAGTGAGCTCCAGAGATCTCAGGACAGCCCAAGGAGCTTGCAGCCAGGCTGTCAGCCTCATTTGCGAGCCGTGACTATAGACTCCAGAGGCCGAGGGTCTGTCATCCCAGGCCATGTCGGAGGAATAGTACGAAAAGATCAAAACCGTAGGCTCCCGGGCTTCTGCTGCTCCTACCCGGGATGTTGTTTGCAGGAAGGCACTATGGGAAATCAAGGCTGCTTCTGTGATGAGCAGCCTAGTGGGAACTGTAGACTTTTAATGCGAGGTGTGCAAACTCCAGAGGGGCAAGATTAGGTTAAAAGGATGACGGCTTTCTAAAAATTACTTTTTGAGATGTTGAGGGTTTTTTGTTGTTATTGTTTGGTTGTTTGGCTTTTTTGTTTGTTTGCTTGTTTGGTTTTCATTTTTTTGAGACAGGTTTCTCTGTGTAACAGCTCTAGCTGTCCTGGAACTCACTTTGTACACCAGGCTGGTCTCAAACTCACAGAAATCCGCCTGCCTCTGCCTCCTGAGTGCTGAGTTTAAAGGCATGCGCCACCACCGACCGGCTCGAGATGTTGAGTTTTAAAATGAATAACCACATGAATGCGTGCTCAGTCAGTTTATACAATAACTTTTAAAGAGTTGGAATCAAGAAACTACCATGTGTTGCTGGAAAGATGGCTTAGAGGTTAAGAACTTTACTGTTCTTGCAGAGGACCCAGATTTGGCTCCCAGACACCCAATATGGGGGTTCATAATTATCCACAATTCTAGTTCCAGACAATCCAACCCTCTTCTGACTTTCTTGAGCATCAGGCACATACATGTACATATACATACATGCAGGCAAACACTCACGCACATTAAAAGTCGAACGACTTATATGGTCTGAAGAGAAAACCAGAGTATAACATTGAAACAAATATAAATAAAACAAAAAAATCTTTAAAGAAAGAAACTACCAGCTGGGAGTTGGTGGTGCACACCTTTAATCCCAACACTCCGGAGGCAGAAGCAGGAGGATCTCTGTGAGTTCTAGGACAGCCAGGAATGTATAGAGAGATTCTGTATCAAAACAGAACAAAAAGACCAGAAAACATGAACTCCTGGAACCCAGTGACAGAGAGGGAGGAGTGATGAGCAAAGGGGTCAAGACTGTGCTGGTGAACCCCACAAAGACATCTGACTGGACAAGAGGGAGCCCTTTGAACCCCAGACTGATGGCTGAGAGGCCAACAGGGGACTGATCCAGACTCCATGAATGTAGTGTCAGTGAGGAGGCCTCAGAAATCTCTGGGGCCTTGGGTAGTAGACCAGTGATTACCATGGTGTACGAATGAACTTTGGGAGCCCATTCCACATAGAAGGATGCTCTCTCAGCCTGGACACATGGGGAAGGGACTAGGTCCTGCCCTGGATGAAATGACAGACTCTGGAGATCCCTCCAAGGAGGGCCTCACCCTCCCTGGGGAAAGATGTGGGGATTGGGTGGGGGGCTGGAAGGGGCTGGTGGAGGGACAAGGGAGGAGGGGTGGGAGAGAGACCTGGGATTCACATGTGAAGCATTCATGTTTCTAATTTAAATAAAAACATATATTGAGAAAAAAAAAGACCAGGAAAGAAGGAAGAGAAGAAGACTGGGAGGGAGAGGGAGGAGGAAGATGGTGCACCAGCTGGTTGTGTGTCAACTTAGAGTCATCAGTGAGGAAGGAGCCTCAGCTGAGGAAATGCCCCCATGAGCTCCAGCTATAAGACACTCCTCAACTAGTGACCCATGGGGGAGCGCCCAGCCCATTGTGGGTGGTGCTATCCCTGGGCTGGTGGTTCTGGGTTCTATAAGAAAGCAGGCTGAGCAAGCCATGGGAAGCCAGCCAGTAAGCGGTCCCCCCTCTCTGCATCAGCGCCTGCAGCCAGGTTCCAGCCCTTCTTGAGTTCCTATCCTGGCTTCCTTCAGTGGTGAACGGCAACACTGAAGTGTAAGCCAAATAAACCCTTTCCTCCCAGCTTGCTTTTGGTCACCGTGTTTCACCATAGCAATTGTAACCCTAAGACAGAAGGGAAGGGGGGAGATTATTACCACACGGCTTGTGGTCATTTTTACCTTGAACAGTAAACTGAGCAAAGCTGAAATACCAATATGCCAAAGGTCACAGAGACGAGACAGTACTCCAGTATTTTCATGATATTTCATTGACTTTTCCTTTTATATCAACTGCACTGGATGTATAACAAAAGGACCAATTCATATTTTAAAAGTTAACTTGGTGCCTGGAGAGATGGTTCTGCCATTAAGAGCACTGGCTGCTCTTGCAGAGGACCTGGGGTTGATTCCCAGAACCACACTGGCAGCTCGAAATCATCTGTGACTCCAGTTCCAGGGAATCGGATCCCCTCTTCTGGCCTCCTCAGGCACCAAGAACACATGTGGTGCAATATACTCATTCGGGCAAACACCCATAGACATAAAATGAAAACAGTTCTTTGTTTTAAGTTTTAGCTATAGTATTATCTATTTGCTCCCTAGTTCCTGACATTAAAAGGGCAGGGCCATATTTAATATTTGAGAGAAAGGAGGAAAAGAAGAATTCTCAGGACATTATTCACATGGACTTGACAGAAATTTGGCCAGAGGGTTATCCAAAACTAGGATATTCAAATTGTATCTTGACGATGGATGGGGAAGTTGTTTGAGCAATTATAAGTGAAGAGTGAGCGCCAAGATGCTGCTTTTTCCTGGTCCATTTTGTTCCAAAATTTGCTGTGAGTCAGAGGGGTGTAAAAATAGATGGCCAGAGCAGGCAAGTGTCTCTGACAGGGACTCGGGCACTCACAAGTAGGACTCTAGAAATGCCATTCATTTAACAAATTGCACCATTAAAAGTCATAATAGGTCTAAAAGCCATTCTTGAAAGAACTTACAAAGTAATTTGACCTACATAATCGCCTTGTTAAATTCATTTGATATCATGAGACAGTTAGTGAAATATGCATAGTGCATTATATTAAAGAGAAAAGTACCCTCAATTGGTATCTGATGTGCACTTTGCAAACGTAGCTATTAGTTGCCTATAAAACTCCTAGACATGATTTGATTTGATGTGATTACCGTTAGATCATTTTACTTTGTAACGTATAGGGGGAGGGATGTTACAGGTCTGCCCCTGCTTACTAGGAAATATTTAAGGAAGAATGTTTTATTTATTAGCATAAAGAGACACTGTGGGTTACTGGGTGATTAAAGTGATGATACAGCTGCCACACTCGTCAAAAATACAGCTGTAATTCAATAGCGAGGCGACAGTCAGTCTCTGCCTTGATCTATGTTCCAGCAAGCTGGCTCTGAAAGCAGGACATTGCCTTCTTAAAACGATCTTCGCAGATTTCTATAATTGCACATTACCAAAACAAACAGCAACAGTACTAAACCCACAGAGCAATTTCTCAATTATGAATTTACTTTCTATCTGCGGGAGCCCCAGTATTTTATCTTTGTATTTCCAACATTCCAAATCAATAACCAAGAATGATATTTAATGTCTCTAATCTTTGTGGGCAACACAATTTTTTTTGAAGAGACTCTGTCAATATAGATGAGAAGAAGAACAGATAAGTGAGATGAAGAGCAGGGGTCCAGTAGCCTTAGTCTATCCTGGACCCAGACACGAGCTTAGGTTTAAGTGAGGGACGAACAAGGGCAGGAGGATTGCACAATTAAGCGGCTGGTCGAACAGGAAAACAGTGTTTTTCTACGAAGCAAAACCGAGTGGAGGCCCTGAGGCAAGAGGATTGGGCATCTGAGGCCACACAGGACAGCACTGCATGACCTTGTCTCAAAAACCAAAACAGGCTGGGCTTGGTGGCACACGCCTTTAATCCCAGCACTCGGGAGGCAGAGGCAGGCGGATCTCTGTGAGTTCGATACCAGCCTGGTCTACAAGAGCTAGTTCCAGGAGAGCCTCCAAAGCCACAGAGAAACACTGTCTGGGAAGAGAAAAAAAAAAAAAACCAGAACAAAAATTAAGAAGGAAAATCAATAAAGGGATCATAGGCAAGAATCAGCACACACCCAATCACTAAGTGCTATGTTTTGTAAATACCGCTGTCAGTTTAATTCAAAAGCTGAAAAGTGGAAAAGAAAAGAAGGGCTGGGGAGATGGCTCAGAGGTTAAGATCTCCGACTGCTCTTCCAGAGGTCCTGAGTTCAATTCCCATGCCTCACAACCATCTATAATGAGGTTTGGTGCCCTCTTCTAGCATGTAAGCATACACGCCAGAACACTGTATACATAACAACAAACAAACAAGTCTTTAAAAAAAAGAAGCTCATTTTTTTAATGCTGAATTGAGCATGATTATTACTTTTGCTTCCTGTTCCTTTGGCTTGTGCCATTGTAACCCGTGTTGTCAGACCCACTTCATGTCTACATGACATTTGCTGTCCTATTTTTAAGAATTTTATCACTTTTTTTAGAAGAGACTATTTGATGAGAATTTCACCTTGCTTACACTTAGATATGACATATCCACCTCATAAAACACTATGCTGTTGCTTGATCTCTCTTTTTTTTTGATCCTTCTTATAACACGTTTATAATCACGAGCCACAAAGAAAATAGTTTGTTCCTTACTCTTCCATACTGTGTTCTTCGCCGTTCAGGATAAAGTTGGGGACATTTCAAGGTAAAACACTACAGATTCTGCATTACCAGGATACGCCGCAGACCCTGTCTG
The DNA here is from genome assembly GCF_017639785.1 of Mesocricetus auratus. Classification (NCBI taxonomy): domain Eukaryota; kingdom Metazoa; phylum Chordata; class Mammalia; order Rodentia; family Cricetidae; genus Mesocricetus; species Mesocricetus auratus. The sequence goes on along the minus strand of NW_024429191.1, from coordinate 13,502,844 downwards.
GATAAAGCGGGTTAGCTCCACAGCGCCCTCTGCTGTGACTGCCGGGCTTTGCTTCTTCTAATGATGCCTCGGAGAAGGAGACAAGCCGGTCTTTTAACAAAGGGTCTTTGCAGACCAGGGGCTGTTTTTCAGCTTTTAGGATGCAGAACCTGAACACTGACAGTGAGCCCAAATGCAAGTCAACTTGGATGTTCCCTGACTGAACCCCAGGACTTTCTACCCTCCCTTCTGGTTGCTTGTGCCCGTGTACCGTGCCTTACATCAAAGGCTTCCAGATCTGACCTGCCCATTTCCCCATTCACTCAGGATTTACCTCCTGTCTGTCTTGTCTCCGTGAGGGAATGACCCGTCACTCAATTGTTCAGTCCACACCCAGGATCTGTGATTTCTGTCTTTCATACGGCAAGGAGACAGTTCATAAATAGGTATGGAGGACTAAAGAAGCGGGTATGGAAGGCAGAATGTATTTACTACAGAAAATGAGAAACGGTTGAAAAAGAGAACTGAACACCCTCTGCAGTGACTAGGACCAGCTTGTACTGTTCCTGACTCTCTTTATGGGGCGTAGATCGTCTTTTGATCCTCTCAACCTCTATCAGGCAGGGCAAAGAACAGAGGATCCTGATTTAAAATATAAATGACATACATTTGGACAAGCTGGGGTGTTCTCAGGATAAAGATCTTCTGCTCTCCATGGGCACTGTACACACATATACAGATATACCTGCAGGCAAGACACCCATGCACACAAAAGAAATAAATACAATTTGTTTTAATTATGTGTATATGTGTGCTCTCTCTCGGTCTCTCTGTCTCTGTCTCTCTCTCTCTCTCCCTCTGTGTGTGTGTGTGTGTGTGTGTGTGTGTGTGTGTGTGTGTGTGTGTGTGTGTGTATGTGTGATATTTTGGTAAAGAATGTGGCTGGTTTTTGCCCTTGTCCTAAAAATTTGTCTGAGGCTACTAAATCTCTGAAATTGTAAACAAGGCCCCAGCTCCGCGATTTCTTTTATATAAGTAGTTTCATTTATAAGAAACCTTGGGCCAGGCGTTGGTGGCGCACGCCTTTAATCCCAGCACTCGGGAGGCAGAGGCAGGTGGATCTCTGTGAGTTCGAGGCCAGCCTGGTCTACAGAGCGAGTTCCAGGACAGCCTCCAAAGCCACAGAGAAACCCTGTCTCGAAAAACCAAAAAAAAAAAAGAAAAAAAAAAAAGAAAGAAACCTTGGTCATAGTGTTTCTTCACAGCAGTAGATCAGTGGCTAAAACAGTGTGTGTGTGTGTGTGTGTGTGTGTGTGTGTGTGTGTGTGTGTGTGTTGCAGGTGGCTGTGAACTGCCCAATCTGGGTAAGGGTGTGGGGATCCTCCTAATCCTTCTACTCTGCTTCTAGAGTGCTGGGATTAAAACTAAATGCTGCCACATCCCTGGCTGCCTTTGAATAGCTTTGAATTCCTGAACCTCTGGCCTCCACCCCCCACCCCCAATCCAGCAAGTGCTGGGATTATAGGTGTACACCACCATGCCCAGCAGCAGTTTTATTTTTAACTTCTGAGGAATTTCCACAGTTTTCTACAATGGCTATTCTAATTTACGTTCCCACCAGCAGCATACAAGACTTCCTTCTCACATCTGAACAAGCGCTTGCTACATTTTGTCTTTTTGGATGCCCCAGACAGGGAGCTGGATCGGCTTTAGGTTTGTGTTTGCCTGATAAATTGCAGAACATCTTCTCAAATGTTTTCGGCTTTTAGCAAGTCTCTTTGAGAAATCGCCATCCAGGTCCTTTGTACATCTTTGAGTAGAATATGTATGTATGTATGCTTGTATGTATGTATTTTTCCTATTGTTTAGTTTGTAATTGTTGGAGTTTCTTATGTATCTTGCACATCAACCCCCAAAATTTAAATTTGTGAGTTGTATCTTCACTGATGTTTTCCTTTTTGTGCAGAATGTTTTTAGTGTGATTCAGTCCTGTTTGTTTATCTTTGTAGTCTGTTTCTGGAATAATACTCACCCCTGCCCCCATAAGGTTGCTGAGACACTTCCTACCCCCTTTTCCAGAAACAAGGGGTGGGAATTCAAGATAACATAGTTTCAGTTTAACCGGTTTAGAAAGTAACAGATCCATCTGTGAGATGGCTCAGTCTTCTAGGGGACCAGGGTTCAATTCCAGCACCCACATGGCAGCCCACAATTGCCTGGAACTCCAGTTCCAGGGCATCCTCCCAGGGACAAACACGCAGGCAAAAAACCAGTGCATGCGCGCATACACACACACACACACACACACACACACACACACACACACACACACACACACAAAGGCCAGGCGTTGGTGCTGCACACCTTTAATCCCAGCACTCAGGAGGCAGAGGCAGGCAGATCTCTGTGAATTCGGGGCCAGTCTGGTCTACAGAGCGAGCTTCAGGACCGCCTCCAATACAAAGAAACCCTGTCTCGTAAAACAAAACAAAAGTAAAAGGACTTAAACTGGCCAAGATGGCTCACATTGTAATCCCAGTACTGGGGAAGAAGGATTCTGACTTCAAAGTTGTCTAGGTTACAAAACAACGAGAAATGGGGTCCCATTTTTTAGGGTTACTCCTTGCTCAGTCCTGTCCTCTTTTGAGAGCCTGCAACCCTTTGAGTTGTAGTTTCTTGTAAAGTTTTAACGGGACATGTTAAGGCGAGGAGTTATAATGAGTTCGACAAACCAAGATGAATGATAAATAGGTGTTTATTTGGGAATGGATTTACACAGGTAACAATGAGTGACTGTAGGCGTCCCTTCGAAGGATACAGACACTGCCTCTCCGGTGCTCTCCGAGACCCAAGCGGCTCTAGTCCCCTCCTCCCCCCTTCCCCATCTCTCTGTTAACGAGTCACTTACTCACCTGTAACCACGCCCAAAAGGCGTGGCTACTGTTACAGGTTCTCAGGCAGGGAAGAAGGAAGCTACATAGAGAATGGCTGCCTACCTGTCCTTCTTACAAACACTGTGTCGTCTGCTGATCAGCACCCCAGATGTCTGCTGATCACCACACATCGCGAAAGTTCCCATTGTTCTGGGAAAAGCACGGCATGAAGTTGACAGCCACCACATCAGTATGCAGCCAGGATTCATGAAAACCGAAGAGTGCAAATAGCAACAGTGAAAGTAAGAAAACCAAGTTTTGCTTCCTGTGGTCTCATGTACTGTTGCTATGATTCTCGGTGAAACCACTCCTGCCTTGGGATCCGAGAGCTGAGGACAAGAAAAACGTTCAGAGGGTGGGAATCCTGGTTGCATCCTGGGCATTGCTCTGGAGGGCAAACACTTCATCTAGGAGGGTATTACTTAGCTGGAAATGTAAATGAATCTTTTTAAGAAAGCCATTGCAAGTTCTAGGTGGGCAGATGCTTTTTTGTTTGTTTTGTTTTCTTGAGACAGGGTTTCTTTGTGTAACAGTTCTGGCTGTCCTAGAACTCACCTTGTAGACCAGGCTGGCCTTGAACTCACAGAGATCCACCTGTGGGCCACCACCGCCCAATGAAGGCAGATAGATTCTTTAGCTGGTGAATTCTGTGGGCTATAAAGTCAGAAGCTGACAGTGAAACCCACAGAGGGAGAGTTTTGGCAGAAATACGGTAGGTAAGGAAGGCAACTCTAGTCACACAGTATCTTTTGCCATCAGGAGAGGACACTGTCCCTTCTGATATGGAAGTGACCCACTGAAAGCAATCCCCTTGGGGCTGGTTGATCCCCTGAGGAATGGGCTGCACCGAGGCCTGTAGCTGATCTTTGTGTTGGCCTACTGAGTCCTTATGGGCAAGCTCGTGCAAATCTTCCATTTCTGCCGCTGTGCTCTTTTCTTTTCCCCCAAGGGTTTTGAAGGCAAGGTTGGAAGTCACTGGGGAATGAGGTGGACTGAAGATGTCAGAGCAGGTCATCGTACCCCCGTGGAGATTATGGCTCTCGTCTGTGGGTGCAACGCTAGGCTAGAAGCAGTCCTGCCGTGCAAGGGAGGGTCTTTCACCGCAGTCTGCATCTATTCAGAGGGGTTTGTCACAGACTCATTACCCAGAATTCCTTAGCGCCTGTTTTCCTAGTCTGTTCCAGGGCCCTGCCCGTTGGTCAGTTAGTTACTACCCATGATCTGCACCTACAGCTGTTGTAACTTAAAAAAACATCGAGAAGTCCCACCATACAACAGAACCCACATAGGAGGTTTACTGGAAGAGGAGAGAGTAGGGGCAGAGAGGGAGGCAGAGGCAGGTCCCTGGGGACAAGAGTGGAGGAAGAGAGAGAGAAGGATGGGAGGCAGGTGGGGCCATTTTAAATGGGAACACAGTGAATGTGCCCAAGTGGTTCTCTTAGTGGCTGCAGCTGAGGGCGTATCCTGTCAGAACCCCAAGGAGAGGCCAGTACAGATGCCTGAATACTAACACCAGTCATCACTTTTTGTAGGTAGAATGAATATCCATCACAATGCTCAGAGTTCTGCTTGACCCTTTGAGCAATCCCTTGGGATGGCAGACAGAGGTAACAGTTATCTATTGCTAACTAGCCACTCTGAAATTAGTAACTCAAAATAGAAATAGGGCACAAGGTTTGGCAGAAACAGTTCATCTTTGTTCTACGTGGTGGCAGCTAGGGAACTTGATCAGGCTCTGAGCGACGGACTTTCAAACAGTCTCAGTTATTTGTCTCCTGATTTGAGGGTAGAACCCTTCAGGGTAGGAAAGGCATGTGGAGGGAGGGGCTCATGGCTGGGACCACAGGAGGGAGGCTGCTTGCTTGCGCCTCAGGTAGACCAGGAAGCAAAGTTGGAACACGTGGGTCTGGGGAAAGAAGCCTCAGCATCATCCCTGCAGCTCACACAGGAATGGCAGTCATTGACGATCCCCTCCCCCCCCCAAGAATGGGTGCACCTCATACTACCGAGTGTGAGAGCTCAGAAGGGTTCAACAGTAGGGGATGGAATTGTCTTGAGATTATTGTCTGCTTTAAATCAACCTTGAAAGCATGACTCATGGTAAGTTAGACTCACTCCAAGCAGTTTATTTATGTGTTAGAACAAAACTTAATAGCAAGAGATGGAGAGATGGCCTAGCTCTTGGCGGGGACTAAGGTTCAGTTCCCAGCTTCCATATGGCTGCTCACAATAGTCTGTAACTGGGAATCTGTCGCCCTCTTTTGGTGTTTACAGGAACTGCATGCACATGATGCACAATGGGCGAAACACACCTGCCCATAAAATACAAATACATTTTTTAAAAAACTTTGCCAGAGTGGGGCATTGGTGGTGCATTCCTTTAATCCCAACACTCGGGAGGCAAGTGGAACCCTGTGAGTTCAAGGCCAGCCTGGTCTACTAAGTGAGTTTCAGGACAGACTCCAAAACAAAACAATACAGAGAAAGCATGCCTTTAATCCCAGCACTCCGGAGGCAGAGAAAGGCTGAACCCTGTGAGTTCAAGGCCAGCCTGGTCCACGAAGAAGTTGTAGGACAGCCAAAAGCTGTCTGGAGAGAAACCCTGTCTTGAAAAACCAAAACCAAACAAACAAACAAACAAAAAACAAAAAACCTTACTAGCAGTTTTTAAACATTCAACTATTAAGAACTAATAATCTGACACCCAACAAACAATCTCTTACTTTCTCTTTCTTTGTGGTATAGGATTGAACTCAGGGATTCACACATGCCAAGTAAATGCTTTTCCTCTGAGCTACAACCCCAACTCAAAAGACTTGCTATCCTGAAACTCATGGCCTTGAATTCAGAGTAGGGCATGTGCTACCATGCCCAGCTCTGACCCTATCTCTTAAAAAAAGGGGGGGGGGGGGAGAATCTCTTATGAGAGAAGACAGAAGAGAGGATAGAAACATATTTCAGATAACAATATAGCTAAGTTTTTCTGAAATTGATGATATTGAATATCCAAACTCCAGGAAACTCAGTTGAACCCTGAGACAAAAATTACATGAGGGGAAGTGTACCAAAGCACACTAGAATCCACATGCTTAAAGTTGAGGGTAAAGAGACTTTTTTTTTTTTTTTTTGGTTTTTTGAGACAGGGTTTCTCTGTAGCTTTGGAGGCTGTCCTGGAACTCACTTTGTAGACCAGGCTGGCCTCGAACTCACAGAGATCCGCCTGCCTCTGCCTCCCGAGTGCTGGGATTAAAGGCGTGCGCCACCAACGCCCAGTTAAAGAGACTTTTTTTTAAGACTTATTTATTATGTATACAGTGTTCTGTCTGCATGTATGTCCACAGGCCAGAGGAGGGCACCAGATCTCATTACAGATGGTTGTGAGTCACCATGTGGTTGCTGGGAATTGAACTCAGAACCTCTGGAAGAGCAGTAAGTGCTCTTAACCTCTAACCTCTGAGCCACTTCCCCAGCCCCAGATAAAGAGATTTTTCTTTCCTTCCTCCCTCTCCTCTTCTCCCAGCCTCCACCTCTTTGGACAAGGTCTCAAGTAGCCCAGGCTGATCTTGAACTCTGATCCTTCTGGTCCCACTTTCTCAAGTACTGAGATTATAGGCTATAGGCACATCAACCACACTAGTCTGAGAGAAAAGTATTACACACATGCCTGATCCGAGCACGCTAGAGGCTGAATCACGGGGATTGTGAGTTCAAGGTTGTGTTGTGTAAGGGCACCTGTCTCAACAGTTATGGAGCTGGGGGCGGGGAGGAAGGACACACTGCAAAGAGAAGAACAAATGCGCCACTACAGGCTGGGGATGGGGGTCTACGGAAGGTGTGTGCTTGACTGACATGCAGGGCCCTGGGGGCACTATCCAGCCCAGGAAAAAGACATCAAAACCAGACCAAACCACGGACAAAACTTCCAAACCTACAAGTCAAAGCAAACTTCCTGCTTGGAAAAAAACAAAATCAGGGGAGAAAAGAAAAAAAAATGTTTAAAAGAGGAGAGAAGGAATTTTTCTTTGTTTTTTTTGGCTAAGCAAAGATATTTTTGATGTCACATTAAAAGCATGATCCTTATTTTTAAAAAAAAGTCACATAGGACTTCATCCAAATTAAAAGCTTACAAGACTAGGCATAGTGACACAATCTGTATCCTCAATACTGGGGAGGCAGAGGCAGGAGGTTCCAGACTAGCCCAAGCCCAGGCCTGGTCTACACAGAAAATTCCAGGTCAGTCAGAACTACATACCTTGTCTTAGAGAAGACAAAAGAAACCTCAAAAATAAAAGCTTCCATCACTCAAACATTTTTGTTTTGTCATTTTTTTAAATACAGGATCTCTCTTCATAGCTCTGGCTGACCAAGCTGGCCTCAAACATGCAGAGAACATTGCCTCTGCCACCTGAGTGCTGGGATTAAAGGTGTGTCATCATGCTTGACTCTTTACCAGGCACTGTTAATAAAAACAAAGACAACAAAAGACGTTAAGAGAATGAAATGACAAGGTGCAAGCTGGGAGAGAGTACTTACAACAAATGACAGAAATGAGAAAAAGAGTGTCCACAACAGAAAATGTCTTCCCCTTAAGCCAGTGTAAGAGGAAAACCGTAAGTCAGAACAGGAGAAGACCAAAAGACTTGAACGGACTTCAGCGGCTGTGTGGGAGGCTGGGGAGATGGGGACCTGTGTTTGAATCCCCAGTGTCCACATAAAAATCCTCCCATGCACTGTGGGGGCAGCTCCAGGTTAGCGAGAGATTCTGTCAAGAGAATAAGGAAGAGGACAAAGGAGTAGGATACTGAAAGTCTTTTTTTTTTACTGAAAGTCTTTTTTTTTCCTTTTTTAATTTAAATTAAAGACAATCTTTTTTTTTTTTTTTTTTTTTTGGTTTTTCGAGACAGGGTTTCTCTGTGGCTTTGGAGGCTGTCCTGGAACTAGCTCTTGTAGACCAGGCTGGCTTCGAACTCACAGAGATCCGCCTGCCTCTGCCTCCCAAGTGCTGGGATTAAAGGCGTGAGCCACCAACGCCCGGCTTGGTTTTGGTTTTTTGAGACAGGGTTTCTCTGTATCTCTGTATTGTTTTGGAGGCTGTCCTGGAACTCTGCTCTGTAGACCAGGCTGGCCTTGAACTCACTGAGATCCACCCACCTCTGCCTCCCGAGTGCTGGGATTAAAGGTGTGCACCATCAACAATTAAAGACAATCTTATTTTACATACCAATCCCAGTTCCCTCTCCTTCCTGTCCTGCCATGCCTTCCCCCAAACCCTTTTCCTCTCCCCAGGGAGGGTGAGGCCTACCCATGGGGGATCATCAAAGTCTGTCACATCATCGGGGCAGGAAGTAGGCCCTCCCCATGTACCTAGGCTGAGAGAGTGTCCCTCCACAGGGAATGTGCTCTAGGCCAAGCACTAAGAATAAATACTGATTCCACTACTAGAGGCCCCATAGGCTGTCCTGGCCTCCCAACTGATACCCACGTCGAGGGGGCCTGGTTTGGTCCTATGCTGGTTCCCAGCTGTCAGTCTGGGGGTCCATGTGCTCCCACTTGCTCAGGTCAGCTGTTTCTGTGGGTTTCCCCAGCATAGTCTTGACCCCCATGAAAGTCCTTCTGTGCAGACACTTTTTAGAAGAAGAATCTGATACACACACAAGAAAAACCACTGAAAGATGCTCACCAGAATCAGGACCAGGGAAATGAGAATTGAAAACCTAAGATGCACACAAGCCCTCGGGCCTTTTGAGGATGAGACTGTTGACACAGATGTACAGGCACTGCTCTTGGATGCTGCTGGGGGTAGGGCAAAGGGGGCAACTTTTCAAAATAATTGGGCAGTTTCTTGAATTTTTTTCTTTTCTTTTTTTGAAACAGAGTTTCTCTGTGTAGCCCTTGCTATCTGGAACTCTGTAGACCAAGCTGGCCTTGAACTCATAGGGATCCATGTGCCTCTACCTCCTGAGTGTTGAGATAAAAGATGTGTACCACCACTGCCTGGTTCTTTTTTTTTTTCTTTGGTTTTTCAAGACAGGGTTTCTCTGTCTGGAAACCCTGTATTACTTTGGAGCCTGTCCTGGAACTCTGCTCTGTAGACCAGGCTGGCCTCGAACTCACAGAGATCCACCTATCTCTGCCTCCCCAGTGCTGGGATTAAAGGTGTGTGCCACCACTGCCTGGCCCTGCCTGGTTCTTGAAACATTAAATGTAGACTTCCCAAATGACTTAGCCTTTCTGTGCCTATATGTTTATCTAAGAAAAACGGTGTGCCTACATGACCACTGTCTACTCATATGCCCAGAAGCTTTGCGGGAAGAACATTTCTCTTTTCACTTTATTTTTTTTAAAGATTTATTTATTTATTATGTATACAGTGTTCTGTCTGTATGCATGCAGGCCAGAAGAGGAAACCAGATCTCATTATAGATGGTTGTGAGCTACCATGTGGTTGCTGGGAACTGAACTCAGGACCTCTGGAAGAGCAGTCAGTGCTCTTAACCTCTGAGCCATCTCTCCAGCCCTTCACTTTATTTTTAATTGCTATAAAATGCATCTATTTATGGTTTATGACATACTTGGAAGTATACATAGTGCATGGAATGTCCTAATCCGTGTGAATCTGGGCATTTTAGGGCGGAGGAGGCAGTTGTTTGAGACACGGTTTCTTTGTGTAACAGCTCTGGCTGTCCTGGAACTTGCTTTGTAGAGCAGGCTGGCCTCAAACTTACAGAGATCCACCTGCCTCTGCTTCCCAAGTGCTAGGTTTACAGGTGTGTGCCACCACCACCTAGTGAATCTGGACATTTCTTTTCATATTTCTGTAGCCATGTGCTGAAATATGAAATACAATTGTACAGTTGTCCCTGGGTGCACACAAGAGATCAACTAGTTCCAGAACTATCCTGCCAATACCCAAATCTGCAGGTGGAAAGATGTATATTAAATAGCATGCTATATGTATATGAAAACTGTTGAAAGAGAGAGTTGGCCATAGGATTCAATTTTTATGCTTTAAAACATGCTCAAAACTAATAATAAAAATCTGGAATCAAGCCGGGCGTTGGTGGTGCACGCCTTTAATCCCAGCATTGGGAGGCAGAGGCAGGTGGATCTCTGTAAATTCGAGACCAGCCTGGACTACCAAGCGAGTTCCAGGACAGCCTCCAAAGCCACAGAGAAACCCTGTCTCGAAAAAAACCAAAAAAACCCAAAAAATCTGGAATCATAAAAAAGTACATATTCTGTCCTAAAGGATTGTTACACAACTCCTACTCATTGTACTTCAGTATGTTGTGTTATACAGAGACAGGTGGGGTGGGCGGGGAGAGCTCAAGTAAAACATGCCTTTCCTTTTGCAAAGAGCAAGAGGTTCCATTTCGTGGACATATACTTGCAGAATTCTGCCCTTTTACTATGAAAGTCCATTTATATTTGTTTGTTTTTCAGGTCTCTGGGTTCAGAGTCCAAAAGCAGGACCTCAGGAAGCATTAAAAACAGAACAAAACTACACCTAGGCAGTAGTCTTTAATCTTAACTTTAACCCCAGTACTTGCCAAGAAGCAGAGGCAGGCAGATCTCTGTGAGTTTGAGGCCAGCCTGGTCTACAAAGGCAGTTCCAGGACAGGCTCCAAAGTTACATAGAGAAACCCTGTCTCCAAAAACCAAATCAATCAACCAATCAATCAATCAACCAATCAAACGAAAGCCCCCCAAACTCCTTCTCTTTCCCCGAAACTTCCCACAGCTATATGATGTTGTTATCTAATCCCATTGTCTTAGCTACTGTGAATAGCAACACAATAAACATGGGCACACAGATATCTGTATTGTATGCTGATTTTGGTTCCTTCAAACATACACTAGAAAGTGGTGCAACTGAATCATTGTTAATTTATTTTTGAGGAACCTTCAGATCTCTTTAGTGGTTCTACTAATTCATGTTCCCACAAAAAATATGTATATGTTCATTTTGCTACATCTTCACCTATATTAAATTTTCTTTTTCTACAGTAGATATTCTAACTGGGGCTAAGAGACCCTCATTGTGATTTAGATTTGTATATCCTCAATGGATAATGATATTGAGCATATTTATTGTCTATATTTCTTCTTTTGAGATCTATTTAGATAACTCATTCTGACTAACTTATCATTATTAAGGTCTTTAGTTACATTTTGGAAATTTGTTGTTTGAGGAATGGCTGGCAAACATTTTCTTTCATTCTGTGAGGTGTTCTCTACTCTGGTAATTGTGTGGCCTTGGCTGTGCAGAAACTATTTATTTTGCTGTTAGTTCTATACAAGTTCATTTCTGAGATTATTCTCATATTAAGCTGTGTTTGGATGTTAATAAGGATGTATGTACAAAGATACTGAGGTGCAATTTGACGATATTCTCTCTCTCTTTTTTTTTTTTGCTTTTTATTTGTTTGGTTTTTTTTTTTGTTTTTTGTTTTTTGTTTTTCTAGACAGGGTTTCTCTGTAGCTTTGGAGACCATCCTGGAAGTCGATTTGTAGACCAGGCTGGCCTTGAACTCACAGATATCTACACCTGTCTCTGTCTCCCAAGTGCTGGAATAGAAGGCATGTACCACCATGCCTGATAGACACAATTTTTCATAGGAACTAAATTCATATAATTTTAGGGTACTAATAGAAGAACGAGCAGTTGAATTATAGCATATCCATACCGGGTATGAATGTGTGATAAATGCTCAGAACAACATACTGGGTTGTGGTAGTGCAAATCCGTGATTGTAGCATGTGAGAGGTGGTGGCAGGTTCAAGACAGTCTTCTGCTACACAGGAAGTAGGAGTCCAGCCTGAGAGTCAAGAGACCTTGTAGCAACAATCCAACCAAGAATAAAAGCCAACTAGGCAAGAAAGTAAATAGATAAATAAATAATAAGAGCAAGTTGAACAGTACTCAATCACATAAAAATACACACAAAAAGTATTTTTTAATCCCCGCACTTGGGAGGCAGAGGCAGGTGAATCTCTGTGAGTTCGAGGCCAGCCTGGTCTATGGTAGAGTGAGTTCCAGGACAGCCACAGCTGTTAAACAGAGAAACCCTGTCTCAGAAAAAAAAATAAAACAAAACAAAATGAAAAAAGATCATACATACACATAAAAAGCACCAACCTAGCTGAGCGGTGGTGTTGGTGCAAGCCTTTAGTCCCAGAACTCGGGAGGCTGAGGCAGGCAGATCTCTGTGAGTTCGGAGACCAGCCTGGTCTACAAGAACTAGTACCAGGTTCCAGGACAGCCTCCAAAAAAGCCACAGAGAAACTCTGTCTCGAAAAACAAAACAAACAAACAAAAAAGGCGCCAAACCTGTATTTCTCTCTTTTTTTGTACACCCCTTTAAAAGAAACCTAGATGAATATTTCCACAATTATTCATTGTGGCTAACCCTAGGGAATGGAAATGGAGTGATAGAAAGGGGTATATATATATATATTCAATTTGCATGGGCCTATACAATTGCAATAAAAAAGACAATAAACATTCTTTTATTGTTATCTTAAACACACAGGTTTTGCTTTTTTCTTTTGTTTTTTGCTTTTGTTTTTGATTTTTTGAGATAGGGTTTCTCTGTGTAGCCCTGGCTGTCCTGGAACTCACTCTGTAGGCCCAGAACTCAGAAATCTACCGGCCTCTGCCTCCCAAATGTTGGGATTAAAGGCATGCACACCATTTTTTTTCTTTGTTTTTTGTCTTTTCTTTGTTTTTGGTTTTTACGAGACAGGGTTTCTCTGTATTGTTTTGGAGGTTGTCCTGGAACTCGCTAAGTAGACCAGGCTGACCTGGAACTCACAGAGCTCTGCCTGCCTCTGCCTCCCAAGTGCTGGGATTAAAGGCGTGCACCACCACCACCTGCCTTAAAAATACATTTTAAATAAATTTAACACACAAAAAAATAAAAGACCAGAGACTGATATTGGAGTTCAAACTTCAAGCTGAAAAACAGAAAAGCAAAGTAGTGGGCCACTACCTCTGACCACTACCTCAGGCAGAATGGGCTGATCTTGCTGCCCCTCTTCAGAGTGGCTTGAGAATCCTCAATGTGAAGGGAGAATGAATGCTCAATACTGAGACCTTGCTCCTGTCTTATACACCCTCCTAATGCTGGGATTAGAGGCGTGTGATCCCAGGTGCTGAGATCATCTTTGTATTAGCTGTTTACCTTTGTGTAGATCTGGGTGGCCTTGGACTCACAGAGATCTGTCTACCTCTTAATTCTAGGATTAAAGGTGTGTACCACCACCTCCTAGCTTCTGGCTGCTGGGATTAAAGGTGTATGCTGGCTTCTATGGCTCCTGGCTGGTTTTGCTTTTCTGAATCCTCAGGCAAGCTTTAATAAATCACAAATAATATACTACTACAAATAAACACTTAAAAAAACAAAATAAGTCCTTGATTCTGATACAGTGTAGGGTTCTTTTTTTTTTAAGATTTATTATATATACTCTGTTCTGCCTGCATGTCAGATGAGGGCACCAGGTTTCATTATAGATGTTTGTGAGCCATCATGTGGTTGCTGGGAATTGAATTCAGAATCTGTGGAAGAGCAGTCAGTGCTCTTAACCTCTGAGCCATCTCTCCAGCCCAGTGTAAGGGTCTTGATTAGGTTTATTTTCTCTGCCAGTTAAAGTATTAGAGGCAGGAAAAATCTGGAGTGCAACAGGTAGCAGCAGAGAACTCTCAAACTCTGCAGACAGGGTCAGCAGTAGGAAGGTGTTTATTGGTGGTGAGGAAGCAAATGCATGCAGAGACACACAGAGAAATGACCCTCTGCGAAGCTGGAAAGTCCAGCCCTCTGTCCAGGGCTGGGGTTTTAAGTCTCTGAAGAGTTTTCCTCCCCTAATTTAGGGTTTGTCAGTTTGAAGAAAGTTAGGACAGTTGATTGGTTCAGAACTGTTGTGTGATGTCCTGAGCAGGCCTTCAACTTGTTGAGTTTGTCTCTCAGGAAGAGGCAGGCTGCTGGGAGACAATAGCCTACAAGGCCTTTTGTCTCAAGGTTAAGGAAAAAGCTGGCCATCTTGGAGATGGCTTTATTATCTTGCCTTTATTATCTTGCATTGGCCCCTCTCCCTTTCTGTCTGCCTAACAGGGAGTCTGTGTGACTCCTAATCCTTCATTCCCATGAGTCTATACTTAGACAAGATGCCTGAAATGTTGCAACAAATGTGTTTTCATTAGTGATAGCTCCCAAATAGTTTAGTCTCTGCATTAGATGCGTTTCTTTTGTTTGGTTTTTGGATACAAGGTTTCTCTGTGGTGTAGCTTTGGCTGTCCTGGAACTAGCTCTGTAGACCAGGCTGGCCTCGAACACTTGAGATCTGCCTGCTTCTGCCTCCTGAGTACTGGGATTAAAGGCCACTACTGCCAGCCCCTCCGCCCATGCCCCTGAAGGTGCTTTGTTTAAATAAGATTCAGAATCTAGGAAGAAACAATGAAGTAGTTATATTTGACCTGCCCGGGCTCCAAGAACACCCTGGCTCCTAAACTAAAAGCCTTCGAATTTTGAATGGCCAAACCCTGCTCACTTGTGGTTTTCTCTCTTCCCATCTATGTCAGTTGTTTACAGACAGCCCTTCCAAGTTTGAGGATTTACTGTAGTAGTTGTAAAGTGAAAATGCACTGGCCCTCCATTCACATGTTGACGCTAATAATGTTACTCAAATTTAGGATTGGCTAATGATTTGCTCACACGTTTTATACTCAGCTCATCTTTGCAATTGGACCATCTCTTAACATTCCTCCCAGTAACTCTTACGTTTGCTAACTATGTTGAAATAAAAAGACCAGGGCTGCTCTCAGAGCGCACCCAGTGCTGAGGGATGTTTGTCAGGAAACAGTTTAAAACGCTAAATCCCAGCCAAAGACTCGAATCAAGACTCCTGTATTCCTTTGAAGTCATATGCCTTCATTTGGAATGATGAAGATGACCTGCGTGTTCTCAATTCTGCACACATTTCTAAACTTTTAGAAAGATGCTCAAATGGCGTAAAGCTGAGAACTTAAGACTTTGGAGATGCTGCATCAGAAAAGAGGTATAAAAAATATGGCTGATGCCGGGTGGTGGTGGCGCATGCCTTTAGTCTCAACACTAGGGAGGCAGAGGCAGCCGGATCCCTGTGAATTTGAAGCCAGCCCGTTACCAGGATCGTAACACAGAGAAACCCCGTCTTGAACCCCCCCAAACAACAACAACAACAAAACACAAAAAAAAGCATGGCTGACTTAAGTGGCAAGTAGAGAATCATTCTACTCAATGATCCGTCTGCTCTGCCTTTGGCTCCTGAAGCTCTTTGGGAAAAGGATAAACTAAGACCAAGGCTTCGAGGCGGTCAAATCCTGAAATTATGCCTGTTGCAGGTCTACGGAGACCCGGAGAACGGAGAACAGCGAGGGCAATAGCCCTCTGGTTCCCGGCTGGCAGCCGCCATCTTTTAGGGTGGGCTGCGCAGCCTCTCCGCGTAGGGCCCGCGCGGACCAGCCAAAACGTGGTAGCATTAGAGAGCTGGAGCACGTTACAAAGGGAAAGTACGCCTGCGTTCCGGCAACCGCGCTGCGGGGGCGGGGCCAGGGAGGACGCGCGTGCGTAGTGCGAGCCCGCCAAGCACCTGGGGGGAGGAAGAGAGGCGTGGGATAGGACGGCGCTTGCGCAAGAGCGCGACAGGACGGGAAGTCGGGGGATCTGGAGCACTCTCGCGGAGGCGGGCCTGGAGCGCATCTCGCGAGATTTCCTGCGGCCATATATACGTGCGACGAGCCCGCGTCCTTTCCCTGGCGTGATTCCGTCCTGCGTGTCTGTTCTCAGGAGCAGCAGGCAGTTTCCTCCGTCCGACTTCTCTCACACCGAAGTGCGCACCTCCACCTCATGGAAGACTCGATGGACATGGACATGAGCCCTCTTAGGCCACAGAACTACCTTTTCGGTAACTGCCTGGCGCGGAGGGCTTGGGCAGGCCTGGTGGTGGGGGGGGCGGGAGTCCCGCTGAGGCCTGGCGTGTGCCAAACGCGCCGTGGGTGGAGAGGCTGGACGACTGGGAGGAACCGCCTGGGCCGCGGGATCCGGGAGAAGAAAGCCGAGGCCCGGGGCTCGAGAGGGGCCGTAGCTTGGGGCGGGAGCGGCCCAGTCTCGAGCCTCAGGCGTTGAGGGGCGGTCGGCTGAGGGTGCCAACTTGTTTGGGGGCTCGAGAAGGGCCTGTGGCGAAACTTTGTTTTCGGACGTGAAGGAGTCCGCAGGATCTGGCAACAGGCAGCTGTAATTCAGCGCCGGGCCGCAGGCGCGTCGCCCGAGAGAATGGTGGCTCTGGAGCGAGGCCTCCGTCGCCTCGTTGGCACGGTGTATGTGCGGCACGCTGGGCTTTCCAGGGTCCTCGGCTCCTGCGCCCGGGTGCATCCGACAGGTTCCGTCGGTGACGGGGCCTCGGCCGACCAGGATCCGTGCGGTTGAGGGGGCCGAAACCCCTGGAAACACGTGGTTGCCACGTGGTTGGGGGGTAGGGAGGGGGTGTGGGCTCTACATCCGGGCTCTCCTGACGTCGTCACTCTTATCCTTGGGGTCCTGTGATTTGGTTAGGAGTGCTGGGCGGGAAATGCTTAAGTGGCTCGTGATGTCCGTGTCTTGAAGGTCTTTGTTTTGTAGCATCCACGGTGATGGTACTGATTTTTTAGAGACCCTTTGCAGCCTCCGCAGTAGGTGGAGTCAGCCCCGAGCTGCAGATGACGATGTGGGTGGTCCAAGTGACTTAATGTTAGGAGAGGGGTACGAAATTTTTCCTTAGAACCGGGGAGAGAGAAGTTTGGACCTGGGAGAAAGAACAGCATTGAGCAGATGGAGGGTTCACTTTGGAAACGTAGCTTCTGGGGACCCCACGACACCACATCTAGTTTAATCAGATTTAGAGTCTCACTAGCTTTGAAAAATACCGAGTGCTTAAAGCAGCCCCCCCCATGTAAGATTAGTGCATGTGTGCTCTAAGCATGAAATAGATAGCCATTCTGGATAGCTATACCCAATAAGCTTTCCCGACTGTAGACGTGACCACTGTTGATTTGTAATGGTTTATTTTAGAACGTAGGTAAATTGGGTTTTTTAAAAATACTGGCAGATAATGGTATGGTGCCACTGTGTAAAGCTCCAGTTTTAGGTCATTATGGTGGCTCCTTAGTTTACCATGAAATACTCTGAAAAAGAACTTTATGGGTTTCTTTATACAGTAGATTCCCTGGAGAGAAGGTGATTTATGGTCCTCTTGGGTTGTGATGCTGTGCATCTTGCTAGATCTGTTTTTTTCTTTACAGGTTGTGAACTAAAAGCTGACAAAGATTACCACTTTAAGGTGGATAATGATGAGAATGAACACCAGTTGTCACTAAGAACGGTACTTACACTTTGAAACTATTTAGCCATTAACTTTCAGCCCCTGGATCTTACTGGAGGTGATTTGTGTCAGGAGATTGTGCTTCCTTAACTGAAAAAGTATTTAACTTTCATGTAGTTCAAATATGTACTGGTAACAAGGAACTGGGCTTCTTTGCCAGTCACTTACTAGTTGCCTGCAGGATGTAATCTTTTAAGTCTGCTGGCTTTATTTTATTGGTTGTTGGTATTTCTTAGGAATATAAGTGTTTGTTTCTGTGCATCTCAAGTTATGAGAGGATTAGTTTTGTCAATAGTGGGGAAAACAGGCGAATTAAAAATTTTAAGGGATATTTATAAAACAGCTGGGTCTTGAAGGATCTTTTCTTTTGTTTACAGGTTAGTTTAGGGGCAGGAGCAAAAGATGAATTACACATCGTAGAGGCAGAAGCAATGAACTATGAAGGCAGTCCAATTAAAGTAACACTGGCAACTTTGAAAATGTCTGTACAACCAACAGTAAGTACATTTCTAACATTGGGTTTCATGTTTGGTCTCTTAAGACTGATTTGTGAGATTGTCTTTGTTTGCTTCTTCTAAATAGGTTTATTGATTGTATAACTTTGCTGGTGATATTTGGTGTAAAACATTCTAAAAACAATGTTTAATAAATGAAATTTTTTCATTTAGGTTTCCCTTGGGGGCTTTGAAATTACACCACCTGTGGTCTTACGGTTGAAGTGTGGTTCAGGGCCTGTGCACATTAGTGGACAGCACCTAGTAGGTATGTTTTTTTTGGTTTTGGGTTTTTAAATCTGGTATTTCTTGCTTAGTTTCTGTTTGGAACTGGCTTTTTTCCTACTATTTGTGTGTTGGCACAAGTGCCATGACATGCATGTCCTGGGGTTATGGTTTGAATGAACACTGAGATTTAGCCACATTTTGTTACCAGTTTGGGCTTTGTAAAGCATGCTTTAATTCTTAGTTGTATTATGCTGAAGCAGGAATCTGCTATTTATAAAGGTCTGATTATTACTAAATGTGCGGTGAACACGTATTTTAAACCTGCTGCTCCTCATTTGTTGCCTTAATGTAATTTTCAAAAAGATAACACATGTGTATGTCTTTTAGCTGTAGAGGAGGATGCCGAGTCAGAAGATGAAGATGAGGAGGATGTGAAACTCTTAAGTATGTCTGGCAAGCGGTCTGCTCCTGGAGGTGGTAGCAAGGTTCCACAGGTAAACATGTGTTATTTGTAAATAGATTTTTTTGGCTTTGAGTATGATTAATCACTAAGGAATGGCTCTTGCTCACAAATATGTTTTTTTTAAGAAAAAAGTAAAAATTGATGAAGATGAGGAAGAGGATGATGAGGACGATGAGGATGATGAAGAGTAAGTATAAGTTTTTATGATCTTAGAAACTGGACACAATGTACTGTAAGGGTTTTAGGAAAAATTGATTTGCCAGTAGACGTTCTAAAAGTGAAAGGATTAATGGTTGCAAGTGAAGATTTTTGTGCCTACATAGGATTTTGGTTTGTGATTCTTTCAAAGGAACATTGACTTTTTCTTTAAAATAGCTTAAAATAAGATTTTAAGATCAGGTTGTATCAGTAAACATCTGAAATGTCTTGACTTGAATAACTTGTTAGAAGTTGTGGAATTGGTTGTTTATTAAAAATGAAGAGTAAGAACTGCAGGAAAGCAAACTTGGGAGTACATGTTAATATAGACTAACTATTAAACTAGGTAATGCATGAAAAATAATGTATCTATGGTCCCATGGGATAATAAATACTGCCTAGTGATTGACTCCCTTGAGGATGAAAACCTTGGAATGAATCAAATTTTAGGTAATGTATAGCATTACCTAAATACTTGGTTAAGGATATCTGAAAAGGTAACTCATTTAATATAAATAAGTTTCTGGTAACAGGTAGCATCTTGGGTTCAAAAGTCAGTTTTATATTAAACAGCATTAAAAACCACCAAAAGCATTGGATTTACATGTGGCTTTTGACATCATGGTATAAATTGTAACAAGACAATTTCCCACACCACTGAAAAGGTAGTTACTACATGAAGTTCATGCCTTTGAATTTAATGAGACTAGTGTGGAAATCTGGCTACTGTTGGTAGACCTTACGGATTAATTGAATGCAGATAAGAACTTTTAGGATTTATTACATATATGGTGTTCTGCCTGCATGTATGCTTGCAGGCCAGAAGAGGGCACCAGATCTCATTAGAGATGGCTTTGAGCCACCATGTGGGTGCTGGAAAATCAGGACCTCTGGAAGAGCAGCCAGTGCTCTTCACTGCTGAGCCATCTCTCCAGCCCCAACTTATACATAAGTATATATACACTTACATGTACTTAGTGCTTAAGTGGTCTTACCCAGTAATGTGATTCACTCCCTTTTAAGACATACTGAGTCTGAAAACCATTTTGTACTATTACTCTTAAAACATGCCATGTGGATCCAGATCATCTCAATCTAGATTGTGAAAGCGAGGAGCAGTTTTTTCTGAGATGATAAAAAACACCCAAGTAGCTGAAGGTGAATTGCTAATTGCAGTCAAGTAAGCCTTGGCAAAACACTTGATGCACTGGAATGAAGTGTAAAAGCAGAGCTTTGATTGTCTCAAGGACACAACAGTTGTAAATTCAGAACAGATTTAAAAATTTTACTGCATATTTGTATTCTGTGCATTCCTTCCCAACATGCCTTGGCTGGCTGTCTTGAGTCTCATTCTGCATGAACTCAAGAGGTCCACCTGCCTCTGCCTCCCAAGGGCTGGGATTAAAAGTGTGCACCTCCACAGCCTAACTTTTCTCTAGTATTCCTTAAACTATAGTTAGCTACTTGTGAATTTTGTAGATTGGCCTTTTCAAGGTATTTTACATAATACAATTCTTGTTCATTTGTGCCTGTCTTAATTGATTTTTGACAATGATTACTTTTCATGGGCTGAGAATTTCTTGTGGATGTGCTATTGCTGCGGGCATTGTCAGCAGTATATGGAAGGTCTTCTGAGTTACCTCTTAAAGAGTAACATGAAAAAAACTTTCATCATAACCCTTAGTAATGAGTATTATAAAGCTGGGCGTTGGTGCCGCACGCCTTTAATCCCAGCAATTGGGAGGCAGAGGCAGGCAGATCTCTGAGTTAGAGGCCAGCCTGGTCTACAAGAGCTAGTTCCAGGACAGCCTCCAAAGACATAGAGAAACCCTGTCTTGAAAAACCAAAAAGAGTATTATAAGATACTATGTCCCTTTGAGTAGCTGACTTTTGCATTTTCCTTTTATTAAGTTTTATTTCATGTTTTGCTTATACAAGTGAAGGTGTCAAATTCCCTGAAATTGGAATTACGAGTTATGAGCTGCCATGTGGGTTTTGGGTATTTGGACCCAGGTCTCCTAGAAGACAAAGCCAGTGCTTTTACTACTGAACGATCTCTCCAGCACTTTGATTTTACTTTGTAAATGGCTAAGTAACATTTGTTAGATACACTTAATTATGCCTTGGCTTTTCCAGACAGGGTTTAAAGAGCCCTAGTAAACTTTAGACAAGTCTGTCCTCAACTCAAATTCACCTGCCTCTGCCTTCTGAGTGCCTTGATTAAAGGTGTGGGCCACCACCACCTAAATACTTTGTTAATCTGATCAAAGGTGTGGGCCACCATCACCTAAATACTTTTTGTTAATACGTTCAAATACTGGTGTTTGGCTTGTCTATTAAATATTGTAATACAGTGGCTGAAGGTGGCTTCTTTGGTCAAATTGACCAAATATTTAAGTTGGTTTGTTCCCTTTATAGTGATGATGATGATGATTTTGATGATGAAGAAGCTGAAGAAAAAGTTCCAGTGAAGAAAGTGAGTATATATAACATGTTAACTGGGTGTCAAGAAATAGTTAAGAGATAGGAATTTCTTAGTGTTAATGAAAACTGGCTTAATTTCCTACTAAAATTGGTTCTGAGCTAAATTGGAAACTTTGAAAGTAAGGAATTTTATATCCCTGTTTATTACAACGGTTAAGGACTCTTGTCTATACTGATTAAGTATATACTGATTAAGTCCACTCTTAATTGCAGTCTGTACGAGATACCCCAGCCAAAAATGCACAAAAATCAAACCAAAATGGAAAAGACTTAAAACCGTCAACACCAAGATCAAAAGTAAGTACCCAGGTAACAAAACAGAATTAACCTAGTTAAGCAGTAAATTCTGTAAGAACATAACCTGCCTAAAATTTGGTAGGTATTTGAGGAACTTAACCCTGGCTACATAATACAATGTAGCGCAGTTAAATTCCCTAGTACTTAGGTCTGTGGAGAGTCATGTTCTGGGCTGGGCTCTAAGCATCAATACAGAGTTCTTACTTCATTTTGTAGACTTATTGAATCCTGAGCTTTGTTAATAATTTACTTCATGGTGGGGTTTTTTGTTTTTGGCTTGCATGCTTACATAGGCCAATTAATCCTTGTAGAATTCAGGACAATACAGTTGGAAGATGCCTTTCAGGGGCCCCCACCCCAGACATTGAGGAAGAGGCGGCAGGCTGAAAAGTGTTCCAGGGCAGCCAGGGCTATTAAAAAAGATCCTTATCAGGTTTGACAGCAAGTGTCACTCAATGCTAACCTTGAGGCATCTTTCCTGACAATCATTTTTTAAAGAATGGTCATTTTGAGCCGGGCGTTGGTGGCGCACGCCTTTAACGCCTTTAATCCCAGCACACGGGAGGCAGAGGCAGGCGGATCTCTGTGAGACCAGCCTGGACTACCAAGTGAGTTCCAGGACAGCCTCCAAAGCCACAGAGAAACCCTGTCTTGAAAAACCAAAAAAAAAAAAGAATGGTCATTTTGGATTTCTTAGAGTCAGCTAGCTGAGGTTGGCTTTCTGACTAGCTACAATCATCCCTCAGCCTTTGAAAGACTGAGATTAAAGGCTAAGAACAATCTTACGAAGTGGGAAGGGTTGGGAAGTTATGGTAATTATAATTAGAACTGTACTCTAATTACCTTAATTAACTTATTCCAGGGTCAAGAGTCCTTCAAAAAACAGGAAAAAACTCCTAAAACTCCAAAAGGACCTAGTTCTGTAGAAGACATTAAGGCAAAAATGCAAGCAAGTATAGAAAAAGTGAGTAAAATTGTCATTAATGGATTGGTCTTTCCCTACTATGTATGTGGGGTGGGGTAAAGAATAGATTATAGAAATAGGTATATTTATAATTAATGTACATATATATGAATTGTTTTACTACAATAAAAAGTAGAAGGATGCATTCTGATCTTAAAGCTAACATAAGTGAGAACATTGCCTTTCCTGGGGTTATGCTGTAGAACCAGCAGAGGGCGTTTGGACTTTCAGTCTTTGGCTGCATGAGATTATACCTAAAAAAGGATCACCTTTAAGCATTCCCCAGCAATTTGAATTATTTCTGTGTCCACTAAAGCACCCCCAGTCCGTGACCTGGAATTTGTGGCTAATAAACAGGCTTACACCAAAGCCTTAAATGGTAGAATTTATTTTTTGTTTGGCTGGTAGTAAAACTATGGACCTGGGGTGTAGAAAATGGAATAATCAATTCTAACTTTTTTTTGAGAATTGAAGATTCTCTAAATTTTGATTCTGACATTTGGAACATGTGGAATGATAGAAAAATTGCCCTTTCCGTGTTTCCTGTCCTGTGGGCCTCACATGGCTTCAGGTTTTCTTCCTTTGTGCAGCCACCAATGAATTGGAAGTTACCACGTTAGTGCCAGCACATATTTACACTAAACTTTAACTTTCCTGGTGTCACTCACTGATTTATATTTATCCCTTGCATACACTGCTAAAATGGTGCCCCTCCCCCCTATTTTAATGTGGTCCTATCTCCTTGATTTAATTGCAGGCGCATTGAACAGTCCTGGGCACTACTGGTAAATTAAGCCCAAAGATGGGGAAAGAGGAAAAGGAGAAACAAATATAGCCCATACTGAGTACCATCAACAATCCAGACTGAAGTCTTCTATTTTAATCTCAATCCCCTTTCCTGATTGGCCATCCATTTCCCCCCTTGCACGTTGGAAGCAATCTTTTGTTTTCCTAAAGCATTTTTCTTTCACTCTGTGATACAGACTTTACTGCTTTCTACACTTGTGCATATGCCTCATCTTTGACCATGTTTTAATACCTTTGTATCCTTAGCTGCTCAATAAATTTTTGAATGAACCAAATAAGGATGTATGTGACAATATTTTAAAATTACTATAGTGACTTACTTTCTAGGTGATGGAGGCAATTCTCACATTTGGAAGCCTTACCCTCTTGCTAAATGCATATAACAGGATGCAAAAACAAAAATTTTGGTTAACAAGTGATGTATTTAATATGAAATGAGGGATAATTTGTAGTGATTTTTAATTTTTATGCTGATTAAGGTATTTAGGCAATAACTAGGTACAATAAGAATTTGATAAACTATTAGGTATTACTGATTTGGTGGATCATTGCCTACATTCATAATTGGAAACAAATGTCCAGTTTGTGCTGTTAGTAAAGGGTAGTTACTATTAACTTCAATTGATTTCTAGATAAATGATATGCTAGCTTAGGTTCTTGGAAAACAGTTCAGAAAACAGGTTGAATTGAATGTAGTTTTGGGTGATAGAGGGTGATAAAACAATTTGCACCCAAGTTGGCTATATTTGCATTCTACAGAATTACCAATAGCTTACATTTGCTGTTTTGGGGAATTGAATTTTTAGCAATTGAAAGACCATGATCATAATGAACTGCCTACTAGGTCTTTCTGGGCTTCAGTGATGACATTGGTATTTTAAAATAGAGAAGTTGAAGGGACAAGGAATAAATTGTTCATGTAATAGGATGCACATCTTTGGCATTTTTTCAATGGTATTTCAAACAAATTCTATGCTTGTACTTAATAATTCTTTTTTCCTCAATAGGGTGGTTCTCTTCCCAAAGTGGAAGCCAAGTTCATTAATTATGTGAAGAATTGCTTCCGGATGACTGACCAGGAGGTAACTGAATTTTCTGTGGACATAACCAAGACCAAAATTTTCATTGTGATTTATTCTGATTTTTTTCCTTAGTTTTTAGTCTCTTAGGTTGTTGGATCCTTGTAAAAGGTTCCTAACCACAGACAGTTCTTAAATACATGGAAAGAATTTAATTGGCAGCTGAGCAGATAATTTTTTAGTGCACATTTTTCCCAGCTTTTAAACAGTTGTTAAATTATCTCTTGGTTACTGAACCTAGTTTTACTCTTGGTAGTATGTTGGCTAAAAAATAGGCTGTGGTTTTCCTTTGCTCCATTTGGCTGCTTTACACAGTCTTGAAACTTGCTCTCTTGGGAGTGATAGTATCTTCTCTAGATACTCTATGGGTTAAATTTGGAGGTAAGAATATTAAGTCCCTTGTGAGGTTTTATGTAAATACCAGAAAAGATGTTTATGATGCTAGATTAATTCATGAACCATGCAAAAGCAAAGCACTGGGAAGACCCACTGGCATCAATTTAAATTGTTGTTAGTTGTGAGAAAGACAAAGAAGCTAAAGGGAAGTTAACATCTTTTTGTATGCACAGGTAACAGGCATCTATGCTTTTCATTAAGTTAGAAAAATTGGGGCAGTTAAATATTTGTACTTTAAACATTCATATGCTGCCTCTGAGTAAGAGGCCTGCCTGGTCTACAGAGTTCCAGGACAGCCTCAAACAATACAGAGAACCCTGTCTCAAAAAAATTCTTAAGCAAATTCTTGACCCTAAATAAAATGGTTGAACCACAGGCTGAGGCAACATTGTCTATCTAGATAGATCTGTTTTCGTGCTTAAGCCATTTATTTAGTTAAGGAATCTTAGGCTCTGAGTTGAAATGAACTTTTGCTTTGGTAGAATGAAAATGCACTGAAGAAATGAAATGTATTGACTAGCATAGTTAAATTAACCATTTTCCCCTCTTTACAGGCTATTCAAGATCTCTGGCAGTGGAGGAAGTCTCTTTAAGAAAATGGTTTAAACAGTTTGAAATATTCTGTCTTACTTAATTTCTGTAACAGTCGATATATCTGGCTGTCCTTTTTATAATGCAAAGTGAGAACTTTCCCTACTTTGTTTGATAAATGTTGTCCAGGTTCCATTGCCAAGAATGTGTTGTCTAAAATGCCTGTTTAGTTTTCAAGGATGGAACTCCACCCTTTACTTGGTTTTAAGTATGTATGGAATGTTATGATAGGACATAGTAATAGTGGTGGTCAGATGTGGAAATGTTAGGGAAACAAAAATATACATGTGAAATAAACTCAGTATTTTAATAAAGTAGTACTGTTTCTATTTGCTTATTTAACTTCTATTCTTTGTCTGAAGTTAAAATGTCAGTGCCCTCAAATCTCAGTTCATGCCTCCCCAGCTACTACCAGTTACTGTTTATCATCATAAACGTTTAGGGACTAGCACCTATCCTCTGTTTAGGCTCATTCACCTGATCTAAGTTGGACATAACCATTGTGATGTATACATCCCATTTTGCAGTGGTGTATTAACACATACTGTTAACAATGCATGGGAGTGTCATCATACTTCAAAACTCAGTGCTATTTTAGCATTTCAATGTACCCTCTGTTTAGTATTGCTGTTTTCTGTTATGATCTTTCTTTACAACTGTATGATCAATTCTGTAGTTCTCAAATAGAGTAATCAGTTCTGGGAATTTTCTTGGGACAGTCAAGTGTCCTTACATGCATTATTTTTAACTTTGCAAAAGGTTCTTTGAATATCTGAATCTGGTTGGAAATTGAGATACTGAAGTTCAGGTTGTTAACTTAGTCTAGGACTGGTTGCTTTGTTCCTCATAACCTTTTACTGGGGAAATTTTATACATACAGGTACACAACAGGCATAATCATGGAACTTTAAGTTATTTGGTAAATACACAATGAAGATTAAAGTAAAATTTTCCTATTAAAATGGATGTGTTTGATTATTGCATAAAGACCACTTGGCTGAATATAAATGTAGGGTGATTTATCAGTGTCAGGTACTATTGTCAGAAGTGGAGTTAGCATTTGCCTTTTGAAGTGTTGGTGGAAGGAGAGGTCTGATCTGTTTTAATCTGAAGCAAGCCACTTTTGTCTAAAATTTTGCTGGGTGAAAGGAACACATGTTTCCATCTTGAGTTTCCTGATTGTCTTCAAGATGGGCTCAGTGAACATTGACTTTCTAATGGTCTAATTACCAGCCACCCATATGACTGCTCACAGCTGTAACTACAGTTTCTGGGGACCCTGACACCCATGGCAAATGCACATAAAATTTAAAATAGTTTCATATAAGATGTCCCTGTTTGTTGACTTCTACAAATGGGCTTTTCATTGCACTAATATGGAAGTGTACATAAAATGTAAAATCTAAAAATGTTTCCTATGGGAATACAACATTTCCTGTGGGCATCGATGACTGGATCTGCACTATTGGTGCAGCTGTTGCAAATGGAGAGTTCAAGTAGTCTTGAGTCAACCTGCTTAAGATGCACATGCTATTGCTATGAGGCACCAGCAGCAGGTATAGGTGCTTGGGAGAATAATTAAGCACATATACCACATACTGTGTCCCCAGTTCTGAGTTGGGCAAAAGTGAAGCAGGACTTAGCATTTCATTGTATATGCAGTTGACCACATAGGCATGCAAATTTCCTAGAGTAAGGAATTCAGTGCAGGTACAGGGCCACCATATATTGGAGAGCTTAACAGACTGCTTGGTTCCTTACAAAGGCCTCCTTACTACAAGGTACTTTGCCTGCTCTTCACTGCTGTCTGGTCATCCAAAAACTACACTGTACTTTTCACACATTGAGTGCTCTTTTGTATGGCTGACTGCATCTTATGTTTGGTGTCAGTCTACATGTTACCAAGGTCTAAGGACCCATTCTGAGTTTATAATTAATTTTTTCACCTTCAGGATACTCCTTTTAAAAAACAACCAAAGAAACCTCGATTATTGCTCAGCCTCCCTGGGGAAAGTGGGTTTATTACTTTCTGGGTGTGTGTGCGCACACATGTGCATGAGTGTTAGAACCTACATGTGGAAGTCAGAAGACAAGGCGTCTTGTCTTTACATGGGTTTCAGAGAGCTCCATGGAGTCATTGCCACACACTTTTTTTTTTGAGACAGGGTTTGTCTTGTTTTGGAGACTGTCCTGGTACTCTCTGTAGACCAGGCTGGCCTTGAACTCAAGAGATCTGCCTGCCTCTGCCACCAACGCCCGGCCACTTCTCATTTTAAGCTAAGGTGTCTTGTCTTAATCGGGATTGACAAAGTAGGATCTCAAATAGCAACGGAGTAAGTTATAAAATTAGCACATTACCATTTTGAACATCTCAAATCATTTGAATTTGATGTATATGAATATGAACATTGGTAACAACGGTGAAATGGCATCAGGGTGAGTAATTGAGAAGGAGTGATCTAGGTGCCTATGTTTGAAGTCAACATTTTGATGCCTCAACTGTAAGAAATGATCTTTGAAAAAGTTGAGAGACATGAAAAGATGGGTTATTGACAGCTGAAATGTTTGGTTGTCTTCAGAATGTGCCAGATCACTGTATACTCAGCAGCTGTATTTTGTAGGTAAGGAAGAATATTCAAGTCTGGGACTTTATTTTTAGAAACTACCACACTTGTGCAAATACTCAAGCACTTAACTGTTTGAGTCAGCCCCCACCCCCATTGGTTGAGACTAATGTATCCAATGGCAGAGTCTGAGCATAATCCTGCATTGACCTGCAGCTTCTACCCCCTGGAGTGGCAGGGATCTCATTATTAGCCTGTATGCTTTTATCTCACCTTAAAGGGGTGTTGGGAATTGAGCTGTGGATCTCTCCACTGAGCTACATCCCCAACAACAGGATTTGTGCTTATTGAATTTATGTTCAGAATGACACTGAATTTGGGAGTTTGGGACTGTCTTGTGAGATGAATGAGGTCATCTGAAGCATTGTAGGTGGGATAGTAGTTACCCATTGCACAAGTAATGAAAAACGGTAATAGAATGCAGATAGGAAAGAATGCTTAGCCAGAAGATAAGTAAAACCCCTACACCACCTCTTAGGGTGTGTGTTGTATGGAAAGTCTGTAAAGCAAGGCCAAAGGCATTTGAGTTCTATTTGTGGTTTGTCATTTCACTGTCTTAAGGATTGGTTAGTTCATTAGTCTCCAGACTTAGGAAGTTGCTAATAACTTTGCAAGACTAGTTCTGGCAGTCCACACACACTACATAAAATAAACCTCATGAAAGAACTTTCTCAAAGTCCGTGATTTTGCAAAGGTTTTCAGGATTTGTGTCGAGTGGTATGTCGTCTGTGTGCCTTCCCTAGGGTCTCTCTGTATATAGCCTTGGCTATTCTGGAACTTAAACTTTCAGAGCTCTGCCTGCCTCTGCCTCCTGGGAATGCTGGGATGAAAGGCGTGTGCCACCACTGTGCCTCAAGATTTGTTTTTAATAGTCTCATTAGTCTCTGCTTTGCAAAGGAACTGAAAGTAGCTGACAGGGAGGTCTGATACTTGGAACAAATACGACTATGTTTCTGTAACTTCAGAAATAACACTACTGAGCAGCACCCTCTTTGCTGTATGCTCCAGCGAACAGGCAATTAGCAACCACAGTTACTGACACAAGGCTTTAAACCAAATAATCTGAATTACTGAGTTTTGCATTTTGAGCTTGTTCTCTAGTTTCTTGCCCACTGTGACCTGTTTGCCTTAGCATCAGTCCAAAGCAGAGTTTGGCTGACCCAGGCTCTAGACAGAATGAGGCAGTCCTATGGCAATATCTGCATGTTGGGGTTAATGGAAGGACAGAAAGAGTTCAGTGTGATCAAGGGCAGGAAAACAAGTTGCTTAGTGTGCAAACCAAAGAGGGTCTGCAGTGAGAGCTGACCAGAGTCCTGGCTGGCTACTCAGGCATGTAGCCCGTCGGGGCTGGGGTTACAGTGGCACTTTCGAACCGCTAGGTGGTAGCCGTGTGCTTCCAAAAACCGGGTCACCTACTAGAAAACGCAGCTGGAATCCCTAGAACCGACCTTAGAGTCCCAGAGCGGGGGAAGGGAGAGAGACGCTCCTGAGCCCTTTCCATCTCCCACAGCAGGAATGGGAATAGAAGGCTTCACTTTACTCATCCCATTACGGGGAGGTCGCGGGGGGGGGGGGGACTATCTAGCGTGGCCTCAGGGCAAGGCCCAGGACGACTCCTTTTAGTTGAGCCACCCCGTCCTCTCCCTGCTTCTGAACACTACTGAATGTGTCAACAGCAAATGTGAGGGAGGCTGGACGCTCTGCACCTAATTGCATTCTTTGGGAACCCCGCCTGCTCCATTCGGCCAATGTTAGCGTCCTGGTGCAGAGCTCCGACGGCTCCCAGAGCTCATCAGCTCTAGCCTCGTGGGTTCTGCCCTGCTGAACGGCCAGTCCCATCGCAGACAGTCTGAGTGCCTCCCCTCCAGCCCTGAGCCGCCAGAAGAAGGAGGAGGCAGAGGAGAGGCCGCGGCAGGCAGGCAAGCAGGCAGGGCCGGCTTTGATGTGGGCGCGGCGCACCCAGCGGCGCTGAGCGCCCGTCCGGCCGCGCCCCGAGGGGGGGAGCCCCCGGGCCCCGCATCCTCATTGTGCCGGCGCGGGCCCGGGCCCGCCCCCGGCCCCCCGCCCCCTCGCCACCCGCGCGTAGAAAACGCCCCGGCCGCCGCCAGCGGTGGGAGGCGGCGATGCGCACGGCCGGAGAGACACGGAGGAGGAGACATGAGCCGGCGGGCGCCCAGACGGAGCGGCCGTGACGCGTTCGCACTGCAGCCGCGCGCCCCAGCCTCGGAGCGCTGACCCCGGCCCCGCCGGCCCCTCCAGCCTCGCGCCTCGGCCGCGGGGCCCCAGCCTCAGCTCCCGCCGTGCATGCTGCTCCTGGACTGAGCCGGCAGCCCGCGTCCTGCGAACGCCCAGACAGCCCTCCCTCCCGCCCCAGACCAGCTTCCCCGCACCGGCCGGGCGCCTCCCGCACCGCGGTCGCCCCGCAGCCCCCGCGCCGGCTCGGAGGGCGCAGCGCTCGTGAGGAGCCGCGCGGGGCGCTGATGCCGCAGGGCGCGCCGCGGAGCGCCCCGGAGCAGCAGAGTCTGCAGCAGCAGCCGGCGAGGAGAGAGCAGCAGCAGCGGCGGCGGCGGCGGCGGAGGCGGCGGAGGCGCCCGGTCCCGGCCGCGCGGAGCGGACATGTGCAGGCTGGGCTAGGAGCCGCCGCCTCCCCCCCCCGCCCCGCGATGTATTCAGCGCCCTCCGCCTGCACTTGCCTGTAAGCGCCCGCCTGGGATTGCCCACCCTGCCTGGATGCCTGTCCCTGTGCGTGTGGCTCGCTCCGTTTGCCCGTCTGTCTGCTCGTAGGACTTTTTGCCTGCGTGTCTGTCTGTCCATCTGCGCCCTCTCCCCCGGGTCCCACTGACCACCTTTCCCTCTTTCTCCTGCAGGTGTTTACACTTTCTACTGCTGTGCTTCCAGGTTCAGGTACGTGGGCTCCAGACTGAGAGGTTTCTCCCCCCCTTCCCCGCGCGCACTCTTCCTAGAGGTTCGGGTCGACCCCCCTTCCCGGGACCGCGCCCCCTCTCGGTGCCCCACCCCTCCTGGGCAGTAAGCCCAGTGCACCTGTTCCCAGGGCGCGGAAGGGCGGCTTCGCGCGCGTCCTGCGCTGGCTGGCAGTATTGGGCCAAGGGCTAGGAGCTGCTGCTACGGGGCTCGAGCCAGTGCGGGCTGTCGCCGCCACGGTCCGTAGATTTCCCAGAGCACAAGGATGTGCGGGATTCCAACCCTCGACCGCAGCTGGCGAGGGGTAGGGACCTAGGGGTTTTTCTGCCAACTGTTCCTTTACAGCCTGCATGTGCTTGTAGACAAAAAGGTTGTTTTCAGCTGAGTGGATTTTGAGTCCAAAGAGAGCTTTAGTTGTAAATTACTCTGTGGGTGGGAGGAGAGAGAGAGAGAGAGAGAGAGAGAGAGAGAGAGAGAGAGAGAGAGAGAGAGAGAGAGACAGAGACAGAGAGACACAGAGAGAGACAGAGAGAGACAGAGAGAGACAGAGAGACAGAGAGAGACAGAGAGAGAGAGACAGAGAGAGACAGAGAGAGAGAGACAGAGAGAGAGAGAGAGAGAGAGAGGAGAGAGAGAGAGGAGAGAGAGAGACTGCTCCCCATCCTGCTGTGCTCCGCTCCACATGTCCTTGCCCAAGGTGGTGCAGCCCAGGGCTTGTTCCCTGCCTGGTCCCCGTTCGCTCTCTGTGAATCAGAAGAAGGCTTGGCGCTCAGCCTGGAAAGCACTTGCTAAAATCTGATCTGTTACTTCAGCAGCTTTCAGACTCGGGAAGGTCTTGGCACACAGACAGTTGGAATGCTCTGGCTTCCAAAGCCGTGGAAATGAAGGAAGGGGGGGGGGTAGGGAGTCGACTTCAGCCCCGATTAGAACCAGACCAGGACTGCCTCAACATGGTGTGTGTGTGGGGTGGGGTGGGGGGCAAAGGGGATAGGAAACACTAGCCACCAGCTACCCAATACCTCCACCTACCTACAGCTACAAGGGAGGGGACTCAGGATAAACTGGACACAGGCCAAAAAGAGGATTATCTGTCCCTTCCCCCTCTCCGTGAAAGGCAGGTGTCCTTGCTGGGCTAATGGGAAGATGCTTGCTCGGAACAGGCTGAGTTCTGGAGATGTCTGGAGACAGCCCTGCGCATGGGCCAGAGATGGTTCTCTCAGTTTTCTGGTACAGGGAGCTTGTGGGTAACTGCTGCTTGCTCAGTGTTTGCTATTGGGTCTCCTGCCTCTCATTCCACTCTTGGAGAAGGCTGTTCCTTGGAACAGGCATGAAGCTCAGGGTAACCAGTTGAGGCGGGGGACTGGAAGGCTAGATGGATGGACAGACTGATGGCCTCTTTCCTTCTGTTGGCCAGGCTGGGGTCCCCAGTGACTCCTTGAATCAATACAACTGGAGTCAGTAACTTAACGCTGGCTGTTTGCCAAAGCAGATGTGACCCTGTGTGGTGAAACGGGTGGGGGGAACAGTCAATGGTAGAGGAAAAGGCCAGTGCCAGGCATGGGCTGCTAGTCTGTCTGCAGCTGAGTCCCCAAGCAGAGGGCAGGTTCCAAGGTCACTCCAGGGGGTCTGCTTGTCTGGCTAGGCTGAGCCTGGGCAGGAGCTGAGGAAATGGGTGTGGAGGCAGAAAGGAACCTTTGGATCTTGCTAACCAAACCTGCGCATGCTTGCTGTTCTTCATTCTTCTTTAAGTAGGGCCCAGGAGGGGCTGCTGGGTGGTCTTTGTGTTCTCTGATGGGAATGTGAGGGAGGGAGTCTGGACTCTGCTTCCCACCTCCACCTCCGGGCCAGAACTAGAGCCAGCATCTCTAAGTAGGAGCTGGGTGGTCTGCTTGGGTTAGGCCAAGAGGCAGGATCCGTGCAGGTGAGGGAGTCTCCCCTCCCTCTCTTCCATCCCCTTCCTTTGCCCCTTTGTCCCCAGCTGCCTCTCCACTTGTGAATTGCATCAGGCTGATGCTTTTAACCCCTGGCCTGTATCCTTGGGACTGGTTGGGGTGTCCTCGAAGGTCACTCAGAAAATGGTGTGCATATTTGGTGTGTTTGGAAGAGGTTTCATAGCATTCTACATACACACACACACACACACACACACACACACACACACACACACACACCAGGATTCCTGAAAGGTAAATAAATACCAGGGGGGAATGATTAGCAGGTTCATGGTAACTTTATAGTTCAGACTCATGACAATTCACACATCTGAAGCCATCTTCATCTCTACCACTAAGAACCATTCCGTCCCTGAGTCTGAAGTTCGAACCTTGCAGATGCGTTTTTTGTCTGATGCTGTGCAGGCCTGGGTGCAGAGGGCATTGGCAGTAGGAATGCCTTTGGTGCAAGTAGACCAGAAGGCCTTCCTGTGTGAGGAAAGGGCCCAAGGGCTTGGCCATAGGTGATCTCTGCCGGACCCTAGCTTCACTGAGCCCTGTCTGTGGTTCTGTAGGAGTTTTAGTTGTATCATTTGTGAAAGGTGTCTCTTAAATTGAAGAGCTGTGGGATTGGGGCCGAGGAAACATTGCTGATTATTCCCCACTCATGGAGGTCATGTTGGTCACCTGAAGCCAGTGTACTTCCAGCTTTACTATTCTAGGGAGTTGGTACAGTTTTAGCAATGGAATTTCTGGGTGCCTCCCCTCTTCCCAGCCCTCAGTCACCAGGCCTCAAATGGATTCCCCCCAAGTCAGGTTTCCATGAACACACTCAATACCAGATACTGTCCTCCGCCCACCACCAGTGTGGTGAGCCCCGCCTTCACCCACTGGCCACCCCGGGGAAGCGGGAAGCTGGGAATTTAATAAAACCCCTTCATCCTTTCTCCACACGATTCAGGACACCGCAGATAACTCAAATCAGAAGAATTTTAAAAATTTCCGCGGGGAGCAGGCAGCGTGACCAGTAAATTGCTTTTCTGCACTTGGCTGAGCTCTGACAATGACACCGGGCCCGGCTTTTCATGAAGCTCTGCCGGCACCTGCCCGACATTCTTCCTGCCGCTAGGCTCCACTAGGCCCTTGCCTTCCTTAGACAGGCTAGCATAAGGCATGCCAGTGTGGGAGGTGTGTGTGTGGGGGGCTTCCTCCAGCCTCTTGTCCCTCCTGCTAGCCCCTTGTTCTTCCCACAGTGTACTTCCTGTCTCACCAGGAGGTGTTGGAGTTTGGAGTTCTAGTCATATCCCCAGCTTGGCCTGATCACCCACACCTAGCCTCCTCATTGAGGCTTAGAGTTTTCCTTTAGGCTGGCCATGTTAGAGAGGCTAGGGATGGTGTCCTTTGGGTCGAGAGGAAGATGGAAAGCTAGCCGTCCTTGTTGAATGGCTCTTTTTAATAGCTTAAAGCAACAGCATTTATTGGTCCATTCAGTTGAGTTTCCATTCAACACTCAGTCTGCTTCTTGTTGGCCCTGGGAGTGAAACCTAGACAGTGCCTGATCTCAAGATTCTTCCAGCATTGTGGCATCTCTTCCACTTCCTGGGAAGTGGCTTGCCTAGGTGCAAAAGCATTGCTTGTAGAATGTAAGGCATCTCATGTGAGGAAGCTGTTTTCACCCCCCCCCCCAGCTTCCTACAAGGAAGCTAGGTAGGATGGAGTCACGTTCCTGCCTCAGGGGGAGAAAGCTGGCTAGAGAACCAGCTAGGAAGGGATTTGTTCAGGGCCGTGGCTACAAGCCAAGAATCTGGATTTAAGATCTTATTACTTCTATCTTCTAGAAGGAATCCTGCAGTTTACTAGGAGGGGAAGAGTCCCCGGAGGCAGGCATGCTGGGAGTCCTTAGTGGGAAGTCCAGTTTAGAGTCTCATGAGGGTAGGTGACTCTAGGAGAGGAAAACTGCCTCTCTGCCCTGTCAGGAGGCTCTATTCTCCTGGGAAAGTGCTCATCTTTGAGAGTCCTAGAGCTAGATGTGGGTGCCTCCTTACCAGGGCAGAAAGAAGGTACGGGTGGGCACCGTTCCAGCATCCTGCAGCAGGAAAGGTCACCCACTTGCTTTGAGATAGGAAGGTGGGTTTCTCTTGTTATTGGCACAGCCAGTGTCAGTGGCCTGGGGGTGGCCTGTTAGAATCACTGGTATAGCCTCCCCCCTACACTGGGACAGCACTGTGGTTCTGTAGGCTCCCAAAGGAAGGCTGAAAGGGAGCAGGGAGGGGGCATCTATTCCCAGTACAACTTTGTGGTTCTGACGTGGTCCTGCAGCAGAACAGTTATGGGGGTGCTGGCCCACTGTGTTCGCTGAGTATCTGGTATTGTCTTACACTATCCAGGTTATAGCTCACCATTATCTTGGGGTTTCCTGGGGGAATGCTGTAGATGAAGAACAAGACCCTCAGCAGTACACAGTGGTAACCTGACTTTGGTCACACAGCAAAAGGAAAGCAGAGTTGTGTATTTGACTCTGGCTGCCTGACTCTAGGGCCCAAGTTAAAAGTTAAAAGGCAATTTGAGGACTTTACATTCATAGAGCCTGGTTCAAACTGTGACTGTGTCTTCTGTTTGCTGTGTGACCTTGGGGCAAGTTACTTAACCTCCCTGGGGCTTAACTTCTGTATGTGTAAAAGAGCAAAAATACCACTCTCTCCTCCAAACAAACAAAAGCCCCAACAACATAGTGGTTATCTCCTTTTTTTTTTTTTTTTTTTGAGACAAGGTTTCTCTGTGGCTTTGGAGGCTATCCTGGAACTAGCTCTTGTAGACCAGGCTAGCCTCGAACTCACAGAGATTCGCCTGCCTCTGCCTGCTGAGTGCTGGGATTAAAGGTGTGCACCACCAACACCCGGCCATAGTGGTTATCTTCTAAGGGGAGTAAATGGCAGTTCTAGGCCTGTCTGCTGTGTCCCTGGCCCTAGGAGGATTCTTGCCTGCCTCTGTTGCCTGCCATGTATAGCAAGCACTGCTCCCTCCCTGTGTGTGTGTGTGTGTGTGTGTGTGTGTGTGTGTGTGTGTGTGAACACCGGCTGTTCTGATGAACCCGTGTGTGTCCTGCGTTCTTGACTTGGGCTGGCATTGCTGCTCGCTAACAAGGACCTGTGGCAGATCACTGGAGGAAAGAGCATGCTGAAATTTCTCCCCAAAGGCCAAGGCAGGAGGAGAGGCACCTGGCCTTAGGATGAGTTTAGGCCTGATGCCACACCGTGGACCTGAATAGGGGAATTTGTTCTGAAATATCGGTAAGTGGCCCCTTAGGCTGTGGGCTGGCTGGCTGACTGACAGTTCTTACGCTCTGACACCTAAGTGACATATAAATGTTGCCATGTTGATGATGGGGCCAGAGACTGTGAATTGGTCAGCTGAGGGCCACAGAACAAAGACTCCAAGGTTGCCTGATCAGTCTCTGCCTTGGCTCGGTTCACCCTGGACTTCTGCTCTACTTGGTTTATCCAGCTGGCTAGGAGCCGGGCATTGAGATCTTCTAGGGCCCTGTGCACAGGCGCTGGTGTCAGAGAGGCTTAGGTTTTGATTCTGAAGCTCTTCAGCCTATGATCTGTGGCCTTTAACCACCTGCTCCCATTTCCCCTATCTCTGTAAAGTGGGTTAATATGAAGTACCTCCTTAGGGTTAGTGAGAACTAAATGAGCTATTACATAGAGAACAGCCAACACTCAACAGATAACTGAGTGGTGGTAAGTGTCTGGTCAATTATATGCTGTGTCCTAGGTACACCATGTGCTGCCATGTGCTAGAGAAAGCAAGGAAAGAAATGTTCCTTGGATGAGTGACAGCAGGTCGGTCTGTTGGTGGCAGGGGTTTGAACCTAGGTCTGCATGTTATTCCACCATTCAGGTTGCAGGGGTTTGGGAAAGACCTTGAATCCCTTGGAGTCACTGCTTCCTCATCATTTATAAACAGGGATTAATTACATTATTCCTGAGGCTTTGCATAGTAGCATTCACCTGAAACTCAACCCTGGGGAGACTGAGGCAGGATGTTGGGTCAGCCTGGGGCATATAGTGAGAATCTGTTTCAGAAAGTCAAAATGACCACAAGAGAATTCTCTAATATCCCCCAGGATGATTGACAGGAATAAAGAAAGCCATGTCTTGGACCAGGTATGCAGTAGACACTCCTATAAGATAATGCTCTTTACTAACAATCAATGAGCACTTTTGGGATATTTGCTGTATTCCTGGCCCCCTAGGGATCTGGTCTTCAGGACTTTGACTTTTCCTCAGTGTACTTACCATATGAGGAGGTCACGGGTACTTTGGGTTGCTTCCCCTCTCCTCCACCCTCTGCCTTGGAATCCCATGGTACTTGTCACTTTCTTTGACCAACTGCATTCTTTTCAGGGACAGGAAAGAGCCTGGGGTCTGAACTCAATGCACTGGTCACGCCCTTTCTTGGCCACTCAACCTGCTGTGTGACAGAGAGGATTCACTGACCCCTCTGTGCTCATTGTTAATGGTGCACCAGGATACAGTATTGCCCCTGGGGTTGCTGGGTTTGGAGCTGTGATCCCTGGGGGAGCCCTTGGCGTGAAGCCAGGCTCTTTTCAGATGTTAAGTGAAACAAAACTGTAGCTCTCAGCCTTGGACTTTTTGAAGCCTGCTTGCCCACCAACCAGCTTGTACTTATTCCTAGAAATCCAGGGGATGGTAGATCCTGCTGCAGGCTCTAGGCACTGACTGAACCCTCTCAGTGCAGTCAGCAGAGGGTCTGAGGGGCCTGGACCTGAACTGTGCTAGATGCTGGACCCCTAGGGAATTCATACCTGTCCCAGCCCTAGATAACAGAAACTGAGGGATTCTGTTGGAAAATAGGGCTTGGACCCTGAAACAAGACCCAAGCCAGAGCAGTTAGCCAAATGAAGAATGTACTGTAAGCCTGCAGGAGCCTGCGTGTGGGCTTATGTGTGTGTGTGTGTGTACAGTCACTGAGGCACCTGTGACAGGCTACCTGGAAGTAGGGAACAGCACTGGGTGCTCAGTGCACTGCAAACCCTGTGTGGTTGCTAGGGCCTCACTCAGGAATGGGTTGCTAAAAGAGACCCTCATGGGCACTGAGCATCAGAAAAAGAGCTAGGCAGGGTGACTACCCCTGCCCATGACTTCAGAAGAGACGGGGTGATATTGAGATGCTGGCAGGAGGAGCGAGGAGGGAAAAGAGCTCAGTCTACACAAGTCCTCTTCCTATCCAGGATGGCTTCAGGATTGACTACCTGTCCTGTATTGATGATCTGTATGGAGAAGGCTGATGTATGGGGAGAGGGAGGCTGGATCTTGGGCCCAGCCCCCATTCTGCTATGCCCCACCCATGCTGATGGCTTGGCCCTGCCAATCAATACATTGATAGCCCTGGGAGCTTAATGGACAGGCTGGGGGTGGGGAAAGGACCTTTGCAGCCACTTTCTACCCAGGCTGCAGTGTATGTGGGGAGCATGATGGGAGAGGCCATACGCTTGGGTTGTTAGGAGGATGGGGCATCAAAGGGGCTGAGAGGGGACACCTTAGTGTCCTTTTGATGAAGCAGTACCAGTTGGAGAAAGCTAATGCTTCAGCACTGAATACGTTCAGATCTTGGTTCTGCTGTGTCCTGTACACCTCGGCAAGTCCCCTGTCCTCTCCGTGCCTCCCTCTGTCGCTGGGAATACAGGGGTGGGAGAGTTTACACTTGCTCAAGTTCGGTGAGTTGTGAGCTGATGATGGTCCCTGGTGGTGCTTAGTGTATGCCTGGGGATTCAGAGCCTGGAGTCCAGGCTGCCCTTGGGGAAGCATTTGGAGGGCTATCTTTTGGAGCGGAGAAGGAAGCTGACTTCACTTTTGAAGGCCTGAAGTCTTGGCTTTGAACCCAGAATTTGGAAGAGCTCTAAAGGCCCTGGCTTCTTGCTGCTTCCTGAGGGTGTTCTTCTTGGGGCCAGGGAGACCCTTCACTCCTGGGAAGGATGCCTGGAGATGGGCATGGATGGCATGAAGCCTCAAGAATCTGAGGATTGCCCGGCAGTGATGGCGCATACCTTTAATCCCACCATTTGGGAGGCAGAGGTGGGCAGATCTTTGTGAGTTTGAGGCCAGCCTAGTCTACAAAGTGAGTTCCAGGACAGCCAGGGCTACACAGAGAAAACCTGTTTTGAAAATACTTAAAAAAAAAAAAAGATTCTGAGGGTAGCTGCTGGGGCAGATCAATGGGGACTCCATTTTTCTCTTGCACAGGGGAATTAAAATTTCTAGCTCCTTCATGAACGGTATTCCCCCTGTCCCCCAGACATGTCTGCTCTGGCTCCTGTCCCAGGGTGCAGCTGTATCCTTTTCCTTGCATGATACATGTTCAGATCTTCTACCCCATGTACAAAAATTGAGATGCTGAGTCAGTAAACCTGAGAGCCTAGATGGCCACTAATACCTCACAGGTGGGTAGCAGATGCAGCATGGATATGATAGACAAAGAATGGTGTGAAATTCTATCATACTACATAACAGCACTGAACTAGAAGCATCATTGTTTGTGTCTGGAATTTTCCATTTGATATTTTTGGTTTTTCCTTGAAACCAAGGATGGGGGGACACCAGTGGAGGTGGTGAGAACAAGGGGAAACGGTAGTAGGTGTGGCTGGCTTGCACTGTAGATGCTGGGGAAATTGAGTCCTCTCTTCACGAATCCTGTGACTTAGGACAAATGATGTGACCTCCCCCAAGCCTCCATATCCCTAACTTTACCATTGGGATGATAACCATTCCTGCTTATGACATCACTCTGGTGAGGGTGTCGGATAAGTCACCCACAGCAGGTCTTTAAAAAACATGGCTGCTGAGCTGGAGAGCTGGCTCAGTGAGTAAAACGCTTTCTGTGCGAGTTTGAGGACCTGAGTTCGAATCCCCAGAACACAGGTAAAGTTGGGCGTGGCAGTTCACACCTATAATCTCAAATCTCCTATGGCAAGACGGAAGGAGACGACCTCAGGAGGACCTCCAACGCTCATGGGCCAGTTGGCCTGGTGTACACAGCAGAAAACAATAGCAGAGAGAGATCCTGTCAGCCGGGCGGTGGTGGTGCACACCTTTAATCCCAGCACTCGGGAGGCAGAGGCAGGCAGATGTCTGTGAGTTTGAGGCCAGGCTGGACCAACAGCCTCCAAAACAATACAGAGAAACCCTGTCTAGTAAAACAAAAACAAAAACAAAAACAAAAAAAAAAAAGAAAAAAAAAGAAAGAGATCCTGTCTCAAATGAGGTAGGAGACAAGGACTGACATGTCCTCTTCCACACATGCACCTCAGCATATACCACCCCTCCAAAAGAATACATGCACATACACAAGCGCACACACAAAGAGTGGAATCCCCATGACTGTTTATGAAGCAAGACTTAAAGAAAGAATGTAGTGGCTGTTACAGTTGCTAATGTAAGTTTTCCCAAGGTAAATGCTACAAATAATTCCCATGTTGCAGACAAGAGAACTGAGGGTAAAGAGCTCAAGTGAGTCAGCTATTGTGGTTGAAGCAGGTGGCTTCCGGGTCGAATGGCACTCCTTATTTTTCTGGTGTCAGGGTCTCCTGTGGATGACCTGGATCTCGATGGAGATCTTCAGGAGATGGTAATGCGGTCTGAGAAGAATGGGGATGCTCCCAAACATGCGTCTCTGTGTCAGGGGCCTTCAAGGAAGCACAGGTGCATGGTGTGTGGCAGGTGTCCCTGAAGGGCAGGACACCTTGGTTGGTCTCTGGAAGCTGGCAGAACTTCCTTTTGTATTGATCAGATTATCACCAGGATGAGGGCTGTAGGCTCAGAGCACAGAAGGGGCTGGGTATTTATTGTGCTTGGGAAGTTGGGGCCTGGCAGGTTTCTGAGAAGGAAGGAGAGGGCACCCTTCCCTGAACTGAGAGCATTCTAGATGAAGACAGGATGTAAGTCGAGCTCTGTCTACTGTTGGCGTTCCCAGACCAAGGCTTTGGGAGAGCCCAGGATCTATCGGGATGAGGTTTGAGCCTGTAGGGCCCTTGTTGCTCATGTGCAGCGCCTGGACTGGGGAGCAAATATTTGGGAAAGTGGAAGGGCCAGGTTGGAAGTACTTGGCGTGTGAGGCCGCATGGACAATGTCAGTCAGCCTGTTTTGGTCAGGGATCACCTGTGAGCATGGCACTGAGGGGGATGGAGCCTCATGTGTTAGGTATTCTCGCTTTCTGTGTGTGTTTTGTGGCTTTTTGCTCATCTCGAGTTTTTCAACTCCTCTGGTCATTGTGCCCATGGAGACTTGTCAATCAGGCAGAGCACTCTTGGGCACTATAGCCAAGAGAGCTGCCACTCACTCAGCTACAGAGCAGGGGCAGTGAGCCTCCCAAGGCAAGTTTGCGTTGCATGGCTCTGGCAGCAGAGCTCAGAATTTCGTGTATCCATACACAACCCTCAAGGTCCAACTTGAAAAATGGGTTCTCCCTAGCTCCCTGATGATAGTCCATAGCTCTGGAGCTGATAGAGCTAGAACAGGGCCATGTCCAGGGGCTTCTTAGCAAGATGTCTGGAGCAAAGCAATGTGCAGCCCACATACCATGGCATCCCTTACCTCCCTCTGCTGGGCACTTGAGTTATCTGGATGGGAAGGGTAGGGCTTGCTGCTGGACTCTTAAGTGTTCCTTATAACTGGCAAGTCATTTGGCAAGCCCTGCTGATTGCTTCCTGGGGACAAGCTGGTACCCAGGGATGAACCTAGTTATCCAAACTCTGGGGACAATGGCATGCCCAGATCCTGCCTTGAGAGGTAGTGTTGAGGGACCTCTAAAGCAGGCTCCTAGTGTCAGGTGGAAGTGGCTGGTGCCCTGAGCCCACCATAGGTTTTGATAGAGCTCTAGGGTATCTAACCTTTCCAGGAGAGAGGCCCAGTTTCCGGCAGAGGCTGCCTACTACTTCCCTAGGGATTGACCTGGTCAGAGGATGCTAGGCAAGATGGATTGTGCCCCCCATCCTGGAGCATGGCCACCCAATAGACCTTGCTGACCCTGGGTCACTCTGCTGCTTCTGTCCAGCGGGCCAGGAAGAAAATCATTAATAGAAGGGTAGCTTCTGGGGTAGAGAAGCACCCTTGGGATCCAGGGGTGAGGAGACTAGCTGACCTCTAGTCGATATGGTCTCCTGTGAGAGGAGGGGCATTGGAGGACAGGGATACTGTGCCTACTTTCGGGGGAGGGGACAAGACTAAGCTGACTCCAGGAATCATTCCAGAAAGGTCAATGGCCCCGAGCGTGGGGTCTTCCTGAAAAATGTCCTCCAGGTGTGGGCCTCCCTGGGCATCAGGGTTGGAGGAGAGGCAGTGCCTAGTACTGTGGGTTGGCCGTCGTGGCTGGGAGGCGCATAGTGGTTACAGAATGGACGTTTGTGAACCTCAGTTTCTGCTTAGACTTGGAGTCTTGTTAAAAGTTCTGGCATTTGCTGAGATGCGGAAGTAACTGCCTTTTGTATTTAGTCTTCATAGCAACCCCCAAGGTGGGTACTGTCTTCATCATTTCATTGTGAAGTCGCACAGAGTCTCATAGTTAAGGCTGATCCTATGCTTGGGCTGCCAGGGTCCAGAGGACTCTAGCAACAATTGGGTGAGCAATACTTTTCTGGAAATGAGGTCTTGTGTGCTAGCATTGTGCCAGTCTTGGGGGGGTCCACAGAACAAACCCCTAATTCTAACCATTACCCCAGCACATCTTGCAGGCAGAGCAAATTGTTATAATTCTAACCCATGCTTCAGGACTTGCTCTGATTTTTAAGATGGGATGGGCCATGCATCTAACCAGGAGGTATTGTTGAATATAACTTAATTCTTAATGGCATGGCAGGATTTCACCTGCTCATTCATTCATTCATTCATTCACTCATTCACTTACTCGTTGAGCAAGTGCTCGGGTGTCTGTCCTAGGGCTGCAGGGCTAGTAGCACGGAAGAGAGAGAACCCTGGCGTTCACAGTGCCGGCGGTGCCATCAGAGCGGATGGACAGAAGCTAGTAGGTCAATGGAATGTTGAGTCACATGTGCTAGAGAGAATCTCATAGCACAGTGGAGGCGTGGAGAGTGGCAGGGGTAGCGCCATCCGAGGAGGCCCATTTGAGGTGACATCTGGGCAGAGGCCTGAGAGAACTGAGCGCAGGGGGAAAGCCTGAGAGTGGGAGCTTGTGCAGAGGGCCCGAGGCCAATGCGTGCTAAGTATGAGGAAGGTTCCAAAGACGTTAAAGGAAAGGTGGCTGGCACGGCAGTGACGGAGGAGGAGGGGAGGGAAGCAGCAGGGGAGGCCAGCTGCGTCTGGAAGCCTCAGTAAGGACCCCTGCGTGTAAGGAAGCCCGGGGAGTGGACAGGGAGGATCCACAGGAGGGCTTTGTTGGGTGGAGGATGGGTTATTAGCAGGGAGAAATGCACTAGGCTGAGGAGGAGATGGGTGCATACTGTTCGGGTGAGGGGCTGTATTGTTGAAGAGGGATGGGTGCAACCTAAGAAGGCTTCCTGGTGGGTGTGGCTGATGGCAAGAGGTCCACAGAGTTACCATGGGGGATATACATTGGAAGATGCTACAAAGTGAGGGCCTGAGGTGAGGGCCAGTACCGTGGAGTGAGTGGGAGGGGTCCCGTGGAGATCCAGGGGAGGCGACATGTTGGACTCTGACCCAGTGTCCAGTACTTGAGGTTGCTATTCTTTCCCTTCCCTGCCATGCGTCCCTCTGACTTCTCCCCGAAGCTCTGTGGATGTTAGTTCTCTTCCTAGTGTCTCAGGCACTCCTCTCAGTTCCAGATGCCATTGGGATAGGGCCTCCATACTAAAAGGGGACCGGAGGCCCAGTAACCTGCATGCCGGGGTCACAGGAGACACCATGTGCCAGTGGGTACCCCCTCAGCTTTATTATTTCCCAGCTGCCTCAGTTGTCTTGTCTGAGAAATGGGACCTGCCTAGAGGTGGCGTGGAGGAGAGACATGGCGGGTTCACTGTTTTTCCTCCCCACGTGTAGGTGTTGGCAGCCGAGGAGAACGTGGATTTCCGTATCCATGTGGAGAACCAGACGCGGGCTCGCGATGATGTGAGTCGGAAGCAGTTGCGCTTGTACCAGCTCTACAGCAGGACCAGTGGAAAGCACATTCAAGTCTTGGGCCGTAGGATCAGTGCCCGTGGCGAGGACGGGGACAAGTATGGTATGTGCCAGGCCCTTGCACACACTCTCCCCAGCCTTGGAGAGTCCCCATCAATTCCTGGTTCTGTATTGTGCTGGGCGCATGGTCTTGGACCTAGTGCTAGCCCTCCTGGGCCTCAGTTTCTCAGTCATTAGTGAGTCCTTCAGAAGTTCACTGATGTGAA
This sequence comes from Mesocricetus auratus, assembly GCF_017639785.1. NCBI lineage: Eukaryota > Metazoa > Chordata > Mammalia > Rodentia > Cricetidae > Mesocricetus > Mesocricetus auratus. The sequence goes on along the minus strand of NW_024429191.1, from coordinate 13,458,682 downwards.
TAAAATGTGTCCCCTTACATGGTGGCTTGGTGGGGAGTGCCCAATGGTCTATGGCTGCTCCCTGTACCACAGCTCTCTCCCACCCAGGTTCAGCTACTTGGAGGGGTGGAAGCGTGTGGTCATGCTCTCTGGGTGCTCTAGTGGCCATGGGAGCCATCTGCATGAATGCTTATGGGAGTGTACGTCTGTGTGTGTGCAAATGTGAGTGTGTGTATGCAAATGTACGTGTGTGTGTTTAAGCTTGACCTTGTACACCTACAAGACATGGGTACTCGCAACAACTTGATCCTGGAGCAGTTCTAGAGGGGTGGTGCTGAGAGACACTTATAGCCTTCCTCTGCTGCAGAAGTCAGAAGAGGGACACTGATTTTTTTTTTCTCTTCCTAAGCCTCCAGTCTATGAAAGCCCTGGGCAGTGAACAGAGCAGACAAAACTCCATCTCCTCAGCACTTTGGAGAGGATTCAGCCAAGACAGATGCTGGGCAAACACTAAACATGCAGATATTTTATTTAAAATCACTAGGCAGGGTCAGGAGACAATGGTGCATGCCTTTAATCCCAACACTTAGGAGGCAGAGGCAGGTGGCTCTTCAAGTTCGAGGCCAGCCTGGTCTACAGAGTGAGTTCCAGCACAGCCAGGGCTATACAGAGAAACCCTGTTTTGGGGTGGAGGAAGAAACAAAACAAAACAAAAACAAAAACACCCCAAACAGCCTCTTTAAAATCGCCAGACAGGAAAGACCCGGGACTGCCGGGAGGCCTCCTGGTCCTGGCCCATCTCTGGGATGCACCTATCCCCAGCCTTCTGCCTCCTTGGGCTCAGGCTCTAGAGGTAGTGGCTGGGGGCAGGGTCCCGCATGTGTGCGGAGCTTGCCAGCTTCGCCTTTCTGGGATGGTGCCCTATCGGCCCCTGCCCGTTGCCATCAGGACATGACAACAAGACGAATAATTTCTTGGACCTTTTATCTTGGACACCATTTATTTTCCCACCGCCCCAGGGTAGGACTGACCTCGTGGTAGGGCCCTGAGTGAAGCAGCTGCACCACACTGGGGGCTGGGCCAGGCCGGGCAGCACACGCTAGGTCCTGGGCCCCAGAACCTCCGGGCCAGCTGCCTCCTCTGCTTCCTGCACAGTTATTCTTTATGCCTCTTCTCCCTTTCTCCCTTCCTGTTTCATGCCCCTCTCCCTCTTTGTTTTGGTCCATTTCTGTCCCTCCCTCCTCACGGTCTCTGTCCTTCCTTGTTCTGACCACAGCCTCCCTTCTCGCAGGTTTCAGGCCTTCTAGCTAACCTTATGGGGGGCACCCTCAGATGCTGGGCCATGCCTGGCAGACCCAGGTGGTAGTTTTCCCTGGGATCCTTTGCCCAGTGCTGCCAGGGAAGGGGCAGCTGGCTGGCCAGGCGGGAGGAGGTGCCCTCCTGGGGTGTCCCTGGAGCTCACTCTGGCCCCTCCAGGCTGGAGAGTACAAGTGGGGGGGGGAGGGAGAGGTCAGACTCTGGTTGAGCCATCTGTCCACACCCTGGGAAAAGAGGCAGAGGCTGGGGAGGGAGAGGAGCCCAAAGTGGCCCATAGACTCCGCAGAGGCTGCTGACCTTCTGACATTCTGGGCCTCAACTGGGCCACTCTGTGACCTCCACCCAGCACTTTGCTTCCTCTGTCCCTGGTTCTTATCTGCGCAGTGCCATTAACAGCGCGTGCTCTGAGGGAGAGGTCTAGTCAAGATGTCCTCACTGATTCGTGGGTCAGGGTGTGGTTTGAGCCGCTGCCACTCTGACTAGCGCCCAGGTGGTGTTGATGGAAGCCTGCTTTCATTCTAGAACTGGCCTGGCTTGCTGCTCTTGTTGGTTTCATCCCCTCTCTCAAGGAACATGTTTACATCACCTTTTAACGCCCCCTGCCCCCCAACACCCAGGGCAGCATGGGGCCTGTGGGCTGTGGCTGCTCTATTTGAATGTCCCATTAGAAAGGCAGATGAGGCTGGGAGACCCCATCTGTGAGCCCTGGGAGAGGAAGTGAGACAATGGAGCCCACTGAGGCTTCCAATCTAGATGATCAATACAAATATTATTGGGAGGGTGATTTATGTGACCACGAAGGGCAGGAGGATGGGCTGCCTCTCTGCATCAGGAGCTGCCTTGCTGGGGGAGGGGCAGTGGGATGCAGGGCACGTCACAACCTGCTATGTCTTCTCAGGGCTGGGTCCAGACACCAGAGTCTTGTGATACCCACTAGGATTCATGGCCTTGTGTCATCTACTGAACCAGAAGTATAGCAGATGTCAAACGAGCCCCTGGAATTCTCAGCTTTGGGTCTGTCGTTCCTAGTCCTGGCCTCTGTGCTGGGTGCAGGACCCCTGACCTGTGGACCCTCTGGTCTTGCTGCTTCTTTATCCTGGTACTTTCTGGAAGGTAGTTGGAGTGAAGAGCAAGGTTCTTTTGCTGTGGCTGCATGGTCCCTGTTCTTATAGCCCCTGAGTCTGACCCCATGGTCCATTTCCTATCCACCAGCCTAAAATGCCACCCTATTGCTTCATAGCTTTGTGTCCCTTAGAACCCAAGTCCTTAGGTCAGCCAGAAGCCTGGGATGGTTCTGCTCATGAGACATCCTCATGCCCCCACAATCTCTGGCTGTGTCATCTTGTGTACTGTGCTATACCAGGCATGGTGCCTTGGTCAGGCCAAGCATATTTCATTTAAAGGCCTGTGATGCTCTCTACCCATGCATCCCTGAGATCTGCCCCCTCACTTCTCAGCCCTCTCATAGGGGTCCCCATCTCTGTTCTTCTACCAGTATACTTTTCTCTTACGGTCTGGCATCCTGTTATGTACTTCCCCGCTCTGTCTCCTAGGAGATGCTGGGCTTCTGGGGCTGTGCCATGCCTCATCCCCAGGACTCAGAGGCAGCTGCAGAGAGGTGATCAGGATTGCATGAGTTCAGGGACACCTCCAGTATAAACCTAAGACTGGGGACAAGGTACTCACCCCAGGATATCAGGGCAAAAACTTCTTCCACGCTTAGGAAGCACCTGGCCCAGTATTTGAGCAAGCCTTCCTTCCTCCTGGCTGTTTTTGCCTTGAGAATACAAAAATGGACAGGCCTGACTTTCCCCACAAGCCTTCTTATCTAGCATGGGTTCTTTGCATCTCTGCTTAAGCCTCCAATGCTTTGGCCTTGCCTCTGTCCCCAGGGAGCAGTGGCCACCCATGCCTTGTGGATCCCATGTTGAAAGGGCTGTGTTAGCACTACAGCCAGGATCCAATATAGTTTCTGATCAATCATATTGATTTTTTTCTTCCCCTCTACTTTCTGGTGAGTCTATGTGGCCTGCAAACCTCCTCACGGATGTGTAGAGAGGAGGAACCCTGAGCAGCTGAGCATGCGTGTGTAACAGCAACAGGGTCGTGTCTCCACCCCTCTGCTTCTTTTCACCTAGCCCACCTTCAGAGGAACGGGAGAGCTGACTGGGGACGTCTTGGTACTTTTGGTGACAAGGACATTTTTTCACGTGAGGATGTTGTCTGGAGAGGCCAGAATGTGTCAGCTGATCCCTCGTGCACTCTGCATATGGCTCTCCTCAGCCTCTTCCCAGTGTGTGTGTGTGTGTGTGTGTGTGTGTGTGTGTGTGTGTGTGTGTGGTGTGTGGTTAGGCATGAATAGGTCCTGGGGGATTTTCTTGGGTACAGGGAGATCTAACCCATCTTGACTTAGTTCTCAGGACTGTCTCTCACTGAAGCAGTCGCCCCAAGTGGGTCTGACTCCATTGCCTCTGTATTCCCCTACCATTTCCTACCCTTCAAAACCAGAGTCTAAAAGTGTAGCCCTGAGTTACTTTTGGGAGACCTTCTTGCCATTTGAGGTCCACACTGTTTGCCCAACCTCCGCCCATGCAGCTCAGGTTCAACCCCTGTCTGTCACAGTGAGCTCTGGAGTTGCAGTCTGTCTTCGTGTTTGCATGGGCAAGTGACTCAGCTGCTTTGCTGGCCTCAAGGCCTCAGGCTCTGCATGTGTAAACTGCCATCATGGTTCCTGCCTCACAGGGCTGTGAGCCAGTGAAACATTCCATGTTCAGACTCCCAACCCACACGTGGGATGCACATTACAGGTATGGACTGTTGGTATCAGTGTCTCTTGCTTTTGAGTTCAGGCAGGTCTTGAACTTGTGACCTTCCTGCCTAAGCCTCCCAGTCTGGTGCTATGTTTATTCTCTAGGCATATCAGAGAAGCAGAGGGAAAAAGGCAACGGGAAGCTTCACAGAAGGAACTTTCTTCAGCCGTTTGCCCCGCCTTCTTGGAGGGTTTTGGGGAGTCCTTTTCCTTTTCTGTGTATGGCCTGAGTCTGGCCCTGAGTGCTTCGGTGGGCTTCCCCATCTCCCCGTGTTGACTTCAGTGTCTTCTTCAAGGTGACCTGGGGACTCCTCCCCTTTCAGCATCATCTGGAAGTGAAGCTGGGAAAGGGATGAGTCACCCCTGTATTCTGTCCCAGGAAAGCGAGGCCAGAGAGAGGAGCCCAACTGCCCCAGCCAGGTCTCATTCACCTGGTCAGGGCTGAGTGGGGAAAGTGAAAAGTGGAGTGGGTATGTTAAGACCTGGACTTCGGGGCCGGGCTGCCTGGGTCTGATTTTGCCCCATCGTACAAGCTTCTGGAACCCAGTTTCTAGGCCTGGGAGATGGACAGTGACAGCAGTGCTGGTGTCGTGCGATGGTTGCAAGGGTGCTACAAAAAAGCAGGGAGAGTAAGGACAGTTGTCCTGTCTTCATGGGGCTTACCAGCTGGTAAGAGAGGACACAGAAAGGAAAAAGTGACAAACTGTGTTAACTTGCTACTACTGGAGCAGAATATCTGGGGTGGTCAGGTTAAAAAGAAGTAAGGTTTCTTTTGCCTCATGTTTGGAGACTCAGTCCAAGATTTGGCTAGTCCCTTGCTCCTCGACCTGTAGCAATCCTGAATGTTATGGCTTGAGTGTATGGAGGCGGAGGCTTACCTCACGGTGACTAGGAAGCAGAAAAAGAGACAGCAGAAAGAGGCAAGAAGGGGCATGTTACCTAATGTTCTTGCCTGGACATCTGAAAGGGCCTAGTAATATAAGCAGGCAACTAAGCCTCCCACACATGGGTCTTGGGGGAACATTTAAGATCGAAACCATATCAATAAACAGTTTTAGAGTGCTGGAATAATGGGCTGGAGAGATGGCTCACTAGTTAAGAGCACTGGCCGCTCTTCCAGAGGACCTGGGTTCAGTCCCCAGCACGCACATGGCAGCTCACAACTGTCTGTTGTTCTAGTTCCAGGGGATCTAACACTCTCACATAGACACAACAATGCACAGAAAAAATAAAAAGGAATAGAGTGTTCATTGTGGCATGGGAATTGGCATGTGCTGGGCTAGGGAAGGTGGTGTTAATACCAGACAGGACAGTCAGGGAAGGTGTCTGTCTTAGTAACTGTTCTACTTGGCGAAGAGACACCACGACCAAGGCAACTCTTGTAAAATAAAGCGTTTAACTGGAGGCTGACTTATAGTTTCAGAGGTTTAGTCCATGATCAGCATGGCAGGCACGGTGCTGGAGAAGTAGTTGAGAGCTATATCCTGATCTGAAGGTGGGCATGGGAGGATGGGAGAGAGAATCAGTGAGACAGAGAGAGAGAGAGATTGGCCCTGGCATGGGCTTTTGAAACCTCAAATTGACACGCTTCCTCCAACAAGGCCACACCTACTCTAACCAGGCCACACCTCCCAATCCTTCTAATCCTTTCAGACAGTGCCACTCCCTGAAGACTAATAAGACTATGGGAGGTGGGGGCATTCCTACTCAAACCACAGCATCTCTAAGGAGATGATGTTTGGCCACCTGGGGGACGAGATTCAGCCGTGGGAAGGTTTAGCCAAAGCAACCTCCAGGGAGAAGGACAGCAAGCACAAAGGGCGTGCAGCAGGAACGAGGTGTGTCAGAGAGATATAAGCAAGGGAGCCCGAGTGCTTGGGAGACCAGGTAAGAGGAACAGCAGAGGCAAATGATATGGGTCCCAGTGAAGAGCTAGGATTTTTCTCTAAGTTGCTTGGGAATCCTGGGAAGTTTTTCCACAGGGAAGAGACATAATTGTGTGTGTGTATGTGTGTATGTAGACAGAGGTCAGTGTCATACATGTCTTCCTGCAATCACTGTCTTTAATTTTGAGAAGCATTTCCTTCTTTTTTTTTTAGACAGGGTTTCTATGTGTAGCCCTACTCTTTAGAACCAGGCTGACCTTGAACTCAGAGATCCACCTGCCTCTGCCTCCCGAGTGCTGGAATTAAAAGCGTGCGCCACCACTGCCCTTCGAGAAACAGACTCTTACTGAACCTGGAGATCACAGATTAGCTAGACGGTCTGGCTGCTGAGCTTTGTGAATCTTCTCTGGGGTTGCAGACGTTCACCACCATGCTCAGCTCTTACATGGGTTGTTGGGGAATCCAGACTCAGGTCCTCAAGCTGCATGGCAGGTTCCTTACCGACAAGTGGCATCTCGGCCTCATCAGGGTTTTAAAAGGATGCTTCCAGCTGATGTGTGGAGGGAAGACTGGCGAGGGCCAGAGTGGCAGAGGGAAGTGGCTGGAGGTGGGGTGGTGGCGGCAAGATGGTGTCATCCCCCAGGCCAGTTGCAGGCCCTGCCAGTGGAACTGAGCCAAGATGAGGCTTCTGCTCCCGACAGCTGCATCCTCTGAGCTTGGCTCGCAAAGCGGGTGGAGGGAGAGGAGGACCAGGAAGGCTCTGCAGCAAATCTAGCTTGGGTGGAGTCTCTGTTCCTCTTTCTTTCCTGCTGCTGGTGCTGCTGGTCTATCACTCCCCAAAGACTTTACATAATTCTGGCCTGGCTCCCTCCTCATTATGTCATTCTCTGAGTGGAGTCTAGGTCACTCTACTGCATGCTGTGGTCAGGGTTGGTAGGAAGAACAGACTGCTAGTGACTACACTCACAAACCCTTCCCTGGGCTGGATGGGGGTGGCCTGGCCTGTGGAGGGTGGAGTTGAACTGCAGCCCTAGCTTCTCTGCCCCAGGCCCTTTGGATGTCCACACCCACCTTGGGGATGTCATGGGATGGGGGACATGGCCAGGGTCCCTGCTGCTCAGAGGCGGGGCAATGTTAGGAGCAGCTTTCAGAGCCAGCGAGCCCTGCAGTTAGTCCTCCTGCTGGGCCATTGCTGGGTACCTCACGTGTTTACCCTGGGAAATGAGGACATGTAAGGGTACTCTCTGGGAATGTGGGGGAGCTTTAATTGTATCCTATGGAAGCCAGTCTTGTCCATAGAGGACATATTTGGGGGCAGGGCTGAGGGTGGTGTCCTGGGCCCTTCCCCCACTGCTTCTTCCGTTAGTGACAGTATCCCTACTCCCAGTAGAGTCTTCTCTCCTCCTAGGCTTGACTCCAAGGTTCCAGAAAGAAACAGAACGGGACTGAACTCCACTCCACATGCTTGTACCATGGAGGAAACTGAGTTTCAGAGAGGGGTGTGGTGATATCCTCAGGGTTCAAGTCATACAGTGTGGGATGGCAGCAGACCTGTGGGCATTCTCAGATGCCCTATCTGGTGTGGGGTGCCTGCCCCGAGAAGGTTGAGTAGGCTCAGAGCAGGGGCAGGGCCTCGGGAAGCAGGTTCCCTTCCTCTCTCATTTGAACACGTGGGCTTGGGCCCTCGGTACACTTTTCTTCCAGGAAAGGTTCAACTTTGTAGCTTTTAGGAAACTTAAGATGAAGGTTACTGAGTTTCCCCTCTGGAACTTTAGAATGGGGCGCATTCATGCTACAGGCCCTCCAGGCCCTGTTGAGCGGTCATGACAACCCCTCCCAGTTCACTGGTGAAGACCCTGTGGCCAAGGCCACACAGAAGTCAAGTGGAGCCTGGGGGTCAAGTCCATGTTTATGCACACCAGATTCTTGCCTTTTCTATATACGTGCAGCCCCATTGAAGCTTCTAGAACATTCTCACTATGGGAGGCGTGAGATCTGCCAGGAGAGGGTAGAGCAGTCTGGGAGCTATGTGACTTGCCCTCTGGGAGCAGAGTGAGCGGAGCAAAGGAGGAAGGGTTTGAATGAGGGCAAGCAGGGCACATCAAGGCCTTGTTCATGTTCCTAACTCGGTGTTTACTGGGGGGTGGGGGCAGAAAGAAGAATGTGCCCCACCTTGCTCCCAGAGTTACCAAATTCTTGTTAGGTCTTTAAATTTTATGTAAATTCTTTTTTTAAGGTGGGAATCATATTTTAATTAGAAGTGGTGTCAAAGGAGGGCTAGATTAATTATAGAAATCCCAAGTTCCAGGTGGTTTCAATTTTCACAGCAGGGCACCAGGGCCTCTATTTGTAAATGCTTTTTATTAAAATCATACCTAGTGTATTTTAGGGGCACCGAGGTCCACTCCTTGTGACTCCATTGATACTGTACTCAGGAATTTGGGACTACGATTATGGAGAAGCAAGTCCCTTGTCACCGAACTGAAACTTTTGTAGCTGAGGGAGGGGCAGGTGCTGGAAACAAAGGGTCACAGCCAAAGAAAACAGCCATGGGGGAGGGGAGTGGCACTGGGGGATGGGTCAGGGGGTTCAAGAACAGAGAGGAGGGAGACCCCACCCCGTCATGCTGAATGCTACAGCAGGGAGCGTGGACTGGTTAGAAGGTAGGCCACTGATGCCTTTGTCTGCCAGAGGCATAGGGGAGCAGGGTGGCTACCTCCATCCTGATGCCCAGGCAAGGATGGGCTCCAGTCCTGGGGGTGGGGAGAATCGGGTCCTCATCAGACCTCTGTGCTCCTGAAAGTTAGTTACCCATCTCTGATGGCCTGGGGGGAGGGAGATTCTGAAAATAGACTCTTTCCCAGGGGCGTGGCACCTTCACCTTCATGTCTTCCTGTGTCAAGTGGCCAGGTCAAAGGTGCCAAAACTACATTAGTAGGGAGGCCAGATGTTTGCCCTTGGGGAAAAGGACATCTGACCTAACTTTTGAAGGAAACAGCATGAGGTCCCAAAGGCTGTGTGTGTGTGTGTGTGTGTGTGTGTGTGTGTGTGTGTGTGTGTGTGTGTCTGTGTGTGTAATTGAAGGGCTGGGAGGTGTATGAGAGAGAAGGGTTACAGACAGAACTCCTCTTGGACTGGATCGTGGAGGAAGTGGGTGCAGTTTCCCTCTCTCATCCCCAAGTCAGGGTGTTCTCATGGGACCTAACTGAATCCTCCTCCATGTTTGACTTTGGGGAAGTGAGGGAAAAGGGGTAAGGTCAGGGAGCATGTTGCTGGGTCTTTATACATACCATTGCCTCTGGTTAAAAAGCTTGTCTTATTCTCCTTCTGCCTTTCGAAGCCCAGCTCCTAGTGGAGACAGATACCTTCGGGAGTCAAGTCCGGATCAAGGGCAAGGAGACAGAGTTCTACCTGTGTATGAACCGAAAAGGCAAGCTCGTGGGGAAGGTGAGTGATGAAATCCTGGGTACTTGGGGTCCATTCAGCCGGCTTTGGAGAACTAGCAAAGCATACTAGGGTCCTGTTAGCCTTACCTGGAACCCAGCTCTGATGTATATATGGATGGGAGATCAGCACCTGCTGGCATTTCTTCCTGGCATCGTGGTTTTTGTTTTAAGTGGCTGCAGCAGTCAGGCTGAGGTATTTATGGCTGCCGCTTGGTGCCACAGAGCCCTGGACTCTGCTGGGAGGGATGGGGAGCTCTGGTTTGTTCTCTAGGGAGGAGCCCACGGGGCAGCCAGCTCATATGCTCCTGGTATCCGGGAGGAGGGAACCTGCAACCCGTGGATTGTGAATGTAGGGATCACCTAACACTCCTCAGGGGTTGGCAGCAGCAGCAACATACCCCAGGGGCAGTCACTCCTCAGATCCTCAGAGCTGGGGCCTGTGGTTCTATCAATTCAGGAAGATTTTGTTTCTTTGGAACAGGCAGGAGAGTGGCAAGGGTCGAATCAGTGTGTGTGTGTGTGTGTGTGTGTGTGTGTGTGTGTGTGTGTGTGTGGTGCATGTATGCATATGTGTGTGTGTGTGTGTGTGTGGTGCATGTATGCATATGTGTGTGTGTGTGTGCGTGTGTGTGGTGCGTGTATGCATATGTGTGTGTGTGTGCGTGTGTGTGCATACTCACTTGCTGGACTTGCATGCTCCCTGAGGCTGCCCTTTATCTCTCCCCCTTACAGTCTTGTGTGCTTATTTGTGAAGGTCACCGGCTTATTTCTCCTAAAGGTTCAAGAGGGAGCTGTCACCCACAGTAGCTCTATAGTGACATCACCTCTCTGTTCTCTGCTGTCTTCAGGGACTCTCCCTGCTTCTATACTGTTCTGAGGGTGAAGTCTGTCTGGATAGGTGGCATGGAAAATGGGCCTCTGCTTAGGAACAAGGTCCTGGGGACATTGGTTCCATTGTACCTTGCTGGCATAAGGGGAGAATGATCAGTCTTTCTTGAAGCAATATTCGGTTTCTTGAGCCTTTAGCTTTTCTTTCTGCCTTCTTATCCCTGGGGAAAGAATCAAGGAACTGACACATGAATAATAACGATTTCCTATTCTCTCCCAGGAATTGGGCAAAAATTCTTGCAGATAATTTTGGCAGGTTGGCACCACCGCCATTCCCATTTTACAGGTGGGAAAGCCGAGGGCTGGCCACAACCCTGGGCACTTGTCCCAGGTCCTGTACTAGCAGTGGGCGGGATTCAAAGCCGGGTTTGGAAGGGAAAGATTCCAGTCACACACCCATACCAACTCAAAGCTGCAAAATAATAGTAATCCGAAGAGCGTTGGGATGCCGAGGAGTGGTTTCAATTAGTGATTCACTTTCCGCCGCCGTCACAGGCTGGCCGGCGAGGGGGTCCCTCAGCCGCTGGGGCGGCGGGCAGGGGCGGGTGCCGGGTCCCCTGGCCCATCCCGTCGTCCCGTCTTGGCCAGCAGTTTCCTGCAGCGGAGGCCCAGCCCCGCGTCAGGCGCTTTGTTCCGCTGCCCGCCTGGGCCTCCTCCCAGACCAACCTGCTTTGGGTTTGAGCCTCGGTTTTCCCCTTTGCTCCCCTCTGTGCCCAGTGCCTGCGCTGCCTGGTGCCGCCTCCCTGCCTGCGCTCTTCCCGGCATCCTGGCCCCCAGGAGTGCCATCATGGGGTCAGGAGAACGACAGGTCCCCTCAGGCTGCATCCCTGCCGTCTCCCGCCGGCTGGCCAGCCGCTGAGTCACCGCTTCCACAGGAGCCGGCTCCGATTTCCTGCCCCCTTGCCCTCTCTCCGGTCATTAATATTGGTTCATCTGGCTCAAGACACAGTAGCAGCGAAGCAGGCCGGGTCTCCACCTCTATACCCTCCTTCTGGCCCAACTGCCTCCACCACCCTTCTGGACCCAGAGGCTTGGTGGTCCCCCATCCACCTGTGCTGGGTGGGGTGGGAATCGCACTTTTGGTAGGCTGTCATGGCACCCTCCCTGCTCACTCAGGCTGGGTCCTGGGGGAGAGTCCCCTCTTTAATGGCTGGGTGTGCCTCCTCCTTACAGTCCCAGCGCTTTCCAGATATTGCTGCCCCAACCTTCATTGCCTTGCTTGGGAAGCTTCGGGCCCCAGCTGAACTTCCCCTCCTCTCCTGGACCAGTTTAGGGCTCAGCTGGGCCTCTCCACATTCCTGGAAACCTATGCCCCAGGCTCTCTGAACTGCTCACACCCATTCCCTGGATGTGGATTTAGGGCTCATGCCCTTATCCTGTTTTCTCCCTGGACCTTCAAGGGTCTCTAGACTTCGCTAGCCTCTGGTTAGCTCATTGTCCTCCCCCAGCTGGCTGTGTATACCCCCTTCCACCCCCCCCCATTCTCCTCCAGACTGGAAGCTTGTACAACAGAGAAATGGGGATATTGGCTCTTGCTTACTGAGATGATTCAATCTCCCGCAAGAATGATGACTACCAGGTCAGGGAGCCTGGTGTCCTGGCCCACTAGGTGTGCTGGCCCACTGAACCTTGTCTGTAATGGGGGCTCATACAGGCATTTAAACAGGTTCTGCCTGAGTGTTAGTCTCTTCTGCCATCCCCTTTCAAAGACAGGTTTATTTTACTTTATGTTTTGAGACCTGGTCTCCTCCCTCAAGGGCTGTTCGGGAACTCTGGAATTCCTATGTAACTAGGATAACCATGATCTTCTGATCCTCCTGCCTCTACCTCCTGAGTGCAGAGATTAGAGGCATGCGTATCTACCCCTGATTCATGGGGAGATGAGAATGCACCCTGAGTTCTGAGCATGTCAGGAAGGCACTATATGGACTGAGCTACACCCCCGGTCTGAAGTCAGGTCTTATCATCACTACCATAGCCATTGGACCTCTGGCCTCTGCTACACGGGAGTGCCTTAGCAGGATGCGTTCCTCTCTTCTGTGTTATAGGTACCAGCCTTGCACAGCTCTGGCCAGAGCAGGGGTCATGCGTTGCACCCTGAAAACAGCTACTTCAGATACACGAGCCATTGGCTGGAGTCTTTCCCTCTGTCTTTGAGCCCTACATGCTCTGGTAGCCTGCTCCTGGCCACCTCTCTGAACCTATCCACTTGGCCAGAAGGTAGCATAGTCCAGAAAGAATTGCTGAGCCTCTCCGGTCATGCACTAATCATAATTTCCTTATCTGCCCTCCCCCCCACAACCCCGTCCTTTTGGGAGTAACAGAGCCTCAGAGTCTTTCAGGGCAGGGGATTAAAGCCACTTTGGTTGTAAGTCACTGAAAAACTCAATGTTTTCAGCAGGAGAGAATTTCCCCCCAGTAGATCTAAAACCTCTAGGTGTTAGATGAGGTGTGATTTCGTGATGTCATCAGGATTCGGGTCACATAGAAGGGCTGTGACTCTCACTGGAAGTAAGGGGGTGAGAGTGGGGTTGGAGGCTCTGAGGTGCTAGGTTACTCTTTAAAAGCGGGTGTCCTCACTTGCCTTAGTGGGCAGGGTCGGAAGTTCTGAGGTGCAGCCCAAGCTTTGACTTAAAAAATTTTTTTTCTAAAATGTCTATGTAGATGACATGGTCATAGAAGGGGCCAGAAAGAGAGGCAATGGTCAAACTCAGGTGCAGTTGGCTGTTAACCTCTTGGCCTTTTTGGCTGAGTCCATGGTGGAGCATCTGTGCTCATCACTGGCTTCTACTAGTTCCCAAGAGCCTGTCTGTGTCCTGTGGTGTTGGGACTAGTCCACAGCCCAGCTTTCCAGCCCTCTGACCATAGTAAACACAGAAGTGTACTGAGTCTACATACCTGATCTGTGCTAGACTATTGTACACCAAACATTTCACTTTGTGCCCACATTTTACTATGTGACCATGGTGGCTCCATCGGAGTTGATGAATTTTGGTGGCCATCACTCACTCACTTCTTCTCTTCTCCCCATGGACTTCTCCAGAACTGGACATCAAGTGTGCTAGGGGCCATTTTCAAGTGCCATGGCCTTGGGCAAGCCCCTTTGCCTCTTTTAGCTGTTTCCTTTCTCTAGGCAGTCAATGTCAATGACTCAAGAGGGTGAAATGACATAATGGATGTGGGAATGTCTTGCCTGTGGTCAGCAATCAATAAATACTGAGCGAATGAGGAGGGAGACCAAGTGGGCCAGTAGACCTCTCAAGCCCTCAGCTTGCCCTGTCTCCTTGAGTAGAGAGTCCTTCTGGAAGCACATCTGAGAGACACTGTAAGGGATTCAGAAAGTAGACTCTCTTTTCTTTCAGGCTCTTTCATCCACTCACTCCATCCAGGCTCTCGTTTATTTGACTACAAGCCCCATCTTGGGCTAAGGCCTGTACTCAGCTCCTATAGTAAGTCAGAAGCAATCCCAATCCCAGGGAGCTCTTGGATTGGATAGGTAGGGAGAGGTGGGTAGCCAGGGACTTCCAACGACAGGGTGTGTGAACTAGTAGAATTCTAAGTTCAGATGCTCAGTACATGTCTAATTTGCTTCAAAGCTGGACTCTGGGCTGATTCCAATATCCCGGGGCATAGAGGGGCTCTTGGGAATCAGTGGTGGAGCCTGTGATGAGCACAGAGTCTCCACTATAGACTTGGCAAGAAAGGCTAAGAGGCCAACAGTAGGCTGCACCCGAGTTAGACCATTGTCTCTAGGCATTGCCTAAAGACTAAAGCTGCACTCAAGGGGTGGCTTCCCAGAGGAGGCAATTACAGTGCTGAGCTTTGAAGGACAGAAACAGGACGGTGTTGTCTAGCTTTTGACTTTAGTGAAGAGCATGGAAAGAGTTGGACAAGGAGCTTCTAGACCTTTCAGTGAGAGACCTAGAGTCAAGCGATCACTGGCCTCAACCTGCCTTACACAAGTTTTTCTGCCTTCCTCTATAGTAGTCTTACTACTCTCTATACCCAGGCTGTCCTCTGGTATCATGTGTGTCTTGAACCTGCTTTCTGTCTGTTCTGAAGCCGGCTTGAAAGAATGTTTCCCAGAGAGTGTCTTTAGCCAGGCTTTCTGCAGAGTTCAGCACTTTGTCTGCAGAGACGAGGCTTGCCCTCCTCTCAAAGGTGAATGTCCCTGGAACCTCCGGCCAGTTTTCCACTTCAAACAAAAGGCTGGAACCCGCACCTCAGTCTCCACACACAGCCAGACCGCTGGGCTTCCAACTTGGCTGGGCAGTCGTCCGGAACGAGGAGTGGGCCCGGCCTAAATTTGGAGATGTTAGCTGGAAGCGTGTGCTGCTAAGTCAGCCCGTCCAACTTCGTGTTTCCCACTCTCTCCCATCGAGCAGTTATTGCTCCAGGAGGAGAGCTTCAAGGTCTTCTCACCGTCTTTTGTTCAGGGCAGTCCCAGCAGAGCCACCTGCCCTTCAGAAACAACCAGGAGAGTCCTCCTGTGTGTCAGACTCATTTATTTGCAAATGTCGTTCCTCATTGCAGAAGTCATTGTACTTTTTTGCCTGGTGAGGAATCTGAGTTTTGGAGGTCACAGGATGTGCTAGGGTTCATTTGGCTTTTGGCTCCAAACTCAGTACTCTTTGCCCTGCGTATCTAGTCTCTCAAGACTTAGACATCTGTTCAGGAACCTGAGACCCCAGGGCCCCCTTATGCAGCCTGTGGAGTTTGGCCATGCAACGCCTTATTTTTGGATGGTTCCTAGCTTGCTTCATACCAAGCAGTAGAGTGTGCCACATCCCACATCGAGGGCAGTTTGTGTTGAACTGTGTCGCAGTTCTGCCAGGACCCATTTCTCTTACAAATGATAGATTGAAACATCAGCTGAGTTAAAGGAAATGAGACATTGTTGGCCCACATGGCGGTGAGGTAATGTGACCTGCAGATGCAGCTGCGTCCAGAGCCCGAATGTAGAGACCGGGGCTTCGGAGTTTCTTCATTCTCCTGCTTGGCCTTGCTCCCCCAGGGTTGGCATCGCTGCCCAGCCGGATTCCCTTTCATGTTGGTAAAATGGCTGCCCTCACTTCAGCCTTACAAATTCTTCAAGTTTAAACCCATTTTCTTGTTTGTTTGTTTTATTTGGGGCACTGGTGGTTGAACCCACGTAGTAGGATGATTGGAGGGCTTGGATCACATGTCTGGGCGGGGCTACTATTTGATTGGCTAGATCCAGGTCTGTTGCTGAAGTAGGGATGATGTGGAGCCTACCTCTACGAGGCAGGAGAGTTAAGGATGGAGTGGACTTCTGCAAAGCCTGGGTGGAGGACTGAGGGAGATGTGGGACCTATAACAAAGGACTATTTGCATTTAAAGAAGCAGAGATTAGGCCCTGCCTGCTGTTCTGTCCCACTCCACCCCATTACCCACTCCAGAGCTTCTCGGGTCTCCAATTTCTTTTCCCTTTATTTTGTGAAATCTAGTTATAAGCAGAGCTTTCTTGGTATCTGATCACCCACCCATGCCCACAAGGCTTGTGTGCTCATGCCTGTCTCCAGCCCCCTCCTCTGACAGCCGCTGGTTGGGAGTTGAGGGAAGCTTCTCTAGACCTGGGGGACCTGGGTGCGATGGGCCCCGGGACCCATACCATCACTGTGGTTGTCTGCTGTAGCACCCTTACGAGGCATCATTGACTTTCCTTTCTTTGACACTCCTTCTTTTTCTCCTGCAGCCTGATGGTACTAGCAAGGAGTGTGTGTTCATTGAGAAGGTTCTGGAAAACAACTACACGGCCCTGATGTCAGCCAAGTACTCAGGCTGGTACGTGGGCTTCACCAAGAAGGGGAGGCCTCGCAAGGGTCCCAAGACCCGGGAGAACCAGCAAGATGTGCACTTCATGAAGCGTTATCCCAAGGGACAGGCCGAGCTACAGAAGCCCTTCAAGTACACCACGGTCACCAAGCGTTCCCGGCGGATCCGCCCCACTCACCCCGGCTAGGTCCGGCCACACTCACCCCTAGAGAACTACATCAGAGGAATATTTTTTCATGAAAAAAATAAGGAAGAATCTCTATTTTTGTACATTGTGTTTAAAAGAAGACAAAAACTGAACCTAAAGTCTTGGGGGTGGGGGAGGGGTGGTAGGATTCTACCATTGACCAGAACCCCATGACAAAGGACTCCAGAAAGGGGACTGCTGTCAACCCACAGGTGCTTGCCTCTCTCTAGGGGATGACAATTCAAAACTCATCCCCGGAGGAGGACTTGAATGAGAAAACTGACGCTGCGAGAAACCAAAGTCCTTTCCCCAAAGGTTCTGAAAGCAAAAAGCAAAACAACAATAACAAAAAAACCAGAAAAAGAAGTAGTGCCCCTCCCCCACCCCAGCCCTCCCTCGCTCCATCCCTCCCTTCTTCCCACTCCCGGTGCCCTAGACTCCAACAAGAATCGCTCTCTGGTTTGCAGTCATTTATTTATTGTCCACTGCAAGCTGTCCCGTGACACCGCGCAGGGAAGGCGCCCCCTGAGAATTCTCCGCGCCTCGACCTTCCGACGACAGACGCCTCGTCCAATCATGGTGGCCTGCCTTGTCCGCAGTTCTGGAGGATGCTGCTATGGACCTTCCGTGACTCACGTGACCTAGTACACCAATGATAAGGGAATATTTTAAAACCAGCTATATTATATATATTATATATATAAGCTATTTATTTCACCTCTCTGTATATTGCAGTTTCATGAACCAAGTATTACTGCCTCAACAATTAAAAACAACCTACAAATTATTTAAAAAAAAAACTGGTGAGGAGTGTGGTGGCTGGGGGCAGGGGCGAGGCTCTGCAGGGTAGTCCCTTTGTACTGCCTTCCTATTGGTCTCCGTGCTGAGGGCTCGGCAAGGAGCATTCATTCACCACCATGGCTGTGTCCCGGAGGCACTATTCTAGGCACTGACCGGGCAACCTCAGAGCAGATGGCAATCTGTTTCAGATTCAGAGAAGTCAGTTCTCCAGTGTCTTTGATGCTTGTTCATAGGCGTTTGCATAGCTTCAGTTCTAGTCTCGGCCCTGGGGATTGACCCCCGACCCACAGGGAACTTCCCTGTGAGTAATTCATTGATGTGTTTACCTGCTCACCATTGATTTCCCACTTTTGCTAAGTGTTGGGAATCCATCAAAGAACAGTTTATGAATTCAGCAGTGTTTGTTCAAGCTTAAGCTGCATTTTGAGGTCAGTTCCATCCTTGGAGTTTCTCTCCTGTGCTGTGAGTCGGGCTTTGGTGACTTGGAGGACCCACTCTTCCAGGGTGACCCTAGGGTTGGAAGCAGGCTCCTTTCCTGAGGCTTGGTGTGAAGGTGTGTAGCCCTGCCCTTTCCCTCCTGCTGCCTCCAGTACAGGCCTCATCCTGAAGGCGGGAGGGGACCCTAAGCTTCCTTGTCACCCTCCTCCTTTGAAACTCCTCCTACAGAGACTGGCTAGAGGGATCCTATGGGGAGAGGATTTGGGGGGAGAAGTCTTCTGGTCAGGGAGGGCCTTGGGTGTCGTCTGAAAAGTTGCCTTGAGCTCTGCACAAGCTGATCTGAATTGTGACCCACCCACTACTCTCGCCCCTCTCCCAGGCTCCTGCGGTTTGGTTTGCCCTCCTGCCCAGGCACAGCCTGTGTCCTTGAAACTTTGTGAGGCTCTCTGGGTGCCCAGTGGGGTGGGTAGTTCTGTGATTGTCCCATTGGTAGATGATGAACTTAGGCTAAGAAGCACAAAACTGCTTGGCGAAGATGACTGAGTAAGACAGAGACAGGGCAGGCACCTTCTGAGGCCCACTGCCTGCTTCCGCGTTTGACAGATAGAAACTCCCAGGCTCAATGAAACCTTCAACTCACTCAAGGCCTCAGTAAACCCTAGGTGGGAGCCCTGAGATGTGGGGCCCAGGACGAGAGTATGTGGCAGGCCACGACTGCTCTCATGGCCACATCGTGACCAGGAAGAAAAAGAGGGAAAGGGGAAGAGGCCTGGGCTCCTCTGATCCCTTAAAAGCTGGGCATGCAGCATGGAGAGGGGAACACAGACAGACTGATTCTAGGGTCCACAGTCTGAGCTGAAATGTGCGATTCAGGTTCAATGAAAGACATTTTCTCAGAAAGTAAGATGGAAAATAATAGGGAAAGACACCTGACACTGCCCTCTGGCCTCCTTATGAACACACCTGGGTGTATAACACACACACACACACACACACACACACACACACACACACACACACACACACACACACGTGGGCTATGATGTCAGGTAGTGGGGGAACCATAAGGAAAACTGGAGAAAGTGGGGAAAAGGAGCAGGGCTGATGTTTCAAGCGGGCAGAGGGGGCTACTGGAAGGGATTTGATCAGGCCTGAAGGACAAGGAGCTACATATCCACACTAAGAGGAGAGGGACCTCTGGCAGAGGGAACAGAGGGTATGAAGGCAGGAGCCCTGTTGTGGAATAAGAAGTTGGGTGGGGTCTGGAAGAATCATGGAGTCAGGGTCTGGAGGCAGCTAGACTCTGCCTCAAGCTTCTGTTTGGAGTGAAATAGGCTCCAGTCTAAGGCTGTC
The DNA here is from genome assembly GCF_017639785.1 of Mesocricetus auratus. Classification (NCBI taxonomy): domain Eukaryota; kingdom Metazoa; phylum Chordata; class Mammalia; order Rodentia; family Cricetidae; genus Mesocricetus; species Mesocricetus auratus. The sequence continues at coordinate 13,439,782 of NW_024429191.1, read as the reverse complement.
TCAGAGTCACCTGGGCTCTCACAGACTCCGTCTGTTCAGAAATAGCATCCCTGAGATGGTTCAGGCCTCTGAGCTTGGCCCCCAGGATGCACTGCTTCCATTTCAGGGTCACTGGGCCTGAGGTGGGAAGATGTAGCCCATGTGGCCCAGTTTCTTTTTGCTCTAGACAGCACTTTCTATACATTTCTTGAGTTAGAAGAAATACATGATGATAAACAGAGCGTGCTGGCAAGAAGACTTCTCTGCCAAGGATGATGTCTTCTTGGGACGCTCACTCGAGGGAGGAGGTCAGGAGGGCTTTCACAGTCCAGCTGTGCAGGGCACCTCAAGAATCACAGTCACTATGTTCAGAATCCAAGCTGTGCCCGGGATCCACCACAGCAGCTTCTTTGGGGTCACTGTTTATAGATCTGGGTCAGAGAGGAGGAGTCACTTGCATGATGTCACACAGCAGGAAACAGAGAAGCTAGGATTTGAGTCCAGCTCTGTCCATCTCTAATGTCATAGCTTGACCCCAAGACTGGATGCTTGGAGTTGTCTGTATTTGTCAGAGTTCCAGTGTGTCAGAACTCCAGATCCCTGTTTCAGCCTTTGTGTGAAGTCCTCGAGTGGATGTGTGTTGTTGACATGAACCAGTCATGTCAAGGATCAAAGCCTCAGACCCATGGGAAAATGGCAAGGCCTTTCCCCTGGGTGATGTTGGAGTTCCTTCCCCCTCCAGGTCCTGTCACCCTTCAGCCCCAAATAAACACACAGATGCTATATTAATTATAAAACTGTTGACTGATGGCTAGGGCTTCTTATTGGCTAGTACCGTCTTAATTATTAACTCATTTCTATTAATCTATCAACCTATTAATTCCACGTGGTCTTATCTTACTGGAGAAGGTTCTGGACCTGTTACTCCTTCCTCGGCTACATGGTGTCTTTTTCTGTCTCTCTCTGCCTACCTTTCCCAGAATTCTCCTCGTTTCCTAGTCCCACCTGTCTTCCTGGCTCTATTGGCCAAACTGTGTTTTATTCATCAACCAATAAGAGAAGCATCTATACAGAAGGACATGCCCCATCAGGGTGAGGCTTAGAGGGATGGCAAAGCCTTCCTTTGTTTGGTATGAGTGCAGATGTTGGTAGTGTGTGCAGAAAATGTCCACTGTAGCTTTCTCTGCCAGTTATTTAGGGCCTGGAGACCACCTCTACAGAGATTGGCTAAACTTGCCTCCTTGTTCAACTGTATATAATAAACAGGCTGAGCTTCCAGGGTACCAAAGCTTCTCCATCCAAGAGCCCAGACCACATGATTGCAGCTTTGTTGGTGTGTCTCTGTGATTGTCATCTTCATCTCCAGTTAAGTTAGTCTCTGGAGCCCTGAAGGCTGCAATAAGCCTGGTGTTTATTTTGTCCCTTCCCACTCGATGGAGCAAAGAGGTGCAGACCCTGTGTCCAGCTTCCCCATGCTCGCTATTGCTTTTCCTACTCTCTAGGCAGAGCCTACACCCAGAGTGTGTTTTTGACTCACCCACTCTGCCCCACCGTGTGACCTCAGGCAAATCACACTCTAGGGTGCTTCCTCTCACATCCCAAATGTTTTGACCTTTGTGGGGCTGATGTCTTGTTTTAAAGAGACAGCGGGGGATCCTCTTGTTGGACAGGAATAGGGACATTCTATTTCCTGGTCTCTTTAGAGATGACAGGACATGGGACATGGGGTCAGGGACCTGGGTTCAAGTCTCCAGACCTGGAGAGGAGCAGGGGCTCTCTAGGCCTTCCAGTGGCTTATTACCCAGCCTGCTCGATGATCACAGACTCAGGGGCCATGACAAAGGAGGTAGTGAGAGTTCTTGCAGTGAGTGAGGGGTCAAGATGACTTCATCATGGGCAGCCAGGCCCACCAGCACCCTCCTCAGTCTGTTTCTAGGATCTGAACTGGGAGATGCGGGAGGGGCTGCTGGAGGGGACACGGGCTTTGCCCTACATTCACAGTGGGAATGTGTGCCTGGGCATCGGGCAGGAGTACAAAGGGGTGTGGGCATAGCATTTCAAGATGATGGCAGGGATGGTATGGAGAAACACCAAATCTGGGATAGAGTGAGTTGGGGGACGAGGTGCTTTCCACATCCCCCGGGGGTCTGTCTAATGGAGTCTCCCTGCCAGCTCTGCAGCAGCACATGCCCGGTTCTGACCCATGGTTCTAGCAGAGCTCTTGGTATCTCAGCCATTATCATATTGAGCAAGGCGATGGGGAAACAGAATACCAGAAAAGAATGGTATTGTTTCCAGGACCCATGTTAGGAAGTGACTGAGCTGAGGTTTGAACCCGGGTCCCTGATCCCATGTCTCACATCCTGTATTTTTTTCTATCCTCCACTTTTGCTGGGGGTGGAGTGGGGGCTAGAGTCAAAGTCTGGAGCAGGAGGTTGGTCTGGTGTTGGGAGTAGCTTAGGGCTTGAGCTGGAAACCAAGGATGCCCTCCTGGTCATGGGGCCAGCTGGAGGCTTGCCAGATCAGACCAGAATTCCAGGGGCTTAAAATCCCTGTAAATGGGCATGTCCCTCCCTTGCAGGCAGGGAATGGGGCTTTCAGAGAAACGGTAGTGAATTAGGTGCTAAAGATGTCCAGGCAGTGCCCCAACCAGGCAATTAGCTCAGGGTCTGTTGCAGACATTAGGTGGAATTGGGGACCAGATGGCTGCCAGGCTCAGCTTTGCATGCTGTCCTGGGACGGGACTCGCCTGGCCTTCTGGCTGAGGTTTCCAGCTCTGGCCAGGAGGGAAGGTGGCAGGTAGCCTTGGATGTAGGCCCCTGCTGAGAAAGCCGGTTATTAAGCAGGCATTCCCTTTCTCTGGGCAGTGTGCGGGCCTAATTAGCACTTTGAGAATTTCTGTCCGCTGCACCGCAGAGGGGGCTCCCATCATCGTCTGCGGCTGAAGGCTTGCTTGTTCCGCCCTGTGTAGGCTGAGGTGTCCTCTCCCGGCAGCAGCATCACGCTGCCCTCTCTGCCTTTTCTCGTGTGTTTCTCTCCAGCTCTCCAAGTTGCTTCTTTCCAATAAAGAAAGCAAGGCGTAAGGAGGAAAGCTTGCTTGCTGGAGGTCATTTGTTTGAGTTCCCAAACTCTGCATGTGTTTATTAAGTCTCCCCTCCCTTCCCACCATGACAAGTTACTCATTTTCCTGGTTGCCAGAGTCACACAGGTGTTAAGCATAAGGGCCAGGATTTGAACTTACATCTATTTGGTTAAAACGCCTTAACTCCTCCCTCAACCTCCAGTTCTGTCCCTGTGATGTTTGAGATTCTTTGGGCTGTAGGTGCTAGACACACAGGAAACCAAAGCCCAGAGAGAACCTTAGTAGTGTGTGTGGTAGGGAAGTCAGCTGGCAGCTGACTTCAGCTAAAGCTGGGTGCAGGCGCTCAGTGTCTTCACACTCCATCCTGCTGGGTTTCCTCAGACTCTCTGGAAGAAGTTTCTTGTCCTTCAGAAGGCTTGCGCTCAGATTTATACTGCTGGCAGGTTCCGAGGATCTTGACACTGCAGGTTACCATTCTTCTCCGGTGTCGCAACCCTAAGGCATGCTCCTGTGCCATGTGGGAATGTGTCCCCATGCCAGGGCTTCAACTTGGGATGCACTCACCTCAAGACTCATGATGCTTCCCAAGAGGCTCAGGGACACAGGAATCTCACAGGAACGCGCACAGATCTTCAGCCTCCCTCAGTGCTCTGTCCTAGCTTGGCCTCTTGCACGTGTCCCAGGGACCAACAGGCTCTTCTTCCCTCCCTTTCCCACAGTGGCCCTTCTCTATGCCACCGGAGAAGGCAGCAGCTCTAACCACAATACAATGCTCTTTGAGCCTTGCCCTGGGCTGTGGAAAATTCTGGAGCATGGGGTTCAAGGTAGGGATGTTGAGTCACAGTGCCTTCATCCTGTGGGAGGGACCTCTGCCTTCCCTGCGTGATATCCACCAGCTCTAGAAAGATGAAAAATGGCTTTTTATCTTGGCCCGGTTGGGCTGTTCTGAGCTCAGGGATAGCTGGGTGGTAGGAGCGGTAGGAGTGGTTTGGCTACGCTATCTCTCTTGTTCTTCAAATATTGTCCTGCATTGCACTCGGCAGTAACAGAGGGTTCCTCATAGGGAGAGAAATCTTTATTCTATAGACACAAACACAGGGCTAAGTACTTAGTCCATTTGTCCATCAATGCTTCTACCTTCCCATGTATGTCTATCTACCTGTCCATCCACGCATCTGTCCATCCATCCTCCTATCTATACATTCATGCATTTTCCATCTGTCTATTCATCAATCCATCCACCCACCTACCCACCCATCATCCATCCACCCATCCATCAACCTACCCACCCATCATCCATCCATCCACCCATCCATCAACCTACCCACCCATCATCCATCCATCCACCCATCCACCCACCTACCCACCCATCATCCATCCACCCATCCATCAACCTACCCACCCATCATCCATCCATCCACCCATCCATCAACCTACCCACCCATCATCCATCCATCCATCCATCCATCCACCTACCCACCCATCCATCCATACATCCATTGGCACACTCATCTGCCTGTCTACCTTGTCTATCTACATACTGGCCAGATCATCTTGGAACTATGCCATGTAAGATTTGGAAAAGGCAAATCCCAGTTGGGGAGTCATGTCACTTTCCTGTTCAACCTTGTCTTATTCTATGTCTCTGTGAATTCTATATCTCTCTGGGCTTCAAAGCAGGAAATGTCCTAAGCTTACCTTAATTTTTAAAATTACATTTATGTACTGTGTGTGTGCATGTGTGTGAGTGCCACGGTACATGTGGAGATCAGATGACAGCTTGTGGACCTCAGTTCTCTCCTTCCACCATGTGGGTCCCCAGGATCAAACTCAGGTTTGGTGGCAGATGCCTTTACTCGCTGAGCCATCTTTCCAGTCTCAAACTCACTGTTTACAGATTGTCCCATGTAAAATGCCGTGGACTGCTGGGAAACTGGTGCTATCATGTCCCTGTTGAACACTTGTATTCAAGCTTAACTTTCATGCAAAGATTATTAGACTCTATAAATACACTTTTTGTTTTGCTTTCTTTTTTTGAGACAAAGTCTCCCTATGTATCCCAGGTAGGCCTTGATCTTTCCATGTAGCCCAGGCTACTCTTGAATTCCTGATCCTTCTGCCTCCACCGCCTGGGTGCTGGGTTACAGATATGTATCACTCTGCCCCGCCCCCACCCCTGCCCCCTTCTTCTCCTATGAAGGCACATCTTTCATTTGCTGTTACCTGTCATGGACATGTACTTATTCAAGTTCATTTAAATGAACTTGATTGTGATTTTCAAAGTTACTGACAATGGCTCATGAACAAAGTAGGTTAAGCCTATCCTAGCCCAGTTGGTACACATACACAGATATGCAGTCTCGTTGTTGAACATTGTTCTGGCCACTGTCTAGAGGACAGCACGGGGAAAGCCTGGGCACATGCCAGTTTATAAGGCTTGGGTCTGCCTCCCTGCCTTCCTCCTTTCCTCTGCTTGCAATGTTTTCTGAGGCTTACTCTATACTGGGCTCCTTGGAACCCAAAAGCAATTGCCACACATGTGGCTGAGAAGCAACACAGTCAATAGCAAACATAGTGTGGTAAGTGCCACCATGGTAAGGACTACACTGATGCAGTCAGAGAACTCTACCTGGAGGACACCGCACTCCAGCTGAAGACGGCAAAAATAGAAAGGGGGAAAAGCCGTGAGCTTCTCCTAGAAGGACCTTGCATTGGAAGCACCTGCTGAGACAGTGGATCGCAGACTCTGTGTGGTCCTCCTTGTGGCTCCCTCCTGCACCCCCACGTCCTATCTACTCAGTTCCATCATGCCAATGTGTCAGGCATTTGTTTACCTGGAACCTCCAGATGGGCCGGCTTGGATCCCAGAGCAAATCCAGCCCATGGTGGAAGGTATTCACAGGCTAGTGACAAAGTCAAGCTCACAAGCATGTTGCAGGCTGATTACTACATTTTTGGAGTGGGATGTGGCTTGGTGGTAATATGTTTGCCTAGTATTCAAGAGGCTGTGGATTCTAGCCCCAGTATTAAAACAAAGTAATAGAAAACATGTAACCAATGAGACAACACACACACACACACACACACACACACACACACACACACACACACAGATTGGGCACGGAGGGGCTTTTGTGCAGAAGAGGCTAGAAGGGGAGACAGATGAGATGTTTACACCATTGTCTCTGAAGCTTCCATTGGTCCTGACGCTTTTCCAAGTTCCCTGAAGGTAGATTCAGCTGACTTCACAGAACAGATCAGTCAGTTCTGAGCACACAATGGGGAGGGTGACCCCAGAGAAGTCACCCCCACTTGTATCTGTGTGTGATGAGGCTAGACTTCCCATACTCACCAAGTCAAATATATCCCCTTTGCCAGCAACTGGCTTAAGCAGGCTCATTGGACCCCACTCTGGTGAATGAGAAATAGAGGCAGGGAATCTTTTTCAGTGGAGACTTCTTAATTCTTGATCAAAAGGAGAGGCATGGTGGCACATCCCTGTACTCTTAGCACTTGAGACTCAAAGCTAGAAGGATTGTGAATTTGAGGTCAACCTGGTCTACATAGGAAGACCTCTTATCAAAACAATAGCAAAGGTATAATAAAGTCACAACTCCTTTCTGTGAATTTGGTTTTTTTTTGTGAGGATGCAATGGTTGGAGCTATTGTATCCATTTTGCAACCAGAAGGAGAGGAAGTCACTGTACTGAGGGTGGCAGAGCAAGGGGAGGGAAAGAAAGAAGCCATATGGTGTCTTCTCAGCTGAGCTGGTGGAATTTCCTTGGCTCTATTTCTCAGCTGGGTTTCATGATATGTACCACTGAAAACTCAGCTGACGGAGAAGAGCAAGTCCTGAAGAGAAGGGAGGGTGCTTCTGGAAGGGGACAGAGCCCACAATGCTGCTGAGAGCACAGGCATAATGTGGGAAGGGCAGCCAGTTCCAGCAGATCTCTGACTGAGGTTTCACAGGGCTCAACCCGACAAGGCAGCAGCCCTGAGCCCTGGCCCCCACTGTCCTTGCAGGGCTCCCCTTCCTCAGATATACCTGGGAAGGACACACAGGCAGGAGCCACCCAGGCCTGAGTGCATGACGTTCTGTGAGTCTCACTGTGCAGGCCCTGAACTGGGTTGAAAGGGTAAACTCTGGTTCCCTGCACAGAGCTCCCAGACAGGGTGCATGCTGGAACAAACCTGCTGTAAACACACACTCAGCCTTCAGAGGGAGGGCTGCAGCTGGCTCCAGGACTAGCATTTGCTTTCTATTTTAATGTTGTGAGTTTATTTTGATGATCAATTTCTATATATGGAAGAAATATAAATTTCCCTTTTAAGTACATATGAGCAAGGGCAGAAAGAGTTAATTTAAGGAACGCTAGTTGGTAATGTCACAAGTGGCATGTGAATGTGCGGAAATGTGTTGCAATAGGATTAACAGGTGTGCAACCTTATGCATGTGTGTGCATATTTGCAAATGTGTGTATGTGTGTGTATGAATGTGTGTTGCATGTATATGTGTATTATGCATATCCATGTGTTAATGTGCATATATGTGCATTTCAAGAATGTATGAATGTGTTGATGTGCATATATATGTGTGTGTGTGTGCATGTGTATATATATCTCTCATATGTGTGTATACATGTATGTGCATGTGTATGGGTGAGTGATATTTATTTGCTCAGTCCTTCCAGGCCTGTGACAACAGGTTCTTTTGGAATTAATGCGTTTGATTTTTTACAAGGCTTTCCTGAGAGGTGCCATGTCTATGGACATGGCTCTCTGCTCCTCTGTTACTGGCTGGTCCTGAGTTTGTATGTAGAAAGGGTACCTCCACCCCTGGAGGCAGGGCTGGGACATACAGGGGATATGAAGCTGTGGTGAGGAAGACACGGTGGGCAGCTGACAAATAGGATGCACAGTTGACAGGGAGCCTTGCCATATGATGTCACCAGGAACGCAGTTCACGATGAGGCATCTGTAAGCCGAGAGTCACCTCTTCATCAACTGAGTTGGAAAATAACCTTACCTTTGGCATGCTCCCTTTATTTATTTTTATTTTCTATTTTTCTTTTTTAGACAGGGGTTCTCTGTATAACAGTCCTGGCAGTCTTGGAACTCTCTTTGTAGACCAGGCTTGCCTCAGACTCACAGAGATTCACCTGTCTGTGCCTTCCAAGTGGGGGATTAAAAGTGTGCACCACCACTGCCTGGCTGGCATGTTCCTTTTAAGCACCTCATTTAACACAGTCATTAACAATGGGCACACAGCCCATTAGATCTATAATTCCTGTTGGGATACAACCCACTTAACATGTGTCCTCTCTCTCTCAGGAAAAATCTTGAACTCTGGGTCCTTATGTTTTGGACAGTTATAAACACCAAAATCCCCAACTAAAGGCGAAAGTGAGCAAACTCTGGCCCCAGGTGGGTCTCTAAAGATGCTCTATTCCCAGTGTGAGAGGAGAGGGAAGACCAAGGTGCGTCTTGTGTGATGCTGACTGGAAATGTTTGCATCAGGTGACCTAAACATTTATATTACTCTGTGTGTTCGTCTGTATTTGTCAGGGTCTCTAGAGGAACAGACCCAAAAGAATAAATATGTATTGCAAAAGGGAATTTAGATATTTGCTGTGTAGTCCAGCAATAGCTGCCTGCACACAGGAGAGGCTGGGAACCTGCTCAGTCCACAAGGCCGGGCACCTCAGCAGCCCCAACCTGGCTCTGAAGGCCTGGGCTACCTCAAAAGCTGCTGGTCTTCAGTCCACATTGGAAAGTCCAAGAATATAGGGCCTAATGTCAGTGGAGGGTGGCAGCCGCTGCCTCAGCATTAAGATGCACGCACTTATTAGCAAGACACAAAGGTGGACAGGCGAAAAAGCAGGGCTTTTCCCTCAGACCTCCCTATGCCTCGGCTACTCGCTCTGGTGAAAGGGCTTCCCTTGTCAGTTAATCCTTGCTGGGAATGTCCTCACACACCTAACCAGAAGTTGTGCCTTTTACTCGATTCCAGACCCAATCAAGTTGCCCATCAATACTAACTGCCACAGTGTCTATGACTACCTGTCAAAAGGCTGTGGATATTGATTTGAACACTGTGAATACATTTCAGTAAGTAGACAAATACTCAGTCACAGATTCAATCAATAAACCAACCTATTATCTTCCTACAAACCATCTCTGTCATCTGTGTGTTATCTATCTATCTCCGTATCTGTCTTCTGCCCACCTCTCTATCCATCCATCTGTCCCTCAGCTCAGTCAGAGACCATCCATCAGCTGCCAGCTTTAACTGTCTGCCTGCCCTGGTTTGGGTTTCAGCTTCTGTTTGAAACCAACAGCACCATGACCCCAGTCATCCCGGCCTAGTATATAAAGTACAGGGCAGGCCCTCGGAGGACTCAAGTTCCTTCTTTAAAGGATTACAGGGCTGGCTAGTGGGAACGAAATGGTATCTGTGGCAGAGAGAAGCAGCAAAGAGAAGGAAGGCTAAATGATTAAAGCTGGGAGATTCCACGCCTCCATCTTTCTCTTCCACCCTCAGAAGCAGCCATCGCTTCTTGCCAGATTCCAGTACAGATGGAAGTCACTGGATCACAGAGCGATGGCAAGCTATTTTTGGTGGAGTTGTGTGTGTGTGTGTATGTGTGTAATGTACGCACTGAGGTTCTTGGCCAGTGCCTCTGTTTGTATCTGCTGTCAGCAAATCAGAGGCGCCATCCACATTTGTCATAATTCATTACCCTAATTAGCCTCGTTTGAGAACTGGGCATGGGCCAGCAGGAGCAGGAGGCCACGGTATTGTTGTGTCTCAGCCTCTTGGGTCAGAGTTTCCACGGTCTGATGGGCTGCCATCTCCTGCACATGTGTCCCCTCACATGAAGACCCTGATGAAATCACCATGCTTACATCTGGGACTATTCTCTGCAGATGATGCCTGTGGCAGGAGGCCAGAGGCAAAGAGCATTCCAGAACTTGGCTCTAGAGGCCCCACACTGTACCCAAAGGAGCTTGGAAATACCCTGACCTATGATACCAGGCTGAGCATCCTTCTGTGGCTTGTCCATCCCTGACTGGTCTCCTTGGCCCAGGCTTTGAGGAGGCTAGATGGCACTGGCTGCATCAGACCCACTGAGACCAAGTTAGGGTAAACTATCTTTTCTGGTCTCCCGTTTCAGTGGGCACTTCAGCTGTCGGGCTTGGGACCTTTGGTGGCTCTCCACTTTTGCCTCTTCCAAGTCCCAGAACCTTCTGAGTCCCCTTTTTAGTGTCTCTCAATCCTTCATCCCTGTGTGGGATTCCGTCATCGCTCACTTGGAGAACAGCAGTAGCCTTGTCTTAGTCTTCTCTCTCTGTCTCTGCCCCCCTTTTCCCCCTGGCAGCCAGAGGCTTCTCTTAAATGCAAACAGAAGCAGCAGGCCACTCTCAGGGACATTACGACTGCTGGCCCTCCCTGACCTAGCCTTGCCAACCACTGACTCTAGTTTCCAAGCCTTGTTTGCCAGCCTCCTCATCACATCTTTCCATGCATTTCTTTGGCTTAAGTTAGCGTGATGGCTAATCTTGACTTTTCACCTTGATTGGATTAATAAATACCTAGGAGATCAGGAAAGCACAATTCTGGGCATGTTTGCAGAGCTGTTGCTAGAGATGCTGGTTTGGCACTCACAGAACAGATAGTAAAAGGGGTGGAACCTCCTGTTTGATTGAAGGAAGCATGCCATTGGGACTGTGACCTTGGAGACTGTATCAGAGCCTGCTCAGTTTTTCTATTCCCTTCACTCCTGTCTGTCATGGTGTGGGTTCCTCCATGCTGCTTTCTGTCTGTCATGGGTGAAGATTCTTTCCCATCATCTTCTCCCAGTGCCATGATGCTCTGTCACGTGGAGTCAAGAAACCACGGATGGAGCACTCTGAAACTGTTATAAAAAAGAATCCTTCCTTTGAAGTTGTTTATGTCAGACAGACATTATATTGGTGACTGGAAGCTGACAGAAAGGATCTGTATCAGGAGGGGTGTGTGTGTGTGTGTGTGTGTGTGTGTGTGTGTGTGTGTGTGTGGTCATTGCTTGCATTCTTTTATTTTTTGGAATTTTAATTTGTGTGTATATGGTTAAACTAGAGTTTGCTGATTTGACTAGGCTGGCAAACTCCAGAGACTTGTCTCTGCCTCCCCAGTGCTGGAATTATACACTGGATGTTACGCTGAGCAGCCTCTGTGCATACTCCTGCTGCCATGATGCTCTGCTTGGCCTCAGCACAGTTCCACAGTCAGCAGAGCCCCGGACAGTGGACTGGAATGTCTTAGACTGTGGGCTGAAACACAGCTTTAAAATAGACTTATCTGGTATTTCATTATAACAATAACAATAGCAACATAACTTTTGCTGCATGTCAACAAAATCCAGATTCCTGAATTATCAAGGCTAATATTTGTTCTACAAGCCAGATGAAGGGCAATTTTCTTTATTTGTTTTGACAAAACAAAGCCCTCTGCACTTTCCAGGTGCTCAGTGAATGGGTTTAGTGTTTAGTCAGTAGGTGTTTGCTGCTTAGACAGTAGGTGTTTAGTGACATTTAAAGCTACCAGATTAAAATCTACCTGAAGTTAATGCCCAAAGTGTCCCAATGTCTTGAGTCAACATATTCTCATTACTGACTAAGCTGTTTTGAATTAAGTTTTCTGGGGTTTTCAAGTTAAGGGAGACATTGCATCACACACTGTGTTTGGACAAAGGCAACGCCTGCCTTCTCTGGCTGTGAGCTGTGGGGTGGACTTGATCTTCGAATCACCTAAGACTCAGCCACTTCTTCCCTCCCTTGGTGATAAGAACACCCTCCGCAACTCATTTATAGTTTACAAAGAACTGGTATCGCCTGTCTTGTTTAAACCCATGGACAACCCTGAGATGTGTGTAGGTTGTTTCCATTTTTCACAAGACAGAACAGAGGCTCAGGGAAACCTATCAGAGACCACACAGCAAGTGAGTTTGAGTCCTGTTCTCTAATTCCCTCCCCTCCTCTCCCCTCCTCTTCTTTCCTTTCCTCTCCCCTTTCTTTCCCATTTTGTGTCTGGAGATTTGAACTCAGGTTTTTGTGTATGCTAGGCAAGCACTCTACCATTGAGCCATATACTCAGCCTTAGGATTTATACTCATTCACTTATTTAAGAACAGGTAAACTGCCAGGCAATGTTGGTGCATGCCATTAATCCCAGAATTTGGGGGGCAGAGGCAAGTGATCTTTATGAATTTGAGGCCAGCCTATAGAGTAAGTCCCTGGACAGTCAGGGATACAAAGAGAAACCCTGTCTCAAAAAAACAAAAAACACAAAAACAAAAACAAAAAACAAAAACCATTAACAACAACAAAAACCTCAGGTAAATTTGTTGAATGCCTACAGTGTCTATATAGACAGCTTGCTCAACTTCAGCAACACATCAGTGAATTTGGCAGAGTCTCCATCTGTCAAGGATTACAGGACACAGACAGTGGCAGTGTGATGTGGAAACGTCTGTGACAGGAGGTAGGTAGGTGGCTGGAATGGCCTCTTCCCATGCATATGTCTCATTGCTCAAGATTCAAATGTGGGCTTGAGTATAGGGGAGCAGGTAAGGGAAGACACAATGGAAGGGGTGTAACGGGGACTAGGCAACTCCCGGCAGGAAGTTGGGGCATCGTTAGGAAGCGGGACGGTGACAAATGTCTGCTGAGGACCCTGGCTATGTAACTGGATGATAGTAAGCACTAAAGTTTCTGGGACTGCTAAACCAGCTTTTATTACGTAGATGTTTGATTTTTGTCCTCCAGGGTTTTCTGGCTTATTTAGCCTCATCTTCTGTGTCTGTAAACCTTCCAGGGAGAGGATAAAGATGGCAAGAAGGGCCAGTCTTCATCATAATTTTCAGGAATCTACATGCCTGTTGTGGGCGCTCTGCACTGCTAAAGGCAGGCATGACTGGTGGATTCTGGCATTCTTTCCCACTGAGCCCTGATAAAATCTCTGCCCTCTAACTGGCCTCCAGCAACCACAACCAATGGTCCAGCGTTTGCGCGTGACCTGACACCTATTGGCCAGTCTTGTTTGGGAGACATAAAGTCTTAGAATCTCAGTTGTCCCCTTTGTTAAATAATGGCCCAGTGGGTGTGCCAGCTGTCTGTGGGTTCTGAGCATCTGGGGCAGGGAGGTCTTTGAGAGGCCGGGTGAACGGTCACCTCCATGGAGTCTCCCCTCCTCCTTCTCGGAGCTTCAAGACTGGGTCATGAACTGTGATCAGACTTGCTGGTGAGCACGGTGTGTGTTTTCCTGTCTGTCAGGCAACTCCATTAGGGGAGTGGACTCAAGGATCCACAATGTCTAGGACTGTCACACATATGGAGTGCCTGCTATACATGTCTATCTCATCTCTCGGCTACAAGTGATGAGCCTTTTTTCTGCTGAGGACACTGACCTCGAGGTGGCATACCTACCTAGACACCAAGAAAGAGTAGGGTCTCTGTCACTTCTTGTGATTTGCCAACTGTAACCCCATTCAAGCCACCCTTACCATACTTCCCAATGGGGATGTAGATTAGGTCAAATCTTTTAGAAGCATTTCAGTTGCTACCAGGTTAGTTACTTTCCCTACTGCTTCTCAGTTTGACGTACTTGTTGGCTACCTATGCAGGCTGTCTCTTCAATTCTCAGGTCAGTGGTAGCAGGGTGGATGTCCCTGGCCAGTAGAATACAGGCAAGGGAGGTGTACACTTTCTGGGCCAGGCCAAAAATGTCCGTGTAGCACTCGGTGACATCTCATTCCTGCTTGTTGGTTGACATCCGGTAGAAGATTCTAGGGTAGCCTAGATCTCAGTGAGTATGCAGATCATAAGCCCCTACCAGTGCACTGGATCATGTGATGTCAAGCCATCAAGATTCAGGAGCCAGTTGCTAAAGCAGCTCAGAGTAAATAGCCGGATGAATACAATCCATCACATAGCATCACCAAATATCGGGTATTTATCACCAAATATCGGGTATTTATCATCACCAAATATCGGGTATTTATCACCAAATATCGGGTATTTATCACCAAATATCGGGTATTTATCACCAAATATCGGGTATTTATCACCAAATATCGGGTATTTATCATCACCAAATATCGGGTATTTATCATCACCAAATATCGGGTATTTATCACCAAATATCGGGTATTTATCATCACCAAATATCGGGTATTTATCACCAAATATCGGGTATTTATCATCACCAAATATCGGGTATTTATCATCACCAAATATCGGGTATTTATCACCAAATATCGGGTATTTATCATCACCAAATATCGGGTATTTATCACCAAATATCGGGTATTTATCACCAAATATCGGGTATTTATCATCACCAAATATCGGGTATTTATCACCAAATATCGGGTATTTATCATCACCAAATATCGGGTATTTATCACCAAATATCGGGTATTTATCACCAAATATCGGGTATTTATCACCAAATATCGGGTATTTATCACCAAATATCGGGTATTCATCTTTTCATCCTACTGTGCTTTCCAGGGGCAGGCTGCTTAGCTCAGCCTGTGGCAGTGCTAGGGTGGGTGCTTTGCTGTCTCTCTCTTGTTGCCTGGGTTACTTTGGACGGTTACTTAACCTCTCTGAGATTAAGAGACATGACCTGTAAGGCAGTGCAAATAGAGGCCACTAGGTGAGATGGGGCTCGAATTCAGATCTTGGAGCTGCTTTGATGACTCTCGCTTGGACTTGACCTGTGGCTTTGAGACTGGCACCCCCTGGAGAGGAATTCAGAACATTTCCAGTGCTGGGGACAAATAAGGGCCTATCATAGGCCCAGCAAGGGCTGCATCACTGAGCTACAACTCTAGCCTCCAGATGAACGTTCAGGCCTGTGACTTTGCTAGAAGTGCTGGGGGTTCCTGAGGAGTACAACAGGAGCAGCATTGGAAGGGCTCCCCAGGCCTGAAGGGAGAGTTCTACCTGTAATCTTACTCCCAAAGGAAGGTTAGAGGGGAAGGCTGGCAGTGAATGCTGGGAAACTCCCGGAGGGCGTGGCCTGGTGCTAGGCTGCTACCGAACTTAAGGAGGGGTAGTTGTGGGTGATAAGCTTCTCCTCTCCTGAAAACACTCACGATTTTACCTTCTTTTCTCACTACTCCTGCTTACCGCTTTCAGCTACCTTACCCAAACCTATCTATCTCCTCTCTTATGTGACTTTAGCAATGACCACAAGCCTCCTCCAGCCTCGGGGGTTGTTCCCTCAGGGTCAATCCTGCGTTGACTGGAGGATGCCTGAGAGCAGGGTCCTGGGCCTTGTCAGGGAGTGAACAACAGCGTTCATGAGTGTGCACCAGAATGCAATGAATCTGTCCTTTTAGGAGTGAGTCATGGTGGGTTAGGGCTTTGTGTGAACCCTGGGGTGGTGGCAGCAGCAGCAGTGGCAGCTGAGGGAGGGATGCAGCAGCTGGAATGGGGATCTCCCCCTACCTGCCGGTCTCCTAGCTCCTGCTCCCTCAGCTTCCTACCCATGCTGTGATCCGAGGACCCTCCTTGCCCTGCCCTTCGGCTTTCTTGGCTGGAGTCCTTCAGAAGCTGTTTCTCTTGGATGAAGCATCCCCTCCCCAAATCCCCATAAAAGGGTCAAAGTATTTGCTTTGACTCAGTAAAGCAAGGAAAGGCCAGAGGTGTCTCGAGAGCCGAATTTGCATTTTCCTGGCTTGTTCAGCCTTGAGCCCCAAGCCTTCCCTGCATTATTGGATCAACAAACACAAGAAGACAAGGGCCATTCTGCTAACCAATGGCAGGCACAGACTTGACCTTGAGTGTCTGGAGTCAAATCTTGGGGAAGCCATTCTTTTCTGGGAGGGGGGGTGTCTCTGCTTCACAGTGATTCCCCTCGGTGATTGCACAGGGATGCCTTAGGGTGGATTCTAGGAACCCAGACTCTTTCTACAGCAAAGCTACATTGTGTCTCTGTGCAGGCTCTGCTGGATAAGGCCATACGCCTGCAGGAAGAGGGCAGAACAGAGAGGAGGGGCTGCCCACTGCTCAGGCAGTTCAGGGATCCCTACTTAGTCCCTGCCAGAGACTGTGAGTCTGGGTGAGGGTGCAGAGCCAGCAGACCCATAGAGAGAAGTATGCAAACTGAGTGCAGGCTAATGCCAGTAGCTCATTAGACTCTACATAGCCTTCTACACGGATGCTGGGTGGGTACCATCATTGCCTTCTTATGGATGAAGACACTGAGGCCAGACAAGTGACCAAGGGTCTGGACTTACACCCAACATTTATCAACACTACAAGCACAGAGTTTGGATTCCTCCTAGTCTGGAGAAGATTTGAGTTGAGAGGTAGCAGACCCATGTGTGGAGAAGCCTCAGGTTGACAGGCAGCCAGCACGGTGCCAGGCAGGCCCAGCGTTCACTCGGGCTTGTGTCTTTAGATGGATAGCAGGTGAGGTCTTTCTGTCCTTGTGGAGGTCTGGATTCTCCTTGACCAGTCAGTTCTTCTGGAAGCCTAACCACTTTCTCAGTCTTCCGTGTACACAGCTGATCTCACCTCACATTCCCCCTGGTGGGCGGGACTGGCTCCTTGGGAAAGGGGGTTCCGCTGCTTTCAACAGTCCAACCCTCCACCCTCTTTTGCACTCATTAGCCTTGGCCAGCCCCCTGGGCCCAGCTTGAGAACAGACGCTTACCCTCCTGCCAAGCACGGAGTGGGAAGGGAAGGGAAGGGCTGTACAGCACAGCCAGGAGTCCCCGCCAGGGAAAGATCAGCTGAGAAGGCTGTGGCTGCTGAGGGGCCAGGACCAAGGCACGGGGACTTGGGACTGGGAGAGGCAGAGGGGTGGTTGGAAGGTCAAGGGGGGTGAGCAGAGGCTCCCTCAGCCCAGTTCAGCCCGGGTACAAGAGTCCTAGTTTCACAGCTGCAGCTGGAGGGGCACAGGGTAGGAAGTGGCCTCTCCCCTTTCCTCTTAAAGGGGCCAGCTAGACCTCTGGAAGAGGCAGGTCCTGGGCTTAGCAGAGAGATCTGAAGTGAGGGCCTTCCCACTAGTGAGTTACCCTGCCAGGAAGACACGCGTCCAAGCCTCTTGCCGGCTACCATTACAGCATCCCGCAGGCTTCCTCCTAGTCGTGAGAACAATGGCGTTGGGCCCTTAGCTGCTTTGTCTGCAGTGTCTAGCCTTAAGTCTGTCTCAGAGGTGGCTAGTGGAAAGGTTTGGGCAGGGATCCCAGGTTCCAAGAAGAGTCCTTCTCAGGCTCTCTTTTTGGTTTGCCAGGCCAGAAATCTGTTCAGTTCCAATAGATCCTGACAGGGACGAGTGCCCCGTTCAGTGTGTTCTGGGGCCTTGTCACCTCACTCAAACCCAAGCTCCCACATCTAATGCCATCAGTATGCTATTCACCTGGTATGAGTTAACAGTGTAGTTTAGTTAGCGGCACCATGGCACAGTCAGTGGTGGGGCATATTAGGGTTCCATGAGTGGGCACAGCCCAAGCAATTAAACATTACCCAATCTTGAAAGGTTCAACCAATGGTGGCAGCGATTTATTTATTTATTTTTCATAAACGCTTCCTGCAGAGGACACTACCTGTCCCTTCAGGAAACTTGGCAGCTGAGATGCAAATGACACACTTAAGGTCCTGCAATAAGTGTACAGCAGAGCCGGGATTTAGACCACTGTCTTCCTGTCACGATGCATTGCTTTACACTGCATTTAGTACACAATTTGGGCCAGTGATTGCTGGTGTACAAGATGACTCTAGCATCTCATCAGAGCCTGGGACCAGAGGGTGACAGATTTTTCCTTTCTGATTCCAGTTGTCTGGTTCTATGAACTTCCGGGGAGAACCATGGATAGTTGTGCTGGGTAGAAATGGCCCAGAATCGTGAAGCCTCTCCCTTCTCCAGTCTCAGCTCCATCTCCGTCTGTATTTGGGGTGATCCCACAAAAGTGTGCTGAGTGTCCCCTGTGAGAAGGCTTCTAGGACACATGGCACTGGAAAGGGGCCTGTCTAGGGGGAGTGAGATATCTGTGTGTGCAGTCTTCAGCCTGTGGCCTCAGCCCACAGCTGGTCTTGGCCTCCTACTCTGCTGCCCCCTCCCATGGCTCTTAGGGATTTCTCTGCTCCTAACTGACCTTCCTTGCCGAGGAGGCTTCTATCCCCTCACCCCCAGGTACACACAGCCTGCTGGCATGGGATAGTTTTCTATGGTGGTGTGTATGTGTGCATGGGCAGGGGTAAGGGAGTCTCCAGGATTCCAACAAGACAGGATGCTGAGCACACGCTGTGCCCCATGCACGGAGCCCCCCTCTCCCACACTCTGAAGTCAGCCTGAACCGGCTCAGCTCTCCTTCCCAGAGCCTCACAGTCCTCCTGGCTGCTGCCGCCTCCAGATTCCCGGCGAATGGTGCTCCTGAGACCTGCTGGGCCTAGGCTGCGTCATTCCCACCCTCCCTGAGCCCGGGGACCAGTCCGGCAAGGCTCCAGCCCTGGGAACTCCGCCTGCTGCCTTTTTCCCTTCTTCGAGACTTTCCTCTGTTACTCAATGAAACATCCCGGCTTCCTGTCGCCTGCCTGGAGAAGCTGACCTTGAGCTGGAGGGCAGAAAGCATGGCGCTGGAGTCCAGGTGGCCGGCAGGTCTGCTTCAGACGTCCTGGGAGACGAAGGAGAGTTCTAGGGCTCCTGTGGGCCTCGGCCTGTACAACACACGCAGAGCATGAGGGTGGAGACCGAGTAGAGGAAGGGAGAGTGAGAACTGCCTTTGGACCCCTCGTGATTCTCCCTAACTACATGCTTTGTTCCTTCTTGGAGTTCCCAAGCGCCCAGACTGGAACTTTCTACTGCCTCTCTGGGAAACTGTAGGCAGATAGCTGCTCCAGGACTCAGCTATTGTGGTTCTAGGAAACCTTACGAAGGGCTAACCTGCTGTGGTCCCTTTTCAGCCCTCCCCAAGGCAGAAGGCTACTGCACCCACTACTGGGCGGGGCTCTACCGCTAGAGGGCGCACATCCCCCAAAGCGACTAAAAAAAAAAAAAACCGGCTTACCCCAGGTGAATTCAAGAACAGCCTTTATCGAATATCTTTTGTGTTATGTATTCCTTCGATACCCATGGAGCATCAACAGTGCTGTTATTCCCTCTCAACACTGAGGTCCAGGGAAGCAGCAGGACTCTCTGAGGTCACCCAGTTTCCATGTAACAGAGATGGGACAGACATCCAGGCTCAGTTAAGGCTCAGTGGCTCCAGAGCCAGCTGTTGTGTTGAGGGGTACTGTGGCTGGAATGCCTGAACTTATAGAATCAGAAGCCACCAAGCAGATGGATGCAGAGAAACACCCAGCATTCCCTTTTGGTAATTACAGCATCAGGGCAAGTCTATGGAGTGCTCACCAAGCACTAGTGTGGTATCATGTGCTCTGTATACGATGTCACTTAACGGAGTTGTACCTCTGCCCACGGGACAGATACCAGTCCCTTATATAAAACGGCACTGTGTTTGATAAGATGTGAGCACACTCCCCTGTACTGTTAATCATCTTTCAATGACCCATAATGTCTATTTAGTGGGAATACTATGCCTATAGATGCTATACTGTATTGTTTGGAGGAACAGGGACAAGAAAAACGAAAGCATTTGTATAAGCTCAGTGCGGGTAGTAATTTTTTTTTCATTTCCTAAACGTTGAATGACTGTGCAAAAGCAGGGTGCAGGGGGCTACTAGCACCTGGGGTAAGCTGTTTTGCTTTTTTAGTTATTACCATCAACTTGGTTGATGGACTTAGGTTCTAGGGTTGATTGCAGTCTGCAGAAGGGCTCAGAGGCGCCACTAAGCCCCAGCTGACTCACTGGCACCCAGGTCTGTTGTCTCCAGAACACAGGACTCCTAATAGCAACCCCATGCTGCTCTCCTCTCTAGGTTGCCTCTGGAATCTCAGTATTGAAGTGGATGGAGGCACACGCTCACACGCCACAGCTGGAAACCCTGGAGCACATACCCGCTTCTTTCGGCAGAGAAGAGCAGGGACTTATCAAGAGCCAGGGCTGGTGAATGTAGAGCAGAACGGCCCCTGGCCCCTGGGCTGCTGCTGGCTCACACCAGGTTCACACCGGCATCCGCCTAAGGCAATGGCCTTTGTAGACCACACCTGGGATGCCAGGCTCTGACAGATCTTGGGACACACAGGCAGAGACAGTGAAAGGATGGTGAGGGAGATCCATATTTATGTCCCCATAGTCCCAATCAGCCTCTCCTCAAGCATCCTACTTAGGATCTCTATTTTTCCTCTGAGCAGTGTGCTGTTCCAGAGACACTTCCAGGTGAGAGAGTGGCCTGTGGCCTGTAGTTGGGATCCATGATCTCCCGGCCGTGAGCCTAGCCTGAGAGGATTGAAGGGTCACATGGGCCCGCTCTCTAGGAGGTTCTCCTTTATACAGGTTCTGCTTAGGGGTCATCCTGTTCCTTCACAGAAGTCCAGCCTCTGGATTTTTCTGGCTTCTCCTGTGAGCTGGGGATGATTATCTGTAGCTGCAGTGTAGGCCCGATTCCCTGAAGCAGGAGAGTGCCATTGGGTGGGCCCAGCTGATACTGGACACAAGCACTCAGTGGGACCAATGCTAAGCAAGTTCACACCAGGGCCTTACAAGGATGCCAAAAGGCACGTGCTTTTAAATAGACACGCAGAAAGGACGAGTGGGTACCCACAGGGGTACAAGTTCCCGGAGCGGCTAAGTCAGTGCTGTGCTGTACCCCGGTCAACAGGAGTTATCCTCATGGAGTCAATGCCTGGGTCGAACTGAGACTGGTCCCGCTACACATTTGGTATTCAAGCCCATGTGTAGATCTTACGTTGCCTCTTGTCTCTGCTTTGTTCCATGGGGCATTAGCAAGCCTGGTGCAATTAGAGGCTTAGAAAGTGTTCCGTTGTAATCCTTGGAAGTACAATAAAAAGTGTTCTGATTATCTTGTTAGAGGAGAGGAAGGGAAAAGGGAGGAGAGAGCCCTTAGCTACCCACTGCCTTAGTGGAAACAGCAGATGTGTAATTGCAGACGCTGTTTCCTGTGTCTCAGTCTCAGCAGACACCACGGGAGCTGAAGAACCACCCAGAAAGCCCAGTCTTGATGGCGCTCTAGGACACTGAGTTGTGGGAGATTTGCTATGGGGCAGCAAGATACATGTGAACCAGTCCCCTCGGGGTTGTCAGTAAGGCTGGGGTAGGATTAGAACTCAGGCTGCTTTTTAATTCCTTTCTTCGGAAGAAAGGAAACCAAGTTTCTGTGAACTTGGCACATATTCCTTCTTGAGCAGAAAAAAGATCAAGAAGGCTTGGTGGAGGGAGAGGGGGAGGGAGAGGGGGAGGGAGAGGGGGAGGGGGGAGACAGAATAAGTTAGGGGTTCATCCATGTTTGTGTTCTGTTCAGTCCAATTCCTCTTCCAGTTTTTCTTTCCAATCAAGATGCCATGTGACCAGTTGCCAGGCTGTGGAATGTGGTGCCACCATTTTATTTAAGATAAATTATTGGTGTGAATGTGTTCAATTATCTTCCAAAAATGTTGACTCAGTTTATATTCCTTGCAATATGAGAGAAAAAAATGTGTTTGTTCATACCCTTATAGCAATCTTCTAAATGTTTTCAGTGAGGTGAGGCATGAAAGGAAATGTCTTCTTGTTTGTTTGTTTTTTGAGACAAGGTTTCTCTGCATAGTCCTGGCTGTCCTGGAACTCAGTAGACCAGGGTGGCTTTGAACTGAGAGATCTGCTTGTCTCTGCCCCCTGAGGACTGGAATTAACGATATACACTACTACCACCTGGCTATGTCTTCTTGTTTAAATATGGAATTTAAAAAACTTTATATTTTTAAACACTTTTTATTATATATTTAAATTAGAAACAAGCTTGCTTCCCATGTCAGTCCCAGTTCCCTCTCTCTCCCCTCCACGCCCACTCCCCCTCACCAGGCCCCCCAGCACCCAATCCCCACTCCATTCCCCAGGGAGGGTAAGGCCCTCCATGGGGGATCTCTAGAGTCTGCCATTTCGCTCCGGGAAGGGCCCAGGCCTTCCCCAAAACTTTGTATTTTTAAAGTGTTTGCGTGTGTGTGTGTGTGTGTGTGTGTGTGTGTGTGTGTGTGTGTGCGCGCGCGCGCGCGTGCGCATGGCTGTGTGGAGACCAGGAGCACTGGCTCCCCTGGAACTGGAATTACATGTAGTTATGAGTCACCTGGCATAGATTCAGGGATCTGAACTTGGGTCCTCAGCAATAGCAGTGCACAGTCTTAACCACCAAGTCATTTCTCCAGCTCCTCAATGTGGAGTTTTATGGTGACTAATAAGGGTCTTCCCAAGTATTCATTACACTAAATTCCATTTTGTGTCACGGCTACACGTAGAAGCATGGCCTTGGAGTTGCACCTATGTGTTTTAACACCCCTGGAGCTCAGCGTACAAGTGAGAGATGCAGAGAATGAATGAATGTTGACCCTGCACAACCACTTCTGCTCTGAGAGAGGATAGAGAAATCCCACTCCCCCATCTGATTTCATGACTCCAAAGGGAGTACTTTGGGCAGTATTTTAGTTAGGGTTTCTATTGCTGTGATACAACTCCACAACCAAAAGCAATTTGGGGAGGAAAGGTTTTATATCAACTTACAACTCTCAGGTCACATTTCATGACTAGGGAAAGTCAGGGAAGGAACTAAAGCAGAAGCCATGGAGGAGTGCTGCTTACTGGCTTGCTTCACGTGGCTTTCTCAGCCTGCTTTCTTACGTTCCTATACCGTGGACCACCTTACCAGGGGAGGCATCACCTGTGATGGACTGGGCTCTCCTATAGTAAAAACAAAACAAAACATCCCCCGATTAAAGAACTCCCCCACAGGCTTGCTTACGGGGCATTTTCTCTATTGTAGTCCCCTCTTCTAAGATAACTCTAGCTTGTGTCAAGTTGACCAAACAAACAAACAGAAACAAAAACCAACCAGGACAATTAGCCCCCTTGTCAACTTGACACATAGACCCATCACTATTAAACCATAACCTTTCCTTTTTTGTTGTCCCCAAGATGTCATATTAATATGAACATGACAATATAAAACATGGCTATTTTAAAAGTTCCATAGTCTTTAAAAGTTAGAACACTTTAAAAGTTCAGTTTCTTTAAAGTATCCACTGTCTCTTTCAAAGTTCAAAGCCTCTCTATAATATCCAGTCTCTATAAAATTTCAAAGTCTCTTAATTGTGGGCATATCTATAAATAAAAAAATAACTTAAATACCTTTTTTAATTCCAAGAGGGGAGAACCAGGGCACAGAAACAATCAGACCAAACCAAACCCAAAATTCGACAGTGTGAAAAGTTCAGTGCTTCCTGTCTAAGACCCACTCGCCACCCTCTGGCCTTTAAGGAGCACAGGCAACTCCACCTCAATTGCTTCGCCGCCCACAGCCCATGCAACTTGTCTTGTGGACTCAGGCCAGTTCCACTCCACAGCTGTTGCTACCCTGGGTCATCATGCTATAGACTGACATCTTGAAATCCTGGAGTCTCAACTGCAACTGGACTGTACCTTCAGCAACATCCTCTCTTGGGTTCTGTTCAGGAACTAGACCCCTCAATTCTGGGGCTTCTACTGCAAATGAGGCCGCACCTTCACTGACAGCCTCTCCTGGCCCTTCTTTAGGGACCTTAGCCCTACCACACAATTTCAAAGCCCAGGTGCTCTCCATGACTCCTTCATGCCTTCAAAATCAAAACCACGTGGGTGAGCTTACACATTACCAAGTATGGGTGCCAGCACTCAATGCAGCCTTGCCCCCCACCCCCCCGACCATATTTTCTGTGTGCTGACCCTGACATAACACTTCCCAGAAGATTTCAATGATGCTGGTCTCTTCTTAATCATCACTTATTTCTCAGCTCCAGCCAACCAGCATCAATTGCTCCAGCAAAGCAAAACTTTCCCTTTATGAGTGTTGATATTTCGCCTGCACGCATGTCTTGGGTGAGGGTGCCATATCACTTGGAATTACCGTTACGGACAGTTGTGAGCTGCCATGTGGGTTCTGGTAACTGAACCTGGGTCCTCTGGAAGAGCAGCTGATGCTCTTAACAGCTGAGCCATCTCTCCAGCCCCCCCAAAAGTTTCACTTTAGTAGTCTGTTCTCTTGTTAATCACAGTTGATTATTCAGCCTCAGGTACCCAGAACCACAGATTCTTAATTCAAAATATCAAATGTCCCTAAGAGAGTCTTTAAGAGACTCCCAGACTTCCCTCTTTAGCCTCACAATACAGGCCTCCATCATCTGCATTACTCCCAAGATTCTTATCTTCCAAGCTACCACAGGAGAACCCAATGAACGCTGCATACTCGATGGCTTTTCTAGTCCATAGTTAAGATGCTACCACAATCCTCTCCAAAACACAGTTAGGTCTGTCATGGCAATTCCTGGTACCAACTTCTGTCTTAGTCAGGGTTTCTATTGCTTAGGTAAAACACCACGACCAAACACAATTTGGGGAGGAAAGGATTACAACTCTCAAGTCACACTCTATGACTGAGGGAAGTCAGGGCAGGAACTCAAGGCAGGAACCTTAAGGCAGGAACCAAAGCAGAAGCCATAGAGGGTTGTTTACTGGCTTGCTCCTCATGGGTTGCTAAGCCTGCTTTCTTATAGTACCCAGTACCACCTGCCCAGAGGTGGCACCACCCACAATGGATTGGATCCTTCCACATCAATCATTAATTAAGGAAATTCCTCACCTGCTTATAGCCCAATCTTAGTGAGCATATGTGGTTCCCTCTTTGTCAAATTGACAAAACACCCAACCAGGACAGGTGATATCTAACTCTCCACTGGATAAATGCAAATCAAAGCCACAATGAGATAGCACCTTAGACCCATAGGGTGGCTACTGTTGATAAAACAGACTAAAATCAAATTTTAAGAAAAATTCCAGAAATAGTGTTCATCAGGGTGTGGAGAAAGATGAACACTTGTACTTGTGGGTATGTGAGAGGGTGTAGTTGCTAAGAGAACAACACTGTATCTCAAAGCAAAAACAGAATCATCAGGTGGTCCAGCAATTCCAGGCCCCGGTGTATTCCTTAAAGAACTGTAAGCGTGGAGTGAGCAGGTGTCTGTGCACCCCTGTGTAAGCGTGGAGTGAGTACGTGTCTGTGCACCCCTGTGTAAGCGTGGAGTGAGCAGGTGTCTGTGCACCCATGTGTAAGCATGGAGTGAGCAGGTGTCTGTGCACCCATGTGTAAGCATGGAGTGAGCAGGTGTCTGTGCACCCCTGTGTAAGCATGGAGTGAGCAGGTGTCTGTGCACCCCTGTGTAAGCGTGGAGTGAGTACATGTCTGTGCACCCCTGTGTAAGCGTGGAGTGAGCAGGTGTCTGTGCACCCATGTGCAAGTGTGGAGCGAGCAGGTGTCTGTGCACCCCTGTGCATAGCAACACCATTTATAACAGCCAAAAGTGTGAGGAGCCGGGTGGCCATTGACGGACGGATGAGAAAGGAGGCCTGCTCATGCAGGAGAGGGCTGTTGTCTCAAACGTGGAGGAAGCTCTGACATATCCATCGGGTGGTCCAGAAGATGTTCTGCAGGATGAAATAGCCAGTCATCAAAGACCCATGCTGTACATTCCACTTATGAGTTGCACTATAGGGATTTGGGTTCATAGAGACAGTTGGACAAAGTTCCTGGAGTCTGAGCACGGGGTGGTGGAGGATTGTTTAATAAAGATAAGAATGGGTTGTGATCAGCCAGCCAGGCCTGTCTCCTGAGCCCTCTGTTGCACGTGCCACTAGCCTCCCCTGAAGTGTTCTCACCATTATAGAGCCACTGACTATGAGGCCCTCTTTAGAGCCAAGTGGATTTTGAATTAGACTCTGAATCTTCATAATGATTAGCTAAATAAACCTCATTTCTTTATAATGTACCCAACCTCAGATATTATGCTATAACAATATAACACTGACGAAGACACCTTCATTTTACATAGTAGATGCTAATGTGACAGTAAGAAAACAGAGCATGGCTCTCACTGGGAGAGAATACAACAAAGGCAAAAATGTGAATTTTTTTGATTTTGGAAATTTTTTATTTAAATTAGGAACAATCTCATTTTGCATATAAATTCAAGTTCCCTCTCTCACATCTTCCCATGACCCCCCATCGGCCTCCCCATCCCACCTCCATCCACTCCCCAGGGAGGGTGAGGCCTTCCATGGGGGATCATTAAAGTCTGTCACATCATTTGGGGGAGGGCCTAGTCCCTCCTCCGTGTGTCTAGACTGAGAGAATATCCCTCTATGGGGTATGGGATCCCAAAGTTCATTCGTACACTGGGGATAAATACTGTTCACTACCAGAGGCCCCATAGACTGTCCAGACCTCCAAACTGACACCCACGTTCAGGGGGTCTGGTTCGGTCCTTTGCTGGTTCCCCAGCTATCAGACTGGGGTCCATGAGCTCTCCCTTGTTCAGGCAGCTGTTTCTGTGGGTTTGCCCAGCCTGGTCTTCACCCCTTTGTTCATCACTCCTCCCTCTCTAAAACTGGATTCCAGGAGTTCGGCTCAGTGCTTAGCTGTGGGTGTCTGCCTTTGCTTCCATCAGCTACTGGATGAAGGCTCTAGGATGGCATATAAGTTGGTCATCAATCTCATTATCGGGGAAAGGCATTTAAGGTAGCCTCCACTATTGCTTAGATTCTTAGTTGGGGTCATCCTTGTATATCTCTGGACATTTCCCTAGTGCCAGATTTCTCTTTAAACCTACAATGCCTACCTCTATTAAGGTATCTCTTTTCTTGCTCTCCTCTATTCTTCCCCCAACTCAATTTTCCTGCTCCCTCATGTCCTCCTCCACCTCCTCATTTCCCTGTCTCTATCTCCTAACTCAACCCTCACCCTGCTCCCAATTTTCTCAGGAGATCTTGTCCCTTTCCCCTTCTCGAGGGGACCCTGTATGTCTCTCTTAGGGTCCTCCTTGTTTCCTAGCTTCTCTGGAGGTGTGGATTGTAGACTGGTAATCCTTTGCTCTGTGTTTAAAATCCATATATGAGTGAATACATAACATGTTTGCTTTTGTGACTGGGTTACTTCACTCAGGATGGTTTCTTATAGTTCTATCCATTTGCCTGGAAATTTCCAGATTCCATTGTTTTTTTCTTCTGCTTAGTAGTACTCCATTGTGTAAATGTTCCACAAAAAATGTGAATCTTGGTCATTCGTAGAAATCACCCCCACACCCAAACCAAAGCTCAGGTCATGTGATGACTCTACAGATGTTCATTGAACAAATGAATAAGTGAGACAGTCAGAAACTAAAGGAACATCCATGGAGGGCCATGGAAGATGACAGGTGATGACATACAGGGTACATCACTAACGGTGCCCGGCGCCTGAATGAAAGGACAGAGGACCGGGTCTAATGAAATCCTGGTTTGAAAATCCAAGGAGTGGATTGCAGGACAGTGATGCCTTCCCATCCTTTGTCCAGTTTCATGTTTATCAGAGGGGCCAGTTCTTGGGTGGATGGACAGACAGACAGACAGACACATGCACGCACGCGCACACACACACGTACACATGCACATAGATACGCACGCACATACAATGTGCTTCTTTGAGGGTCTTTTTGAAAATCCTAAAGAAAGAGACCTTTTCCTACATGCTCTTTTGTAGCTGTTGGTTTGGGCTCTCAGTCCCCAGTCCATGCTGCCTAGACACCCACAATTTCCCAGCACTGAACTCCAGGGCATGTCCTCAGGGGCCAAGAGATTGTGTTCCCACTAAGGAAGTGTGGGCACTTAGGTGAAGGGGGGACGTGTTGGCGAGTCTGCCGTACTGCTGGTGGACCTGTTTGGAGAGCGCATTAGAGAAGCCCCAGGGAGCTGGCTTCAGTTCAGACATCTTCCAGGAACACAGAAAACAGCCACGGCTTCCTAATTATAGTAGGGAAACACTGGGATTACAGAGAAGCTATGTGAAAACAGAACTGGCTGACTTGCATGCTCCTTATCTCTGGCTTGGGTTTCCGTGGCCTAGGTAGTGAGTCGGTGACACCAGTAGGTGGCCAGGGAGGGTCTATGTCCCCACTCTCTCTGTGAGATGGGCGTGACTATAGGGCATCTCAGGCCAGCCCCAGCATCTCTGAGCCTCTTAAGGAAGCACTGAAGAGGCTTCCATCATGCCATGGATTTCCCTGGGCTGGACTAGCCTGTCCAGAGACTGCCGAGGCACTCTTCACTCTTCCAGCTCAGGATTAAGGTTCTGGAGTCACAATCTTGGTCATTTGGAATGTGACGTGAGCAGACAGTTTTTCTGAATTCTCTATCCTGTGGTTGTCCATGCTCCTGTCAAGGAAGGGCTTGGCACTGCTTTGGGAACGAGAGAGTTGAACCCTGTACCCCATGTTCTGTCTAATGGGGTGCTTATCTGATTCAAGCCCCACACAGGAAGGAAAGAAGGAAGGAAGGAGGAAGGAAAGGAAGACAAGAAGGAAGCATGAAGGAAAAGAGGGAGCTAGGGAAAGGGCAAGAGAAGAAGTCGAGGAAGTCAGTAGTTGATGTAGGAAATTGGTGAATGGGCTGGGCGCTCGCTGGACCAGCAGTGCCCATGCAGTCTCCCTTCCATTTTCCAAGGGCTTTAGAGACAGGGATCCAGTTCTTCCGTGTACAAAGTAGGTGCTCAGCTATAGTGCCAGGGCTTCCTGGCCCCTGGCCATTCTATTTTGCCAGGCACTGTGCTTTTAATGTATCATCTAGCTTAGCCCTCACTCCACAGTCTGGAGGAGACTCTTACTATCTTCTGTTTTGGATGTAGCCTTGGGAGCTCGGAGAAGAGAGTTGCTCCCTCCCAGACAGCTGCTGAGGTCTGTACGCTACAGCAAGCACACGCTTCCAGCCAAAGCCCATAGGCCCCTTGGGGCTTTGATTTCTGCTTACACCCTCAGACTTGTTTGGTAGCCAAGGGTGGAGTGCGGGAGTGGGAGCCCTCCCTCTCCTGACCATAGACCCATCAGCTTTTTCTGAGGTCTCCTCACCACAAGGCCAAGGCTTGGCCAGGTCCTCGGGCTCAGCTCAGGACTAGCATGCCAGTCTGCACTGGATGCTTTTAGAGTCCCCCTCCTTCCAGGACAACAAGTGCTGTGACCACGAAGCATGAGGAGCGGCTGGGCTGTGGTCTGCTGGCCCCTGTGCCCTGGCCAGCCATGCCAGTCTTTGCAGCTCATAGTTCTTATCACCTACTATTATGCTTGGCCTGCGAGTCCCTCTGCAGAGCCTGGGGACTGTCTCTAGGATGCGCTTATGCTTTCCAGTCTTGCCCTGCTGGGACCAGGAGGGACTAGCCAAGCATGTGGCGGGAGGCAGGAGCCCACCTGGTGTTTGCTTGTATTGCTCACGGCTGTTTTATTTGCTCCCCATAGCAACCCAGGCTGGTGTGTTTCCTTTACACATTTTCTGGGGAAAACTGGGGCCCGAGGACTGAAGCAGCCTGCTGAGGTCATATGAGAGGGGTTAGGGGTGCAGGTCTGGGGCTTGTCCTCAGAGTGACCAGCTGAGTCTGGCTGTTGTACAGCCTAAGTGCTGAGTGGGTACTGGCTAGGCTTGTTTATGAGGACTTACCATCCTGACCTTCACCTCTTCCAGGCAGCTCCAGGGTAGGAGGGAGCAGGGAGGAGCATGGTTATCCTGGAGCAGGGAAGTCCAGGCTGTGGGCTCTCCCACCTCTATGTAGCCCTAGCCTGAGTGGCTGTAAAATACAACCTTGTAATTAAATGCATTGTTCCTCAGGGGCAGCAAGGCTAGACCTTCCTTTTTCAACAAAGTCTGGTGTGCAGGTAGTCAGGCCTTACTGCAGTCCCCCAACTCTGCCCAGTCCCTGTTTTCTTTCTTGTTGTGGTAAGGAGTAGCCAAACCAAATCCCAGCACCAGCCCTGATGAGCTTCCCGGTCTTTCAGAAGGAGCGACACCAGCAAACACTGGCTGTGTTTCAGAGGCTTCCCAGATGCTTTCTGTCCTCTGATTTGGGTTACCATCATTTTTCCCAATTGACAGATGAGGAGTACAGCAAGTGGCCACGTCAGAGGCTCAGGCCCTCCTACAGGTTAGCTTATTTGATTTCATCCTATGATGATGCATCGAGCAACCAGACACATAGGCAGTGGGTCACAGATCATGGTTTGGGTGAAGAGGTGGAGGCTTGCCTGCACAAAACTCACCAATATGGATGAAGTGGGGGCTTCACCACTCCTCATCACCTGTGCTTGCCCCATGGATTGAAGGGACCTTTGCTGGAGGGAGACATGAGGATCTGGTAAAGACTGGGAAACACTGAGGACAGAAAATCTTGGTGTCTCTGGCAGAAAGGAAATGTTCCTGTCTAGGCTAGTTAGAGGAATCCCCAGACCTGAGTAGACAGGGCACTTGAGTGTGTTTGGGTCTTGGCACAGAGGGGTTTCTGTTATCCCTATCAGTGACCTCAGTTACATATTACTGTCCCGGAACCTTCACTTTCTCTCTCTGTCTCTATCTTTCCCTCCATCTGCTCCTCCTCTTACCTCTCTGTGTCTATGTAAGTATATATGTATAAATGCTAGGAAGTCATCCCTTGGTACCCATGGAGGATTGGGTTCAGAATTTCCCTTGAACTCCCAAATCCAAAGATGCTCAAGACCCTTATAAAATATGAGTCAGTGTTTACCCATAACCTACATACTCTCCTGTACACCCCCAATCATTTCTGGGCAGCTTATAGTAGCTGGTACAATGCCAATGCTATGTGAAGAGAAAAAGGTTTGTACATGTTTAGAACAGACACGGAATATTTTTAACATGCAGTTGACTGAATCAGCAGATTCAGAATTTACAGATAGAAAAGGACTGACTGTATGTGTACCATCTATCTATCTATCTATCTATCTATCTATCTATCTATCTATCTATCTTCCCACCTATCTATTTTCCTACTTACCTAGGCACATGTGTATTTCATCAAGTTTTCTGGGGCAATACATGCTCATCACACCTTCCCTGGCTATCATAGCATTATGTGATCACTTTAGAATCTTTTAAACATTTTATGAAGGGAGGGTCACATGCTTTTCTTCCCAGAGGTTTCACCTACATGTGTGGGGTCCCATGCTGGGTCTGCACTGCCTTGTTGGCATCTCACTTCATTCCCACAGCCCTGGATGTAGGTCCAATGACGATTCCAGTAGTACAGGTAGGTAATCGGAGGCTCACTCAGAGAGACAGAGTGGTGCACGGCATTCTAATACGATTTTTCTGCTGTGACACTACAACTGTCCCTTTTCTTTTATTTACCTCCAAAGTCCTCTCCACAGCAGGGCAGGGACTCTCAAAGATGATCTGCTAGAAGCAACTGAGCTGGATGGAAGTGGACCCCAGGTGCACTAAAGGGGAACCAGGGCATTGTTGGATTTTGGGAGTCTCTGACTCGCAGGCCAGAGCTGCGCCTCTTAGTGTTGGTCCCTGAACAGCTCATGAAGTCTCGGAAGGAATGAGATGGTGACCTGGGAGGCCACAGGCCCTGGAGTCAGGAGGTCATCACCCTGCCCTGCCCTCAGTTTCTCACACCAACTAAGGGGTCACGGGGTGTGTGTGTGTGTGTGCTTTATGGCCGAGGGAATTTATGGCCAAGACAACAGTTTGTACTCAGAGCTGCCTGGCCTGAGCCACCCAGGGAGCACTTTAACACACACCCCTTCAGGCCCCCAAATGGGGTTTCCAGCTGGATCTCTGGGGCCCAACCTATGGCCAGAGCCTGAGATGGCCCCATTTCCCATATGTGCATGAACCTCATGGGGCTGCTTTGCTCCTGGGACCACCGCCCCCATGAACTCTAGGAAAGAGGAATCACTGTGAAAGGAGCCCTTGGTAGGGGATCCAGCCCTGAGTAGAAGCCAGGCTCCTTGGCGCATGAGCAAGAACTGGGGTTCCTCACTGCTCTCCTTGAGAAGTCTTCCCATGACCTGAGGCCCCTCAGCTCATGGATTGTCATCTCCTCCTTCCTTCTGAGTGAAGCTTCTGATTTGGCTGTCTAGTCTTTCTACTGAAGTTACCCAGTTGTCCTCATGTCCTTACTACACCTCTGCAGAGGTAGCGTCGCCCATGACTTCTCTCCTCTCTCACTCGCTTTGTTCTCAGCAGTGGGGGCTCCCTGGCACCCATCTCTCAAGCCACAGATGTGCAGGCCTATTTGACACCACCATCATCTCTCAGTTACCAAGAAGCTAAAACTTTGAAAACACTGCATGAACCCAGAGACCTCTGCCAGCGGGGGTCACTTCCCTTTGAAGCGTTCATCAGTGTGTCGTTCCTCCCTCCTCTGTCTCTT
The DNA here is from genome assembly GCF_017639785.1 of Mesocricetus auratus. Lineage (NCBI taxonomy): Eukaryota > Metazoa > Chordata > Mammalia > Rodentia > Cricetidae > Mesocricetus > Mesocricetus auratus. The sequence goes on along the minus strand of NW_024429191.1, from coordinate 13,407,333 downwards.
CTCATTGCCTAGGGCTGGGCTTCTCCAGCTGGATTCTTGATAGAACTAAATGGTAACAAGATTCTAGGCAAACAAGTTGACTCTCCTACAGGGCCAATAGAACTCAAAGTTCTCAAGGGGGAAAAAATCAGCATTTTAAATTACCCGTGTGTGTGTGTGTGTGTGTGTGTGTGTGTGTATGTGTGTGTGTGTGTGTGTGTTGTAGCCTGTGGAGCCATATGGAAACTCCCCAGAGTCTTGATAGGAGCGGGTGGCTAGCTTGGAGAGAGTTGCCTTGCTGTATGCATACATGTGCATGGCCCGGGAGCGCTCTGTACAAACAGGACAATAGGGTGTGGTCATAGAAATAGATACTGATGTGTGGACAAGATTCAAAGATTTATTTTACAGCATGGGCTTACATGATTATGAAGTTGACAAGTACAAAATCTGCAGGCCAGACTGGCAAGCTGTGCCCAGGGAAGAGGTGACGGGACTCTGGAGGCAGATTGGAGAATTCCTTTAATCACTGGGGACCATGGATATTGCCTCCCTCCCAGACTCTCCTCTAAGGCTTCAACTGATGGATGAGGCTCACCCACATGATGGAGGGCAACTAGTTTCACTTCAAATCTATTTGTTGAGTATGCATTGTTATAAAAATAACTCCTCACCCCCCCCCAAAAAAGAAAGGAAAAAACCTTCAGTGAAACATCTGGACTGGTTTGGGACCAAAAATCTCCATACTGTATCCTGTCCAAATTAACCCATAAAACTAGCCATTCTACTGGATGTGTCTTTTTGTATATATGGAATGTGGCAGCTGAATGCATGTGTGGACTGATCTTATGGGTATGATGGAGCCTGTTGATACGACTGATGATGGAGTGATGGATGTATGGGTGGATAAACCCCTGAAGATCTGGCTGATTGAGTAGGTAGGTAACTTAATAATAGCAGATATGTGTATGGGTAGTTGATTGAGTGGTTGGTAAAAGTGGGAGTAGGTGGACCCCTGACTAATTACGTGGTGGGATGGGCAGTTTACTCTTGCCATGAGACAGCAGTTGGATGAAGGGCTGAAGACCGCATATTTGCATAGTTGGTGGGTGGCAGGGGAGCATGTATGAGTAGAGTGATGGACAGCTGGATACCTCGGTGCGTAATACACAGACACCAGGCAGGGGAAGGTGGATGAGTGGCTGGGAGTGGGGCTGGGCACATTGGGCATCCATAGATCTCTTTGAGAAAAGGCTAAGCTGGGCAATGAAGTCAGCAAAGATTCCTTTGTGAGAAGGACTGGCAGAAGAGAAAGAACATATCATATTCTGTGTATGTGGTTCAACCAACTTCTTCAGTTTCTCTCACTGTGTCTTTACCTGCCCGCCTGCTGGGCTGCTGTGAGACCACAATCAGCTATGCATGTAAGTGCTTGCCTTGATATCACTAAGTTCTCAAGTGTCTGTTTTCTGTGTCCTTCTGTCTTTCTCCTCCGTGTACACCAGCCAAGTCTGGTGTGTGTGTGTGTGTGTGTGTGTGTGTGTGTGTGTGTGTATGCGTGTTGTATATGTTCACATGTGTTTGTCTTGTATATGCTTGTGTGCACATTCACTTACGGTTGCTGGATGTCAGTACTGGGTGTTTCCCTCAACTCCACTGTATTTTATTGATTGATTGTATGCATTCATATGTGTGTGTGTGTGTGTGTGTGTGTGTGTGTGTGTGTGTGTGTGTGTGTGTGCCTGCCAGGGCACATATGTGGAGGTTTGGGACAACTTCAGGAGTCAGTTCTCTCTTTATATTATGGATTCCTGGAATTAAACTCAAGCCATCAACCTTATACAACTAATACTCTTATCTGCTGAGCCATCTCACAGGCCCCACATTTTTTCCCAAGGCAGAATCTCTCGCTGAACTTTGAGCTTGCCAGTTTGGTTAGACTGACTAGCCAGTAAGCCCCAGGGATCCTCCTGTCTCTGCTTCTCCAGCTCTGGGCTTTCTGTGGGTGCTGGGGATCAGAACTCAGGTGCATTGGTGTGTGGCAAGCACTTTACTGACTGAGCCATCTCCCCAGCCCCCCTGCCCCAGTTTCTTTTTAATGTAAACACATCCCTGGCATTACTGATGACCCTCTTCCAGCCCCATACTTCTGCAAAGAGTCTTCTTCAATTTCTCTCACCCCTAAAGGGACATCACTGGCTGAATTTCTGGCTCCGGCTGGGATAATTTCTGGGTCCTCAAGGGACCAAAGACAACATCTGGCCTGGCTACTGATTCCCCTTGAATCTTCTCATGACATTCAAACATGATGAAAAACACATTTGCTCTCTTTGGCCGCAGCAACACTTTCTCCCTGAGAGATGTGAATATGAGAGACCTATGAGGCCACACACACGCACACACTCACGTACATGTGAACAGTACAGTGTCTTCACAGGCTGGCGGAAAGAAAGTCTATATTATAGCTTAGGTATCTGATGAATTCCAGTCCTGGCTCTGCTCTTCTGGGACCAAGTGATTCTGGAGATGTCTCCTCCTTCTCTGAGGCTCAGTGCCCTTGTCTGTAAAATGGAAAATAATATCACTTACCTCACAGGCCTTTGTGAGAAAGAACTTAACATGTCTGGCATACAGTAGGCACTAAATAAAGACCAATTCCTAGCCTCACTGAAAAATTATCTGGCTAGGAAAGAATTGCAAGTGTGTTAGTTAGGGTTACACCTTGAGTTTGAAGAAACCGCAGCGGGAGGAGCATTGAGGAGAGGCAAGTGAGAGTACAGACTGATCATTTATTCATCCACTAACGTCTTTCTTTTATTATTGTTTTTTCTCGAGACAAGGATTCTCTGTGTAACAGCCCTGGCTGCCCTGGAACTCGCTTTGTAGACCAGGCTGGTCTTGAACTCACAGAGATCTGCCTGTCTCTGCCCCCCTGAGTGCTGGGATTAAAGGTGTGTACCACCACATCTATCTTATTATTAATTATTATCATTTAAGTTAACAAACTTACTGAAGTACGGATGACATACCATCAGCTGTTTTCCTGCACAGCTTGGTGAATTTTTGGCAGATGAATGCAGCTGTGAAACTTTGGATACAATTAAGATTCAGAAATACCTCTACCACCCCAAAGATCCACAGTGCCCTTGTGTAGTCTGTCGCTGCCTCTAAACTCAGTCCCAGAAGGCCACTGCTCTGCATTAGTTTGTGACTTCTGGAATTTTATAGAAAAGAATGGCATATACTCTTTGTGTTTGGCCTCTTCACTCAGCTTACCCCTTTGGAGAGTCACCCATGCCATTGCATAGATCAGTAATTCATTCATTCATTTATACTATTGTGTAACCTTTTACTTATTACTGCTTTTGATTTACAGGGTTGTATGTCACCATCTATTTATCATCCGTGTAGTTTTAGTTTATTCACTAACTATTTCGATATCTATTCACTGCAGTTGATGCCTGGAAAGGAATAGTACCAAGTTCTATCTGTGCTGTGTTTTTTTCTACCTATAACAAATTTCAACTTATAAATTAGAAAAAGAGATAAATACCACCAATAATAGCTCGATTAAAACCATGGATTATAGTAAAACTGCTACCGTTGCTATTCTTGTGCTTTGCAGCCATTATTAAGTAAAAGAAGTGTTATTCTGACACAGATGCGGAGATACTCAGCTGATCTGGGCTAAGGTGGTTCTTGGGTGAATCATGAGTGAGCAGCACACACTGTGTGGGTACACTGGACAGAGGAACGAGTCATACCCAAGACCCCACGATGTGGGGTGGCACATGACTTCACCAGGCTACTCAGAACAACCTGCAACGAAAACCTATGAACTGCTTATTTCTAGAGATTTCCATTTTTTGGACTTCTCCTGCCTGTAGAGAACTGTGCTCATTAGTTTTTTGTCACCTCAACACAAGCTAGACTCATCTGTTAAGAGAGACTCCCAAAAGAGAAGAATGTCTTGTCAGTTTGGCCTGGGGAGTTGTCTTGATTAAAGGTTGATGTGGGAGGGCCCAGAGCACGGTGGGCAGGGTGAGGTGCTCCCCCGTGGTCCCTGCTTCAGTCCTTCCTCCGGGTTCCTGCCCCGAGTTCCTGCCCTGACTTCCTTCCACAATGGGCTGCAAACTGTAAGATGAAACAAACTACTTCTTCCCCAAGTCATGGTCTTTATCATAGCAACAGAACAGCAGACTAAGGCAGTAACTTAAAAACATGCAAATCTTAACCACGGGTAGAGGGAGACTATCGTACTGGCCGTGATCCCACGCCATACCAGACACCACTAGATCAAATGTGTAGAGGGAGTGTGCGCGTTAGGCTTTCCACTGTGGCGATAGACATCTGGCAAAGCAACTTAGAGGAAGGGCTTGTTTTGGTTAATGGCATCATTGGATTTGTTGCTCCTGGGTCCATGCATGGTGACAAGAACACCGCGGTGGGCAACGTGTGGTGGAGCAAAGGGGCTGAGCTCAGTGTGGACTGGGGACACAGGGTTTTGCCCCTGTCACCAGGACTTCTCCTTTCCCCCTGTATTCCGTCTGGGTCTATTGGATGGAGATGCTCACATTCAGGGCACATCTTTTCCCTTCTGTGGCTCTTTGGGAACATGCTTGTGGACATACCTAGAAGTGTGCTTTCCTAGCTTCCTAGACACCTGTCAGTCAAATAAAACTGATGGTCAAGGTCAACCACAGGTTATATCCTTATTAAATGTGTTGGAGCTGGGTGTGTGGCGCATGCCTTTAATCCCAGTACTTGGGAGGCAGAAGCAGGTGACTCTCTTTGGATTCCAAACCAGTCTGGTCTACAAGGTGGATCCCAGGTAATCAGGGGCTACATCATGAGACCCTGCCTCAAAAATAAGTAAATAAAGATAACAAAATGAGGTAAATGTGTCAAGAATAAAGCAGTAAATAAGGCAGGGGAGTGTTGGCCCTAAAGAAGATCATACTCGAGTAGGTATAAGCAAACACGTATATAATGTAACATACAATTATGAAAATATATATGATATATATATAGTATGATAAATGACATGAGAGAGATGGGGCAGATTTGAGGTACAGAGTTTTTGGAAGTGAGGGAAACTGTCTGTAGAGAGGAGTGTGTCTGAACACATGAGGTGGGAAGGAGGAGGAGGGGACAGGGGGAGATTTTAACTAGTGTGGATGGTCTTTCCCTCCCAGATGGCAGAAAGCCAGCACACGGCACAGGGTGGCTTGAACCCTCTCTTTCCTGGTTGTGTTGGGCAAAGGGTCAAGTCGCTTCTCTCCTATGCTGAAGGCCAAGGCCAGAGGTAGGGAGTGGGCCAGGCAGAAGCTGTGTTCTGTGGTAGGGACTGGGACAGACCAGCACTGCCCTACAGCCTCCATCCTAACTGCTGGGATTGCAGTATGCCTTTCCCTAAGCTGCCCTACAGCAGCTTTGCAATGGGAGGGCCACACCAACAAGCACAAGGGCTCTCCCCCTCACCCCTCTTCAGCAGGTCTCTCTTTCCACTCCTTTTGGGGTTGTTTGGGAGGGTGTGTATGGAGTTGGGAAGATGAACATGTGACTTTGATTTCCCGACATTCCCAATGGTACCATCTTTACTATAGAATTCTCCGGACTCAGCTCTGGATGTTTCATGTCCTGGGAAAGTGCCCAGCTGAAGGCAAACCTAATTGGTGGGTTAGCCTTGGAGAAAGTGGCCATGCTTAAGAAAAAATGCACAGCCTTGACTCATCTAGTTCTTGGAGAGAAAGTGTGGCAGGAGTGGCAGGGCAGGGTACTGGCGGCCACCTGGCCTCATCCGCAAAACGGAGATGTGGCTCGCAGTACTGCCTGGCCTCTGGGAAGGCTCTGTGCACATCTGGCATTTGAAGCAGCTGGGTCCCTTAGATGTGAAGTGTTAGTGCTCGCTATCCTTTGCAGTCTCACCTTCAGGACAGGAGCTGGGGACTCAGAATGAGCATCCAGGGACTGAATCTGTGTGTGAGTGGATGACTAGGAAACCCGTGCACAAAGTGCAGAGGAAACTGTCTGTGTCTTGGAAGGGGGAAGGAAGGGAATGATGCCACTTTAGGGAACCGGGAAACGACTTCCCAGAGGGGCGATGCTTGGGTGTCATAGGCTGATTAGGTGTGACCCAGGCACCGAGGGAAGGGCCCTACAGAGGGAATGGCTTTGCAAAGGCAGAGGTAAGAGACTGAACGACAGCTGCTTCCACACATAGCTCAGCCTCAGCCATCAAAGAGAGCAGGGCTCTCAGGGGTCACTGTCCTCATCCTGGTGACTGTCAACACGCACTGCCTGTCACCCAATTCTGAACTCACATCCGGGGACACAGGAGAAGCTCCGGAAGAGTCTAGTGCTTATCTGCTTCACAGCATGGCTGCCAGTGTTATGTATTTCACATGCGCCTTCTCCTTCACCGGCTGTCATTCCCATTTTAAAGCTGAGAAAAATCAAGGCATGAAATAAAGACTTGTTGGCATGAGGTCCATGAAATCATGGGGAAAGAACTGGCATTCAAAACCAGAACCCAGACCCAGATTCAGGAGCTAACCGCTGCTGTGCATATTTCTTTAGTCTTGGCAGATGGTAGGTACCTCTGGCTACAGTTCTAAGCACAGAAGGAGGCTGATTGAACTCGAGGATTGCTGTCTCTGACACGGTGGGGAGGCAGCTGAGCTCAGCTAGACTCAGTCCTTAAGTCAAGGGTCTCACTGCTCCAGGTGAACCTCCTACTGCAGGGATTGGGCGTGGTGGGGGGATGCAGAATCATCCTGGTTCCATGCTTCCGGAACTGGGTTCCTGCAGCCTCCTCTCCCTCCTCTCCAAAGTGGCTCTTATGGCCTTGTTGGGAGAATTCAGGGGGTGATGTGCAGTGTTCAGCACAGGGCAAGCACCCAGTTCACGGGAGCCACAGTTATGACAACTTCATCAACACAGCGTTCTGTGCAGCTGCCAGCTAACAGGAACAGAGTAACCTGGACTCCTGAAGGAGCTTGGTAGAGTGGCAGTTGGAAAGAGGGTCAGGCTTAGGCCTCCTTTGGAAGTCATGGACAATTACGTTCTCCACAAGTCTCCAGGAACAGGAGTGCAGAGCTTGGAGATCAGTAGGCGAAGACCAACCTTTGAGAGTTCACTGTGGACCTGAAACAAGATGACCAAATGCCCCTCAAAGTAGGCAAACTGGGATCTTGGCCACCCTGCTTCTAAGGGAGACAGGAGACATAGCCGGGAGAGGAAGTGCCAGGAGGGCTGGGAGCTGCAGTGTGGAGCCTAAGCAGTCTGGTTGTGTTTATGGAATGATGCCTAGGGGACAGGCCACCTTCTGGGATGGAAGGCCTTACTCTGGGTCTTTTTGCTGGATACTTGGACCTAACAGAAGTCAGCTGAGGCCTGCAAGTGTGACCATGAGGAACAAGGAGGTTTGGTTGGCAGTGGTTGTTACAAGGAGGCTGTGGAGGGGCCTTTTGTCACCCCCTGGGTGAGAGTCTGAGTCCTAGGAGTACCCTCCCTGGTCATTCCCAGCTGTGTCTTGGAGGGCATCACCTCCCCTCCACCCCATGACCCCTGGGTCAGAGGCCTTCTCCTGGGGGGCTGAGAGTTTGTGTCGGGTTCCTGCCAGCTGGTAGGAGGGGAGGAGGCCCCTGCAATAGCCCTTTCACACCCCAAGGAAGAACAAAGCCATCTGCAAACCCAGAGGTGGGAGGTGGGGGCTTGGCAAACGGGCTGGGAGGGAGGAGTGTCCTTTCCCTGCTGAGATGGTGTGGGAAGGCTGGGATCCAGCCCCCCTCAGCTTCAGAAGGGTTCTCCTCCAGAGACTGGTGTTTTGCTGGATGGACAGAGAAGCACCTAGAAGGGTAGGAAGCTGTGGGACACTCTGCAGCTCAGGGTGGAGACTGAGTCAGGAGACCTCAGTTAGTCACTAAGGCTCGTAGCACTCCCAAGTGCTTGGGGTCCTTTCTTAAGGCCTCAGTTTCCCCAGATGTCCAGTTCTAGTGTCTGTGGCCTGGGATGCTCTTTCTGGCTGGCGAGGGTGTTTAGGCTTTCCTAGTATGGGCGGAAGAGCCAGCCTGAGGCTGGGCACCAGGAGCGGCTCGAGTTCCATTCCTGAATATCAATGAGCAGGCCTAGGAATGTCTGCCACACAGCTGGCTGACTGTCTGAGGGGCGGGTGAGAAGGGAAGGGAAGGGAGGAAAGGACCGAGCAGCTCTCCCAGACTCACCTGCCCAGAAACAGCAGCCAGAACTTGCAGGCAGGTCTGGTAACCTCTACCCATAAAACAGGAAGATGGGTACTTCACCAGGCATTTGTCACCAGGTGGGGAGCCAGGGAGGTGTAGGTGTGTGTGTGTGTGGGGGGGATGTCTGTCCATGTGTCCAGACCCTCTGGAAGCCACAGTCCTCTCTACCTGGGCATGTGCATTGAACTCAACTCCAGCACAATGCTCTGCACTAAGTGACTTAATCACTTTCATCCCTGAGAAGAGGTAGAGCTCAAATTCCATCCCAGGCCTTAGTCCAAACCTATGAAACGGTTTGGAAAGGTTGTAAATGTGGACTGCCTAAAGACTGATGAATGGAGAGTGTATTCACTCTGTAAGAAACAGGCAGTGCCCATGCCATCTAGAATGCTGCTCTTCTGTGAGCAGACAAGAGAGGTCTGAGTCACAAGAGAGGACAGAATGGCTGACATGAGAGCATGCTCCTTCACCATGGTCAGCCCTCAGGGGACATCTGAAAAAGCTCCAGTATCAGGGCACTTGCCAACAGTGTCACTCTGATGTCTCCAGGAGACAGAGAGCTGGAGTCCATGGTGGCTACAGAGAAGGTGGCTTAAAGAATAGATTTGACATCTGTAGTTGTCTTTTCTGACTCCTGGTCCCTTCATGGGTGACAAAGATGGGGAGATAGACCTGCATGGACTAGTTGCCCTACCTCTACTGTTGGTTCCTGGAGAAAGTTATGCACATAGAAGCTGGCAACTGAACATAGGAGTCAAACCTGGGAGGGGAGTAGAGGCAAACCTGGGACTTTGGCCATTGCTATCTAGGGTTATCAAGATTCATATTCTAGCCCTGGATCCGTCCATTCATTTATCCATCCATCCTCTATCCATCCATTATCTACTCATCCATTCTCCATTCATTCACCTACCCACCCTTCCATCCCTCCATCCCTCCATCCATCCATCCATTCATTCTCTACCCACCCATTCACTCACCGATCCATTCATTCTTCACTTACCCACCCATCCATCCATCCATCCATCCTCCACCCATCCACCCACTCCTCCATCCATCCATCCATCCATCCATCCATCCATCCACCCATCCACCCACTCCTCCATCCATCCACCCATCCACCCACCCCTCCATCCATTCATTCATTTCCACCTACCCATATACTCATTCATCCATCCATTCATTCTTCACTTACACACCCACAACTTCTTCCGTCCACTCATTCTCCACCTATCCACTGACTAGCTGCGCATCGTGGGCCCACTCTTGGCCTTCCCAGTTTTCAGAACTGTGGGCCACACAAACTTCTGTGCTTTATTACTTTCCCAGCTATCACTTCAAGCTATCTCAGCACCAGGCATAGGGAGAAAAAGAGGGCAGGCAATGTGGCTATACAGAGCTTGTCACATGCCAGCTGGGCAGTAATGGGCAGCATCTGAGCACCTGCATTTACGAATGTAATCTCTGCCTTGCAGGGTTGGGGTGAACATAGACAGTGGGAAGTGGGGGGGTAGTTCTGACATGTTGGGTTAGTAGGACATTGACATTAGCGGCCTTCCTTCTTCTCCCTGCGGGGTGGACTGGGGGCATGCTGACCCTCAAAGGCTACTCACAGGAGAACTGTGAGGCACTTGCAGGAGCCTGGCTGGCATAGTTTTCATCCATCCGCACTTGTCTGAGAAGTCCTGTGTGTGTGCTTGGAAGGATGATGTCTCTCATGAGCCCCTAGAAGGGAGAATGTCAGTGCATAAGGCACTGTGGAAACGCCCTGTGGGAAAGCCCTGGGAGCTGTCATAGCTGCTCAGGGGCTGCTTGAGGTGGGGAAACTGTCCCAAAGAAGGTGGCTTTTGCATAGCGAGCTAAAAGGAATGAGTTGTGAGCTGTTCAAATGTTGCATGGACTAGGAGAGTGCATACAGCAACTATAATGGCCCTGGGCTTGCAAAGACTTTGGAGACCTCTCAGGAAGCATGGGTTTCATGTGTGATGGGAATCTTGTAAAGTCAGGTAGGGGTCAGACCAGACAGGCAGGCTATGGTGACAAACCTATTTCCCACTGGCAGAAACCACCTGCCAAGCATCAAGTTGGCTAGAACTAGGGTTCGGGTGGGTCTCTGGGGTCAAGTCCTGTTGGGAGTCAAGGGGCAGAGGACTCAGATGCTCTGAGGTGCCCCCACCCTCATGAGGTTTTAGTGGGGGATGTCAGGAAGGGCCCAGATGTGGAGAGAGAACATGGTGTCTGCGGGTGAGAGCCAGGCAGCAGCCTAAACACGACAGACCCCGGCCAGCCCCGCTGCCAGCACAACTGCTTGTGCGGCTGCCAAGGAGCCAGATGCCGCTTCTGGAAAAAATAGCTTCCTGGCTCGGCCCTACTGGCTGGCCAGTCGGCCAGCCTGCCATGCAGGGGAGGGGGCCGTGGAGTGTGGGTGCAGCACCCCAGAACACGCTGCTGTGCCTTTGAAGCCAGAGCAGGAAGGGGGGGAGCAGGGAGGATTCAAGCAAAATATTTTTGCTAAAAATATTTGATCCAGGAGAAGAGCTCCCCCCTCACTCTTGCTGGAAAACCAAGTCTTACTAAAACAACACCAGAATATTTCATGTTGATATCAATTAGGCAAAGGAGAAGGAATCTCGAACTTTCCTCCCTGCCAGTTTCACATAAAAGAAATATTCTCTTTGAGGCCAAAGGATGAAGGGCTTTAGTTTTTTTCCCCTTTCTGCACAAAATTCCTGCAGTGTGGATGGAAAGTTTCTCCTGTCTGCGAGTTTCCTGAGAAGTCGGGGCTCCGGACCTTGAGGCCAAGTTCTCTGGGTGGGGCAGGGCAGGTGGCTGATCCCCAGAAAAGGTCCTCCAAACTGGTCAGGGAGGGATAGAGCCAGGCCCACCTGCACCTAGGCCCAGCCAGCCCGACCTGTGCTCTTGGTTTAGGTGTCTGCCAGCTGGATCACTCAGCTGATGGCCTGGAGAACGGCAGATACAGACAGAGCCTTTGGCCTGGGCTGCTGGCTCCCTTCATCAAAGCTGCCCGGCAGTTTCAAAACAGGGGGTTATACCAAGGTGCCAGACCTGGCACAGACTTTTCAAAACCACAGCAGCACCATCATTGCACACCTACTGTGTGCCAGGCACTTTAAAACTTGTCAATATGATCTCCCATTTACTGCTGATGGTGGCTTCAAGAGACGGGAATTATACTAGCCCCGATACCCCAAGGATATTTGGACTTAGTGTCATGTAGCTAGAGGTTTGAAGCCAAGGCTGATCCCAGAGACTGGACTTGGTCCCTTGTTTCACTAATCTCTTAGGAAGCCCATTGCCTCAGCTGACTGAGATTATCTCAGTCCTCTATCTAAAGCAGAGCTCCCGATAACTCCTTCAGCACGCTCTTTTCTCCCATCCCAACTCCTTTTATTTAGACATTAACTAATTATTTAGTTTATTCCTCCATCTGGCCCTCCACTGATCACCTATCTATCCACCTCCCACTGTACCTATTTATCTGTCTATCCATCCATCCATCTATCCAGCCAACCCACTATCCATCTAGCTGCCCACCCAACAAGCCACCGACTTTCCACCTGTGTCTATATTCATCTATCCACCCATCTGCCCACTTTCTACCTATTTTTCAGCTACCCATCTACGCACTCGGAATCTGCCTGCCCATCTCTCTACCCACCTTCCACTTATCCTCCCACCTATTTCTCATCTAACCACCTTTCCTGTATCCATTCATCCATCCATCCACCCATCCTTCTACCTATTCATTCGTCTCTCCAGGGTACTCTTGTTTACCCAGAAATGGAGAAGTGACTGGAAGGCAGTTCTTGCTCAAGTCCATTCTGAAACCATCGGACATTGAATGTGGTCTTAGAAAGAGTGCAATCCATGGGAGACAGCATCTGCCCTTATTTTCTACAAGGAAATCACAGTACTGGGACATCAGTGAGACTTGTTGAAAAGCTGGGCATGTGAGAAGAAGGATTAAAAACCTTGAAATCAAACCAGACTTGAGTTCCAGTCCTTTCTAAAGGGAAGAGCTTTCTAGTGACTCCCACTCTGCAAGAAAAGGGAACAACTCTCTCTCTCTCTCTCTCTCTCTCTCTCTCTCTCTCTCTCTCTCTCTCTCTCTCTGTGTGTGTGTGTGAGACACAAGACTATCGTGCAGAGCTTGGGCATTTATTTTGAGTACAATGGGCACTGTGGCAGGGACTGGAACAAAGATGTATGCTCCGACTTAAATTTATTTTATTGTATTTTAGTTTTGGTTGTTTTGAGACAGGGTCTGTCCTTGGAGCTTTGACTGTCCTGGAAGTCTCCCTGTAGACCACACTGCCCTTGGACTCAGAGATCCGCCTGCCTCTGCCTCCTGAGTGCTAGGGTTAAAGACGAGCACCACCACTGCCTGGCTCTAATTTAAGTTTTAAAGGGCCACTCCAAGTCTTGTGTACAGAATAGCCTACCAGAAGGACACAAATGTGGTGAGCACCAGTTGGAAAACATATCTAAGTAATCCAGGGAGGAGATGATGATAGCTTGGACCAGAATGGTTGTAATGGAGGTGGCAAGAGCCATGAGTATTTCATCAGTGGGTGGCCAGAAGAGAGGACACAGGAATGATTTCTTTGGTTAACGCCTGAGTATCCAGTAGGATAATGTCATCTCCTGAAAAAGGGAGGACTGTGGGTGGACCAGTTCTAGGGACATTTGGAGCTCATGTTTGAATCGTAGAGTCTGAGATGATTGCAAGATGTCTAGTGGTGATGCCATGTACACAGGTCAATGTGGTCTCAGATCAACTGTGGGTCTGGGCTGGAGGTATGTGTGTGGGAGCCACTGGCATACTAATGGTGCTCAAAACCTAAGGATGGATGAGATCAGAATGAGCAAGTGTGTACAGTGAAGAGGAGAAGACCAAGGGATAAAGTAGGCCACCTGTCACTAGGGTTGTCCTAGTCTGTGCTGAGTACTTGGGGTACACACGATGGAAACATGGCTGCTGCCCTCACAGAACATGCATTCTGAAGACACCACAGATGTGAAGAAATCAGCAAATTCAAGCCTGACAGCTTTTTTATGGATCAACCCTAAGTGAGACTTCACCCCATCCAAGCTGCTCATAAACCTGGCATGAGCTATTATATTTGGTAGAAAGGGAAGGAGTGGGGTGTATAGGGCTCCAACTCAGAGTTTGGGAGATTCACATAATTCTCTGTGCAGCCCTCTACAATCGTACTCTTTAGATCTCCATTTCTCAGTTGAGGAATTGCCTCCATCAGTTTGGCCCATGGTTATGTCTGCAAGGTGTTTTCTCCACTACTCACCGACAGTGGAGGGCACTGTGGGCAATGCTATTCCTAGGCAGGTGGGCCTGGGATGCTTAAGAATAGGGAACAAGCTAGTGAGCAGTGTTCTTTTCTGGTTTTGCTTGAAGCTCCTGCCTCAGCATCTCTTGATGATGGACTTTGATCTGTAGAATGAAATAAACTCTTTCCTTCTCAAGTTGAATTTGGTCATGATTTTTTTTATTGCAGTAACAGAAAAGCAAATTAGGACACCCACTTAGAGTTCAGAAGCTTAGAAAGGAGAAGCCACTGGTCCCAGGCCTGACTTAAAGGCCACACATTTACCACCACACACACACACACACACACACACACACACACACACACACACACACACACACACGAGACAGAGAGACAGAGAGAGACAGACAGGAGGATGCTGGGAAAGGAGATGAGATTCAGCCTCTGCACTGGGATGTGGGCTTCCTCCATTAGGGGACACTCCCAAGCCCGACAGACTGCACTGTGTCACGCCTTCAAAGTACAGGCCCGCGACATCAAGGAGGTGCTAGGGCTGGGGGTGGGGAGAGCACAACCTCATGCAAGGGGCAGCTGCTGCTCAGCTCAGCCAATAGTGGCCCTGCGGAAATGTGGGCCAGATCTGGTTTCTAAAGAGAAGCCGGAAACCTGGATTTTTATGTGAAATTTCCCCCTTTTAAAACAGTATTGAGGCCAAATAAAACATGTGTGCATGTTGAGTTGACCTCAGGGCCACTGGCTCCAGGCTTTACAGATTCTGGACTGACAGTTAAAAGTAAAGGCTTTAAGATCCCAAATACTGGGTTCGAATCCCCCACCCCTCCCCACTGGCTGTGAGGTCTAGGATGAGTGACCTCACCTCCCTGAGTCTCCACTTCCTATATGTCAATCATTTCATGTTGCAGAGCTGCTTGAGGATTGTGGGAGACAGGGTGTCTACAAAGGATAAACATCTCGGCACACAATGCCTAGCTGGACAGATTGTGTGTGTGTTCATGCATGTGCACATGCATGCTGGGATAGGGAGGTGTGAAAGTGGACTGGAGATTTTTGTGGCCTTCACACTTTTATCCTGGCCTTCCCATGTGGCTCAGTGGCTGTGAGAGGAACCTTTGTAGACCTGGGCTCCAGGCCAGCCTTTCCATCCGTAGGCCCCCTTCCCAGTGTTCCCTATGGGCCACTATGGTGTCCCAGGCAACCATGGCCTCCATCCCTGAACAGTCCTCACCAGTCTGGTTTCCTCTTGCCAGGAGAGCCATGGGGACCATAGATTCCTGTGGGATGTTTTCCACATTTCTGGAAACCCACTGTGGTTTGATTTTCCGTGGTACAGGACTTGGCAGGGGCTCAGCCCAGTGCAATGGCTGGTAGCTGGGAGGGGCTGGAGTCAAGAACACATTCACTGAGCACCCACCCGGAACCAGGTCCCTGGGACTCACAGATGATTAAACAGTCCAGGGCCTCCATTATCTCTTTATGGATCCAGACCTGAAATATGAGACATTAAAAACATTTAAAAACCAACGTTCTTGTCACTCCAGGCAGTGGATCCCCCCACTCTCTTCTTCCTCTCTTTGGATGCTAGATCATCCTACCTAAATCCTCTAAATCTCTGGCACCTACTCACTAATTTCACTTGCCACCCAAGCCTTGGTGTGGGGCCCTGTCTTCCCTCCACTGATGGTGGCAGTCACCCCTGCTTCTAGCCAGCCCTTCTCAGCCCATTCAGTCCAAGTATGTTCATGTCATTCTCCTACCTGGAGTCCTCAGTGACCCCCAAGGTCACATTCAAGCCTCCTTCTTGGCTGTCATCTCTTCCATATCTTCCCTCTACCCGTGTTTCTACAAGCATGCATCTGCTGTTGCTCAGCTCTGACCTCTGCACAGGCTCTGCTCTCCAAGTGAAGTGCCAGTGGCCTTTCTGGTCTGCATGAACACCCCTTCCTGCAGGGAGTGTTGTCCACAGCCTCCACCTCCAGGCTGCACCTGTATTCCCAGTGCTTTTTGCGTAACGGCAATGCCAATGCTAAGGGCAATAGCAATATCAGCACTGATGTTAAATAAACTAACATGGATTGCAAGCATTTCTGCAGTGCACACACGCACTCCGTGCTGTTTTCAATTCTCAATCCGTAGCAGTCTGCTTTAGCTTTTCAATGTGCTTCCAGATAGGAGCTATTGTAATCCATACTTCACTGGTGAGAAGACAGGGACAGAGGGGCACTGTGACCACTTCCAGGTCAGGTGGAGAGTAAATGACAACGCTGTGCTGCAAATACCTGTTTTCTGGTTGGACTCCCGTCACCAGGCCCTAAGCTCCAGGAAGACTAGGACCCCTGAGGCCTTGCCTGTGGTTTGGTCTTCAGCAGTCCCTGGGTGCTCTATAAATGCTGATGGCAGAGAAAAGCCATGTTAGGAGATGTGGAATTCCAGACTTGCCTCAGTGCAGACAGTGGGCTCCTCAAACTACCCATTTCATATTTTTTCTGCTTAGGGCCTAACGTTCAGGCTGCCCTTATTTGTCTAAAATACTGTTTCTCAACGGCTGCGACCCCTTTGGGGGTCAAAAGACCCTTTCACAGGGGTCACTTGGGACCATTGGAAAACACAGATATTTACATCATGATTCATAACAGCAGCAAAATTACAGTTAAGTAGCAACTTGTTGGAGTCCCACAACATGAGGACCTGTATTAAAAGGTGGAAGCATTAGGAAGGTTGAGAAACCACTAGTCTAAAAGCAGCTCATCAAAGGGAAATGGAGTGGAAGTCATAGACTCCTAACATCCTTGGCATTCATTGTCTTCCCATTAAGATAAAGATGGCACAGTTTGCCAAGTATGAATAGAGCTGGAGGACTTAGCATATGAGCAGTAATGACCCAGGGAGCCTGTGCCTATTTTACAGAGGAGGAGACTGAGCCTTCAGGACTAGGTAGAGAGACTTCTGAGGTCACCGCCAGTCTACAGCCACACCACCCTGAACATACAGCTCACATCAAGGGCAGGACGAGTACATCTAAATTCTCAGAACATTCTCTCTCTAGGGGATCTCAGTGAGTTCAAGACCAGCCTGGTCTACAAGATCTAGGACAGGCTCCAAAGCTCCACAGAGAAATCCTATCTCAAAAGAAAAAAGAAAAAGAGGAGAGACAAAAGAAGAATGACAGAAGCTGAGAGGTTGAGGCTATGTGGGAATATTGTACAAAGTATCTATTTAACTTTGTTTGCAAAGGGAGAGACAATAACTTCAACAGACATCAAGGAAATGCAACATATGACAAGATGTCAGTTGTCTGTTGCCAAATAAACCCAACTTTGAGATTTAAAGGAATATAACAGCCATATCGTAAGAGGTGGCACCGGGGAACATCCAGAGCTGGCACGAAGACGTGGGAATGGGAACACCTTCGGGGAATTAATGATACCAAGGATTTTTAAGAGTGTTCAAGAGCCTTCACGGCTTTTACTTCTGTGTTTTGTTTTTGTTTTCCAAGAAAGGGTATCTCTGTGTAACAGTACTGGCTGTCCTGGAATTAACTTTGTAGACAAGGCTGGCCTCATACTCACTGAGATCCACCTGCCTCTGCCTCCCAAGTGCTAGTATTAAAGGCGTGCACCACCACCGTTCCATGCGTTCTTATTTCTTAGCATCTATGTTAGAAAAATAGTCATTTTTTCAAAAAACAAGATATAACTCAATTACCTATGATAGTTTAAAATAAAACAACTACCTAGGTGTAGCACACGCTTGTATTGTCAGCACCAAGGACACTGAGGCAAGAGGATAAACATGAGTTTGAAGCTAGCCTGGGATACAGTTGGAGACTATTTTAGGAGGAGGAGGAGAAGGAAAGAAAAGTGAAAAGCCGAGCAATTTAAGCCTTCAAAAGGTGATTCATGTGATGTGTATAAAGTATTAGTAACATAAGCGAATCACAGAATATTAAGAAATATCAGGAGTGAAACCATAATCCAAATGCTGTAAAAATGAAACTTAAACAGGAAAAAAGACAAGAAAGATATCCCCCCAAATGTGAGGACTGACTGGTAGAATTGGAACCTCGTAGATCCCAGGGCTTTTATTTTATTTTTATTTTTTTTATTTTTTTATTTTTGGTTTTTCGAGACAAGGTTTCTCTGTGACTTTGGAGGCTGTCCTGGAACTCACTCTGTAGACCAGGCTGGCCTCGAACTCACAGAGATCCGCCTGCCTCTGCCTCCCAAGTGCTGGGATTAAAGGCATGCGCCACCAACGCCCGGCAGATCCCAGGGCTTTTATTGTAGTCACCACCTCCCGGCTCTTCCTCTTTCCTCTTTTTAATACATAGAGGTACATAACAGACTGCTCTCTACCATCAGCTTTCTGTTCTTTGATCAGCTACAGTGGGAAAATATTAAAAGGAATTGTAAACAATTCCCAAGTTTAAACACCTTTGGAGCAAAACGGCTTCCTCAGGGGTTAAGAGTGCTTGCTGCTCTTGCAGAGAACTTGTCTTCTGTTTTCAGCACCCACATGGCAGCTCACAACCATCTGTAACTCTAAGGATTCAACACCCCCTTCAGGACTCCTTGGGCACTGCATGCACAATGGTGTACATACATGTGAAAGAACACACACACATATAAAATAAAAAACAATAAGTCTCTCTAAAAACCCTTTATTGCAGCATATTATTTATTATAATGGTTTCATCTCATTATTCACTGCTATTCTCTTTTTTTTTATGAGACAGGGTTTCTATGTATTGTTTTGGAGGCTATCGGTCCAGCCTGCCTCTGCCTCCTGAGTGCCTCCCGAGGCATGCGCCACCACCGCCCGGCTGCTATTCTCTTTATAATAAGTTGTGCACAGGAAAACCACCGTGTATTGAGGGGCTGTCACTCCCTGTGGTTTAGGCATCCACAGAGGGTGATACCCTGCAAAGAAGCAGAGAGCGCAGTGTGCATTGGCTTTTCCTGTCCTTTCCTCAAATGTGCCCAGGTTGCAGCTTCCTGTATGAGGGCAGCGGCTGGGGCTGGCATGGTCATGCCTTGAGTACCAACCAACATAGGGAGTTCTTAGCCTCCCACCACCATGCTCTCTAACCTCAAGAGCTTCATCTGTGACCAGACCTCTTGATAAATGCCATATCCCACTGCAGTCACTTCTGTGGGACTTCTGAGAAACTCCTTTGTGGGGCTGGAGAGATGGCTCAGAGGTTAAGAGCACTGCATGTTCTTCCAGAGGTCCTGAGTTCAATTCCCAGCAACCACATGGCGGCTCACAACCATCTATAATGAGGTCTGATTCCTTCTCCTGGCATACAAGCATGTACACAGATTAAAAAAAAAGCTGTATGCATAATAAATAAAAAAGCTGTATGTATAATAATTAAATAATTAAAAAAGAAACTGCTTTGTAAAATGAACAGTGAATTTTCCCATTGACCATTCCATTCTCTCACAGACATGTGTGACATTAGCATTTATTCCAGAAGCATCCATGTGAAACAGTGTAACATCAGGAGGAAAGCACACAATCCTTGGCTGTAAGGCCTGGGAAAATGAGTAGCTTTTCTGCCCCTTCTTTTCCCTTCCCTCTCCCTCCCTCTTTCCTTTGGCAAATCTTGACTTAGCCTTGAGGCTTCCCAGAGCTGACTGTGGCTCCTGCCATAAACTAGCACCAGAAGGCAGGGGACTTGGATCTCCACAACCCAGCTGGAATCCCCTCCAGCCGGCCATTACTCAGTCAGCCATCCCAGGTGTCACCTGTAGCTCAGCAGTGATCAGGATGTTAGTGTTCCAATCTGAGACACAGATGGCTTGAAGACACCTCACCATGTCATGGCTTTAAAATATCTAGCCCAGCTTCCTCTCTCCAGATGTATCCCATGCATGGTTCAGCTTCCCTGCATGGCAGCTCGGCTCAGCATGTGACCTCAGGTGTCTTAGTGTTATGTTCAATTCTGACGAAAGGTTTGGAGGCCTTTGGGTTTATTCCAGCCAACTACATGAAATGGAAGATATTGGCAATATTTCAGCTGCCTTCTCATTTGTATCAGACTTGATAGGAATGGGGAACTCAGATCTCCTCCCCTTGCAAGGGAGAAGATTCTCATTCATTAATTCATTCGTCCATCCATCCATCCATCATTCGTTCATTCATTCATGGGTGTGCTTTCTGGGTACCTATTTTGTGTCAGATCTTAGCTACCAGAAAAGAAACAAAGATGGATGAGAATTAGTTCTTTGCTTCCGACGTGCTGGTGAGCAGAACGAGGAGTGTGGGAGCAACCCAGAGAGAAGAGGCCCAGGCTTGGGATCCTGCAATGGGCAAACATCAGAGGTGGATCTGAAAGGAGGTGTCCCACTTCCCTAACCAGAATCGTACACAGAGTTGTCAGTCCTTTGTCAATGCGAGGTTTATGCACACGGCTTCCAGCAGCCCCACACCTGGAAAAAGCATTAAACGTTTATATCATCATAGGCCCTAAGATTAAGTCTATAAATGGCTCTGGTTGCAGTTCTCTCGTGTTCACTGGATGTCATAAAAAATGGCTCAGTGCAAACAGGGGGGCACTCCCTTTAACAGCTGGGTGTTAATGGCCGCTTGGTGAACGAAGCCGATCTGCATCTGAGTGGATTCAAATCTCGTCCTGGGAGTCCTGCTCTGATTGGCTGCATCTGTGAGAGGGCCAGCTGGTCACCAAGTGTGGAGGGAGGCTCATCCATACGTGGTGATGATCAGGTAGAGTCCTGCTGGAAGATTCTGGAATGCACACGGAAAACGTTCAGGGGCTACAACCTCACCTGTTACCACGGCTCTGTGGAAAGGTTCTTCATCTGGAACCTCCCAGATTTGACCTGAATCCCTGCTTCCGTCTTCTGCAGCATGGACAACCTTGGGCATCTCAAATTCTTGGGACCTCTATTTTACCGACTGTGGAATAGGCCTGTGGCCAGGCATGGCCGATTGCCCATCAAATAGTTACTACTCCTCACCAAACACAGCCCCGGGCTCACCCATGTGCTCATGCACCTTCCCTGGAGTGTATCATATTTGAGCTAAGCCACTGATTAGATCAGGAACTGATGATGTGTAAACAGATTCTGACCAACCAAATTCTGACCAGAATTTCTGGTTGGAGGTTTATGCAATACATCTTCATTTCCTTTGAGGGTCACAGTTATAGCTGAAATTCACAGCGATGAAGCAATGAACTTCAGAATGAAGTTCTACACTCTAGGGATAATGAAAAGACCCAAGGACAAAGCTGAACTGGTACATCCAAGGGGAGACTTGTTCTAGGTGAAAAATTATTGCTGCTCTCTGGGTGCCCTGCTACTTGACCTAGAAGCTTCCCTAACTGGTAACGATAAGGACTTTCCAGAGCTCCCAGGGGGAATCATGGGACATGTGTGTGCTGTCCAGTCACATTGTTGTTACCTGCTTCCTTACCCCATTGTGTGTAGTGTGTCTGAACGCTACCCAGGAAGAGAGTGATGTACTGGTGTTAGGATAGTTGATGGCCTCCAGAAATCCCATGTGGCATAATACAGCAAAATAGAATAGTCAGTACCTGCTGGAGCACACCTCTTCAAATGTACAGTCATGAGACATTCACATGTCTTAAACTGAAATGTAGCACAGAGAGATTCTGTGAGCAGAAGTTGTCCTGAGGCAGAAGGCCATGAAACTGGACCTCTTCATTCATTCAAGCATCCATCCCATCCAAATGAGTTAGTATAAGCCAATTAATATGATTTAACCCCTGTAACTAGTGACTGGGTTAGAAGTGGTCATGTGATCCACTTCTGGCCAAGGAGGTATGAGTGGGATGCAGGGTGGGAACTTTGGGAAGTTTTATCTTTCCTAGGATGGAGTCACAAGGATGGTGGGTGTTCTCCTTTCTCTCGATACCGTGATATTTGTCTGAGAGGGACATTTGAAGCCATGGTGCCATGTGCTGCCAGGCTGGGGATGAAATCAGTGTTGAACCTCAAGGATGGCTGGCAGAACTGATCTGTGGAATGAGTATGTCCTGGGTCCTGCCTGTCCCAATCCTGGAATGCCCAGTGTGTCAGCTAAATATTTACTTAGGGTTTACCAGCTGGGGGGTTGAAGGGTTTTGCTGAAAACATTTTGATACTTGGAGTTGACTTAAAGATTTCAGTTTACTCAAAGAAAGCCCGCGTGTCCACACATTTTATTGAGCCAGGCTCTTGTGGGAAGTGAAGTGTGACTTTGGGAAGGAAGGTGGCACTAAGCCGATTGCTACATACTGACTAAAGGGACCCTTCATCTGATGTTGGATGAGACGGTTTCTGTGATGGTCAACATTGTCACCTTGACAAGGTCTAGGAGACACGTCTCTGGACATGCCTGGGAGCAAGTTTCTAGGTTGGTATGGGTGAGTTCATTCCATGGACTGGGATTCTGTACTAAACTGGAGGGGAAAGTACTCTAAGTCCAGCATTCATCTCTGCTTCCTGACTGTAGATACAGTGTAACCAGCTGTCTTATGCTCTTGCTACTATGAGTTCCTCACCATGACAGATTGTACTCTCAAACTATGACCTCAAATAATGAGAAAAACAACTAACACAGAAAATTTAAGTCTAGCTATATGGGTTTATGGGAGTAATGTGGAAGAATTTGGAGCATTTAGATACAAATGCCCTAAAACTCTGTAAGCAGGGCTTATGGACCATTTTGGTGCAAATTTGGAAGACCAGAATTGAAAGAACAGTGTTTCCTTGGCTGACCAAGTTTACCTGATATGGCCAGTGAGAAATGAATTTTTGACCAGGCACAGGTTGGAGGGGCCACAGCAAGACCGAGGCTGTGACAAGTTTACTGAAATCAATCAAACTTTTTATACCCTATCAGAAACGTAATATAACTGCTATTGCCAGGATCAATACAATTGTAGTTGCCAGGATGTTTACAAGCCACACAGGGTACACAAGATTAATGTCTAAGACTAATTGTTCTGACAAACTCCTATATGCTTCGCTGACTACCAGGGGACACAGAGATTCGGAGGTGGCCTGAATGCTTCACTGCCTAAGGGAGTACCTTGGTTTCTGAGGAAACTGAAAGGGGACACAGTGCCCCAGGAGCCATGGGCTCTAATATGAAAAACCTATGATGCACGCCTCTTAAGGCCAACTCCATGATTCCTTGCATAGAATACCAAGGGAAGGCCCGGGTCACGAGGTTAAAAAGGCGGAACAGGAGCTCTATCAAGACCTGGCGTAGAAGCCATTTGTATTATAACCCAGTACAGAGTCTGGTGGTGGTGTGCATGTGTCTAGAGATCTTAAGCAAGATTGAATCCAAAACCAATAGACTACATTGTTTGGTAAAGGACAACTCAAGACAGGATAGCACACAGGGTATGCCGTGGTTGTCTGGGTCTACTTTTATTCAGTTATCCAGTAAGAAAAAAACAAAATGTGCTGTTTGGTTGGGAAAGGAGGAAGTTCAAACTTGCAAACAAGGCTGGTACTGAGAACACGGTGTAATCATTAAAAAGATTAGCACCATCACGGACAAGCTCTGTGCTGGGACAATAGAGAAGTAACCCTGAGGAAGAACCCATCTGTTGCTACCCTCTGAAAACGCAAATTCATTTGAAAGGAGAGAGCCTAAACCTAGAGTGCTAGTGCAAAATAATAAAATAAAATCAACAACAACAACAACAAAAAAACCCAACAAAACAAACCCCTTAGGGAAGTGTTTCTACAGGGTCAATCTGGAAAGCACACGGTGGCCGATGCTACTGTGGTCCAAGGGGCCAGGTTATATCTTGAGCTGGCCACAGAACTTGGTGCCATTATCAATGCACTAGTAGTTTTGGGAGTATAAAAAAATTCAAGAGTGAGTGGGTTGTTATGGAGGTTTGTGCCAAGGTTCCAAAAGGCTATTGGCCAAGCAGTGTGAAGAAGGGTGGGATTCCTCAAAGGGAGGTCCTGAGATGCTACTGTATGACCCTGTGAAGATGAAGCTTAACTTGCAAAGGAGGCCACAGGATGCTGGAGATGCTAGGACCTTTGAATGTCCACCAAGGAAAGTTTCAGGGATGAAATGGACCAACCCAAGAGAAAGGCTACGTGTGTTATAGGTAGGGGCTATCCAGCCCTTTGGAGCCCAGATGATCCCATCATGAGTCCAAGATGTCTGATATGGAGCTGCAGGAGTTGTTGCTTGCCCTGTTGGATTTCAGTCTTGTTTTGGTCTGATTTTTCCCTGCTTTGACTCAGATGCTCCCTGTTGGAGCAGGAATGTGAAAATATGGAAATTAAAATTTTTGGGGTGTGTGTGTGTGTGTGTGTGTGTGTGTGCGTGCTAGGGTTACTATTGCTATAATAAAACATCATGACAAAAAAACCTTGAGAGAAAAGGATTTACTTGGCTAGTATATCCCGAAGGCAGGAATTCAACTGGGTAGGAACCTAGAGGCAGGAGGCCATGGAGGAGTGCTGCTTACTGACTTGGTCCTCATGTCTTGCTTAGCCTGCTTTTTAAATAGAGCCCAAGACCACCATCCCAGGGATGGTACCGCCTACAATGGTCTGGGTCCTCCCCCATCAATTGGCAAATGCTCTGCAGGCTTACCTCCAGTCAGATCTTGTGGAGACATTTTCTTAATTGAGGCTCCTTCTTCTCTGATATAGTGTGTGCCAAGCTGACATAAAGCTAGCCAGCAAAGCATGGGTACCTGCTTGTGTGTTCTTGCATGTGTGTGTGGAGGCTGGAGGTTGATGTCAAGTGTCTTCTCAGTCACTCTTCATCTTATTTTTTTAAGAAAACTCTCTCACTGAGCCTGGCATCACTGACTCAGGAGGCTCTCTCAAAGGGGGTTCCCGGGACCCTCCTGTTCCGATTTCCTCATCACTTGAATTATGGGTACATGCTACAGTGTCCAGCTTTTTCCATGGATGTCACAGATCTAAAATCACATCTTTGTGCTTGCCTGGCAACTACTTTAACAACTGAGCCATCTCCTTAACCCCAATAATTTACTTTTTGATGCTATGGGGATCACAGTTAAGAGACTGCCTGAGTCTCAGAAAAGACTCTTACACTTATACTTCAAAATTTTGCATTGTGTTGTGTGTGTGTGTGTGTGTGTATGTGTGTGTGTTGTGTATGTACGTATGTATGCATGTATGCACTATATATGTATGTAGCCTTAGCATGTGAATATGCACAGCAAACATGTGGAGGTCAGTGAACAACTTGAAAGGCCCAGTTTTCACCTTCTATGTTGTTCTCAGATGTTGAACTCAGGTCAATACAGTTGGCAGGATGTGCCCTTACTCACACACTGAGCCATCTCACCAGTCCTTACCTAACTTTTTAATTTATTTATTTCTTTTTTATTCTTCTATCATACCTTACATCCTGACCACAGTTTCCCCTCCCTCAACTCCTCCTTACCCCATCCCCACATTTGTTCTCCACCAGATTCACTTCTCTTCTATTTTCCTTAAAAAAAATAACAGGCCTCCCAGAGATTTCAGCAGAACACGGCACACTAGTTACAATAGGACTAGGCACAAAAACCCTCACATCAAGGCTAGTTGAGGGAACCCAGTAGGAGGAAAAAGGGTCCCAAGCGCAGGCAAAAGAGTCAGAGACACCCCCCACTCCCACTGTTGGGAGTACCACATGAACATCAAACTACACAACCATAGCACTTATGCAGAGGGCCTAGAGCAGACCGCTCTGTGAGCCCTTTTGAGGCCTGCTTAGTTGATTCTGTGGGCTGTGTTCTCCTGGTGTCCTCCAACCCTCTGGTTCCTACAATCCTTCTTCCCCATCTTCTGTGGGGTTCCTCTGGCTCCATCTAGTATTTGGCTATGGGTCTCTGCATCGGCTCCCTTAGTTGCCAAGTAACACATATCTAATGACAATTGGGCTAGACACTGATCTTGGCTCCCTCTTGGGCCTCAAGATGGACCAGTCATTGGTTGGCCACTCCATTGGTTGCTCCACCATTGTCCCAGCACATCTTGCAAGTAGAACAGATAGTAGGTAGAAAGAAGGCTTTGTGGCTGGTTTGATGCCCCAGTTTCACTACTGGAAGCCTTGCCTGGTTATAGAAGGTGGCCGGTACAGGATCCATATCCCTCACTACTAGGAGTCTTTCCTAGGGTCACTTTAATCAATTTCAGGGAGTTTCCACTGCATTAGGTTTCCACATTGTCCCCCAAAGGACCCACCCCAATTCCAGTCATCTCTCCCAGCATTCCCTCCTTCCACTCCTCCCGCCTCCAGCCCTCCTGTTTCCATCCCCATTATCCCCAGCCCACCACAAAATCTGTTATATTTCCCCTTCCCAGGGAGATCCACTCATCCCTCCTTGAGTCCTCCTTGTTACTTAGTCTTTCTGGGTCTGTGGATTGTAACATGATTATCCTTTACTTAACAGCTAATGTCCACTTATAAGTGAGTACATACCAAGTTTGTCTTTCTGGATTTGGGTTACCTCATTCAGGGTGATTTGTTTTCTAGTTCTATCCATTTCCTGCAAATTTCATGACACCATTGTTTTTAGCAGCTGAGTAATACTTCATTGTGTAAATGTATCACATTTTCTTTACCCATTCTTTGGTTGAGGGACAGCTAGATTGTTTCCAGTTTCTGGATGATATAAATAATGGTGCTATGAACATAGTTGAGCAAGTGTCCTTGTGGTAGGATGGAGCATCCTTTGGATATATGCCCAAGAGTGGTATAGCTGCGTCTTGAGGTAGATTGAGTCCCAATTTTCTGAGGAACCAAGGATATCCACTCTCTCCATATCTAGCCAATATAATAATCAAAGTCCTAGCTGGGGCCATAAGACTGAAGGAGGTCAAGGGGCTGCAAATTAGAAAGGAAGAATTCAAAGTATCATTATTTGCAGATGATATGATAGTATACATAAGCAATCCCAAAAATTCTACCAGGGAGCTTCTACAGCTGATAAATACCTTTAGTGAAGTGACTGGATGCAAGATTAACTAAAAAAAATAAGTAGCCTTCCTATACACAGGGGAACAACACCCTTCATAATAACCACAAATAATGTAAAATATTTTGTGTAACTCTAACCAAGACCAATATGTCAAGAACCTCTATTCTCTGAAGAAAGAACCTGGAGAAGATATCAGAAGATGAAAGGTGCCCATGCTCATGGATCAGTAGGATTAACAGTAAAATGGCCATCTTACCAAAAGCGATCTACAGATTCAACACATTCCCCATCAGAATTCCAACACAATTCTTTACAGACCCTGAAAGGAAAATACTCAACTCCAATAGAAAAAATAAAAAAACCAAGATAGCTGGAACCCTGTATAATATCCACTGCCCTGCACAAAACTCAAGTCCAAGTGGATCAAAGACAACATACAACCAGTTACACTGAACCTGAGAGAAGAGAAAGTAGAAAATAGTCCTGAATGCATTGGCACAGGAGACAACTTCCTGAGCAGAACACCAATAACACAGACACTAAGAACAACAATTGATAAATGGAACCTCATGAAGCCGAAAAGCTTCTGTAAGGCAAAGGACACCATCAATCTGACAAAATGGCAGCATACAGAATGGGAAAAGATTTTCAACAACTCCACATCTGACAGAGGGATAATATCCAAAATATATTAATTCAAGAAACTAGATATCAACAACCAAATAATCCAATTAAAAATGGGATACAGATCTGAGCACAGAATTCTCAACAAAGGAATCTTAAATGGCTGAGAAACACTTAAAGGAATGTTCAATATCCTTAGCTGTAACAGGGCCCAATACCTTAGCATAAGTGACTTAATGATGGAAGTACCATTCAGGCTGTTAAACTCACCATGTAGACAGCACCACCTGCCAAAACTAAAACCAAGGCCTAATCCATTGAAGTCCACATAGTTCTGGGAAAGTCTAGAAATGGACTAACCTTGCTTTTTAGCTTCTGAAGTTCTACTTCTGGCTAACTTATCTTAACTGAAGTATGTCAACCCAGAACATGGTTTTTGTGCTTAAAAATCCCACCCTGAGAAAGGCTTAGGGCTATACTGGGATCCCCAAACTCCCAATAGAGTTGCCAGCTGGCTAATAAGGACTTTCCATTGACTTAAATACATGTCCAAGCATTATTCTCTGGTGAATACCCCACAACATTGTCATCAGGGAAATGCAAATCAAAACTGCTTTGAGATCCCATCTTACATGTGTCAGAATGGCTAAGATCAACAACACAATTGACAACTCATGCTGGAGAGGATGTGGAACAAGGGACACACTCCTCCATCGCTGGTGGGGGGGGCAAACTTGTACAGCCACTATGGAAATTAAATCAATTTATTTAGTATGAATGTGTATGCATTACATACACACAAGTATGCTTGTGTGTGTGTTTGCATGTGTGAATGTGGACGTCAGAGAAAGATGTCAGTGTTGTTCTTTGTCTTGTTGCCTTGGGGCAGTGTCTGACTTAGCTGGAACCTCAATGTTAGAGTAGGTGGTTAACAAGCTCCCAGAGCCTGAACCTCCAATGCTGGAGTTACAGATAAGCATAGCCATGCTTGACTTTTTACGTGGGATCTAGGGATTTTAACTCGAGCCTTCATGCTTGCACAGCAACTGCTTGTACCTACATAGCCATCTCCCCAGCTTTTAGTTAAGTGTTGAAACTGTTAAAGACCATAGGACCTTTCAAGTTGGACTGATTGTATTTTCTATTATGAGATGGGCTATGAACCTATGGGGACAATGGGTAGAAGTTATGGCTAGAAATTATATGTTTGGGTTTCAAGTTGACAGAGGGTAGACTGTGATGGCTAATATTGATGGCCAACGTGACAAGATTGGGAATCATCTAAGACATAGACT
Organism: Mesocricetus auratus; assembly: GCF_017639785.1. Classification (NCBI taxonomy): domain Eukaryota; kingdom Metazoa; phylum Chordata; class Mammalia; order Rodentia; family Cricetidae; genus Mesocricetus; species Mesocricetus auratus. Next base: position 13,378,919 of record NW_024429191.1, on the reverse strand, counting down.
TCTGGACATATCTGTGATAGAGTTTCTAGAGTGGGTGAATTGAAATCCAAAGATCCACCATAAATGTTCATGACATCATTCCATGGTCTGGAGTCCTGTACTAACTATAAGGGAGGAAGCTTCCTGACAGTGGATGCAGTGCGACCAAGCTCCTGTACCATTACTTCCTTGCCGTGGTGGACTCTGCTCTCGTACTGGAGTAAGAGTCCACCCTTCCTCCCTTGGGTTCTTTGCCAGGCATTTGCTACCCCAATAAGAAAAGTGATTAATAATTCGGTGACAGTTGCAAGTTGGTAAAGGAATCACAGCATTCTTCAATGAAACTCCACTTACAAGGGGTGATTTGTCTGAAGGAACTGGCTTGTGTGGCTCAAAATGGGTAGGGAGGGCTGGAGTTGGAGACCCAGGAGAGAGCCGGTGCTGAGGCTTAAGGTGAGGGCTACCTGCTGCTGAATTCACACCTGCTCTGAGGTCAGGCTTTTTGTGCTATTCTGGTCTTCTCTGATTGGGTGAGGTCCACTCCTTTAAGGAGGAAGCTGTCTTTGCTCATATCCACTAATATAAATGCTAATCTCATCTGCAAACATCCTGGAGGATGTCTGACCATCTATTTGGGGGCCAATGGACCCTCCAATTTGATACCTAAATTAACCATCACACCTGCCCTACTGAGGATAGAGAACTTGATGAGAACTCAACTTGGATGACCAGAGATGCCCTTGGCAGAGAGCCAGGATTTAAAAATCCCTCCCTATCATCACTGCCCTGGGAAGTTGCCAGATGTGTAAACAGAGGCTTAATGGGGGCAAGAGAGTCACCAAACATCCCAGACATCCTGAGGACACTTGGGAATGGGTGTGCAGGCCTGTTCATTCTGTTGTGCCCAAGTCTAGTGTCCACAGTGATGGCAGCTCCTACTCTTACTTTCTCCTTGGGAAGGTTTGCTGGATCACATTAAAGAAAGGAAGTAAAGACGGTGGACCTTTTGGGACAGAAGGTGCCTTCTGTTTCATTTAACCTAGGCTTGGAAGCAACAAACTGCAGGAACAACTATCTTGTATTAAGGGATGGTATTGACTGAGCTCAGATCCTTGCCAGCCTGTGTTCTGGACACTTCGGAGGGAGTGATGGATGGGGCAGACTGGACCTTTCCTCTTAAGGCCCAGAGTCCAGTTCAAGCTGCCTCCTGACCCCAGTGGAGTTGCTACTTGGTTCTGATGGTGTGGCGCCCAGGCTGACTTGACCTAATGTCTTAGGCTCTTGGTCAGGAAGGGCAGGGTGGCGGAAACAGGAGCTGAGGGTTAACTAGCCGGAACATGAGGGAACGGTGACAGGAGTTTGTTGTGTGAAAGAAGCTAGGCTGAGAGTGGGCGGTGTGTTTAGAAGTGACACGGGTTTAGGGCAGGAAAGAGACAAGCCGAGTCTCCACAGCGACCTGTTTGTTAGAGTGTTAGAGCTGCCTGATTTAGCAGAAAATCACACATGCTCTCCCTGGCATGGGCCTGTGGAAGGTATTTCCTCCCAAGGCCCGGGTCAAGTTTCATTCATAGGTACTGTCTAAAATTAGACCCTCGCCTTTCATTCTAGTCCAAGTTCCCTGCCTAGCGTAATATTTGGGAGAAACAGGCAACTCCATTAAAAGTGTGCCTTCCTCCCTCGGCCCCTGGCCCGTGGACTGCGCCCTGTCCCTGCTGGCGGCCGCCACGGCTCATAAACCCGGGTCTAAATTCAAAGCATCCGCTCTGACTGGTGACCCCGGGCTTCCAGGCAAACCTGGGCAGCCTCCTGTAGCTCACACCACAGGCTCAGCCAGGTCATGGCAAGAGGCCCAGTTCATGCCTGTGGCCTTTGTGAGGGGAGCGTGAGGGCAGCTCCCCAGCGGCAAGAGGGGCCTGGCACCTGTGGGCCAAGCCCAGATACATGTTTGGGTCAGTCCTAGTGTCTTCCCCTCCAGTCTCAGGGAGCCTGCCCACCAGGCCGGCCTGGTTTGCCATTGGTTGTTACTCTGCAAATCAACACAGAGTATTCAAGGAGAGGGTGATCTGCCGCATGTTTGGGCCGATGCTCTCGTTTATTATTTCTTCAGCTTAGGTGTCTGGAGTTGTTTTGGTCATGAGTTACGAAACGAGGACGCTGTCTTCATCTCGTGCCCCAGCTTCTCCTGTCAGCGGCACCGGTTCTCCTCTGGTGGTGCTCCTGTTTTGGTGGCCATGGTGGGATGTGGTCCGATTCTGGTGGTCTCAGGTGAGCTGTTGGCGTGGAGAACGGGCTCTTCTTCCTGGGGTCCAGTTCAGAAGTCTTTAAGAACCGCCCCAGGTGACTTCGCTTTATAGGAGCCTGCCTCTGAGGGCATACCCTTTAGAGGCTCCTGTTGAACACTAGGTCTCCTGTGGTGGTGCTGTTTGGGGAGGTTACAGCACCTTTAGGATTGATAGAGGAGGTACGTCACTGGAGAAAAACTCTGAGGATTACAGTTGTGAGGATGTATAGTTTTTGAGGATTTATGATGCCACTTGCTGCTCCCTCTCTATTTCTTATTTGTGGAAAGGAAATGCAATCAGCTGGTTTCCCTGTTGTTATGCCGTTCCCACCAGGATGGAGTCTGTGCCTCTGGAACTGTGAGCCACAATAAACCCTTTCTCACTTAAGTTGCCTGTGCTGGGGTATTTTATCACAGCAGCAGAAAACTTACATGCAGCACCTGAGCTCTGCTGCAACCCAGTGTCCAGGCATGAAGGGGAAAGAGCTTAACAGCATGCACTATTGCTCAACAAGCAGCCTCTAGAGGCACAGAGAAAGCCCTTGACTCAGGCTTGGCGGTGAGGAGGTGACTTCTGGAGGAGGTGACTTCCACGGTCACTGGTAGGTTTTATTTGGGGCCTAGGGACAAGAAGCAGAGGTTTGTCAAAGACAGACACATGCAAAAACCTCAAAACAAGAGGCTGGAGAGATGGCTCAGAGGTTAAGGGCACTGGTTAGTCTTCCAGAGGTCCTGAGTTCAATTCCCAGCAGCTACATGGTGGCTCACAACCATCTGTAATGAGATCTCATAGCCTCTTCTGGCATGCATGCCAACACTGTATGCATAATAAATAAATCTTAAAAAAATAAAAAGATGTGTTACATTAAAAAAAAAGACCTGGGCCTGTTAGGTAGAAGCCTGTCACTGGCCACCGAGGTTGCACTGACTGTGGCCAGGCCGTGTCTCTCTGAGCCTCAGTTTCCACATGTGTAGCTGGGAATCCCAGATATTGGGGTTCAAGCTGAAGATCAGAAAAGCAAAGCAGTCAGCCAGTAGCTCTTACCTCTACCAAGGCTGAAATGGAGATCCTTCTTCCTTGTGACTGGAAACTGAGTCTCACATGAGACCCTTTGCTTCTTCCTTATATTCCTCTCTAGTGCTGGGATTAAAGGTGTGAGCTCTGTTACTCTTTTAGACTAATTCACTCTCGTGTAGCCCAGGGTGGCCTTGAACTCAGAGAGATCCATTTGCCTCTGTCTCCTGAGTCCTGGGATTAAAGATGTGTACCAACACTGCCCAGCTTTTATGTCTAACTAGTGTGTCTGGGATCTTCAATGGCTTTATTAGATCATAAACAATAGATCACCACACTCTCCTGTATTCAGAACTCAGTTGGTGTCAGCAGAATCAATGGACACAGGCCCTCAGAGTGCAGAAATGAAGCCTTGGCAGTCTCCTGTGGTAAGGCGGGTTTGTCCAGGCAAGCTCTGACCCAGACCAGTGTCCAGGTATCCCTACGGAGCTCTCTCACAGTCACCTGAAAAAACCACAGCCATCCCCATTTTCCACCACTCCTCCAGATAGGCTTGGAAACTGGACAGGGAATGTGCCTAGATCTGTGACCCATGCTGTTTCCCCAGTTGCTCTGGGACTTCTAGTTTTCACCCTCTTTTGCATCTTCCTCCTCCTGGGAATAATGCTCCTACAGAGCTGAGTAAGTGTGATGTGAGCGAGAGTTGTGGAATATTTGTACAGTGTGTGCAGGTGTATTGCTGTGATTGGTACAACAGAAAGCTGAACAGCCCATAGCTAGGCAGGAGGTATAGGCGGGACTTGTGGAGACAGAGAGGACTCTGGGAAGAAGAAAGGTGGAGTTGCCAGCCAGACAGAGAGGAGGCAGGAGGTGCAAGATGGAGGAGAGGTAACACCCTCTGAATGTGGGTGACAGTTATGTAGTCTGATCTGGTGGGGGGGAGGGCTGGCAGTGGCACCAGGACCTACCCCCAGGTGCATGAACTGGCTTTTTGGAGCCCACTCCCTATGGTGGGATACCTTGCTCAGTCTTGATTCAGAAGGGAGGGGCTTGGTCCTACCTCAGCTTGGTGTGTCAGACTTATAGGGGGTGGGAAAGGGAGATGAGGGGGGGAGAAGGAGAGGGAGGGGGACTGGGGTTGGTATGTAAAATGAAAAATAAAATTTTTGAAATAAAAAAACAATTACAGACTCCTTTAATATGTCTTTGCTGTAGAAACATTCTCTCTCTCAATTACAACAGGTAGTTTTGCTGGATAATTAGTAGTCTGGCTTGGCAACTTTTGTCTCTCAGAACTTGAGGCCCGTCATTCCAAGGCCTCCTGGCTTTTAAACTTTCTGTTGAGAAATCTGCTGCTATTCTAATGGGTCCGCCTTTCTACGCAACTCCCTTTTCTCTTCAAGCTTCCAGCATACTTTCTCTGTTGTCTGGATTCAGTGTTTTAACTGCACTTTGATAGGGGAGGTTCTTTTTTTGTTTGTTTTTTTGAGACAGGGTCCGAAATCCAGAGTGTGTCCTGGATCTCCCTCTGTAGACCAGGCTGGTCTCGAAATCACAGAGATCCGACTGCCTCTGCCTCCCGAGTGCTGGGATTAAAGGCGTGCACCATCAACGCCTGGCTCGGGAGGTTTTTTTCTAGTTTCATCTGCTTCATATTTCAAATGTTTCCTATACCTGTATGGTCATCTCTTCCATAGATTTGGGACATTTTATTGAAATTGTTTTCTAAGCATTAAGTGTGAAATTCCTCCTTCTATGCTCATGATATACCAATTGTCTTACAAATAAAATCACTTTATTGTAATGAATTCACAAATAAAAACATTACTCAGCTGGATTAAAGGAACCACTCACCCAATCCCAAACTTTGTACACCTCAATGAATGGTTGGAATACCATATAGTTAGAATACAGTCAGAATACCACACAGTTAGAATACCATACAGTTAGACTACAGTTAGAATACCACACAGAATACCATACAGTTAGAATACCATACAGTTAGTTAGAATACCACATAGTCAGAATATAGTTAGAATACAATGCAGTTAGGATACCATACAGTTAAAATACCACACAGTTAGAATACCACACAGAATATAATTAGAATACCATGCAGTTAGAATATCACACAGTTAGAATATCACACAGTTACTATACCACACAGAATACCATACAGTTAGAATATAGTTAGAATACTATACAGTTAGAATACCATATAGTTAGAATACCATACAGTTAAAGTATAGTTAGAATGGCCATTCTTCTTTTAGAGGTTTATACATTCTCTACCCATTATATTTTTATGCAGTTACCCATCACAAAATAGATAAATAATACTGTTAAAATAGAAAAACAATTAGCTTTATATTCTCTTTAATGATTCATACATCCTTTTGTCTGAATTTCATTTTTATCACCTAATATTACCCTTTCTTGACCTCCTTTCTGAATGCTATACCATACCCACCCTTACAACTGTACACACACACACACACACACACACACACACACACACACACACACACACACACGCTGTAGGCTAGGAACTGAATATGGGGAAGTACATGCATTCTTTTCTTTCTAAGTTTGGTTAACCTTGCTTAATATTATACATTCTAAGTTCATTCTTTTTCCTGAAAATGTTGTGATTGCATTTTCCTTTAGAGCTGAATAATATTTCATTTTAGATACGTACCACATTGTTATTACCATTCATCTGTTCACGGACATTTCCTTGCTATCATAAATAAAAAGCATCAATAAACATGGTTTTGCAAATATCTTTATAGTGGGTTATAGAGCTCTCTGGGTATAGGCCCTGGAGTGCACTAGCTGGGTCATATAGTAGTAATTTTTTTTGAAGAACCTCCAAACTGGTTTCCTCAATGGCTGTGTTAATCTGCATACCCACTGACAGTGAGTAAGAGTTCCTGTGTTCCCGCATCCTCTCTGATGATGTCTGTCATTAAATGTCTTGTTGACAGCCCCTCTTGATTGCATTTCCTTGATGACTAAGGATGTCGACCACCTTTAAAAATAGTTTCTGCCCGTTTTGAACTGTCTATTCAGATTCATTAGCCCATTAGACAGCAAACTGATCAAGCCAAGGAGCACAGGCCAGTAGGTCACATTCCTCTATGGCCTCTGCCTTAGCTCCTGCCTCAGGCTCCTGCCCTGGCTTCCCTCAGTCATGGACTATGAGCCGTAAGCTGCCAGATGAAATAAATCATTTCCCATGGTATTTATTCTGCAGTTCTTTGTAAATTCTGGATCAGCTCCTTGTCTAGAGTGTGGTTGCTAAAGATTTTTCTTCCTTACTGTGAACTTTGATGACGGTTTCCTTGTTGTGCCAAAACTTTTAATTTCTTGTTCATTTGTATTTTCTTCATCCTTGACAGCTGTGGACGGGGTGCTATTCCTGCCTTCCCTCCTTCCTTCCTCCCTTCCTTCCTTCCTTTCTTTTCTTCTTCTTTTTTCAATAAATGTCTTACTGTGTAGCCCTATCCTTTTCTTCTTTTTCTTTTTCAATACAGGGTTTCTCTGTGTAGCACTAGCTGTCCTGGAACTCGCTCTGTAGACTAGGCTGGCCCCAAACTCACAGAGATCTACCTGCCTCTGCCTCTGCCTCCCAAGTGCTGGGATTAAAGTCATGTGCCAACACCACCTGGCTGGTTCTTTTTCTAATTGACATCTATATCTATATCTATATCTACATATCATTTATATATCAGTGTGTCAGTCTCTGCTGTCTGGTAGAGACCCTTCTATTTACTTATCTACCAACATGTGTTACTTTGATTTCTGTTGATAGGATAAAACCATAACCAAAAATGACTTGAGAAAGAAGGGCTTTATTTCAAGGCAGGAACCTGGAGGCAGGAACTGAAGCAAAGGCCATGGAGGGGTGCTGCTCACTGGGTTGCTCATACGGATTGCTCAGTTTGTTTTCTAATACAACTCAGTACGACATTCTCAGGGGTGGCACCACCCACAGTGGGTTGGGCCCTTCCACATCAATCATTAGTCAATACAATAAACTACAGACACACTTATGGGCAAATGCGATGGAGGTGACTCCTCAACTGAGGCTCCCTCTTTCCAGGTGACTCTGGTTAGTGTTAAGTTGATGAAAACTGACCAGCACCCTGCATTCCTACCAGGAATTCATTCTCATAGACGGTTCTGCTCTCTTTATGGGGAAAATGTATGCAGGGGTCGGGAAGCTGTTATCTCCGAGTCAATCAGGCTAGTTGTAGGATGATTATTGATGATTATTAGTAATCACAGTCTTAGTGTGGGAGATGACAGTGGCTGGGAACAGTGACTGTCAGTATGTGACCCACATCAGGGTGGAGCCTGCTGCCTGGGTCCAGCCAATAGCCGCTGTGTAGGAGGTAGGCTTTCTCCAGTTCCATCTTTTCGTGCTTCAAAAGACGCCAGATGACATTTTATCTTCTGAAAAATCTGCACTCTTTCATTTTAAAATGTGGCGTGGAGAAACAAGGATGAAACACAATGTAGGTGTTTTAACATGGCTGCCAGACCTGGGCCCTAGAATGGCAGCCTAGGACTTCTGCTTAATCAGTAAGAGCAGGTATGTATGTGTGTGTGTGGTATCTGTGTGCATTGTATGTGTGTGCTGTCTGTTTTGTGTTGAATGTGTTGTGCTGTGTATGCATGTGTATGGGAACTTAGTGAAGTTCTTTTCTCTAATTATGAGTGCAACATGCTCTTTCACACCATGGATACAGTACTCACCAATATCACCCCGTTACATTTCCCTATTTCCTTATTATCGGGCCATTAGGTCATTTCAGGGTTTCTCCATAAGCGTGCTGGGGTAACCCCCTTGAGATGGTGCTTCGTCATGAAACTGAATAAGGAAGCTTTGTTTCTGGTGTTGGCTTCTCTAAACCAGCCTCTCTCAGGATAAAGAATCTTCTTCGTTTTCTTTGAACACCCACTGCCTAGCACTCCCCGCAGAATGAGGATGTGGAATGAGCGAATGGGGTGGGAGAGGAAGGAAATCAGCCTTGTGACGCCATCATAGGGAACTGGGGAGGCGGGGCCACCTCCCCAGGGAAAGCAGCTTTTACTGGGATGATGCCAAACCACTGTCTGCTGAACTGCTGTGACACCACTGACTCAGTCCTGCTTTCTGGGATCTACTTGACCCAATCACATGGGTTTTCTGTTATAGAACACGAGCAGCCATTCCAGTCTCCCTGGAACGACCACTATGGGGCCACAACTTGAAGCTTAGCCTTCTATTTCTTTAACACACTTGAAGAAGATTTCCTTTACTTTTATTATTTTATGTGTAAGAGTGTTTTGCCTGCTTGTATGTGTTTCCACTACATGTATGCCTGGTGCCTATGGAGGTCAGAAGAGGGTGTCAGATTCCCTGGAACTGGAGTTGTAGCTGCTTGAGGGCTGCCATGTGGGTGCAGGGAACTGAACCCGGGTCACTCTGCACCAAGTACTCTTAACAAGAGCACCCCTTTTATTTTTTAATGGGAATTAATACGCATTTAAATCTTCAAATTATGAGGATGGTTTACTATTTAGTTTTTTTCTTTTTTCTTTTTGTCAACTTGACACAAACTGAAGCCATCTAGGAAGATGGAACCACAATTAGAACTTGCCTGAAGGCAAGTCTGTGGGGGCATTTTTTTGATTAATGATTGATGAGGGAGGACCCAGTTCATCATGGTCACCTGGGTAGGTGGTCCTGGGTGGTACAAGAAAGCAGACTAAGCAAGCCATGGGGAACCAGCCAGTGAGCAGCATCCTCCATGGGAAGAAGCCAGTGAGCAGCATCCTCCATGGGAAGAAGCCAGTGAGCAGCATCCTCCATGGGAAGAAGCCAGTGAGCAGCATCCTCCATGGGAAGAAGCCAGTGAGCAGCATCCTCCATGGGCTTCAGTTCCTGACTCCAGGTCCCCGCTTTCAGTTCCTTCCCTGACTTCACTCAGTGATGGAGTGTGATAGAGAAGTAAACCACTTAGACTCTTTCCTCCCCAAACTGCTTGTGGCTGTGCTGTTTATCACAACAACAGAAACCTAAATCATAGAGCAGCAGTTCTCAACCTTCCTAATGCCTTGGCCCTTTTCTGCAGTCCCTCATGTTGTGGTGACCCCCAATCATAGAATTATTTTCGTTGCTACTTCATAGCTATAATTTTGATACTGTTAAGAATCATAATGTAAATATTTTTGGATAAAGGGTTTTGTCAAAGGGGTCATGACCCACAGGTTGAGACATTCTGTAATAGAAGGTACATTCATCACATTTCTTTTACTACAGTGAAATACCTGAGTCTGAGCTACTTTTAAAGAGTAGACGGTTCACTGGGTCTGGAGGCTGGAAGTCCAAGAGTATAGCGCTGGCATCTGGCCTTCTCCATGTATTATCTATGGTGCCATAGGAGACACATCCAACTACAGGAGACAACAGGCAGTCTCAGACCCCCCACTTGCACTCCTCCAGGTTTATAAGACCAGAAATAACAGCCCCTGTCCTTGTGGGGCTGAGAGGTCCCACCCCAGGCTCCTTGTTTTCCTAACAGAAGGGGGCAGTCCCAGCTAGATGAAGGGGGTGTTCCCATCCCAGCCACTCAGGATGTGTAGTTTCCTTGGCTCATGGAATGATGGTCTCTTTGGGCCTTTTGTTCTCCTGTTTGAATGTCAAGGCCCAAGGGCAGGGACCTAATTGGCAGCTAGCTGTCGCCTACATCTTCCCCACCCAGGAGGATAGAGGAAGGCCATTTCTTTCTCACAGAGGGAAGAGGGAAATACCAGCGCAGGAGTGTGGGAGTGAGTGTTCTCCTTCCCACTAACTCGTTGATGGGTGTGAGGTCGTTCTTTGGAGTGCTGAAGAATGTTCTGGAATTACAAAGAAGAGAAGCTTGCTCAACCTTGTAAATACAGTTTAAAAAAAACAACACTGAATCATGTACTGTGAAAGAGCAAATCATATGGTATATGAGTTTTATTTAATTTATTTATGTATCTTAAGTATCTGAGTTTACCCTTGTCTGTCTCAAGCCCTGTGTTGATCTGGAATCTGGGATGGGCTGGAGTAGAGAACCCTGGGATCCTCCAGCGAGTCACCGCAAGGCAGATTGAGGGTCTAGAGAAGGGTAGTGCTCCCTGTGCAGATGATGACCCACTTGGGCAGCAGTAACCACAGGGAAAACATTCTTTCCTGACCCTAGAAGGAAAAAGGTGCGGGCTTCTCTGGTGAAGAGTCAAGATACCTGGAGTTGTGTTCCAGAAGCTGAACAAGACCACTGAAGTGGTTTCAAATGAATGGACACAATTTTATAATTGGGGTTTTGCTAGAATGATATTTGCTTTATTTTTTAAGTGTTATCAGATTTCTTTTGGTTTTTGTTTTTTCTTTTGTTATTACTTTAAATCAAGATCCTGGGAATAAGATCTCAGAGGGGAGTCCTTCTCCCTGAACCACCTGCAGAGGAAGAAGTGGGTGAAAGGTCTCTCCATCATTTTTGCAGGGAGGGACTTTTCATGGCCTCTAAGAGCAGAGATGTCCATGGACAGAGGTGTGTCTTCTGAGTAAAAGCTTGGGATGTGTCTGTGTTTCAGAAGCCCAACTCAACGGGGTTTGAGTGTAAAAGGAATTTGTTGGTTTGTTAAGGGGAAGCAGTCAAGGCTTCAGGTATGATTTGAACTAGGGCATCAGTTTCTTTTTCTACATTTCTTGGCTCTGCTATGAGTGATCTGTTTCTACCTTCAGGGTGAACCTTCTCTATGACAATGGCACTGGGCCAGTACCAACCTAGCTTCCTTCTTAGTAGGCCCACAGAGCACTGATCTTAGTAGGGCCACAGTGAGCATTGATCTTCAGTACTTGAAGCATAGAGATACAGTCAAACCATCTTGACATACTGCTTTGGGATTCTGGAAATCTGAAGATTCGTGCTCTGATTTCTGGCAGTGTGTCCTCAGGCAAGCCATTTGACTCATGGGGTCCCAGATGCCCCATGAGGATGCAGTGTGTGTATGAGTGTGCACATGCCAGAAGTTGATGTCAGTATGTCTTCCTCTATCATTGTCTACCTAAGTATTTTATACAAGGTCTCTCATTGAACCAGTATTTCAGCTAGATTGGCTGGCCAGTGAGTCATGGGGATCTGCCTGTCTCTGCCCACCCAACCACACACACATACACACACACACACACACACACACACATTTGCACATGTACTCTCACACAATCAAATACATGAGATGCTCTCTCACCTCTTTGAATAAGAGTAGCTGTATCTATAGAATAAGTTCCTGGAAGTGTAGCTTCTTACCAACTTGTCATTTCAAGGCACTATCCTGCTTTATGTCCTCATTAGCTTGTAAATTAATATAAGCAAACACATGTTTTTTCAGTAGGACAGATAACCTATGTCTTGTGGTTTAGTTTGTGCTTTATTATGAGTCCTGTGGAATGTGTTTTATTGTTAAAGATCTTAATTGATCTTTTCTTTTAGATTGTCAGTCTTAACAACTTTATAAGAATACATTATATATAACCTATATATATATATATATCCAAAGGCTACATTAAATATATAACAATTATATATTTTAAGCTATACAATATAAATATAAAATATTTTATTTAGAGATATGTTATGAAATATAACACATACAGAAATGAGTCACTCATTCTTTTTTATTCCTAGATATAAATATTCAAATCCGTCTCTGAAGTGACACAAAGCTGTCAGTAGAAATGCTACTTGGACTTGCATGAAGTCTATGGGCTAATTTTAAGAGAAATGTCTTGTTTATGATATCAAGATTCTTAAGAAAATGGTCTTTGTCAAGACTAAATCAGGGCATTATAAATATGATAGAAACAACAGATCCATATACAACAGTAACACTGAAGAAGAGATAGATTATCTCCACACAAGGAAGAATGGGGAACTAGATGGGTTTGATGCCAAGTCTCAGCAAACCTTTAAGGAAGCACTAACAGCAATACTCCTCAAACTGTTCTACAAGGTAGAAAGAGAGGGCCCGTTCCCAAGCTCACTCTGTGAGGTCAATGCTCTCAGTGACATACTTGCAAGCTGTCTTTAAGAATACATTAAGGGGGTACACCATGATCAAGTGGGTTTCATCACAGGGATGTTGGTTCAACAAATATATCATCAGTATAAGTGACATAGTGTTGAAGTAGTGTAAGACAGAAACTACCTGGTCATCTCAATAGATACAGAAGACAATAGATACCTTTAAGTATACCTTTATATAAAGTCCAGAAGGAATTAGGAATACAAGGAAAAGACCCCACCACAATTAAGGCTACAAATGTGAACCCTGAGGTCAACAATGTACTCAATAGAGGAAATAATGAAAGTATCTCACCTAATGCCAGGCTTGAGACAAAGTGCCCACCCTCAATGCTCTTGTTCAATATAAGGCTTAAATTCTTAGCTACATCGACAGAGAAAGAGAAAGAAACAAGAAGAAACAAATAAATGGCATACGAAAGGAAAATGTCCAAGTATCTCTATTTGCAGGTGACATAAGGGATCATATATGGAGTCTACCTAAAACCTCGTAGGCCCAATATATACTTTAAACAAAGTAGCAGGATAAACACCAATAACCTTTCTGCATAGCAGCAGTGAACTGGCCAAGAAAGCAATCAGGAAAAATAATATCCCATCCACAATAATTTATTTATTTGTATTTTACATGCATGAATGTTTTGCTTGCATATATGTAAGTGCATCATATATGTGCAGCGCCTATAGAGGGCAGAAGTGTTGGATCCCCTAGAACTACAGTTATAGACAGTTGTTAGCTACCATGTGGGTGCTGAGGACTGAACCCAGGTCCATAGGTAGAGTAGTCAACAATGTTAGCTGCTGAGCCATTTCTTCAGCCCCTCGTTCACAATCACTTAAAAAATACTTATGAAATGAACCTGATATAGGAGGTGGAAGTCTTATTCTACTTGAATACACTGAGAAAGAAACTGAAGAAGACACTAGAGGATGGAAAGACTTTCATGCTCTCCCATTGCAAGAATTATTATTATAAAATTATCATGTTGTACAAAGACACCTACAGATTCAATGTAAGACCACCCAGATTCCAGTGATATTCCTCATAGCACTAGAGAGTATGATCTTAGAATTAATACTGAAGCACCAAAGACCAGGGATAGGTAACTCAATCCTAGAAAGGACAAGTAATGTTAGAGGTGTCCTGATGCCTCAAAATTGTATTAAATTATAATTATACAGCAAATTATATTACATTATAGTATCTCAAATTATGTTACACAGCAAAAATAACAACAACTGCATGGTGCTGTTATAAAACCAGACGTGGAGACCAATAGAGCAGGAAAGAGGACCCGGAATAAATCTATACCATTCTAGTCACCTAACTTTTGAGGAAAGTATCAAAAGCATGCATTAGAAAAACAGACCCGCTTCTTCAACAGTTCACAAATGGTGGTGGGAAAACATCACAACAACAATAAAAAGCAAAACAAACAGAAAATCTGCAATAAACCCTCAAGTCAGCAAATGAATAAAGTACAAATAAATGGCCAATATATGTTAGGAAAAGTGTTTACTAGCCTCCGCTATCATGGAAATACAAACTGAGATTGCTTTGAGATTTCATCTCCAAGTCAGTCAGAACGGCTGTCTTCAAGAAAACAGCAAATGTTGGTGAGGAAGCGAGGAAAGAGAAGTCCTTATTCACTGCTGGAGGGAATGTAAGTTTGTGCAACCTCTATGAAAGTCAGTGTGGAGTTTCTGCAAGTGTTAAAGCTCTGGAGGGAAAGGTATCCTGACTTGTTGGGAAGTCAGGCTATAATACAGCTATGAGGGGAAGGTATTCTGGATACCCACAGATGTGAGGAGAAAGGTATCCTGACTTGTTGGGAAGTCAGGGTATACCTGAAGCTGGGTTCCAGTGTGGGATGATCTCCCCACAGGATATGACAATCCTACTCCTAAGAAAGAGTCACTACAGCTGAGCTCTGCCCCACTCTGTTAAGAGAGTTCCCCAGAAGAGGTGTCTGTTTCTTTCCAGCTCCAACCCAAGTTGTTACTTCTGCTTCACTCTCCTGAGGGGTATATGTGTGTGTGCAGAAATGAAACAATCTGCTCTGGCTCTGCTTCCCTAAGGGAGTTTTTCTGCAGAGTTTCTTCTCTGCAACAACGAAGGAAGGTCTCACCCAAACTCTTTCAAGAGATTTATTTGTGAAAGAGGAATCCAGGACAGTGGTTACCTCTACTGGGGTAGAAAAGGACAGCTGCCAACTGAAGAGCTACAGGGTTTATATAGGGCTTCTTAGGGGCAGAGTTTTTTTCAGGAAGAAGATTTTCAGAGAGGGAATTAGTCAAATCTTTATCCCCTTGAGCTTGGATAAGCCCAGATTGGTTATATTTTGTGCTCAGGGATTTGTTGGTTTTGTGCTCAGAGATTGGTTGGTTTTCCTGCTCAAGAATTGGTTGGTTTTATGTTCATCAGGTCAGGGGCAGATTTGGCTTTGCTTTCAGGGCCAAAGTTTGTTTCTTTGACTCAGGTTGGGTCAGGGTGTGTTTCTTTGATTCTGGGTTCAGGGCCAAAGTGTATTTCTTTCACTGGCTCTGGTTTTGGGGCCAGGGTGGGTTTCTTTGTCTGGTCCTTTTATCCTACAGTTTCAAGGGACGTATGAAAACCTTCCACAGCAAAAGTTTCTTAAAATAAAAACATGTATGAAAGAAATCGAAATGAAATTACCAAAATCACCAAATAATGAGGAAGACAAAAAGGATGTCTATCTTTTGCCATCAAATGAAACCTTTGGGTTACATCTAATTGAATTGTGGGCCATATGCGCCCCACAAAGACCCACAAACAACACAGGCAATTGCCAAGGTAATTGGTTGCTTTCTACAAATTGACAGTAAAACCCTATTGCTGGACAACACATTCATAATCCATTGAACAAAGAGAAGTCAATCTACTGTCTACCTAAAGCCTTCATTCCTAGTGGCTAGTGTTCATGGTCCTGGAAGATACTCTGAATGCTGCCAGAGAAGAAAGATGAACATCAATCCAGCTGCAAACACCTTTTTAATTTACGATAATGAACTGTTTGAAAGATACACTGGTGCGACAGTGACTCAAAAGTTGTGGGAACAACCAACCACCATTTAGTTGGATTTAAGGCCCATTCCATGAGATGGGGTCCATGGCTGACACTGTTTGAGTGGTCAAGAACTTGAGACTAAATGGGCTGTGGACCTAGGGGAAAAACCAAGTACTTCTGTTCTACTAAAGGAACAGAGCAATAAAATGACTGCTAATGGCCTTCTGCTATACTCATAGAGCATTGTCTGGCGCATCCTTCATCAGAGAAGCTTCCTCCTGCAGTAGATGAGAACAAATACAGAGACCACAACTGGACATTGTGCAGAGAGTGGGAGACTTTGGAACACTCAGTCCTAAATGAGATATGTTCATAAAATTCCCTTCCCTCTCAGAGCTTAGGAAACTCTGCAGAAAGTGGTCAGAAATACTGCAAGAGCCAGTGGGGATTTAGGGCACCAAGGAAGCAAGGCCTTGTGTCAGTACTGAATACTACAGCACTGGAGAACACATGAACTCTCGGAGACTGAGGTAGAAAGAACAGGGCCTGCACAAGTCCAAGTTAGATGGGGCCCCAGTGCTGAGAGGGGACACATGCCTCATACTTAACTCAGTGGCTATCTCCAGTTGACACCTGCCCACAAAGGGAAAATTAGTTTTCTTCAATGGAGTCTCGCTGGGTAGACAAACCACACTTAAGATCAGACACCATGTCCAGCTATAGATGGCCAACATAAAACAAACTCAACGGTACTTTGGGATTTTTTTGTTTTGTCTCATAGTGCTTTGTCTTGCCCTTTTTCTAATCTTACAGTTTTTTCATATATTATAGTTTCCAATCTTATTTTTATGGAGTTTTTCTGTGTGTGAATGTGTGTGCATGTGTGTGTCTACATTTATATGTGCTTTTTCTTTGACTCTTTTATCCATTTGTTTTGCCCCATTTTCTTTTCAAGACAGGGTTTTTCTGTATTGTTTTGGAGACTGTCCTGGAACTTGCTCTGTAGACCAGGCTGGCCTCGAACTCACAGAGATGCACCTGCCCCTGCCTCCTGAGTGCTGGAATTAAAGGCGTGCACCACCAACACCTGGCCCATTTTGGTTTTTTATTGTAGTTTTTCATGCTTGTTAATTTTTTAATGAGACACACACACACACACACACGCACACACACGCACAGAGAGAGAGAGAGAGAGAGAGAGAGAGAGAGAGAGAGAGAGAGGGTGTAGATTTGGAGGGTGGAGAAGTGGGGAAGAAAGGTGAATTGGGGGAAGGGAAAATATAATTGGAATATATTGTAGGTAAAAATCCATTTTAACTTAAAAATTTTTAATGGATTAATTAAAAATGAAAATTTGAAATAAACCAAAGCTAAATTAGAAATACCACATGACAGTTATATACATGCATTGAAAGTAAATCAACACTGTACAAAGATACTCATATACCCATATTTACTGTTGCATTGTTCACAACAGGAAGGCATGAACCAGCTTAAATGCCCATCAACATATAAGTTAGTAAAGAAAATGTAATGCAATGTATGCTCAGTGGTATACTTTCAGCTGTAAAGAAAATGAAGTCATGGAATTTGCAGGAAAACAGATGCAAATGGAGCTCAAAACATTTAAGTTTTTGTTTTAGACTTGATCTCATGTAGCTGAGGTTGGTCATGTGTGGTGTATGAACAAGAATGGCCCCCATAGACCCATATGATGCTTAGTTATCAGAAAGTAGTGCTACTTGAGAAGAATTAGGAGGTGTGACCTTGTTAGTAGGTATGAACTTGTTGGAGGAAGTATATCACTGACGGTGGGCTTTGAGGTTTCAAAAGTCTACTTCAGGCCCCATGGCTTGCTCTTCCTGTTGCCTGCAGACCCAGATGTAGAACTCTCAGCTACATTTCCAATCACCATGGTCATGGTGCCTCTTCACAGCAGTAGAACAAGACACCCCTGACTCCACCTTCTCTGCTGAGATCACAGGCATTCATCATCTCACTCGGTTTCCATGGTTCCAGGGTTTTGTGCATGCTAGCAAGCACTCTGCCAGCTGTGCTACAAACACTCATATCCTCAGAAATTGTTATGTTAAGCAATTAAGCGTGTGTGTGTGTGTGTGTGTGTGTGTGTGTGTGTGTGAGAGAGAGAGAGAGAGAGAGAGAGAGAGAGAGAGAGAGAGAGACTCATGAGAGTAGAAAAGGGATTATGAAAGGGGAGGAAGAGACCCTGAAAGAGAGAAAAGGAGAGGACAATGGAATACCTGAAAGCAGGAGAGAGGATTGTTTGGATTGAGAGGAGGATCAGCAAGAGGAAGATTAAGCTCATAAAATGCTTGTTCATGTGTTGGGTCAATGAAAAGCAAAACATTTAAGATCAAACTATCTGGTTGTAGGCTACTTACAGTCCAACCCTGAGTTTTCTTTCTAAGGAGAGGAATCTGCTGATCCTGTTTTTCTTGTCATTAGTTTACTTAGGCTTTCCATTCCTTCTTGAGTCAATTTCAATGAGTGAGATTGTGAGAAGAATTTGCTCCTTTGTGTTCTTCAATAACTTGGCAAAAATTCCCCATAGTTTTTTGTGTTGTTTGCTTAATATAAATTACATTTGCTTTTACTTTTTTCAATTCTTTAAATTGTCTATTGTGCTTTTTCTCTTTTTTGAACAGGAAGATCAGAGATCTGTCTATTAGTCTTTAAAAAGAAGATATTTATTTCTCAATACTTTCTCTCCTTATTACATCTGTTAATATTTTCTTTAAACTTGTACTGTTGAGCAGTTTTGTTTGTAATTGTGATGGTTTGAATGAAACGGCTCCCATGGGCTCACAGGGAGTGGTATGGCCTTGTTGAAGTAGGTGTGGCCTTGTTGGAGGAAGTGTGTCACTGGAGGGTGGGCTCTGAGTCTTCCGATGCTCAAGATAGGCCCAGTGTCACTCACTCTCTCTTCTTGCTGCCTACCAATCTAGATGTAGAACTCTTGCCATTCTCTCAGCCATGCTCTCAGTCATGATGACAGTAACTAAATCTCTGAAACTGTAAGTCAGCTCCAATGAAACGTTTTCCTTATTAGGAGTTGACATGGTCATCATGTTCCTTCACAGCAGTAGAAACCTTTAGACATTAATGTTGAACTTTTTTCTGAGGCAATAGATACTTTAAATTTTATTAAAGCACCACAGAATGTGGTAATGTATCAATACATCACATGGTATCCTATGAATATATACAATTTAAAATGTACAGTTAAAATTAATTTTATTTTAAGACTATAAGTACTCAAGATTGTACCTTTCTCTAAGGGTTCAGCAGTTGCTGTACTGTATAAATTTAATGTAAAGAAGATTTTATTATCTTTCAGTTTTAAAATCCTAAATGTTCTGATCACTCACTGTTTCTTCTATCAGTAAGATTTCTAGAAACTTCTTTTTAATTTTTTAATCGATTGCTCCAGAAATTTCAGTGTGTATATCCCCCAACAACATTTCACTGTCCTTTTAGAAAAAATGAAATCTATTAAGATTTATCCATGTTCACTGTCCCAACTGACATTTCAATAATTTCCTCCAAGATGATTATCCTCTAGCCTGAGGCTTGTCTTTCAGATCTCTACATAGTAAATTCCCTTAATTCCTGTGCCTGGATGTATAAAGATTTCCCTTGTCTGTGTGTCTGTGTTTAGAATGTGTTGCTTGATTCTGCATAGAGATTGCCAGAGCATGAAAAGCCAGATCAACAACTTCTGACTTATAACCAATTTTATCGAGATATCACATGCCATAGAGTGCACAGTTCAAATCACACAGCTTGCTAACTGAAGCCTAAACCAAGACAGCAAACTCCTGTGCTGTCTTTACAAGTCCCTCAGGTCTCTGCCTCACAGCTTTTCCATTTTCTCCCACCCTCCATTCCCCAGGTGTCTTAGTTAGGGTTTCTATCTCTGTGAAGAGACACCATGACCACGGCAACTCTTAAAATGGCAAACATTTTATTAAGGTGGCAGCTTACCGTTTTAGAGGTTCAGTCCATTATCACCTTAGTGGGATAACAGCAGCACAGAGGCAGACATAGTGCTGGAGAGGTAGCTGAGAATTCTACCTGCAGGCAACAGGAAGTGAACTGAAGCACTGGTTGTGACTTGAGCATATGAGACCTCAAAGTCCACTTCCACACACTTTTTCCAACAAGGCCACACTTACTCCAACAGGGCTACATCTCCTAATAGTGCTGCTTCCTTTGAGGGCCATTTTCTTTCAAACCACCCACACTAGGCAACACTGACCTACTCTCTCTCATGACAAATTAGTCTGCAATTTTATGAAAATTTATATAAACAAACTCATACCATATAGAGTCTTTCATCTGATGTTTTCATGCAAGAAGGTTATTGTAAAATTCACCCATGATGTTTCAGGTGTTAGCAGCTGGCATCTTTTATTATTGAACTGTGTTCTGGGATCTCAATACACTGGTAGAGAATTAGATTGTTTTCAGTTTGGAGATAGCACAATTAAGGATGCTATGAACATTTTTGCTATTGTTTTGTGGGGTTTTCTATATCAGTGTTTGTACAGATATATGATTTTATATCTCTTGAGTAAATATATACAAGTATTGTGGCTGGATCATACATTAGGACCATATGCTATTTCTGGGCCTAACAGTTTAAAAAATTGCCAACCTGCTTTCCAGATTAGCTGTGCCTTTTTACATACTCACTTGTGGTATATGAGGTTTCCAGTATCTCCAAATCCTTACATAGTTTATGTATTAATGGTAAAGTTTAATCAACTTCAGGCTTACATACACACAAACACAAACATACACATCTACAAGTACTATCCAAGTATGTGTGAGCATGCATGTGCACACCACACACACACACACATACACTCACACACGCATGCACACATGCAAAAAATCAGTTATACATTCAGAATCATTTCTAAACTTCCTTTTCCCCCACCAATGCCGCAATATCTTGTTCACTGGACTTGTGTGTGTGGTAGTTTTCAAGTTCAATTGCTTTCAAAGTTGTTTTTACTATATGACGTTAGTTGACATTCTCTAGGACTTTGAGAGGAAGCTGTTTA
Source organism: Mesocricetus auratus (assembly GCF_017639785.1). Classification (NCBI taxonomy): domain Eukaryota; kingdom Metazoa; phylum Chordata; class Mammalia; order Rodentia; family Cricetidae; genus Mesocricetus; species Mesocricetus auratus. The sequence goes on along the minus strand of NW_024429191.1, from coordinate 13,358,424 downwards.
ATTTCCACTGAAGACATTTTACTCAATGTCATGTTGAATTTGTATATCAAAAGTGGGAGAAGCAACCTCTAATGCTACTAAGTCTTTCCATTATGTCTTCAATTTCTCTTAATAACATTTTGAAGTTCTCAATGTATTGACCACATGTGCTTCTTGGAAAGCTTATCAGCAAATGTTTGGTATTTGTATGCTCTTATAGCACAACATCAAATTTTTCATTACACAATATACATTTGCACATTTATCCTGTCTCTTGCAGTCTTGCTAAACTTATTCGTTAGTTCTAATGGATTCTCTGTAGAATCTTTGGATTCTCTCTCTCTCTCTCTCTCTCTCTCTCTCTCTCTCTCTCTCTCTCTCTCTCTCTCTCTGTGTGTGTGTGTGTGTGTATCTTCCTGCAAGGACACACACACATTTGTATGTGTCTGAGACTTACTCTTTTCTTCCCAATTTTGGCACTATTTGTTTTTACCACCTTAGTTTCCTGTAACACTTTCTGTTTGTGTCCCCTCACTAGACCTTCATTCCCAGTCCTAAAGAGAGTGCTGGCAGATGCTCTTATGTGAGGCTGACCCCAAAGATCCAGTGTTTATCAATTGAATTTGATGTTAACTCTAGTGGGGTTTGTTTGTTTGTAGATATTCTTTATGATGTTGAGGATTTTTTTTCACTACTAGCTTTCAGAGATTGCTATTTAGAGTAAATGCTGAGATATTTTAGGTCAAGTGATTTTTCTTCATTTACTGAGATCATATGGCTCTTTTAGTTTTTACTATGATGAATAACATTGATATTTGACTCTCAAACTCATATATGTTCTTAGAATTAAAATAATTTCATTTCATTTTTATTCTTCATTTTGTTGATTTTTTTAAAAGATAGAATCTTACTATATAATCCAGTCTGGCCTTTAACTTGCAATTCTCTTGCCTAGGACTCTCAATTGTTAGAAGAATAATATGCCATCACGCCTGGCTTGAACTCTATTGCATAATGAGGAATTCTCCTTTCTAAATCTTGATGGATTTGACATGTTAAACCTTTGTTTTTGCATCTGTGTTTATGAGAAATATTGTCTTATGACTTCTTGCCTTGTGTTAAATAATGTTGTCCTTATAAAATCCATTGAAAAACATTTTATTCCTTTCAGTTTTCTACACAATTTGTAGAATTGATGTCATTTATTCCACAACTGTTATAGGTACTTTTCTACTGCTGTGACAGAACACCATAACCAAGGCAATTCAGAAAAGAAAGCATTTAGTTAGACTTGCGGTCTCAGAGGGACAGAGTACGTAATGGCAGAGTAGAGGAATGGTGGCAGGAAAAGCTGAGAGCTTAAATCTTGATCTATAAGTAGGAAGGAGAGAGAGAGAGAGAGAGAGAGAGAGAGAGAGAGAGAGAGAGAGAGAGAGAGAGAGAGAGAGAGAGAGAGGAATGGAATATTTTGAAATCCAACCTCACCCCAGTGAAATGCCTTCTCCAACAAGGCCACAGCTCCTAATCCTTCCCAAACAGTTCCACCAACTGGGGATCAAGTATTTAAACAAATGAGAGCATGGGGGCTATTCTCACTTAAACCTCCAAAGTAATGTGGCCACAGTACAGCCATCTGGACTTCAGGGCTTTGTTCTCAAATGACCTTTAACCTCAAATTCATTTTCTTTAATAGTTTTAGTGATACAGTTGGGAATGAATGCCATTTATTTTGTTTCTGATTGTGATAATTCATTTACTGTATTCTTTTTTTCCCCTGAGACAGGGTTTCTCTGTATAGCCCTGGCTGTCCTGGAACCTGTTTTATAACAAGGCTGGTCTTGAACTCACAAAGATCCGCCTGCCTTTGCCTCCCAAGTGCCTTTAATTCCAGAACCTGGGAGGCAGAAGTAGATGGACCCCTGTGAATTCAAGGTCAACTTGGACTACAAATGGAATTCTAAACCAGCCAGGGCTACACAGTGAGACCTTTGTATAAAAAACCAAAAACAAATAAATAAACAAAATTTCATTGGCATTAATTAAAATTTTCATTGTTTTCTTTCTCCTGGTGTCTTTGAATTTATTTTATCCTCTGGTTTCTTAAGATAGAATTTGAGACCATTAATTTGAAAACTCATTTCTGTTCTAATATAACCATGTAGTGCTGTAAATTTCCTTATAAATACAAATTTTGTGGTGGCCCATAAATTTTGATATGTTTTCACTTTTGTCTGTTTTGAAACACTTAGAGATTCCTTTTGTTTTGTCTATTTGACCCTTCAATTATTTAGGAGTGTGTTATTTAGTTTTAAATATTTGTGGACATTTCAGAGATCTTTCTGTTATTAACTTATAATTTGATTTCATTGTGGTTAAGGAACATGCTGTGCGAGACTAGGCTTCTTCTAACTTTATTGAGATTTGTTTTATAGCCCAAACTGTGGTGTATCTTAGTAAACAGTCTTTGGGCATTTGAAAAGAATATGTATTTTGCTGTTGTTGGGTGGAGTGCTGTATAAATGCCATTTGGGTCAGGTTGGTTAATTTCATTGTTCAGGTCTTGTATATCTTTACTGATTCTCTCTCTACTTATTCTATCCATTCTTGAGAGTAAAACAAATATTGAAACCTAGTTTCTTATCTTAGTTCACGTCTGTTGATTTTACATGATGTTTTAAAGCACATGTTTAGTGTTATATCTTGATGAATTTTATCATGATAAAATTAATTTCTTTAATCTCTGGTAATATTTTCATGTTTTGAAATCTCACCACTCCAATTTTCTTTTGATTAGGAAAAATGTGTATCCCTTTTTATCATCCTTCTCTCAACTTTCTCTTTATATATAAAAAGCATTCTCTACTGGTAGGATATAATTGAGTGTTTATTCATTTTAAAACTCTAATTTGAAAATCTTTGTCCTTTAGTTGCAGACATTTACAACATTTACATTTAATGTAATTATATGCATGGGTTCAAGCGTAATGTTTTAATATTCATTTCCTGTTATTCCCATCTCTTCTTTGTTTGGCTTTCCTCTTTTGTTCTGCCTTTTTTTTAGATTGATTTTTTATTATTCTATTTCATCTCTTTTGGTTACAAAGCATAACCCCTTTATAGTTGTAGTGGTTACTTTAGGGCTTACAGTACCCATTGCTTGCTTATCACATTCAAATGGCTACATGCTGCTGCACACCCAAGTATACTAAAAATCACAATGTCCACACTGTTAGCATATAGCACCAAGTAGCTTCCTGCCACTCCTCACTTAGTACAAGGACCTGACTAAGGCACACTGCCTGTGATGCAGTGCTGCAGGCATCCCCCACATGCTTCTTCATTCACGTGACACTTACTGTCATGTTTTTACTTAGGTATAAATTATAAGCCACACACTGCATTATTGGGTTTGGTTAAAGGCCACACTGTAATTTTAAGGGTTTTTTCCCTAATTATCCATCTGGTTTCCACATTATTTACTAACATTTACTGAGATTCTCTGGTTGTGAATTTGTTGGAAAAAGCATTCATTCTGCCTTAACCTTTAGAGATTGTGTGTGTGTGTGTGTGTGTGTGTGTGACTACAGATTAACATATTATTTTTCTTCTGACACTTTAAGTTGTTGCTCTTTGCATTTTTTTCAGAAAGAATCTTGGCATCGCTTTAACTCGTGGACATATCTTTTCTGTTGGCCATTTTTGGGGGTGTTCTCTTTATCCCTGGCTTTCAACTGCTTTGCCATAATGTACTTGCGATGCACTTTGATGCAGTTCACTGATGTTTACTGAGGCGGAGCTTGGTTGAGACGCTTGGATGCTCCCATTTATAGGTATCCTTACATTTAGAAGCTGTGTGGCTGCTGCATCTTCACATATTTCTTCTGTCTGCTTGTTCCTTCAGGGACTCCAATTACACCGGCTAGATGGCATGACGATTCCCACAGCTTGCAGGGTCTTCTTGCTTTTAGGCTGCTTTTCTGCCTGTTCTCACACCCCCTCTAAACATTTTCTGTTACTACCCTCACACACATGAATATTTCCCTCTCACTGTCTCATTTGCCTTCACGTTTCAGGCTGTATAGTTTCCATATTGGACATTAGAGTACAATATTTTGAAGTGTCTTTATTATGAAACAGTGTGGCCAAGCTGACAAACAAATGCATTACTCACATAGCTATCATTTTGTGATGATAATGCTTAATAGCTATTCTCTTCATATTTTTCAATAATATGTGTTGTCATCAGCATAGCATGATGGAGTTCCTGGGATTTATTCTTCATCTATCTGCAGCTACATTTCAAGTATACACCCCAGATGCTGTGCCCTCCATTTCACTCCTTGCTTCTGTGAGATGTGCTTTCATGATTAAGTTTGTCTTTCTGTGCTTGGCTTATTTCACTTAATATAAGGTCCTCCAGGCTTATCTCCATTGTCACTAATGTAAGAACCCGTCTTCGGGGGGCTTCAGTGGGATCCAGCCGACTTGCCCAGTTAGTACCTGAGAGGTGGAGTGTGGATTGAGAAGAAGCAGGTAAAGTTACTAAAGAAAAGACAGAGACACAGAATGGAATCAGGAGGGCAATCCAGTGAATACTGAATACCCCAAGTTTATACTTCAGCATTCTAATATACCCAAACCAAAAGGGGGAAAGGTAAAAGACTTCTTTTCCATGATACAAGGAATAAACAGACATACTTACTTAACTCTCCAAGCATTCAGTAACTACACCTTAGACTAAATCTCTACCTAAAGGGTTAAGAGTAACCACACCTTAGACCAAATATCTTGCTATTTAGGTAAGACAGCCACACCTTAGACCAAACATCCTCCATTATCCATGCCTTAGACATTTAGGTCTCATGACTTTAACCTTGGAAGAGTAAGGATAGTTTTGAACTCTCTGACCTTCAGTCAAGATGAAGTAGAGCCATTTTATGGACTCAGACACACTAATAACAGGATTTTTTTTTACAGTAGAGTGGAATTGTATTCATATGCTACATTTTATCAATTCATTCATGAATGGCTAGTTAGGCCAGTTTTATCATCTGTACTGTGGATAGCATTGCAATAAACCAGAGGTATAAACCCTTGGTTGGTTGGCTGGTTGGCTCATTGGTTTTTATTTTTTGAGACAGGGTCTTTCTGTGTAGCAGCTGTGACTGTCCTGAAACTCTGTCTGTACACCAGACTGGGATTGCTGGATCATACAGTAATTCTTTTTTTAAAGGTACTGCCACACTGCTTTCAGCAATGATTATACTAGATTATAATTTTATTAGGTGTCAGATATTACAAAATTTACATTGTTAGCTGTTGCATGTTTTTTGTTTTTTTATTTCTTCTCCTTTCCTGTCCCATGGCTAGTATTAGAATTAGAGTCAACATCCTAAAATTCTAACACTGTAATTTGATCTAATACCATCTTACATCTGATGTCATTAAGCAATTCTATTTCCTCCTTCCTCTACTCAACCTTCTTTAGTTTGTTGATGTTAAGATACTACATATTTTGTGTGTGATATGTCCCAAACCTAAACTAATGATGCTTTTAAATGCATGTATTTCTTGAATAATGCAGAGAGTGAACAGAGCCACAAAATAGTGCTATTATATTAGCTTTTTAGAATAATTAGGTTTTTAAATGTATATATATGCATATATGTGTAACATATATATGTAACATAAATGCACATGTATAATAACATATATATGTTATAATGTTTCTGGTCTTTTCTGAGAGGATTCCTTTCACTAGACACATTTGGTCATATATTAACATATGTGGTCACACACTAATTCTAATATTTTTTAAAATTCTAGTTTTTAATGTCTGGCTTCAAAATGGGAAAAATGAAGAGAAAGGGGACATTAGTGTCCTCTCCCCCTTGCAAAGTGTCCTTCCAGTGGAGGGGAGGTCCTGTCCCTCTAGGAGGAGCTATAGCAGTGATGACCATCTTTCTTTTTACCCACACCTTTGTGACCAGAAGTAGCAACTAGAAATCTGGCCACAGGTGATCAAACTGTAGAGGACATTGTCCCTTTAATCTGCCAGGGCTCACTGAATGTTTGTGCAAGTCACTTCTGGAACACACAAAGAGACCTCTGTCATGGGACTACAGAAAAGGGGTGAATGGCTACCCTGGTGCTCTGAGCTGAAACTGACTAAACATCACTTTGGAACTTGTAACCCTTCTGCTGTTTGTAGGGTTTGAAAATCTTTACATCAGGCAGATTCTGCTAGGATGAGATGAGAGACAGGTTCCTGATGCTTTCTACCCATCACCCTTCTATCCAATTAACTGTGGCTTTGACATACACTAGGTAGAATTCCCATTGTGCCATTTTTGTACAGCTGACGAATCCCTGAAGAAATATCCAATCTCCTCATGCATTATATTGTTAATTACCTCTACAAATATAAGCATCTTCATAACACTTATTCTAAGTTCTTATCTGTCAATTCTAATCATCGTGTCTCTTTTGCTTTGTTTTCTCTTATGATTCCTCAGATGGCATACTTTCATTGTATTGTACATGCCATATATATAAAGATGAAAATGGGGACTCTTTTCCCAGATGAAAGCCACCTTGTTACACTGACTGCTGCAGTGTCTGACCATTTCCTTTTCCGGTTGAGGTGGGGCTGGGTCACAGCAGTAACTGGATTGAACTAATCTGCATTTGACACTCAACCTCCTACTCATAAGTTCTTGCATTAAAAAGAACCAAGTTGGGAAGTAGTGTCCATATTTTCAGACAGTTCTTTGTCAGGTGGGAGGATCTCCTTTTTATCATGCGGCCACTTACGCTGTTCACCACTATCTTCTTCACTCCTGACACACTGACAAACTTTGGGAGAGGAAGTTTCAAAGTAGGAAAACATCTGGCTTGAAGGGTCTCCATCCTTGTGTCTGAGATGGGTGCTGGAGCCTGGCAGAGTCCCTAGGCCCTCTGTCATTGCATCTATGACAGATACACTTGTTTTTAGATCTGGTCCTGTCCCTAAGGTATAGAGGGAACATCATGATTTCTTTTCATCTCTTATTTCTTGCTAGTACCACAGAGAAGTATTATTTTAGTCAGGAGGTTCTGTACAGGTTTCTGGGGAGAAAAGAGTTAATGATCTTACCTCACAGGCCCCTGCATGCAGCAAGACTGACATGCTAGCAAGAAGTGTCCATTGGGGCAACGGCACGGCGGTTATGGGATAACCAACCACTTTCTGGTTGGCTACGAGGCCAATAAGAAATAAAATCTCTCCAGAAGGGATTTTATACCTGATATTGTAAACCTGGTCAAAAGCTCATCTGTGGGGCTAGTGTAGACTCTAGGGAGAACACTATTATTACAGTTTTGCTAAATTGTTGTGCTGTCAGACTGAATTCTACATAATTATGTTTATGCCTGTAGATTTGTGCCACTCTAACCTTGGTCAGAGAAACTTCTTTTTGCAATGGGTGTGGTTAATTAAGAGTAGGTGGTGGCAGAACACACCTTTAATCCCAGCACTCAAGAGGCAGAGGTAGGTGGATCTCTGAATTTGAGGCCAGTCTGGTCTATAGAGTGGGTTCTAGGACATCCAGGGCTACACAGAGAAGCCCTGTCTCGAAAAACAAAACAAAACAAATCAATCATCAATCAATCAAACAGTTAATCAGTCAATCAGGCAATCATTCAATCAATCAAACAAACAAGAGTTTAATGACTAGTCAGAATGCTGGGAGCTCTCAGATGGGTTATCTATATCAACTTCCTAAAATCCAGGCCAGGAGACATCATAGAAGAGAGTGAGGAAAGGATGTGAGATCTGGAAGATAAGGAGAGCAGTGAAATGTTGATTTCTGGGCATGGCAGGGCTCTTTCACTTGTCAGTTCACGGCTGTTGCCCCTGCCTGCACAAGACCTGCACCCGGGCCAAGTCAGTAGAACTCCAGTAAGGATGAACCTCCCTCCCTGGTAGCGGGGGAGGGAGGGTGGGTACTGAGATGCTTCCCTTTGGGGCTGTGGCACTGGTGGGTGGCTCGCCCTGCAGTGGAAGCCACACACTCAGATGCATATGGGCAAGACTAACTGGGCTCAGTGGGTTATTAATAACCAAAACAAAAGACAAAAAGAGGACATGGAGTTGGGAGGAAGACGGGATGGGGAGGACTAGGGGAAGATGGAGGGAGGTAGCAGTGGGTGGGAATGATGAATGTGCACTGTGTAAACACACGGAACTTTCAAAGAATAAAAATATATTATCGAAAGAAGAGTGCGGTTTTAAATTTTTTCCAGGTTTTTCTCACTGCTCCCACAGAGCCAAGCATTTTCGTTTTGTTTTGTTTTGATCCTAACTGGAAACGAGAGGCCACACGTGTGGTCCTCTAGGTGTTGGGCTTTCCTGACTTCTGCAGTCACATTTTGTGTGCTTCATGCTTTTTGACTGAAGGGGTCATCAGCCCCAGATGCTGTTTGAGGCCTCAGTTGAAAGGTGAATTCTTCTCGGGGTCTTCTCTGGGCTCTCTGGGCATCAGGCAAGATCACTACAAACCAATTAGCTTAATTCTTCTTGGAATCTACTGTGTGCTCTCTGGGCATCAGGCAATTTTTGCTTTAGGGATTTCAAGTTTCATAAGTCATTTAAACTTATCCCCAAGTACCTGTGAGGACAGACACATTGTTAGAGATTCTCACGGGAGGCCTTGCCCTTCCCCCCAGTACATTCAAAGTCAAGTGTGGCGGAGAGGGTGATGCACCAGGTGTCTATGAGGGCATCTTAGCTGAGGTTCCTGACCTCTGAAAGGCTCATAGCTGACTTCTCACTCCAGCAGGCTCCAGGTTCGGCCTGTCTCCAGATGTGTAACCTTTTCAAAGCCAAGCACCAGCTCTAGAGACCCAAAGGAGGCCTCGGGGACAAGGGCAGGCAGAACCAGTGTTCATCTTTATGGCACAAGGATTCTGCATATTCTATGGTTTGTTTTCGTCCCTCCCACTATCTTGTCTGCACATTTAAATAGTTTTTTTAAAATCAGTTTATCCAGCATTTCTAGGCACCACACTGAGGGGCTGGCATAGTGCAGCTAGCCCATTGTGGCATTTATTATTTCTTTTGTATTTTTTCATATTTTTTGAGGCAAATCCCATGGGCTCAGGAGCCGCTAAGTCACACGCAGAGAGTTTTGCATCTCTGCTTTAGCCCAGTATGTGTTGATCTTGTCCGAAGTCCCAGAAGCAGCTTCACTGGCTGGTTGTCTTCCTTTGTCATTTAGGTTCTCAAGGGACCCATCATGACCCCTCCAATCCAACAGCGTCCTTTCTCAGTGTAACCTCACTGCGTTGTACCCTGGGATGCTTTAGACCACTGGAGAGGAGAGAGACCATGGTTTTGGAACCCAATGATGTTGAGGATCCTAAGTATGGAATTTAACACCACCATTCCCCTCTGCCATGTCATTTCCAGCCCCGAAGAGGAACAGCCTCTGCTATCCACTCTACCTGTAGCCCTGATCCCCACCCCCACCAAAGGTTTCCTGGGAGCAAGGCAGAAGTGAAACCAAGCTGGTTGGAAGAGACAGCTGAGACTCATCTGTGATCCCGTTGGCACGAGTGTGTCAGCGCCCTCCGAAGTGAGCTGACAGGAGCCCTTGCTCCTCTCCAGAGAGACGGCGACACTCCTGGGCCTGGCAGGAAATGTAGCCAGCCATTCCACCACTCCAAACCCCAGGAGTGGCACGGTCCCATGTGTTACAGGGCACACGCAGACCCCAGACCTTGATTTGCACTCCCACTCTGTTGCCGCAGGAACGGAGACTGGGAAGCCCAATGGGCCAGGTTGACAGTGGCCTAAGGAATTGCCCTGAGCACTCTGAACCATTGCTCTTCATCTTCTCTGGTCCTGACGACTGTGATGGCATCACGTGTCTTCTTCCCTCCAATCCTTGCCCCTCCACCCATCTACCAACTGAGCAGGCAATCTCAGAGGCAACTTTCTCCCTGTTGCTCTCCTGGTATATAGGCTTCAGTGGCTCCCTAGTGCCTTCCGAACAATCCTGCAAAGTTCTTCCTGATTCCAGCTCACCTTGTCACGACTTTTCCACACTCCTGTCACTGGGCCTTATTCTCTCAAACATTTGTGTACCAAGTTTTGTTTCTCTGGGGCAGTCTCTCTCTCTCTCTCTCTCTCTCTCTCTCTCTCTCTCTCTCTCTCCACAGTATGGGCTAACCTGCTGGTCTTCAATCCCTGACATCAAGCCAACAGGGGAGTCATCAGTGCTTAGCTTCCAGGATTTCCTGTCAGTTGCTGACAGGGGTTAATTTAGGCGTGTCCCTTATTTTTCCCTCAGCCCAGTTCTGGGCTCCGATGGCCATTTAGATGATTGATTCTGAGTGCTCACACAGAACATTTTAAGTGTGGGCCATGCTCGTGGCACCAGGGCTTGGTGTTCAGAGAGTGTGGTGCCCTAGTTACTATCCCCACCTTACAGAGTGGAAGGGGGAGACCGAAAGGCAGAGCCCATTTGCTCAGAGCCACAAAAGCAGCAAGCGTGGGTTCAGTCCAGGCAGCCAGGTACCAGAGATTCCAAGTACCACACAGCAGCAGCGCTGGCCTCTGGAAGCCCAGGCTTCTTGAGACATAATTGAGATTCTAACATTGGATTCTGGGCTCCAGAAACTCAAGGACGGAAGAGGCAAGCCTCATAGCCTTCTTGCGGGCCTTAGGGAGGAAAAGACGTTGGGAAAGGGAATGCTAAGGTTTCGAGCATCTTGGCTACACAACATCCCCAGAGGAGAGTTGTAGCCCCTTGCTCCAAGCACCCTGTGACCTTGGGCAGGAAGCCATGCTGAAGCCTGGCAAGAGAGACTACAGAAAACCCTGGGGTGGAAAACAGAGCAGCTAAATGTCAGGGTTTAGGGCACCAGCCAGGCCTGGCTGCTGTGTCCCGAGTTCTGTGTCCTGCTCTAGATGCAGGCTTGGCTAGAAGACCTACCCGAGCAGAGCGATTCATTGAGAGCAGTGCACAGGACCCCCCCAGCCAGGGCACAGGGGACCCTGTGCTCCCTGGTGGCCAGGTCAGGGTGAGACAGCATGGCTGCGTGGGGCATCAGGCAGCTGGGCCACCCGGACACCTCTGACAAGCAATTTCCAATTTCCTATGGAATGAAAGTGTCAAAGTGGAGCGTCAGTCACTGTCTGCTGCCTCCCTGGGAGGGAAGAGTGACTGCAGCAGACTCAGCCACCGGCCTTTCCCAAACAAACAGTGTCCAAGAGAGCCGCTGTGAGCTGTACGGTTTGGGAGTCCTGGTCCCTACCTGCTTAGGTGACCCTGGGAAGGCCGGTCTTTCTAGGCCTGCTCCTCCCTATGTGGAAGAGAGTCTGGGGGAGGCAATGCCAGAGGCCCTTTCCAGATCCAGGATGCTCCATTCTGTAATGAAGTTGGGTGTGGGAAAAGATGAAGTCTAGGGAGAGAGGGGGAAGGGGCTGGAACCTTTCAGGGTTGGAACAGCTAAAGGAGCCTCTGTTCAGCCCCAGCCCCGAGCTCCCAGATCCAGCAGCCGAACTGGGATCCACCCAAAATCAGCGTGGGGAAGCCAAAAGCATGAGTAAGGAGAGGCGGGGGCCAAGCATGTCATCTGCACAAACAGCCAGCCCCCCTCTGGGGTCCCATTGGCCCTGCCGGGGGAGGAGACGGCTGTTGGGGCCCCTCAGCCACCACCTCAAACTCACTGGCTTGGCTCAAGGATTCAGGGTGGAGGCCTGACTGTGGACGTGGCCGGAGAGCCCTCAGAAAGGAGCTGGGGGGAGCCCAGGGGCCCCCACAAGGCCAGGCAGCTGGGGTGGTGCACCGAGGGCTGGGCTTGCATGTGACTGACACAGCGCACGGTGTTCTGGGGCGGTCTCCACGCCGGGTCTGCTTCGAGTTCCTGATTCTCTGGCCTCGATCATTCTTCAAGCTTGTAGAAAGCCAGCCGTCTCCTGGGCCCTGCTCTGTGCATCTTCACAGGCATTTCCAACACATTCCGGGTTTACTTCTGTCAGGTTCCCGGCTCAAGGGCAGCCCCATTGCCCAGTTTCTCAAGCTGGTGTTCTGGAATTGATCCCAGAATCTGTCCCTCACTACACCCATCCAAGAGTGTCCCTTGTCCTGTCTGCTGCCAATGCATTGGTCCATTCTCTCTCAACATATGACTCCCCATTTGAATCTCAGTCATCCACAGGCTGCCTAAGCACCATCCAATTTTCCTATGGCCTACCTTTAAATTTTTCTTGTGTGTAATAACGAAAACAAAAGCAGTAACAATAAGCCACGTTCTGCATTCCCATGGCCATGTCTCCTGCAGTCCAAGGCAGCCAGCCTCTTGCATCCTGTGTTTATTACTCTAGTGCTTCCTGTGCTAGCATTTTCATCACAGTGACAAAAAGGTGACAAAAATACCTGGCACAAATGACTTGTGGAGGAAATATTCCTTTGGGCTTCCAATCCATCCTGATGAGGTCGGTGTGCTGGAGCCGAGCAGCTTAGCTTGCCTCTGCCAGGAAGCAGAGAAGAGAGGACGCCTGTGCTCCTGGACTGTGCCCTCCGCCTCTTACTCCTGGGGCTCCAGCCTCTGGGATGATGCCACCCACTTTCAGAGTGGCGCACGCCTTTACTCCCAGCACTCGGGAGGCAGAGGTAGGCAGATCTCTGTGAGTTTGAGGACAGCCTGGTCTACAAAGTGAGTTCCAGGACAGCCAGGGCTACACACAGAGAAACCCTGACTAAAAGAAAAGAAAAAGAGGAGGAGGAGGAGGGATGATATTTCCATGTAGGTTCGGGGAATGGGCTTCTTCACATGTGTTGCATTGCCAAGCAGATTGGTGTTTTGTTTGTTTTGATGTTTTTGAGATCTTGTTTATGGGTGTGTGTTTTGCCTGTAAGTACAGCTGTATGGTGTGTATGCTTGGTGCCTGAGGAGGCTGGAAGAGAGTGATTGAACAGACTACTGTGAGCTGTTATGCCGATGCTGGGAATTGAACCTGGGTCCTCCAGAAGATCAGCCAGTGCTCTTAACCACGGAGCTAACTCTCCAGCCCCATAAGCAGGTTGTTTGCTGTGCAGAGGAGATGTAGCAATCTCTCTTACACTGGTTTTGTGATAAGGCTTTGAAGATCCCTCCATCCAGATGCATATTCTTGGTCCCTGTCTGGTGAATCTCTATGTGCATGATGTCTTGTTCTAATATAGCATGGTAGAAGAGATAGTGTATGCCTTTTGAGGTTAGGTCTTGCTATGATTTGAATGTGACCCCCCCAAAAAGTGATATGTTGGGAATTTAACCCCTAAATTCCTATGCGAACTGCATTTGGAAGCAGAGACTCTGGGAGGAGTTGGGAGTAAATGAAGTTATGAGGGTGGGGTTCCCATAAGGTTAGTGGCTTCCAGAGCTAGCCTGTTTCTGTGCCTTCCACCGTGTGGCAATGCAGCAGGGAGCCCCTTGTCACATCCTTGTGCCATGTTCTTGAACTGACAAGTCTCTTGAGTTGTAACTTGAGCAGGCCTCTATTCTTCTCAAATCATAGCGACAGAGCCAGACCTTAAGAGGGTCTGTGATCGTCTTTATTCTCCTGGGAACTCCCATAGCAGGAGCTAACTTACCATGGGAACTGGGGCTCCCTTGCCCAATTGCTTCAGCCATTAGCCAGTTCTGTTTCAGAAGGGTCAGCATAAGTAACTGTACATCTGTGATTAATGAGAATAATGAATTTAATGGAATAAGCAATTCATTTCAGCTCTCTCTGCCATGTACAGGTTGGCGACTACAGACCTGACCACTCTCTGACCTCACATAATTTCCAACATCCTACCAAACTCACACACTATGAAAATATAGGTATGTAGACCCTGCAATGCTTTTCAATTGTGTATACACCATAGTTTGTACTATATAAGTTCTCAGTGTATATCATGGATTACATTATTTGTATCCTCATTGTGTGTGTGTGTACCACAGTGTATGCAACATGAATTCTCACTGTGTGTACACCAGAGCTTATACTAAGTGAATGTGTACACTTGTTGAGTGATTATTTACTCCATAGTTTATAATATATATTACTGTGCTCTGCATGCCTCCTAGGACTGACCTAACTGGGGTAGTGAGGGAATGAAGAAAGGACAGACACACAGAAAAATCTGGAACCAGGTGGTCTGGGTTATTAGATGGAGAAGTTGCAGCAGCCGGGAGGCATTTATTATATGCAGTTGGACAGGGAGGTAGGTGTATAGTGTAGAGCTGAACAAGGAGGTGTGCTTATCACAGGCAATCAAACAAGGAGGCAGACTCAGCTAGCTTCTGTAGGAGCAGACTCTGTGGAGGAGCTGTCTTCATGTCATAAACATCTGGAGGCAGGGGTGGGGAGAAAGCTACAGTAGCTATTTTCTGCACACATGATCAACATTCACACTTTTGTCATCCCTCGTGGCCCTCCCATAGGTCTTTGACACACACTGCGGAGCCCTCATCAAACAGTACACACTCAGGACCTCACTGGCTCCCTACACTGTACGACCCCATGGTATATGCATACTGTAGTTTGAACACGGATCATGCTGCAGAGCCGGGCTTAGAAAAGATATGAAAATTGATCTTCATTGAGCCCTTATTTTGCGCTGAAGCAGAGGCCATGCTGCAAGTGTTTCATACTGTGGTGGATTCAATGAGAATGTCCGACATAGATTCATGTGTTTGACCACTCGGTCCCCAGTTGGTGTAGCTTTTTGTAAGGGTTGTGGAACCTTTAGGAAGCAGAACCATGCTGGAGGACGTACATCACCAGGGCCAGAGTGAGGATGTATAGCTGCTCCCTTCCTGTTCTCTCTCTGCTTCCTGCGTGCAGATCAAATGATATCAGCCATCGTCTTCCGCCCCCAAGCCAAGCCTTCTCCACTATCATGGACTCCATCCACCTAGAACCTTGGGCTAAAAGAAAGCCTTCCTGTCTTATATTGCTTTTGTTCATGGTGCTTCATGGCAACAACAGAAAAGAAACTAATACACGTGTGTATTGTCTCATTCTTGCCTTGTCTAAATCTCATGGAATGGGTAATGTTGGCCCCCATGTTGAAGATGGGGAAATGAAAGCTCCCAGGATGGATTAAAGATCTCATATCTAGTAAATGAAGGAAGCAAGTTTCAAAGCAAGGTCTTAGTGTTGGTTAGCTGCACACAGTTATTGCTAAATACTCAACAGGCTACTGAAGATGAGAGCTTTATTTTGAGTCATGGCTCAAAACTGATGCGGAGCGCCCTGTGCTTTTGCTCAGTGTATCATGGCAGGAGGCAGGCACAGAGACTGGCTGGGCTCCCACGTTTCCTCTGAGGCCAGCACCCCCAATAAGCTAAATGCCTCCTCTTAGGCCCCATGACCTAAAGGCTCCACTGACTCCCAACATCACCACCCCAGGGACAGAGCTTTTATATGTGGGCTTCTTGGGGACACCTATCTGAGCCACAACAGTCTCCATGAACCCCTAGATCTTGACCACTACATTCCAAGGTCTCCCATGGTAGGTCTGCCTTCAGACTCCTGAGTCCACATCTTTCTGTCACCAGAGACTTTGGCTAGGGGAGAGCAGCACTGGGCAGTGTAGAAACACCTTGCCTCTTCAGGCCACTGTTAACACACCCCTGGTCAAAAGGCCTAGCCTGGACTTTCCTGGGTTTAGGTTTTCAGTTTGCTTAATCAAGGAGCTTCCTACTCTGTTCCTTTTGACCAGGGTAAGGCAAAGGCAGAGGTCAGCGGAGGCTCTGCTTTTGGCTCACTCTCTCCAAGGGTAGATTCCCAGCCAACCCGAGAGATACTGAATGAGCCTCTCAGCAGATGGCTGGATCACGTGTTCCCGTCAACCCAGCAACTGAGAGTACCATTCTGCTATGGAAACCCTGCCACAAAGATGGCTTCTGTGAGCAGGCCTTCGGAACATGCTCTTTCTTTTGTTGCTTAGAGAGAGAGAGAGAGAGAGAGAGAGAGAGAGAGAGAGAGAGAGAGAGAGAGAGAGAGAGAGAGAGAGAGGAAGAAGAAGCAGCAGGAGGATTCTAGCCAGACCAAGGCCTTGCATTGAGTCAAATTTCCTGAGGGCTCATCCTGAATTACAACTTCAGTGGGCGATATGGAACAGTTCTTCAAATGTCCTCAGCGAATCCACCGCGACCTCTTCTGCAGCTGCAGGCTCCCCATTCCAAGGCCCCAACTCAACAGGTCTGATCGAAGGTCTTGGATGCTAATTCCACATCGAGTCACCCTGGCTAGGACAACATTTTGGGGCCCAGGGGAAAGATTTGTTTGGTGGGGACCTAAATTCTTGCAGCTGATGTCTCTCCCCCTTCCAGGAAGACACAAAGGGTCAACGAGTCACTCACTGGTCCAGGGGCCTCTTGGAGAGTATCTCCCAGCTCTTCAGGGACTGTTCCTGGAAGTGGCTTAAACTCCAGGGACTTGGGCCAGAGCGACCTCCATGGAGATTTGTGCACACACCCCGACCGACCCTCCAGTTAGCGAAGCGTGGGGGTGGTGGGGGAAAAGCTTGCTCATCCAGACTTTGGAACATCCCCACGCACTTTCTTCCAGGCAGGCCCTAGTCACTTTCCAAGTATTTCACTTTCCATCTCTCCTCCAGATCTGGTAACAGGGTGTTCCTGCCCTCTTCCCCTCCTTGACCCCTCTGCCCAGGCCCACCACTGCCAAATTTCAGCAAGTCCACAGCTTTCAGAAGCCAGTCCAAAGCTGCACTCACCGGGGAAGGCACAGATGTGGGTGGAGGACCCAGCCTTGCCTGCTACGATGGCCTGAGCATGGAGCTCAAGAAGCAACTGTCCAGGGGAGAAAGGCACGGCAAGGCTCAGTGGCGCCAGGGCTTGTGGTCTGGCATGTCTACCAGCTGTATCACCCCAAGACAGTGTCGTGAGGGACTGGGTCACAGTGTGTTCCCCTGAAGGAGGGGTTGTGGGTCACAGTGTATTCCCCTGAAGGAGGGGTTGTGGGTCACAGTGTGTTCCCCTGAAGGAGGGGTTGTGCTGCCAGCCAAGACACACTGTGAGGATGAAGAAGACCATAACTATGCTTGGAATCCATGTGCAAATCTGGGCCAATAGGCAGGAACCGATGCAGCTCAGAGACTCTGAAGTCAGTTGCTGGCACTCTCTCAGGAGGACAATCACTTTCGAGACAGGGTTTCTCTGTGTAACAGCCCCGGCTGTCCTAGAACTCCCTCTGTAGACCAGGCTGGCCTCGAACTCACAGAGATCCGCCTGCCTCTGCCTCCTGAGTGCTGGGATTAAAGGTGTGCGCCACCATTGTCCTGCCACTTGGCATCTCTCTGAGTGTGCTGAAGAATCAAGCGGTAGAGTCATACAAAGCAGAGTGTAAATTCAGTTTCCCGGCTAGGGGCCCCTGGTCCTATCACTCCACTTCTCTGTGTCCAGGCAGACCTGCAGCCTTACGCAAGGGACCAAGTACAGGGTTAAGTGACACAGTACAAGCCTTTGGCACAGAGCTTGGCTCAAGGGCTGTGGCAGGACATGGGGACTCTTCTTCGTGATTGGTGATGGCAGTCTCAACCCTCCCCCTTGAGAGACCTGGAAAATTCTGAGTGGACATCTTGCCCATCCCCCCACCCCCTCCATTTTCTAGGCTGCATGAATTTTGCAGAGCGGATATGAAATGTAGAGGGGGGGGGGAGAAAGTAAAAGAAGGGAAGACATTCAAAGCCAGAGTGGGTGTTGCACTCTGGAACAGCAGCAGTGGTAGCCAGGATTTGCTACACAGCCAGAAATGGTCTTGTGCTCCTAGGCAAAGCTCAGCTTACTTTGAAGTGTTGACAACACTTAAAATTAAAAGCATCACAATGCGAATTATCACTTTGTTTTTTCCACTCCGATAGCCTCTGTGAAGCATTTTATACCAATGAATCAATACAAACGTCTCTTACAAAGACATCAGGAACAAAACCCGATTTTTTTCTCCCTCTCGTTTGTAAAGAAGCTGACAAAACGAATAAAAACGGTTTTAGCTCTGACTTTCGTGAAAGCTGTAGGGAACTTACTGACTTGGCCTCTCATTTTAACAGGGTTTGGATTGGAGGGCCTTGACCTCTAAGGACTCAGCCCACAGATGAGGTCTGGATGAGACAATCCAGCCAAGGTTGCAATGCTATTGTTTCGTGTCTGCACGTGTGTGTAAAAACATATATGCTGTGTGTATGTACATGTGTGTGTTGTGGTTTGGTAAAATAAAGCTTGCAAATTAGGATTAATTTATAACTTGTTACAACTGGATTATTGGCTGGGACTGCCTTTATGTTACAGCAGATGGACTTTTTCGTGAAATATTTTCCCCTAGTTGCTATAGAGACCTGCCAACATCTTTCTGCTAAAGTGATTCCCTGCAGGCCTGTTTGTTGTTGTGCCCGGTACCAAATCATTTGCAGGCTAAATCACTTGCAGCCCTCACAGAGGCTGATTAAAGAGCCCAGGGGTCTGGGGAGTCCCTGGCCTCTCAGCTGCTGTCACCAGAGATGGGCTGCAAACATCGTTAGGGCTGGATGAGGGGCAAGAAGTTTGCTGGGCAGGTGAAGGGGAGACCCAGATGACCCAGGCGGGGAGCCTAGGGGGAGATGGCTGTTGTGAGCAAGGAGAAGAACACGTGGGCAATAAAGACCTCCTGCTTGCTGTAGTTCTAGAGACAGATCTGATCTGGATCCGGTCTAGTCCCTGTAGCAAGCTGAAACGTGGGCCCTGATTTTCAGGTGAGGGAAAGGGGGGTGCAGTGGAGACCTGTGACCTGTTCTAGCTAGTCCATAGCAAGTCTTTCTGTGGTACCGCAGTGATGTTGTCCAAATGGCGGTGGAGTGGGATGGACAATGTATCTTAGACCTAGGACCTCGGGTGAAGCGAGAAGCTACAGGCTGGTCTTCACAATCTCCTGCCAGGTCCTCTGGCTCTTGGAGGCTGCTCAGATAAAATCTCCAGTCCATCACGCAACTCACAGTCCATTTGGGCAGGCACACTTAGCCCGTCTGACGAGCTGCGTAAACATGGCCAAGTGCTGCGACGCCGTGTGTCCCGACTCCTGAGCCAGATCTGAGCATGAAAGTCTCGCCTCCCCCTTCTCCTCTCCGGCAAAGACACAAACTGTGGGGTGCTTCCAGGGAACAGCGTTTACAAAGACAGTGGCCCAGAGTGATGACAGGCACGGCCTTTGAAGTCAGACCCAAGTTAGAGTCTTGATCATCCGCCCTTGTCCTGAGATGTGACTACAGGCCACATAGTCTACCTCTTTGCCCCTGATGTCCTATCTGTAAGCCACTCCCTGGCAGCCAGATTCAGCTCTCCTCCCAGAATGAATGGTTCCCATAATAATCTTAAATACAATTGAATAACTGAATGTGTTTTTGGCATCGCTGCCAGGTAGCAAGTGTTCAATGTGTGGTGGAAATGATTTTGGTTTGGGAATCATTTTCTTTGATCTTAACTTCACTCCTTGATATTGTCAATGAGGAAGGACCCTGAGTCTTAGGGAAGGCAAGCAAACAGCCATGCTAACCATATCTCGGTCCGTGGAGTTCTTAGGAAATGATGTTAGGTAGTGTAACAGTAAGGTTCTGCTACTGTAATAAAAAGCTGAAATAAATAAACCTTAGAAGCAGAAAGGAGGGCAGGAGAAGGGGAGGGAGAGGGAATTGGGGTTGGTAAGTAAAATGAAAAATAAAGGGTGTATTTGGGCATTATAGCTCCAGAAGTTTCAACTTGTGGCTGCATAGCCCTGTTGCTTAGGTCCATCACAGATGCAGCATGGAACGGAGCAGGCTGCTTACCTCATGCTAACGAGAAAGCAAAGAGAGATGGGATGATGAATCCTGGGCTCCTGTATCCCCTCAAGGGCACACCCCCCAGTGACTTAACTTCTTCCTGTTAGCTGCCACTATTTTCATGTATGTAAATATACACAAGTTTATATTTTTAATGTATGGAGATGTGTGTGTATGTGCAAGCACACATCACCCACATGTGCACTTGTGTGTGGAAGCCAAAGGATAACCTTGGGTGTGATCTTCAGGAACTCTTGTCTATCTCCTTATTGGTCTGGAGTTTATCAGTCACTGGACTGGCTGCCCCACGAGCCTCAGGGATCCACCTTTCTCTTCTTGCCCAGTGCTAGGATTATAAGCACATGTCATCACACCCGGCATCTTTCCATAGGTTCTGGGGACTCAAATTCAGGTCCTCATGCTTCTGAGGCAAACTTTTCACTGGCTGAGTCATCTCCTCAAGGCTAGGCTCCACATCATAGAGGTTCCATCACCTCCTAGTGGTACAATAGGCTGTGACAAGTCTTTGCTCGTGGTCCTTTGGGGACTCGTATAAACCATAGCAGGTGCCTAGGACAGAAGCCACACGTAAATTGTCTTAAGCTGGCAGAGGGACTTATTGACAAGAGAATAGAGCATGGGGTTCAGCTGAATGCAGAGGCCCAGTCAGCATCTCCAGCGTTCTGTTCGAAGTTACCCTCAGTCAGGGTCAGCCCTGTGATGACACACAGGATGACAGCCTGCTTTTCCATCAGAAGAAAGTCTCAACCCCTAAGGTTCAACATCAGCCCTAGGATTGAAGTACACTGGATAGATCTGGATACACCCCAGGTGTGGTCACATGTCCATCCTGGGAGTCTGCAAGAGCAGTCATCTTCACTGCGGCCTGAAAGTGAGAAAGAGCAAGCAGGATGGTGGATGTTCATGCCGGATCAGAAAAGGATTCTAAATAGGCAAAACCAGTCAGCATCTATCACAGCGTGGGGAAAGCCTAATTTTTATCATGAGGTCTTGAAAAGCGGCTGATGGGGTTTTGAATAAGAGTGTCTCCACAGGCGCTTGAATACTTGGTCCTCAGTTGGTGGGTATTGTCTGGGGAGGTTTAGGTATTGTCTGGGGAGGAAGCACATCAACGGAAGTGGGCTTTGAGCTTGTGGCTCAAGATATAAGCTCTCTGCTTCCTTCCCCAGCCTGCCTAATGTGGTGCCTCTTCGCCAGGATGGACTCTTTATCACTCTGGAACCACACACCCAAACGAACTCCTTCTTCTATAAGTGTGCTTTTAATCGTGGCATTTTATCTCAGTAATGGAAAATTAACTAATATAGAAGCTATGATTTTTCCCCATTTTACATAAAACTGGAGTTCTGGGCCTTGCCCAGAACCACATAGCATGTCAGTGGTAGGTTTAGGGTAGGAAATTCCCAAGCCCTTGTTCATGATGGGATCTTATATGGGAAAAAGAGCCTTGTAAGAGGTTTTGAACCGGTGTTTGGGAGGTAACTGAGAGATACAGATAGCTCAGGTACTCAGCTTTACCCAGTGGAAGCTTCTGGGTTCTCCTGGTGTTGTTTGTGACCTCTGAATACCATGCCCTGAGCAGTGGAGGCCTTAATACAAGCAGGTGCTTGCTCTTCTTCACCTCTCCAAAGGTTCAAGTATACTTACTCTCAATGTTTGTAATGTAACAGGTCCCCCAGACCTTAGCACAAAGGAAGCCATGATGGAAGCACCATTCATGTCTTCAAACCCAGCACACAGGCAGCAGCACCTGCCAAGCTGAAAACAAAAGCATAACCCATCAAAGTCTGTAGTTCTGGGAAAGTCCCCGAGTGTACTAACCTTCCCTCTGGCTTCTGTAGTTCTGCTTCTGGCTAACTGTTCTTGCTAACTGAAGTGTGTCAACCCAGGATGTGTGTTTTGTGCTTAGAAGTTCACCCTGATAAAGGCTCAGACAAACTGGGGTCCCAAACATCCTGTTTATTTGCCAGCTGGCTAATAGAGAGAGACTTTCTAATGGCTTGAGCCCGTGTCCTAGCTGTCTTCTCTGGTGGATACGCCACTACAGGAGGCTCTGCGATCCATTATTTTTTTGGTTGCTTCATCTCAGAAACAGTTGAATACTGGCATTATTAGGAGTCTTTATTTATAATTTTCTTTTAAAGGCCCGTGTCTCTCATGACTTCCATATCTTACATAGCTAGGCTCTTTCAGAAAGGTCACGGAAGGAAATACTTCATGCCATGCCCTGAAGTCTGGAGCTGTTCCCTTCCTCCAGATCCACCCTCAGCTCTTCCATCCCCGGGCTCGTCACCTCTGGGAAAGAGCACCTCCCCTGATAGTTCCAAACCTATGCTTCCTCCTTTGCCCAACCAGGCCCTCTTTACATGCTCCATGAAGCTGCTGCGCTGTCCCCTGGTGAGCTGCCTTCAGTTTGTCTGTAGAACTGTGTCCTTCCATAACTGTTTTCAAGTGGGGTTTGCGAGGTCCCTCTGAACTATAAAAGTTCAGAGGCAAAAGCTAGCATCCCCACATTACCAGTCTCTTCCCCCTCCCATCTCTTGGTTCCTTCTTCACTGAAAACTATACAGTCTAGATCAGTGATTCTCAGCCTTCCTAATGCTGAGACCCTTTAATACAGTTCCCCATGTTGTGATGACCCCAACCATAAAATTATTTTTGTAGCTACTTCATAGCTGCAATTGTGCTACTGTTATGAATTGTAATGTAAATATCTGATATGCAGGATATACAACCCCAAGGGGATCTCGACCCACAGGTTGAGAACCACTGGTTTAGATGATCAGTGGCAGCTAGCATGATAGATGACAGATGACAAATAGAACACAAATTTCTTTGCCTGTATCTTTTACTAAACAGTGAACTCTGTGAAAGTGTGGGTCATGACTGCCCCACCCATTACACTCTATTTCCAGCTTGTGATAATGTCCTGGGGTACAGGAAATGGTCATGAATGTTTGCTAAGTGAACAAAATGCACAGGTATATAAAAACCACCTCTCCAAGGACACAACACAGGTCCATAGGGTCCATGTATACGTGTGCATACGTCTGCATGTGGATATGGGTAGATATATGCAGAGACAAGAAACTTTGAGTAATTTCAAAGTCCTTAGAGTCTTGATTTAAAAGTTACAATTTAGAATGAAGGGCCCTGGATAACCCCTGTAAGTCCTCCAGAAGGAGCAATATGGAGATTCTTTTAGCAACTTCCTGAAGGACAGGCTTGAGCCGGGAAAGTCAGCAAAGGCTCATCTATCTGGTGCCCTAGGAAAAAGAAAGGAAGCATTAGTAGACACTCAATAAACCATGTTGACATCAGGAGGAAAAGAAAGGTAAAGCTTGAGGATGCCTTGGATACATCAATTAAGAAATATTTATTGAGTATGGATCAAAAGAGAAAGAAACAAATTTATTTATTTTTCCCTTCTGAAATTATAAATGTGATTTTTTCCATTGCAAAATAATATAGTCCCAGTACAGGATATAATTAGAAAATGACAGGAAAAATAATATACCACCATGACTGTGTTTTATGACCCCTGGTAGGGCTCTGTGAGAATGAATGTGCCTGCTGTGTTCATGATGGGATACGGTGGGGGGAGTGGGCAGGCAGTCAGGAAGACTCAAAAGAGGCCTCTGCTGCACTTACTCCATCCAATACCCAGAGGAGAACAGAAGGAAAGGCCACATATTGATGCTGAGTGGGAACATTCCAGTGTCTGTGCAGCCCTGATGGCCATAAAGCCAGGTTGCCTTCAACTGCCCACTCGAGTCCTTCCTCATTCAGTGGGCATTTTAGATTCTGTATTTTTCTTCTTAAACTTTTGTGATTTTTTTTAACTTGCACCTGACCTTCCTTGGTGAATTTCTTGCTGTGTAGAGTCCTGGAAGTCTGAGTTCTCCCTGGCAGCAATGCAGGTCAGTGGCTACTACCGTCAGTCTTCCAACAGTGGCCTGAGCCTTCCATACTCTCCTCTAGTGTTGGGCGTGTTGGCTCAGGACCTGTTGGTCAGTTTGGGGCTTTTGGGGAGGCAGATGGGTTAGCTGGTAGCTGTAAGACACCCTGGCTCACGGACAAAATGGTCCCTCTGTCAACCAGTTGGTTTTGCTGTCTGGCTACTAAGTCATCTAGGGGGGTCAGCATCCTCGCAGTAGATCAGCCATCCCCGAGCAGGAGCAGCCGTCCATCCCTTGGGCATCTGACCAGTCATAGCCTATGTCAGTCTCTCCATTAGCCTGCTGGCCAGGTAGCTACTCAGTCTGTCCATCATCCAGTCTATAGGTCTGTCAGCTGCCAGAGAGTAGGTGGGGCCACACCCTGATGTTCCCCTCCAACTGGTGATCTCAGTCCTCACCTGAGGAGGAGGGATGGAGGGAGACGCTCATTTCCTCCCTGCTGAGGCCCTTTGAAGTGTGCTCTGTCAAGCCTTGGAAGCTGAGCAGAGGAGTTATTTATGAAGTACCGGAGTGCAGACAGCCTCATCACCCTGAGTTGCTAGCAGTCCACTCATCTTCCATCAACCGTGTTTAAAATGCAGGGCCGTGCCTCCCTCTTGCCCACGCTGCACCCCCAGCTGCCTCCCTTGCGGAGAGTTCGGGATTGGTTTTCAGAAGCAGGTGATTTCATCAGTTGCTCCCAAAGCCAACTTGACTTTGCCTGGGTCCCTCAAGGGATGAGTCACCGCCTGCAGAGGAGGCTTGTGGGAAAAAGCAAGGTCCCAGAGCTAGAGCAAAAGCTATGCCATCCTGCGCAGGATCTCAGAACCCCCGGGACTAAGACCTTGATCCAGTTTGGTGGGGCCGTTTCCCATGTGGGGTCCCTGTCAGGCCCAATGGGACGGGGAAGGGTGGCTCAGCAGGGCTCTACGAACAAAGATGAAGAGATTTGCTCTGCTGGGGAAGCCCAGAAGAGGAGCACATAGGGTGTTTAATATTCACAGCAGATTTTTTTTTAATGCCTGCATGAGAAGGCAGTGTTCGGGGCGCCAAGACACCTGGATTCTGATCAGCTCACAGCCAAAAGCAGAGGAAGATGCTGGCTTGAGACCACTCTGGCCTTCCTCTGTGCCATTGTCACATGGGTTCTACCAATCCTTTTCAGTGCTAATCCACTAAGTTCCAGGAACCAACCCTACACATGGGACTGAGTTGTCAAGTTCAAAAATCAACATTTACTGAGTGCTCCCCAGGCTTTTGCCTGCCACCCACATCCTCCTTTAGAGGGGGGACCACATGCTGTCTTGCTCCACAGAGTTACCTAATACAGATGTTTTCAAGGGATTAGATTGGACACGCTGTGAAGCAAAACTAATATAATGCCTTCATGGAGGTTCGAATCCAGACATAACTGGTCATTAGTGAAATAAGGAGCCGGAAAGAGGAAAACATGGCCTGTAGTGTTTTGGAGAGCTAGGGGCCTTCCACAAGCCAATGGGGATGAAGGCTAAGAGCTGTTCATGTGAATGGAGATGGGGACCCAACATGCGCCAATGCCTTGGGGAGGGAGGGAGGCTGTCACACTGAGGCAACTGCTGCTAGAGAGACCAGAAGAGGAGGCATGTGTGTGTCAATTACATTCATACATATGTGCATTAATAATGTTTGCATCATGTCCACTCATTCAGCGACCGTCTCTTTCTTTCAGAGCTCACTGGTCACAGAAATCAGGACTGACCAGCTGTCCTGGCTGGAGAGCCATGGCAAGGATGTTGTTGGAAGAACACAAACTAGTGGACTGTGAAAGGAGCCAGCTCAGAAACGATACTTGCCTGGTCTCTCTGGGCATCTCTGGGAACCATGGCAACTTCCTCACAGCAGGTCCTATAAAGTCATCTACTACTACAAGGATGGATGTCTTCCAGACTCTTGTTCCCCTGTGTCATCAAGATCCAGAGCTTGGCTATGGAGTTCAGTCTGGCTGGCATGCACCTGCCTCCTATACCAGGTGTGCAAGAGTAGGAAGAAACCCCTTGCCTTTAATGAGGTTGTATAGTAATTTCCTGAGAGAAAACATTTCATCTTGGAGGGAACCCAGGATGCTCTAAACTGCTAGCTCATTAACACTCAGGAAGTAAACAACTTAGAAGTTTCAAGAAGTCCCTAAAACTGACTAGAATCATTATCCCTCCAACCCCAGTTTTATATAAGCAATAAGGACTGCTAAGAGACACTCTCAGAGCAGATCAGCTGCCCAGAAGAGGCTCAGGCCAACTGAGCTGTCTGAAGCAGATACTTTCAAACCTGTTGAGCTGCCTACAAGCTGTATTAGTGTGCCCCAATGTCCAGCTTTTATGGGCTTCACTCATGTGGTACAGCTGTCTGAGTCACTTCTGACCACTTAAGTAACCCCTCACTCATACCACACTATATAACCCCAATGAAATTCATTGTTTCACCAAACTGGACTTTGGTAGTATATATACTTTGGACTATCATGGGTTCCCTGTCTGGAGTGAATACACATTTGCTCACAGCTTCCCAGGAATAGTGTCATCCAACATATAAATAATAGGCTAGCCTCTACAGTTGCTGTCCCAACAAGACTCCAGACAGAGGGAGTGGCTGTTCTGAAACACATTTGAGGTATTCTGAAGATAGCCTCAAATCATCCATTAGTTCACCTTCAAATTCTGAAGGTCAAGCTCAGAGTCGCTGATGGCCTCCTGGCAATGGCTCCTTTTGGGCACTCTTGGCATTGTTTTAGTGAATGAAACCGGCACAGAAATGGCTCCTTGCTCATGCCTAGGTGTGTAACTCTTTTGCTTGGTGTCTAGGTTGTTTCCTGAGCCTTCACTCATGACATCATTCATCACTCTTTCAGGAGGAGGTGGGATATGACCTCCAGTGGCTCAGGAAGGACTTGGCTCGCCTCTGTGGGATTACTGGTGCTGGGGCAGGATCTGGATGCTCATGAACAGGATGCGGAGCAATGCTCTTTCAGCTGTTACTGCGAGACCACCGGAATCTATACCAGAGCAAGTGTGTCCTCATGTCCAGCGGCATGCGTTGCTGTGTTGCTTTCCCTTCCAGTGGGCCCCCTGCTGGATCTCTAAGTTCATACCTCCCAGCCAAGCCCCATTTTTTGGCACCTCTCAGCTTTAAGGGAAAGGAGAATCTTCTGGAAGGTTAGATTTTCCTGTTACAAGATCTGCTGAGCTCCAAGGTTGGAAATGGCTGGACAGGCTGAGTTATAGTAGGAAGCAGTGAGTCCATTGCTTAACTGACAGAAGTCTGTCTGTCTCTGCCCTCTTGAATGGGGAGAGGCTGGAAAAAGGTGGCCACAGTCATAGGACACTCCCCTGGACAATGTAGCCACTGTGATTGGGTTGGGAGAGATGGACTTTGCCTTTTGGGACCAAAGGCAGTATATTTTGTCCTGAATGGAGAACAGCTCCATGGTAAGGGGCATTCCTTTCCCTCTCCCTCAATCCTCACTCTGGTTGACCATGAGTAAGCACATGTGTTCACATGTGTATGCCTTTCCAGGCAGCTGGTGCATGTAGGGGTGGGACTGCCTCAGTGAGTGTCAATTGGCTATACCTTGAACAGATGTGGTGACACTGAAGTAATATGTCCTGGGTCAGGAAGGGACCTTATGAAGAATGAGGGTATAGAGAGCTGAGCCAGTGAGTTTTAAGAAAGCCCAGGTTCCCTGCTTCTGTCTGGTTCTAACAACGTGGCTGGAACAGATGGTTCTGTGACACTCTGAAGTCTAAGTGCCCTGTCATTGGATACCAGTGGGGGACATCACCCCACTGTTACCACAAACCACCAGCAACGTTTGTATCAGTGGTGTTTTCCTTCTTCTGACTCATGTTTTATTATTTAAAATATCAAGTGTATAAGAAGCTATATTAATTTGTACCAAGACTCAAGCATATTTATTGTATTTCTTTTATGTTTATAAAATGCATTAATCCATAAAAATCCTCACCCATGCCCCTGTGATGAAGAATTCTTCCTCTGTGTTCTGGAACAGCTTCATAGTTCAGGGCTTATATTTATTTTGTGCTCAACTTTGACCTGACTTTTGTACATTGTGGAGAGATTTCTAGTTTGATTCTTCCACACATTGTTTTCCCAGAACTATTTATCAGAAGGATTTTCCTTTTCCAACTATGTGTTCTTGTGGCCTTTTTCAAAAATTAAAAGGCTTTAGGTACGTGGAAGTATTTGCCTGTTTTCTGCTCTGTGTTATCAGTCTTTGGGTCCCTTTAAGGCGGGCACCAGAATGTTTGCTGACTCTAGCTTTGTGATGTGTGCTGAAGTCAGTGTGGCATCAGGAGGAATCAAGAGTAGCTATTGTCAGAGACCCAGGGGCAGCCTGGGACACACATGGATATTCTTGGAGACCTTCAGGCTGTTTTGCCAGATGCACTATGGGGAACTCAGCTTTTATTGATTACCCACTATGTGCTAAACATTTGCTCCCATAGTGTCTTCTCAATGACACTCTCTGAACTCAGGTTCACTGTGTCCCAGTTCTATGGTTAGAATTCCTATCCATCTGTTCATCTATATGTCTGTCCATCCATCCATCCATCCATCCATCCATCCATCCACCCATCCACCCATCCATCCATCCACCCATCCATCCGCAGACTCTAACTGCAAAAGAAAAACAGTTTATTGACACTCCCCTACTGGTGGAAATCTGTGCTGTTTTTAGACTTCCTGTTATTAACAATATTTCTATGAACACCTCACATCCCCTGGAAAATGCTTATTAAGCACCAAGTTCTATCCAGTTTGTCCCAAGTGCCTTCGTAACACTAGTTAGTGCTTAGTGAGCACAAGCCTTGCTTTCCCATCTTCATAAGCTGCTGGAGCATAGGACATGGCATTTAGAGCTCCATAATGCATTGCCCCTAGTAGGTGCTTAACAAACAGTACATAAATGAACGGATCAATGAATAAAAAGAGTGAGCCACCTACAGAGCCCAAGTGAGTGCCTCAAAGAGAACCTGGGCTTGGCTCTCACAAGAGAACTCCCCCATCTGCTCAGGGCTGCTGGCCTGTGGAGTCCTCATTGCCTTTCAGGAGGTCCCGTTTGCTCTCCATACTTTTGTCTTTCTCCAGCCTTATCAAAGGCTTGGCAGTAGAGCCTGATCTTTGTGTGCTCTGCTAAGGCATGCCTCCAGGCATCTATGCTGTTCTCTGGGGTTGAGACACTCTTCCTTGTTCTGGGGAACCCTACTGGCCATGGCTGCAGCTCCCTGCTGGGAATAATCCACGGGTGCTCATTCTGCTCTGAGGGAACCCTACTGGCTGCAGCTTCCTGCTGGGAACAATCCACTGGTGCCCATTCTGCTCTGGGAGAACCCTACTGGCCATGGCTGCAGCTCCCTGCTGGGAATAATCCACGGGTGCTCATTCTGCTCTGGGGAACCCTACTGGCCATGGCTGCAGCTCTTCTGCTGTCTCAGCAAGCTCCATACCATTTTAGGAGTTGCAGTCACTAACTCTGTCCTTGGATGGTGAACAAGTTCGTTGTCACTGCCAGCGCTGGTCCACTGGCAGTCATTGCTTCAGTGCTCCATATGTAGCTGTACAGTTGGGTCATATACAACCTGAGGCATATAACTTACAAATCGCCAATATTCCCAAATAGTATCACTTCAACAAACAAGCGATACAAACCTTCCCCACAAGACTCTGTCTGTTGTTTCTCCGTACAGAGCCCGTGCCTTACCTCAGTTTAGATACTCAGTTCTCACTGGAAACCCTTGGTGTTCACTTAGCTCTATGGCATGTGTGGTATGAATCATAACTACATTTCCAAGTTGTTTCAAACATACGACTTTCCCAGCAACCAATGACCAGCTGTTTGGTGTAACTGAGTATAAGACACCCACCTTTAATTTGGCATTCAGGAGGCAGAGAAGCAGGCCAGTCTCTGTGAGTTTGAGGTCAACCTGATCTACAGAGCTAGTTCCAGGGCAGCTAAGGCTGTTACACAGAGAAACCCTGTCTCAAAAGACAAAAACAAAAAATCCAGTGTCTTTGCAGCAGTAGCTGCATTCAAGGGCTCCAGAGCAGCCAAGGTCACGTGGCCTTGGCCCTACAGATGAAGCTTCCTCATAAGAGGAAGGATGGCGGGGGGCTTGAGGTTGTGTGTGTGTGTGTGTGTGTGTGCACGTGGGCACGTGCACACACGGGCTCTCACATCCGTGTTTAGGTTGGTGGTGACTGTCAGATTTGCATGACATTGCCCGTGTGGACCTCTCAGTGTCCCTGAATGTTGTCATCCCATGGTAAGGATGCAGGCAGTCATTGACATTAACATGGTTGCTCATATACATCTACGGTTTAAAGGTAGAGGTAGAACGGGACAGTGCAGATTGGAGACCCTGCGCATCATCTGGGAGCAGGCAGGGCCTGGCAGGGGTAGCTCTGAAGTAGAGCCCAGGGGAGGTTTCTCCCTCTTGTGCCAGGAGTGGGCAGTGCCCAGCTGCGTGGCTCTGATTAAGCATGCTGAAGCCAGGGTGTCTGGTTGACTCCTGGCTCCTCTGCTTCCTAGCTGTGCCTCGGTGCCCGCGGTGTCCTCTGTGTCTGCGAAGTGGGAATTGTAACACTTTCCGCCTCACAGAAAGTGCTGTTTGCATTGGCGCCATCTCCAGAGCTGTTACCAGCAGTCTTTGGTTCCCATATGGTCCAGCCAGGCTCTGTGTTCCAGAAGAGACAGACATGCAAAGCAAGGGTCTGAGAGGAGGAAGCTATCACAGAGTCTCTCTCTGGTCCTGGCAGGATGTCTCAACACAAAGTGAGACCCCCGGAAGGAGCATGGAGGGACTGGGAGGCCATTTTAGTGTGGGTAATGCCCATAGGCTATTCCACACGGTCACACAGGATCAGGTGATGGGAAACCGGGAGGAGACAGCTTCAAACACAGAGGCTATGGAGTGACTGAGAGAGCTTGCCCAAGGGTTTCGTTAGTGGCTTAGGTAAATGTAACCCCTGTGCCTTGGATGCAAATTGCTGGCGTCAAAACCACCTGGGAAGGTTTGTGAAAAGTCCGATTCCAGGCTTTGCCCCAGACCTGCCAATATGCCCTCTGGGTGGAGGCTCAGAGATCTGTACATTTAAAAGCCCCTTCTGCTTCCCCTAGCAAGGGTGATTCCCAGTCAAGTTTGACAATCACAGGTTCTCAATTCTGAAATTTTGGGTTTGTACAAGCAATAATCTGATATTACTGGATAATAATACTTGCTATAAAAATGGAAGTATTCCCTAAAGCCTTCAGCTATAATGACAGCCACACGCTCCAGCCCCCAGGATTAATTAACAAGAAAAAGTGGGGCCTATTTCTTAGTCTCGGTGGCTCCCTTTTTCTAGAATGCCGCTCATGTTTCTTTTTACCTCACAACATCATCTCTTTCAGTCAAACCCTGGGATCCAAACACTCCTCAGCTGCACCATCAGAGAGGAATACCTGGGCAATGACAGATGTCAGATAAGTGTTCAGGGCTCAGTTGAACCCTGATAGGTCACCAGCTTGGGTGTACAAGGTATGCATGCAAGCACAGGCTGATATTACTGAGTAAACAGAAACTTACCTTCTGTTTAGAGACACAGAAAGCACCATTCCAGCAGTTCAAACAAACAAAACAAAAAAACCCACAAAACATTTCTGCGTTTCAATATATATCATCCCACCAAAAGGAAATTATAAAAGATGTTTAATACATGATACGGTGTAGATAAACTCCCAAAACAGAGGATCCTTTGTACAATTTTTAAATTACATTCATCTGTAGGAAAAGTACCAAACATTCATGGATATAGCATGTACCCATCGTGTTCCAGTTAGCAGCTACCTCTGGGATGGAAGGGATGAGCTTATCCAGAATAAATGGCATAGATTAAATTTCAGTGGTAGACCAATGGGTGTTGCATTAATTTTTATACTTTTAAGCTTGTTTGAGATATTTTATGATTAATGTAAAACAGGACAGTATTACAGAAGTAGAAACTCATGTAGAGTAGAAAGACAGAGATGAGACATTGACAATTGAGGGTTGGAGTATATTTTGAATGGCCAAATCCTTTGTTCTGAACCTGAAGTCTTTGTCTTTTGATAGAGGCATTTAACCCACTTATATTTATTTTGCAGCTGCTGGAACCTTCTTCTATGCCTTGAAGCATCTCCCTAATTGGGTGCATAATTCTAGTGACAAGGAGGAAAGCAGAGTCAGGACACCCTATGCATGCATGGGAAATGTGTTCAGGTTTGGGGTCAGCAACAGACCCTTGCTTGGACAAGGGTTTAGCTTGTGCTTGGTCTTTTAGATCAACTGGAGATAGAAATTGAATAAGGGGAGGACTCTTCCAAAGGAGCATGCTGTCACAAGACATACTCCTTGATGGGAACATCAGGGTTGCACAGTCAGACAGACACCAATTCCATACAGTTTGCCATTGCTGGACCCCGGCTGGCTGAGTGAGTGTTCAGCCCCACCCTTCTGAGCAGGTAAAGACAGAAAGGCCAGGTTTGAGGAAGCACTGTGCCCTGCAAGCTATTTCATCACTCTTGATTTCAGGACTTATCAAGACCCAGGCCTTGCCCAGCTTCCCTGGTAACATGGCTGGTGAGCTGAAGAACTCCCTGGCCTTCCTGGGCTCAAGGCCTGTCTTGTCTTCTCCTTCCCACCCTGAGATACTAAGATACTCTATTTCATCTCACCCTCTCAGGAAGGGAAGGAGATAGTGTTTGCCCTGTAGCAGAGTCATCAGATAGGGCTCCCTCAGCTGTCATCGCTTGTGGTCTCTGGGTTGGAGGGGCTTCTGGTTATGCAGGAAGGAGGTGGATCCTCTCTAGCACAGCCCCCATCCAAGGCGTGGAGCCAGCCCTGGATGCGGCCAGCTCCCCTTCTGAGCAAGCATCAGCAGAGAGGCGAAGCATGCCGGCCAGGCCAGCTCCACGCTCCATGTGCCCTGGCCCCCATATACCATTTGTCGAGCAGAATTTCCTCATAAATAAACAAGATCTTGGGTTTCACATTGGGGAGGTGATGACAGAAGAGGGCTTGGGGCTCTCTACGTTATCTGCACCAGGCCTGCCAACTCTTCCTCGTTGCCTGGAAGGGCTGAGAGGAGAGAGGAAGGAGACTTGGGCCAAGAGCACATTTTTTGGCTAAGGAGTCACTGCCTGGCAGCTAGCCTCGGTTGCTCTGGTTTCCTGTGATGTCCCTTTCTCTGGCCACCAGGACCTCTGCCTGGCCAAGTTTGAGCACCTGAGCTCTGTTGTTAGGGAGTTTGGTGAGCTGGAAGTTGGGTGAGCTCTGTTGTTAGGGAGTTGGGTGAACTGGAAGCTCTGTTGTTAGGGAGTTGGGTGAGCTGGAGAGGTCAGGACTTCCAGGAAAGGCTTCTAGAAGTTTCTACTGCAGATTTCTGTGCTGTTCTGTCCTGAGTGAATTTTCGACCTAATTCCCCAATGGAGTGTGTTCTGCTTTATGACATATATAGTGTTGGCTGAGAAGCAAGCCAAGCATGAGCCCAGCAGAAATCAGCCTACCACCTAGCAGTGGGAGAGAGGACGTGGAATACAATACAATAGTGAAAAAGGGCAGGCCGTTGTTCTACACGCGGTAATGAAGAGTCAAATACACATAGTAACGACACTGAAGACATATGTACCTGTGCGACTCCATCTCCACGAAAGCCCTCTATGAGAATGAAAGTCAGAATTTGGGCCCTGTGGAAAGGCCTTTAACCTGAAACAAAGGTTAAGAAAGGTATGGTGGTCAGCCTGGGTGACAGCCAGGCCTTGTGAACTGATGTGGGAACCCAAGTCTGGCTGAGCAAGGCCCGTCGAGGTCCATCCTCCCAGTCTGCCGCCTGGACCCTCCATCCACAGGGTCCCCCTGGGAGGCCCAGACCGGATCCTCCCCACCCCGGGGAACTCATGTCGGTGGCCTGACAGCTGTATTCCACTGGCGGCCACAGCTGCCGTTGAAGCCCTGTTCCTGATGCCGACGGCTCCACCGCTTTTTCCTGGCAGTCGGCTCTGCCGCTCAGGAAAGCTACTGTACTTGTGGGAAAGTGAGGTCAGTGCGTGTTTCCATCGACTCGAGAGGGAAAACAAAAACAAACATGCTCGCTACTGAATGTGCTTTTGATTCAGCAGGGTCCAGCCCCAGAATGCCCCATTTGCGGCTCATCCATGTGTCTCCCCCGGGGAACATGGGATGGAAGGCTAGAAGGGCCTGCGGTCCAAGGATGCAACCCAGAGAGGACCGCAGGCCCAACAGCCACAAGGGGCCACGGGGAGAGGTGGTGACTTGGGTCAGAGCCATGGGGTGAGGCTAGGGGCACATCTGGGCACGCCGAGAGTCAGGAGGTAGGAGAGCTGCTCACGTGTATGCTTCCGTTCTCCTGCACGGGGCCCCTCCCCCTACTTTTCAGTCCTGCAAGCTCTTATCTACTCTTCAAAGCCCGGTTTAACTCCCCCTACAGCTCAGGTAGAACTGGTCCTCTTTCCATAGAGTTCTTCAAGCCCCTCACTTATGAGATGTGAGACGTACCCCCTGCTGTGTCCCCCTCTAGCTAGGAGCTGCCATGGTCCTAGTAGTAACAGGCCTGTGAGTTCCCCCAGCCAAGTTGGGGCGAGCGGTATGTTGAGCATAGTGGGAAAGCAGGGTTGGGATATGAACCTGGAGATTGGCAGGCAGTAGACCGAAGGAGTGAGCGAGGCTGGGTGGGCCACTTGAGGTGGGAGAGTCTTGAACTCATAGACAGTTGGCTGGGGGAGTGTCTGCCAGGCAGGGTGGTGCTGGTGTGACATTTGGGACCAGGTTCCCTAGGGAGATTGAGTGATGGGGGAGGTGTAGCTGAGGAGGGTGGGGACAGCTGGAAATTTCCCTTGAGAAGCAAGTTCCTTTATTTGTACCCAGGCCAGGATGTGTGTGCTCAGTTCGGCCAACCTTCCCCATGGTCCCACAGGTACCCACCAAACTCACCTTCCCCCAGTCCTGCCCACGTTCCTGTCTCTGCCTGGCTTCACTTCCTAGGCTTGGGAACCTAGGCTCTGTTTGCTGCCACTTTCTGGTCATGTGATGAAACCCACAGCCTTGGATGGCCCCACTGCCAGACTCGGTTTCCCTGTCTGTGTAATAGGTCATAAATGAGGTTCAGCATGTGAGGTGCTACAGAAAGCCTGCCTCCCTCCCTCAGACTCTGCAGGGTGCTTTCCTCTCTGATTGTGGAGTCTGTCCCTCCCCTGGCTTTCCCTACAGAGGACTGCCAACCAGCGGCCACTGACCACATTTGCGTGACTTGTGTGCTATGTGATCTGTGTCAGTCAGGGTTGACTGGCTGCTTACCCCATTCCTCTGAAGGCTGGGAAAGTTAATTTCATTCATTTCCATGCTGGAGTGGGTGACCAGGATGGAGGGGTGCAGGAAAACAGGTGAAGGTGTTGGGGACCTTGGGTCTGTGTCTCCTGGTCATCAGGTCCATCTCTGTGCTAAGTAACTGATGACTCAGGAGAGCAGCAAGCTTTGCAGAATTCCCTGGAAAACTCAACCTCTGGAGGGTGGGGGGTGCAGAAGCCACAGGACCACTCATTGTGGCTGAAGATATTTTCTCTCCTCTTCCTCTCCCTTCTCCCTCTTCTTTCTTTACCACCTCCTCTCTCTCCCATTCTCCTTCTCTACCTCCCCATACCCCTCCCTTCCTCCCCTCCTCCTCTTCTTTAACCTTCTCCCTCCCCTTCCTCCTCTGCCACCTCCTTCTCCCCCTCTTCTTCTTCCTCAGTAAAGTTCACCTCTGAAGAAGCATGGTCCTCTCCCTCACAGGCCGCTCTCTCTATGAATCACACAGCTCCACTGCCTGCTTCGGATGAGCAATCAACAAATCTGGAGAAATCCAACTTGACCCATGCAGGGAAATTTCCACAGAACCCAAAAGGAAAATGCTGGTCCTGCAAGGGAACACCTGGAGCTGGTGACAGGATGGGGTGGAGAGCAGGAGAGGAGTCAGTCTGGACCTCCCGTGCTCTGAGAAAGGGGACAGTAGTGTGGGAGACACGTGTAGACGTCAAGGTTTCTCAGGTGACTACAGTTCAGCTGACACTGGGAACCTTCCCTGGGCTCCTAGGGTGCCTCCCCCCAGCTGCCTAGACTCACACCAACCTTCCTAGCTCATAGATACTTCACAGCTGGCTGAGTGAGACACTGTGTCCCTGACACCTGAGGTCTCTGCACTTGGCACGTGCTGCTTTTCTTCCTCAAACTGGACTCAAATGCAGACCAGCAGTATAGGTCCCCCTCTGGTGGAGTTGATCATGCCCCCTTGGAAAATCAACGGTTCCCAGATGGTATGACTCCCTCCACCAAATGAGCCATTACACATAGGACAGGCTCCAGGGTGCTTTTGTATTTACTCTTGGTACCTACACATACAAGTCAGTACTCCAAAGAGCTGTGAGTGGGTTCCTGTTGCTATGCAGGAACAAACACCGGGGGTAGGCAGGAGGTCCCCCATACTCAGCAGCCTCTGATACACTAGATCTTAATCCAGGCTCTAGGCCACTGAAAGCCAACAGCCACGATGGAGCCAAGGGTTCAGTGGTGAGGAGACAGGACAGGTCAGGGCTGGCTTCTGCCACTAGAGGAGTATTTGACAATAGCTCCATGCTTCAGTCTGGGAAGCCATCTGACTGGTTATGTACTGAGGCAGTTCACTCCACCTGCCTGGTGTCTGGGCCCAGACTGTAGTCACATAGCAGTTACTGATCCTTATCCAGGTGGGTCTCAGGGGGCTGGGCCACCCCACCCCACAGTTCAGTAGTCAGGTTCCTCTCAAACTCAGTGCCTACTGCCCCTCTGAACTGTGCACAGACCCATAGCACCAGGGATGATTCTGCCTCCCCAGTCTCTAGCTTCAGGGAAGAGCTTTGTCTTAAGAGGAGGTTACAGGTGGAGCCCTTGGCAGCATGCAAAGGCCCTGGGCCCACTCAGTATCACAACAAAAGAATGAGGTTACTGGGGGAGGGAGAGAAAGAAGAAGGATGAAGATGATAATGATGAAGAAAAGGAGGAGGAGGAGGAGGTGATGATCATGGAAATCAGACAGGGTAAGGGATGGGAATGCTCAAAACCATGCCCATGTCCGCTTCTGGATGGATGAAGGTGAATGTAGGTCCTGTTCCAGAAGGTTCCAAACATAACTTTAATCAGGTGCTGTAGCAAACAGAGTGCTGGACTTCGTGTTGGGAGAGCCAGGCTCTGGTCTCTGCGTTGTCACCAGCTTGCTCTATGACCTTGGCAGGCCCTGGTTCCTTTCTAGACCTTTATTTGAAGATTTGATTAGGCTGTTTTTAGAAAGCACAAGGACATCCACTCTAGATGCTGGTTTTCTCTTGCCTGTCATTGAGCTAAGTACTTCTCGTTCCTTCCACAGCACAGGAGTTACCCTGTTCTGCAGATGCAGTCTCAGCTTAAGGGGTTCCCTTTCATTTGATGGTTCCACGGCTGAGACACCCCACTGTGACTGCCATTACCTGCTCCCTCTGTGGTACCAACCCAGGGTGACAGCAAGCTAGTGTGTGCCTATCATGTTGGGGGTCACAGTTTTGAAGGATGGTGGAGGAATGTCTGGTGTCCTGGCTTCTGGCTCATGGGCCAGCAGCCAGTGGCACCAGTAAGGAGCTTTCTCTTTTCTTTTTTTTTTTTTTCAGCTCTGGGGGTGGAGCTCAGACTCTCACCAGCTAGGCAAGCACTCTGCCCTGAGCCTAAGCTACAGCTCCGAAACCAGTTTTTAACAGTCCAATAGTCTATGTTTCAAAATTAGTACTAGTAATACTTCAATGATAATTGTTAATAATCCCTCAGGGGAAATCACTGATGATCAAAAATAATACATTTTGAGCTGGTCAGGTGACACAGCTCTGTAATTCCATCACTTGGGAGGTAGACACAGGAGGATCAGGGATTCAAAGTTATCTTTGGCAACATAGCACATTTGAGGCCAGCCTGGGTAAAATGAAACCTTTATTAAAACAAACAAAAAATTGGAAAAACATTTTTAATGATAGCCTTTCAATTTTTAAAGATGTATCATGTATAGACTAAAATTTGTGCTTAAGCAAGAGCAGTCATTTTAATCTTGGAGCACTTACATAGGAGCACTCACTTAGGAGCACTCACATAGGAGCCTCCCGAATTTGTTGTCTCCTGCTGAAAGGACAGATGTGTCTGTCTATACAGGAAACACTGGGTGGGGAGGGGGTGAAGGAGGTGAATCTTCCTAGACTCCAGCGGCCACCTCTCTCTCCTTATGAGCACTTGTGGCAGCCCACTGCAAGTGGTCCAGACCACTCAGATGAGGAAGTTAAGGATAAGGTCGGGGCTGTGTCAACAAGGAGCTTGTGGACTTACTGTCAACACAAGGGCAGTGGCAGCACTAAGTTCTTTAGAATTAAGACCAGCAAGAAGCATTTTTGGGCCGGGCGGAGGTGGCGCATGCCTTTAATCCTAGCACTTGGGAGGCAGAGGCAGGTGGATCTCTGTGAGTTCAAGACTAAGCCTGGTCTACCCAGCGAGTTCCAGGACAGGCTCCAAAACAATACAGAGAAACCCTGTCTCGAAAAACAAAAAACAAAAAACAAAACAAAACAAAAAAAGAAGCGTTTTTGGGGTGAGCAATGTTCCACCATTGGCACAGATCCACTTGCAATCAGACTGCATTGCCTGTCAGTTTCCTGCACACAGCACAGCCCAGCTTCTGCTGCAAGCTGCCCTGTCCTCTTCAGGCTACCCCTGGCTAGGTACCCTGCCCCAACTGATGACGGAGTGGAACTCCAATTATACGGTAGCAGCTGTGTGTGTGTGTGCGCAGTGTGCGCACGCGCCTGCATGGGCATTGTGTTAATCTCATTACAGTGTTTACAGGGGAGCTTGGAAAGTGACTAAGAGTTGACACGGCCAGGGCTGGAGAGATGGTTTATAGAGTAAGAGTGCTTGCTGCTCTTGTAGAGGATTCAGGTTTGGATCACAACACATGTTCATTATAGCCTGTAACTCTACCTTCAGGGGTTCTAAGACCTTCAAGGATGCTCACACACAAACACATATACACATAATTTAAGAATAAGTTAAATCTTAAAAAAAAGATTAGATTTGATGCAGTCATTTTGGTGGCTTATAAAAAAAAGAGATGGAGCAGGGCCCACGAATGCACCCTCCCTGTGTCACCACAAGATACCAGCCTTTGATCTTGGACCAGAGTCCAAATCATGAGTCAAAATTTACTTTCTTTTCTTTATAATGTACCCACTCTAGGGCACTATGTGGCACTATGCTGTTAGCATAATGCACTGTGTGGCACTGTGCTGTTGCTCTTAGCAACAAAACCAAATGAAGACAGTCTGCCTCCAGTCAAGCTCTAAGATCTTGCCACAGTTCCTATCCCTTCCAGGTTCAGCATGGTCTTGCCAGCCACTCACGCATGCACATTCCAGGGTTGTGCAAGAATCAAGGGCTAGAAATCCAGAGGCCACTGCTGCTTGGCTCACATGGTCTACATGGCTTAGGGGCTGACCTAACTGGGGCAACAGGGAAAGAAAAAACGAAAAACATCCATACGAAGAGCTGGGATTGGGTGAGTTATGCACTCTGATGGAGATGCTGGGATTGGATGAGTTATGCACTCTGATGGAGATTGCTGGGATTGGGTGAGTTATGCACTCTGATGGAGTTGCACCATCAGCTGGGAGACTCAGTGAGTGTTATATTCAGCTGCATGAGGCAGGCTAGTTCATCTTGGTAGACATTCTCTGTAGGCGTGCAGCCTCGGGCTACAGTCATCGGGGAGGAGGAAGCTGTCACACACTATCAACAGAGGTACTCCAACCAGGGGAAGGCCTGGACATTCCCCTGAGCCTGACCTAGGCCCGAGGCATCAGAGTCCTTGACATGGAGGTGCTCATGTCATGAATGCCCATTTATACAGGGTATATCTGCAGCCAGGCGTGAGGGCATGGTGGTACACACCTTTAATCCCAGCACCTGGGAGGCAGAGGCAGGTGGATCCCTGAGTTCCAGACCAGTCCTATCTACAAAGAAAGTTTCAGGACAGGCAGGACTACACAGAGAAATCCTGTCTCTAAAACAACAAAATAAATAGATAAATAACAAGGTACACTTGCTCTCCAGCTGATCATAGACTGAGCTCTCTCAAACTGCAAGCCACATAAAACCTCTTCAGTGTTTATGTTATTTGTCTCAGATGTTTGTTACAGAGACAGAAAATTGATTGACACAATGAACTATCATTGGTTCACATATGATGGGTCTTCTTTCATTTCATTTACCGATTTTTGATTCTACATGGAACTTTGTGACACCCTCCCCCAGCATGTTGACCATCCACCAAGTCACCAAGTTCTATCCTCAGTGTGCTCCTCTTACCTTTTTGCTTCCCTCAGAGACAACCTGTCTGATGATGATGATGATGATGAGAGAGAGAGAGAGAG
Organism: Mesocricetus auratus; assembly: GCF_017639785.1. Taxonomy (NCBI): domain Eukaryota; kingdom Metazoa; phylum Chordata; class Mammalia; order Rodentia; family Cricetidae; genus Mesocricetus; species Mesocricetus auratus. Next base: position 13,318,117 of record NW_024429191.1, on the reverse strand, counting down.
AGAGAGAGAGAGAGAGAGAGAGAGAGAGAGAGAGAGAGAGAGAGAGAGAGAGTGTGTTTCTTGCTTTGGGAACATATATATTTAGAGTGTTCCAGACACACATGTATGGCTTAACAATATGTTGTTTAAATTTTTCATGTTATAAAAAGTACATCCCAGAAGCCCCAGACTTGCTTTTTCCCTTTCAACGTATGTTCCTAAAATTCATCCATGGAGCTGAAGTTTATTGACTTTAACTTATGTAAAATAACCATCTGTGTATTCCACAATTTACTTGATAGTCCTCCTGTGGGTAGATGTATAGGTTACTTCTGACACATTCCTGTTGGGTCTGTGCTTATTGTGGAAACAATTTGGTTTTCAGCTTATTCAATTTATTTTTAAAAAAGTAGAATTGATTAGAGATCATGTTGAACCAATGATCCATGAAATCCAGGCTGTCAGATTTCCAGTGAACACTGATTGACTGGATATGAGACTGAACCTCTCTTTGCATGTTTGGTCAGCCATATGCATTTCCCCACCTTAAAGCTGGCCACTTGTCTCTTGTCCATGTTTCTAATGATTTGTTTTCTTTTCCTTTTTGATTTTTTAAAGTTCTCCTCCACACCCACCCTGTCTCCCTGTGTATGTTTCTTGTCTGTAGTCTGTTAACTTTCCAAATATCTTTTGATAGAAGTTCTCAATTTTCTTCAGTAGTTTCACAAATCGGCTTAATAAAGGACCCAGTGACCAATCACCTGCATTCCTCAGCTGTGGAGGAAAGAGCCATATAGTCCCAAAGAAAAATTAGGGATTATTGTCAGGCACCTCATAGTCATAAAAGACGGCCCTGAGGTATAGAGACCAATGTGATCAGATGTAGCTGTAATTATGCCACACAAAGGCCATCAAGAAGTGAGGTGACTGTGATATTCCAGTTACCACTCACTGGAGCCATCGATACAGCCACAGGGACAAAGGAAAAAAACAGCAGTGAAGAAAGAAGCCCCTCACCTCTGCAATCGTTGCAGGGGTGGGGGTGGAAAGAGACACAGGAACAGGGAGTTCTCATGAGGGTGTGTTTCCCAGGAATGCCAGAAGCTACATGCATAAAGTCTCACCAATGTAACTACTGAAGCATGAGCTCAACAAGGGTGACACCATGGACATGGACAGAATGGTTGGGGGGGCGGGTAAGGCTAACAAGGCTGCAACCCTAGACAAAGCACTACAGGCAACTGAGGACTGCTGAGAGTGGGTGACACAATCTTCCCCAGGGAGGAGCACACCAACTGGTTATCCAATACCAAAACGTCAGTCTTGAAAGCATACTACTAATAACATTATATGGTCCCAGCAAGTCGTGTTTACGTGTACTTAGGAATACATACACGTGTGTGTGTGTGTGCCTCCCTCCCCCATGTAACAACGATTAATGAAAAAGGAGGCCCAAACTTTGAAAGAGAACAAGGAAGGATCTGTGGGAGGATTTGGAGGGAGGAAAGGGAAGGGGAAATGGTGTAATTATAATCTCAAACAACAAAGTAGTTTTCAAAGAGGCTCTTTATATGCTAAGGTGTAAATCTTTGTTAAGCATATTGTAAATCCACCCCGATTTCGGCTGATGTAAGGGAATAGCAAATGGAGTATGCATCAGAAAGGGACAGCTTCACTGTCATCTATTTTCTGTCTCTGCATCTGCCTTCATTTACAACCTCATGCTGTCCCTTCCTGGTTACTATGCAACCCAGTCAGCCACTTAGCATTAACACTTAGATTGTTGTGGAAGACACGACAGGTAAGTGATCATTTTCCCTTAAAATGATTTGGTAAATTATCTGTAAATTCCCTGGTTTTAGTATGGTGGAGATAGACATCCAATTTTTTACATAGCTTTACATAATCGGTGCACAGCTCCAATCAGCAAATGCCAACATGTCCACACAGTTTAAGGGAGTTTGGTCTGTGACACTGTGCCATGTGAGAGCTGCTCACTTTATGACACAAATCTTGTGCGGAGAAAACCCATACACTTCTGTGGGAAGTGCCAAAGGTGACACGATGCCCTTGTCACTGCCCCATACTGACTCAAATGCCCAGAAACACATGAACTCTTAAACCTCCGGGCCTCCTCTTAACCCAACTAACAAATTCCTTGTCCCCCAAAAGCTCACTCAGTTGTGACTGTGGCAGATGGGTTCCCCACCAAGGTCAAGTCTGAAGGGCACCCTCCTCCCGAAATGCCTCCCTCTCACCTTTCCAGACTTGCCACTGTGAAGGCCAGGTCAACAGGAAGCTTCCCCTGAACCTCTGATGTCTTACCCAGGACACTTTATGCCCCACACCCTCCTTTGTTCCCTTTTCTTCCTCTTGACGGGCTGCTGTCTCCCATTCTCCCTCCTGTTGGGAAGGATACTTTCTGGAGCAGGAACCTTGTCTTTCTGATTCACTTGGAGTTGTAGATTTTTTGGCCAGTACCTGATGCAGGAGAAGACCGACAGTTCTTACAGCCTTAAGATGGGGAGAGGGTAATTGTAAGAATTACGTAAAATCACATTTGCAAAATGTTTACAAATGTGACCGGCACTCGAGAAGTGCTCCGTGAATGTGGGGTTTCACTGTGTTTCGTAGTCCTCCCTAAAAAAGTCAATAGCGAAAGACAAGGAGCATGGAATGAAGGTTCTTAGAGCATCTGCAGCTGGCCAGGCCTGTGTGCATGACAACAAGTCCACAAAGCTCTGGACAGCAGTCTTGGTGGTTCAGTCATGTTCTAGGATAGCTCACTTTGCAGAAACGTGAAATGGAGCACCAAGGAAAATATGGCTACCAGTGGTCCCAGCAGAGCCACAAAGCAAAGGAGAAAGCTGAAGAACCCACAGAACTGTTACACTGTGCAGGCATCCACCGCTCGGACATAGATCCTGCACCCAGGTGGGTAAAGTTCACAGGTGTCAGTGACGTGTGGAAAGCGCATGCCCCACGCCTAACATCTTCTGTTGGCTTCCATTGCATCGTGGGTAGCCCAGCTCTACACCATGACTCTCAGATCCCGGTGAACCGGCTCTGTCCACTTCTCTCGCCTCATCCTGGCCTTGTCACTTGCTGCCTGGAGTGTATTTCCTCTGGGTCTTGGTGCAGCTGCTCCCATCTTTCTACTCTATCTTTAACATCAGTTTCTTAAGTGACCTCTAGCCAGCCCCAAGTGCTCTGAGTGTGAGCATTCCATATGCACCCCGTCCCATTTCCTCCACACCCATCATTCAAAAAACACAAACAAACAAACAAACAAGCCCAAAAACTATCTTTTCTGTTTCTCTGACTTCAGGGGAATTGTCGTCGGTGGGGCATGCCTAATTCTCCAGCACCAAGAACAAGGCCTGGCATGTGCAAAGGCTCCGAGGCTTGTGATTCCATCAAATCCTGATGATCCCATCATGAAACTCCCCCAGCCTCTGGAACATGGAGGCTTAGGCAACAGACCTAACCACACTCTGGATGCATACACCAGCCTGCAGTTGGGCACTCTGGATGCACACACCAGCCCACAGCTGGGCACTCTGGATGCACATACCAGGCCACAGTGCGCAGAACTGCCAAACACAAAACCTAATTTCTAATGAAATGTGGGAAAGCTTGTATCATTTATTGAATCCCTGTCTCCAAGCACACAGGCAGCTGGAGTACCTTTAGGACTTAGGCTTTCCCCTGTGGTCCTATGGCATGCAGTCATGTTAGTACATAGGAGAGGCTCACATCCTATGAGTAGGGAAATGATACAAGCTAAAAGCAGGGACTGGAGAGATGGGTGGGTGGGTAAGGGCGCTTGCAGTTCCTGAGGATCCAAATTCAGTTCCCAGCACCCACATTGGGCAGCTCACAACTGCCTGTAACTCCAGCTCCAAGGGATCAGATGCCCTCTTCTGGCCTCTGCAGGTATGTACATGTGGTACGTGCGCACGCGTGTGTACACACACACACACACACACACACACACACACAATTACATCATTATTATTTGTGGGGGGGATGTTTTGCCTTCAGGTATGTGTGTTCCCTATGTGTTTGCATGGTGCCTGTAGAGGTCCAAAGAGGGTTCCCCCCCAGAAACAGAGTTACAGATGATTGCCATCATCATTGTCATTGTCATGGCTACTGGGAATCAAATCCTCTGAAAAGACAGGCAATATTCTTAACCATCTTACTTCTGAGGGTCTGCAGCTGTCACACCACTAAATAGAGCAAATGCTGCAAGTGGAACTTTTCCTAAGACCTGGGTAAGTCACAGCTGTGCTCAGCAAACATGTGGTAGTAGACTCTGCTTCTGGGTGCTCTGGTAGTTGCAGGTGGATTCCTGCCTGGGGCCTTGACCAGCAGACTTGCAGCATGAGATCATACCCGGAGCACTGAAGCTTTGAAATTCCAACAGCACTGGTAACTAATGAATTTGGGTGTGCTCACTTTTGACTTTCTCCTATCCTGGGAAGTGGCCATAGTAGAAGAATACAGACAATAAACAGGACAAGGAGTAGGCATTTAGCCTAGAGGGAAAAAAGGCTGTTCAACTTTTTTTGGGGGGTAGGCAAGGCAAGAGTAAGGGGAGTCTGGGAAGTCGCTGTGTCTACAAAGCCCTGGCATCTATCGAGTCTTCCTGTCACTTAGCGCCGAGGGGAGAACACACATGCTTAAACAGTTCCTCAATGTGTGTGAAGACAGCACATGCCCTTCCTTAAGAGAGGCAAATTTCCCCAGGGATTGAGACCCTATTTATGCCAGGGAGCAGGTATCAATCCCAGTGAGGGACAGTGGGTGCTGCTTTAACCCACACAGCCACTGGTTCCATAGGTGGTTTTTCACAAACCCAGTCACATGGTAGGGTGGTGAGGGCGCTGGTCTGAACCAGTAGCCACTGGTTCTTGTGACTGGAACAGATCTAAGTTTGTAAACCCCGTCCTCCCCCGATTCACAGCTTTTCTTCTCTGAGATATGGCGGCATACGCTGCTCTTCTGCACGGTCTTAACGTGTCATGAAGAGCCATAGCAGGACACCACAGCTTCTCTTGCATGCAAACTCTAGGCCAAGGTTGAACACGGGGGCTTATTCTTCCTGAGTTTGTCCAAGAGCTAGGCAAACTTTTGATGAATCCACGGGAGACTCGCCTGCTGGCTAATTTACTGGAGCGACTGTTGGGGACGGCAGCTGAGGAGGTCAGGGTTTGATTTCCCAGGACACACTGGGGAGGGAGCTCTCTCCCTCTGCTGTGGAGGAGCCAGGCAATTATGCCTCTGCGGCTGGGTCCTGCCCACCCTGCTCAAGAGCCCCCACAGCTCTGAGCTAACTTAGGTTGTTTTCCCAGGTGCGAGGGTATCTTTAGCAAGTGTTCCCAGGAAACCATCACTTACCTTCTGCCTGGCCCCACACAGGATGCCTGAGGCAGTTAGTGGGACAGAGGTTGACAAAGCCAAGCCAGCACTGATCAACTCTGTGGGGCAGAGTGGCTGGGCAGCCACTGGGAGGCCTACACTTGTTAGCCTTACTGTCCCTGTCCCACCAGGGCTACACCACAGGCACCAGTCCAGTTTTGGATGATAGAGCATTGGAGAGCAGCCGAGACTTGTCTCCAGAGTGACTATGAGGAGGGGCTTCCCATTGCCAGCTTTATTTCTTCTAATTGCCCATGGCACCCAGGACACTTTGACAGACAATACTGAGGTTTCCAGAAATAAAGCGTCTTGTATAGTCACAGAGTCCACCAGGGCTGGAGATAGGTCTCAAGTCAGCCTTCAGTCTCCAAAACACTGTGCTTTTTACGGAGGGTGTTGGAGAGGCACGTGGTGAAGAAGAGAGGGGAGAGGAGGAGGCAAATGGAGACGAAACGGAGGAGAAGGAGCGGGAGGGGGAACAGGAGATGCAAGAAGAAATGATGGAGCTTCCAGTAGTGGGCACGGGCAGCAAGCATGCAGCCGAGGAGCAGCAGCTGTTGACACTGCGTTGGTGCCCTGCTGCTGCAACAACGGCCATGCAGATTAAAACAAGACAAACATGTTCTCATAGGCACGAGAGCAGATACTGGAAACTCACAAAGCTGAAATCAAGGTGTGGGCAGGGCTGGCTCCTTTTGGAGCCTCCCAGGGACAATTTGTTTCTGTGACCTCATTTCAGCTCCTCTTGGGGCTTGGGCTATGCGACCTGGGGCCCCTCCTCCATACCGATCTCCTCCTGTCACCTTGGCATCCTCCCCTCTGACTGGATCCTCTCACATCACTCTGAGGTGACCTGAGGTGACCAGTCCATGCGTGTCAAGATCTCTCAGGGTCTTTGCTATCATCCTACTACATAGTCTCCTGTTCATATCAGGGGAACCCACAGGTTCTGGAGTCACATATGTGGGAGATGGATATGTAGCTGTCGTAGACGAGGAAGAAGGATGGAGATGAGAGGAGACAGAGGAGGACATGAGGGTGGAGGTACAGGAAGGGGGGAAAGTGGGTGGGAGAGAGGACCATGCTGGCCTTTGCCTCCAGCGTCTGCTCAATGGGGGCGTGCTGCTGGGAGGATTTCAGAACTGCATACCGGGGCACTCTGCTACTTCTGCCTTTGGTCTCAGGGGTTCCCCCAGGACTCCCATTTGGAAGCACCCTTTCTCTCCCAGTGCCTTCCTGTCTCCTCCCAGGATTAGCACAGTACAGCTTGAGCCTGCTGGCTGCCTCTCTCTGCTCTCTCTCCACCCAGCCCCACTGTCACTTCCAATCACTCCAGTGCTACCCATCCTGCCAGGTCCAGCCCAGCTGCCCAATGCTGGCCTTGCCGTTGGACACTGCTGCCCAGCCCTGGGTTGAGCTCAGTCCTTGGAGGAGTTGATGACTTGGACTCCAAAGTCAATGGCTCAGGAGCTCCTCTCAGTCTGTGACCCTGCAGATTTTCGCAAACCACCAGCCTGGCACTGCATCTTCCCTGCCATCATTGTCGCCATTTCCCCCTTTCTCCTAGTCATAAGGAAGTCATTGTACTGCCCACAAGCAACCCCTCATGGAGGCACCCTTTTTTATGAGGAAGGGACTGAATTTCATGCATGTTGCTGGCCATGTTATCATCTATACCAGGTGACTTGTTTATGGGACCTCATGTGATCCTCAGTGCAGGCCAAGTGTGTTATCACTGTACTACCATTGAGAAAACCAAGGCACAGAGAAGGCATACGTATCTTCAAGAACACACAGCATCCTCTCTCCCTTGCTATCTATATCTATCTATCCATCCATCTATCTATCTATCTATCTATCTATCTATCTATCTATCTACCTACCTATCTATCTATCCCTTCATCATTCCCAGTTTCTGGACACCTTCCACAGCCTGACTTCTTAGGAATAGTGAAGGGTTAACTGTGTGTACCTCCAAAGAGCCCTAACTCTAGTTAATATGACCTTGTTGGGAAACTGTCTTGGCAGACAAAATCAAGCTGAGGACATGGGGCATCAAGGCGACCCTAAGCCAGTGCCTGGTGTCCTTAGAAATGGGTGTAGACACAGATGCAGATGAAGGAAAGAGCTGCAGAGAGCACTAGAAACCCGAGAGCTGCTTCTGCAAGCCCAGGAGCCAGCACTTCCCAGCAATTCCCAGAGGCTGCACAGGGAGGCTGCCCTCCTCCGGGCTGTGTTTCAGACCTGTGCCCTCGGGCTCTGAGAGGACGCATTTCATTGTCTGAAGCCTCCCATTTCTGATAATTTGTTACACAGCCCTAGTAAATCGATGCAGATGATACCTAACCCTTGCTACAAGTGAATGGAATGGGAAGGACAGACAGAAAATCCGAGGCTGGACCAAGGGAAACATACCGCTGACGTGCCCTCGGCCCTCTGAGAGATGTTTTATAATTTAAACTCAGAAGCAGTGAGCCCTGAGGTCTTTACCCTTGTCCGTCATAAAGCCTCAGGCCTGACGAAGCCTTGAAGGACTAAGGCTCATCCTAAAATGACAGCTGTGGATCTAATCCCTGATGATGCTCAGGGATCGCTTCACTTTAACCTGACTTTCCAGTTGGGCGGAGAAGAAGGCTTCTTACCACACTCCCACCAACCCAAGAAGTCGTCTTTTCTCACCTGGTAGCTTGACATAGAGAGGGGGCAGGTGAGAAGGAGAGGCAAAGGAGCGTAGCAGTGGAAGAAGGAAGCTATCCTCCACACATGTGCCCCAGAAACAGTCTTCCTGACACAGGGCATCAGTGAGCCCTGCCCTGAGTTCATCCCACCCAGATCTCCAGCCCTTGGATCCCATCCCTCCTCCCAGCATCTCTCTGTGTTACAGATGCCAGGGACCTGTCATTTAATAGTTTGGAGAAGTGATGCCTACAGGGTCCTGGTCAGAAGCAAGTGCACAGCCAACTCTGACAAAGCTGTTTCCCATGTCCCTGACTTTTGGAATATACCATGTTAAGCTAGAAAGTAGCCACAGGCAGGAGACAGACTGTCAAGTAGTAGACCGTGGGCCTGAGAAAGTGTGGGCAGACAGGGGCCAGAGAAGCCAGTGCACACTGAGCATGCTATATGACTCTAGGGGTTACAGTCGGCCCATCACCATCTCTCTTTATTAAACAACCATGTGTGCCCACTTTGACAGCTGCAGAAACCAACCTCAGAGAGGTTAAGTCACCCATTCGGGCCGTGGCCACTGGCTCTCCGTGATTGCTCTAATATTTGAACTTGGTCCTGCTGGACCCTCAGTCCCAGACTCTTCACTGCTCTAAAGCCCTGCTGGTTCCCAGACCACGCCCTCCCCCACAGGAATCCAATCTGCAATCAAGAGTGTAATGCCATTGGCAAGAAGTTCCGTGGGCCATTCCTTCCTAGCAAGCACTCAGTTGGCCCGCGAGAACCATTGGCGCTGTTGGCAACAGCTGTTCCCCCAGCCTCTGTATTTCAGAGGAGAGATTGGAGCCACATGTTGGAGGCCACAGACTGAGCGCTAGCAGGACATGTTACATAAACAGCAGGAGGCAGAACAGGTTGCTGGGACCCACCTTCTGTTCTGAGCTGAACCAGGCTCCATCCCCCAGGCCGCTCCTGCCAGCCCTCCCCTCCTCCAGTTTCTGCTCCAGCCTGCAAGGGGGCCTGGCTAGCTGGGGAAGGGTTAAGGCAGGAGCAACAGATGCAAGGATGGGGAGACAGGTTGTCCTGGCATTGAGGCACTGGATGAGGGTGGCTCACTGAGTTTGGGGGAGGCTGGTCCCCAATCAGCATCTTCTGTGGCGTGTGGAGTTGGGAGCCTTGCCCCTGTTTAGCCCCCCCATGGGAGGAAAACATCTTCCCTTGTGGGCCTCAGGGTCCCCTCCAGAAATGGAGGGGCCCCAACCATATGCTCTCTTCCAGTCCTAAGTTCTTGGGTCTGAAGCCCCAGCTGGCTTCTCTAGCTTTAACAGAGGCCAAGTAAGAGGGGCAGTCCCTCAGAGGCACAGCTGAGGCAGGGGGGAAGAGGCAGAGAGGCCAGTCGCCACACCTGAGGGGTTCGGGTTTCTAAGCCAAGGCAGCCCATGTGTGTTTCAGATTTTCTTTCAAGTCTCCCCGTCAAGCTTTTCCCAGCCCCAGTCTCCCCGGCTGAGGCTATGATCACTTTGCAAGCAGCTTACCCAACATCTGGGGGGGAGGGGCAAGTGGAAGCTGAGCCTTGGAGCTAGGAATCCTTTCAGGATCTGGTTAGGGCCAGCCATCAGTGGTCCAGCGTGAGGAAGGCAGAAGGCTGGACTTTGGCTAGGCCCAGGAGTGCTAGTCAGCGGCTACAATGCGATTTGGGGACATGCTGGCATCTTCTCTCTCTGAAAGGTACCTGGAATCTGACACCCAGGCCTCTCATGGTGGCTCTGCCTCTTGCTGTCATTAGACCTCTCTAGCCTCAGTGGTCTGGCCTGTGAAATGGAGCCTCGATGCATATTTGAACTCTAATAAAAGTTCAATAAAAGAAAGTTCAGAAGGGCTCAGGGCAGGTGACCAGGGTTCCCTGATGGGGAGTGTGGTAAGAGACTTAAATAGCCCTACACGGGGAGGAACGGAAGGTCCATCTGGCTCCTGGACCTTCTTCTAGACCTGTCTGTATAACTCTTTAATCCAGCTTTAGACACACCCCTACTACATGTATCTCCATATCCACCAGGCTTCAGGCTCAGCCTCCACCATCCCTAAGACCTGTACACACACACACACACACACACACACACACACACACACACACACACACACACACACACACACAAGATGGAGTTCCCAGCCTTCCCTTCCATCTCCCTGCCTAGGCCTTCTTGACTACTTGTCACCCAGCATCTCCCGAGAGGCACAAAGGACAGCCTGCATCTGAGATGTGACGGGCTTGATGGGGGGTTGCTGCTCTGGAATGGGTCAGGCTTGGCTCCCCCGTCCCAGGCCACACCTTCTGGACCTGGCTAAGGTCCTCAAGTTCATTGAGAATGAGATGGAAATTCTGCTACTCACTCCTGGGAAAGGCACCCCCAAAATCTCTGCCCATGCGTCTTTCCTGTGGCCCCTAAATTATGATGAAGAGAGATTAGAACTCAAAACTCCTGCCAGGAAAGCTGGTGCTCAGGCTGGGGATCCTGCCCAAGTCCTGCTCGAGGACACTGGCCTTGGCCAGCTCACTGGACTCTGGCAAAAGGCATGAAGAACTTTGATGGCCTTGTCCCAGGGGCTGCCTGCAGAAATAGCCTTCCCTTTCACAGACACCAACCGACAGCATCACTTCTGTGTGCTAGAGTTGGAGGGTGCGCTGGCTCCTGCTCCTTTAACAATGGGGGAAACCAAGGCTAAGGACCATTTGCAGCAGCGGTCCCCGTCTCAGGCCCCCTTCCAGCTCATCCTCAGGCTTTGGCAGTAACCCCTGGGCCTAGAGCAGGGAACCTGGCTGGTGGACGGTCAGCTAGCTGGATCTGCAGAGGAAGGGGAGCCCCGTCTACTCCCACACCTCGACATTCGTTAGCCGTGGACCAAAGAGGCTGCTCAGGAGGCCCAGTTTGCTGGCTTGCCTGTGAGCTGGAGAACAGACAGCCAATTCATCTCATCAAACTTGGCACCTCAAACAAAAGAAATAATATGTGTTTGGCTCCCTAATCTGTTCCTCAGGTTCCCAGGCAGGTGACTGGAAAATGTGATGACAAGAAGCGTCGGCTGGCCTCTCAGGACACTCTGCAGGCTGGCTTGCCATTGTTCCGCAGCTCCCCCACACCATCCTGTTCCCCTCTCCTCCTCACGCTTCCTGGGGCTTTCCTACAGCAGTTCAGGGGTCGTCAGAGCCAGACCCCAGGAAGGTGGGTACAAGGGAAGGACACATTCTCTCAATGCACCTCCTCTCAAGGTAGACAGCAAAAAACCCTGCCATGCCAACAAGACCCTCTCGGGAACATGGTCTGTAACTAGCAGATCAAGGGTGACCACAGAGGACGCCGTGAGCCGAGCTTCCCCTGGGTCCAGGTGTCTGTTTGAGCATGCCCAGATACCGGGTCTCAGCAAGATGAGGCAGTCTGGGGTCTGGGTTTGGTCCCATAGCTCTCCAGGCTTTCATCCTTCACAGGTTCTCTGGAGGACCGAGGATGGGAACTAGGCATGGAGAAGTCTGTATGGTTTTCCTTCAGTGCTGTGGACTGGGGAGACAGGGGGCCCAACGTCAGCTCTGGAGATAAGTTGTTACTGAGTACCCACTGTGTGCCTGGCACCTGAGATGGCTCTTCTTGGCTTCCCTTAATGGGCTAAGTGTCTTGCATGCACAGCAGACTGGGTGCTACGGATAAAATGTCAGAAGAGGATGCTGCAGTCACACACCAGGCAAGAGCCAAACTGCGACCCTTGCTACCGCCTCACTGTTGTCTCTCTCCTCCCCAGCCCCAGCCCCAGCCCCAGCCCCAGCCCCAGCCCCAGCCCCAGCCCCAGCCCCAGCCCCAGGGAGGGTGTTAATGAGGTCCACACAGGGAGCGGCAGCATGATGAGCTGCTGTCCACAGGTGCCAGCAGGTCTTTCATGATGGCCAGACTGGGCCTGGCGCCACTCTGCCCCGTGTGTGATGGTGGCTGATACCCCTCTGGGGTGGGGTGGGGGCCCCTGCACGTGTCCGGGGCCTGCCAACACCACACCCTTGGAGACCCAAAGTCTGTCTCAGACTTGGCTGCCCTTCCCATTCTGGGATCCCTGAGCAGGTAAGTGGGCCGGGGAATACCCAGGGCGATTGGCAGACCAGGGAAGCATCAGGTGCCTGTGGAAGGCGGTTAGGCTCCACAAGGCCTCGGAGGCCCGACTGGCTTTTGCCTTCTCCTTGCTGACTAAATCTTTGAGTTTTACACTCTGCCTCCCAGTGACTCAGGGGTCAAAGAGTCTGTAGGATGATGATAAAAGCTAGGCTAGGTACCCAGAAACCCAGTTTTATTCCGAATCTCTCTGGATGACTGGGGGAGTGTCATTCGCCTACCATTATGAGTACCTGCTGGACCACACAATTCAAGGCTACCTGAGCTCCTTAGGCCTTGGAGCCTGTGCCATCAAGGGTAGCGGAAGATGCACAAGGCAGTGTTTGTATGTTTTCTCCCCATAGACACCACTCGAGAAGCGTTCTGGTTGTCCACAGAAAGGGAGGTGTGCAGGGAAATGGTTACGGTAGGAAGTAGCCTCTTCTTCACCAGCCCGGTGCATCTACCTGCCTGGCCCCTCTAGACTTGGCCATTTTTCAGATTCATCTCCTTCCTGCACCAGCCTTGTCTTCCAACTCCTGCTCAGGATACCTGATTCAAAAGTGCAGGGGTAGAGGAAGATCGAAAGTAAAAGGTTCCCCAGGTCTATGGAAGACCCCAGGAAGTGACGGAGTTCCTACAAAATGCCTGAGCACTGTCGCCACGGTGACTGTATCGCCCATGTCATTAGCACTGTTGCCACGGTGACTGTATAGGCGCCTGTGTCATTAACGCCATCGGTCCACTACTGCCATCACCACTACCACAGTCACATCACCACTGCAATGGATGCCGTCATTACCATCATCACCACCTAAACCACCACCTGTATTAATACCGTCATTGCCACGATGCTACTGCAATCAAAACCACCATTACTATCATCTCCACCTAAACCACCACTGCCACCTATATCATCACCTTCATCACCACCGATGTTAATACCACCATCGATATCACCACCATCATCACCACCAAAATCACCACTACCATCGCCATGGCCACTACTGCCACCAGTACTACCATTACCATCATCGCCACCTAAGCTACCTCCACCAGCACCTGCATCACTACCACTATTCTCACTTCCATCAATACCTGTGTTATTTCCATCAATACTACCATCAATACTACCACCATCACCACCACTGTCAACACTACCACCATTACCACCACTATCACCACCATTACCACCATTGTCAACACTACCACCATCAACACTTTACCATCATCACCACCACCATCACCACCATCACCACCACTGTCAATACCACCACTGTCAACATTACCACAATTACCACCATTGTCAACACCACCACCATCAACACTAGCATCATCAACACTACCACCATTACCACCACCATCACCACCATTACCACCATTGTCAACACCACCACCATCAACACTACCACCATTACCACCACCATCACCACCATTACCACCATCATCAACACTACCACCATCATCAACATACCACCACCATCAACACTACCACCATCATCAACACTACCACCAACATCAACATACCACCACCATCAACACTACCACCATCATCAACATACCACCACCATCAACACTACCACCACCATCAACACACCACCATCATCAACACTACCACCATCATCAACACACCACCATCATCAACACTACCACCACCATCAACACTACCACCATCAATACTAGCATCATCACCCCCACCATCATTCTACCATCATTCCCACCACCACCATGATATTTGCCACTGTGCTGGCTAGTCTTATGTCCACTTGACACACAAACTAGAGTTATCTGAAGTGGGGGGGTGGACCTCAATAAGAAAATACCTCCCTAAGATCCAGCTGTAGGGCATTTTCTTAATTAGTACTTGATGGGGGAGGGTCCAACCCATTGTGGGTGGTACCATCCCTGGGCTGAGTTCTGTAAGAAAGCAGGCTGAGCAAGCCATGTGGAGCAAGCTGGTAGACAGCACCCCTCCATGGTCTCTACCACAGCTCTTGCCTCCAGTTTCCTGTCCTGTTTGAGTTCCTGTCCTGACTTCCTTCAGTGATGAATGGCAATATGAAGTGTAAGCCAAATTAACCCTTTCTTCACTAACTTGCTTTTTGATCATGGTGCTTGGTCACAGCAATACAAACCCTAACTAAGATAGCCACCACCAGTACCACCACCCCTACAGTCTCGCCATCACGGTGAATCCTATCATTATGAATTCTTTTTTTTTTTTTTTTGGATTTTTGAGACAGGATTTCTCTGTCTTATTTTGGAGGCTGTCCTGGAACTCTCTCTGTAGACCAGGCTGGCCTCGAACTGACAGCGATCTGCCTGCCTCTGCCTCCCGAGTGCTGGGATTAAAGGTGTGTACTACCAATGCTTGGCTATCACTGCGAATTCTTTGGTTGTCACCATCACCTGCTTCCACGGCAACCACATCTCCATCATGACCAGCCCTGCCCTCACTACCATGCCACTACTGTACTAGTTTCCTCTTGTTGCTATAACAAGTAATCATAAAATTGATTTAAAATGATACAAATTATTACCTTTCAGTTCTGGAGCCAATAGATCCAAAACCTCTGAGCTACAACCAAGGTTCCAGGAGGACTATATTCCTTCTTGTGGATCTGGAGGATGCAGGTTTCCTTTTCTGATGAAGGTTCTGGAAGCTGTCCATGTGCCTCCTTCCATCTATGAGCAACGAGCCTTTCTTAGCCTGGGTTTCTCTGCATCTCTTCTGCCTGTCTCTTCCGCTAGGATCACCCTATGATTACACAGAGTCAGCAGGGTAATCTCCCTATCCGAACAGCAACCTTAAATTGCCTTTGTCACTTGATACAACATATCCACAGTCCTGTGTATTACAGGATTTCCTGTTCACCAAAACCATCATTGCCATCATATCCAAAACTATTACCATCACCCAACTTTATTTCTACCACCATGACTAGCAATTATGACCACAGCCATCACTAGTCCCAGCGCATCCCCTCTCTTCCCCATGCAGATCCCAGACCAGAGATCTTTCTCCTGCCCTGTAGCCTTCTCAGTCACTCCCTCTGATCTGTGCCCATCCTACACAGACAGGGCCACTAGCAGGTCTAGAGAAGGGCAGGAACCTGATCTGACTTGTTCATCTCAGCCATCAATATCTGGCACAGGGACACACTCAATAAATACCCACAGAATAGAAGAATGAATTGCTGCTATATTTTAGTCTTAGGAGGCATTGACCCAGGAGGCATTCCTGGAGGAGTGACATTGAAACTGGGATCCGATGGCAGAGGGGAGGCTAATGAGGTGCTTGAAGGATGCTAGGAGTCAAGGTGAGTTCTGGAGGGCAAGCTGTGTTTTGAGAATGCAAGGAGCCACAACATAGGTGCCTTAGAGTTTCTGTTGCTGGGATCAAACACCATGACCAAAATTCAACTTGGGGAGAAGAGGGTTTATTTGACTTATATCTCCATGTCACTGTTCATTCACTGAAGGAAGTCAGGACAGGAACTCAAACAGAGCAGGAACCTGGAGGCAGGAGCTGATGTAGAGGCCATGGAGGGATGCTGTATACAGGCTTACTCCCCATGGTTTGTTCAGCCTGCTTTCTTATAGAACTCAGGACCACCAGTCCTGGGGATAGTACCACCCACCATGGGCTGGGCCCTCCCTCATCAATCACTAATTAAGAAAATGCCCCACAACAGGATCTTATGGAGGCATTTTTCTCAATTGAGACTCTACCTCTGTAGATGACTCTAGCTTATGTCAAGTTGACGCAAGACGAGCCAGCACACTAGGTAACTCACTAGAGGTGAGGTGAAGAGGTGGGCAGCACCTGGGGCACATCCTGGGAAGGTTGAGCCTGGTTCTAAAAGCAGTGGAAGACCGGGGAGAGCTTAGAGTTTATGAGCAGATGTGTTTCTAGACTTAGCTTCTAGAATCTAGAGGGTCACTCTGACTCCACGGCAGACATCATCATCATCGTGCATCATTATTGTGCATTATTCAGGATGAGGGGTGAGAAGTAGGTGGCAGTAGCCTAGGAACCTTCCTGCTGTCCAGCAGTGAATGTTAAAAATGGCAGGCATGGAATGGAGAGAAGAAAGAGGGCAATGGTTGCAATGATCACAAACTCTAAGAGGTGGCTCAGACTTCGAGGGACGATGAAGGAAGGCTGCTGTCCAGGACTCTGCCCAGGTCTCCACTGCCACAACTGGGTGGTAACAACACAGACTGGCCTCTAGAGGGCAGAGACCAGCAGTTCATGAGAACAAGGGCAAATCGGTATTTGGTGCACTCACTATAAATAGTAGTGCGTCACAACTAACAATTGTTGAGAGCTGTCCAAAGTAGAATTTCATACTAAAAGTCACAAAGGTGTTGCCATCTTCGTGTGTATTCCCCAGAAGCTAACTTTGGGAAAGGCAAGTAATTGGGAAGCCCCCACTTAAGGGGGGGTCGTGAGACAGGGAAGGAATGTGGTTCTGAGGGGTATGCTCTCAAATTAGTGATACCATCGACAATGGAGCTTGGCCCTGCTGGGGACTCCAGGAGCCACAGGAGAATGCCATCTCACCCAGGGTCACACCACTCAAGCATGAGGAACTTGGGGGACAAAGGTCCCTTCTTGTTCATGGTTTGATTTCCATGATCTCCATTACATCAACCACAGTCCATAAACAGTACAGGGACAATTCCATAAATGAGCATTCCTTCCTTCCTTCCTTCCTTCCTTCCTTCCTTCCTTTCTTTCTTTCTTTCTTTCTTTCTTTCTTTCTTTCTTTCTTTCTTTCTTTCTCCCTTCCTTCCTTCCTTCTTTCTTTCTCTCCTCTTCCTCTTCCTTCTCCTCTTCCTCTTCCTTCTCCTCTTCCTCTTCTTCTTCCTCCTCCTCCTTCTTTTTTCAAGACAGGATTTCTCTGTGTAGCCATGGCTCTCCGGGAACTCTGTCTGTAGACCAGGCTTGCCTTGAACTCACAGAAATCTCCCTAACTCTGCCTCCCTGTGCTGGCATTAAAGGCATGTGCCACCACCATCTGACTGAAATGGGCAATTCTTAAGGTTTAAATAGCATTAAAGTTTGTTGTTACAATTGTTCTATTATTATTGTTACAAATCTCACACTGTGCCTGATTTACAAATTAAACTTTAGCATGCATGTGTTTATATGGGGAAAAAAACAGTGTATAGCAGGGTCAGAATTCTGAAATTCCAGCCACTCCCCTTGGTTATCTAGAAAGGCCTCTCCCCCAGAGGTGTAGTAACTGCATTTATGCACACACTCTGACTGGTCAGTCAATAGAAGCTGTGTCCAGAGGTGTTGGTTCCCCACATCATCCAGCGTTCCACACTTAGGGTCAGGTGAGAGGAAACCCTCAGATAAAAGCAGATCTAGGTTCGGGCAGTGTGGAATTCAGTCTCGCCCATTGTGACAGTAGGAACTGGTGGCAATAATGGCATTGTCAGTCTCTGCTTCTGCAGCAAATGCTAAGGGCTTCTTACAGCGCTAGGAACTAAACCCGGGGCTGCACATGCTCAGTAAGCATCCACCCCTGAAGTACATCCTTAACCCCAGTCCACGCCTTTTTAAATTTCAAGTCTATGAATGGATGAGCCCATGGACGAAAGGGTGAAAATACAGACAAACAGACGCACAGACAGACACACAGACTGTTGTACGATAGGTGTTCAAAGAGATGGCTGGGCGAGTGTTGAGTAAATGGATGCATGGACAGTGTAATGCATGGGTAAATGGATGTCTAGACAGATGGAGAGATGGACTGGATCTTACTGTACAGGCAAGTGGACTGGTTATTTAGGAACTGTGCCTGTGACTTTGTGGCTGGACAGTGAGATGAGCAGACGGAGCATACATGGAGGAAAATGACGACGAGTGGACGGTTGACCTGATTTAGAAAAGGGAAAGGGCTGGCTTGGCTTAGCGGGCAGAACCTTGACCTTCAGTTGACGTGAACTCAGCTCCATTACCCCACCCCTCTTGTCTCCCACTGATCTGGGAGGACCCCTTCTCAGTCCATAAGCATACCAGTTCTGCTCTCAGGGGATGGCCCTCATCAAGAGCCCTGTGGGGACCCAGGGTGGCTGTAGAGAGAGTGTGACTTGGGGAAACCTGCCTGATGGAACGGAAGGAGGTTGCAATACTTGGCCTTGCACCTAGAATGATGGTGTCTTGCCTGGGGTTGTCTGGGCATCTGTCCAAGTGACAACATCATAGGGCTGGCTCTGGCCACCCTGCCCTATGGGTGGATGTCAGACATATCCAGGCTTGTCCTGCCACTCAAGCACTGCAGGGGCTGAAGGACAAGACAGCTCTCACAGTGGGAGCAGGGAAAGGAGGCTGACGGCAGGCAGGGAACCCACCATCTTGGCAGAGCCCAAGAGAGTCCAGGGACACCCGCCTCCAGCCCAAAGCACAGCTGATGGGCCCAGCTCTGCCAGGTTTCATTGCCCAGGGCACATTTTTATGACTAAGGAATAATGAGAGGCAGGCATCTAATTCTGGGATTTTCCTAGTGCAGCTGTGTGTGTGTACTTGTGTATGTGTATACATAGATGTCACATGTAGGTCTTATGTGCTTGCTATGTGTGTATTCCAGAGTTTGTATATGTATGCTAGGACACTTTGGTACACATGCTATGTATGTAAGCATGTTTAAGCAGAAGCAGGTGTGAGCATATTTGTGTGCAAGTGCTTGCATATGTATGAACATGTTTGCATTTGCATAAACATGTATGTATGTAAAGGTGTTCAATCTATATATTTGGGCATATAGTTGCTGCTTGCCTGAATGGAATACCCCCTGTCCCGTGTGTGTATGTGTGTGTGTGTGTGTGTGTGTGTGTGTGTGTGTGTGTGTGTGTGTGTGTGTTAGGCAGGTAAAAGAGGTTGTCAAGGAACAGGATTCATGGAATGAAGAGTTCCAATCTCTAGCTCTATCCTCATCCCTTATCCTACCCCAAACTCCACCTCCCCATTAGCCCCACCCTCTTTATTACTCTATGGCCACACACCAACTTCAAGAGTGGAACAATGTTTCTTACTCATTACAGGCTACCCCCCCTCCATGGTTTATATGTATTGCCAGGAATGTCATCTTTTCCCTTTCTTTGTGAGGGGAGGACTTGTGTCTAATTTTTTTTAAATCCCTGAGCATGGAACTGAATCTAATTTGTCTTAGGATGGATGGAGGGATGGGCAAATGAATGTGTAAATGAATGGATAAACAGATAGATGGACGGATGGATGAATAGATGCATGGATAGATGGACGGACCAAGGACTTGACAGGGGTGTGGATGGGTAGGTACATGGCTGGGTACGTATGTGGGGGCATGAATAAACCCTGCCGTTCTGCTTGAGAACACTGGGAGCTGAGGCAAGTGCATTGAGCCTCTCCCCCACCTCCTCTTCACTCTGCTGTGGAAAGAAAACCTCTTCCGGCTGCAGGGGCAACTCTGCATTCTTCTCTCTGGTCACCTCTGCCCTTAGGACTGTTGGCTCCAGGTTGGCCACCTACCTCACCAAGGAGCAGATCAGGGCTAAAGAGGCATTGCTAAGTGGCTTAAGTTAGCTCCTGTTTGTGTTCCGGGCTTTCAAAGGCTGGGGAGACTGCTGAGGAGGGGCCTGACTTCAGGCCCACAGCTAAGTGGGCAGGGATTGTAAACCCTGCAGGCCTTGACTGCAGGCAGCTCAAAGCAGGGCCCTAGGAGT
The DNA here is from genome assembly GCF_017639785.1 of Mesocricetus auratus. Taxonomy (NCBI): domain Eukaryota; kingdom Metazoa; phylum Chordata; class Mammalia; order Rodentia; family Cricetidae; genus Mesocricetus; species Mesocricetus auratus. Next base: position 13,298,198 of record NW_024429191.1, on the reverse strand, counting down.
TTTGAGACAGGAAAATAGTGTTTTGTCTTGTGAATGAATTCACTTGGCTTTGCCCTGGAGAGCAGGCAGGTGTCCCCAGACGGCAGCTTTGAGCAAGTCCAGGCAAGGGGGCGGGGCACACTCAAGCCCTGGATTACAAAGGCCATGCAGAAGAAGGAGGCCTTTGATGGGGCCCGGCCTGTTGTCCAGAGCTTGCTTTGCTGGTGGCTGGAGCCCCCTAATGAGGGGGAAAGGGCTCCACTCTGAAGTATTCCCTGGGCCTCCCCTGAGCAGCAGGCAGAGACCTTCTTTGATGTTGGAGTCCTTAAGCCAAGTGGGGACTAATTGCCACAAGGTACAGAATGTTCTGGTTGCTTGGGGGGTCTACAGCTTGCTCACAATGGCACGCTCGCCCTGGGGTAGAGGGGAAAAGGCAGCCACCAGCCTCTCCCCTGATGGAAGCAACTCAACAACATTTTGTTGCTTTTTTTTTTTCATGCATTCAAATCCACACACAAAATGGGAAGCATGCCGGAGTCCACAGCAGGTTTGTCAAAGGGTTCTGTTGGAAAGTATCCACTTTGAAAATCAGAACCGGCGTAGTGGGAAAGACAATAGCCACAGGAGAGAAGGATGACAATGGCAGCCTGGTGCCAGCTGATCCAGACCCCAGGCCCTGCCTTACCACGTGTGGTTGTTGAGTGTCTCTGGACTGTCCTCCACAAATGGCAGATAATCAGGCTCGACACACAGTAGGACTCTGTCCTTTGTATGCTCTCCAGCTGCTGAGACTTGAGCCAGAAACCAAACACATGGGCATATTGTCACGGTTGGTGCAGAACACAGGTGCAGAACCTGGCTGATGGGGGGGGACATGTGATCACAGACAAGCAAGAGGATGATGGTTCCTCTGGCTTTTCATGCATGCCTGCAGGGCTTACAATCCCTGCCCACTTAGCTTCCAACTAAAGGAAGATGCCCCCTCGCAGTCCTTGAATTAAGCTTACCCTGTCCACTCCCACCTCTACCTCCCCATGGAATCTGGAGCCAGACAGAGCAATTACCATGAAAAGAATCGTTGTAGTCAGCAATTGTATTTTTACTCTGCCATGCATGGCACTTGGTTATTGGCCTGCATTCTTGCTAGTCTTCGCAAGGAAGTGCTCAAAGGCTAGTAGGTCATTTCACAGGCTGGGAAACCAAGACTCCAAGACAAGCAACTTGATCAAGATCACCCTATGTAGGAGAGGAAGCACTTTCTGATGGGCCTGTCCCAATGTCCCCGTCCTCCCCAGCCCTTTCCAGCTGAGCTAAGCTGAGCAAGACCCTTTGGGCTTGCTTTCACATCTGGCCAGCAGGAGTAGCAGCAATGATCTCCCTCCATCTCCCAGATGCCATGCAGTGCTAGGTAAGTGAGATCCCCTAGGAAATCACCAAGAGAACCTTGGAGACATAGCATGGACCCCTACCCTGCCCTCCCACAGGTACCACCACGGCCTCCACTCTGTCGACTCTGCAGAGGGGGATCTTGGGTGGAGGAGCCCGTGTCTGACTAAAGGTGTTCTTTGGACTGTGTTGCCCTGTGCATTATCTCCATCCTGGCCTTCTAACCTGTGGAAGCTTCGAGCAGTGGAGAGAAGAACTGCCTCTGCTCTGTAAGCAACTGAGCGAGGGCAGTAATTTGGTATCCGGTGAATCCAGCATGTGCAGGCAAGGGAGTCCACCTTTGCCTCTGTCAAAGTCAGCAGCCAGTATGGGAGGAGGCCTCTGGGATGTGGAGAAAGTGTCGTCTGTGCTTCCTGGCTTCTGTTGGATGCGTTTGACTCTGCAAGTAAGACACAGGCATCCTCAGGCATGCACAGGATAGCTCTGAGGAGCCAAGTGATGCAGAGCAGAAGCCTGAATCTAGCAGGCAGAACTAGGTCCTAGGAAGGAGTATGGGGCTGGAAATGGACTTCAGACACTGCCTGTGGGTGTTGCCCAAAGGTCCCTTATTAGAGGAGATGACCCCCACAAAGAGTTCTGAGAGGCAGTGCCACAGCTGTCTCTGAGCTGTTGGAGCTCTCCCTGGCCTTTCCTAGAATACCTGGAGAGTCTAAGAGGCTCTGCAGTTTCTGTGTCCCCAGATGCTACCTCTACATGTTCTTTCCTTTTTGAAAAAAATCAACATGGAAACAACTTCACTGTTTTACAGCAATATTTGTCATCTCCCTTCTGAAATATAAACATGTGGGGCTGAGAGATGGCTCAACAGTTCAGAGCGCTCTGCTCTTGCAGAGGTTGCAATTTCCAGGACCCATATTGAGTGTCTCATAACTTCAGCTCCAAGGAACTATGTCTCCCTCTTCTGGCCACCTGGAAGCATTGCATTCATACACACAAACCCACTCACAGATACACATGCAAACACATGATTAAAAAGAAACAAATAGAGATAGGCTAAAAGGAGGAAATAAAAATGACCAGAGATGGTTATGTACACAGCTGGCCCTCTACATCTATGAATCCCTCATCTGCAGATTCAACCAAACCTGTGTGTATCTCTGTACTGAGCATCCAGATGTTTCCTTCTGATCCTCTTAACCAATGCAGTGTGGCTATTCACACACCGGTTTTGGCGTCCCAGGCATTAGAAGTCACCCAGAGATGATGAAAGTTAACAGGAGGCTGTGCATGGGTTAGATGCCAAGCACTGCTCTATTTTACATGAGAGACTTAGGCTCCTGTAGGTGCTGGTTTCTGAGGGAATCCAGGGGCTAATGGGTATCTGTGATTGTGTACACATGTAGCATGGTGACCCGGTCTCTCCTACTTAATATTTCATAGACATATGTTGACTGGTGATCTTAAACAGTTTCATAGCATCCCAGGAATGGTCGTAGTTTGACGGTCCCTAATTGTTGAACGCTTGGGCTGGTATGAGAGCTCTGCGGTGAGCTCCCTTTCTGCACTGGTCCTGCCCCCTCCTGACTGGGTGGTGAGGGCACCTGCTCTGCTTGGGAGCACTGATGGTCCCTCTGATTTGAAGCCTCGGATGGGGCAGCCGTTCCCTGGGAAGACCTGTAACATTCTACCACCCCTTGGAATGCCCTGGAAGCTACTTCTTATTCCCAGCACCAGCACCAGGTTTGAGAATCTATATCTTGCCTTTTGGTGATCTGGTAGGGGAAAATAATATCTTTTTCATGTGACTCTTTGTCAACTACCTCAATTCCTTTATTCAATAAAAACAGAGTGGGTGCCTTCCCCGTGTCTGGCTTCCCCTGCTGCAGGGAGGTGACGGTGACTAAAGCGTAAGGTCAAACAGATGGCCTCCGGTCACACTGCAGCCTGTGTCAGGAGGAATGGTGGCCCGGTGAACTGGACCAGTGGGAGCTTTGACCCATCCACACTCTGACGGGACTGACTTTCCTGGCTATAGGCAGTCAGCTGTCTCAATTCCAAAGAGAAAGTGTAGTGTATTAGTTTTCTGTCACTGAAAGAAAACATCTGAGGCCAATCAGCTGAAAAGAGGAAAAGTTTCTTGTGACTCGAGTTCTATTGGCCCCATTGCTTGGAGGCATGTAGTGAAGCAGAGTACCATGGTAGGGGAGGCAAGGCAGAGGAAGCTGCTTCACTTGGTGGCCAGGAATGGAAAAGGGAAAGAACAGACCAGGGACCCTGAGTCCTCTGTAAACCAGGCTTCCACCACCTGAAGCCTCTCAGTAGGCCCTGCCCCTTAGAGACTCCGTCTGCTAACAGAACCAACCTGGGGACACATGGACCTCGGGGGGACACTTGAGTTCCAGATGACAGCATGTTCCATAAACACGACTCTGGGTCATTCCCCACCCCCCACACCTCCTAACCATCTCTCCTTGTCTACATTTAAAATGTCTTTATAAGACCTGATTATCATACTAATATCATCAAGCATGGCCTGGTTTGTCCCCTCCAAAGTAGGTGAACAGGGTCAGCTCTCTGCACCCCCAGAGCAGCTGGCCCTGGGGGTAGCACTCACAGGCCAGTAGTGGCTTTGACCTATCCCCTTGCTCCAGCTTATTTTTCTGCCAGGAGAATTTTCCCAAGGTAGCAGAGGTTTACAGAATGCTCCCCCGGTTCTTACATGAATTCACAAATAAGGCAACTGTGGTGCAGAGAGAGTTAGGGTTCTGCAAGCTCACATCTGTAGGAAGGGGTTGGATGTGACTCAGTCTCTCTTGGGCAGCACAACTGCCATTGTTCCTACATCATGGTCACATTCGATGTCTGTGTTTCTCTGGACCAGCATTCATGGGAGTCCTGGGTTCTTGGCAGTAGTCTAAGAAAGGGTCTTGTCAGTGAATAGTAGCCCCGATTGTAAACTGAGTCAGAAGCCTAACAGCTGTCTGTCCACCCAGATAGGCAGGTGAGCAGTACTGGCATATGGCTTCAGTTGCAATGGGTGATGGACTGGGCATACTTTCCCTGCTGACTGATGTCATGAGCTCATTAGAGCAATGGGGTTTATAGCACGAGGCAACTCTCCAAGCAATAAATTAAGCTGCACAATTTAGCACTTAATTATCCTCTCTCTCATCTACTTCACTCTCATTCCCTGGGTGTCCATCTGGACCTTCTGCTGGATGGGAAGAACGTCCCAGGCCTCTCATCCCACAGTCCATCCATCATGCAGCCCCACTGGTGCCATCTTGGGAGCATCCCTCAAATACTTTCCCTTCTCCACATCCCGTGGCCTTGCCCTCAGCCAGTCCGCATCCTTCCACTGCCCCCGATTGCTGCTTGGTCCCTCTGGTGTTAATTCCCCTCTTCGATCTGCCGCAGCATCGGGCATTTGGTTTGCTTTGACCTGAAATCTAAAGTCCCCGGCGTGTTGATGCTCAAAGCGGGCTGTGACCTCGGAGGTAGCCATCCTCCTACCTCACCCTCTCGCTCCTCCCAAACTTGCACTGGGTACCATCCCACAGGAAAGAGTCTAGACCTCTCATAAGAAGCATGCAGCTGGACTTCAGGTGGCCACACCTTAGCACTTTGGCTCCCTCCTTACCTCCCACAATGCTTTGTCACTCTACCCATCTCAATGGCGCTCAGTTTTGGGCACTTTCCAGGTGAGTCCACAGTAAGATTTCTCCTTTTTAACCCCCTCCCATCCATCTCATGGTCACCTCACTGCAGGACTGCCTGGGAAAGCAATGCCAGTGACAAGGCCACCTATCTGTGGAAAGCTGAGGGGGCACTGTCCTGGTGAGCTCCTTCAGAGTCCTCACGCTTGAATGTTCAGTCAAGCCCCGGGGGCCCTTCTCCAGGCCGTGCTACAGAAACGGAAACCAAGGCTTGGATAGCAGAGCCTGGTCTTTACTGGCGGAAGTCTACATGAACAAGGGCAGTAACTTGGGGTCAGGGAGGACAGGCAAGATGACCCTGTGGGTACCATAGAGGAGGAGGGTTTTGGGGACAGACACGGGTCTGCTGGATCAGGGATGTTGTTATTTGACCCAGAGGAAGCTTGACTGTCAAAGGGTAGCACCTCACCCAGAATCCTCTTCTTAAGCCCCATTTTGCTGGAGAGTGGGTGAAGGTCCAGTGAAAGGAGTGTGTAAGAGAGGTCGAGGTTACAGAGGAAGGGGCTGTGGGTACAGCTAGCGGCCACTCTTTGTCCCCTCCGCCCCTTTCCTGCTGTTTGCATCAACATTTTCCAAGTTTCTCCTGTCTGCAGGGTCTACAGGCTAGTTGTCAGCAGTACAGGGAGAACTGCTGAGTTTTCTTGAGTTTGCTGGTGGCTGGGCCTGGCATACGGTGGACAGTTAGTAAGCAGCATCTGAGTGACTAAATTGATGAGTAAGCGAAGACCACCGAGGTTATAGTGCAGCCCAATTGTAGCACTGTGAGCACTAGGATTGCCACATTTCCTGGGGACCTAAAGGGGTGGATGAATGTGACCCAAGCCTTGTAGGAGGTGTCTTGGTTGTAAGCATCACTGCACCTGTTTTATAGAAAGGGGTACTGAGGCTTACAGATACTGTGGGACCAGCCTTGTGCTCTGTGATTAGAAAGCAGTGCTCAGCCATGCTAGGAAATGAAGAATTCTGCATTGTTGTGCATGTGGTGTGTGTGTGTGTGTGTGTGTGTGTGTGTGTGTGTGTGTGTGTGTACACAAAGAACGCTTTCCTTTTGATGTCTAGACAAGAGAAGGTTCCCTGAGAAGGCCATTGTAAATACCATCAGTTCTCAGCAGAGCTCTGTCAGCTTCTGTTGCTGTGTTTACCAACATTCCACTATGTATGGATCAAGAATACATCCTCCAATGGGATACTAGGGAGATGCAGGGAGGTGGCAGGGGCATTTTGCAAGCCTGAAGCACCCAGCTGCCCAGGAGGCTGGGGAGCTGGTTCCAGGCACTAAGCTGGGTGACATCAGCCTGGGCCCTTCCCAGCATCTGGCCTGGGTGGGGCATCTTGTCCCCAGTTATATCCAAGTCACTGGGAATGTCCCTTGTTTCCATAAGGGGGAGCCTGTGTGCAGGAGATTCCAGCTCAGCTAGAGCAACTCAGAGTCCAGGGACCAACTCTGGCCAGGAGCGGCCATTTTGGTGGCACCAGCAGGCGTCTGTCCCGAGGGAGAACCACAGAGTTTTGGTGACTGCCTTCTCCCGTTTACCTATGTAGAGAACCAAGGAATATGGATGAGCCCAAAGTTGTATGCGGAAAGGACACCGCTTTGGAGGCGACACATTTGGGGCTCAAACCGGCTCCATCTGGAACACCGTGTAGCCTTGGACTGGTTCTCCCTGCTGGACCTCAGTTTCCCTGTCTGTAAAATGGGGAGCCCAACCTCCTTTAGAAGTAGTTGCAAACAACTATGACAGTGTCTAGAGAAAAATGAATATGAAGCCAGGGAACTACATTGATTGTGGTCAGGACAGTCATGAGAGTCTTAGAGGCCACCCTGGCCTTTGTACAGTGCCTGCTGACCCATCTGCAGCAGGCCCTTCTGACAGAGAGACGCCCCCATGAAGGTATGCTGAGCTCGTGGCTGCAAATACAGAACCACTAAGCAGTGTTTCTCGAGTGCTGACAAAGCAGGGAGAGAGAGAGAGAGAGAGAGAGAGAGAGAGAGAGAGAGAGAGAGAGAGAGAGAGAGAGAGAGAGAGAGAGAGAGAGAGAGAGAGAGAGAGAGAGAGGAAGTGTGAGTGTTTGCGTTTGCAGAAGAGTGAGCACATCTTGGTCTCTACCCAGATTTAACCGCCTGTTGTCACTGATGCAGCCCCTTGGCTCCCACACGTTTAGCACAATGTAACACACCAGGTGCTTCACTCTCTTCTTGCTTTGCTAAGAGTGATTCTACCTTCTTTTATTGGGATCCTGGCAGAAAGCAAACCAAGTATGCCACGGTCCCTCCCCATGGGAGGAGAGCAGCAGTATGGCTCCCTCTGCCTAGGCCTGGTGCTGCCATCAGGGCAGAATGCACGGCGACTGTCTGCAGCCCTTCCGCAGCGTCCTCCGCACTCATGGGTGTCTCGTGTTGAGACGGGGCCTTGCTATGTAGCCCCAACTTACCTGGACCTTGCTGTGTCAGTGTTTCTCAACCTTCCTAATGCTGCTACCCTTTAATACAGCTTCTTGTGTGTGGTGACCCCTAGCCATAAAATTATTTTTGCTGCTACTTCATACGTATAATTTTGCTACTGTTATGAATCATAATGTAAATATCTGTGTTTTCCAATGGTCTTAGGTGCCCCTGTGAAAGGGTTGGTCAACTGCCCAAAAAGGGGTCAAGACCCACAGATCGAGAAACACTGTGCTATGTAAACTACACTGGACTTGAACTTGTATTGGTTGGTACTCCATCTCTGAGATTACAGATGAGCATCAGCAGATGAGCACCAGACATGAGCACCAGAGACGAGCACCACTGGATGAGTACCACTGGATGAGCACTAGAGAGGAGCACCACCAGATGAGCACTACCGGATGAGCACCAGAGATGAATACCACCAGATGAGCACCACCGGATGAGCACCACCAGATGAGCACCACCGGATGAGCACCAGAGATGAATACCACCAGATGAGCACCAGAGACGAGCACCACCAGATGAGCACCAGAGACGAGCACCACCGGATGAGCACCAACAGATGAGCACCAGAGGCGAGCACCATCAGAGAGACTCAAGGTTTTTCCTAAATAAAAATAGCATCTTCTCCCTGGTTCTGAAAACAGCACAAGTACATCATCACAAGTCACCCAGCCAGGGCCACTGCCGCTGCCCTTCTGTGTCTGTCGGGCACCCACACGACCCAGCTGCAGGTGCACCCTGCCTTGCTTCCCACGGCTGTGATTTTCTCTATCCTGGGGTTCGCCTTGGTCATTCTAACTGCCTCCCTCTCTATTCGAGCACAGATCAGCTCATTTAACCAAGCTCCCATTGCTACAAACTTACATTACCTCTGTCTTTCTTTTTATTCTTCACCATCTTGTTTAAAAACAATTACAGAATGCCATCTTGGGGCTGGTGAGCTGGCTCGGGGGTTAAGAGTGCCGCTGCTCTTGCAGGGAACCCAAGTTGGGTTCTTAGCAGCCATGTTGGCCAGGTCACAACAATCTATGACTCCAGGGGACTTGATGTCCTCTTTGCACTCATGTGCACAAACCTACACACACACACACACACACACACACACATATGTGTATATATATATAATAAAATAATAATCTTTAAGAATAAGTCTCACACACATACACATATATGCATAATGATCTTGAGGCTTACCCATTCATTCTTCCTTTTGATTGCCGAATAGCCATCCATGGCATAACTGTACCACACCTAACAAACCTTCCTCTATCTTAGGACTTTTTTATAATTTAAAGTTCTTATTATTATTCCTATTACAAAAAGCTACTACAAATGACTCTATAGTATTGGCGCAAGTTTCTTTCCCATCCAGGCCCATAGCCCTTTAGTCCTAAATAAACACACAGAGGCTTCTATTAATTATAAACTGTTTGGCCTATGGCTCAGGCTTCTTATTGGTTCTTATTGGCTAGCTCTCTCTTAATTATTAACCCAATTTCTATTAATCTATGTATTTCCACATAGACTTGGCTTACCAGTGATGCCTGGGCCTCTTTCTTCCTCGGCAGCTACATGGCATACAATGGGTTAATAACTAAGAGAGAGCTAGCCAATAAGAAGCCTGAGCCATAGGCTAAACAGTTTATAATTACTAGAAGCCTCTGTGTATTTGTTTGGGACTGAACATCTGTGGGACTGGACAGGAAAGAAACTTCTGTAACACTGTAGAGCTTTCTGTGCAAACACACATTTGTATTTCTCGGAGATGACTACACAGAGTGTTATAGGCCATTTAGTAAGTGAGATCTGGACTCTGCCATGCTCTCATCTTCCCATCCAGGGTTCCCCGTCTCCACTTTCATCTATGTTCTCATACCCTCTAAGGTGTCCCCCCACATACGTTCCACTATTCTCTAAAGTGTTCCCCAGCCTTCAGTGATCTTTGTCTAGTTTCCCATATGATACTCCAAGTTAAACACACAAAACCTAGAGTTTCTAAGCTAAAATCCATATATGACGGGTCTTTTGTCTTTCTGGACTTGGGTTACCTTAATCAGTATAAAATTTTCCACTTCCAGCCACTTATCTTCAAATGCTATACTTTCATTTCCCTTTACAGGGGAATGAAACTCCATTGTGTGTCTGTGCCATATTTTTATTATGTATTCTTCAGTTGATAGATATTGTATTAGCTATTAGTATCTTTTTTATTGCTGTGACAAAACACCATGACTAGGGAAACTTAGAAAAAAGAAAGGGTTTCATTGGGCTTCCAGTTTTAGGGGGCTGGAGTACAGGGTGGCAGAGCAAAGGCACAGAGACATGAACAGGTCCAGCAGCTGCTGGGAGCTCCCATCTTGATCTGCAGGTGGGAGGCAGAGAGGGAGAGAGGAGAGGAAGAAGGGGAGGGAGAGAGAGCAAGAAGGAACAGTGGGAATTGGCACAAGTCTTTTGAGGTGACACCACCGCCTCTTCCAACCTCCTAATCCTTCCACCAACTGAGAACCAAGCATTCAAATACACGAGCCCATGGGGGCCTTCTCATCCAGGCTGGTCCCTGGAGAAGCTAGAAGCAGGCTACCACCTGACCCTGTACCGTTCCTGGGCATATTCCCAAAGGGGTCTGTATCCTGCTGCCGAGATGCTCACTCGCTCATCCGTGTTGTTATCACAATGACCTTTGTTTGGCTTCAGGGTGTCTCCTCAGCCTAGCTACTGAGCTGGTCACAGTCAGTAGTATCCGTTCCAGCTTCTGTTGCCTCTCACACTATGACTGGGAAACGGCTCATTGTTGGTTCGTATGATAAAAGGATGACAGTTCAAGATGACAATTTTGTTTGTTTTAACCAGCTCTTGAGGAGCCCACCTGTCCACCTTTATCACCCTTCCCATTGGCTTCTAATACCAAGCAATTGTCAAGTAGCCCACATGGAGTTGGCTGCAGCTTCTCGTGTGGTTTTGTGAGAGGTTCTGTGACTGCTCTCCATCCATCATTGTCAACTTCTGCTGGCTGGCGATGGCACGCCTCATCTTCAAGGTGTTCCTCTCCTCTGCGAACCTTTTCTTTTGAAAGCTTTGATTCTGTTTTATGTGTACAGGTATTGTGCCTGCTTGTAAGAGCTCCTACTTCCACACCGCTACACAAGGGGTTAAGTTCTAGCGTATGGTGACCGGGGGACGTGCTCATCTGTAGCAGTTACTTTATTGTTGATTTTCAGCTACAAGTTGAATGAAATGTGTTGTGAAAACACGGGCTGAACTGCAAAAAAGGGGGGATTTATATTGGTTATACACTGAAAGTATTCTTAGATATATATTAGGTTAAGCAAAATATATTTCAAAAATAAACGTTACCTGTTTCTTTGTACTTTTTAGAAGGGGCTACTAAAAATTTAAAATAGGCCACTGTGGCTTGCTCGTGCAGCCTCAATAGCGTGGAATATGAGCGGTGTGGGCCACTTTCTCAGCCACAGCCCCTTATGGTCAGCCGTGGGCACTGACCATGCAGAGGCCAGAGCCAGGAACATGACACTGAGCCACCACATTAAAGGCGCCGGTCTCTGTGGTTCTGCTCTTCACAGCCAGGGACCAACCACAGGCCCCACAGCATGAGGAAAAGAACTGGAGGCCAGCGTGGCCTTTGCTGGAGTCGGAGCTCCCTAGGCAAGGGTGCGCTTCATCCACATCTGTTCCCTTGTCCATGCACCAGCAGGAGGGGGACATCTAACAGGGATACTCCCCCGTTGAATCGGCTCTTCTCATACCTATTGTGAGCCCTAAGAAAGCTCAGCACACACTCACACTCACCTCTGCCTCACCTCTAGAGACCATGTGCTAAGAACAGTCGGGAGCAGCACATTGCTCTGAGCACTTTTTAGGAGGAGGCTGCTGCTTCCCTGGGGTGGATTTTTCTCCCCAGAATCACTGTGTTACTTCAGAGAAATCTTTCTCTGTCTTTCAACTTCCCCATCTATGACATGGGCATGGTGACATCACCTGTCCCACTGGGCTGCTTCGAGGGTCAGATGAGGCAGGGCGAGTCAGGCACAGCTCCAGGTCCTTGGACTCTAGAAACAAAGTGACTGTTCTTAATTGTATTTATTGCACTAGTTATCGTTGTTGCTTTCAAACCGCAGTGATTCCAAAGGCGTTCCCAGAAGAATGACCCAGGAGACAAAAAGGAAAGATCTAGAAGACTTCTGCAAGTGATGAAGGACATCCTTGAGCCTATGAAGAGTTCATGAAAAATTCATATCCAAGTGGTGCACATCCTGGCCACCTGGGGCCATGCCAAGAAGGGCTGTGCCTGGGCTAGGTCAGTCAAAGGAATGGTGAAGACAGCTCCAATTGCTGCCCACCAGCCCAGTCGTTCCCCACCCACATCTCCACATACTGACCTCTGCCTGCATACGCCTGCCACCTTCTGAAGTAGGCTTCTCCAGTCTAGGGTAGTGGTTCTCAACCTTCCTAATGCTGTGACCCTTTAATATATTTCCTCAAGTTGTGGTGACCCCAACCACGAAATTATTTTTGTCATCACCTCATAACTATAATTCTGCTACTGTTATGAATCATGATGTACATATCTTTTAGAGTTAATTGGCAAAGGGGTTGTGACCTACCGGTTGAGAACCATTAATCTAGTAGAAGCCACCAGGCCTGAATTCAGGGCAAAGATAACAACACCAGAACGACGGCCTTGGACTAGAGGTGAGCAGGTTATGGAGAAACCCTCCATCCCTGGGCCCTGACCCAAGGCCTTCAGTGCATGTTCCCTACTGACAGATGCCCAGATTTCCCACTCTTGGGTTTCAGTCCCCAACAGTAAATATTAGTGTGATAAAGGTCATTGTCTTGGTCCCCCTTGCCCATGCTATGTTGAACACATAGACAAGGAAGATGAAGTTTAAGCTTTGCCCGGGGAACCCAGCTCGACATTCCCTTTCAAGAGAATCCAGATTGGGTAAGGCGGTGCCTCTGCCCACAGAACTCCCTCTCTTTCTGTCTTCTCTCCCACTCCATCCCCACACAACTGTACAGTCACCAGGTCAAGAGTAGTGAGCTAGGCAGAAGGGAGCCAAAGCTTTCTGCTTCCTGGAAGCGAGCTAGAGCAGCTCTTGGTCCTTGTGATGGTTAGTGTTGTTAGCCTGACAGATCTAGAATCACCTGGGGGATGGGCATCCTAAGAATGACTGTGCTCTGCTTAGGTTGGTTGAGTTAATAGAGGTGGGAAAACTCACCTGCCATGGGCGGGACTCTTCTCTGGGCAGGGGTTCCTGGACTGTGTAACTGGAAAAAGGGAATCGAGCAGAAAAAATACAAGTTCATCTCCCTGTCCTGCATGGCAGTGGATGTGATGTGAGTACATATTCTCTCCCTTTTTAAAAACTTTCATATATTTTTAATTTCGCTTCTTTATTGATTCTTTGTGAGTTTCACAGCATGCACTCCAATTCTACTCACCTCTGGCCCCCCCCCACAGACCTGCTGCACTCCCCCCCAAACAAAGCAAAGCAAACAAACAAAAATGAGAACAAAACTAAACCCCCAAAGAAAAGAAAAAAAACCCTCTTCAATTCTTATTTCTCACCTCTCCAACACCTCTTCATCTGTCCTGGTGGCACTGGAGGTCTCGCTGTGTCGCACAGGGCACGCTTTTGTCCTATCAGCTTAACTAGCGAATGCTTCTTGCAGTGAGTCACTGGTCTGGTTCCAGGCCTCTGGTTTCTGGTACACCATCATCACCGGATCCTCACGGGAACTCCTCTGGGATATCTTGCTGCCATACTGAGTCTTGGAGATCCTGCGGGTATTGTTTCACAGGGCCAGTCCCTTCACAGCTCCAGCAGGTCCTAGATGGGGTAGATGCTAGGGTAAGCCAACCCAAGGCCTGACTGTGGGCTGGGTAGTAACTAAGCTGGTGAGTCCAGGCTACTGGGGCTGGAGTGAGGGGGTGGAGTCAGCTCTTATGCCATCAGGGTCCATTCATTGACTCTGGTGTAGGGTGGGGCCAGCTCTCCAATGTGCAGGGGCCAGCTGTCTTGGTGTAGTGTCCAGTGAGAGGCAAGGACGGCGTTCCCTGGTCCAGGGAAGGGTGGGGCTGGCTCAGCATGGCCCTCTGACTTCATCTCACATGGTGGACATATTCTTCAAGCTCCTTGACTTCCCCATCGCATTGGACTGTAACCTGGAGCTGTTGGCCAGAAGAAGCCCCTTTCTCCCTTAAGTTGCTTTGTCAGAGTATTTTACCACAGCAGCAGGAAAAGAAACCAGGGCAAGTCCTCTTCCAGGTGCTGCTGTCTGGGATTTCTGACGCCATCTTGCTGTGACTTGGAAAAGAAGGCATCATTGCATGGTAAATGGATGGATGGAGAAATGGATGCCTCTGCCAACAGCCCTGGACCTCTGACCCTGCCCACCCTGCAATCCAGGCCCTCTGGAATTTTTCCTCTGAAAAATCTGCTTGAAGGCACTTAGAGTCACCTTGAACTTTGATGGCACTCTCTCCACAGCACCTCCCTCTTTCCAGAGAAGAAATTATACAGCTACCATGCGATCCTCACATTAATGCTCTACTATTCAGACAGCTCAGCACTGTTGCTGGCATCCCCGCTTTGCCGATGACAGCTTCTCTGGGTTGGACATGAATGGAAGCTCTCTCTGTGGGACGGATATCTCCCTCTGTGTGCATGTAATGGTTAAGCCCTGGACAGGCCGCAGGTGTTACAAATGCACCGTCAAGCTCGAAGCTTCTACGGTGATGCCTTGTAAAAGTGAAAAACCCTTCCACAAAGTCAAAATCCGTTGCAATTTCCCAGTTTAATGGGTGACATATAATGATTCTTGACCATGTAGCATAGGCTAACTTTTGTCTCCATTTTGTAACTGAGGACACTGAGGCTGACACAGAGACAGTCACTTGCCCTGTATCCTGATCCCACTTATCTCCCCACCCCCTGAAATCTACTCTCTGCCCTTGCAACCTCCCCCAAAAACAAAACAAAATTTAAAAGAGAAACCAAAAGCCAACCAAACCAAAACAACAACAAAGGAAGAAAAAGCAGAAGAATCTTGTGGAAGCTGTAGTGTGGCCCATTGAGTCACAAAGTTAGCCCTTTACTTGCAAATGACCATGGCCACGAGTCATTGTCTGTCTTGAGGCCCCTGGCCTCTGCTATACCACCGATATCATGTTTGATATCATGTTGTTGTCCTGTGTCATGGAGATCCTGCTGTTTTAGATCAGTAGGTATGTCCCCGTTTGCATGCTTCGACAGTTCATAGATAACTAGATGTTGGGCTTGGCCTACTCACAGTCCTGGTTCTGGGCCAGGGTGGTAGCTCGTTGGTCAGTCTGCCATCTCTCCCCTCATTGTCACTACCCAGTTGTGCTCTCCAGCACTGCCCACCGCCCTGGTTAGCTCACCCAATGCAGCCTACAGCAAGGAGCAGGGCCAGGATCCTGCTCCTGGATTCTCCAATCTAGCTCACCCACATTCACACCACTGGGGTCAGCTGTACTGTTTGAAAAAGCTAGGTACAGGGCCCTCTCTTCCAACTGTTGTTGGGGGTATGGTGGGGGGGCAACTCTCTTGTTCTTGCACTCACAGAGTTGGCTCATCTACATCCTGACCACAGGGTCAGGTCTAGTATGCAGCCCAAGTGAGGTGCACACCTGTGGTAATGGGTGGGGTCATCTTCCCGGCTCACAGCAGGACCAGGTGGCTGACCAGACCCCAGTCATGTGCACAGCCCTCAGTGGTAACAGGAGCCATGGACATCAACTCAGACCTTGGTTGCTGTAGGGCCACAGACCCAGACATGGCTCTCAGCAGCAGCTCTGGCCAGACAACACCATGGCCCCTGGTGACAGTACAGGCCACTCAGATCAGCATGGCCCTGGTGGCAGCATGACCCTCAGGCACCCTCATGGCCACAGGTGGTAGCCCAGACCCCAGGGATCTGTGTGGTCTTTGGTGGCCATGGACATCAATACAGACCCTGGCTGTGGTAGGACCACAGACCTAGACATGGTCCTAGGCAGCAGCCTGGGCCTAGATGCCACCAGAGTCCCAAGTGGCAGTGCAGGCCACTGAATTGGCATGGCCCCTATGGGAGCATGGCCCTCGGACACCAACATGGCCCCAGGTGGCAGCCCTGGCATTGGGAAGGCCTTCAATGGTCCCAGGAGATACAGACATCAACACAACCTTTATTTGTTTTTGAGACAGAGTCTCACTATATAGCTCTAGATGGCCTGGAGCTCACAGAGATCCACCCAGCTCTGCTTCCCAAATGCTGGGACTAAAGGTGGGTGTCACCATATCTTGCTTGTTCTCTCTTATTTAAAATGTTGTTATCTTAAAGACAAAGTTTCTCCTACCCACGGGACCAGGCAAACCAGGGCTAGTTTCTGGGCCTGCATTCCAGTGCCTCCTGAGCCTCCCCTCCCAGCAGGAGCCAACATACCCCAGCATCCTAGTCTCCTTCTCCACCCAGGAGACCAGGACTAGGACCAGGAAGAGGAGAACTACCAGAGTATTGGACTTGCTTGCACCCACCTAAAGGGAACCCTGGTCCCCTACCCACCAGGCCAGGAAAAGACTTTCTGCACACACTAGAAGAAGGGATGGGAAGGAGACAATACAAAAACACACTCAGCAAATATGACACCACCAGAGTCTAAAGACTCTGCATCAGCAAGACTTGAACATTCCAATGCAAATGAAGCAGAAGAGAATGACCTTAAAAAGAACTTCATGAAAATGATGGAGATCCTCAAAGAGGACATGGGAAAATCACTTAAAGAGTTAGAAGAAAAAACAAACCAAAAATGCAAGAAATGGAAGAAACAGCCAAAAATCCAACAAATGCAGGAAAGGGAGTAAACAACAAAGCAAAAATTGCAAGAAACAATTCAACAGTGCAAGGGTTGAAAGCTGAAATAAAGACAATAAAAAAACACAGTCTGAAGGAATGCTGGAAATAGAAAAGCTGGGCAAATGGTCAGGTACTACAGATGCAAGCATAACCAACAGAATACAAGAGATGGAAGAGAGAATCTCAGGTGTTGAAGATACACTAGGAGAAATAGATTAATCAACTAAAGAAAATTGTAAGTCCAACAAATCCCTAACACAAAATATCCAGGAAATATGGGACACCTTGAAAAGACCAAACCTAAGAATAATAGGTATAGAAGAAGATGAGGAAAACCACCTCAAAGGGGCAGAAAACATATTCAACAAAATCATAGAAGAAAACTTTCCCAACCTATAGAAAGACAGGCCAATGAAGGTATAAGAAGCTTACAGAACACCAAATAGAGTAGACCACAAAAAAAGAAGTCCCCTTGCCACATAATAATCAAGACCCCAAATATACAGAATAAAGAAATAATATTAAGAGTAGCTAAGGAAAAAGGTCAAATAACATATAAAGGCAAACCTATCAGAATTACACCTGACTTCTCCATGGAAACTCTGAAAGTCAGAAAGTCCTGGGTAGATATTCTACCAACACTAAGAGACCACGGATGTCAACCCAGACTACTATACCCAGCAAAGCTTTCAATCACTATAGATGCATAAAACAAGATATTCCATGACAAAATCAGATTTAAACAATACATATCTACTAACCCAGCCCTACAAAAAGTTCTGGAAGGAAAACTCCAACCCAAGAAAGTTAACTACAACAGAAAAACATAGACAATAGATAATCCCACCTTACCAACAGCCAAAAGAAAAAAGGGGTGGAAATCCACATACAATTCCAACAACAACAACCATTCCAAAACAAACAAGAATGAGTAATCACCGGCCATTAATATCCCTCAATATGAATGGTCTTAACTCACCCATAAAAAGACACAGTCTAACAGAATGGATTCAAAGACAGAATTCATCCTTCTGCTGCATACAAGAAACACACCTCAGCCTCAAAGACAGACATTACCACAGAGTTAAGGGTTGGGAAAAGATTTTCCAATCAAATTGACCCAAGAAACAAGCAGGGTTAGCAATCCTAACAAATTAGACTTTAAACTAAAATCAATCAAAAGAGATGAAGAAGGTCATTTCATACTCATCATAGGAGAAATCCATCAAAATGAAGTCTCAATTCTGAACATCTATGCCCCAAATATAAAGGCATCCACATTCATAAAAGAAACAGTATTAAAACTCAAATCACATATAAAGCCTCACACACTTATAGTAGGAGACTTCAACACTTCACTCTCACCACTAGACAGGACTACCAGACAGAAACTTAACAAAGAAGCAAAGGAACTAATAGAAGTTATGACCTAATTTTGTTTAACAGACATCTATAGAACATTCCATCCAAATACAAAAGAATATACCTTCTTCTCAGCATCACATGGAACCTTCTCAAAAACTGACCACACACTTGGCAATATATCAAACCTCAACAGGTACAAAAAATTGGAATAACTTCATGTATCTTATCAGACCACCATGCATTAAAATTAGAATCCAACAACAACACAAATTGCAGAAACCCTACAAACTCATGAAAATTGAATAATGAGCAATTGCACCATTCCTGGGTCAAAGAAGAAATAAAAAAAGAAATTAAAAACTTCCTAGAATTCAATGAGAATAAAGACACGACGTACCCAAACTTATGGGACACTTTGAAAGCAGTGCTAAGAGGAAAGTTCATAGTACTAAGTGCTCACATGAAGAAACTGGAGAAAACTGAAAACTGAAAAAACTGAAAACCCTAGAACACAAAGAAGCAAACCCAGAGGAGTAGACGCCAGGAAATAATCAAATTGAGGGCTGAAATCAATAAAGTAGAAACTAGGAAAACAATGTTACAATCAATGTAACGAAGAGTTGCTTCTTTGAGAAAATCAACAAGATAGACAAATATTTATCCAAACTTATGAAATGGCAGAGTGTGAACATGCAAATTAACAAAATCAGAAATGAAAAGGGGTACTAACAACAGACACTGAGGAAATCCAGAGAATCATCAGGTCATACTTTGAAAACCTATACTCTACAAAATTCAAAAATTTAAAGGAAATGGACAATTTTCTGGATAGATATCACTTGCCAAAATTAAATCAAGAACAGATAAGCAATTTAAATAGACCTATAACCCCTAAGGGAAAAAACAGTCATCAAAAGTCTTCCAACCAAAAAAAGCCCAGGTCCAGATGGCTTCAGTGCAGAATTCTACCAGAATTTCAAAGAACAGCTTATACCAATTCTTCTCAAAGTATTCCACACGATTGAAGCAGAAGGGCCATTGCCAAACTCTTTTTACGAGGCTTCAATAACCTTGATACCCAAACCACACAAAGACACAACTAAGAAAGAGAACTTCAGACCAATATCCCTCATGAATATTGATGCAAAAATACTCAATAAAATACTAGCAAATTGAATCCAAGAACACATCAAAACAATCATTCACCACGATCAAGTAGGTTTTATCCCAGGGATGCAGGGATGGCTCAACGTACAAAAATCCATCAATGTAATCCATCACATAAACAAGCTGAGAAACCAAAAAAACACATGATCATCTCACTAGATGCTGAAAAAGCCTTTTACAAAATCCAACACCCCTTCATGATAAAGGTCTTGGAGAGATCCGGGATAACAGGAACTTACCTAAACATAATAAAAGCTATATGCAGCAAACCAACAGTGAACATCAAATTAAATGGAGAGAAACTCAATGCAATTCCTCTAAAATCAGGAATAAGACAAAGATGTCCACTCTCTCCATACCGCTTCAATATTGTATTTGAAGTTCTAGCTACAGCAATAAGACAACAAATGGAGATCAAGGGGATACAAATTGGAAAGGAAGAGGTCAAACTTTCACTATTTGCAGATGATATGATTGTTTACATAGGTGACCAAAAGAAACTCTACCAGGGAACTCCTACAACTGATAAATATCTTCAGCAAAGTGGCAGGATACAAGATCAACTCAAGAAATTCAGTAACCCTACTATATACAGGTGATAAAAGGGCTGAGAAATATCACCCTTTACAATTGCCACAAACAACATGAAATACCTTAGGGTAACACCAGCCAAACAAGTGAAAGACCTGTATCACAAGAACTTTGAGTCTTTAAAGAAAGAAATTAAAGAAGACACCAGAAAATGGAAAGATCTCCCATGCTCTTGGATAGGTAGGATCAATGTAGTAAAAATGGCAATCTTGCCAAAAGCAATCTACAGATTCGATGCAATCCCCATTAAAATCCCAGCACAATTCTTCACAGACCTTGAAAGAACAATAATCAACTTTATATGAAAAAACAAGAGACCCAGGAAAGCCAAAACAACCCTGTTCAACAAAGCAACATCTGGAGGCATCATCATCCCTGACTTCAAGCTCTATTATAGAGCTATAGTCCTGAAAACAGCTTTGTATTGGCACAAAAATAGACATGCAGACCAATGGAATCCAACTGAACGCCCCAATACTAACCCATATACATATGAACACCTGATCTTTGACAAAGAAGCTAAAATTATACAATAGAAAAAAGAAAGCATCTTCAACAAATGGTGCTGGCATAACTGGATGCTGGCATGTAGAAGACTGTAGAGAGATCCATATCTATCGCCATGCACAAAACTTAAGTCCAAATAGATCAAAGACCTCAACAGAAATCCAGCCACATTGAACCTCTTAGAAGAGAAAGTGGGAGGTACCCTTGAATGAATTGGTACAGGAGGCTGCTTCCTGAACATAACACCAGTAGCACAGACAGTAAGGTCAACAATTAATGCATGGGACCTCCTGAAACTGGGAAGCTTCTGTAAGACAAAGGACACAGTCAACAAGACAAAAAGGCAGCCCACAGAATGGGAAAAGATACTCACTAACCCACATCTGACAGAGGGCTGATCTCCAAAATTTCCAAAGAACTCAAGAAGCAAGACCAAAACACCAAAGGATCCAATTAAAAAGTGGGGCACAGAATTAAATAGAGAATTCTTAATAGAGGAGTATAAATGGCTGAGAGACACTTAAGAAAGTGCTCAATATCCCCAACCATCAGGGAAATGCAAATCAAAACAACTCTGAGATACCATCTTACTCCTGCCAGAATGGTTAAAATCAAAAACACCAATGACAGTTTATGCTGGAGAGGATGTGCAGAAATGGGAACACTCCTCCACTGCTGGTGAGAGTGCCAACTCATACAGCCACTTTGGAAATCAGTATGGATATTCCTCAGGAAAATGGGAATCAGTCTATCACAAGACCCAGCAATTCCACTCTTAAGCATATACCCAAAAGATGCCCATTCATACAACAAGCATTATTTGTAATAGCCAGAACCTGGAAGCAACCTAGTTGCCCCTCAACTGAAGAGTGGATAGAGAAAATATAGTACCTATACACAATGAAGTATTATTCAGCAAAAATCAAAACAAAACAAAACAAAACAAAACACAATGGAATTTTGAAATTAGCAGGCAAATGGACGGCACTAGAAGAAACCATTCTGAGTGAGGTAACCCAATCATAAAAAGACAAACATGGTATGTACTCACTCATATATGGATTTTAGATATGGATCAGGGGAGTACTAGCCTACAATCCCACTGCCAGAGAGTCTGGGAAACAGGTAGGACCCTGAGAGAGATATACATGGTACCCCCAGAAAAGGGGAATGAGGCAAGATCTCCTGAGCATGTTGGGAGCATGGGGGAAGGGGGGAGGGAGCTGGGAAAAAGAGAGGGGGAGAAGAGGAGGGGAGAGGAGGACATGGGGGAGCAGGAAGGTTGAGTTGGGGGAAGAATAGAGGAGAGCAGTACGAGAGATACCATAATAGAGGGAGTCATTATGGGTTTGAGACGAGATCTGGCACTAGTGAGATTTCCAGGATGACACCAACTGGCAAACTAAGCAATGCTCTTCCCTGATAATGTCTTCGACTACTTCCTTATATGCCATCCTAGAACCTTCAACCAATGACTGATGGAAGCAGAGACAGATACCCACAGTTAAACACTGAACTGAACTCCTGGAGCCCAGTGACAGAGAGGGAGGACTGATGACCAAAGGGGTCAAGACTGGGCTTGTTTAACTCACAGGAACAGCTGACCTGAACAAGAGGGAGCTCTTGGACCCCAGACTGATGGCTGGGACTGATCCAGACCTCCTGAATGTGGGTGTCAGTGAGTTGGCCTAGACAGTCTCTGGGGCCTTGGGTAGTAGATCAGTATTTATCCCTGGCATACAAATGGACTTTGGGTGTCCACTCCACAATGAGGGATGCTCTCTCAGCCTGGACTCTTGGGGGAGGGCTTAGACCCTGCCCTGAACGAAATGACAGACTCTGGAGATCCCCCATGGAGGGCCTCACCCTGCCTAGGAAATGGAATGGGGATTGGGTAGGGGGCTGGGCAGGGTTGGTGGGAAGGTGTAGGAGGAAGGAGAGGGAGCTGGGATTGACATGTGAAGCAACCTTGTTTCTAATTTAAATTTTAAAAAATCTTTATAAAGACAAAGTTTCTCTTTTAGTTGTTTGTCCTGTGTCATTTCCAGTGACAACTTGGCTCCTTCAATAGAGCACATGGAACATCAAGAGAGGGGGAATGGAAAAGCTGTGACTGTCCCATCCCATCCACGAAAAGCCTGATGGCTCTGGTGATTTCTGGGGATGGAACCCAGAGGGAGAATCCAACAGCCCAAAGGCCACATCAAAACAGGTATTCTTTGCTTGCCACACATGATTAGGTTTTTGTTTATAACAAACAAAAATTGGGATTAATCAGCTTTCAAATGCCTGCAGACTTTATACCCAAATCCCGTAATTCCTTTTTTTAAAAATGCTAAAAAAAAAAAAAAGTACCAATCTAATGACTCCATGAAATAACTGGCCGCTGACCCCAGCATGGGCTCCCCAATTCCGCTCCGTCCTTACCCTTCCCTTAAACTGTGTATCCAGACAGTTCATCTCTCTCATCTCATCACCACGAGGCATCTGACTTTGCAAGCTCTACATACAAAACCTTGCTGTAAATTGCTGAATTGTTTCTGAGTCACAAAAAGACAACTTGCAAACCAGCATTGTCCTTGAGGAGTGCACCTTCAGGAGGGCTAGGGCTGAAGAAAACCTCTGTCTGGAAGAGGCTTTTCCTTAATAGAATTTGTTGTAACCAGATCAGCAGGATCCTTCATCCCAGGCCTCGGACTTGTGGAAACTCTTTGACACCAGCCGTAGACACAGACGACAGTACTTACATCAAAAGAGCTCCATCCCCGCTTGTGCTGCCTGAGACCGGCATACTCCCCGCTCTTCACTACTCATTCATTCTGGAATCCCAGTAAAACCAGTCCCAAAGGCAATTAAAAACAAAACAAACAAACAAAAACAACATCTTTGGTTTAAACTTTGTCACTGAAGATTAGCTATGATGTTATTTGTTTTGTAACATCAAAAACACAACTCACATGACTCCTGTGAGTTGGTTTCATGGAATCAGGCTCAAGATTTGCTCATGCCCTCACTCACTGTATTATTTTGGATGGCTCCTTTACAACTCTGAGCTTTAGTTCCTCTACTTTCTCTAAAAGTGGGCACAATAGCTATCACATCGAGCAGCTGCCACGGGGATCTTCCATGGCACATGTCAAAACTCATGGAATGAAAGACTCAACACTGGACATCATTATTTGTGTTAGGGTTGATTGATTTTCTGAGGTTGCCTTGTCTCACCCTTAGGAAACAAATATGGGCTGTGAAATTTATAGTACTCACATAGACTCATAGCAGAGCCCAGCTCTGATTGGTGGACTTCAGAAGTAATTTTAACGGCCTTGGTAGCAATTTCAGGCTAACATTAAAAGGCTGTTTCATAGGAAGGGAGGAAGACTCCCTCCCCGCTCCTTCTCATCTTCTCCATTCGTGTGGTTGGTTGGCACCTGGACATACGCTGGGCATCAGTATGCAATATCTTGGCAATCTAGACTAAGAAAATACTCTTAACATTTATTGATTTACACCCCTGCTTACAGTCTCCCTAACTGTGGTGCTGGTCTTCGAGATGCCAGGGTTGAGAAACGAGAAAGGCTATTGGCACTCTATCCCCTATGCTGCAAGAGGTTTGGCATTCCTGGCCTTGTTGGTATTGGTAGCCATGTCCTTTCAGTCATCACAATAGCCTTCAATGCCCTCCCGCATGTCGTCATGCCCCAGGAGGCGGTAAGGCTGCCACCATTCCAATGAAACTGGCTGATAGGACTTCTTGAGCTTTCCTGGCTTGTAAACTTAGGTCAGACTCTCCTTCCGGCTTTCTGAAGCTCAGTTTCCCAGTCTGTCGAATGGAGGAGTCATCCCCAGCCTCCAAACTGTTGAAATGTGCTAGAGGGGGTGTGTACAGGGCATGAATAGTATGTATGGGCGGCACACAGTAAGTGCTCAACGTGTACAGAGGCAACACGGAATGCAGGCTCCAACTCCCTTTCTCCTGGTCTCTTTCCATGTGACAGGGCCAAGGGGCCTGTTCAGAGATTTCCAGACTTCATTCTGGTCTAATTGGAGTCTTTGTGGAATGAAGTCCCGTATTGCATTTGGCCTGTGTTTGACAGAGCACTCTATGCACAGCTAACAGAACTTGCTTTGCCCATGCGTGATGCAGGGGGGATTCTTGCCCTGGGCTGGGGGCGGGATTGCTGGAGAAAATGTCCCATTCAATTAAAACTGATTTGCCCTGACAGTTGTCTGGGTGAAGTTTATAAGGTACATCTAATCTGCATGCATCTGGCCATAAAAATGCAAAACAACCCTTTCCCACCCAAGTGCTGACTCCAGATATGGCCCTCTCCAGATGTGGCTGCCTCTCAGTGATTGGCATCATGTTTTTTTTGCAGCTGTCCTACATTTTAAATCTTTTTCTATTTAAAATATATTCATCACAATTATGGAATGCAATAAACAAACTTCGCCTGATGACAAGCTTTAAATATAAGAATGTTTCATCTTAAAATAAGTGCTGTGATTTTTCAGCCCAGGACAGAGCCCGCACTGGCAAGCATCCTCCAAAGGAGCCCTGACCTTGTCACTGCCGACCAGAACCAATTTCTCTCCAGTATTGGCTGATATTTGGAAAGGGGAAAAAGGGAGAAAAATTAAAAGAGCTATTTATATCAGATTTTAAAAGCGTGCACAGTTTTTTAGAAAGCCATTCTTGTAGGACAGAGAAAAAATGCTGCATTCCAGGTGATTGTGTCTCGCGAACTCCAGCGGCACAGGTATTTCTCCGTCTGCACAGAGGTTTTTGCACCACGCTGGGACTGACCGGGTCACCAGAGTCTACATCCTAGCTTCCACGTTCCATGTTACGACTGGGAGCAGAATGCTGCTGTGTGCCTCAGTTTCCTTAGTTAAAGAATGGAAGGTGGTAAGGGTGCTTATTTCACAGTGTAACTGGAATCAGGGCTACTGTGGGAAGAACACTTAGAGTTAATCCTGGCTCACCAGTCCTCGGCTCTGCTGGCCTCTAGGTGCCCGTTATCACCTGGCCTCCTCCCATGTGTCCTGTAAGGTAAAACCCACATATATCCCAGTCTTATGACAGGCTGGGAGTCAAACCCTGATCACTTGGCTTCACCCATGGGCATGCAAACCTGTGGTCAGTTTGGGTCACAGCGGTGTTTTCTGTCTCAGTTTCAAGCTTAGCTGATGGCTGTGACTGCACACTGATGACAGCTGCTTCTACACTGCTGCCGCTGTCTACACTGCTGCTGTCTACACTGCTGCTGTCTACACTGCTGCTTCTACACTGCTGCTGTCTACACTGCTGCTGTCTACACTGCTGCTTCTACACTGCTGCTGTCTACACTGCTGCTGCTGTCTACACTGCTGCTTCTACACTGCTGCTGTCTACACTGATGCCGCTGTCTACACTGCTGCTGCTGTCTACACTGCCGCTGTCTACACTGCTGCTGCTGTCTACACTGCTGCTTCTACACTGCTGCTGTCTACACTGCTGCCGCTGTCTACACTGCTGCCGCTGTCTACACTGTTGCTTCTACACTGCTGCTGTCTACACTGCTGCTGTCTACACTGCTGCCGTCTACACTGCTGCTGTCTATAGCTGTCTATACTGCTGCCGTCTACACTGCCGCTGTCTACACTGCTGCTGTCTACACTGCTGCTGCTGTCTACACTGCTGCTGTCTACACTGATGCCGCTGTCTACACTGCTGCTGCTGTCTACACTGCTGCTGCTGTCTACACTGCTGCTGTCTACACTGATGCCGCTGTCTACACTGCCGCTGTCTACACTGCCGCTGTCTACACTGATGCCGCTGTCTACACTGATGCTGCTGTCTACACTGCCACTGTCTACACTGATGCCGCTGTCTACACTGATGCCGCTGTCTACACTGCCGCTGTCTACACTGATGCCGCTGTCTACACTGATGCCGCTGTCTACACTGATGCCGCTGTCTACACTGCCGCTGTCTACACTGATGCCGCTGTCTACACTGATGCCGCTGTCTACACTGCCGCTGTCTACACTGATGCCGCTGTCTACACTGCTGCTGTCTACACTGATGCCGCTGTCTACACTGCCGCTGTCTACACTGATGCCGCTGTCTACACTGCTGCTGTCTACACTGATGCCGCTGTCTACACTGCTGCTGTCTACACTGCTGCTGTCTACACTGATGCCGCTGTCTACACTGCTGCTGTCTACACTGCTGTTGCTGTCTACACTGCTGCTGTCTACACTGCTGTCTACACTGCTGCTTCTACACTGCTGCCGCTGTCTACACTGCTGCCGCTGTCTACACTGATGCCGCTGTCTACACTGCTGCTGTCTACACTGATGCCGCTGTCTACACTGCTGCTGCTGTCTACACTGCTGCTGTCTACACTGCTGCTGTCTACACTGATGCCGCTGTCTACACTGCTGCTGCTGTCTGCACTGCTGCTGTCTACACTGATGCCGCTGTCTACACTGCTGTTGCTGTCTACACTGCTGCTGTCTACACTGCTGCTGTCTGCACTGCTGCCGCTGTCTACACTGCTGCCGCTGTCTACACTGCTGCCACTGTCTACACTGCTGTTGCTATCTACACTGCTGCCACTGTCTACACTGCTGCCGCTGTCTACACTGCTGCCGCTGTCTACACTGCTGCCACTGTCTACACTGCTGCCACTGTCTACACTGCTGTTGCTGTCTACACTGCTGCTGTCTACACTGCTGCCGCTGTCTACACTGCTGCCACTGTCTACACTGCTGCCACTGTCTACACTGCTGTTGCTGTCTACACTGCTGCTGTCTACACTGCTGCCGCTGTCTACACTGCTGCCACTGTCTACACTGCTGTTGCTGTCTACACTGCTGCCGCTGTCTACACTGCTGCCGCTGTCTACACTGCTGCCGCTGTCTACACTGCTGTTGCTGTCTACACTGCTGCTGTCTACACTGCTGCCGCTGTCTGCTCTGATGTACCACCTCTACACTGCATCATCTCTACACTACTTCTACACTGAAGGATGCCATCTCCACCAACGCCTTTTATTCATTCCGCTGGTGTCCTGATAAAGCATGGGCAAGAGCAGCCTTGGGTTTCTCTGTGGCTCCGGGATCTCCTCTTTATCTTTGATACATTTAAATGAATTTGTAGTGGACAGTTAAAGAACTAAACTCTCTGGCTAATTTTAGATAAGTCGGCATGTTCCCAAGCCGCTGTTTTTTTAGCCACTCCTGGACCTCAGCCATGACCTAATGATTCTGCCATTAGCAGTGTGGACAGCTCTGCTCCTCAGAAACACAGCGCTATCCACAGTTCATGTCAACAGTCTGCTCCTCTTTAAAGTCACAAACCCTCTGAGTTCCAGAAGTGTCTGCTGCTAAATGTGGATCCTGTCTTTGGTAATTGTGCTCCTATTAGGCTGATGAGAGAGTTAGCAGAGCTGGGCCTTTGGGCTTCTGCCCACAGTGAGAGCCCAACAGGAAATGACTCTGTGAACTTGACTTCTGAGATGTGGAAAAGGCCTGTCCATCACTTTGCTCATGGCACAGGCTCACTATCAAAATAGTATGTGCTGCCTTTCCTAGGAGATGGACTCCAGGCCTGGCAGGACCCTAGAATCCAGCAGGATGAAAGTCTTTGCAGGAAAAGGGGTGGCCGGACCTTGATTCTCCTGGAGACTCGGTGATGGCCCTTGTGGTGGCACAACCTTGCCTGACAGGCTAAACTCACTCCTGCAGCATGGAAAATCAACATAGTAGGACCTCTGGAGGTAGATGAGCCCAGGCTCATGTCTTGTTACCTCTGGTGGCAGGTGACCTAGGTTCACACACTAGGGTTACCATTTGTAAACAGGATGAGCTGGGATGGCCAGCCTCAGGTCTTTCTTGGGTCATCACGAAGGATGGATGATATCATGTGTGGAAAGGACCAAGTTCAGAGTGCATGTACAGGAGGAAGGGGTTGAGGTTCTGTCTCTGGACCCAAGGAGGCACGTGACATGAGTTTTTGAGTATTGTAGGCAAGTCCCTCTAGAGGAACAGAGTGGATAGAATGCATACACATTTGAAAAGATTTACATCATGGCTTACATAACAGGGGCTGGGGAGTCCAACAGTGGATGTCTGCATAGGAGAGCCCAAGAAGACTGCAGCTACTCAGTTAAGTTGTGTACTTCTATAATCCCAATGTAATGCTGAAACCCAGGAAGATTCTTGGAGAGCTTCTGGAATTCAGTCTACATCAGAAGACGAAAGGAATCGAAGTCTGTCGTCTGTGAAGAGTAACGGCAGTATCGTCACGGCAGCAGCAGTGTAGATTCATTCATCAGCAAGACACAAGCAACAAACAATGCCTGTCCTTGGCCTCTTCATGTCTGGTTGGTGGTGTCGCCTACTCTGAGGGAAGGTCTCACACTGTTAATTAATACTTTCTGAAAATACTCTTCACAGACGCGCCCAGAGCCATGTCTCTTAACTGAGTGCGGACCCAGTCTAACCAACAACCAAGACCATTACGCTTGGATTAGGAAGTTTGTTTCTCTTTCTGTAAAAAGATGGCAAAATAATAAGCTGTGTTGTTCATTTTAGTACTGATCAACTGGAAAGCCTGAGATCTAATGATAGATTTGTAATGTCTGTCATGGCTAAGGAGTAGGTGGTTAAGAATAGCATTCCACACGTTTCTGTCTCCCTTCTGGAATGCAAGCTCTGAAACTAAACTTGAACAATAATTCAAAGTGCTTTTGCTTCTTATTCTTCATAAGGCCTATTCTAAACCATGGTTGCTGGGTTTTAAACACCCAAATCCCACAGAGACCTTGAGTTTCAAAATGACAGACACTACAATGGGCAGGACAAACATTAATAATCTTACCCTATAGATGAAGGACTGACATCTCAGATTGGGGAACAAATTGCCCAGAATCCTGCAGTAAGATGATGGAGGATAACAGGTACGCTGTCAGGAAGGCCGGGACCAAAGTCCTCCTGTTACTGTCTGTGAGAAGTGGGAAGGTACTAGGGTGGGGTCTATACTTCTTCCAGGAGGGTTTTTTTCCAGCTTTGTTTCTGTGACTCAACCTACCCCCACTCCAAAGAATCCCCCAGACAACATGAATAGTCTTTGGCATTTTAGGCTTCAACTCTAGGCTATGTGATGACCTTCAGCAGGTCACTTTTCAGGTACACTTGCTGTGTACCCAGCTCAAGAGACGCATCCCCTGGGGTACAGGAGCTGGCCAGTAGGGAAGTGTGTGGTGTGTGTGTGTGTGTGTGTGTGTGTGTGTGTGTGTGTGTGTGTGTGTGGTGTCTAGGGGAGAAATATTATAATGATGAGAAGAACAAGACATTTTAGTGACTTGCAGATGAAAGCTGCCTTTAGTTGGATTTTTAAGTCTTCTACACATCAATTCAGCTGTGCCTGGAAAAATACTTAACTTGCCATAGAATGCCAAGTCATGAGACAGGGACACAGAGACAGAGAGTCAGAGACAGAGAAGCTATTCTGGGAAACCCCCTGACCCTTTCCTGAGAGCAAAGGGTTCATAGGAAGGAAGGTGTCCTCTTCCTGCTGGCCGTCTCTTTATTTGATCTTCATGTGCTGTTGGAAGAAAGTCAGAATGAAGGGCGTTTGCATGCTATTCCATGAGAGATGGAAAGAGAAAACGAAAGGGAGAGTAAGGGTGGAAAAAGACAGGACAGGGAAGAAAGGGCAGAGAGGAATTGAAAAGGAGACACGGGGAATGACATGGAAGTGAGGAGATGATGAGTGAGAAAAAGCAATGAGGGAAGAGGAGAATGAAGAGAGGGGAGCAGAGAGAGAGAGAGAGAGAGAGAGAGAGAGGGAGGGAGGAGCCATGGAACAGGCTGCTCACAAGGACAGAAGGGACATGCAGAGTCTCCATCTCTCCCATCTTCAATCTGCCCCTGCATCCATGGCACTGTATGTGCCTGGTTCTCATGTGGAGCCAAAGGACAGTGCTGAGCCTGCTCAAGTCCACAGCCAGAGGCTGAGCTTGCAGGAGGGGTCTTCAGTTAGGTGCTGTAGAGAGGTGAGGCCCAGCCTCAGAGTAGCAAGCACTCACTCTCTGTGCCCAGGACCCCAGGAGAGGGCTTCTAGCTGATGTGGTTAGTCTGAGGACCCAGAAAGAGCTGGATTTGAGTCTTAATCTGTTTTTACCAGTAGCTCTAAGCACGTGAGTTTGAGTCTCAGTTTCCCAGTCTGTGAAATGATCTTAATATGGAAACAGGTCTGGTGGTTGGAAAAGACTATGAAGAAACCAAATCGCCAGGGCTGATTCCAAGGCCAGAAGCTGCAAACCAATGCCAGGCAGCTGGATTCATGAGAGAGGACCTTTGTTTCTTCTTCCGGCTTTGGTGCTTTAAAAATTTATCAAGGACGTTGGCACTGGGAGTTTTCTTATAGGAAGAAATTTCTTTTCTCTGTTTCTCATGAAAGATTCCGGCAGGGCACTGGGTGGCTTCCTTGATATGCTTCCTTTCATGACCTGGAAGCTATTTGACTTTTTCTTCAAGCACCTGTGTGCGCTTGCATTTCTGTTTGATTGGCATGCTCTTTCGTAGAGAAAGGTAAACAAAAGCAGCCAAGGGACAAGCTGTTCTCAGAACAAAGCCAGGTGTCCATCCCTCCATTGACTTCATCACCCCAGCTGACATGGAGCCCATGGACTGACGAGGCTGCAAGCATATTTCCCATGAGCTTGAGGATCCAAGCAAGAGGCAGCATCTCTTGAAAGAATATGCTCCAGCCTAAGTGTTTAAACAATCAGCTTTCGCTCCAGACATCGCTCGAAGTTTTGCAAGATTTCCAAGTATTTAGGCAACAAGTAGGTAAAACGATAGTATACTCAGATGACAGCAGACTCGGGCACAGGCAATTCTCCCTCAGTATTCACATGGGACTGGGTCCAGTCCCCCCAGGCCTGCTGTAGAACCCAGATCTGAGGTCCCTTGAATAACCTGTGCATGGCACCTACACAGCCTCTTGAACCCTCTTGGGCTGCTTACACTTCCTAATACAATGCACATGTTGTGTTGATGGCTGCTGTGTGACACTATTCAGAGCCAAGAGGGGAAAGGGGTCTCTACAGGTTCAAAGCAGACTCGGATTTTCTATGAATAGTTTCGCTCATGCGCAAGTTGAATTCGTGGGTGTTGGAGCCATCGCCTTTCTGAAGGACCAGTTGTGTGCCGTCAGGACGCCACAGGGCAAATAGGCAGAAAGGACCCGGGTTGATGGAGGCAGGGGCCCCACTGCTTGAGTACCTGCTGTGTTTTGAGTCCAGGGCTGTGTTCTTCATCTAGACATATCTGCTCACTCAGAGCGTCTATGGCCCAGCATGGGAAGGCAATAGGCAAGCAGACAAAAATCAAGGTTACCAAGACAACAGTGCAACATTCCGGGGACTCCAAGAGAAACAGCTTGGAGAAGTATAGTATGATTCTGCTCCCTGGGAAGGTTAAGCCCCAGAGAGCAGTAGGGCTTTGCCTGTGGCAGAGGTACAGCTGAATATTCTGGGCGGAAGGTGGGAGCCATAAAGGTGTATCTAGGGGTCCCAGAAAGACTGCAGGGTGTTGGCCATTGCATGGGAGAGTTGAAGGAGAGATGGGGTAGGGAGGAACACTGGGAGCGCACTGGGCATGTGCCCCGGCTGCGGAGTGGAAGAAGCAGGTGACAGTGGCAGGTAGCAGGGGCCCTGGGCAGCTGTGCCCTAAGACGAGACAAGCTGGATGGTACTCAGGAACAGGAAAAATGACTCTGGAGGCTGTGTAGAAGCAGCTTGAAGTGGCTGAGTCTGAAGGTCAGAGAGGAAATGGAGGCAGTGGCGGTGTCTAGGAGCAGACACTGGGTTGCAGAAGCCTTGCTGGAGAAAAGGCTGAGGAGACTCAGGAATAGCTGCAGCATCCCGAAGGAGACTGATTTGCGTAAATGCTGAATCTCTGTGAAGTTCCACCCCAACCAATGGATGGTTAACTGGGTTTGTTCCTCCAATGGCAAACATTTATGGATGCTGGCCCCAATGGGACTCCCAGCTAGGAGCTGAGAGGGAGAATGAGAATAGTAGATTCTTGCCCAGGAAGTAGAGAGTCACATAGAAACCTTGCTTTATAAAGGATATTTGTGACCCAGCATCCTATGAAGCAGATGGTTGCCCTCCCCCTCAGCCTGCACTCCAGCTCCCATTTTCCCTGGCTCAGATAATACACATGGCTGCCACTGAACTCAGGCAAGAAGAGCCAGGCCTGATTGACAGTTTCCTGTGTGCCAGGCATAGTATCAAGGGCTTGTCACCAACTATCTTACCCCAGAATAGAGTTCAAGGCTTGGCAAGCTTCCTGTAAAAGGCCAGGCAGTCAAACGTTTAGGCTTGGAGGCCAAATGGTCTCTGGAGCGGCTATTTCAATCTACCATTGTAACATGAAAGCAGTCATAGACTAAACATAAATGAATGGACAAGGCTGCATTCCAATAAAGCTTTATTTATACAAATAGGCTGTGGGCCAGGGCTGGCCCCAAACCATATTTTGTTAATATAAGATGGAGTTCCCTGCTGTAGATGAGGAGACTGAATGCTTCAGTCGGGACCCAGGGAGTGGAGGCCACTCAAAAGGGAGCTGGAGAGGCTTACTTCAAGTAAGAATGGCAGAGGAGAGGAAGCAGCAGGGCGGTGGGGGTGGGTGAGGGGTTGGGAGCGTGGGGAGTTGTCTCCTCCAGTCACATGGGGTGCTACTTGCAAACTCTGGGGTGCGGGGGTGGCAGGTGAAGGCGCTGGACAAAAGTTGCCCCCTTTGGGATAGTGGAATAGAGCCTCACTGATGAAGCTGAGGTGGTGCCCTCACCTGACCGTGCCCTCCTGCGTCCACCCCTCACCTGACCGTCCCCTCCTACGTCCACCCCTCAGCGGTTGTCCTCCTTCTGCCTGTCCCAGTGAAGACCAGGGGTCCAGTGAGGCTGGCAGAGAAAGGCATGCTGGGAAATGGAGGCCATGCAGACCCCAGGACAAGACGACCAAGGCTTGGGGAGGCTCAACAGCGGCTCACACGCGCAGCTCCTGAGCAGCAGTGACAGACTTTCTAGTCATCCCTGTTCCACGTATCCTCCAGCTGCCATGTTGTTGTTGTTTATGTAGCACTGGGCATGAAACCCAGGGCAGCATACGTGCTCAGCAAGTGCTTGGACTCTGCCCCCAAGCTCACTAAATCCTCTTCAGGTAGAGTTTGGCATGTGAGAGGTGACAGGCTTCAAGAGAGCCAGGGCGGTTTGCTGCAGGAGAAAGCTGCCCTCTGAGGAAAAACAGCTCCAAATGTGGCTCCTTGGTGTGACCTTAGGACTAGACGAGCCTGTGTCAAATCCCAGCTTGGCTAATGATTCCTTCTGTGTCTTGGAGGCAACTCCTTTTACCTCTTGGAACCTCACTGTTCCTCTCTGGAAAACAGTCAAGTATCTTTCTTCATACAGAATCCTACTGGGATGTTAGTTTACCAAGAAAATTCCCAAGACCCATCTCAGGCTGTATGAACCCCAGAATCCATGGCTGTGATCAGAAAACCCATGCCCTGTTTGGGTCCTTGAGGCAATCTGGACTTTTCTGACTGTGAGAACCTAGTTATATTAGTTCCTCTCCCCAATGCTGTGATAAAGTACTCCACCTAAAGCACTTTAAGGAATGAAGATTTCATGTGGCTCACAGTTCAAGGACACAGACCGTCATGGTGGGGAGGTCAAGGCAGCAAGAGCTTCAATTGCTGATCGCACCACAGTCACAGCCAAGAACAGGGAGTGATGAGAGCTGTCACTCATGATTTTTCTCTGCCTGGGTCGGCCAGGATCCCACCAGGAAATCTGCCACCCAGGGCGGGTGGGTCTTCCCACCTCAATGCCATTAAGACAAGTTCCCCCATGGGGATGCAGAAGTGACTCAGTGGCTAAGACCACTTGCTGATCTTGCAGAGGATATGGGTTTGGTTCCTAGCACCTACACTGGGCAGTTCACAACCTCTTGTAACTGCAGTTCCAGGGGATGTGGCATCCCCTACTGGTCTACATGGGTACTGCAAGTATATGTTATACATACAGACACGCAGATACACATAAATAAAAGTAAGTAAAATTAAAACAAAGAAAGGCAAACAACCTCCCATAGGCATACATGCCCAGACACACATCTTAAAGGTGAGACTAGATTCTGCCAAGTTGACAATTAACACTAGCTGTAACATCAGTCTCATGGCTTTTTGTCAAAGTTAAATAAACTACATAGTTGCAGGTTTGGCATCAGTTAACCCATAATTTGAAATAGCAGACCCTGTACCCTGCTACTGACCAGAATGAGACCTCAATCATTTGACCACCATGGGGAATAACATCACCTTCATTCCCCATTCAACATCTGGGAAAACAGAGAGCAGAGAAGCCAGATATCTGCCTGAGTCTGGTGGCTATTCACTGGCCCAGACACAAGCGTGCTGGCGTGTGTCCTCTCTTTTCCTGTGTGGTGGGAAGACCAGTGGAGGGAGGCTTATGTAGCAACTGGGAAAGTTCAGAGGCCCCAGAGAAAGCCCGAGGGCTGAAGGTGAGGGGCTCAGCCTCCATAGGAGTTGCAGAGTGGGACCACCCAGTAGGACCTGGCAAATCATCTAAGCCTCTCCTCTGCCTTGGGATAGGCACAGCCTCCACAAAGCTCTGCAACCCAGCAGGGTGTGCGGAACCAGCCAGGGTATATGATTCACACAAGGGGACTGGAGCTTGCACACTGAGGCTTCCTCTCCACCTCCTTTTCAATCAAGCCATGAGACTGGTTCATGGCAAAGGGACCCAAATACTCTGCAGAGAGAGACATGTGTCCTCGGGAGTGCCAGGCTTCTTCCTGGCATCTTTATGTGGAGATACTGAGACATGTATTTTTTTAAGCTAATAAATCCTAAATCTTGTTTGAATCCCAACCCAGAACAGATGCAATGCATATGGTCAGTAGACCTGGAGTTGCAAATAAATACATTTGGAAACCAAATATTTAAAAAGCAATTCTTCTCCGTCGTTTTCTCTCTTTCTTTCTGTTTTCCTAAGGGTAGCTGCCAAGATCAGCCCAGAGATTTGGATTTCCCTAAAGCCACTGCCACAGGATTGTATTCTGTCAGCCAGAAGGGAATTATAATGCCTTAGGTAAGGAGTGTGCAGAACTTTTAGTTTGCATGCCAGTCCCCAATATTCATCATGGCTGCCTGGGGCACTAGGCTGAAAGAGGACCCAGGCTCAGTTGGAAAGAGTACCGTGATCGATTAGCAATGTCTGCTCTGAGATTTGTGGTAGACAGTGTAGGTATGCGTGCCATATTGTTTTATTGTCTATGTTCTAAGGCTTGGGGAGGCTCAACAGCGGCTCACTCACTCAATATTATACTATATTATTCTTAAGGGTTTTAGGATCTCTTCTCTTTTTCCTGACATGGCCATGATTTGTTTATTTTGTATGAAATGCAGTGAAAAATTTAGGGCACATAAGAGTCAGCGACTTCGAAGAGTCTCACCTACCATCTAAAACAATGCCCAGATATGTAATTTCTCCTCTCATTAACTCAGCCCTTAGACTGAAGTGAAGTACTCCTTCGTTATCTAGGCCATCTCAGATCAGAAAGAGCACTTAATGTACATTTACCACTTGTTGATGTCTCCAAGCTCTTGGTCACTAACCTGTTTATTGACCAGAATATCAGCTTGGCAAGGGCAGAGATGCGGTATGTTTTCAGTCACTGCTTTGTCATTCATGTCTAGTTGATAGTATTTGTCACACAGGCTCGGGTGGAACACTGTATGAAAGTCATGTCATTCCTTCACGCATAAGCTTGCGGTTGTTGTCTTTAGCACTCTGGGCTCAGCTCAGAACTGGGTTTGCAGATTCAGATTCAGTAAAACTAAAGAGTAAGCGGCAGCCACACACACTGGTGACTCCAGGAGTGGTAAAGGCGTTGATAAAGTACGCTGGCAGGGATGACTGGCAGGGTGGGGCAGTGGGCTGTGATGGAGGAACACGGGTCTTTTCACTCTGGCTGAGTCTACAAGGGCAGCCTTTGGACACTGCCTGGTGTGACTGAGAGAGTCAGGCTTGTCCTCCAAATAAACTTAGTTAAGGACGCTGTGTGAGGACATCATCAGAACCCTGTCTCCTGAGGCCCTGAGGTGAGCATCCAGGAGACACTAACCTTGACCCACCCCACAAGCATATGCAGCTTAGCTCAGCTTAGCTGGGAGAAAATACCAGCTTAGATCATTTCTCCTTTCTGTTCTTCAGACATTTACAGAGAACAAGGAAGCTGGCTAGGTGATTGCCTGGTCAGGTCTTGGACTGCTATCTTCCAATGCCAGCACAGGAAAAGAACAAAACTAACATCAGCCATGACTCCATGCTTGCTGACAACATTGGCCATGAAACCATGCTTGCTAACGTCAGCCATAATGCCATGCTTGCTAACAACATCAGCCATGACTCCATGCTTGCTAACATCAGCCATGACGCCATGCTTGCTAACAACATTGGCCATGACACCATGCTTGCTGACAACATTGGCCATGACTCCATGCTTGCTAACATCAGCCATGACACCATGCTTGCTGACAACATTGGCCATGACGCCATGCTTGCTGACATCAGCCATGACGCCATGCTTGCTGACATCAGCCATGACGCCATGCTTGCTAACAACATTGGCCATGACACCATGCTTGCTGACAACATTGGCCATGACACCATGCTTGCTGACAACATCAGCCATGACGCCATGCTTGCTGACATCAGCCATGACTCCATGCTTGCTAACAACATTGGCCATGACGCCATGCTTGCTAACAACATTGGCCATGACGCCATGCTTGCTGACATCAGCCATGACTCCATGCTTGCTGACAACATTGGCCATGACACCATGCTTGCTAACAACATTGGCCATGACGCCATGCTTGCTGACATCAGCCATGACTCCATGCTTGCTGACATCAGCCATGACACCATGCTTGCTAACATCATCAGCTGTGACACCATGCTTGCTAACATCATCAGCCATGACACCATGCTTGCTGACATCAGCCGTGACACCATGCTTGCTAACATCATCGGCCGTGACACCATGCTTGCTTTGTGCATGTGGGACACACACTTTCAGTTCTTATGGAAGCCTAGCAGGCCTGCCCCAGGGCTACAGTTTTTCTATTTTCTCAATCTGATTTCTTACAAGTAGAAGTGACAGGATGGGGAAGAAAAGTCACATTCCCAGATTCCCAGACTCACAGTTCACTCTTCCATCATTTATCTGCCAATTTCTAGTGGATACGCAAACAAAAATGAGGAGGGATGGAGGGAAGACAGGAGGGATGGAGGGAAGACAGGAGGGATGGAGGGATGGAGGGAAGACAGGAGGGATGGAGGGATGGAGGGAAGACAGGAGGGATGGAGGGATGGAGGGATGGAAGGAAGACAGGAGGGATGGAGGGATGGAGGGAAGACAGGAGGGATGAAGGGAAAGAAAGAGAGAAGGGGGAGGCAAAAATGAGGAGGGATGGAGGGATGGAGGGAAGACAGGAGGAATGAAGGGAAAGAAAGAGAGAAGGAGGGAGGCAAAGTGGGAGAGAGGGCAGTGGGCCAACCCTGATTATCAGAGCTGAGAGGCCAAGCCAGGAACCATCTGTTTGTGGCAGTGCTAGGTGCAGTGGTCCGGGTAGGTGAATTTTCCTCTGTGCAGGGGTATGGATAGGTCCAGCTTACACAGATCATTTGCACAGGCCTCTGTGGGCCCAGTTTGTGCAGGGTACAGGGATCTGGCTGGGTCCAGCCTGTATAGGATACAGGGATCTGGGCAAGTGAAGTTTTCACTAGGTTCAGATGCCTGGGTGGGTCTAGTTTGCATATGATGCTGGGGCTAGGTCTCATTCACTGAGTCCAGGATTCACAGTTTGTACCTCTGCTAACTCTGGGAACACAAGAGCAGCTGTGGTGAGTGACTCTCCGTTGCTGAGGACCTATCTCTTTCTCTTTTTGGTTCTGTGGGTGGTCACGTCATTTCTCAAGTAGTATTGTGTCCAGGAAAGCCACTCTGCATCGGTACCGTATACCTTTCTAGTCTCTTCTGCTCTTCACCTCAGCCCTGAAGGTTCCATTTGCACCACATGTTTTCTGGAAGGCCTCCTGTCAATCAGGCATTTAAGATATAGGCCATAGTGCTTACTTACTGTTGTTTTTAATTCCAGATTGACACTCATTGTCTTTCAGTGGGAACATTTTGTTCTTGCTCTCTGTGCGCCACACCAGAGGAGTGGGGCCCCGGCTAGCTGCTGGTTTCTGTCACTCCCAACTGTTCTATGTTCTCATTTAAGACTTCTTGTGTCTTCTTAACCAGTCACCTATATTACATAAGCTTTACCCTTTGTTATTGTCCACACTTCCCGTGGTGCTTACTGGCTGTAGGCGCTTCCTTAACTGTTAGCATCCTTGACTTATCAAGACATAATGCGAGTTATCGAAACTGATGCTTACAGATGGAAAACGAAAACAATTATATCCTTTGAATGTATATGGTATTGCTATCAAACATTTTGATTCTGTGTGTATTTGAAATGATGTCTTAGTGTTATTTTTGCATTTGGCCAAACCTCACCTGTTCAGACCTGCACACTTACCCTCGCTTACTTGTCTCTGCTTTGTCCTACCACCTGTGAATCTTTCTGGAACACTTGTATCGTCTCCCGAGAAGCTCTCTTTAGGATTTTTTTGAGCATAGTGTCTTTAGACTCATTTACCAGGGCAGTGACTTTCTACCTGCACTCCAGAGACTTTTCTCCAACCTTCTGGTTTGTGCATTTCTGATTTGCCCATCCTGGTTTGCCTCATTGATGGTACATGCCATTTTCTTCCTACTCTTTGGTTTTTCTCATTTTGTCTCAGGCTATCAGGAGGTTTGACGTGATGTGTGTTCTTTTTTATATTTGTGTAACTTAGAGTCTGTGGCCTGATGCTTGCACAAGTTTTTAAAATTCGGCCTAGCCTTGTGCAGACATCTCCCTATAGATGGCACATGTCCCAGGCTCTCTCCTCCTTCTAGGACTTCGGCTACACGCGGGTGACAATTCCCCCCCACTGCTTTAGCAGCTATTTTATGTTCTGATCTCTCTTTCCATTCTTTTAATTTTCATGCTCCGATTTATGCATTTTCTACATAAACCCATTATTCAGGTCATTAAACTTTTCTTGAGCTGTGTCTACCCTGCTGTTAAAACTCACTGCCTGTATTCTTCATTGGAACTTTAGTATTTTTCATCCCTATAACTTTCAGTTCTTGCTTATTTTTAGTTTTCTAGTGAAGTGTTTCAATTTGTCATTTCTTTCTTTAAAATTTTAGTTTATGTATTCATGTGTATGTATTTTTAGAGACTGAACTCTGGTTATCAGGTTTAGTGCCAAGTGTCTTTACCCGAGGAGCCATGTACCTCCCAATGTCATTTATTTCTTGGATAAATTACACTGTAATTTTGAAGTGCGAGCTTGATGATTCTGTTTTCTAGATGCCTACAAATGTTTCCATCACACCTTTTTTTTCTTCTTTGCCCTGGTCTTGAGATGACTAATAACTTTTGATTGAATACTTGGAATTCTGTATAAAAATTACTGAGGCTCCAGGGGATGTGATTTTTCCTTCAGCGATTTTTCTTCAGCTTTTGACAAAATGCCACAGTAAGGGACAGAAGGGACAGATGAAACTGTAACCGTGTTGACTTTGACTGTTTTAATCTCCATAAGGCCACATCAATTTCCAGATTGCCTTTGGTCCTTGGGTACAGGTTGATATAAGGCATGTCCAATTCAAGCAAGCCTAGGAAACACTGGAGGTCTTTGTCAGATAAGACATGTTTCTGTGGGAAGGTGGGATGTGTTGGGACCACAGGAGCCAAGGAGTTGAGTACCAGGCCTTTCCTCTGCCTCCCAGTGTCTGACTTCATATAGGTGTGGCTGGGGATATGATCGCCCTGGTCTCCAAGAGCACATCTCAAAGATGCTCAGAGTCAAACATCTCCAGGGAGAGCAGTGGCTCAAGACATGGGCCATCATGCCAGCCACGGAGGACAGTTCTGGGAAGCAACGGTGGTATCAGAAGCACAGGATAACAGAGGAAGAAATACATCTCCAGGAATGAAGAGGATGGCTGGACACAAACCCACAGCTGCCCAGCCGCCCTGGACACTGAGGTTTGGGATTTCCCAGGTGAGCCAGCAGGTTTTAAAGTGAGTTCCCACTGCCAGTCCTGAAGGATTCCTTAAGATCCCTGCAAAGAGAGACTTACTACACTGCCCGCTATGGTGATATCTGCGGAGATGCCTAGTCTGGGCCTGAGTGGCCCTGGACATACAGAGAGGCTCCTGTAAAGGCTTCACTAGACTGTCACAGGGATATTTACATTGTAGCCCGAAACTCACAAAATCTCAAGATTAGCTACAAAAGTGAGTATTTGAGTTTTGAAAGCTGATAGATATCGCAAATGCTACTGAATCTAGAACATTTGTGTAATATTTTAGCCACTGTATTATTCCTCTCGAACACTTTAATCCTTACATTTTTGGCCACATGGTCTGTGATCTCCCTCTTTGACTGGAAGACATATGGTGTTATCCTTATAGAAAAGAGAAAGACTCAGTCTTTCTTTTACCATGATTGAGGAAAAAAATATTTGTTTTGACATAGGATCTCATTATGTAGCCCTGGCTGTCTGGAACTTACTACTGAGACCAGGCTGCCTTAAAATCAGAGATCTGCTTACCTCCTGTGCTCTGGGATTAAAGGCGTGTGCCGTGCCTGCCAGCTGACAAAACTTTATTGTTTGAGGAGTTGATGAGTTGGTTACTTTTGTAAAGCTGTGACCAAAATGTCTGAGAGAACAATTTAAGTACAGGAGTCTATTTTGGTTCACAGCATCAGAGGGCTCAGTCCACCACAGCATGAGGAGTAAAGTTGAGAAATCCACACCATGCTGACCAGAAAGCAGAAAGTATTAACCTTTCAAAAGCACATTGACAGGGCCGACTTCCAGCTGTGCTCAGTCCCTAAAACTTCCACAGTGTCCGTGAACAGCGCCACCTTCTGGGGGCAGTGTTCTGCTGCCTCACGCTCCCTCTACCACACAGAGATGTCGCTGCCATGATGGAAGGACACCTCTGAAACCATAAGCTGTCATAAACTTTTCCTTGCATAACTTGTTTCTGCCCAGTGTTTTGGCCCCATTAAAGCAGAAGTCACTGATAAAACGCACGACATCAAGTGGAGACAGATGGCACCCTTAGCCAACTAGGACTGAGATAGTTTACTTTCTCAAGGTTTATCAGCATGCATGCTCAGGCAAACACACTGCTAAAACTTCAGAGGCAGCCAGGGCAAGGAGTGATTCCCAAACCTAAAGATTCATTTGCTTTGTGATAAATGTCACCTCTGTCTTCAGATCTGTACATCAAGACTTAGGAAGATGAAACCCCTTGCTCAAGCTCATATATCACTAGCGGCAAATGGGAAACACAGTCTCTGATAGATGACTACTACTACTGAAAGTCTCTTAACTCCTCTGTTGGGGCTTGGAGAAAGTAAGAACACAGAATTATTAAATACTGTATTGGACAGTTTTCTGTGACTGGGACCATAACAAAATACCAGAGACTATCAACTTATAAAGAGGAGAGGTTTATTTGGCTTGCAGTTTGGAGAGTTCAGTCCAAAATCAATTGGCTCTTTGGCTTTGGGCCTGTGACAGGGCAATGAGTCATGGTGTGGGAAAGCATGATAGAGGAAGATGCTCACTTTGTGCTGGCGGGAAGGGAAAGGGTAGAAGGGACTAGCTCTCCACGTACCCTTCAAGGATACATCTAATGACTGGAAGATCTCCTGCAAGTCCTACTTCTTAAAATTTCCACAAGCTCCCAGCAGTGCTGCAGATGAATCATTTAATGCTTGGGCCTTGAGGAACATTCGAGATCCAGTCTGTAGCAGAGTTAACAAAAAATCAAACTGAGAGCCAATATCCTTGCAGGGCCTGATCCTACAAGCTGCCCCAGAGGGACATTCTTCACAGTGTGTGGTCTAAGACTGATCCAAGGACTTTCCCAGAGGATGCAGCAGAGACAACATGACACATCATCAGAAACCAGGTCTTCACCTGCTGAGCGTCTCCTACAGGGAGACCTCATTCTCTCTTGAGGCTGAACTTCATGCCCATATGAAGGCTCTCAACTTTTGAAAAGGTGGGCACGTGCAAGAGGCACCAGGCAGAGATTCTAGAATTGCTGTGGTGGACAATGGACAATATGATGGAGGACACGTATTTTCCTGTATCCAGAGGACTTGGACCATTATCACCCAAATCAAACATTCAGGGGACACTGGCTTAAGTGTGGACACTTTCCTTGCTCAACTCTTCCTTACATGTGTGTTTAAAGTGGGAATCAGACACCCACATCTCAGTACGTACAG
Organism: Mesocricetus auratus; assembly: GCF_017639785.1. Classification (NCBI taxonomy): domain Eukaryota; kingdom Metazoa; phylum Chordata; class Mammalia; order Rodentia; family Cricetidae; genus Mesocricetus; species Mesocricetus auratus. The sequence continues at coordinate 13,255,648 of NW_024429191.1, read as the reverse complement.
AGTGAACAAGATTCCAGCCCTGGCTCTCAGAGAACGCCTTACTGCGTGATCATTGGAAACAGACCTATGATGCGCTGCGTAGTGTTAACGAGTGGGAGGTTAAGTGTGAGCTCTCAGGCCCTTTGATGTGCTAAATACCAAGGACTTTAACGTAATAAAACTGTAAACCTCAAATCAGGGCTAATCACACTAATTTGCTGAACTCCGAAACCAAACCAAAAAAACGCTCTTTTCTTCTTAAATTGAACCACAAATCCAAGTTGTTTTGATCTGCAAATCAATCTAACAAAAGATTTGAGGTGGCTTACGAGAAATACGTGCAATAAAACAAAAATCTAGCTAGATAAAAACCAGGATCAGGAAAAAATATCAAAACCAGAGGGAACATTACAACATCGATATACAAGACGTAGGCAGTAATTTAAGTTGAAGCCGTGAGTTCCTGAGCCCCCGGCACCCAGAGCAACATGGAAGAACCGTTAGTTATACGGCATGTGTTATCCATAAGGAGAAATCACTTAATCATTTCTAAATGCAAGTTAGCCAGTTTGTAACAACAACAACAAAATCTCTTCTGATGGAGTGTGGGGGCGGGGAATTCAAATTCTCTGAATCACACTTGAAAGTATTTCATTTTAAGATCCTGTTTCAGGCTTATAAAAGCTTTGGAATCACCAACTTCTTTATCATTTAGTTTCTATTTTCACCAGCAATAACCTTTCTCGAAGTCATCACAGAGGGTTCAGAGTTTCCTTGTTTGATTTTTGCCTTAAGCTCTGTCAAGCCATATTGCCTTTGTACACAACATCATTGTTTCAGCTATTAAGGAAGGAAACTTGCATGCGTGTCTCTGGGGAAAGGAGAATTCAGGGGGTCAAGTGTGGTCCTGCACTGTGCTGTAGTTCTTAATCCCCAGAGAACCCCCCCTCAAAAGTTTGGATAAACTGAGGAAATTTCCTGGGGTGGAGGGAGGGGGTTTCTGACACTGAACTATTCCTCCAGATGTGTGAGTGTTCTGAGGGTGGGGAGGGTCTGAGTTTCCTGCCGCAGCCTCTCTGCCATGTGGGGGTTGGGATTGGACTGGGGTGAGGCCGCCAGTGTAGTTTTCATGTCCTGAAGCCGGATGCTCCTGTGTGCACAGGGGTGAAAGGCTGAACATCTTTAACCATAGGCGAGAGCAGGTTAGAGGTCACACAGGTGGAACTGGGTTCAGATCTAGATATCTGGGCTGTGTAGACACTCAGATGCCAAGTGTTTGTAATCACTTACTTAGAATAATGCCAGCACTCTCTGGGTGGAGAGTCTTGCTGTTCACACTTCGATAGATTTTCTACAACAAATACACACAGCTTTACTATGACCCAAACCCAACAATTACTCCCGTTTTCCTTCCTAAACAGTCATTCTAAAATAGCCCAGGGGCCTCAAGTCTTTCCACACTGGGAAACTATACAACTCTCATCTCACTACACTTTCTTTGTGGGTGATTACACCGTGGCCAAGATTTACTTGGGGCTATACACTGTGGGTGAAGCATCCTGCAAGGTTCACCTTTAGGGAAGATTGGAAGTGGTTCTTGGATTTGCATTCTCTGTAATGCATCGGGGACTCAGATCAGTTTGCAAATACTGTTGAATTAAAAGAGAGTTTTAATACCCACTGAGTCCTTACCCATCTGTCCGACTTCAGAAACAATGGGCTTCTCTCGAATGACTCTGCCACTCCTCTGGTCCTCCCCACCCCCATCCCTCAGGACAGTTCCTTCTCAAGAATTCTAGACCTGAGAAGAAAAGCCAAGAGCACACAAGAGCGTTTCTTCCAAGACGATAAGTTCATGGGCTCCCTGTGTCTGCATGTGCAGGGGTGTGCGTGCGCACATTTATAAATGTGTTTAAGGGTGTCCATGTGCACAGTATTTATGCAGCTAATGAGTACTCACTTCTCTGGTACCAGATGCAAAACATCCTTCCTCTCAGGGGTCAGCAGCAGGAGTACCTCAAAACAAAAAGATGAAAAAGTCACCTTCGAGGGCCCAGGTAGTACAGGCTACATGAATGTAGCCCAAAGGTTAAAGGTTTGGACCCCTGAGGGTGTGTTCAGCGCTAGTGAGACTTGTAGTGGAAGATTCCCAGGTGGTCCGGCACCTTTTGGAGGAAGTGTGGAGACCCTGGCCCCTCACTGTTTGACTGTTGTTTTTCACTCTTCCCTAGAGGTGAAGTAGCTTAGGTTCCATGTGAATCCGAAGTTGAGATCTGGTTGCTGTTATCTGGACAAGAATGCTGGGTGACTGAATCAGGTTCAGTCTGAGAAATGGGGAATCCACAACTCTAGTGACCCCACAGAGCCTGGCAGGAGCTGCCACCCCCACCAGGAAAGCAGACAGGGGGTCAGAGTTTGTCTGCAGCCTGGGTAACTTGGGCAGTTCAGGCCCCTCAAGTTGGACTTTTCCAATGTGGGAAAGTCCCATGCTTCAGGGTACTCAGTGTGGAGATCTCTGCACCAAAGCAGGAGATAATGGAGGGGCTACATGGGAAGGCTGTGCCCATAGTCAAGTTGGGCTCCTAAGACAGCCCCCTCTTCCAGAAGAGGAAGTTTCCATCTCAACTGAAGTCTTTTGGAAGCTTTGAACTTCCAAAAGTGAGGGGGTGGAGTCTCAGTCCCCTTTCTCCCAGAAGTCTCCTGCTCCGTGTGGAAACTGCTCCAGCTCATTCCTCTTGGCCTTCAAACCTAGTGGATAGAGGGGAAAAGGGTGGATCAGGATGCAAGTCCACTCAAACGCTGATGTTCTGTGTGTAGAGGAAGATATATACTCCAAACCCAAGCCTGAATGCTTGCCCCGGCCCATACCATTGGAAAAACAAGTCAAGCACTTTTGGCTTAAACACAAAAGAGCTTTCGACTAAGAACAGACCTGGCTGACAGTGTTTGCTTTAAACACACACACACACACACACACACACACACACACACACACACACACAGAATACAACAATAAAAATAGACCATGCATCAGTAATAACCCCAGTACATGTGTCCATGAGTATACTTAGAGCTTAACGAGCGTCACATACATAGCAGGCACCGTGCCAAGCGCTGTATCTGCGATACATTCTTCAATTCTCCAAACGTCCCAGCAAGCTAAAACCTGCTCTTGGCCTTGTTCTGTGAAAGTGAACTGAGGGGTAAGGAGGTGGACAGAATTTAGCCAAGGTCAGGCAGACAAACACAGTTTTTAAAGTCAAAATCCAAACCCATAATTTCTTACTGGAAAGTCTGCTCCATTTCATCACTCAACTTTTCAGAAATTTTGATTTACAGGAAAGTTGGACAAATAGCACACTATTCTCACATGGCATCCCCACCCCCTCTCTGCCCTGAGCTTGCACACTCCCTCTTGGTGCACCTGACTTTAACGGGGTTCTTTTGCCAGTGAACCAGTGTTAACAGGTTGCTACTATCGGCTGGTACCTGTAGCTTTTCAGAGTCACCTGAGTTTTACTGAACGTCCCTTTTCATCATCCCATGTGATCTTGTTGCTGTGTGTCCTTAGGCTGTTCATGGCTATGACAGTTTAGCTAACTCCTAGCCTGTATTTTATTTATTTATTTATTTATTTATTTATTTATTTTTGGTTTTTCAAGACAGGGTTTCTCTGTATTGTTTTGGAGGCTATCCTGGAACTTGCTTGGTAGACCAGGCTGGCCTCAAACTCATAGAGATCTTCCTGCCTCTGCCTCCCGCGTGCTGGGATTAAAGGCGTGCACCACCAACGCCCGGCTCCCTAGCCTGTATTTTAAAGGGTGCCTATCACTGCAGTTTCTATGACACTATTCTCCTGAGTAGCCTCGAGTTACAGAGCCTGGAGGAATGGTCACCGAGGCAAGGTGCCATTTGTATCACATATTGTCAAAAGCAGACACTCCAGCATAATTCCTGAGTATCGATGACCTTCACCATAGCCAGTCAAGGCCCAGAAGGAAGGTCCTCAGGCTTCAGGGATACATCCTGCCAGGCCACTTTGTGTTTGGACCCCTATACTGTCTATATGAGGGGCTACCAAACATCACTCTGTTCACACGGCTCCAAGCATTTGGATCCAGTCCCCAAACGCTAGACCTGGGACTTGGCAGGCTCGTATCCACCTCCTCAAGGTGTCCCTTTTGTCCTAGTTCGTTTCCACTGTCAATTCGGCACAGCCTGCCATGGAGTCTCAGGGTAAGAACTGACTGGATCACCCTGGCCTGCGGGCATGTCTTGGTGGGGTGGTCTTGATTGTTAATTGATGAAGGAGGGCACAGCCCACTGTGGGCAGCACCATTCCCGAAAGCCAGCTAAGCATGAGCCTGTGAGTGCACTAGCAAGTGGAATTCCTTCATGGCTGCTTCAGTTTCTGCCCTGGCTTCCCTCAGTGACAGGCTGTAACCCATAAATGAAAAGAAACCTCTTCCTCCCTGTGGCAGTTTGAATAAGAATGGCTCCCATAGGCTCATGCATTTGAATGCTTGGCCATCAGGGTGTGGCATTACGTGAGAGGTATTAGGAGGTGTAACCTTGCTGGAGTAGGTGTGGCCTTGCTGGAGTAGGTGTGGCCTTGCTGGAGTAAGTGTGGCCTTGCTGGAGTAGGTGTGACCTTGCTGGAGTAGGTGTGTTATTGTAGGTGGGTTTTGATTTTCAAATGTACTATGGCTCTGTCTTCCTGCTACCGGCACATCTGGTTGTAGAACTCCCAACTTCACCGGCACCGTGTCTGCTGGTGTGCTGCCATGCTCCCCGCCATGACATAATGGACTAAACCTCTGAAACACTAAGCGAGCCCCAATTAAAGCTTTCTTTTGCAAGAGTTGCTGTGGTCATGGTGTTTCTTCACAGCGATGGAACAATGCCTACGACTCTCCCCAAAGTTGCTTTCAGTCAGAGTGCTTTATCATGGAAACAGAGATGAAACTAGAAACCCACCTCTCGAGTTTCTTTCTATTTTAATTATCACAGACATGCCAAATTAGAGTCGGAGCTCAAGAAGGTGGCCATGAGGTCTTCAGCTGTAACAGCCCATTGTCTGGTGGATCAGTTTCTTTAACTACTCAGCTCTTAGAACCTTCATGGCATCCAAGTCTGAGACATGAGTAAAGCTGCTGCAACTTTTCATGTCTAGGCTTTTGTGGGGCATTAGTTTTGACCTCATTCTTGTCAAATAAAATCAAAATCAAAATAAAGTCAGGCTGCACAGTTGCCTGTGCAGTCCCACTGTAAGAGCACGTTTAATTTAGTAGGGAGCAGACAGGCTGTCTTCCAGGGTGTCTGTGTCTCCTGAAGTTCCATCATGAGAGCCCTAGCTTTGCATCCTCACCAGCTTAGATAGGACCCACTGTGTGCACTGTCATCTTTGTGAGGGAGGGTTTCAGATCTGGACGTCACAGCAGGGCCAGCAAGATGGTTCAGTGGGTAAAGACGTAGCCAAGCCTGATCGCCTGAGTTTGATCTCCTGGACCTACAAGGTGGAAAAAGAGATTAAGTTGTCCTCTGACCCTCAGACCTGTACCCACACATACACACACAGCAAAAATGCATAAGTATGTATAAAGGTTTTTTTTCTTCTAAATATTTTATTTATTTATTTATTAAGTATACAACCTGCTGTCTGCATGCCAGCAGAGGGCATCAGAGCTCATTCAAGGTGGTTGTGAGCCACCATGTGGTTGCCGGGAATTGAACTCAGGACCTTTGGAAGAACAGTCAGTGCTCTTAATCGCTGAGCCATCTCTCCAGCCCTGTATAAAGGTTTTAAACACAAACAGAAGGCAGAGTCGTGGTAGTATGCTTGAAGGAGGTAGCCACTCCCTCCTCCCTCCCTCCCTCCCTTCCTCCTTTCCTCCTTCCTTCAGAAAATTCCATCCAGTTCCGACTACTCCAGGTATGTATGATGTCATAGGCCCTACAGTGTGGTGCCAGAGTCAGGTCCCTGGGGCTCTTTGACAGATTGAGAAGTCTCTCTCTGGGTCTCAGCCTCTTGGTTTGTAAAGTCAAGTGACAAGAATGCATGGTCCAGGAGCCCTCCACTTCTGACCGCTAAAGCAGATCCCTACTGTTAAACTTGACTGAAGCAAATCCTCCCAGTCTTCCATTTCCTCATCTGTGAAATGGGTTTATGCCAAACACCATCTGCTTCACTAGGCTCTCCAGGGAACTAAATGAAGGATTATATGGAAGTCACTAAGGGACCTGTACAGAGCACAGTTAGTGCTCGTTATTCATAGAATTATTTCTACTCTGTGACACCTGCCACTTGCCTTTCAGGGCTCTGGAGACAGGCACTCTGGAAATATGCTACTAAACCCTTACAGGACGGTTCAGGAATGGGTAAAAGGAAGGAATTCAGATTTTGATGAGAGAACGAGAACCTGAACCTGCAGAGGAACAGGAGAGGAGAAGGGGCCAGTGATAGTGGGGGCACCCCAGGAAGCCCCGCGGGGGTGGGGTGGGGTGGGGGACTGGGCCTGCATCTTGCCCTTCCAAGAGCTAGCGGTGGCTGGGGCTGTGCTGGGGGTGCCGAAAGGTGGCCGTGTGGGTAAGTCCTTCCAGCTGCGTCCAGGTAATCCTCCGACCTGGTGCAGGAGAGATGATACCCCCTGAGGGCCAGGCCTGGTCCAGTGCAGGATGCTTGCCCTGTGAAAGCGCTCAGCCGGCCTCGCGTTTCGCAGCGCTCAGGTCCAGCATGAATCATTCCTTTTTGAACGTGTCTAAATGTGTTTATAAAATAAAGCTGCGGCCCAGGGCTGCTCCGGGCGGAGCGGGAAGGTAATATGTTTTTAATTGGAGAGATTGGGGGAAGGAGGCAGCGAGCCAGGGTGAGCTCACCCCGCATGCATGTGGCTGGGCGGAGAACAACTCACATCCAGATTCCTGGACTGCAGTGGCCCAGCCGCAAGACCGGCCGCTCCGCAGTGGCTCATGCAAAGGGCCATTCCCGGGCCTCTGGGTGCAAGCCGACCCAGGTTAGTAGGAGCATATATATTCCTGGGATCCCACAGAAAACATGGATCCCTAGAGTCGTGAGGGCCAGTGCACCAGGAGCAGGCAGGTCTGGAATCCACACAGCCTGCGGACCTGGGGAATCCGAGGCCCTGGCTTTTGCAAGGGGCTTGGTCACCACGAAGCTCCTCCCACCCGCTCAGTTTCCAGAGAGCTCGAAATCCTATACTGCGCTGATGTGAAATTTGAAGGCTGGCTTTATTTGATTTTATCCTATTTACTTTTTCCCCTTATTTTTGGCTTTGTAGGCCAAGTAAACCAGATGTGCAGGCCCCATTTGGCCTTGACTTATCCCCCTTTCAGACCACGGGTGTGGGCCCTACTCGGTCAGTTCCCAGCTATCACGGCTTAGGCGAGTTAATTTGCTTCTCAGAGTTCTGGCTTCCTTAGATAATAACCCGGTCGCTGAGTTTTACTTCTCTTGACTGTCGAATGGCTTTCAGGTTGAGGACAAAGCAGAGTGCCAGAAAAAGGGACATGTGATGAACTCTGGCACCTGTCGTGGACCACGCATGCTTGAGGCTTAACAATGAGTGTGCGGTCCTTTGCTTGGTATTGGCTTCCCTGACTCTGCAAGCTCGACACTGCCCATTGTACGCTAAGAAGCAAGCTTGGAGAACTGAGGATTTTATAAGCCAGTTTCCTAGTTCAGAAGTTGAAATTATCCTATGATTTAAAAAACGTATCTAATCAAGCCGGGTGGTGGTGGCATCCACTTTTAATCCCAGCACTCAGGAATCAGAGGCAGCTGGATCGCTGTGAGTTCTAGGCCAGCCTGATCTACAGAGTGAGTTCCAAGACAGCCAAGGCTACACAGAGAAACCCCGTCTGGGAAAAAAAAAAAAAGCTTTTTTAAAAATATGTGTAATTAAAACATAACTACATCATTTCTTCCCCTTTCCTCCTTCCTGCCTCTACCACATGTGCCCCCCAAGTTCGTGATTTCCTCGTCTTTAACCATTGTATTGCATGTGCATCTAAACAATTAAACACATAAACAACCAGCTGATGCCGTTCAGCATTGTCTACATGTGCCTGTTTCTAGGACTGTGTTCTCCATACTGGGTAGCCAATCAAGGAGCTCACCCCTAGGTAAGACCAATAGGTCCTTAGTGGTTCTTAATTATTTGTATCTCTTCACCTAGGGGTGGGACCCCTCATCCCCCGAATTTAAAGACCCTTTGTCTTGGCAAGGAGTCGGGGAGGGGAGGGAATCTATCATGAGAAAGTATTGCAGAGCCATGCTTAGAAGAGTCTTGAGGCTGGGCATGCTGGCTAGGGATAAGATACTACACCGTTAACACTAGCCTTTTGGAAAGTGAGCAGGCCAGCTGTGGAGGGTATGATGAAGTGGACCCCAGTGTGAGCAATGCTAAGTGTCCACAAAGATAAGTACTCTCTGGAGGAGCTATACTGCTCCATCTAGTAGCTGTTCTTGAAGGACTCTGTCCTAAAGAAATAAAAGAGCTGTGGGCAAAGGTTTTCAAAACAGAATTAGCAGAAAATCAAACGTTCACCATAAAGGAAATAGCTTAATATGTAAGAGTGTTCTATAGCATTAAAAGAATGTAACATGAGAAAATACTTAGAATATAAGAACAAGGAAAGAAAGGAGAGAATAGAATTAAGTAAACATATATGCTGTACTCAGAGATGTGAAGAGAAAGGCCCGGGGAGGGGGGGCATTGCCATGTTAATTCTCTTTGTGGTAGGATTTTAACTTATTTTGACTCCATTCTCTTCATTCTTTTGTTGCAATTTTTAGACTTTCTCCAGCGTGCACATTCCATTTTTAGAATCAGAAATGTATATGCCTGCTGTATGTAATGGGCCCTGGCCCGTCCAGCTTGGGAAAAGGATTCATGTTGCCAGGATTTACATTTCCCTGAAACAGAAGCTGGGCTGTGGAGAGGGCTCCCCAGCTAAAGGTGCCAGACCCGATGACCTGAGTTTGATCCCCAGGACCTACATGGTGGAAGGAGAGAACCAACATTTGCAAGTTGTTCTCTCACCTCTGCACATGTACTGTGACATGTATGCCCTCATACACATGTGTGTGCACACATACAATAAGTCGATTAACGTTAAAAATGAAAAAATGTCATTTTTTTTAAGCCAGAAAGAAATTCAGGCACAGTGACTGTGACTTGTTAACAAGATTATGGTGGTTTCTCCCTCCTACACATAAGTCTTTGTATTTCAATGTGATTTTTTAAACTTTTGCATGGGTACTTTATAACAATTGGCAAATAGATAAACCTTAAGACAGTTCCTTTCATTTGCTGTGGCCGGGTGGGGGTGGGTGAAATGTCCCAGGCTCTAGGTTATCCCCTGTCACTGCTCCGTTTCTGTTTGGATTATTTTCAGTCCTCTACCCCACGACAAAGGATGCTGAAGACTTCTAATCTTACCTGAGTCAGTTTTAACCTAATGAATAATACAGTATCTGTAGCCTCCCCGATTACAGAGGAAAGGCTTGGTGTAAAGCTTTAAAACTCTTTTCCCATTTGTTGATTTTATTTAACAGAGAAAACCCCATCTGTAGCAAGACCATGACGGAGCCAGAAGCAACTTTTCCTTGACTCCCTGACACTCCCTATGCCTGCCCTTTCACAGAGCTGGTTGAGTTTCCAGCTTGAAAGTTCATAAAAAATCTCTTAGAGTCCTCATTGAAAGTAGAACCCTTTTGTCCTGTGGATGGAGCTGCTGGAGCCGGCGCTGGGCTCTAGAAATAGACCATGTCCTTCTTGCTTCTCGCAGCCTCCATCTCTCCCACCCAGGAGCTTGCTGGAATCTGCTCTGGTAGCGTCAGCAAATGGCCAAATCTTTGCGGGCTGACAGGTCTGAGGTAGCTGCAGGATGGGGCTGGTCACCAAGATCACCAAAGCAAGAACTCCTGCTCCCCAGCCTCTCTGGGAAGGAGAACGCCACTGAAGGGTAAGTGGACTCATTACTTCATCAGCCACACACCACAGTAATTTAAAAGGCCAGGGCTGGGAGAATTTCCAGACAGCTGAGCCCAGGGAAGGTGCTGAGGATGCATGACAACCACTGTCTCTTCCCTCACATTTTGCTCTGCACATCTTTTCTTCTTCTTCTTTGTGACTATGTCTCACAATAACCCATTCTCGGTAACCTGTGGATCCCTCTATTCCATTAGCCACTTAGGAGATCGTGGAACTTGACCAGATTGCTGAGCCTTGAGCTACAGACTGCCTGTCACTCAGAAGTGCCTGGAGGTCAGGCAGGCTTAGGGTATGAGGACTTGACCCATGGGGTTGACTTTACCTTCAGGCAGACAGTATCAGGACTGAGTTGGGTTAGAAGGTCCAAACTAGTATCCTCTGGAGAAGCAAGTATTTGCTTGGGACCTGGGGACTCCTGTCCACATGGTGTCAGAAGTATGCTGGTGTCATAGAGTGGTCAAAATCATCACCCTGTTTTGACGGTCCACTAAAGCAATGTGATAGCCACATTCCCTCATGCCTTCCCACTATCACAGCCCTCCTCACTTGGGAGTCCAAGTTCACAAAAATGAAAATCTTCCTAAAACAAGAGGACAGACAAGTGGGAATTCCTGATGTGGCCCCAAATTCTGTTAGCCACCTGTTTCTCTAGACCTATACTCTTACTGAGCAAGCCCTAAGCCAATTACTCCAGCCAACACATAGGAATTCATGCTCTCCAAAGTGGCAATGGTTTGGGGTCAGTGGGTGTAAGGATTCAGGCATTATGCTGGCCTTCCCCTGTCACCTGGCAGAATGCACTCAGGCAGTACTCTGGTCAGCCCAGGGTTCCATGACTACTAGTCTGCACGCAGGTGCAAAGGATCCCTTTAAAAGAAAGACCCCGGACCACTCACTATCTCTTTCTCTCACTCTTTCCCGCTGTTCTCCTGGGGCAGGATTCTTCCTGTCTCCCTCTTCTGTGCTCTCTCTGTCTCTGTGTCTCTTTACCTCTTTTCTCTTTCCTCCCCCCTTCCCTTTCTAATAAGACTCTGTCTCACTAAGCTCTGTCTGCCTCGTGTGTTTGTCCCTCTACCTCAGTCAGTCACCCTTGCTCCACATGAAACTCACCAGGTTTCCCCCAGTTTTATCATAACAGTGGGATCATGGACACTCCCTTGGAAGCAGACACTCTCCATTACCTTTCTTTATGCGGGTACTCTTGAGCATGCTTGAGAGAGGAGGGTGATATCAATTTAATGCCATCCTACTTAATTTTACAACAACCAACACGTTTAGGTTACTAGTGGCTAGTGATGGGGAGTGCTCTTCTGCATTTAGGTTTCTCTTATTGGTTAATGAATAAAACACTGATGGGCTGATTGGCCAGACAGGAAGTGATGCAGCTGGGCAGAACCAGGATATAAGCAGGGACAAACAGGAAATTGCTGTCTTCTCTGCGGAGACGCTGAGCAGTCATCATGTGGCAGGCAAAGGAGTTGCAGGTCTGGCATTCCCCGGTAAGATAAGACCATGTAGAAATACATGGATTAATAGAAATGGGTTAATAATTAAGACAGAGCTAGCCAATAAGAAGCCCAAGCCAACAGCTGACAGCTTTATAACTAATACAGTATCTGTGTGCTTCTTTGGGGCTGAGACAGGGAGGCAGGACCAGGCTGGGGCCAAAAGAACCCATGCAACAAAATGGCGCCCAGATGTGACTTTCACAAATTTCCACTTAAACCCTGACTCTGTTTTGCTAAAGACAAGCAGAGGCTTGTGGCTCCTTTAAGGGAGTCTTCCTGACTCAGCGTAAGTGGAAAAAACTGCAAGGTTCTTTTAAGAGGCCCTGCTAACAATTGAATGGTGTGTATGAGCAGTGGCAGTGACCACATCTCCAAGCTGGCAGCATGCTGCTTGATGGCGGCATAGACCAAGGTGGTGAGCCCAGCTCCCAATGCTGACAGTAAATGCACCCCCCCACGCGCCATCTTGGAAAACCTGTGGCTAAAACAGCAGCAGCTGCAATTTTAGCAAAGTTATTTAGCAGATATAAGGCTCGTGGCTAGAAAAAAGGTAGAGATATACAGTAAAGACAGATTCAGATGAAGTAAAACCTCTAAAGGTTTACAGTGTGTTTTAAAATATTCATGAGCTTGGGAGAGAAAAGAAAAAGGGAAAAAGAAATAGAGTAGCTGGGCAGTGGTGGCCCACACCTTTAATCCCAGCACTTGGGAGGCAGAGGTAAACAAATATCTGTGATTTCAAGGCCAGCCTGGTGTACAGAGTGAATTCAGGACAGGCAAAGTACACAGAGAAACCCTGTCTCATAAAAGAAAAAAATTAAAGTAAGAGAAATGAAAGTAATAAAAAAGCCATGTAAAGATGGGAAATACTCAGAGATTCTGGATACTGTATGTTATAGTGTTGTCTTTAAATTGTTTGATTGTTGAGGAAAGAGCTACAGCTAAAATACATTTGATGCTGCTGGATTAATCATATATGTATATACATATATATACATACATATATGTTGCTTTGACTTCAAAATTTAAGTCTAAGGACTGGTTACTTTGGAAAAAAGGTTTTGTTCTTGTTTCCACAGAAGACAAAAAGCTGTGGATTCCTTCCAGACTAATATAGTTTGATGAAGAAAGATTCCCTGAAGCAATGGCCCAGGTAACGACTTCCAAGACAAGACACCTGGGATTATGTAGCCATACAAACTACTACAGCCAAGATTTGGCCAGGTTTCTGGGTTTTCTCAGTATCCCATGGTATAGACAGCACCCTCAACCAGCAGAAAGAAGTTTGGAATGAATGATGCCCAAATTCCCAAAAATTTTTAATAAGTTTGTTTTCATTTAAATGAGGTTGGTTATAAATGGCTAATAATCACAACCAATTCTCTTTAAAGGAAAAAAGGGGAATATGATATAGAATACTTTGCATTGATATAGGTTTTGGCTTATTGATACAAATTTAAGATCAATTTTGTTGTATGTATATTTCTCCTCTTGTTTAGGTACTGTGTTTATACAGCTCTTTTAAAAAATGTAATGTATAATTAGATACAGATTGCAGTCACCTATAGTAGTCAAAACTTATAGTTAGGTTAGTTATGTTTTCTAGCTATGCAGAGATATATTTGAGATGAATAGTCTTCAAACCTTTCAAAGACCTTCAGAATATGGCATTTAAAATAGTTTAGGGTTTTTCATGATTATGAGACATAACTGCTCCTGGCAATACTAATTATTTCAGAGAGGAAGATGGTCATCAAAGAAACTTGTTATGTAGTTTCTTTTGATATAGCAAGAGTAGCCATTGGGCAAGAAACCACTCTTGGCTAGACTGTTTGACTGTATGCTGTATAAAATGGACATACAGGACCCACAGGAAAATGACTTCTGAACATGCCAAAACAAGATAGGACAGTCCTGAAAGGTTCCTGCTTTATGGAAGATTCTGCCAGGCATTCTGCAGGACACAGAGAACAATGACTGACAAACTGCCAATGCAGGTGGACAGTGTAAAATTCCCTGCCTCACTGAGAGGCCTGCCAGACACACTGTGGCCTATGGGCTGAAGATGGATGCTCCAAGGTTACAGAGGAACTTCGGGTGACTGACCAGGCAGGGAGATATCTCTGTCAGTTCTTGTGTTTACATATTATCCTTCTGTGGTCTTTGATGGAGTTGAAGACAAATAGTTCTGGTTATGGTTTCCTTAGTTATGATAAAAGATAAGTTACACATAAAACTGTAGACTCACAAAGATAGGATAGATGATAGCATATTTTCTTTAAATTTCTTCTAAATGTTAATAGACTAAATATTATTAACCATAGTTCTTATTTGATAACTGTTTTGTTATACATTTTACTATGTTGAAGCTAAAACCTTTTTTATTTAGACAGAAAAGGGGAGATTATGGGGAATGTTCTTCTGTATATATGTTTCTCTGTTTCTCTTATTGGTTAATGAATAACTGATTGGCTGATTGGCCAGACAGGAAATGATGCAGCTGGGCAGAATCAGGATATAAGCAAGGACAAACAGGAAATCGCTCTCTTCTCTGTGGAGACTCTGAGCAGTCATCATGTGGCAGGCAAAGGAGGTGCAGGTCCAGCATTCCCCAGTAAGATAAGACCACATGGAAATATATGGATTAATAGAAATGTGTTAATACTTAAAACAGAACTAGCCAAATAAGAAGCCCTAGTCACTGGCCAACAGTATTATAATTAAATAAGTCTCTGAGTGTTTATTTGTGGTTCAAGTGCCGCAGGACTTACTGGACAGAAAGCTTGAGTTACAGGTTAGCAGGTGAGATCTGGAATAACTAGAGATAACTAGAGACTCAGGGAGAATACAAATCACCAGCAGCACTCTAGTATGCGACCTTGGGTAAGTTCCGCTTAAGCCCCAGTTTCTTCATCTATCAAATGGGGTAGTTGCTGTCTCATGGGTACATCTGATAGCCAACTTCGCTGGCCCAATGTGTGGCAGGCACAGGGAACTCACAGCACATGCTAAGCACAGTTGCAGTAGCAACTCCGTAGCTGGTGGGGAAAGTACCCCAGCCCGCACACTTTCCAGGTGCTTGGGTCTCTCTGCTTTGGCTTCAGAAGACAAGCAGCCCAGGTCAAGCCAGATGACTTGGAAGTGCAAATGAGGCCCCTCCTCTCACAGGCTGTGGACCTGCAGCCAGACCTTCTGCACAGCACTGCTGCCTCGCTCTGAAATGTATTCCAGATGCCCGAGAGAATGGGATATTTTTTAAAAAACCAAACCATGGAGGGAAAAGGACTTGAATATTTATCAGACCTCTTGAGAGAATAGGTTGGTTAAACTTAGAAGCATCAGAAAAGATCACAGAGAAAGAGATGGATGGAGTCAGTGGTGGAAAAATGTGGCACACGCTGGAGACAGAGAGTGAGCGGCAAGCAGGAGGAGGTGGTGCCGGAAGGGCTCTCGTGTGTGTGTGTGTGTGTGTGTGTGTGTGTGTGTGTGTGTGTGTGTGTGTGTGTGTCTGTGTGTATGTGTGTGTGTGTGTGCGTGTGCGCCCATGTGTTCATGATGCCTGAGAAGTTAGCCAGACCCTAGGTATAGGGACAAAGAATTAAAGTGGAGAATTCACAAATGAGCAAATACATTTCGGCAGAAAGGGGACAATGTAGCCTCATTAGCAGCCAATTAAATGAGCTAGCACTTTTATACCATTGGATAGCATTGTCTTTAAGCATAACATTGTTAAGACACGCCCACTGGTGCAATAGTTATGGGAGCAGCCAATTCCTTTTTTGATTGCAACTAAGGCACAATCCATGAAATAGAACCCATACTTAGCATGGTTAACAGAGTCAAGAACCTGTGGCTGGATGGGCCATAGGCTTTGGGAGAGAACCTACTATTATTCTTTCTATATGGCATTAAACTGACTCCTAGTGATGTATTGATATACCTATAGAACAGTGCATCTCTCAACCCTCTACAGAGCAACTTCTTATTGCAGTAAGTGGAAATTAACGCAGAAACCTTCAGTTGGTCAATATGCAGAGAATAAGAACCTACAGAGAGCTCATTCCTTCCTGGGACGTCAATATCACACATCTCACCCCAAGGCTCGAGGGTCATCATGGAAGAGGGGAGGAAGGATTGTAAGAGCCAGAGCTAGCAGGTGACTTCAAGGAAACTGTATTTTCTGGACACAAGGGGGCAGCTGCCCACGTGATCTCACAGTGGCCATGATAGTATGCACACAAGGCCTATGCAAAGCTCAGGCCAGACAAAATCCCAGCATGGAGGAGGGCAGGTGGCACAGGGTCCCACAGCTCCCTGAGGAGATATCGGCATTTAATAGGTACTGGAAAAAGGAGAGTTAGTTTTCTTTACTGGTGTGGCCCCTGGTAAGCCAGCCACATCTGAGGGCAGGCCCTGCTCCTATGAGTAGCTGGGTAACACAAATGGGACTCACTAGGTTGAGAGAGTGAGAGAAAGTGAGGGGAAGGAAGAGGGAGGGAAGAGCAGAGAGAACACAAAGTTGGGTGAGTTGGAAGGTAGAGGCAGATCTGGGAGGGAATGGGGGAGGGTATGTGAATATGATCAAAATATACCGGGAAGGCGGGGCTTAAATGAGTCCGCCAGACCCAAGATAAATGATAATTAGGTATTTATTGGGGAAGCACTTACACAGATAAGAGTAAATAACTGCCATGGTCTTCCTGCTCCAGAAGATGCAGTCTCTGCCCTTCTGATGCTCTCCACAACCCAAGAGAGCCAGAGCCAGCTCTCTATGGGTCACGTCTGCACCATAATATTTTATTAATTTTTAAGAATTTCATATGGTCACCCCCACAAGTTCGCTGGCAAGGCAAGGTGCCACTACAATACAGTATGAAATTCTTAGAGATTAATAAAATATTATGGAAAAAATAAAACAACACTGCTCTATGTCAAGGAAGGTGGGAGGGAACAGACACACCTTTAGTCCGTTGGTAGAAATATGGAGTCATCTAAAAGAAATAAAAGAAAGCATCGGGTATTCTTTTTAAAGACATGTTTTATGATTGGGGAAACTGAAGTAAAACAAAAGTAACTGTATAAAAATAGACTCCAAATGGGCAGAAAAACTAAACAGGAAGTCGTCACAGAAAATAAGGCAATCATCTCACGTATTAATTGTGTCACCTTGGACAAGAAGTTTCACCTCTCTGCACCTGAGTTTTCTCGAGGCATTGTATGAAAAGCACCTGTACAGGTAGGTGTTGCTAATCCCATGTCAAGAATAAGACCACTACCACAATTTTTGAGCCAAATTTGAATCAAATTTTAATTAAATACTGGCACTGGCTAAGGATGATGGACTCTGGCCAGGTCTACTACAGGGTTCCCAGAAAATGGAGACCAAGTCACATTTTGCAGAGCCTTATAAAGGCAAACCCCTAGGTCCAATCAGGGGCAAGCATACTTCCTGACTTATTTCCTGCCTGTGTACCTCCCACCTGTGGCTTGTTAACTTACATAAACAACAGCCTCCAGCATCTCAGGAAGTATTTGTCCTCCACCAAGAGGCTTACAGCCATTTTTGTTTTGTGGACAATAATTAAAGCACAATAATTAAAACTTAAAACACAACTTGAGCTCTCACAATGTCTATGAGAAAGAGGTCTGCTTATTCCTTTTTCCTTCCTCCCTCCCTCCCTCCCTTCTTTCATCTTCCCTCCCTCCCCCCTTCCTTCTTTCCTGTCCATTTGTCCTGCCCTCTCCCATATTGGTATATCCACATCAGTGAGTCCCACCTTCAGAGGGAGGTGAAGGGCATCCAGAAACAACACTGCAAGGCTTGCAGTGAGGAACCCAATGGCTCCTTGCACATACTGCCTGGTCGGAGAGATCCGGGTTGTGAGGCAGAGGAAACACAGTGGAAGAAGTGGAAGCAATTACCAGGCTGTTTGGCCAGGGTCCCCTTTCAATAGAAATGTTTGTTAGGTTAATCTAGTGTGTTCTGGAGGTTAGCTGTTATAGCAGCTAGCAATGCCTGCCCTAACTAATATGGTATTCTAATAACAGCTGCTCAGTTGGACTAACAAGTTGCATTTGTGGCCAGCTAATTTTGAGGGGTTGTTAAATGGAATGCCTGGTGGAGGCCCTGTTGAGTGACAGCAGGTTTCTTAATCCAGTCACTAATCAAAAGTGCACACTGCAAGATTCCCTGGGAAGTGACTGATAAAATATAAAAAAGTTCTGTTTGTTGAATTAAGGTTTTGTTTTAAATTGTTGACTCTAGGTCTTGCATGTTCTGAGGTTAGGATTGGCTGGGGTTTTTTGACTAGACTAGAGCTCAAGAAAAAAAACATCCAAAGGATTTGCTAAACTCAAAGTAGAAAGGGACAACATGGAAGTGATCAGATTGTCTGTATCAGCTGGTAGGAGTCTGGCCCGTGGCCAGGAAATGTCAGCCCTGCTGGAGATGGGCCTCCGGTGACCTACAAAAGCAGGACTTTGACAGCTACCTCGGGGCACAGTTAATTCCTCTGACAAGGCAAAATGACACACGGGGCGGGCAGTGCCGTCTGTCTACACAGAGAAGGTCAGAAGTAGCTGGAATGCCTGTGGTAGAAGCTGCTGGCTCCCCACCCAAGTCCTTCCGGATGCTTCCTTAGAAAATAGTGTCCTTAGGCTGGGGGGTGGGGCTCAGGGGTAAGCAGCTGCCAAACAAGGCCAAGGCCTGGATTCCCCCTGAATGTCCAAGAAACAAGACAACCACCAAAGATAACGATAAAACCATCACAAAACACTACCCTGAGTTCCTGTTTTCAAACTCAAGGTTGCTCTAGATAGTCTCGGTGATCTGTCACTGATCAAGCTACGGTTAGAGCCATCGTGCCCTTCTGCTCAGCAAGATGTCACCCAAAGTTTGCATTTGGGAAAGCTGAGGTTACAGGGCAGTAGAGTGGGGATCTTTTTCCTTCACCCACTTTCCTTCTTCACCAAGGACCAGGGATGGTGCAGCCATATTGCCAACACAAGAGAAGGTCCAAGAGACTCAGAGAGACACTGGCCCAGCCACTGAACCAACATGGAAGGCAGTTATATGGAATAATTCTGTCTCTACTATTCACTTGCATTCGGGTGCTGTACTGTAGTTTTTTTTCCTTGGTGCTGCTAGTGTGGTAGAAAAATCTTTAGGGACTGTTGACTATATGTGTAGAGTTATGTAAACATGGCACCGGGCTTCCCTCTGATGTGATACGAAGGCTAAAAGCCTGGTTGGTTTTCCTGTGAGGACTAATGATGGAGAGGATGCTTTGGGAATGACCTGACCTCTGACCTTCTGAGGTTTGGCATAGCAGTGTGAGGGGCATAGAACATGGTTGAGCCAGAGCCTTCTGGAAAGGACTTTGTCTAAAGCAAGGCACTCTGGGACAGGAGGATCCAGCAGGATGTCCCCGTAAGATGTGTAATAGGAAATCTCAGGAGATGAGGGACCACTGAGGAGGTCAGCCAGAGGCTGTCTGTCACGATGGAAAGTGGGGAAATCAGGGCCCCCCAGAGGCAGTTCTCTGAGTAAGCAATAAAGGATGTGTGTGAGGGTTCAATAGAATGTACGGAGCACCAGTAATTTGTCAACTACAGTCAAAGCACCCTGGAAGGGCTGTGAGGGACATACACTGCAGGGCTCTTGGCCTTTGGGACCCTCCAGTTATCCCTGTGCAAACCCCACTCCAGTGGAGACAGAGTACAAAGGAGCAGAGAGACAGCTAATGGAAGGGCAGCAGAGCCTCCTGCTATTGGCCCCTCAACTGCCCAGTGAAGTGGGTCTGGATATGGTAAGTACCATTCTCAAGCTGCTCCCCCAGGTGGTTCCCTTAGGCTCTGCCAGGAAGAGGCACCATCAGCAAATCAGAAGGTAGGAGGAGAGGTGAGCCACCATCTGTCAAGGGAAAAATTCAAAATGGGGTATGAAGATGGCACCAGGAGGGTTCTCTCAGCTCTCAGACACCTAAGGACTAGACCTCTAAGCTTGGCTCCCATGGACCACTTCTGGCTTCAGAAGGCCTTGAAAGGTGGCTAGCCTTTGCTCACCTTCTGCACAGTAGACCTCTTCCCAAACTGCATGGACCCCCACTATAGCCACACCCCCTTATAGAGCAGCTCAGCTTCTGCCAGCACCCATCATCATCGCGATGAGTGACATCCTCATAATTTCCCTTGGTTTAGAGCCACACGTGCTGCAGCCATTTTACAGGCCTAGAGCACAGCTCCAAGACTGCTTCTGACCATGTATTCCCAACTTTGGCCCAACTTGGCCGCCAATAAATGAGAGGTTTCTTTGCTCCTGACTAGGTTGACTTTGTTCCAGGGCCTTTGTTCGAGTCCTCTTTCTTGAGGACTAGAGCCCCTACCCAAATCTCAATTCTCAAGTTCTCCCAACTTGCAGAATCCAGTTAACTGTTTCTTCCCCCCCTTTCTCATCATAGACCGCGGGTGCTTCCTGTGATCACTGTCACCATCCTGCCCCTTTCTGTCCCTCTGTCCTATTAGCATCCATTTAATCGTCCCCTGTACCAAGAGCCTTCTATTAGGAATCCCTGGCCTGGCTTCTGCTTTCCCACTGCACCGTGGCTGGCATATCCCTCCCTCTCCCCAGTGCCAACCTGAAGAACTTTCTAGAGTGGCCAGAACCGAGAGGAACAAAGAAACTTTAGAGTGGGTGAGAAATTGTGGTTTCAACATTAGACATTATGGAGTAATAACTGAAAAGTGTTATGTTCTAGGCCTGAAAGGAATTTGGAAGCCCAAGATATCCCTAAGAGGCAGGAGAGAGATGGGACAGAGGATGGGGAGGTGGAAGTGACTCTGAGCTGGGAAGCCATTCCAGTGAGGCTGGGCCCTGGAGGTCCCACCAGGTCCACTCAGCAGGCTTGCGGATTTTTGACTCTAGTGTTGACTTTCTGCTCAGGGCTTTTCAACAGAAGGACAGGAACATTTGGAGCATGTGTCTCTTTGTTGGGAGGACAGGGCTATCCTCCACAGCCTGTTGTCATCTTAGGCCAGATGGTACTTTCCCTGCAGGTCATTTAGCAGCATGTCTGGCCTCTGGCTTCTACAGTCCAGCGGCACCCTCCAGTCAGGTAACCTCCAGTCACAGTTTTCAAAGACGTGTGCAGATCCTATCAAACGTCCTTCAGGCAGCAAACTTGCCAGAGAAATGCTGCTCCAACTGGGGCACTTTATATTAAAAACAAATCTACTAGTAGTGAGAGGGCTCAGTGGATAAAGTCAAACCCTGACAAACTGAGTTTGATTCCAGGAACCCTGCTGGCAGAGGAGAGAACCAACTCTGGTTTTCCTCCGACCTCCACATGCAGACAAAATACACACACACACACACACACACACACACACACATTTTAAGTGAAATTTACAGCCTTTCCTGAAAACAAAACAAAAACAAAACACCAACAGATGTGTGAAGGCTGCATCAACGTCTCCATCTGAGGTGATTTTCAGCTGCCTCCGTGATGTGGCAGGAAATCTATTTTGCAGAACAAAAAGACCTAAAAACTCCTTGGCTCAGTGCATCCTTTACTGTTCTGCCTTCAGGTGCCTGTCAGAGCTCAGCGGGATTTCCTGACTCAAGGTCTTCACAATGCAACAGTCAAGGTGTCTGCCACATTACATTACGGTCACTATGGGGGCCGACTGGGTAAGCGTAGGCATCCCAGCTCAGGCACAGGCTTCCTGTCAGAGTTCAGTTCCCTGTATGGGGGGAATGCCTGGAGGGCCTCAGCTGATCCGACAGCTGGCCAGGACCATGCACTGCTCCTAGTCTCAGGGAGCCTCTCCACTGGTCAGGTGACAAGATGGTAGCTTGTTTCCTTAGAGAGAGCAAGGGGACCAGAGGACAGGGGAAAGAGCCAGAGTCCATCCTTTATTGCTAATCTTGGAAGCGACCTTGGCCCTTGCTCAATTATGGGGTTCTAAGTGGATGCTGTTAGGTGGGGGCTGCCAGGAGCAGCTGCAGACACTGATGCAGCCATTTCCCGAGTCCAGGGCAGAAAAAGCTCTACCTGGACAGCCTAGAACCGCAGAGGTTGCAGAGGTTCCAAGACTAAAGTCAAGGCCTCAGCCAGGCCTGGCTCTGCCTGCAGGCTCTAGGGATGATGTTTTCCAGTTTCTTCCAGCTTCTGGTGGCTGTCAGCAATCCTTGGCTTGCCTTGGCTTGAAGGTACAGTTGCCATCTCGGCCTCAAAGGCCATTCCCCTGCATGGCCCCGCCCAGATTTCATTCATTTTACATGGATATACTTTAATCTAGTATGGGTTTATCTTAACTTGGTCTCTTCCCCAAAGGCCTTATTTGCAAAGGAGGTCATTTTCACAGGTACTGGGGACTAAGATCCAGTGGCTCATTTTAGGGAACGCAGCAGAGCCTGCAGCACAGGTGGTGCCTAGGCAGTGGGGCTGACCTGTTTGGCTGCACCACCCACACTGAGAGATGCCCTGTTAATAAAGACTCCTGTGTGGCCCTGGGGGCTCCTCCAAGGAGGACTGCCCTTTGTCCTCAGTGCAAAACTCGAACAGAGTGCTCTGTGCCCTGACCCAAGCTCTGCTCCCATTTCTGCCCATGTGTGTGGCATGTATCTTGAAACATAAGGAAAGACAGGGCAAGGTCACAGATTAGAGGAGACAGATGTACAATGTGGCATCCAGGGATGGGTCCTGAAACAAAGTCCACGCAGTCTGAGTGGTTTCGATCACCACTGGAGTCTGTCATAAGAGACAGGTGACAACAGAGACCAACTTAAGACAAATACATTTCCTCTCTAAATTCTCTCCTTGTCACCTCTCTCTCTGTGTCCTCCCTGTTCCCATGCTGTGTCTAGAGACTCAGTATCTCCTTTGCCTTCTTGGAAGTTCAGGCACCCGGGTCTCTCTGAACAACACTGTTCATGCTTGAGAATGATGCCTGTCTTAGTAGGATCTGGGCACCAACTGGGGAGACAGCTTCTGCACATCTCACCCGGATGTGAAGCCCCTGTCTCTCTCTTCCTGGACACATTGCAGTCAAAGCTTTAGTTTACTGTCTAGACAACCTCCTGGGTCACAATCATTTGGGAGAAGCTGGCAATGTAATTATTGGCTCACAACAGAGCACTGATATTTCAAAGTGACTTGGGTTAAAATTATGCAGCAAAATCTATTTTCTCTTAGTCCTAGGACAATGTCAGCCATTCTCATTTGCATCCTAATGGCTCTGGAATAGAAAAGGACGAAGTTTTAGATCACAGCCAGCCCTGGGAACTGGAGATGGGAGAATGCCAGGTGTGTCTCATCTCATGGGTGCCAAACACACGGAGGTGAGGACTGCGGGTCAGGGGACCACCTGAGACTTTTGCAAACCCGAAGGACTTAAGTTAAGACAGCCTTTGGTTCATGTTGGCTAAAAGAACCCTTAAAGGTAAGTTAGTCCAGGCTCTAGCTCCTGTTACTTTACTGATTGGGAAACTGAGGCTCATGGGATGGACCACCTACCCCTGTGAGAAGCCAGGCCTGGATCCTGGGGCTCTATCCCCAGCTTCTTGCAGCTTTTTTGTTTCTGGAGACAACCAGATGGAACCAAATGGCTGTCTGGGGAGCTTGTGTCCTTAGGATGCTTAGGATGCTGGGACCTTGTACTTTTTCTCCCTTCGAGAGATCATTGCCTCTAACACTTGGTTTTTCCCACAAGAGCAGGCCTTGCTCCACAATGTTAGAGACAGAACCAAATACCGGGAGTCAGCCAGACTCCAAGTGAGGAGGATGGCAGCAGTGAGGAGAAGCTGGGGTCTGGAGCTGACTGACCTTGGCTGAGAGGGAACTAAGACCTTACTCTCTTCTGCAGAGGCCACAATGTGGTCACAGCCACAGCCTGACTTCCTAAGGACTTCCTGCATGAGCCTCAGCCCATGCTCACAGCTTTGCTGGGAGATGGGGGAGATGGAGTGTTTCTGGGCATCACCCTCCTTTCTGGCTGGTGCAGGGACTCTCCTCCCTTCTCTGCAGAAACATCCCAAGTCTCCACCATGTTCACTCATCAAAGACATACTACCCAACACTGATGGATGACTTCAACCCGTTCATTCATGGCCACAGCACACAGCAGTGCATCTTACCTAGCATATACAGAGGCACGGCAGTCACTAAAACACAGCAGTAGCTCCAGTGACTGAATCGGGGAGGACCAGAGAGCTGTGACCCATTCTCTCTCCATTACTCCTGTTCCTCCTCTCCCCATTACCATCATTCTCTGGCACCCCCTCTGCATCCCTTTCTCTTCTCCATTGTCTTAAGTTTGCCCCTCAAATCAGTGCAAGTGCAGTAGGAAGCATGGCCTTGTTGTGCCCAAATTCTGAACCCCAAAATCACCAAGAGAAACATTCTGATGCAAAAGCAAAGAGTTTTCTATTATTTAATGAGTTAACTGTCTTAACTGGGGCCCTCCACCTATTCCACATGGCAGGTGGAGTGAGAAAGACCCAAAGGGGCCCCGAGGCAGGGAACTTATTGGTTAGGATTGGGGGAGTGTCTAGGGGTATGCAACAGTCTCAGGATATGTGCACTTCTGGGCTTAGACGACCTGTCTTGAGTTGATTGGTTAACTGGTTGCTATGACTTATAGGCCCTTCCAGGGTGGTTGCTATGCTCTGCACACCACTGTTATGCCAGCCATTGTTACCCTAAAGGCATGTTCAGAGCCTGTAAAGCACATTCAGAGTCTACCAGCTAACTTCTGATTGGTTCCTTGCCACATGGAGGGTATCTGACTTCCTAGTGACTAGGACAGGTCCAGCAAGGCCAGAAGACTGGAAACTCAGTAACATGTGCTGAGTCAGAGGCCTACATCTTGCTCGGTCTTTTCTGCAGCCTATCATGGCTGCCAAAGCAGGGGGAAGGGTCCCTTCAGCCTGAGGTGCAGCCCCGCAGCCCTGCAACTTCTCAATCTGGCAACCCTGAAGCCAGGGCATTAGAGAACAGAGAGTGTCCACTCTGTGGCTGGGCCAGTGGGACCTGAGTGTCAGTCCCCACCAGCTCTGTGAAGTAGAGTCAGGCAAAGGATGTGCTGGCAGACCCCAAAGGAAGAGTCCCTGTGTTCCATGGCGATGGGAAGCTGGTCAGGGCCCCCCTCCCACTCCGCTCCATCTCCAGAACTCCCTCCTCAGTGCACAGTAGTTTTCACTGCCATTCCCCAGACCCTGACCTGGGACTATGCGTATGAGAGCAGCTACATTTCCCTCCTTTTTTTCTGAGGTGGTGGCTTAACGTAAGGAGGCTCATTAAATTACTCTAGAAATTACTAAAGCTGACATTTATTGGGCTTTCTCCAGGTGTCCGGCAGCGTGGCGTATGCTCCTTGTATGAAGTCGAGTCAACCCTACAAGCCTGCAGCTACCTCACACTCAGGATGGAGACAATTGTGGCTTCGGCCTCACCTGCAGGCTTGTAGGGTTGGAGCGAGCTGCAATGTGAGAACATGGAGAGGGGGAGTTCAAAAGCAGGACACCAGACAGCTGCAGACCTGGGTGCAGTCGCCCAGTGTCCTGGGAGGCTGTAGTAAGTAGGCTTACTCCAGGCAGGGCAGCAGAGAGGGGCGGGCGAGCCCCCACAGGGCAGCAGAGAGGAACGAATCCCTACAGTCCTCAGCCTGCACCAAGGGTTTTCAAGATAGCTACTGTTTGTGACATAGGCCCAATACCACATGACCCTGTGCTTCCACAATACATTTTGGAGTTAAGCGAGCAGAAGCTCAGCGTGGGCATCTTGCTTTAGAGTTGCACAGCTGGGAAGGCAGGCCACCGGGGCAGTGATTCAAGTCTGCCAAGCAACCCGATATAACACCCTTCTCAGAGCAAAGAACCTCAGGTCTGAGCCTGGGGCAAGGAACTTTGAGAAGGTGACAGTCCTGTGTCTACACTCAGTGCCTACTCCCTATGGAGAACGGCTGTGGCCTTGGGGGCAGGTGGGAGAGAGGGGCGGTCCACTTCCACCCATGCTCCTGAGTTTTCCCCAGCTCATGTCTCTGTGTCCAGAAACAGCTGCTGCCCTAGAAAGAAGCCTGATGTTTGTGTGTAACCTGTTCCTACCATGGACTGTGCATGGCCTTGGCTGTGATTTTCAGACAGGACCCTCTCATTTCTCTGAGGTCTGTATCCTTTCCCATTTGCTGGTAGAGGCAGACGCTCTGCTCAAGGCAAGAGGAACAACCTTGCTCATCCTTTATAATGACCCTTGACTGGGGGTGTCCAGGACACGGAGACTCAGGGAGGCAGAGGAGAGAACCGTTCACAGCTAACCACAGTATGGGGAAGAACCAAGATTCAAACTCTGTCTTGTTGACTTCAAAGCTCATAGCTCTAAAGCCAGCCTGCTGGTGTGTCTTAGCCAGTGTCACGATAACAGAGATGTAGCCGAATCCTCCCATGTGGAGGAGGAAAACCACAGTGGAGTGTGAATGAAGGACAGCAGGGATGTGCACCAGGGCCCGGGTTTCACATGGAAGGGATGTGTCCACCTGGATGATGCATTCTTTGCAACTCTTAATGGCACCATCAGCCACACAGACTTCACTTTTGGTGGTGGTGTTGTTGTTTGGTTTTTTCGCTTTGTTTTGTTTTGCTTTTTCAAGACAGGGTTTCACTGTGTAGCCCATGTGGTCCTGGAACTCTCTCTGTAGACCAGGCTGGCCTCAGACTCACAGAGATCCTCCTGCCTCTGCCACTCAGGTGCTGGGATTACAGGTGCAAGCCACCTCCACCAGACTTTATTTTTAAAAAGATCTCACTTACTGAAGGTGGGCTACCCAGCAGACACTTGGGTGACACTCAAAGGATACAGTAAACAGCTCCTGGAAGGAGAAATCCTATTTTAATCTCAAATTCCAAGAGCTGAGAGTTCTTGGATTCATTCGGACCACCGGCCCCTCCCTCAGTGAAACATGGTGATTCCACGGAGATAGGAGTCCTGACTGACCGGGGGTAGGCCATCTGCTACAACCCCCACGACAGTGAGGGAGGGCCAGTCTGTGGCCCCTGATGAAGACACACAGGGGAAGAAGGCTCAGGATGATGCGGACTGCAAGATGACAACACAGGCAGCCAGCACCGGGCTGTGAAGAGCAGGGTGTGCACCCCACAACAGTATGTGCCCGGGCATGAATGGACTAATAGTTTGGCATAGCTGGAGGCCAGAACGTGAGTGGGAAGGGTGTGAGTGAGACTCAGCGGCAGGGAGAGAAGCAGGGCTGCAGGCCTTCTGGGGTGCTCAGAGCGGGGGTTCCTCAGAGGTAGAAAGTGGAGCTGAGGGAACAGGCTCTGGGCTGGACTCCAGCTTTGCAGACTCGGAGAGCAGTCCCCCCACCCGACTCCCTCTCTTCCTGCTTCTCCATCTGTGGGGGAGGACTTGTCATAAGTCCTGCTAGGGTCAGATCGGGCCTCCCACCCCAAGGGCAGCAGAGGTGGAGAAACACTGTTGTTGATGGGTGAAGAACACAGAAGTCATGAGATAAAACTCTGGGGCCCTTGGAAGGATAGGGTGTGGGAGAGGACAGAGTCCAGGCTAAAAATAGGCAGGAGGATGAAAATCTGCCCTTGACCTTGTATCCCTTCATTTTTAACTTTTGAACAAGCAAATAAATATTCTCTGGAAAAAAAAAGTTCAACCAGTTTCCTTAGAATTTTTTCCCTCCTCCAATTCCTCAAAAAACAATTCTAAGGCAATTTGACTCTCAGTTTGGAAATCTTGGTGGGTTTTTTCTTTTCTCTTTTAGTCTGAGCATGTCAAGCTGGGCATACTGTGAATATCCTTCTTCCAGAACCCTCTTCTGGGCCACTGTTGTATGGTGGGAACAGACTGACAAGGGTTCGTGACTGTGAGTCTAAACATCAAGGAGTCCTCACCAAAATCAAAAGATGAGAAGGAGGAAGCAGAAGAGAACAGCAACAAATATCAGTCACCCCCAGGGAGCGAAAGCAGTCCGTCTGTGCTCCACCTAGCAAGCGCCACTTGATGTCCGAGAGCAAACAAGGACGCTCGTGCGGGCGCTGCGTACGGAACCTCGTCACCCCAAAGCCGCCTTTGTGGTTACAAATGAATGGATCGGTAGATGGATCTGGACAAGAGGAGCACGTTTTACTTGAATCACCTGGTTTGGAATCAAAGGGAAACTTCTGTGGGGAAGACAAACAAACAGTGCGAAGGCTTTCTACTTTTTTTTTTAATTATTATTATTGTTTTTAGTGTTAAGGCCTGGAGCCTGATAACTGAATGAAACGAGGTTGGACAAACATGGGACCAGGTGGCTCATTGTGTTTAATGAGAACATAAAGCTCACATTTCCATTACGGCACTCAGCTGCCCGGGGTGGAAGTCTGGAGAGAGGGAAGGTATAAACAGGTGGACCTGCTTCTCCATGTACCCAATAAAGTCTCGGAGAGAACTTTCCCTGGGGAACCAGTAGCTAGGTACAACAAATGAAATCCTCTTTGGATACTCTGTCAAACTGATGGGGATGGCTCACTAGGACTCCAAGGCCCATCACATATTGCTCCCTGCTGGTGACACGTAACAGTTTCCCAGGCACCTGTATCCTGGTCATTGGCAATATAGTGATAGCAGCCGTAACTGATGTCTCTTGACCCCTTCACTGTGTGTCAAGCCTCATCCCAGGACCTTGACTCTGTTACCTCATTCTCTTGATGGTGACTGCACTATGGTCTCCATAGGGAAGGGAGGCTGCGAGCTGTCCAGTCCATTGTCTACCATCTCTGGTGGTATCTTCCAAACCCCAGGACCTCCCAGTCTGGAGTGGGGTAGGCAGAGAAGGAGGGGCAGGTGTTCAGGCTGGTGGGAGGAGGGTGAGGGATCCCAGGTTGGGAAGCTCTGTGGGGGGACCCTCTGCGGTTTGTTATGGAAGAAGCGGAGGCTGGAGGGAGCCAGGCCACAGGCAAACCTCTTATGGTGTCAAATGTTGCAGCACAGTCCCCAAAGGTTCACTCCCCCACAGCTGCAGAGGGCCTGGCACAGTGGCCAGGTCATAGCCCTGAGACAAGAGCCAGGAACACAGGCGGGTGGTGACAAGCATCCAGGCAGGACAAGGCCTGACCAGCTGTGAAAGGACAGACACGTCCTGCTGCTGGTTGCCTGTCCAGGACGAGACATAGGACAAAAGAAGGGACAGCCTAGTTACTGCTCAACACTGGCCTCAGAAGCAGCTCTCGTTGTTTGGGAGGTTCCTGGTCACACAGCAACTTCCTGTCTCGACCACCTTTTGGGAGCACTCTGCAATGTCAAGGCTTTCCCCATTCATCAAGGCCAACAGAGCCACCCAGCTCTCTGTCCTCAGCAATAACTCAGGGTCAAGGGCTGCCGGGGCATCCGATCTGCTCCTTGGCAGCTGACATTACCCTATCCCTCCCGGTGCAGAACCCCCTTCTCGGCCCCCGGGGGAGGAAGGGATTGGGCAGGGATTCAAGAACAAAATGCTGCTTTCTCTGCTCTTGGGCCAGAGCCAAGATTTAATTTTTCATTTTCAAAAACATGAGTGGTCAGACCACAGCTTGGAAATGGAAACCATCCTGCGAGCCACTCGCTCGCTGTCTCCCACACTTTCCCACCTGCAGAGAGGGCAAGCCTCCAGTGGGGCGGGTGTCGGCATCCCGGCTCGGGAGTGGCTGGGGCTGTAGTTGGCACCCGTGGGCCCCAGCACTGCTCTGGATTCTCCACGGCTGCCTCTGAGACCGCGTTCTTGAACCAGGCACGGTGATGCTTATTGGTGATTTCACACCAGGAAGGCTGAGGCCGGAGGACAGAGCGGGAGGCTAGCTTACGTTGCATGGCGAGACTGTCGGGGGGGGAGACTTGAAATGTGGATGGGCCAGATGACAGGTGTCCAGCTGCATATGCTGAATACCTAATGGTTAGCACTCTGCATTCTCCAGGGTTAAATTCAGCCAAGTCTTTTTATCTAGAAGGAAAAAAAATGACATCATCAGTAACTCTACCCTCACGCCTGTGTTTCCTCCCTGTCTGGCCAGGTTTGCAGACACTTTTAGGAGAATGGGAGGCTTGGAGACAGTGCTACCCTTAGCAAGTCACAGGACCACTCTGCCCTTGATGGTCTCACAGTATCTGCAGGGCCACAGGATACTCATAAATACCAACATTCATGGATGCCCAAGCCCTTCACATATAGCACGTGGTATTTACACAAGGCTTTAGCAACTTCTCCTACCAGCAGCTTTCAACTTGTGGGTTCTGACCCCTTTGACAAACCTCTGTCTCCAAAAATAGTTTACATACCATCGGCAACTGGAGCAAAATTACAGTTATGACAAAGCAATGGAAATAATTCTATGGTTGGGAGTCACCACAAAATGAGGAACTGCACTAAAGGTTCGCATCATTAGGAAGGTTGGAAGCCACTGGCTAGACCGTGGGTGACGTAGGCAACTGGTCCATGGAAATGCTGTGTAAACACTTGGGATGCCTTGCTTAAGAGATTAGAGCAATATGAAGTAGTGAGTACCATACCTTGTTCCCACCATTCCCTCTGTCACTGCTCCCACTGGAGGACACAGCCTGTGAGCATAGAGGGCAGCTGTGTTCGCTGGTGGGGCAAATACTCTGCAGAGCAGAGAAGCCAGCCTGGAAGGGGAAGAGAAGGCTTTGCTTTCTTCCCCCACTTCAAGGAGAGAGAGAGGGCCTGGTGCCCTAGGAGAGTGGAGTCACCTGGCCTTTAGGGAAGGTGCACCCTACTGTTCCCAACATCTTAGCTTTGGAGGTGTGAAGAACTGATTTGTCTGAAAGGGACCGAATCCAAGACCTGAAAGGGTGGCTTCCCACGCCCATGATGGACCCCAGAGGAACGGAATCGCCAAGGGACATGGCCTGTAGCTGGACCTTGGGAAAAGGACTGCCTATAAAATTTGCAAGACCTGGTACAGTAAACTAGGGAGGGGCGTGTTCCTGTTCACAAAGGGTTCTGAATTTCTGCCCAGTGATGTCAGGAATCCTGGTGTGGGACCCTCTGGGACACAGCACCCTGAGCTGCTCTCAGGAAGCCGCTGTGCCCGGCTTCACTCAAAGTCCACCAGAACTATGTTGGCCACGTCTCAGGCACTGTGGCCCAGCCAAGGTGAGACACACAACAAACCCTCACACAAGGTGAACTCTCATGGCTGATAACAGCCACGTGGAGTCCAGTTACATCAAGCACACAGCACCACTTCTGGGCATCTCCACCAACCACGGCTGAGGGGGACCAGATGTCTGTGTTCATTCACAAAGGTTGCATCAGTAGCACATTAGCCTCACAAAACCATGGGGGGCAGTTCCCGAGAAGAGACCTCAAGGATCTCGGGTGTACCTCAGAGTAGTAAACAGGACACTGAGCCAACCTCGGGGGCTAGGGGGCAGGTGTATCCCATGATGTTGCTATTTTTGATCCAATGTCACTTTCATACAACCAGAGACTGTGAGAAGTTCTGCTTGTAATCATAGCACCTTCTGTTTGCCTTATCAGACCATTTGCTCCTGCAGTGGCTGCTGCAATAGGTCTTGTCATCAGTTCAGGTCAATCTGCATCTATGGTCCCAAAGGTCATGTTTCACCTTTCCCTGCCACTGCCAAAGGCAAGCAAAGAGACTATATCCTCCATCCCTGGGGCCATGCTTCTCCTCCTCCTACATTCCTTCTGCATCCCTGCACCTAAGACTGTCACTCTGCCTGAAGTGCTACTGTTGGTGTCTTGGTCCTTCACAAACTGACAGGATGGTAGAATGTGATGGTTGGTGTTAGTCATCAACTTAACAGACTCTAGAACTGTCTTTGAGGCCTTTGGGCTTGCTTTGGGGGGGGATTATCTTGATCTCCTTAATTGATGTGAGAAGACCCATCTTGGCTGTGGGCGGGACTAGTCCCTGGCCTGGGGTCCTGCATTGAAAATCACCGAGAAAGCAAGCTGAGCACAAGTAAACGTGTGCTTGTCTCCTTGCCTGGGGAGCAGTGTGGCCAGCTCCCTCAAGGTCCTGCCACTGTTACCTCCCTGATACAGTGGACTGGAACCTGGAACTGTGAGCTACACACGCCCTTTCTCCCTTAAGTTGCTTTTGTCGGGTTAGTTTACCACAGGGACAGGACACAAACCAAGACATTGGAATAACACTAGTTGCTTCCCACACTCTCGCCTTCTTCACCGAGACTACCCACGATAACTGTAAAGAGGGTTGCTGATACTCCTCACAAGCTCTTGGAAGCTGGTGTAATTTGATCAGGTCGGGGTAACCTCAGAGACAATCAATCAAAAAGCAGAGTACAGCAGCAAGAAGCCTAGACTGCGTATCTTCAGGGAAACATCCCGAATGCCACTAAGTTCTGTGTTGACATTCCATGTGGGGTGGGATGGTGGCTTCCCCTCCACCTCAGTTCCCGCTGAGCTGCCACCTCAGCCCGGGTATCCCACAGGCATGAAATGTCGTGGAGGTCCTTGCCAGCTTGGGCCTCCCCTTGCCTGAACATGGGTAGATGCTGTTAGCGGATGACAGGGACATGCATGGCACAGGCAAGGCCTTGATCTTGGGCCTCATCTTTCAGCAGCCGTGAATCCTATCCTTGGCTACCAACAAGGTGGGCCACACAGGGGCCTGGTGGCGCCCCAGGCAGCTGAGGCCAGGACTAACTCTCTGTCCCAGAGATAACTCCCAAACGTTCCCTCCTTCTTCTTGGGAAGTGAAGGAGCAAGAGGCAGCAAGTGTCCCCTTTCCTGACAGCATGAAACACCCCTATTTGGAGAGCAAAGGACGGGCCCTAAAGCACAGCATGTCTCCACAGCAGCGTGAATGGGAAGGCAAAGACCAGCATTCTCACACGCCAGGCCTTATCAATACGGCTCTAATCTGTACCCAAGCTTTGTAAGTGCTCATTTACACATGGACACACACCACTCTTCAAGTGGTGTAAACTGAGGCTCGAGGACCCAAAGTGGCAGGTCTAAGGTCCCACGGAGAGCTAGATCTGAGCAGGTTTCAACTGAAGCAGCGTGCCCAAGGACCCCTCCTCGGTTGGACACTCCACCTTCGGTGCCCTGTCACACAGAGGAGAGCTCCTGGCATCTCCCACATACTTGCTCACACGGCCCAGCTCAGGCTGCACTGCCAAGGGCTCAGACCTGATTTGAGGTTCTGTCCGAAACAGCTCAGCAAAGGTTTTTGTTGGAATGGCCCTTGCTTTTCCGGTCTTTGAAGACAGTTCAACCACACGGTAAGAGGCAGAACTATCACCAAGGAGTAAACAGAATTCCTTGGCCTCTTCTGAGCATGTGTCAACATCTAACTTCCCCTCCTCACCCCTCCCCTCCCCTCCGCTCCCCTCCCCTGTCTTGTCTCCTTCAGGTCTAACTCTTGCCTGCCGGGAGGAGTCTTCCTGCTCTAATACTGACAGCTTGGACCAGAGGCTGGGCCCAAGCTGCTCTCAGCAGCTCTGGCCCAGAAATAGGCGTCACCTCCAGCAGCTGAGAAGGCAGAGGATGGCTTCCTGACACCACAGTGAGCCACCTGGAAAAGCCATTCGGCAGCAGCTCCCAGCCCTCACCCTGCCCCCTGGCACACACATGTGGCAGGCCATGGCTCCAGAAACAGTCCTTCCCAGAACGAAAATGTATGTGACACATGCAGCTGGATTTCAACTCAAGGCTGGAAAGGAAACACATCTGAAACAGTCTTGCTTAAAAATAGTTTCTGTGAAGCACAACCGTTTAATACCACATCTCTAAACAAGCCCTCATTCCCAAGCAGGCTCAAAACATGATGGAAAACGTCAGTCAGACACGCTCCCCAGGGACCCCCACTCACCAAGGGCACAGTGTTCATGGGTAGTGAGTGTATACATGTGGGTGTGTATGTATGTATGTGCATGTGCAGGCATGTGCCTATGTGGACACATACGTGTATGTGGTTTGTATGTCGGTACATGTTTGTGCACACCCTTGTATGTATATTTTAACAGAAAGATGACCCATTCAGGTGAATATGTGTGTAACTTATGAGCTTGTGTGAGGGTCCCCATGACTTCCTACCAATGAGCACTGGGCAGCGGCTCTGCACGCCTTCCCAGGAGAGAGGCTCCTGGTCGCCATGAGTAACTAATGTTCACAAAGGAGAATGCACCTCCGTGTGAGGCGGCTTCGGGTGGGGTTGTAGGGATGAACAAGAGCTCAGCATGCACGGTAACTGGATGACAAGGACAGTGTCACACTCCTGCCCTGGTCACCCAGCAGACACCAGAGTGCCTTCTGGAGCACCACTGGGGAGCTGAGCCCAGAGGGTGAGTGCTACCCTTGCCCTAATGAAGCCCCCATGCTAGCTCAAGACCCTCCCTCCATGCTTACCTCTTCCTGGTCCCCAATCTTTCATTCATTCCCTGTGTTTGGTGATCTGTGGATTGACCTTTCTATGGGAGTATACTGAATGGTTAGTATTTAGATTTTTCTTTAAAACAAGTCCCTTAGGTTGAGACAACTAGATTTGGGGTCATGTGGGGGGATATCCTGTGTTGATAGTACCCCTGACCTCTGCCCACTGGATGCCAGTGCCCACCCCTAGTTCTGACAAAACATCTCCAGAAACTGTCAAATGTCATCTGCGGGACACAGTCACTCCAGTCGAGGACAACTTTTCTAAAAGGTTGCCTGTATTCTGCCAACATATGACCCCTCCCCATGGGGGACAAGACAGTGCAGTGTCTCTGACCTTACAGTGTGTCACCCTACAGGATCCACATAAGTAAGCCTCCCAGTAAGGGAAGTATCACCAAGGACCTATGACAGGGCACTAGGCACTGAGCCAAGGATCACTGGAGAAGAAAGCCCAGATTCTGCAGCAGACAGCCTGGGGTTAACTCCTACAGAAAAGTAAGGACACAGACCTGTAAGACAAGAGGACCACTCTGGTCCCAAAGCACAGCACAGGTACAGAAAGATGTCCCCTCCTTCCCCAAATGCCGTGGTCTCTTTTCCCAACTCTGGCCAGCAATGCCCCTGCCTGGCTTGCCTTCCCTCTGTAAATAAGATGGAAAGGTAACAGAACGACCCCTTGGAGTCCCAGGCATAGGCATTGGGTATCTCTGAGTCGAGGACCTCAAGGGCATGGCCATCCATCACTTGTTCTACTAACAAGCAGCTGTCAGGCTCATCCAAGGGGGAGCAGGGTTCATGAAGCCAGACTCTGAAGACATCAGCTAAGCTGCCGAGTTCTGATCTTAGAGCTCTGATTGTGGCCAGCACACTACCAGGGAAACTTGGAGTGCCATTCGCATTTGCTTAATACCTCTCTTGGGGCGTTCTGGGAAAAGCACTGAGCTGTGCCTTTCAATTTCATTAGTCACCCGTCACTGGGCACATGGCATCATCGCACCCGGGCACTGTGCTTCATGAGCAGCTGAATACCTGAGATCAAGTGCAAAGGGGACCCC
The DNA here is from genome assembly GCF_017639785.1 of Mesocricetus auratus. Lineage (NCBI taxonomy): Eukaryota > Metazoa > Chordata > Mammalia > Rodentia > Cricetidae > Mesocricetus > Mesocricetus auratus. The sequence goes on along the minus strand of NW_024429191.1, from coordinate 13,220,662 downwards.
AGCTGCCAGACTTCAGGGCAAGGGAAAGGGAGAAATCTGGAATGTGTTTCTACTTACTGTCCATTCCAGTAAAATGAAACGATCTCTCCCCCAAACATGTGTTACTGCTTAGGCCAGAAACTGTATATATTGGTCTAAATCCAGAATGGTCTATGTGACATACTACTCAGTATGACAAAATTACTACAACCTGCGCTCTCTGTAGAGAGCCTGCTGCAGCAGTGCAGGATGATAATTTGTTATACAGCAAAAGTACATAATAATTTCATGTCAGTGTGGGCCAGGCCTCAGGGTTTTCAAAAGGAAATCTGGGGTGCATATGGATCAGAGCTGAGTATGCGAGTCTCTCACCTCCACCCACCCCCACTCATCTGGTGAGGGATTAGAAAGGGGTGGGGAGAAGAAGGACTGTAGGTACAACATACTACCTCAAAGTGACAAGAACACACACACACACACACACACACGCACACACACGTGCACGCACACACGCACACACACACACACCAGGCAAACCTAAAATCCAAGACAGGTGGCAAGCTGGGGTTTTCATCGCAAGGCATCAGTGACCAGTGCTGGTTCACCTACCAAAAGCAGAGCAGAGAAGTCGAAATAAGGGAATGTTCCCCTTTCAGCGCTGAGCTATTACAAGCAGGTCCAGAGCAAAGCCACGTGAAGGCCCGAGACACCCCCCAAACCACAGCCCCCCTTCTGGCCCTCGTGTGAGCTAAGGTTTCGCTCCAGAGCCGGGCCCCATTCCAGGGCTCTCATCTGTCCCCCTAAGCAGCTTCGACAGATCACTCCACAGTACACGGATTCTCCTTGGGATAATGCCTTGGGAAGTTGTTACCTGAAATACGATCCAGTCGGAGTGTGTTACAGCAAAGCAGTTCTTCACGACGCTTTCACAGAGCGAGGCTCAGGGTGGGAGCAATACATGACCAGAGAGAAACTCAATCAGAGCATGAACCGGCGGGGCTGCTAAGTGTGCTCAAGTGTGACGCCATTTTTCCTGGTGCGGAAAAAACAGGAAAATACTCCTCTCTCATCCTTCCCTCCCTTTGTTCCTTGGCTTTCACCCCCCCATCGCTCCTTCTTCTTCTCTCTCATTGGACAGTTCTATAAATTGGAGTGGGGGGGTGAGACCTGGGAAGCTGCATGGAATTTTCTCTTCCTGGGTATTTCCCTGGAGAGCTGGGGCTTTCAGACACCCTCAAGTGGCCTACAAGTCACACATCTCACCAATTTGAAACTTACAGAAAATGTGTGAGGCTCTTCTTCAGCCCAAGGACCCAAACTGTCTTAAGCCTTCCTTAGGCGGCCAGACCTGGGTCTGGAGACCAACGAAATCTATCTTATTTGAGTTTTTGGTTCAGTAAAACCTGAAACGTATTTTGCCTGGCACTTCCCAGGATTTTTGAGCCAGCGGGTCCTTTCTGGCAAATGGGATCCATATGTCCCCATTCATTGATACTAAGCCACTAGGGTGCTGTTATGCAAGTACACTTTGATGCACAAGGCCCCTCCTTTCACAAACAGGAAGTTTTCCCTTCTTAGGGCGCATGGAGTAAGAGGCCAGCTCCCCCAGAATGTGGGAGGAAGCTCCAGGCTGTGTTTAATTTTTTTTCCTTGGCGACAGCCTACCCCAGCCCCTTTCAGTCCCTGCCCCAGGGTGGGGTGGGAAGGGGCCTGTGACAGGCGCCTAGGCCCTTACTGGCCATACCCGTGGACTCAGCCATGAGCCACAGTGGGCTCAGAACTTTCCTGGGCATGTTTACTACCACTTGGATGGGATGAAAATAGTTCTGGGCTGAGGAGTTCGTGGGGACGTTTGCCTCCCTTCCTCCAGGGCTACTGCATAGATATGGCCTGTGTCCTTTTCCCAGGAGGGCAGGTAGACAGCATTCCCAGACCTCCGAGGGGCTGTGTGTTTGAATACGCTGACAGAAACAGCAAGAACCAGTCTGTGTCTCCCAAGGTTCATGTGGACTCCATCGCTACTTCTAGGCAGGGTCAGGGGGCAGTACCAGAGTTTGGACATAGGCAATCCTGGATGTAGGGTCCCAGCTTTGCAGTCCCCAACCAAAAGACTCAGCTTCCCCTCTTGTGAACTTTTAGGCCCAGCTTTCAGAACTGTTAGGTCAAAGTCTTGTCCCGTGTCCGGTCCTCGAGTCCACCATCAGTGACCCAGCCCAATGTGGTCTATCCAGACCTTCCTTCACCCTGGGTCTTTCATCTTCTCCCGCCTGTGTGGATCAGAGGGAGGCACCAGCACCCTCCGAATCCCAGCAGCAGAGCTAGACGTCAAAGGACTGCATTTCCCTGCACACGGAAGCGGACATGTGACGTGAGTTAGTCTCTGTGATCAAATGTCACATGGGATTTTCTAGAGGCCCCAGGGAAGCAAAGTTACCTGGAAGCCGGAGGTGCTAAAGTGGGTAGCTACAGGCCTAAGTGACAAGTGATAAAGACGCATGAGGTAAAAAAGTGTTTGAAGGCAGAGTCAGCACAAGGAGGCAGAGTGAGAGGTTTGGTGACATTCTTTAAGACCCTGGGTCCAGCCTTGCCTGAAACTTCTATTCTCTGTGACATCACCAGAAAAGCCATTCCCTCAGCCCAGTGCAGCTGTCCATCAAGTCCTAGCCTTCCTACTCACCCCGACTCTCAGAACATGCCTCCACCTTTTGTGTCTGTGAGAAAGGAAGGCACTCCTCACCTTCTGCCCCACACAGCATCACAACATTGTTTTGTATGCACTCTTACCCTTGCTTGGAGTGGGGAGGGGCAACCAGGGGGCAAGGTGGGCTGCCTGTTGCCCTAACCTGGACAGGAAATAAACAATGCCTACCAGCACCTGAGGGCAGCCCTTGGGAGTGGAGAACTGAACAGGATCTCTGCACTCCCCCAACACACACACACACACACACACACACACACACACACACACACACACTTCTGTGCTCTGCTGTGACCACGTTTTAGGCTGATCACCATGAGCAGTCCCCAAGCGTGTCACATGCTCAGCCTGGAATCAGAGCTTCAACCCACAAGTACAGAAGCCAAAGGGGATTTCATCCTAAGACTTCAGCAAGCCTCTTGCATTTCTGAGTTCCTGATAAGCAAGGGGTAACTCCCCAAGGATGGCTGGAGGCCTGCAGGTGTGTACCAAGTGTCACCCTCTACACAGCCCTGTCCCTGAAAATAAGCCAAAGTTTGGTTTATGTCTACTCTCAGAGGGTACAGAAGCCGCTCATACAATATAAAACCAAGCCCACATGACAAGGTTGCCAACCCCCCTTCCCCCCAGCAGTTCAAGAGAAGTTGGGAATGTTTTGTCTGTGTGAAACTACAAGACATTAAAACTGCTAAGAGTGGATTTCAAGCATTTTCATCCTGAAGGTGATGATAAGCATGTGAGATAGTAGCACATAAATTAGCTTGGCCTTCCCACTACACATGTGCATCCGTACCAAAACATCTGGTCACTTACTACAACTACGTACGCAGAAGGCCTCTAGCCCCTGACCATTTGACACTACAGTGTGCAAATCACCCCTGTGGCCATTATGCTTTTGTCAAAGAATTCAACAGATTCCCCGAGGTGCCCCATACTTATTATAAAAAGAGCTTTGAATTCCATGACTTTGCCTGGCCACAAACATACTCAAGATGAGTTGTGTGAGCCTGTGCTTTTGAAAGCTCAGATGCAACAGTACTTTTTCAGCTTACAATGGGCCAAGTGTTATCAGGATGTAAACCCAACCTAATCAGGCCACACCCATATAATTTCACTTGTAAAGGTAAATAAGTGTTTTTAAAACTCAAAAATGAGAATGTTTGTAAATTTAAAATGTTGGCATAGTTTCAAAGTCACATTTAAAGCTTAACAGCACACCCAACCAAACATGTAGTCAGGTTGTGGGTCACAGATCTGCATTGAATATCTGGGTCAAGGAGGTACAGGTGTGTGCTGGAGTTAGGCACAGTCAGGAATAACAGGGAGAGAGGGAGGAAGGAGGTGGGTCTCTGTAGAAGAGAGGACCAGCCCTTGTGAGGAGCAAATGTCTGCATTTATCCTGTAGACATACACACACTTACACACACACACACACTGGTACACACTCACACACATACATATACTCACATACACACATGCACACACACACACACACACACTCACACACAGCCCAAACCTAAAAACTATCAACCCTATATCTGTTTTTCTCACCCCTGGCCCCACAGCAATATGCAGTGGGAACAAAATGCTAGCCACACATGAAGCTGAATTCTCTAGATACCACATTTATAGCATGAAAAGGAACAAATAAAATTAGTTTTAGTAACGTGTTCTATTTGGCCCAGTACATCAAAAGAGAAATCACTACAACGTGATCAATATAAACACTCATAAGACATCCCCATTCTTTATATCTGCTCTTTCTGCACACACCACTGGGTGTTTATATGTAGAATGCATCCGTCTCTAATGGGTAGCAATAGTACCAAGCTTGGCCTGGTACCTAGAAGCTGAGTGTTGGGCAGTGAGACCCAGATCACCATGAGTGTCCAGTAAGGGAATAACTGGGTACCTCATAACTCTCACTAGGAGCTAGAGTGAAGTTTGCAGCTAAGTGTGAGGAATCTATCTACTTGACTAGGTGAAGTTCCTGGCCCTCAAGATATGCTGGGACAATGAGAGTCACTACATACTCCCCAGTACCCGGCACACAGCGGGCACCAAGAGCCCACTTGTAGAATGAACACAGGAAGAATGGCTCCTATGTCCTGTTGATCTACAGCAGTAGTTCTGACACTTCCTTGTGGTGACAGGCCCCGTTGCTCATCTAATAAACACTGTGGAAACTCCTCCCCACAAAATCCATACAAACTCAAAATGTTTGGATAAAATTGCACATTTACAGAATCTCCAGAAACCATCTGCAGGCTTCTTGGTGTATGGATCCAAGTAAGGAATTCATGGCTTAAAAAAAAACAGTTATGTTTCCAACAAATGCTTATCAAGTTTTTATTCTTTTTTGTAGATTCATTTATTTAAGAAGAGAAATTAGCTAACGCCTTTCCAGTTAAGAGAGGTGTGAGAGCTTTATCGACGAGGACAAGACCTTGGATGAATCCATAAGAACACAGTTTCTGCCATTGAACTTGTCTTTTTCTTGCAGCATCCATGTGTCAGCACCATGTCACTGTCACTATACATGAGTGTGGGAGTCACAGATCACCCTGACTGACTTGTTCAAAAAAGAGAAAATAAAGAAATGCATGAAAGTAAGAAGTCTGCGATCAGCGGTGTCTGCCATGATGACACGCACTCATGACGTCACATATTTCCTAGTTCTTGTTTTTGTTCATCAGATACTGACAATAGCTATTTTTACCCATATTTCATATTTGCTTCACATTTGGCTATGTCTGAATATCATGTTTGCATTACATATGTAGAACTACTGCCTTTACTTTTATACATTGCTATATTTAAATTCTTATTGCATATATGTCTGTGTGCATACACACAGGAATATATATATATATGTATATGTATATATATGTGTGTGTGTTTAGCTTACTGTTTCTTAATAACTTTCCTGGATTATCTTTAACCATTTTAAATTGCCAATACCACGGACTTGAAGTACCATATTTGCCTTTAATCATTCTTCTACTGTCAGAATTTGAATTGTTTTCAATTACTGCTTTTATAAATACCACTGAAGTAAATAGCTTAAACACACCAACACATTTCACATGGATTTCCATACTCATTCCACATTTTACCTCTGTCCCAATTACAGTCCCATGAGCAATGCAGGACTCTCTCAGGCCCTCTCTACCTGACAGAGCCAGACCACCGCAGATATGGTGAGCGTGACTTAGTCCTCTGGTCTCTGTCTGATCATGCTCTTCTGGCCATCCCCCAGTTTCTCAAATACCCCCAGGCATCTAGGCATCCAGGGTCATCCTGGCACACTAGGAGCCCAAGACAAATGTTTCAAAGTGGCCCTGAAGTCACCAGTACAGCCAGGACCCCTTTTCCTTTGATCAGAAGTGCACTGGAAGTTTACTAGACTCCCGCACAGCCCCAGGAGCTGGCCACATAATGAGGGACATAGCAGATGCATTCCACCCTAGGAATAGACAGATGTGAAAGAAGCGAACATAGTAAAACAGGAACTGAAACAAGTATGAATGATGATCAACAATGTTCAATGGAGGGAAAGACAGGAGTGTGCCTGATCTGGAGGCCCGAGGACTCTCTTCAACCTGCTGAGCTCTCCCACCACCCTAAGCAGCAGTCACAATCCTTTGCTTCCCCCTTTCAATCACCATAGAGGGCTAGAGAGATGGCTCAGAGGTTAAGAGCACTGGCTCCTCTTCCAAAGGTTCTGAGTTCAATTCCCAGCAACCTCAGGATGGCTCACAGCTATCCGTAATGAGATCTGGTGCCCTCTTCTGGCCTGCAGGGACACATGCAGACAGAACATTGTATACATAATAAATAAATAAATCTTAAAAAAAAATCAATCACCATAGCTTTAGCACTTGGCCCTCAACATCAAGGTTTTTAAATAAAGGGTGCATCCCTCTCATTGCTCCAGCCCAGTGCTCTTAGTTTTTGTACTCAGAATAAAACCCAGGGCAGGATCATTGCACCAATAAAGAAGGAATTCATTTCCATGGCCAATACTCGGGAAGAAGACCTCATCAGGGTCCATCCACCTATGCTCTCTCCACCTTCAAGGTCATGGTAGAAGTGTTCTGTAGAGTAGTGAGCTTGAAAGGCACCACTGAGGATCTGCACCAACTAGGTACAGCATTAGAAGTGGACTTGGGAGGCAGAGACAGGCTGATTTCCGTGATCCCAAGGTCAGCCAGGTCTTCATAGCAAGTTCTGGGTCAGACCAAGTCTCAAAAGAAAAAACTGTTTTAAAAAAAAGGAAAGAAAAGAAAGAAAAAGAAAAGAGCGGGATTGACAGCATTTGGTGGCATGGGCTTGGGGAGGCGACTGAAGTCTTGGGCAGAAAGGGCACTGTGCAGTCCCAGTGCCAAGCCATGCTCAGGTGGCCACAGCAGCCAGACCGCCTCGGAGAGGCATGCAAGGAGGTTGACCCCCGCCAAGAAGGGATGCCAGCCGCTGGCCTCATGGTGGAAGGATTTAACTCACTTTGGCCAGCCTGGCAGCAGTGTGGAAATGCCAGCCTACAGAGTGGTTCAGGGTCATTGGTCATATAGGCAATTGATGACAGTGGCTCTGGCAGAGGTGATGACCCTGATAAGAGAAAACCAGTCATTTATAGTTGACTAGAGGTAGGGGTGAGAGGGAGGGGAGTCTAAACTGAGTCCCTGGACCAGCTGAGAGGAGATACTGTTCACTGATGTGGGGCTGAGGACAGGCACAGTGGAGAGGGCAGAGCTCGTCCTTTGGTGTCCCTGGACAGTCTCACTGAATTACACATGAGATATAAGACAGGTGGGTCATGTGACACGTGATGACAGGAGTCCAAAGGAGTAACTCAGTTTGAGTTTTTCCACAAGTCTTTGCACCCAACAGCCTGATGTTCTTTCTCCTGGTTCTGTTGTGCCCAAATTCTGAACCCCAAAATCACCAAGAGGCCCATTTCGATGCAAAAGCAAAGAGTCTTTTATTGTAGATGTTTAACGAGCTAACCCCATTAGCTCGGGCCCTTCACCCTGCCACCATGGGGAATGGAGAAAGACCCCAAGCAACCTTGAGGCAGGGATCTTAAAGGGCAGCGTAAGGGGAGTGTGTAGGGGTATGAAACAGTCTCAGGATTGGTGCGCTTCCAGGTGTGGGTGACCTGCCCTACCCTGTGTTGATTGGTCAACTGGTTGTTATGGCCCACAACTGGTTGCTATGTTCTGTACGTCATTGTTGTGTACTTGTCCGTAAAGCACACCCAGCCCTGCCAGCTAACTTCTGATTGGTTCCTTGCCACGAGGAGGGCATCTGACCTTAGTGACCAGGACAGGAACGGCAAGGTCATGCAAGCACATGTTACATGCCCGTAATAGCTGCTAAAACGGGGGACTGGTCACTACAGTTCTCTGGTCTGAAAGTCTGGCAACATCAGGTCTGTCTGTCTGTCTCACACAGGAGCTGCACAGCCTGCTCAGGCACAAGCACCTTTCTGTGAGAAAGGGGGTCTCTTCCACTCAGTCTAAACCTGAAGTGTGCTCATCAGTCTTGACGAAGGAATCACCGGTGTGTCTACAGCATCTATTAATATAATATACACTAATGTTAACATATTAGTATAATATTCTCTGACACTGAAACCCAAAGGAAAATGCTTCAGGAAATATTGTCTCACTGGATAGGTGCTTATTTTTAAAACCACAATGAGGTCATGTCCCCCTAGCTTGTGCAGATCCTCAATGGCGGAAGCTGTGGGCTTGTTTTAAACCCAGTACTCCACAACACACTTCTCCGGTGACCTTCACAGTGGAGACAACACAGGTGCCAGTGGGGTCTCTTTTCTGCGCATCGTGGAAACAGAAACAGGAGAGACTCAGTGCAACTCCTTCTCTGTTGGTGCAACACTCCTGCCCTGGGTTTTATCCTGAGAGAGAGACCAGAGTGATGAGAAAGACCCGCCCTTTAGTTAAGAAAGGATGTCGTGGGGAAGCACTGTCCTCAAGGTGGATGAAGGGGAAAGCACAGCAGAGACAGTGGCTGCTGCTTGGAGTGGTGGAGAGCTCAGCGGGCCTCTCGTGATAGATGGTGTCGGGTGGGACTGGGAGTGGTGGAGAGCTCAGCGGGCCTCTCGTGATAGATGGTGTCGGGTAGGACTGTGAGTGGGTGGTTTCGGGATAGACCAATGTATGGCGTTTCCGAGGAAGTGTGGTCATTAGCATTGACAGAGAAGCTGCCTCACCTGAGAGGAGGAAAGACCTAGGGACACAGCAAGATCCTAACTGCTCTCCCTGCATGCCCAGCAGGGGCTCCAGATTCTACCTTGAGGCCATCTAGATCCCCATTCATGTGACTCCTCCCCTTCATGGGCTTCTCAAAGGTTTACAAAGGTTTACGACAAAGACAGAGGTCCTCTAGCTGCTGGTAAGGCAGAGCCCCCTCCACTTCCCATCCCCATCCCCCCAGCTCCCAGGCTTTTCTTGATTTTTAGCCACACGATGTTGGTGTATAGTAAGTGCTCTGTAAGATTTCATTAACACATTCATGACCATTAATAAAATATGAAAGACTATCATGGCGAGGGAGCCTGGAGGGGACAGAGGGTGTGGGCTACCTGCTGCCTTTGTCCTGGACACCTTTGTGATCTGCTTAGAGTTGGGGATTCTGATCCTACAAGGAAGAGTGAAGCCAAGACACCTGGAAGTCTCTACTCAGATAAACACATTTGTAGCTGGGTGGTGGTGGTGCACGACTTTAATACCAGCACTTAGGTCTTCATAGACAGCAGATCTCAATGAGTTTAAGGTCACTCTGGTCTACAAAGTGAGTTCCAGGACATCTAGGGCTATTCACAGAGAAACCCTGTCTCAAAAAACAAAAACAAGAACAAAAAACCAGGCCAGGCGTTGGTGGCACATGCCTTTAATCCCAGCAATCTGGAGGAAGAGGCAGGCAGATCTCTATGAGTTCGAGGCTAGCCTGGTCTACAGAGGGAGTTCCAGGACAGCTTCCAAAACAATACAGAGAAACCCTGTCTCGTAAAACAAACAAACAAAAACAAAACAAAACAAAACAAAAACCCATAAAAACTGTAGGGAAAAGGGACCAGTCAAAGAAACACACTTTGGCCCTGCAACCAGAACTAAAAAAATGTACCCTGACCCTGAAACCAGTGCCAAAAGAACACACTTTGTCCCTGGAATCAGAGTCAGTGAAAGAAATGCATTCTGGCCCTAAAATTGGAGCCAAAAGGCTAAAAAGGACCAGAGAAAGAAACAGCTAAGGGAGCTCTGGCTGGAAGGACAAAGCTGAGTAAGAGAGGTTTGGCCTGGAACTGCTGACCTACACAGCTGTCAGCCCTGAAACAGGAGCCAAATCTGACCCTAATCCTGTGCAGAAAACTAACCAATCCCTGAACAGAGCTCTAGCCAATCTGAACTCAGCACTAAAATCTGACCAATCACCACCCTGGAAGCCCTATATAAGACCTGTGTCTGTTCAGCTTGTGTCTGTTCCTGCTCTCCTGGATTCTTCCCTCCCAATAAACTCCTTCAATGAGTTTTTGGTGAAGATCTTCTTTTGTGGCTGTGGCTACGGAGCAGAGGCGACCCTGGGTAGAGTGACCCTGGGTAGAGCAAAGTGAGCAGGTCTGTAACAGTTACACACCCCTCTCCTCTCTCTCTCCATTCTCCTGGAGCAGAGCTGAACTGTAGCAACTTCCCCTGAGAAACCTCCTGACAAGCAAAACTGCTACACTGGGCGAGCATCCCCAGCTGGAAGACTCTGTCCTGCCGGAGCGGAGCCGATACACTGGGGAAACCTTTCCCTGAGGCAAGGCTGTAAGCTGCTAAACTTAATACAACCTGCAGTGGTCCTTGGCTACAGAGCTCCAGGATACCTTTCCATCTGAGCTGTGTAACACTCAGTATTTCGTGGCTCCTGAGCTCCAGGATACCTTTCTACCTGAGCTGTGTAACACTCAGTAGTCTGTGACTCCCTAGTGCCAGAATACCTGACCCATCCTGATTCTACCTAAATGCCAACAAAAACAAAAAACAAACAACAACAAAACCACATTTTCCCCAAGGCCTGGTCAGCAATAAGGACCTAATAAATGACATTGGTAACTGTCCCCCAGGCTACTACCCTGAATGCTCTGTGCTGCTAATCATCAGGTCACTGTCACTCTCCAGGGTGCATTTAGATAAGGTTGCTAACAGGGGGTATAGCTCAGTGGTAGAGCATTTGACTGCAGGCTGTCCTCAAATGAGTCATGAAGTACCAGGCTGAGCCAGCCTGCTCCTCCATCCCCAGTGTAGACACTTGAGGGGCTCAAGCCCAGTTTGAACCCCCAACCAGATGTGTCCTGCGGTCTAAGTGATTGTGACACGTCTTCAGCACAGGCTGCTCTGAACCACATGTCACGCACATGATACTTAATGATGTACAGCTGGTCCTTTGGACATCTTTGGCTTCTCAGAGGCCCAAGCTAAGGGATGACAACAATTAGAATAAAATTTGCTACCACTGAGTGTTAGATAGTGGTCTTAGAGCCAAGCAGGTCACTTTCTGAGGCTCTAACACATGATTTGCCTGTGTCCACACAGAGGTAGAGTGCAGAAGTAGGATTTGCACCCAGAGCCTCCACGCCACCACCACCCTGTTGCTGGGCTCTGGATAAGCATCTCCCAGACTTTGGGAAGGTGGTGGAACCTTCAGGAGGGAGCCTAGATCACTGGGAGTGCATCCAAAAAGAGAATATGAGGTGCCACCCATTCCCGCCCCCCCACATCTATCGTGACATGCCGTCTTCATCAGGGGTCCACTGCAATCAGGTCATCCATCTTGGCCTGGACACAGAGCCATGAACCAGATTAAGTCCTTTCCCCTCTATGTCAGGCACTGTGCTCGCACGCCTGGAAGCTGATTACCACACCTATGCAGCAGCCACAGTGGAAGTCAGGGAGCATCTGCAGGAGGATCAGCATCCACGTCCCGCATCTGGATTTATGTGGGAAGAGACACTCCCGCTATCTAACTCTTTTAGCCTGTGGAGTCTGGGCCAGGTTCCATGCGTGCCCTGGCAGCAGTAGGCTCAGTCAGGCCCCAGCTATTTCTGTATTTCATCTCACAGCCTTAAGAACGGGCGCAAGAATGGCGTGTGACCCCCAGCTAAGGGAGCTCTGGCTGGAAGGACAAAGCTGAGTAAGAGGGGTTTGGCCTGGAACTGCTGACCTACACAGCTGTTGGATAGTGGGGTCGACTGTACCCTTAAGGTCATGCCCCACTGTGCATGTGTCCCTCCATCCACCTGACCTGCCTTGCAGTGCTTCCTTAACCAACCCCAGAACTCTGGAGCTTTGTTCCTGTCTGGCTAAGGTGCCCCTGAACAAATGGCTCAGTCCTCTAAAAGCACAGGGGCTGGAGGCTGCAGGAGTTTGTGCTTCTGTGCCTGAGGTGCCAGCAAGGAAGATAGGGGTGCAGGGAGAGAGACCGAGGGCACCTGATGCCGCCGTGAGTTCCCAGTGGGTCTGGTTTACTGTTGACATGAGTTTGGTGCTGTCCTGAGTGTGGAGCCAACCACTGCCATGAGGAGCTGTGCTCTCCCGCTCTGAGGAAAGCCAGCCTCCTGCTGTGAAGACAGCACATGGCATCATTTGGCACAGAGAGCTGGTGTTCCGGCTTCTAGCTTTTACTGCTGTAGGCTCGTGAAATGCTTATGGGGGTGTGCCAGGTGCCATGAGGAGGGTGACAGGGGACATTGCCCTTTCATAAACTGGGTATTTGGGGCTTGGGGAAATGGCTCAGTCAGTAAAGTATCGACTGAGAACCCCAGGTCCAAAGTAAAACCTGGATGAAGTTGTATGAGCCTGTAATCACAGCACTGGGAAGGACCAACAGACCTGCAACTTACTCTGGGTCTACACAGAACAGCGAGCTGCAGGCACAATGAGAGATTCTGTCTCAAAACCTTAGTTGGAGATCAACTAAGGAAGACACCTAATGCCAACATCTGTCTGCCACGTGTGTGCACATGTGTGCATGCGTGCACACACACACCACACACATGCAAATAATGAATAATAAGATAAATCTGTTTACCCAGCCTATCTCTGAACTGTGACTCTTACAGTCTTTCAGCCTCTCCTCCAAAATGGTCCCTGAGTCAGGTGGACAAATTTCTTATATGAAGCAAAAACTAGGAGCCCTGACCAAAAAAAAAGGTGCAAATTGACCTTTTCATATTCCAACTTTATCTCCTTCAAAAGACAAAGAAACTAAGGAAATAGAAAGGCAAATTGCAAAATGGAAGAAAATAATCTCAAACAGCCACTTGACCCACCATCACTCACATCCAGAGGTGCGAGCAAGTCCTCTGAAGCTATGGTGAGGGGGAAGTCACCCAGATGTAGTGGCTGGATAGAAGGGAAGGAGGCCATGGGGTCTGCAGTAAGCACCTATAGTGACCCTCTGCCACCTGCCAGCAGGGAAAGACAAGGTGAACTCCAGCGAGGGTGCGTCATGCTTGGGGAAATGGCTCAATCTGATGAGGTCTAGAAAGCCAGCGCTGGGAGGGTGTAAAGCCTCTCCCTCAACTGCTTGGGCACCACTGATGGGAATGGCCAGACACTCGGGAGACAGGCATGGCGGGCAATCTGTATTTTTAAAAAATGAAACAGATGGCCTAGAAAGATAGCTCAGTGGGTAAAGGCACTTGCCTCCAAACCTGGTGATCTGACTTCAAGCCCCGGGACCCATGTTGCTGAAGGAGAGAAGTGACTCCTCCAAACTGTCCTCTGAATTCCACATGTGTATCATTGCACGCTCATATACACACATACACAATAGGTGAATAAAAATAAAATAATTAAACGTATACTTGCACAGGCTGGGTAGATGGCTCAGGGGGTAAGGTGCTTGCTCTACAAGCATGAGGACTCGAGTTTTAGTCCTTAGTGTCCATACAAAAAGCTAGGCTGCAAGCTTCTGTAGTCCCTGCATGGGAAGGGGGAGGGGCAGAGACAAGTACATCTCAAGAGCTCACTGGCTAATCCACCTAAACAAAAATCCAAGCTTCCAGTTTACTGAGAGACCCTGTCTCACAGCAGAGAGCAATAGAGGGAGATACCCAACATCCTGTTCTAGCCTCTGCATGCAAGTGGGTACACACACACACACACACACACACACACACACACACACACTGCACACTCACATACACCACAACACACACCCTCCCATTAAACCCATGTCATTACTTAGCATATGACCAAGCCATCTGCCATCTAGGTATTTTAGATAGGAATGTAAACGTGCACTCTCAACTTGTAGACAAAAGTACAGAATTGTGCTCCCAGACCACCCCCACCCCAGTTGAAGACAACCCAAACAGCCAATCAACAGACAATGTAGCAGACCTGGAAATGAAAAGAACTCTTCTAGGACACAAGCATAGCACGGCAGACTCAGGACAACTCCGTGGGTCCATTTACACCAAGTCCAACCGCATGTGCCAGGCAGAGTGACTATTGCTGTGATGAAACACCAAGACCAAAGGCAAGTTGGGGAGGAAATGGTTTATTGAGATTATACTTCCACATTGTAGTTCATCACTGAGGGAAACCGAGGCAGGAATGCAAACCAGCAGGAACCTGGAGGCAGGAGCTGATGCAGGGGCCGTAGAGGGGTGCTGCTTACTGGTGGTTTGTTCCCTATGACTTCCTCAGCCTGTTCTCTTATAGAACCTGGGCGTGAAACCACCCCTTAGGGAATCAATCCCTAAGAAAATGCACTAGAGAATTAACTACTGTCCTATCTTATGGAGACATTTTCTCAACTGGGGCTCCCTCCTCTCCGTTGACTCTAGCTGTTTTGAATTGACATAAACTAGCCAGCCCACCATGATATAACTGGATCAGAAATTGTCCAGGGTAAGCACCAAACTGTGCACTTGAATACATGCATTTTTTGCTACGTTGGGTCTGGCTCAATTAAAAACAGCTTTATCAAAGCATTCCGAAATATTTATCATAGGAAGTCAGAGGTTTTAGCACCTCCTGGTAGGGGAGACCTTGGGGTGCTTTGTCATCTCTACAATGGCCAGGGTCTCTCACTCAACACTAACATGATGGCTAGAGCAGCAGCAGCCATCTGGGAACCATGAAAAAATGCTCAGGTTGGAGACAAGAACTATGGATGGTTAGAGCTGGAAGTAGTTTGGGTTTTTCACAACACAGATATGGGCTAACTGAACTGCTTGCCCCTGTTCCTTTACAAATGAGAAGACTAAGTTTCAGTGTGTGGAAGCCTGGGTTCTTCTGTCTTCTGGTAGAGCTGGAAGCAATGTCAGTTGTAGTACAATAACGGTGTCTGGATACAGTCTTGGACTTATTAACACAGTTTAGAAGTTCTTTACACTCTGAATTCAGAACCCCCACTTTTTCTCAGTTCAAGTGAATCCAAGTGACTCCTGAGAAGTGTCCAGGGTGGTGGACACATTGGCTCACCCTCCTCTGTGGAGACTCGCAGGCTCCTTGTGAGAGCAACTCCCTGAACTCATAGTCTGCCTTCTCATGGATGTTTCCTTCCTCACTCAGATTACATCGTCTCACCAGGACCCTGTGTTGGGGAGACTCCAATTGCCTGAATCCTAGGGCAGGCAGTGTCAACCAGACCCTTGCCTTCCCAGCTTCCCTTATAGGGAACATGACCACTGCACGTCAGCCATTGGACAGGAGCCGGTGGCACTAAGAAGAGAGATAAGATGGTGGAGAGACTACCCTAGTAGAAGCAGCCAGAGTACAGAAATACCTCACTTCCGGATAGCAGAGGGGTGGCCTGCAAGATCGTCAGGCAAGGACATTGTGGTTCACAGACCTTCAGACATCTGGGGGAGGGGGGGCTCTGAGGATCTCTGTTGTTTCAGTTTAATCTGAAGTCCATTGTTACCAGGAAACTCTCTCACTCTTAGGGGAATCTCCCCCATGCATGGGGTGGGGTGGTTCAGTTAGAGATGGCCTATAGACTCACCAAGCTCACCTCATCCTCCCACAGGCTGACATGAGTCATCCGTAGGAGCCCAGTTATCAGGTGGAAATGTCAGCCTGCTAAGGGCAGACCTTGGAACCCACATAACCTCACTCTTACACCCTACTTTTTAACCAACTCACATCTTAGGGTCAACTCAGCTTCCAGAGTTGGGAGGAGATGCCCCAACTTTGATAAAGGCTGTGTGGGCCATTGGCAGTCACACTGTTTATAGGTCTCTGGGCCTCCACCCAATACTCAAGTGTTGCCAAGCAACCTAGAAGATGAAAACACAACTGAAAATATAAATAGCACAATAAATCCAAAGGAGAAAGTATGAGTTCTAGAATACGGTCATTGAGAAAAGAAACGTTTCCCCAGCATGCTCTTCTCCCTCTGGTACAGCCTATCTTAGCCCATGTTCTGTGGCTGTAACAAAATGTAAGAAAGTAGGTTATGTAGGAGGAATTTTTTTTCAGGGCCACCAGTTCTGTATTGCCAACCGGCTCCCAAATAACCACACAGAGACTTATTATTCATTGTAAATGTCCAGCCGATAGCTTGGCCCTGTTACTAACGAGCTCCTACAACTTAAATTAACCCATATTTCTTGTCTACACTCTGTCACATGCTGGTACCTTTTTTCACCACAGCATGTTCATCTTCTGCTTTCCCTGGGTCTGGCTGGCAACTCCATTCTTCTTTTTCCCAGTATTCTCTCAGGCTGGCTCTCCCACCTAACCTCTTCCTGCCTAACTATTGGCCAGTTGGCTCTTCATTAAACCGATCCAAATGACAACTCTTTACAGCTTACAAAAAGATTGTTCCACAACAGGGTTATGTATCTAGAACAGAAGTTTGCTAGCATCTGGTGAGGGCCTCCAGCTGAGTCACAGCATAGTGGAGGGCTCACATGGTGAGAACAGTTAGCTCAGCTCCCTGCTCCTCTCCTAAAATGGCTAATGGTGCCATCATGAGGCTTATCCTCATGACCTTATCTAGTCCTAATGGTCTCCCAGAGGCTCTGCCTCCAAAAATCCCAACATATGAACTCAGGGATTCTGGCACATGAGTTCTGGTACCACAATGAATTATTACTCGGTCCCCTCAAGGCCTCCAGCTGGGCTCCAGGGGTCTCAGATCAGGGATTCCTGAGAAATGTCATTGATGGTTGGATCTGAGCGCTCAGCTAAAATTTTATGTTTCTTCCCAGGTTTTCCTTCTGAGAATCCCAGCAACTAGCCAAGGATACAGAAGCCCAGAGGGAAGGCCAATGGTGATAGATGAAACAACCAAGGGGGCTGGAGAGATGGCTCCGTGGTTAAACACAGTCTGCTCTTGCAGAGGAGTGGAGTTCAGTTCCTAGAATCCACATTGGAGTGGCTCACAACCGCCTGAAACGCCAGCTACGAGGGTTCTGTACCTCTGGTCTATAAAGACACTGCCATACAGTCACACTCAAAAATAAGAATAAATCAAAAGGCAGATCAAGAGAGGAGGAAAGGGAGGAAGAGGGGGGAAGGAAGGAGAGGAAGAGGAGGAAGAGGAGGAAGAGAAGGGAGGAGGGAGAAGAGGAGGAGAGGAAGCATTGCCTCCGATGCCAAGGAAAGAGAAGCCAGCCCCACTACCACCTGGCTGTAGGGGTGGAGCCCACAATACTGTTCATGCCCCAAAGGGGCGTGGGCAGGGGTACAGGACAGGTATAAGGATATAAGGAAAAGCAAAAGCAAAAGCCCTCTCTCTTGGAAGCTAGCCAGGTTCCCAGAACTCCTATCCCTCTGTTTATCTTATAAGTAGATTTAATAAATATATTAGACCTCCTTTTTCAGATAGCATTATTCCCATCATCACCTAGTGTCTGACTTGCGGCCTCAAAAATTCAAGACAGTAAACATCTGTCACTCCAGTCACTTTGGCCACTTAGGCTGCTCTTCTGCCCTGGCACAACCAGCCAGACAACAGTTCTGTGCCTGCCATACTCTACAAGACATACACTGTGGGCCATGGAGCCCCAACCTGGGCATCTGTGTTCCCACAGGATAGCCTGGCCTGTGCGAGCAGAGAAAACAGCTCACAGCCTGTGACCAGGAACCCCACACCACACTGGAGCAGCAGCCTTTTTCTGTGCCGCCTTGGTTTGCTCTGGGGCTGAGGGTGGAACCCAGGCCTTGAGGAGCTAGGCTAGGCTAGTGCTCTACCATGGAGCTACACACCAGCCTTTCTTCAAAAAAACTTCTTTTGGAGACACTGTTTCAAAACTGGCTTTAAACATTCACAATGGTCCAGAAAACCCTTGAATTTTCCCTCGCCTTCCGCCTCCGCCTCTGAGTGTTGGAATCACAGGAGTGTACCACCACACCTGGCTCTTTCTTCTCTCTTAATGATGACATGGGTCCTTCTTAGAGTCAACAGCACTGTCTGGTAGGTAAAATTCGACAGCTGACAGATCTCATTGTTATTCTGCAACTGCAGCCGGAGGGCATTGCTTGAGAGGACTCACTCCTACTTTTAGTTCTCTCTCAGCAACTGTAACTCTGGGGGATGGAGATGGGAAGACCCCTGGCACTCACAAGCTGACTGGCTTAGCCTTTTGGTGAGTCTCGTGTCCCAGTGAGAGACTCTGTCTCAGAAAGCAAGGCAGAGTGCTTCTGAAAAAGACACCCAAAGCTGACTTCTATCCTTCACACATGTGTCCATCTGCACGTATGAACACACACACACACACACACACACACACACACACACCACAAAACACACAGAGGATACATTTTAATTAGTTGTTTTCTCATCTAGGAGGCTTTTCTCATACGTCTGACTTGAGGCGGTTTCCAGTGTCTAAAGCTGCCTAGTTAACTGCTGCAGACAAACTCTGCATTTCTGTGTGCAGTATCTGTGACACGGGCCATGTCTCCCCGAAAGCAGCAGCCCTGCTCTCCCCACCGTGGAATGATTTATTCACTTGTTGTAATTCATGGCTAGGAAAACCTTAGAATGCTCAGAATAAGCAAAAGTGCTTCTGCAGCTGCAGCAGATGGCCTGTCCCCCAACACTAAGTGGGCCCCGAGCCACGACCAGGCAGAGGGGGCAGCCCCATCTTGAAGCCATTAGTGCCTCAAAGGGGCACGCACTGGACTGGGATGTCCTTGTGAGATGCCCCAAGACTGGGCCAGTGCCCAAGTCGACCCGTGACCCCGGAGTCGGCCGCCGTCTGGGCCCCTTGCAGGCTGGAGCACTTTTGCTCACAGGACTGGAGCCTCACAGAAAGGGAAGAATGAAGTGCTAAGAGAGTCCTAATGAGCCGTGTTACAGATGTGTAAAACAGCTGGGGGGATGATGTCACAGCAACGATCCACACTCACCCCGCTGCCTCTGCTACTTGCTGCTCTTATTGAAACCAGACTCAGGAGGAGGAGGAGGAACAGAGGAGGTGCACCATCCCAGCCTCACCACCTCCTGGTCCTAATTAGGTAGGCCGGGGCCCCAGCTGTGTCCCTGGCCTTGCCAGGTGATTCCACACGTCTAGGTCTATAAGCCAGACAAGGCCTGAGCCCTTCAGCCATCTCTGGGGGGACGAGGGTGATTGAATTTGTTGCTTGATAAGTCCAACAGGCCCTAGGTGTCTGGGGAGAAAAAGTCCTTGGGGAAAAGGTCCCCAAAGGGCAAGGATGAATCACAGATTTTGTGTACTTTCAATTGGGGTGCAATTCTCTGATGACATCAGTCCCTGCCAAGGCTGTGGGCCCAAGACTTGTTTTCCAAAGTGAACACAAGGGATCATCGTGTCCTCTTGACCTAGGACATCCGTTTCCCCTTGGTCTAAGAGGGAAAGGGAACAGTTTAAGTGCCTACTATGTGCCAGCAGGTTCAGCAAACGCCCTTCAAAGACTGTTGGTGAGAAAACTGGCTCAGACAGCAAAGCAGCTTATTCAAGTCACAGGGCTGGAATGTGAAGCGGTACCTGCCTGGCCAGTCGTGCGCAAACCCATCCCACATCCCCATCCCCACTCAGGTTCCTGAGTCTCCGCCCTCCCACGTGAGATCCCCATACTGTTTCTCCTGACAGCTGCACTGCCCGACACTTATTCTTGCTTGTTGGCTTTGAGTTCTATCTTTTCCTTTTTTCTTAGAGAGAGAGAGAGAGACAGAGAGAGAGAGAGAGAGAGAGAGAGAGAGAGAGAGAGAGAGAGAGAGAGAGAGAGAGAGAGAGAGAGAATATGAGTGTTTGCCTGCAGGTATTTATGGGCACCCCATATACAACTGGTACCCTTGGAGGCCAAGAGAGGGCATTTGAACCCCTAGGACTGGAGCTACAAACCGTTGTGAGCTGCCATGTGGGTGCTGGGAATTGAACCCAGGACCTCTGGAAGAGCAGCCAGTGCTCTTAACCACTGAGCCATCTCCCCAGTATTGATCTTTGGAACAAGGTCTCACTGTACAGCCTAAGCTGACCTCAAACTTGTGATCCCCGTGTCTGCCCTCCAAGTGCTGGGATTGCAGGTGTGTGACACTGCACCAACTGACATCTGCTTTACCTTCTTTTCTATTTATTTTATTTTTAAATTTTATTTTATTTTAAAATACGTTTTTGTTAAAATAGAACTATTCTACTTTTCTCCTTCCCTTTCCTCCCTTCAGCCCCTCCCAAGTCTTCCTTTCAAAATGATAGTCTCATTATTATTATTATTATTGTTATTATTATTGTGTGTGAGAGCCAAGTCTTTATTTCTAAATCTCCCGACTACAACAAAACACCCCTAAATATGAAAATCAAAATGCAACTGTTACTTGTAGAAAAAAAATAGAAACCAGCCGTGAGGCAATCTAAAAGCTCCAATTAGTGGGACATGTTAAACAGATACTGTGAATGCTTTCAGTGACTTAAAGAAAAGCATCACCACAATGAGAGAGCAGATGAAGAAAGAACTGCAGCTCAGAAACTAGAACTATTCACTAAGAAGGGAAAGAAAACCCGGAGATTTCAGAACCAACGGTTAAATATATGAAATGAAAGTTTCACTGGATAGACTTAACAGAGACACAGATGAAACAGAAAGTACCAGCTCACTTCGAAATAGATGAAAGAGTAGAGTACAAAAATGCATCGAGCCATCTATCTATGTCTCCCTGATGGTTTAATGAAAATCAGAACAAAAGTGCATCAAAACCCAGTCAGGATAATTCCAAGAAATGACCTCCAGGCACATTACAGGCAAAGTACTGCAAAACCAAATGTAAAAAGAAAAATTCAAAGCAGTTGGCAGAGAACAGTAATGCAACAAGCAGCCATGTAAGTTATAGCTAATCCCTCATCCAAAGCAGCTACCGCCAGAAGACAATAGAGACATGCATTTAAAATGCCAGTTTAAAGAATGGACTAGGGGGGCAGTGGGTCTGGGTCCCCACACTGCCAACCCAATATTATACATTACTCAAATATCCTTCAAAACTTAGTAAAGTGCTGGCAAGATGGCTCACAGTTTTGAGTGTGTACTGCTTTTGTAGAGAACCTGAGTGTGACGCCTATTACTCCAGTTCAAGGAGCTCTGGTACCCTCTTCTGGCCTCTTTGGGCACTGCACTCACAAGCATAAACACACACACACAGTTAAAAAAATAAAATATTTTTTTATGAAGGCAGTAGAGGGCCAGCAAGATGGCTCAGTGGGTAAGCATGCTTTCTGCCAAACCTGATGACCTGAGTTTGGCAAAAGCCACACAATGAAAGGAGAGAACTAATTCTTGCATGTTGTTCTGTTACCTTTGAAATGTGTGCACATGCACACACACACACACACACTACACACACAAATAAATGAATGTAACAAATATATTTAGTAAAAGCAATAGAATTTCTAGGATAATAAAATGTGGACGATTATTTCTTTCTTTTTCTTTTTCTTTTCTTCTTTTTTGAGACAGGGTTTCCCTTTGTAAATCAGGTGTCCTGGAACTCGCTCTGTAAACCAGGCTGTCCTCAAACTCACAGAGATCCACTGGCCTCTGCCTCCCGAGAGCTGGGATTAAAGGCTTGCACCACCACCCAGCTGATAATGATTTCTTGAGGCACAAGAGATGATTATCTTAATTCTCTCAGGTGAAAAGGAGAGACATCAGATGAAAATCCGGGCCTACACAAATGAAAGAGAACAATAAGTATGTGAGTAAACACAAAAGACTATAATTTTTGTAATTTTCCCACTTTATTTTTTAATATGGAAATTTAAGGAAAATACTCCTGCAGTGATGTTTTGCCCATGAAGTTGCACAGTGCAAACTCTGAGACATCTCTGATCGGTCAAAGATGTACAATGTCTAAGGCAACAACTTTACAGAATATAAAGATATAGCTAAAATGGATGAATTCAAATGAGACACTAAAAAGCACTCACTAGTATAAAAAATGGAAAGATACAAAAACAGAGCAAGTTTAAAGGAAAAAACAGGCCAAAAGCTGGCCGCACCAATATTCACTTGTATGTTCATAGTCTAAACTCACCTCAGTCAAGAGACAGCAATCACTAGTTATGTGGGAAACAAGGGGCATCTATATGTTGCCTGTGAGAAACTCTAGTTATGAACATATGGACAGCTGGAAAGAAAATGGATGAGAAAAGATATAGATACAGAGAGTGGAGCTAAAAATTGTGCTTGCTTTAAGTCCAGGTACTATAGACTCTGTAAAGAAGATCAACAGGGCCACTGAAACTGACCAAAATCTGGGTATGGTGGTACACATCTTTAATTTCAGTCCTCAAGAGTTAGAGGCAGGCAGATCTCTGTGAGTTTGGGGCCAGCCTGGTCTACATAGTGAGTTCCAGGCCAGCTAGGACTATGTAAAGAGACCCTGTGTCAGACTGCCTGCCCCAGGTGATCAAGAATCGTTTCATCAAGAAGACTCCGAATTACAAGTGTTGTGAGCCTGTCCAAATTAACAGTCCTTCGAAACACAGAACTAACAGGAGAAATGGATTCAAATCCTATCAGGCATTTTAACATCTTTTTTTTTGGCTTTTGGAGACAGGGGTTCTCTGTATTGTTTTGGAGGCTGTCCTGGAACTCGCTCTGTAGACCAGGCTAGCCTCAAACTCACAGAGATCTGCCTGCCTCTGCCTCCCAAGTGCTGGGATTAAAGGCATGTGCCACCAACGCCCGGCAACATCTTTCTTTTAGTAACTGATACAATCAACATAAATCCCAAGACTCTAGGACAAACCAGAGTATTAAGGACACTATCCTGATAGGCATTCATAGAACTCCGCACTCAACTACTGTAGAATAAATAGTACATACAAGGCAGGCCCATAAAACACATCAATGGATTTTCAAAGATGTGATATATTTTCTGATGTCAGTGGAATTAAACTAGGGATAGATGATAACACATTCAGAAAATCTCCAAACATTTCAGTGGAATTAAACTAGAGATAGATAACAATACATTTGGAAATTAAACAACGCACATGCAACGTGTTATATATAAGGAAGAAATATAAGATAAATCCAATTACATTTAGTAATTTTTGATATTAGCAAAATACATCATACCAAATTTTTAATAATATTTTCTGGGTATGTGGCACATACTGTATTACAGTTAGGAGGATCAAAGCTCAAAGCTAGCCTGGGCTATACAGTGAGTTCAAGGCCATAATGAGATCCAATCTCAAAAGCAAGAAAACCAAAAACTATATGACTTAGTTGAAACACCACTTACAGGAAAATGAAGAGATTAAAAGTATGTGGAAAGGAGGAAACGTTTACAGATGAACATCTAAGTTTCTGCCTTAAAATGCTAAAGGAAGCTGAGCTAACTAAAATGGAAAACACATAGGAGGTTAAAAAATAAGGGCAGAGTTCAGTGAGATAAGAAGCCAGTGATGAAAAACATCGACTAATCAACAGTCTGTCCTTTGGTCTGATTAAGTCTGATAGCCAAGGAAAGAGAGAGAAAATACAAATTAACAAGACCAGAGACTGGGGAAATGGTTCAGTGGGCAAACATTGGCTGCTCAAGTGTTGGGTAGCCTGTGCTACAACCCTGGTGCTCTGATGGTGAGATGGTAGGTGGAGACAGGAGAATCCCTGGTAGCTCAGGGTCATCTAGCCTGGTGCACACAGTGCAAAACAAAGACAGGCTCTCAAACAAGGTGGAAACAAGAACCAACAGTCAAAGTTGTCATCTACTCTCCACACATGCGCAGATGTATTCATGCACCTGAACACACACACACACACACACACACACACACACACACACACACACACACACCTAGTCCAAGCTGGGATGGTGGTGCACACCTTTAATCCCAGCACTTGGGAGACAAGAGACAAGGGATCTCTGTGAGTTCAAGGCCAGCCTGGTCTACAAATCGAGTTCCAAGACAGCCAGGGCTGTTGCACAGAGAAACCCTGTCTCAAAAAACAAACAAACACCAAGTCAGAAGTAAAATAATATGTGTCTGTAAATCCTAGATACATTAAGAGTACAATAATGGCTGGGTATGCGGTTCAGCAACAGAGTGCTTGCCTAATTTGTATAAACCCTGAAGTTTGATTCCCAGCAACATACAGACCCAATGCAGTGGCACATGGCAATTCCAGAACTTCAGACGTGGAGGCAGGATTGGGATTCAAGGTCTTCCTTGGCTATATAGGGAGTTTAAGGCCAATTTAGACTACTAGAGACACTGTTTCAAAAAATAAATAAATGATGTGAGATGTCCTTCCATATGCTGAGAATATGCTTTGCTTTTATTGGCGGATGAATAAAGCGGTTTCAGCCAATGGCCAGGAAAAATATAGCTAGGCAGGAAATCCAAGCAAAGATGCAGAGAGGAGGAAGGCGAGTCAAGGAGACACCATGTAGTCACTGAAGGAGTAACATATTGGAGCATCACCAGTAAGCCATAGACTCGCGGCAATGCCCAGATGAATAGAAACTGATTGGTTTATAGGAAGAGCTAACCAGTAAGAAGCCTGAGCTATTGGCCAGACAACTATACTTTAATATTAAGTCTTAGAGTATTAATTCATGTGACTGCGGGGACCCGGTGGGCGGGAGAGAAACTGGTCCAGTGGGACCAAGCAAGACAGAGGAAAACGTTCACTACACACAAACGCTAATGAAATAATATTTTGAAAATCTTTGTAAAAATACACTTCACATCCCCAGAGATGAAACTGAACAATTCTTTTTCAAAAAGTTACCCAAACTTCTGCAGAATGAAGTAGAATATCTAATTTCCTTATATGTACATGAAAAGATTTAATCCTGTTAAAGCCCTTCAATTCACACAGGCACTGTCGTGTGTACACTGACAGTCATTTAAAGAAAAGCTATCTTTCACAAACTCTAGTTTGATAAAGTCTGCATAATCCTGACATTCAAATCTACAAACTATTCTAAGACTGTCACTGACCACTATCTCTCATGAGCGCAACCCAAAAATCTTTATAAAAAACTGACAAGTGGAACCCAGCACTACAGGAAGACAACACCACGCAGTAGCAGATCTGCATCAAGAAAGGAACATTTTAAAAGTCTGTGTGTGTGTGTTCTAGCTCTAGTCCCATTTCTGTGGCTGTGATAAAACGCTCTGGCCAAATACAACTTTAAGGACAAAAGTGTAGCATGAATAATAAAAGACCCAGAGACTGACATTGGGGCTCAAGTTTCAAGTTGAGGATCAGAGAAGCAAAGCAGTCAGCCACTAGCTCTTACCTCTCCCTCAGGCTGAAAGGGCTGGTCTGTCTCCACAGATCCTCAGAGTGCAATGCTTCATCCACAGATTCTCAGAGGCAAAAGCTCTGAGTTCCTTTTTCCTCCTGCTTTATGTTCCTCTCTCCACCCAGCCGTATCTCTCCTGTCTCCACCTCCCTAAGAGCTGGGATCAAAGGTGTGAGCTCTGTTACTTTTTACTTTTGTGTAGGTCAGGGTGGCCTTGGACTCAGAGAGATCCATGTGCTTGTCTACTGAGTCCTGAGATTAAAGGTGTGTTCCACCACTACCTGGCTCTATGGCTAACCAGTATGGATGCTGGAATTAAATGTGTGTGTTACCGTTACCTGACCTCTATGGCTTGTGGCTAGTTTTGCTTTCTGAACCCCCAGAAAAGCTTTAATAAATCATAAACAATATATCACCACGCAAAGGATTTATTTAGCTTGCAGTTGTCATCCATCTCTGAGAAGTCAATACAGGAACTCAAACAGCTAATCACAATCACACCCACAATCATGAGCAGAGAGAAATGGAGGCGCTCAAGCTGGCTACTGCTTACAACATAGTTTTCATCCAGTGTTCTCCTATGTCATGTAGCTCAAGAACCCCTGACTAGGGAATGATGCTACCCACGATGGACTCAGGCTTCCTACATCAATAAACCATCAAGACAAAGCACCCCCAACCCAGACATGTGCACAGGCCAACCTGATCTGGGCAATCCCTCCACTGAAGCTTTCCTTCCAGGCAATTCCAGGCTGTGGCAAGTTGACATTGAAAATTAACCATCCCATCACAGAATGGATAAAATTACATGATCAAAGGAAATTGGCAAAATTAAACATTCATTTGATATTGAAACCTTTAGCAAATGAGGAACAGAAAAGGACTTTTGGAATCTGACGTCCATCTATGAAAACTTTACAAGTGAAATTCCTGCTAATGGGGAAATATTAAGCATTTTCTACTTGAAGCCAGGAATTGGACAAAGATGTCCGCCACAGTATCATGTTCATTCTGTTTCTGGATGTCTTCACCCTAGCCATAAAGCAAGAAAATAAAAGACACAAGGAGGAAACAGGATAGTATAGCTATCCAGAGACGATGATCTGTTTAGGAAACCCTAATAAAGACATCAAATGACTGTGACCTCTGAGTGAATTGGACAAGGTCAACAGCATGAAAGATGAATATTCGGAAATCAATTGAATTTCATGTGTGAATGGCAAATATTCGATGTGAACACAATAAGAACTGTTTACAACAGTCCAAAAATTGAATACTTTGAGACAGTCTTGAGGAAATATATACCAGACTGTGACATTGATGACAATAACCATGCATTGGTGAGAAACATTTCCAACTAAGTGATGGAGAGAGATGCCATGTTCACAGATCCTGGGTTCAGTCCCCGGGGTCATCAAGACGTCAGCACATCATCTGGCCACTGACTTGATGTAACCTCAGTAACAAAATAGTGGCATCATCACATTTTTTCAGGCTGCACTGTTAACTCATCGACTGCTGAGTAACTGTCTAATCAAAATAAAGACACCAAGTTTTAAGTAATCTCCATCTTAGAGAGAAGCTGTAAGACTGAAAACAGTACGTGGTGTCTGCATGCACCCTTGCTGCACTCTCTCCCATGGCCCCTCTTCCTCCACACCACAGTTTCCTCTAGAAACGCTCTGAGTATAGGTTGCACGCATACCTACACTATGGCTCTCTCCCCCTAAGTATTTCCCTGTTCTTTCCTACGTGGGGTCTTACATCACAGTTTCCTCTAGAAACGCTCTGAGTATAGGTTGCACGCATACCTACACTATGGCTCTCTCCCCCTAAGTATTTCCCTGTTCTTTCCTACGTGGGGTCTTACATCACATTTTAGTACATCTAAAACTGGTGAACTACCTGTGCTTCACTAGTCCCAATTTGGCCCGGATAGAAACCTTTCATCTCACTGCTGATTGACTCAGTAGGGAACTTAGTGCATGATTTCCCTTCAGTTTGGGATACAAACTGGAGTGAGGGATTGCATTTTAATTGTCTCTTTTAATACGGAATATGCTCCATCTTTTACCTTCTGTAACATTTACATTCATTCTCTTCAGAAAAACGAATGTTCCTTTTAAAATTGTCTCCTGTATCTCCCCATGGTTGGATCAGACTTAGGAGCCTGGGCTATGATGCTGTACCCTTGTTGTGGGAGAGGGGACAGTGCCCAGATCAGTGATGGCAGGTGCTTTGATCACAGAGAGATGGTGTTCCCAAGTTCTTGCAGTTATAACTGTTTTCCTTTCCAAGTGGTGCTATGATGGGGAATGTGCTTCTGTGTATATGTTTCTTTTACTGGTTTATGAATAAAACACTGATTGGTTAATTGGCCAGTCAGGAAGTGACATAGCTGGGCAGAATCAGGATATAAGCAGGGACAAAGAGGAAATTGCTCTCTTCTCTGAGTAGATGCTGAGCAGTCATCATGTAGTAGGCAAAGGAGTTGCAGGTCCAGCATTCCCAGGTAAGATAAGACCACATGGAAATACTTAGATTAATAGAAATGGGTTAATAATTAAGCCAGAGCTAGCCAATAAGAAGTCCAAGCTACCAGCCAACAGTTTCATAATTAATATAAGTCTTATGTGTTTATTTCATACTTACATGGCTGTGGGACTTTAACAGTGCTATCTCAGTGTGGAGGGGGGCAGCTTAATACCCTGCTCTTTGCACAATAATAAATGTCTTCCATACCTAGACTAGGCAGAGATCTGCCTGCTCTGCCCCACCCCCACCCCAAGGACAGGGACCAAAGGCATACATCATCACATCCAGCCTTGACAAAATATTCTTAAAAGCATCAGATGCATGAATAGGAGAGAAGATAGTGCTTTCTTACAGGAGGTCACTTACTTAGCATAAAGGGAATCAGAGCTGGGGAGCTAGGAGTGATGACAAAGCTATCCTTTGCTCTGATGAGGGACAAGCTGTCCACACAGACTTGAAACCTGTCCCCACAGGTGACTTATTAGGTGTAAAACAACAGAGAAGGGTAGATAGCACTTCAGCCGTGCAGAGAGGTAACAAAGCCAGAGCGGATGAACCCCAGGTAGCACACACGTGACAGCACAGACATGCAGCATGTTGGCCGCATGTCTGCCATGAATGTGGGATGTGGGCCTATCTGGATTGTTAGAGAACATACTTGGCACACTATTTGGCCATTAGTCTTCAGCAGGGTTATGGTCCTGAGAGACAAAGAAAACCAGGGTCATTCTGTGTTAAAGAACACCTAAAGACCTGGTGACAAATGCAATCCTGTTCCTGGATTGAATCGGGACTGGAAAAGTACGTCTGCTAAGAACTAGGCTGTTTGGCAGGACTTAATTTATGTGATATAGTCCCCATTACTCAGGAAGCTGACTTGCAAGGACTGACATCCAAGAATGTCCTTTGATTCTCCAATGTAATATATATATATATATATTTCATACATTTACAAAACAATAACTGGGCTGCAGCTCAATATTAGAGTCTGTGTTTCCAGCATATCAGAGGTCCTGCATTCAAGCTTCAGTACTGTAAGGGTAGAGGCTAGATTGTTAGGTCAATTGATAAAATTTGGCAATAGCTTTGGGTTAGAAAATGGAATTAGGAGCTTGAGGTATGGCTCAGTAATTAACAGCACCTGTTGTTCCTGTAGAGAGCCCAGGTTCAGTTTCCAGCACCCACATCAGGCAGCCCACAACTGCCTATATCTCCAGTTCCACAGAATCAGACATCTTCTGGTCTCTCTGGGACTGCACATACAGACAGACAGCTACACACATACACATGAATTAAAATGAATTTTTAAAATAAGAAAATGAATTATGTCCATCCTTGTGTTGTTGTTAGGTAAGAGTATATGTTTTTGATCATAGGTGAGATATAATAAAAAAACTTCACTCAAGAGTATGTATGTGCATGTATGCAATAGATACACATGCATACACGCAATGGATAAGCAAGGAATTAGTGACACATGGATTAATGAGCAAACAGTAAGATACAAACAACTGAGGAATCAATCGTGGTAAAGGATATTCAATAATTCTGTTGTTCAACCAACGCTTCTGCAGATTTGAAGCTATAACAAAATGTAAAAGCATCCAGGTAGGGCTGAAGAGACGACTTAGCAGTTAAGAGCACTTGCTACTCTTGCGGAAGACCTAGGTTCAATTCCCAACACATACATAGAGGCTCGCAATCATCTGCAACTCCAGTTGCAAGCCATCTGGTACCCTCTTCTGGACGCTGCGGGCACTGCAAGCACATGACACACATACATGGCAAAACCTACACATAAAGTTAAAAAAAACTTAAAAAATACAGTAAAAACATCTGGTCACAGTTCAATAACAACAATAAAGGGGAAATATGTGGAAAGCACAGAGCCTGGGGCAAGCCCATCATCACAGCTGTTCTTGTCCTCATACGAGACAAAACAGGAGGAGTTGAGGGTGTAGACAAGTGACCCAGCTAGTCTACAGCTAGCTCTTCCTTCATCAAGATGGCGAGATGGCTGCCATAGCCAAAGGCTTCTCTTGTCTAGGACCCAAACCAGCAAGAGACCACCAATGGTTCGATTGTTTCAACTTAACATGGTTCGAATCCCATTTCTGAATCAATCAATTAATCTACCTAGAAACATAATGCCCACTATTTGGCTCAGGCAAAAATTAAATATCCTATTCTTAGAGTTGTTGAAGAGCCCACCTCCAGTTTTAATGGATTGTCCAAAGTCAAAATGGGAGCTGCCTGAAGAGTAAATGGATACTGCGGTTTCCAAGTCAGCCTGACTGAGGACCAGGCATCAGTGATTGACAAGGATGCACCTGTTTCTCTTCTCATTCTCCCTTTATGCTAGTGTACACACCCAAACCTCAAACCATGGATACCTGAACCAAAGGGAACCTGTCTACAGGCTTGGCCGAGAGAAAGCCAATGTGAATCTGCCTGTGACCTAGTAATGGCACAGAGCTGATTTCCACGATTCTGAGCTGGTCTGTGACTCGAACATGACAACAGCGCACAGAAGCCATGGCATAATCCTCAAACCCCCCTCCTCCCACTGGTTGTTCTGGTTTCCCTGGTCACCTGACCTGTACAGCTTCTTGGAGCTGAGATGCAGAGAACAGGATCAGAGCAGCCTGTCTGTCCCAGGAGAGGTCCAGCACATGAAAGCCTGTCCCAGGCTCACAGAGCCACCCAGCTAGCCCAAGTGACCAGGGCCTTGTGAGAGACCTGCTGTGCTCCATCAGCCCTCTGGAACTGCCTAGCAATCCAGGGGCTTGGTCACCCAGATCTGTGCTTCTCCTGCGCTGTTACTGGTTTTTGTTACATAGCTCTGCTGAGGTTTTAGACAGCTGACACATACTCCCTGCCAAAGTCAGAGTCTCTGAGACAACAGCCTTTGTCAGGTGGTGTTGACAGGTTAGTACTGTGGAGAAGGGCTTGGGGGTGGTGTTAAAACCCTGATGTGAGCCAAAACTACAGGTAAGCAGAAACTATGAAGTGGAAAAGGCTAGCCTGCTCCTCCCACAGAAAGACCAGCCAGCCCGTGAAAGGCAGAGGGAGAAGCCCTGTTAGCAGCCTCCTCCTGGTTTCTGCAAGGGCAAATGTCACCTTGTGCTCTCTTCCCCAAGCTTCCCTTATCAGTGCCCCGTGCACTCCCTCGATCTGAGTCACTGTGAATGGGTCTCTGTTCCTCCCGGCCACTTTGTTGCTATCAATGCATCCTGTGAAAAACAACAAATTTCCATGTGTATTTGTGGGCCCAAACCGTCCAGAGCTCAGCCATGTGGCCAAAAGAATCAGGAGCTAGTACATCTGAGGTCAAGGCCATGTGTCCTCTGCAGAGGCACTTTTCACTCTGTCCCATCAGGCCTCCTGGGGACTCGGCTGCATACACAGCCAAGGCTTGTTATCATTCATACCCTTGTCTGACTACAAATGCCTCAGCCAAGAGCCAGGCATCCAGAGAAAGCCAGATACTGTCCCAGAAGTTGCCATCTCCTCCATTATGGTTGTGGATCCTCCCAGATCTGCAGAGGTGGAGGGGTTCAGACAGTTGCCCTCGAGAAAGCAAGAGCCCAGAATCTGAATCCAACCAAAGAGAGAGTGGGGCCTAGTTTCTTTATCATGTGGTCTACAGCCTTACTTGGATGTATCTTGTTGAAAAACATAACCTTGGGGGAGCCCCCCGAAGAGGCAGAATGGAGAGGAGATTCAGCAGGTCAGGTCTCTCGGAGGCTCTGAACTCCCAAATTCCTGATTCTGTCGAATTATAATTCCCCTGGAGCAGAATGAACTGAAATGGAATCTTCACCAGCTCAAAAGTCTTTCAAATGTCCCCAAGTTTGTGACAGGAGAAAAGGCACAAGGCTGACAAGTCTCAGTCTTACCCATGAGTCACAGCTGCCGGGCCACAGCCTTTGCCATGGCCAGGGCAGGAGGCTGGTGTCTTCTTTCTGTCACTGGAGGGAAGGGTTAAAACATGCTTCCCCTCCCCACAGGTGCTCCTCTGGGGCACGTGAACTCAGCTTTTCCGTGTTTAGACCATACGCCTCAGATTCCAGCCTGGCAGGTGTTCGTGTGCGTGAGCAAATTTCCACTCTGAAAGTGTTTTCTTTCTTCCTGTCCCGAGTCTTAGGCCAGCAGTGCAGGTTGCAGGCTAGCTCTGGGTTAGCCAACACTGTCTCTCTGCGGCACTGCGCTGCAAATCCGAGCAGATGAAAACACACGAGAAAAAAAAAAGGTTG
Source organism: Mesocricetus auratus (assembly GCF_017639785.1). Taxonomy (NCBI): domain Eukaryota; kingdom Metazoa; phylum Chordata; class Mammalia; order Rodentia; family Cricetidae; genus Mesocricetus; species Mesocricetus auratus. Next base: position 13,188,448 of record NW_024429191.1, on the reverse strand, counting down.
GATTAGAAATCAGAAGGTCCTGGGTTAAGCTCTACCACAGCCACTTGGCAGTTGAGCACATCCAGACACAGCATGTGGCTTCCTGAGCCTCAGTGTTCGCCTTTGGAAAATAGGTACAATGACCCTTTCTCACCAGAGTGTCTGCTGGTGCGAGGAGATGCCCCATGCCAGGATCTGGCTTGTCTAACAAATGGTTGTATGGTAGTCAAGATTCTTGATTGCAAGCTGTGTGGTAATCAGATGGAATTTACTGGAAGGCTATCAGGGGCTCATGGGATTGGCAGGGACTAGTGATGAAGTCTGGAAAATGGCCAGAGACCAAGGAATTGCAACAGGGGCCTTCTCAAGGTCATGGGAACGGGTGGCCCACACGCCACCCGCTGCCTCTGGCTTGGAGAGCCTCCCACCAGCCATCTTTCCCAAGCTCAAATCAATAACTCAAAGTTCCAGGCCCCTGGAGGTAGGATCTGGTTGCTTTGCCTGGGTGATGATCACTTTTTCTTTTCTTTTTTGGTTTTACGAGACAGGGTTTCTCTGTATTGTTTTGGAGGCTGTCGGTCCAGCCTGGCCTCGAACTCACAGAGATCTGCCTGCCTCTGCCTTCCAAGTGCTGGGATTAAAGGCGTGCGCCACCACCGCCCGGCTGATGATCACTTTTTGCTAGCAGCTGGGGCAGAGAGAGGGGCAGAGGCTTCCATGGAGGAGGTGCCCATGGTGACCAATGATGGCACAGGGAGGGTGGCCACTGGAAGGTGAATGCCTTGAGGAGGACATGGTGGCTCCTGAGGCATCTCAACCCACAGGTGATCAGCTGGGGGCACTGCCGTTCTGATCCAGGAAGGAAAAATCCGTTTGATTAGAGGGAACAGGACAGGCAGAGTAGCATGGAAACCAAGGGATAGGCTCGGGTTTCTGTCACTAAGGGTGTAAGGTTTTCGTCACTAAGGGTGAGGGATGCTGAAGGGAGGCAAGCGCCCACATCTCACTGATCCTGACAGTGACCTTGGACAAACAACATCCCTCTGAGTTTCTGTTACAGTAAGACAGTACCCCTGGAGTGCGCGTGGAGCGGAAACAGGGGCCTGCCAACTTATACAAGAGCCAGTGCTGGTGATAGGGTGCCTTTTGCACATTAGAGGGGTGTCTCCTGCAGCCGGGTCCCCTGAAGCCAAGGATCAGAATAAGCAATAGGTCCTGAGTTCAGTGGCTGCTAGGGAAATGGATTTCTCAATGAGGCACCACCATCCACTAAGGGAGTCCAATCCAGGATCCTCCGGGGCTTCCAGCAATAACACAGTTGTTAACCACTGGGCAGCCTGGGCTGTGTACTTCTCCCCTAATGTAAAGATGGCGCTGCACCTAAAACACCCTCCAATAACAGTCTTGTCCTCGGAGGCCTTCCAGGGACATTGAGCAACCTGCCCGCTCTGCAGCTCCGTACTTAGTCTCACCCACTCGTGACTGCTGAAATGTCAGAGAAATCCCAGCCCAGCTTCATGTACTTGCCGGCCGCCAAGGGCAGCCTCCCTCCGGAAAGGGAAGGTGGTTCGGGGGAAAACATTCAGAGCCCGCGCAGACATACACATCCCTCTTTTTCTTTTTTCTGGAAGATGCTTTTCCATGGAGAGCCTCAAGATCCATTTTCTAAATGAGAAAATGATGACTTGTATGAAGCGGCTGCAAGCCAGAGCATCTATCATTTATGAACTCCACAGCATTTATTGGCCGTCGTCTAGAGAGAACCCTGCATTACATGCCTTTAAGAGCCGACAGGGGAAGGCCAAACAAACACAGCTCTGCCGCTGGCTTTCTCTGGATTTCCAGGTTTCCCACCCTCCCTGCCCCTTCGACTGTAATACAGTGATGACGTCAGTCTCGGTTTGGTCCTTTTGCTGAGTTTCCAGTTCTCTCAGGAGCCCCTCTGCACCACAAAGCCCTGTAAGGCCTGGCTCCTGCTCCCTTTCCCAGCCCATCTTCTCTCTCCCCACATCCCTTCTGGGCTTCAGCCATCATTCATTCATTCCTCTTTCATTCACTCCCCCAGCTACTTCCTAGGCGACAACTCCAAATCCGATGCCAGGGACACTGCGAGAGGGACACGACAAACGAGGTTCCCTTCTCATCAGAAGTCCCAGACGTAATGACAGAAAGAGAACGGAAGAAACAGGAACGTGTCAGACTTTGAAAAGCCCTGCAAGGCAAATGTCTCAAGGCAGCTAGAAGGAAGTTGGGGCGGGGGTCCGGTGCCTCTCACTGGGTGGTCAGGGAAGGCGGCCACGTGTGAGTTGAGACCAGCTATTCTAAATTATTTGCAATTCTGAAATGGCTCAGTTCACAGCCTGTCCTGGGTACACGGCCTCCAGACTGTCTGCCCATCCCTTGCTTCTGTCTCCTCCATTCAAGGCAGGCACCCACAGCATCGGCACAAGGAAGCTGTGCCCAATCTGCCAGAGGTTGGCTGTCCTCCCCCGTTCTCTGTGCTCTCCTCATGCGTGGATCCTTTCTCCAGCTTAACCTCCACCTGACACCTGCTCCACGGCCCGGATGCCCACCCTCCAAGAGAAAGCCTTCCTGCTTCATTGGAAGAATAAGAGAGTGAGAGGGAGGAGCCAGAGAGCTCAGGGGACCCAACTAGGGTCTAGGGTTGGTGAACATCAACAATTTTTCCAGCATTTTTTGTTTGATTAAATCCCAATGGACATTTTCTTCCCTTCAACTCTTTCCCCTTTAACTTTCAAGCCATATGGTTCTGATTCATTTATACTTAACTAATTACAGCGTTGGTTTTGTAAGAGCTATTTGATGTCCCTGAGTCTTCTGAGCCTTTTCATACAATTTTCTAACCCTTTTTACTGTGAAATCCAATGTGCTCTTTTGCCAGCAATAAACAGTGAGCAGGGCCAGGAGGCTCTGGTTTGGTCTTGGTTTGGTCACCAGGACCCGGCCCTGTGGTTACAAGCAAGGCCTCCAAATTTGGCAAAATGTGTTTTTTTTTTAAACTCCGAATGAAATTCTAAAAAGGTTCTCAAAAAAAAGGAATAAAGAAAGAGAGAGAGAGAGAGAGAGAGAGAGAGAGAGAGAGAGAGAAGGAAGGAAGGAAGGAAGGAAGGAAGGAAGGAAGGAAGGAAGAAAGGAAGGAAGGAAGGAAGGAAGGACGAAAGGACGGAAGAAAGACAAGACATATAAGACAGGGGCTCTTTATCTGTGTGGCCCTTCCCCAGAGGCCACCCTGTGGTCATGGCCTCCACCAGCCCTCCCCCAGAGATGTGACCAGCAGTTTGATTGCTCAATGAAGTCCAGAGGCTTTTTCCCATCAGGGTCCTGCCCTGTCTTGTCAAAGCTTAAAAAGTGGCATTTGTGTAAACAGGTTACTACTTTACAAGGATGCTAGCCTTCTGGCCAACTTGACCTCGAGGCTGCTCTATTTTTGTTGCTGTTGTAGTAGGAGATGAAAGGCAGGCCCCTGGCTTTTCAGCCCTCATGGGGTTTGCAGGCCTGTAGCCCCTTGCACTTGTGGGGAGGGGTAGAGTTCTGTGTCATGACAGGCCACTTGCAACATGTAGGGCTCTGAGCTGAGCCCTTCTAGAACACAGTAACTGCTCGAGTTTGTGAGACGTACTCTCAGTATCTCCCACTACCGCATGAAGAAAGTCTGTGAAGATCTAAATGACATAGTTGGGGAATAAAGACCTGCCATGTCTAGCATGGCTCCAGGGACAGACCTGACCGGGACAGAGAGGAAACAAAGGAAAGATAAACACAGACAGACACATAGAAAAGCTGGGACTGAGTGAACCGGGCTTTCTCTCCAGCACCATTTATTATATAGAGGTAAACAGAGAGGTGGGTTGATGCATACAGATGAACAAGAAGGTGTGCTTGTTACGTGCAGATGTACAAGGAGTCGTGGTTATTACATGCACATGGACAAGGATGTGTGGTTGTTACATCAGGTAAAAAATGAGGCATGGTTGTTACATGCAGACGAACAAGGAGGTGTGGTTGTTACACACAGAGGAACAAGGAGGCAGGTTTAGCTAATGTCAGCAGGCTCTGTAAGGGAGCCATATTCACATCGTTAATATCCAGCAGGGAGAAGGCTGGTTTTCCTCCCACCCCCGCAATCTGCACACAGACCAGAGGAAGCCTTGCTCACTTTGCCATTTTCCTCTTAGGTCTGAGGCTAAGGCCCTAGATGTGGCTGTGCCCATGTCAACACACATTCACGGAGGCCTTCCTCTGCCACCCACAGGGACCCAGGCCCACCTCACCTTGCTATAGTTTGGAGCAAAGGCTTCTGTTTGGGGAGCTGGTCCCTCAGATGGTTGTGTTGACAGGTATAGGAACTGTATCTGTGGGGGCTCTGCCTCATGAGAGAATAAAGCTTATTGGTTCTCAGGAGAAAGGGTCATGATAAAACAAGGCTACGCCATGGGCGTGGTCTCTTCTGCAGATGGCTAGATCCCTTTCCACTTCTCTACCGAGCTGTGACTTAGCCACGGAGCCCCTTGCCAGGACAGCGGCAACATACTATATGGACTTCCCAGATACATGGGACTTAAATAACCCTTTTTTCTTTATAGAGTTCATTTGGGTATTTAGCTACAGCAACAGAAAACAGACTAATACAAACCCTGAGATCACAGTCTGTGGAACATGGAAAGAAACTTATCAAAAGGCTTTAAAGAGGGGAAGGTGCTTGCCAAATTAAACTAGAAGTGTAGGTAGGGGTCAGCGGAAGGCTTAGTGTGCAGAAGCATGAACCAGCATTATTGAATACCTGTGTGCCAGACACAAACAGCCCACAGATTATTACACATGAAAGAACTGGGGTGTGGAGGTGTGTCAAAATGATGTTCTCATTTGCCTAAGGCTTGCTGATCACAATAGAAAGAATCTAGAATTTGGACCCTGCTATGTCTGACTCCAAGATTCCCTTCAACATCAACTGAGAGTTGATCTTTCTTCCTCATGAAGTAAAGGTGGTAGCATATGCCTTCAGTCCCAGCACTCGGAAGACAGGGGCAGGAGGATCTCTGTGAGTTCAAGGTCAGCCTGGTCTACAGAGCAAGTTCCAGGACAGGCTCCAAAGCAATACAGAGAAACCCTGTCTTGAAAAGAAAAAAATAAAAAGTAAGGTGGCTATCAACAGAGGAAGACATTTGACATCAACATCTGGCCAATACATGCCCATGAACACACACACACATACACACGCACGTATACTTTACAGAGGTCTACCCCAGTCCATCCATTCTCAAGCAGGTTTATCTCATTCAGCCCATTTTCTCACTTATCTCTGCATCTTTCAAAACTTGGCTCAGTTCCTATCTACATTTTGCACAGGAGAAAAAAAAAACTAAAGTTCAAAGATATAGCATGACTTCCCCCACAGTGCATGCACCCTGGAATAGAATGGGAGCCAATCTACATCATGATGTCTTGCTGTTTGAGCTCGGAATAAAATGCAGGTGTCATACCAGGACCTGTGTGTGAGCTGTGACCTGCTGGGGTCTCTGGCCGCAGCTAGGACCCACCCACCCTCCCCTGACAGCTCTTCAGATACACCAACTTGCTTCCAACTTTCTTTTTGAGGCAGCATCTTTCTGTGCTCAAGAATGACCATGCTGGATGCTGCCGAGGCTTTAGCACCAAGTGTCTTCCTTGACGTCAGAGTCTGCAGCTGCCCTCCCACGGCTGGTGCCCTCCCAAGGCTCCCTGGGCAGCAGACGGTCTATACGGCCATGGTAGCTCTATGCATTAGCACTTCCTTTTCTCTTGTCCATCTACTCCACTTAGGCCACCATCAACTTTGTACCTTGTATCTCCAGTAGACCCACGTGTCCCCAGTCTGTGGTGTAGGGAAGCTTTAAGAGGTAGTGCCTATTGACAAGAAGTTAGGACACTGAGAGGGTACCTTTGGACCCAGAATTTCCCCTGCCCTCTCTGGCTTCCATGAGGCCAGAAATTTGTTCCATCAAATGTTCCCATCATGCTATGCTGCCTCACTGCAGGCTCCCAGCAATGGACCAGCAAAACACGCTTGCTCCTCTAAAGCTTGAGTCAAAATAAACCTTTCTTCCCATAAGCTAATTGTCCTGTGCATTTGTCACAGTGGCAGTTGACTAGTGCAGGCCATAAACTCTGTGGCATCAGCCTTAGTCTGAACCTTCACATGTGATGGCCCTCATCCTCTGACTCCATGGCAGTTTGGGGTACTGTGAAGTTGATTCTTCCTATCAAAGCATCAGCCTCTGTTCTGTTCTCTACCCCACATCGACAGGACACCTAGTGGCTGTCAGCAGCCATTGGGACCTGAGTCAAAAGGCAGGGCTAGAAACCCTCAGGCTGACCAGCAGCCAAGGTGTGTCAGCAAAGGATGTGCTGAGCCCATCTCTTTCCAGAGACTCTGGAGAGATTGGAGGCTGAAACATCCTGTGGGGGCATCAGTACCTTGAAGGGTCAACTGCCCTAGAACACCAGAGGAAGTGAAATTCAGGAGGCAGCACTGGTGGGTGGAGCAGAATAAAGTCTCTGCAAGAGAGGAACCATGAGAGCCCATCCCCAGACTGTTAAAGATTCTGCCTGCCCTCCAACCCCAGGTCCCATCAGGGTCCCTTCAAGGCCCTCCCTTTCCAGCAGCAACTGGCAGTTACATGTATCAAAAGAGCCAAGCTGAGGCTCCACCAAATCGTCCACGCCAAAGTTCCATACCAAAAATATGTTCCAGCTTTGGTGGGAAAATGGGATGCATTTCACGTACGTCCTTGCACACGCAGACGTCTAGGAAAAGATTCCAGGAAACACGGGATGGAAACCCTGCTAGCATGACAGTCTCTGTGGTCTCTGCCCTCGGATGCTATGCGGCCACAGGCATCTCAGCCGAGACTCTTCCCCTTGCTGGAGACAGGTAGCTTCGGGAACAGCTTGGTGCTCCAAGTGTCTCCCCCCCCACCCCACTGGTGTCTGTCATTGTGCTTCTCTGCCTCAGACTCTCTAGTGGGCTTTTGCCATCTGGAAGCTCAGTGCCTGCTTATGGCTCCCCTTTCCCAACAGAGTCCCCCAAAGTTCCCCAAAGATTGAGGATCATTAGGCAACTTAAGCAGTTCACTTTGAACTTTGGTGAAATGGGAGAACACATCAGTTGATTGGTCAATACCAGATCATGCGACTATCTCTAATAATGGTCAAGAGTCAGTCTCCCCAAACACCCGGACTAGGAGTGAAGCTGAACTGATTCCCGTGAGAGGAAAACTGGGGGTTCTGCCACTAAAGAGGAGGGGGATGGATCCTGAGCAGAGGTTCTGACCTAGTCTGTGGGACTTGAGCTTCACTCCAGGGCTCGAGATATTTACAAACAATTAAGGAGCAGAGCACATCTCAGCAAGAAAAGGCCAGGCTGAAAGTCCAATCTTCCACTGGCCACCTGCCAGTTAAGTGTCAAGAGCAAACCCTGTCCCCATTGAGACTTAGTCTCCTAGTTTAGATGTCAGTAGCAATCCCACCTTGCAGATGGCTCAGTGGGTCACCCAGGGAGAAAACTCAGAACATGTCAAGGACAACAGAACACTCAGCAGATGATGACGGTGACTTCGGCATAATGAGGGAAAGGAACTCACAGGGGATAGTGATGTTGCAGGCACGCTCTAGTCTTTGGAAAGGACCTCAGAAAGTATCTTGGTCACTTCCTGCAATCCACATCCTGAGAGGTAATATTGAACTTTGGCCAACCTGGGACAACTGAAGCACAGAAGCTACGAGACCTCGCTGGAGGTCTGCCTGTCAAGGAAGTGTGTGACAGCGATGGGCGGGTGTCCCAAGTTCGTGGCACAAAGGCCTGTGCTGTTCTACTGCCACCCAGGACAATGACAGCTCCTCCAGTCTAGCACAGTGTGTTCAGTGGATCCAGGCAAGCACACCCATGACCTTGTGTCTCTGCACCCATGGTCTGGGGAAGGGAGACGTCACATCAGGAAACCCCACCTCTTCCTTTGGGCTGCCTTTCTACCCTCTGAGAACCTGACAAAAGAACCAAGTGCCATCCATATTCCAAAAACAATTCCATATCTGCAACACACACACACACACACACACACACATGCACACCCACACCCACACACCCACACCCACCCACACACCCCCCCCCACACGAATGCACACCTTACAAACATCCACAGATAAGAACAGAGCTGGGCAGGGAGAAGCTTAGCCAGCTCCTGAAGATGGCGTGACACAGTCAGGCATGTCCTGTGCAGCCTTGACCATGGCGTTATCCATTTGTGTCATTCCACAGGCTACTTAACAGTGTCTTCTAACCATAAAAAGAAGAAAGTCAAAGTGAAAACATCTTTGTATACTTTTCTTCCTTGAAGAGCTGAAAAGAACCAAGAAGAGCTAGAGCCACTGCCAGCACACCATTGGCTCTCCAAGAAACTTGACCTTGCCCGGCCCCACAGTCTGTGACTGCCTCATGTACAATGTATCCTCAGGCTTCCAAAGAATAGTATTTGGGCAGCTTTTTACCCATAAACCTGTGCACAGCTTCTGAATTTCCAGGAACACCTACAATGATGCTGTCTGGAGACAACTGTGTCTGCCTCTCTTCCTGCCAGGCAAGGCTGGTGTCCACCCCGTGGCCATTCTTCTACACTGGTAAAGTCCCTCTCTGTTCTAGTTTGCTTTCTGCAGTAATAAATGCCATGGCCAAAAACAAGCTTGTTCTTCCAGGTCACAATCCTTCACTGAGAGAAGTCAGGGAAGGTACACAAGGCAAAAGCTTGAAGCAAAAGTCATGGAGGAATACCACTAAACGCTTCACTCACTGGCTCATTCTCACCCAGCTTTCTCATACAGCCCAGGGCCACCTGCCTAGAGATGATGCTGCCCACAGTGGGCTGGGCACTCCTACATCAGCCATGAACCACGACAATCTCTCACAGACAGGCCAGTCTGATGGAGGCAATTCTTCACTTGAGATGCCCTCTCTTCCCAGGTGACTCACAGTTGTGCCCGGTTACAATGAAAGCTTTCCAGCAGACTCTCCAATAATGCAAGTTGAAAACAACAGCTGTTTTCCCATGTTTCCTTGCTTCTACAGTGCTCATGGATGAAATGCAAAAGGAAATATCTAACACATTCCTTGCAGAAGGAGAAGCCGTGTCATTCCTGGCTTGGATGGTACCCTGTGAAGGTATGATGCCTGGAGTTGATGCAGCTGCACTGCAGCCATGAGCTGAGAAGTCTAAAGACAAAACACAGTAGAGCTGAAGGCTAGAAACACACCAAACTCACGTGGCAAGACTGATACTCTTGCTTTCTGGCTTTGTAAGAGAATACACATGTTTGACAATTAAACCACTGCTAGCTAAAAACACTCACACTAGTCTACCTGTGAAGGTACTTTGTACAGGTAAGAACATGAGACACAGGCAGAGGTCTACCCAACCCCCTCACCAATGGTGGGGCTCCTGTAGCCATTTTGTGTCATAAGTCACCTCCTGGCCACAGCTGGCTGGACCAGGGGCAGACTCCTCACCCAAAGAGTTCATCTGAGGCTGTCAGCTGGGGACTGAGAACTAGGATTCAGAAACATCAAGATCATTTCTGCCTGTGAACTTGGAGACATGTGTGTAGAGAGGCAGGGGACTGGTGGCTCGGTGGGGGTAGAGTTCTCACCTCCTGACCTACGGTAGCACAGCTCTATAGAGCTGCCCCAGCATGAGCAAAGAGTCAGGCACAGCTCCTTGAGTTTCAGAACTATCCTTCACAGAAGTGCTCCCCACCCCCACACAATTCCAGTTTCCAGAAGAGGAAAATGAAGGTCAGAGAGTTGGAATCACCTGCCTTTAAAATCACACAGCTGGTACACAGCTGAGCTAGGATTTGAACCCATGTCAAAACCTAAGGTCCCCAACCCTCCCAGCCCGTAGACTTGACCCGTTTTCAGTGCTCATACTTGAACTATGCCTCCAGGAAGCCTCATATGCACTCAGGAGCCCAGGTGGTTGCCAAGCAATGACAAAAGGTTTCCTGGAAGAGGATCCGAGGGTTGTTGATGACCTGGAGTTTGCCAAATGATGGAAGGCAGCAAATAGAATCTTGATCTACTGTGGCTTTTGTGTTGAAAACCATAGGTTAGATGGCACTAGGTGGCACTAGGTGCCTTGTGAACAATGGAAACTCATTCTCACAGTTCTGGAGGTTAGAAGTACAAGATGAAGTCTGTCTTCCCTGCTCACCTTCTCGATGTCTTCACGGGGCACACGGAGCAAGGCAGCTTGGCTGTCTCTTTGACTGGGCACTAATTCCATCCACAAGGCTCTGCCACTGTGCCCCGGTTACCTCCAAACACTGTCACACCTGGTACTAGATTACAGCATAGAACTGCTGATGACACAAACATTTGGTCTGAGCAGAGTTGGTGTTTAAGTCCAGATGCTCTTCAAAACAGACAGTTTATTGAGAGGGTGCTGGGAGCTTGCAGATGTCTGAAAGGTAGAGAAGAGCACATTCCAGGCCACACAGAGAAGCACCCTTAAGCAATGGTTCTCAACCTGTGGGTCGACACCCCTTTGGGAGTTCAGTGACCCTTTCACAAGGGTTGCTTAAGACCATCAGAAAACACAGATATTTATATTACAACTCATAACAGTAACAAAACTACAATTATAAAGCAGAAATGAAAATAATCCTATAGTTGGGGGTCACCATATAAGGAACTGTATTTAAGGGTTGCAGCATTAGGAAGGTTGAGAACGGCTGGTCTAGAGCATGTTAGAAACCAGTCCAACAAGCATTAACACTCCCACCTCCACCCCAGAGAAACCCAAGATTTCCCCAGACCCCCATTACTCTGCTTCAACTCCTGATGCCAAAGTCAGATAAAGACAAGTGTATGCAGGGTGGTGTAGGGGCTTGGCATGCCCCAGCCAAAAGGGGACCTGGAAATGTATGATTTGGAGCCATGGGATGCTATTATGGAGAGTGGGCTCTGTCCTCTTCAAGACTCAACCACTCAAATGCTGGTGGCCAAAGACAGTCACATGGTCACATGCCCACTAAGGAAGCCTCTAAGGCAGGGAGGGAGACGAGCCTCAGAAAGATGAGAAGCACCATGTATCTTGGCATAATGCCGGGAGATGGCCTGCTCCTCAGAGTGTGTGTTTGGGACTGAATTACGACTCCCAGGGCTGTTTAGACAGCTTGCGAAACTTTGCCTTTCTGTGTCTTCTGTCTGCAAGGGCAGACTCTGCTCTTGATGGACCTTGGAAGGCCTGGAAGGGTGCCAAGACTGCATCGCTGCTGAGGAGGAGTCGAGCGTGATGGAAGGCCACAGAGAGAAGGAAGGGCAGGCCCAAGCAAAAGCCACCAGTCCCCACAGCAAGAGTCCTGGCTGGCAGCCCGCGCTCAGCTCCTGTCCAAACTCCCTCCCCCCGCCACACACTATTTTACAGAGGGTCCTGCCTCGGACCTTTGGCCATGGAGGGGGCCTTCTGCATACAACCTGCCCTCTCCCAGGTAGCAGAAGGCAAGAACCACAGTCTTCATAAGAACTTTTTTTTCTTTTTCTTTGTGTGTGTGTGTGTGTGTGTGTGTGTGTTTGAGTACGTACATGCATGTGTGTATGCATGCATGTGGAAACCTAAATTAATGTCAGGCGTCTTCCTCCATTACTCTCCACTGCGTCTACTGAGGCAAAGCTCTTGCTGATTCTCACGAATTCTGCCTAGTCCTGCCCCCAAGAATCTCTCGAGTCTCTCTGCCCTCTGAGTGCAGGGATTACAGGTGGCTGTCACTCTGGCCTAGCTTGTATTTGTTCTGGGGACCAAATCTCTGTTTCTCATATTTGCATGGTGGGTGCTTGATTGACTGAGTCATGTCTCCAGCCTGAAAACAGTTCTTAAAGGACCAGCTGCTACTGACCCAGGCCTCTTCCCCATCCTGCCTCCTCCACTGCCTGGAGCTCCAGGAGGGCTTGAGGACTGCTCTGGTCCTTTCCACAATCACTCGCAGGGCTGCCCTTCAAATGCCAGCTAGAAATTCTGTCCAGACCCTGATCTACTTACAGCTCAGGCATGGGAACAATTAGAAGGAGGCAAGGTTGCTCTGGCCACAGGGTGACCCTGCAGGTTTCCATCCAGGATCCTGCCTGTCAGAGCAGAAATGGGAGCTGGTCCTTGGTGATATCAAGGGGATGACAATGACAGGGGACTGACTTCCAGCCTTTCCTTCACCAACCTTGGTACTCACCAAACCTCTCCTTGGCTGGGCACACTTCCAGGCTCCTGGCCCAGTGCTCGGCACCATGGTCCACACAAGGTACCAGATGCCATACTCTGTTCCTCCTGTGCCTCTCCAATCAGATCTGTCCCTCTGAGTACCCTCCCCCTCCACAACAGCCCCCCCAGGGGTTAAGATACCTTCCACCAAGCAGTCAGTGTTCTCAGTCCCAGCAGTGCACAGAAATGGCCCAGTGACCCTGGCTCTCTGCCTGCAGCTATTTTTCCACTCCAGGGACTACCTGACCGTGTCCCGGGAGAAGAAGGATGCCTCTGCTGTCTGGTGGGTATAGGACAGGAATGCAGTTTAATACCCTTGAATGCATGGACAGCCCTAGAGAAGACTCAGCCAGCTCCAGATGAGCACGGACTCTGTGGAGAAGCCAGGTTCATGGTAAAGGTTTGCCCATATTCACCATCCCTTGAAAGCTCCCAGGGACCCACAAGGCTTTGCCCACCCCTGTGCCACCATTCCTTGTCCTGGTTTCGGGTGGCAATCCTACCTGTGCTGTCATCCAAAATATCATGGGCAGATACCACTCAGAGCAGAAACGCAGGGTCCTGGTCTGTGGCCCAAGGACTGAGCTGTTCTAGCGACCTCCCCACAGGACCTGTCACCACCTCAGCTAGTGCTCCTCATAGATCCAGGGAGAACTTCCAATCCCTCACCATCCAGAATCCTGGTTGTCCAGAGAGTCAGCAGAGGCGCCTTCACTGGTGCCAAGAGACAGGGCCAGGCAAGGGCTACTCTCTGGGAGTCGCTCTGCTTTGGGGAAAAAATATACTAAACAGCAACGAAGCCTGAGCCATTCCTCTGTCTCCCAGGGCCTGGTGTCAAACTTGCTGCCAGGAAGGTTAGCCAAGGCTGGGGCCACAAATGGTGGGAGTTTAGTGTGTGGACCAGGAGCAAAGATGGCCTGACCCATTTCCTAACCTTCCCTCCAGGAGCCCAGAATCCCAGGGTCCTGTCCTGGAAGAATGAGCTCACACCGGGATCCTTTGGAGTCATGTCCCCATACAGTTCCACTCACCTGGGCCCTGCCAGTTAGTGCTGCCAAGAAGTTCCCCTTCTCCCCTCCACTGGAAGGGATTGCTGCATTTAGAAGGCATGCTCTCTGCTGTGTTTTCTCATGCTGAGTCTCACACATCAGTCTGCCTACTCCTGGGGTGCTACCCAGGTCACTCTGGGTCCTCAGTGTTAGTACAAGTCTAGGTCCCTAGATGTAGACAGCTAGTGCAAAAACACACACCTTATCCAGCCCAAGATCTCCCCTTCCTGTTTGCCTACTCTTCAACTGACCTCACCATCCATACCCATTGCCCATCTCTGTACGTTGGCTTCACAGGATCCCTTTCTAGAGATAGTAAATTTACTGTCACATGAACCGCTTTCAGCTGTGTATCTCCTTTCCATTGCCTGGCTGTCTCACCAGACTCCACTTACTCATGCCCTAAATTAGGAAATATTTTCCATTCCCCCCTGGGTGAAATAGTCAACCATTGCCCAGGTTAAGCAGGATTCTCATTCCTGAAATCCCATCATGTCTTCCATACTGGCTTACTTTCCCAGTGCAGAGGCCAAGTCCCTTTAGACAGGCTAAAAATGCTACTCACCAGTTTTCTCAGCCTCCCTTGCAGCTAAGGCATAGTCATGTGACCAATTCTGATCAATGGGACCTCAAGTGAAGCTGACTCCTGGCTTATAGAAAAGGTTTTCTTTGTTTTCTGTTGGAAACAACTGTCTGTGCGTGCCAACTGCTAGATGTGAAAGCTCCAATGGGGAGACATTCCTAATTCTCTACAGGTGGTGGAGCAAGATCTACAGAAAATTCTGTAGTCTTGAGATACCACTGGATCCCTGCAGAACCTCAAAGGCTTCCCCGCCCCCAAGTGTCTTCCTGTGTGAAGTAACAGATGTCTGCCTTGTCTAAGTCACTGTTTCCCACCCAGTGACTGCACCCCACTGTTAGTGCATAAGGTGACTTTGATGAATCATAACCAGCATGTTTTTCAATGGAATAAAAAAGCCTGGAGCTGGAAAACACCAGGGAACATAGCACAAAGCCAAGACGGTAGTGGAAGCTTGTCTTCTGCAGAAATCACTTTCAGTTCATATGCCATGTCTGTGCAGTCATACTGAGTGACAGCACAGAGCATCTGTCTCCATATAAACTACAATTACAGTTTAATTGTAGATTCTGTTACGTATAGCAAAATACACCTTTATCCCAGGCAACCCTGCCACCCTGCCCACAAAAGCCCTCCCATCAATCCAGCAGCTTACCAGCCACCAGACTGTTACATTTCTTGTCTCAGTTGCTGATGGGAGATGTCTTTGGTATTATAATTACATCATTTTTTAATTCACTAGTAGGCAGATGACTGAAATGCAAGCATTTGTGGGGAAATACTGTTTCTAAGTGGTCTGTTTTCCAAAGAGCCAGCATAAACAGGTCCCAGAAAGCGAGTGTGTTGGATGGAATGAGGAGAAAATTCTCCAAACCAGAAAAAAACGTTCATAAAACTCTAGAAGGATCATATGCTCATATTCATTCATTCATCTGTGTCTTGTTTCACTTTAAAGAAAGTAGTTTATGTTAGAAAAACAAAACAGGACTTCACACTGCAAACTCAGACCCTAAGAAAGCATCCTTCCACATCATATGTGTGAGAGCTTTTCTTAATATGATGTGCTGAGACAGATGGGTGTTACTGTTTTTTAAGATTTATTATTTTTATTTGTGTGTAACTAGAGTGTGCAGTACCTACAGATGCCCAGAGGAGGGCATCAGATTCTCTGAAGCTGGATTTATAGGCAGCTCAATGCGCGAGCTAGGATCTGAGCTCAGAAGAACAAGTGCTCTCAACCACTGAACTATCCTAAATGAGTCCCAGGTATCATTCATAATGTCCTTGTCACCAGGGTTCTTTGTACTGGCCCACTCTTCTGGTCACCTGCACAGAGAGCTTTGACACCGTTATCTGAATCTGTTGGGCAGTTGTTTGCGAACACCACAGAAGCAGAAACCATGGCTGTTCTCTATATTCCTTCATGCTCTAACAGAACCAGGCACACAGTTTCTTAACACAGTTCACGAGAATAAATCACTGAAGAAAGGAATAAGCAAAGCCTCTATGTATCACCTCATGTGCACCTCATGAAGAAAACCTGGATAGATAGAGTTGACCTACTTTTATCCTGATGTATTGGATTTCAAAACACAAGCATGTTGGCTTGTCCTAACATACCAGCAGTCAGGAAGTCAAGCCCAGCACCAGAGTCCTGAGCTAGAGCAGTGGCCAGGCACCAGGAGGACCATGACATAAAGCCATCATCTTATCAGAGGGAGCCTTCCACTTCCAACACTCTGGTTTTCAATTATGCAATTCTGAGTCCTTCTAACTTTCGGAGGTCTCTTAGTGAAGTTTTTTTTTTAATGTGTGCTTGCAGCCAGAGGCCAGAGTTTGTCTTCCCAACTATAGAGGTTGCTTCCAGTTTTATAATGGAAGTTGGAAGCAAAAGATTATGTTTCACACATACAAAAAAAATCACTTCGTAGCAGCCTTTGCAGGGCTGCATTCCTTCAATTAAGTGAACATTTCCTGATCCTAAATCATCAATCAATTTAATAACAGCTATCAGTTATCATCAGGGGTTTGAATGTCCTGAGTTTAGCTTCCTGACTACCCTCCTTAAGTGTCTCCTTTTTGTTCTAGGACACTGATGGCCAGTTATAAAAGAAAATGTCTTGCTATTTGTGTCATATGTTTTACAATATGTAAGGAGCATGGTGTGAAGGAGTCCACTGAGTGCAGGGCATTGAGTAGTGACCCAGGGCATGTGCAGAAAAGGGAGTCAGTCAGGATCTGTGCTCTGCCCTACACATAAGATAACCTAACTAGGGGCTGAAGAGGTGCCTCAGGATCTGAATTCAGTTCCCAGCACCCAAATTAGGAGCTCACAGCCACCTGTAACTCTAGCTCCAGGGAACCCAATGCCTTCTTCTGGCCTACAAGAGCACCTTCATGTATATGTACATAGAAACACGCACACTTACACACTCACATGCACATGCATGCAGACATATATATGAAAATAAATAATGAAAATATTTGAAATAAATGTTTAAAAGATAACCAAATTTAAAAATATTTTGAAATATGTCTCATTTTAATCTTATAGAGAAGCAGAACATTTTAGAGTACTTTAAGTCTGTACACATTTACTGATGCTGAACATCCCTAAGAAACTGTTCAAGACTCCAGATATAGCAGATTATAGAAATTATATCAATTATAAGTGACCTGTGGCACAGTATGGGCCCTGAATAAATGTTGTAGAATAAATGATTAATCTAATTACTAACTAGCATAGGAGGACGGATTCATTTCAAATAGGGTCAGAGATGCTGAGGAAAGAAAGACAGAAAGTGATTACACTGGTTACTCCTTGTGTCAGAGAGTAATATATCTAGAACTTTATTATTCAGTTAAGAAAAAGATAAACTCAAGACTTGGTATGTTATGTGAGTCAAGGCTGTCGACAGAGACAGCAGCCAATGGGCCATTCCCAGAAGGGAAGAGCTATTGATAAGGAAAGGGATGAATCTTAGGAGGCAGTTGCTGGCTAGTAGTCATGGGGTGGCTGGAGAAACAGAAAGGAAATGGAAAGGCCAAAAGTCAAGCGATGGTTGATCTATTATTTGAAATTCTGTACTAAAATAGAAGAGACTGAGCTGTACCTAGGAAGACTCAATGAACACAGTTGAGAAACGCATTTGTTTGTAGGAGAGATTGGATCATGCACGTGGCCTAAAGAAAAGGGCCAGGAAGAGAAGGGGTTGAAACATAAAGTGGGAGGAGATGTCAGAAAAGACTTTTGTGGAGGGCGACAGACTCCTGATGGCCTCCCTGTGCCCACTTCTTCCCACAGCTCATGCTTCCCAAGCAGATCTGGCAGTCTTCCTAAGTGTAAGTCCTCTCATATAACATTTCTGATTCAAACCTCCAATATCTTTTTAGTGCTTAATGTAAGAATCCAGTTTCTTTGCTATGAACTTCAGAGGCAGCCTCTGGCAGCCTGGCCTCTTCTAACCTCAGCTCTCTCCATGATCTCTTTCCATCTGCATGCTCCACTCATGTTGACCTACACCTCAAGTTCTGAAATGCACCTATACATTTCCTACCTCAGAATCCACCTAAAACATGGTTACATTAAATGTAAATGGGCTAGAAAAAAGTCTTTCTGGAAAGAGGGAGTAAAGACTCCAACTTAGCTATACCAGCATAGCAATAAGAATACTGACAAAATTTGTCTAAGACAAAGTTTTCAGGAAACTTGAGATTAACTGAAAGCATGCAACAACTCAACAGGAGAGCAAGAGAGAAGCAACACACACATAAAGTTCCAAAACTGAAAGAAAATTATCAACTAGGATTTCCATATTCAGCCAAACTGCCTTGTGAAAGGATGAACAAAACCCAGACATGGTCAGATCAACAAAAGTGGAAGAGTGCATTACCAAAGGCTTCATATTGAAACAAAAAGACAACAGGCAGAAACTCAGGGCTGCATGAATGACAGACTTAGTTCAAGACATATGCAGGAGCTCTGGAGATCTGGAGCATGGAATTACATCAGCTTGTGGTCCCATGGGCCAGCAACTCTTAGAACACTGTATGAGAGGCCACTTGTTGAGAGAAAAAGCAAGAGTCAAGAATGCCAAACATGCCAGGGTATTGTGGGCACACCTTCATTCCAGAACCCTGGAGACAGAGGCAGGTGGATCTTTGTAAATTTGAAGCCAACCTGATCTACAGAGTATGTTCCAGGCCATTCAAGGCTGCACAGTGAGACCTTGTCTCCAAAACAACAACAAATAAAACAAAAAAGGAGACCAGTGAAGAATGTCACACTTACTTTAAAGCAACCCATTCTTATGGGAATTAATCAAGTTCCATGCTCCAAAAAAAAAAAAAAAAAAAAAAAAAAGAGCATTAATCCCTGTCAGGAGATGATATGTTCATGAAAGGACAACTTCTGCTCTGGGATGAGCCACATCACACAACTCATAGGCAAGTCCAGCCTTTCAACATGTGTCACAACATTATCTTCAAAGAGCACTTCAGATGCTCAGCAAAGACAGATCCAGATGGAAAAAACCTCTAAACAGGTTATAATGTGTTTTTAAAAATGTGCATATACTTAAAAAATAAAATGGATATAGACAGTCTCAGAAAAAATTAAATAATTTATAAATAATAAAGTCTTTAAAGAGAAAATAAAATAATATGAAAAGGATAAGCCACATAAAGATGGAAAATACACAGAGAATATGAATACTATAGTTGTTAATTTTGAACTTTTTGAATGCTAATGAACAGAGAATGACACCTGCTGAGAGACATTGGCTTGCGCAAGCTACTACTAATTAAACCAGCCTACATATTTTAGGAATGCCTTAACTTTAAAATGGAATTCAGAAAATGTATTGCTTCAGGTAAGAGGTTATGCTTTTGTTTCCACAGAAAAACGGAATGCTATGGATTCCTTCAAGATTAAAGAGTCAGACTTGACTGGGGGAGACCTCCTGAAAATCTTGGCTACAGTCATAATGAAATAAACCTGGAAAACTACAAGACAGGTAACATTTATTTTACCTGCTTAAAGATAAAACAAAACATCATCTTTGGCAGACTTGTATACAATACACAGTTCATACTTATGTTAATATGAGTATGTGTATTATCTTTAAAAGTTTGTGTGTTTTCAGAGCAAGGGGGCCAAACACCAATGAGAAAATAGGTGGCCCAAGTGATCCAGCCTCTCAGGGTGCCTCTGTTACAGTTTCTTCAGAGTTCTATATCCAGAACAACTTCAAGGCTCCTGGCTGGGATGGTCCAAACTCAGACTATTCTAGCCAGGACCTCAGATAACCATTGCACTTTCCCTTTACACAGAGATTGAACAACAAATGTTACAGATAGCTCTCCTAGGACTTGACCATTATATCCCAATTTTCTCAGGGTTCCCTAAAGAGTCCAATGCCTCCAAATAACAGGAAGCAGTCTAGAGAACACGATGACTACATTCCCAAGAGGTGGGGTGAGAGTTTTTGGTCATTCAGTGGGTTATGGATGTTTGTCATCATTAGTTGGTTGCAAATTGTTACTGGTCATGGTAAGGCAGAAAGCTAAACAAAGAAGATTAAGTTCCAGGATCTTTCTAAAAGGAAAAAGGATATAGTATAGAACTGATGGATAAAAGGGTCAATTGTTGACTTAGCTTTTGAACAACCACTAGTCTCAAATATTTTACATTGGTATGGATTTTTGTATATTGATGAAAATTTAAGTTATTTTTGTCGTGCTGTATATGTATTTCTATTTTGTTTAAGGTATTATACCTATACAACTCATTTAAAAATATAATGTAAAGTCTTAGTCCTTGAAAGTTATTTAGGATATTAAAAATACAGTTAGTCATCTATAACAATCAAACTTTTAGATATATAAGTGATCTTCAAACACTTCAAGACCTACATAATATGTCATTTAAAATATTATAATAACATAAGACTTTCCATGATAGTGAGACACATATGCTCCTGGCAGCACCAATCTACTTCAAATATGGATGATGGACACTGGAGAACCTCCATATTGAGTTGGCTTTCTTTGTAGTAAAAGCTATCCATTTTGGCAAGGGGCTACCCTTGTCTCAACTTCTGACAGTATGCTGTCTACACTGGACAGGAAAGAAAGTGACTGCCAAACTTTGCCAATACAAGGTAAAACAGTCTTTCAAAATTCCTGCTTTATAGAAAGGTCTGTCAGATATTCTAGGCCTGTAGGTTGAAGATGAATGACTCAACATAGCAGAGGAACCTTGGGGGTGATTGCTCAGGCAGTCGCTGACATTTCTATAGTTTTGGAAGTTGCTTTCTTTGCACTTCCTGTTTACTCAAGTAATATTTTATCCTTAGGTCTCTGATTGGGATTGAAGACTAAATAGTTATAGTTTTACAGTTTTCCTTGTTATGAAATTCTGAATAGAAACTTACATAAGATATGTAAAGTTTATAAGGTTGAGAAACATAAAAGCTTAAGTTGTTTATCTAAAAAGATGTTTTCAGGTCTAAAAATATTTTTAGGATGATAATACAAGTTATGATTTAGGTATAAACTTTGGACTAAGATAAGATAGATAATGGAGTATTTTCTCTAAATTTGCCAAATGCAAATGGACTGGACATTGTAAATCTAATTCTTATCTGATAATTGTTCTTATTGTTTATAGTTTTATTATGTTAAGAGTTAAAACATTTCCTTTTTAATCAGGCAAAGAGGGAAAATGTTGCAGAATATTCCTTTACACTGGGTAAAGACATATCACTGTAGTTGGTTTAATAAAACCTGACTAGCATTAGTTAGGCAGAAAAGGGTTAGGTAGGACTTCTGGGGATAGAGAGGACTCAGAGAGGAAAAAGGGGGCATCACCAACCAGACTCAGAGAAAACAGGACAGGCTGTACATGGTAACCTAGCCATGTAAAAATATATATATTAAAATATAAATTAATTTCAGTTATAAGAGCTATTTAGGAACAAGTCCAAGCTAAGGCTGAGCTTTCATAATTAATAATTATTCTCCATGTCATTATTTGTAAGCTGGAAACCCAAAGAAAACTTTGTCTACGGGAAGCTGTGAGAGTTCCCCTGATGACTTCCACAGATCTCATAATGGGGTTGTGTAGGCTCTGAGGTATCTGCAAAGTATGTGGGAGACTACACTAGAGAAAGGCAGGAGGAAAACTCATCATCTGCAATTCTCACAATGATGACATTCACAGCTACTTGAGGTCTTCTTGTTGTAAGCTAACTGGGAACTCTTGAAGGGATACGAAAGCAACTGTATCCCCAAGCTGGTCATTGGCAGGTGGGTGGTGTGCAGGGCCATGGTGCAAAGGAAGCAGAAAGAACAAAAGAACTCAGTGACCATGAGATTACAGTGGTAAAGAGCTCAGACGTGGAGAGAGGACGGTAAACACCCAAGGACTGGGGGGAATCTCAGGGAAACACTGACCAGGCATGAGGCATGAGGACCATAGTGGCATGCTGGAACATCTCTTGGCTCTGACCAAGCCCAGGGAGTGATGGGGATCATTACCAGAGTTCACACACCAAGGGAATGCTAAGGGCCAAATACATGGGTTGCTTCAAGGCAATGGGATCTGTCTTAGGGTCTCCATTGCTGTGATAAAACACCATGACCAGAAGCAACTTGGGGAGGAAAAGAGTTTGTTTTTGCTTACACTTTAGCATCATGGTTCATCCTCAAAGGAACTCAAGGCAGGATCCTGGAGACAGGAGCTGATGCAGAGGCCGTGGAGGGGTACTGCTTACTGGATTGCTCCTTATGGCTTGCTCAGCCCACCTTCGTATAGAACCCAGGACCACAAGCCCAGGATTATACTGCTCACAATGGACTGGGCCCTCCCACATCATTCTGCAAGCAAGAATATATACCTCAGGCTTGCCCACAGACCAGTCTTGGGGGGGCATTTTTCTCAACTGTGATTCCTTCTTCCAAAATGACTCTAGCCTGTGTCAAGTTGACACCAAACTGGCAGTACGGGGTCTCTGAGGTACCAGCAGGATCTGAGGTGGAGGGAAAAAGAACTGTTTTCCAGTGACAGTGCTGTCTTTATTTGCATATCATTTGCACACTCACTCCTTTGGGTAGGATTACAGCATGTTTCCCAAGAGTTCATGTGCTGGAAGCTTGAATTCCATTGTGGTATTGCAGAGTTCCTGGAGCCTAGTGAAAGGGGATTTAGTGGACAAGTCATTGGGGCACCGCCTCTGAAGGAATTAATACTGTTCTCCTGGACTGATGTGAGCTTTGATGTGAAGGACCAAGCCTGACCCCTGCAACCTTTGGCTTCTTGTATCACAGGTGATTTTCCCTGTCACTTTGTGTGGACTGTCAACACACAGCGCACGTCCTACTGAGTCTCGACAGCCGTGGAGGCCATCACCAGAAACCAAACGGATGAGGCCACCTATCTTGGACTTTCAGTTTTAGCTCTCTAAAACTATGACCTTAATTAATCTCTGCAGGGAGCCGAGATGTGTGGCTGCCATTCCAAGATGGCGCTGGGCCCCTGCAGGGTTGGAGTAAACAACTCCATATAAGGCCTTAACTAGAATCGCCAACCTGAGCATGCTCAGTGTCCTCAGGTCACTAGACCAATCAAGGAGCCTGGAGTGTCTGCCGAGTGAGCTCGGCCAATAACGCACTTGCACGTCGCCTTAGTCCCTATATAAGCAGCTGGAGTTCCCTGCTCGCTCTCTCTCTCTCGCTTCCTGCTCTCCCTTCAACCAAGAGGCTCCAATAAAGCATGATTTGGGAAGAATCCTTGTCTGGTGGTTGTCTTTCCTGCTGGTCAGGGAGCGCGCCACAAACCTCTTTTCCCTACAAAGTACCCAGGATCAGGTATTTTGTTACAGCAGCAAAAAACTGAGTAAAACAGGGAATGTATGTAGATGGTGCCTGGATTTTGTCTATTCTCCCTCCCCCCCTTTTTATGTGCTACAATACAAATCTGGAGCTGGTGGAGGTCTTCCCTACAGTATCATGGGCTACAGCACTAGGTAATGAAGAAGACAGACAGACAGGCAGAGACAGAGACCAGCTGCAGGGCCCTCTGGATCCAGCTGCTCCTCTAAATCTACCCTTCGAGGGTTTGGGTACTGTTAACCAGACACCCCTGCATCCAGGTGGCAAGCAGACACAGCAGGTCTGCACTCCCTCCCACAGGAAGAGGAATTCCTGGCTGCACACACTGCCTTCATCAGCAGACTAAGTTAACAGCCTTGCAAACCTGAACAGCCACGACTGAGGCCAGAGGTCAGGGGAAGGGCCTGTGCTGGTTCAAAGGACAGAAGAGAGTATAATTCACTTTCCCTGGGCAGAGCTCACCACAAGTAATAAGCAGCACTGGATTCTGAAAATACAAAGAAAGATTTGGCAACAGATATGTACCCTCTAGTCAGTGCTTGAGGACAGAGACCTGGGGTCAGGCCTGGGCAGGGAAGGAAGTTTCAGAGAACACACTGGTGTCTCCACTAGAAGTCCTGAATCAAGGCGGAGGCCCTCAGGTCCTCTCTGCTCAGTCCCTTTAGATGAGGTTGAGGCAGTCGACCCCCAGGTGACCTGATACAGAAAAAAAGTTAATGAGGGTCTATGGTGGAAGATAATATCACTTAGAGATTTGATAACTGTTTTATAAATAATGTCTGACATTGAAGCAAAAATTACTAGGCATGCCAAGATATAAGACCGTATAACTAAAAACAAAGTGAAATAATGAAACAACTGGGCGAGCTGATAATTCTTTCTCTGCTTAAGCCATGGGAGGATAAGGTTCCACCACTCATGACAGATTCCTCACTGACACACTCAGAGCCCTACCCCACCTGCAGACAGCTCCCCTTCAATTCCGTGTGTGCTCGAGCCAGGCTGTTTCCAGTAACACTGCCTTTTACTGAGATACTATCGAGTGAAAAACAAAGTCATAATTGTTCTTACTCTTGTTGTACTTCGTTTTGGTTATTATAACAAAATACCTCATGCTGGAGACCTCAAGAAAACAGAGAGTTCTCTCCTATAGTTCTGCAGGCTGAGAGATCCAAGCCCCAAGCACAGGCAGAGCCGGGGGCTGCCAGGGGCTGCCTTGCCTCATGGATGCCACCTCCTCGCTGAGTTCTCACAGCAGAAGGGACAATAAATGCCCCACAGGGCTATAAGAGCACTAAGCCCTTGTCACCTAGTCCCTCTCCCCTCAACACCAGCACAATGAACACTGACTTCACCTAGGGAAATTTGAAGGTAAGGAATGTTCAGAGCATGCAGGCTCTTTCAACAGCAATTTGTAACTTTGTAACTGCAGGCCGCAGGTAATGCAATGCGTGGTGTTGACAGTAGCATCTTCTGCCACAGGTGAGCAGTTCTAAGGTAGAGATTAGGAAAATGCCCATGCAAGTTCAGAGACAGGTCCAGGCTTATGCAAGAGTGGTATCTAGAGCCCGGGCTTCTTGATTCTACCAGGCCAGGGTCTGGCAGCCCTGAGTTCTGGTCCTTGCTCCAGCATTTACTGGAGCTCTGTAACCTTGAGATATTCATTCTGCCTCTCTGGGTCTCCACATACTCATCTGCCTGGCAAGGCTGGGCTCACTGCCCTCGACTTTGTTCAGAATTTACCTAACTAAGTAAGATTTTCTTAATGTGAAGTCCCTGATTGCCCATTTCCATGGCTCCATTAACATTTTGAAACCACAAGTAACTTCCACATGAAGGTATAGCTGTGCATTTTTATGGCCCACATCAGACATGAGGGATTCCACGTCCCCTGAATACCCAAGAGTCTGCCCCACGTTAGTTACCACCGTAACAGGCTACTTCTCTGGTGGGATTTGCATTTGAATGTGAACTTTCAAAGTTTAACCCAAGGTAACAAATAACCAATTATTTTAGGCTCTGGGCAGGGCCATTACAGAGGACAGCTTGTCACGCTGAAGTTTTTCTTCCTTCAGAGACTGGTTGATTGTACCGCCATCACAATCACTATGTGCTTTACAGCTGATGTTCTGTGGTACTGTCCCAAGGTGTTTCAACTGTTGTACAAGTTACATAGCTAGTACCTGTTTCCTGCTTTTCCCCTTGTCTTCATAGCCAGGACTTCAGATCGGGAGTTTCTGAATGCTGCCTTTGGGGGTCTGGATTCCTATCAGTGGCGCAGTCAGCACAGCGAAGAGGGCATGCCCATCTTTTTCCTGTCCCCTGGGTCAGTCTGTCTTCTACAACCTACCTTCGGCAGGCAGCCTGCACAGCACCCCTCCGAGATGCTGTTCTCAGTCACAGAGGGGCAGCAGAAGCAGCCAGAGCCACAGCATGGCGTTAACAAATCACATTTACTTAATAACATGCCATCCCCTTGGTCACATGCGTGTTAGCAGGCATGCCGGGGATCCATAATCAAATGCAGCTGTCCTCACGCTGACGGCCAGGACACACACATGCATACACACAGAGATACACCACACCACACTCACACACACACACACACACACACACACACACACACACACACACACACACACACGAGATGCCTGCTGCCAATTTCTTGCCTGGCAAACCAGAAACATTTTAGTGGTTTATAAATACGGTCCCAATTCATCTTGGGACACTTCTCGGGTTCAAGCCCATCTGTGTCAGGTGCTCCCAAGACTGAGAGTCTTTTTCCATCCATACCCACGCTCCACCCGCCAGCTTCTGTGTCCCATGATGCACAACAAAGTCCGAAGCCCCAAATATGTGTGCTGGGCAGTGTCACTGGCTGCACCCTCCTGTCTTGATCTGTTCTCTTTTTTTCCCCTTCTGTGTTACTGAAATGTTATTTTTTCCATTTGTACGCCACCACCTCGCACCCCTCCCAAACTGGCCTGTTGGAAAAGATGTTTATTTTGCTTTTGCCTTGGCATAATTTAATATCAGACAAGTGCATCCTTGATGCAGACAGTATATTCTTGGGGCATATATTTGAGATTCTGGTTGATTTAGAATTACAAATTTGTCATGCAATCCCAGCCAATTTGGAACTTGGCTTCCTGACATCATGTTTATGCCCTCTTGGCCTCGACAGCAGTTATTGGAGGGGCTTTTTTTTCCAGCAATAAGTTAGGATTTCATAAATCGTTGGCGGAGCTCTCAAAGATGCCTGCTCTTCAACATGTATGTTTTCTTTCTCCTTACTGAGAGTGGGTCATATTAGGTGTCACCCAAGTCCACTTTTAAATCATTTTTCCGCATGCTAGACATGGCTTTTGAAGTCGTCTGCACCAGCCCCGCTAGGAAGCCAGCGCTCTGGCCTCTGGCCTCTGCCGTGGCCCCACTGTGTGCCCCACCGCCCGTAACAGGAAGCATGTCAGAGTTGGGTGGGTTAGACAGACCCACGGGGCTTGGTTACACCAAGCGGAAAATCTTCTGACGTGCCCTCCGTGGACGCATCTGGAGCAAGAGCAGGTCAGATGTCACCCTGGCCTCCAAGTCTCCACACGCCTTTCTGGTCTGCCCTGCTGGCCTTCAGACGCCGCACATGGTGGAGCAGCAGGCTTTCAAAGTCCAGGCCACAGGAAATCGCATTTGAAGTGCCTGGCGTGAAGGGTATTTTTATACCGTTCACTTTTTCCCTTTTCTTTTCATCTGTTTTCTGTATTTTTTTCAGGTTGCTTTTTCGTCTTGATTTATTGTTGTATTATTCTATTTTTAAACCAAGACATACTTTCCCATCAGACTCTTTAATGTAAGTCATATGAAAATTAGAGATGGGTGGACCTCAGCTGGGGCAGGGGCTGGGTTCAGTAGAAATCACCTTCTAAAGTGCTATGTTTATCCCACTCAGAGCCATCTAGGGGTGGTGAGCAAGAGGAGGCAGTTTCCCCTCCGCCCCTCCATTTCTAGCCATGAGGTGAGCTCCTGAGGCGGGGCCACCACTCGAGTAGGTAGCAGATGGCCCACTGCCCATCTATGGCTTGGAAACACAGCTAATCCAGTCAGGGCCCCAGAGTCCAAGACAGAAGAATCTGACACTGGCCCAGCCCAGCTTGCCCACCTGACTACCAACGCCCCTGAGCCAGCCTCCCAAGCAGGGTAGGTGGTGGGTCCAGGTACTCACAGTGATAGTCCTGGGAGCCAACTCATCTCTGAAGCTAGGAAGCTTTGGCAAGCCTCTAGTGACCATGAGGGCCAGAATGAGCCTCTAACTCCCTGTGGTCTGGGTGTCTGTGATCTGAATGAAATATTCTCAACCCCCTGAGTCTACAAGTCCAAACCCACGAACTCAACCAACTGTGGGCCCAAATATTCAGGAAAAATGGTTTGCCATAAGAATAAGTACAAACTGTTTTCCATGCTCAATATTCCCTAAGTGACTCGTTGTGGTTGAGTATTCGTCACATCTGAGTGGCATTAGGTAAAGAAGTCATTTGGAAGGGACTTGAAGTATGTGGAAGGTTGTGTGGAGGTTCTAGACAAATATTGGGTTGTTTTATACAAGGAACTTGAGTGCCTGAAGATTTTGGTATTTGGGGGTGAGGGAGTCTCCTGGAAATAGCCCCCCATGACCCTCCATGGATCCCAAGGGGGAACAACTTTTGTTGTAGCATTGAAAAATTAGAGACTGTGGCCTGGCAGTATACTGTTTGTTTAGGATGTGTGAGGTCCTGGATTCCATCCCCAGCAACACACACACACATACACACACACACACACACACACACACACACACACACACACACACACGAGAGTTAAGTTGTTTGGTAAACAAACAGCAAGTGCTCAGGAAAACGGTAGCGCGTCTTCTACAGTTCCCTTCAGTGTGAGTTCATCTCTTTTCCCCTAAACTTGTAGACAAGGACTTTTCCTAACAACCTCCCCTGGCTTTTCTCACTGCAGCCCCAGCATCAGATGTATGGATGCAGCTTAAGCTTGCTGCAGGCAGGTACTCAGAGTCTCATTCTGCCTCCTGTCCTAGAAACAAAGCGCCAAAGCAGGACCTTCTACAGATTAACGTGGAAGTGTGGCAAGGACACTCCCTGGAGTTGCCCTCTCCTGGTGTCCTCTGGTGGGACCATAGCTGGCAGGCAATCCTCCAGCCTCCTGTCTTCTTGCAGACACAGGAGCCATCTTACTCAGCAGCCGCCCCCCCTTGTCTGCAGCTCTGCTTGCCAAAGTTTCATAACAGCATTTTTCCAATTCCCAGGAATTAACAGATCTAGCACTGGGCAACAATATAGCCGTTCTGCATCCTCAGGAGAATTGCTCTCACCTCTATCCCTGCCAAAGAGTTTGAACCTGAGTCTGACCAGGTCTCCACCAGCTGCCAATGTGCAGAAAACAAGAGGAGAGAGAAACACAGGACCCTGCCCCCAAGGAATGCAGAGAGCAGACCCCAAGTGAGAAAGAGCACACATGTCAATTGAATCAGGTTCATGAACGTAAAACACAGAACAAAGAAAAGGACTGGAGGCTGGAGACATGACTCAGACGTTAAGAGTGCTGACTGCTCTTCTAGAGGACCCAGGTTCAATTCCCAGTGACTACATGGTGGTTCATAACTGTCTGTAACTCCAGTTACAAGAAATTCAACACACTCTTCTGGCTTCTTCAGACACCACATGCATGTGGTGCACAGACATACATGCAAGCAAAGCATCCATACACATATAACAAAAATAAAAAGATATAAGGAAACGTTGAGATTAAAGAGATTTCAAAAGATACCTTTAAAAAAAAGAGCAAAACTAAACTTAGTCCATTTTCTGTTACTATAGCAAAATAGCTGAAATCAGGTAATATATAAATAAAAGGTTGTTTGGCTCACACAGTTTGGAGGTCTAAAGCAACAGGCCAACATCTCTCAGACATGTGATGAGAGCTTCCCTATATGTCCAGATGTGACAGAGGGCTTCACACAGAGAGAAAGAACAAAATGTAAGTCTTTCTTCCCATTCTCATCAAGTCACTAATGTCAACATGGGTAGGGCTCTCTCTCATGATCTCTTCCAAACCTAATTACTTCGCCAAGGCCCACTTTCAAACAAGAATCTCACATCGGCATTATAACTATGCACTAAGTCTTGGATAATTTTTAAATCTATATCTTACTTTATAATTTAAAAGTCAGAAAAAGAAAAGGCAGTGTCAATCCAGGGCATCTGGGTTGGTTTTCTGTCACTGGGAAAGATCTGTCTTGGCTCATGGTCTCGGAGATTGCAGTCCATGGCTGACCTGGCTCCATGGCTTTGAAACTAAGATGAGTCAGAAAATGAGGGAGGGGCAGAGCTAGCTGCTCCCTCATGGCTGCCAAGAAGCAAAAAAGGCAGGGAAGGAGCCAGGGGCAAGACATGCCCTTCAGATCACAGCTCTGTGACCTACTTCCTCCAACTAAGCTCTACCTCTTACAGCTTCTGCCAGCACCCAAAACTGCCATCAGATAGGTCACAATGAAGCTATCAATAGATTGCTCCGTTGGTAAAGTGTGCTCACTTCCCAGAGGTCGTCAGCTGGTAGCCATGCCTTCAGCACACTAGCCTTTGGAGGAATATTTCACATCCTGACCCCACAATGGTGATCCTGTTGCCTGAATGCATGACTGACAGACAGAGTGACTAGAGTGGAGAGTCAGCTTGTCCTGCAGCATCTCCCACTCAAAATCCCTGTGAAGCTGATCATACATGTGGCTTCTCACCAGCCCCGCCCATCTCATGTTCCTGAGCAGTTCAGGGAGCTTTCTGCTGTGTCTTCCTGTGGTCCTGCAGACATTTCCACCACTGCTGAGCCGGCCTCCTCAGGTGTTCTCCTGAAGCCACGAACACCTAGAAATTTCTCCAGGGTAGTACCATGTCTCCCACACCAGACCCTCTGTGCCCAAGCTGTAGCTCCTCCCACTTCTCTCTCTCCCTCCCTCCGTCCGTCCATCCGTCCGTCCGTCCGTCCGTCCGTCCGTCCGTCCCTCCCTCCCTCCCTCCCTCCCTCCCTCCCTCCCTCCCTCCCTCCCTCCCTCCCTCTCTCTCTCTCTCTCTCTCTCTCTCTCTCTCTCTCTCTCTCCAGTTTTTTCAAGACAGAGTTTTACTATGTAGCCCTGGCTGTCCTGGAACTTACTCTGTAGACTAGGCTTTCCATAAACTCACAGAGATCCACCTGCCTCTGCCTCCCGAGTGCTGGGATTAAAGGCGTGCACCACCAATACCCAGTCCAATGAGTTCTTTCAAGAGTTAACTTTTCTTGGTACTGGAGTAAACAGCCATTGTTTCATTAGTTCTGAGAACACTCCACAGGAAGGGACGTCGTGCTGGGTTCAGTATACTTAGACGAAAGCCCATGGCTGGGGAGGTCACAGGCTCTAGTAGGAAAGCCACTGCTGATGCTTAGCTGACTTGTATCCATCAAAAGGCCTTCTAGATAGTTATGTTTCTGCCCAGAGGTTGGAGCTGCTCTCAGCCTCGGTCAGGGAGCTTCTTTATACAGTGAGTGAGTTACTGAAGATGCTCATAACTGGCCAAGCAGTGAGAATAAATGACTGTTGAGTGTCCAGCTCCCTCCAGGGTGATGGAGTACTGTGGACCACTATCTTCCAGACAGAGCATGCCTGTTGCATTTTTGGACTCTCAGTAGCTGTGATCATCTTTGAAAGGCCTGTGTAAGACTGGGTCCATCAACGCTGACATGGATAGGGGAGGAGTCCTGAGGTCCCACCCTTCCCCAAGGATTTACAGGCATTTAAGGGTTGCTATGGAGGGAGCACATTTTCTTCAGTGGTGTTTCCCATGTTCCTGTAAACCACCCCT
Source organism: Mesocricetus auratus (assembly GCF_017639785.1). Classification (NCBI taxonomy): domain Eukaryota; kingdom Metazoa; phylum Chordata; class Mammalia; order Rodentia; family Cricetidae; genus Mesocricetus; species Mesocricetus auratus. Next base: position 13,157,760 of record NW_024429191.1, on the reverse strand, counting down.
CACTCGTGTTCATACAAGCAACCCTAATTAAGCAATCTGGGTCACACACTGTAAATGGAGTTGTTAATTGGTCTAGATAATAAAAAGCCAGAGTCAGATATAGAGGAAAATGCTGAGATCAGAGAGAAGAAGGAGCAAGCCACCACCTCACCTTACCTCCTTAGCATCTCAGCAGACAAGAGATCGATTTCTTGTTTCTCCCTGCTTATATCCTGTTTCTGCCCAGCTACCTCACTTCCTGTCTGTCTGTACAGACCTCCAGACCTCTATGGTTAGTTAGTGGCAAGCTCCATTCTCTGACCCCCAGACAGGTTTTTTTATACAAGCAAGATATCACCACAGCACAGAGAGAAAGATGTGTAGGTGAAGGGAGATCAGAAACCCTCTGAGAAGAGCAGGGGGGTCAGTGCATGGTAGGAAGACAAGAGAGGGTAAAGGAGGATCAAAATACATTATATATCTATATGAAATGTCACAACAAAACCCAATATTGTATATAACTAATGTATGCTAATAAAAAAGAAAACAGAGTCAAATCCTCCTTTGGGCGTGTTCTCCATAGGCTCAGACTGGGCCCTCCTCCCCGCTTCCTAGTGTCCACCAATATCTTCCCACTAGAGTGTGACAGTCTCCCCGCAGGGTTGACGCCCTCTGAAGGCTATCACCTCCATAAAGTCAAACTGGCATTTTTGAGTCCCTGTACTTCTAAAAGCACTCTTAAACTGTCCATTTCCCAAGCCTCCAAAGTGACTTTAATTTCCCATTTTGAGACTGAGACTGTCTCAGAATGAGGCTCATACTTGCTCAGCAAACTTAATAAACCCGGATTGGTAAAACCAATACACCTTCTTGGCCAGATTTACAGGGAGTTTTGACAAAACCTAAGGTACAGCCTGGGCTCTACAAGACCCCATCTCAAAATCCAATAAAGGAATGACCTAGGCCAGTGCTTGGCATGCAGTGAGCCCTTGGGAAAGTATTGATGAGAAGGAAAATGGGCATGGTGGTTCAATATTGGATACCTAAAGGTGAAGTCTGACATTAGGACTAATGGTTTTTCAAAAGGCACAGATATGGATTTGCCTCACTTCACCATAAGGTGGCTAAGGTACCCCAGCTTAACTTTCTGCTACAGAGGCAGAGAAACTAAAGGTGATTGTCCCCACTTACTACATGCACACGTGCACACATACACACACAGGCATACACATAGACATGTACACACATGCACACAGGCTTGTGTATATATATGCACTCATGCACACACTTGCGCGCACACACTTGCGCACACACACTTGCACATATGCACTCTTGAGCACACACACACACACACACACACACACACTTTTCCCCTTGATGGCATATAGTCACCAACTTTTGGAAACAGGCGTTCCTTTCTGCTTGAGAGACTGCATTCGCTATTCAGGGAATATTAGCCCTTTCCTTGGACTCCAAAAAGTATTTTCTCCATTCCAGTCTAACCAGGGTGTAGTAATCATAAAACCCAGCCGCTCTGCTAGGAAGACGGATATCCTCAAAGATTTATGTCTGGCTGTCTCAAACCAAATGTGTAAGATGGGGGTTTCTCAGAGACTTGCTGGCTGGGCTCCACCCCGCACATAACTTCTATTTGTGCAAACCTCAGATCAAAACTCAGGAAGGGTTAAGGGAACCCTTTGGGAACTGTGGGTTAGGTGTGCTCACCACCCTCGGCTGACCATTCAGATCGGATTAACCAGTTCACAGCTGAGTCTTGGGTGATGGCAACTCACGTCAGCAGTGCGAATGGCAGGACCGTTTAGGGTCTCCAGGGTTTCAATCACAACGGCGTCCAGCCATTTGCTTATCCCCATAGCTGTGGCCAGAGGTAATGAAAACACCTGCACTGTGAGTCTCCAGGATAGGGTAGGGACCACTGGAAACTTCAGAAGCTGAGAAGGGGTGGAGGAGGCAATGTGACTATTTTGTATGAACCTGAAAGAAAACACTTCCCAAACCTTCTTTCAAAAGGCCAGTGCAGCTCTAGTTTTTCCTAAGGTTGGAAAAAGTTAAGCAAATGAGAGCTATAGACACTTGTTTATAGAAGGGTTTTCTCTTTAATTGCTGTTTTTGTTTCATGAAAGAGAAGTCTCATAAAATAAAAGCCCATTTGGGGTTCAGTGAGGCAGCAGACTCCAAGAATGCCACAAAAAGGCTGGCTTGCCTCTGACCAGCCACAGGTCCTGAGGACTTGACCATCCCTAGTGCCTTTCCCACCCTCCATCCTAAAAGTCTCTCCGTGTGTTCGAGACAGCTTTAAAAAGCTGAACTGCAGGAGTGTCTGGTGGCTGGCACATGTTCCAGACGAGTGGTTTTCTAAGAAGCCAAGTTCGGGTTTGACTCTTTGATTGGAAAAGTATCTATTTCACTAAGGGCGATAGGCCCCTGGCTGCGCTCTTAGCAAAACCCATAAACCAATACTTGGAATACCGGCAGCGAGCAGGGAATTCTTTTGGTTTGCCTTCAAGGACACAAAACATCGAAAAGGTCTTCTCTTTGGCAGAAAGGGACCTGGCACGGAGAGCTGGCACTGGGTGTGTATGGAAAGAGTCAGACGTGGGAACCAACAGACATCAGTTCGAATCCTGGCTCTGATACCAGCAAGTCAGTTCTGACCTGGGAAGCAGGTGGGGGGTCATTGTATCTAAATCCAGCCTTCCTCATCTGTAAATTGGCCAATCTGCATAGTCCCTCCCTCGTGACTGGTGTACAGCTGGCACTTAATAAGCATGTTTCACACCGCAGCCCACAGTGTTAGCAGAAACATAGAAACAGCTCCTCAGACAAGTCGCGTGCCTTCCTCTGAGGTCACTGAGTCCTGTCCAGCTTTTGTCTGGGGTTGCTTATATCCACTGGCCAAATCAGCAGATAATCACAGGTTTAAGACATGGGGCCCACCCAGCTCCAGACAGGAATCCCTGTCTGGAGGGATTCCTGTCTGGAGCTATTTCCCCTATAGAGATGCTAGGACCTTCCTAGGGCTCATCAGATACATGGAAAGGGTCCGCTAATAATCCAAGGCAATGGAACTCTATAACTAGATTGAAGATTCAGGGTAGGGATGGCAGCCAGGGACCCATCAGGACCAGGCAGGCAGATGTCAACACCTAGTGGCCAGCAAGAACAACCAGTTACCAGCTGAAGAAAGCCTAAGCACCCAGCACAGGGCAAGTGTGTCACACAAGAACTTGGTCCAGGTCGGATGTGTGGGAAGGCAGCTGATGTTTGAAGCTCACACCTTCTGCAGTTCCATGCATAGGGAAAGATGTCTGTGGCTGCTCAAGGGAGATGGGGCAACAGTCGGCCTTATGTGGTACATGGAATTTCAACATGCCTATGTGTGTTCACAGTACAGACTCTTCTCAGAGGTCTCTGTAGCTGTGGAGTTTGTGGCTGAGTCCTTGTATGCCAAGCAGAAAGAGAAATGGCATTTGTCTAGAAGATGGTTGTGAGGACCGAATGGGACCAACGTCATCAGTTTGGCTGTATCCGTTGGTTGGCTATCCTGACTGTCCTGACTGTGGTAGTTAGCAGGGGCAGCTGGACATCTCTGTCACTCCCCATTCCAGGACCTCCCACTCAAGACCATCCCTACCTTGACCAACTTGCCCTGTGACACAGTGACGTTGCTGTCACCTGGGCAGCAGGGGATATAGGCCAAGCAACCCAGACCTGCACAGAGAACTGGTGAAGCAACGTGGGACCCAGGTCTCCTGAACATGCATCTCCCCTCTTACCTCTCATGGGTAGCCGAGGGGGCCCTAGGGTCCAAGTTCCAAGCCTCTTGAAACCCCATCTGGATTTAGACACCCGTCTCCTGCCCTACCTCATCCGGGTGCCTTTGAACTTGGTTCTGAGTCTCATCCACCAAGCCTGGGGAGTGTCCTGACCACAGTGAAGAATTTCATGATGTTCCTTGTAAAATCACGACCTGACACACAGCTATTGTGTCTGAGATCCTTCTGTTCCCGGCTGCCAGAAACCCAAAGCAGCTTAAAAGAAAACAACCTGCCTTGAGGTCTGCAGGAGCCCCTTTCCAAGCTGTGACACACCCCCTGGCCTTCCTGCTGTCTCTCATCCAGAGAGCCTGACAGCCTCAGAGCCTGTGAGGGAGTGGACATGAGGGACATTTAGTGGGTAGGAGTGGAACAGCTGAATGAGTTCAGAAATGTACCAGACATGGGTGTTTGGATCTTGTTTTGAAGCCATTTCAACCTTCAGGGGCTGGTGACCAAGCCAGACACTCACCCTTGGTCACGTTCACTTGATAGAGTTCTGTCGCATGTGCTAGGGAGGCCACACACTCCTAGCACCTGCACAGGGTCTGCAGCTCCATCTTTCATGGGCTCTAGCTCATCTCTCCCACTCTCAGTCACACATGTGCAAGTTTAGAGAAGGACAGAGATTGGCAGAAACTGTGGAAACCACACAGCGTCATCGCCCAGCGCCAGGACTGAGCCCCAGCCCCTTTTCCTTAGGCTGTGCTGTTACATGTTTCTCCTCAAATTTCCTCCCTCACTTGCTATGAGGACCTTGACATTCACCACGTTCTTGTTACAACTTTAACACATGCTCAGCAGAAGACATGAAGCCTTGAAAAGGAGCAGGTCAGACCTCTCAGGAGACAGTCTTTCTGCTCTGCTCACACTCTCAGAACACATCTTGTCTGATTGTGTTGTCATGAAAAGCAGTAGATATTATACCCTCGGCTCCTGGGATCTTGAATGAGACCGCAGCATCTCATGTATGTAGAACAAGGACATGGGATCCAGCCTCCCCGAGTTGTGGACATGATTCCACAAGACAATGAGTGCTCTGACCCAAGATATGAAAGTGCGGTACAGGGGACAGCTACCACTGTCACTGTGGGCAGTGTTTGCACAGGCAGCTTTTGGCTCTTATGACATCTTAGATGGTGGGAATTTTAATATGTCTTTGTTTTTGTTCCTATTGCTATGATAAACTCTATAACCAAAGTCAACTTGAGATGAAAGGGCTTATTTCAGCTAACAGTGTTAGTGTGTCACAAAGGGAAGTCAGGGTAGGCACTCAAGCAGGAGTCTGGAGGCAAGAACTGAAATATAGACCATAGAGAAATGCTGTTTACTGGTTTGTTCCCCACAACAGCCTTTTTTCTTATAAACCTCAAGACTACCTGCCCATGGTACCACCACACACAGTGAGATGATACCTTTCTTTCCCCACTGCCATATCAATTATCAACCAATAAAATGACCAACAGATAGGCCAATCCTATAGAGGCACTTTCCCAACTAAGTGTCCCTCTTTCCAGATCAAAATGACAAAACCAACCGGCACAATTTACCTCTTGTCAACTTGATACCCAAATGCATCTTATTAAACCATAACTTTCCTTTCTTGTTCATCCGCAGTATCACATATAAACAGACTATGAAAGTCTCCAGGTATTTAAATTTTTCAATACTTTTAAAGTCCAAGTTCTGTTTAAAAAACCAACATCTCTTTAAAAACCTAAAGTGTCTCAGCCATGGGCTCCTGTAAAATCAAAAAATAAGCTGAGTATTTTCTTACTCTAAGCGGGAGTAACCAGGGCACAGCCACAATCAAGCCAAAGCCAAAGCCAAACCCAAGAGTGTGAAGCTCACTGTCACGCATCTAAGGCTCCTGATCTTCTGGGCTCCTCTTCGGCAGCTCCCCTTCTCTGGCTCCCGCTCTGCAGCATGCACAGCTTGTCTCCTAGGCCCAGACTCGCTGTACTTCCCAGTACTGCTGTGCTTGACTGTCATCCCGTGGTGCTAGTCTCTCCGGTATGCTGGGGTCTCTACTGCAAATGGGCTGCATCTTCACCAACAGCCTCTCTTGGGCTCTCTTTAAGGACTCTGACATTAGTGCATAGTGCCAAGCCTCAGCTTCTCTCTGTGACTCCTTCAGTCCTGGGGGCTTCTACTGCAACTGAGACTTCACCTTCACCAGTCAAGCCTCAGCTGCTCTCCATAACCATTTCATGACTCCAAAACCAGTTCCACCTGGAAAATTCTTATACATTGCCAAGCTCGGCACCAGCACCAGGTACAAACTTGACAACCCCTGGAACACAGCTTCTGTGAGCTGACTCTGAGGAAACACTTTGCAGAAGAATTTGCCTCAATGGTATCTCCCCTCTCTTCCAAGGCAGGCTTTCTCTGTGTAGCTCTGGCTGTAGATCACACTGGCCTCAAACTCAGAGATCTTCCTGCCTCTGCCTCCCAAGTGTTGGGATTAGAAGTGTGCATCACCACACGCTGCACTGTACTGTTCTCTTCTTAATCACAGTTAATTCTTCAGCCCCACCATGGATTCTTAATTCAAAATACTCAATCGCCCAATGGCGTCTTTGAAGAGATTCTCAAATTCCCTTTGAAACCTCAAAAGCCATGCCTCCATCACCTACACTGCTCTCAGGATTATTTTCTAAGTTACTACAATAGCTCCCTAGGTTCTAAAATACAATGGTTTCTCTAGTCCAAATTTCCAGTCTTTCCATCATCCTCCCCAAAACAGCATGGTCAGATTTGTCACAGCAATACCCCACTCCTGGTACCAGTTTCTTTGTACTTTGTTTTCTTCAGATGTGATAAACACCACTGCTAAAAGCAACTTGGGGTGGGGCAGATATGGTTTATATCCTCTTAGAGTTTACAGTCTATAATGAAGAGAAGTCAGGGCAGAAACTGAAGCAGAGGACATGGAGGAATTGTGTTCACTGGCTTTCTCTCCATGGTTTTCTTTATTTACTTTTGTATATACCCCAAGATCATATGCCTAGGGGTGGCACCATCACAATGGGCCAGGTCCTCAAGAAAATGCCCAGCAGACTTGCCTATGGGCCAATTTTATAGAGGCATTTTCTCAATTAGTATTCCCTCTTCCCAGATATGCATCAAGTCTGGGAAAACCAACCACCGCATTATTATCTTCATCACATAGATGGGGAAACTTAGAGCTCATAAAGTGCAGAGTGCCCCCAAGGTCTCACCATGTTCCTTAGCTATGCGGCCAAGGTCCCTCCCCACAATGCCATCCCAGGAAGCCCATGGCATATATACATATCCCTTCCTCATTGCACATTGCCTCTCTGGACTGCTTCTGCTGCAAGCACAGAGCCCACCTCTTTCCTTCCCATGCCCACAGAAGCCACCCTGGCTGCCAAAGACTGTGTGCTCTGCCAGGGATCCCAGGAATAGCAAAGTCATGGATTTCACACTGACTCCAGCAAAAGATCTCTCATGGCAAAATAGACATCTGGCCTTCTTTCTGGTCTTGGGAAGAACCCTTACACTATCCAGGGACACCCCTTCATCATGTCTCCCTCCCCCACTGCCTGGCATCATATTGCTCCTAAGAGCAAGCATCTCTGGACTGTCATGCCTCAAGCCCTATCCCTAGGCTAATTTTCTATGAGAAGTCTCAGAGTGGGAAGCAAATGGCCTTAGGAACTCAACAGCCCCCACTGAGCTTTCTCCCTCGCCCTCCAACTAATTGCAGCATTTTCCACTCCTACTCCCACAGGTGGCCGCTGAAGTCATGTGCAGAAGGACTCAGGTGTCGGGAACTCTCAGCACCCTGTCTGTAGACATTCTAGACTCTCTGTCTCTGAGACGGGCCACAACAGAGTGCGTGACGAGGTGAGCCTGCCTGATTTTTTTTCTCCCTCCAGCTCTCCCCTCCACCCAGCGCTCCCTCCTTTTCCTTCTTGGCCTCAGGACCCACAGGGTTCTGGACATAGTTTTCATTTTTCCAAATATCAATTGCTTTTTTCTTCCCTCTCTGAAGCAGTGAGTAATAAGAGTTGTGTCTGGTCCTGAAATTCCGACTGAAATAAATTAGCCCAATGACCAACGGGAGGTGCCTAGAACAATAACACAGGGATATTTGGCTGGTTACAAAAGAGCCCCTGGATGTTGAAGTACAGTAAGTCTAGAAGCACATTGCAGGGCAGCGTTGCCAGAGCAGGGGTGCAATGAGCCATCCAGGCAGCGGAACGCCTCATAAATTAATCCTGCATTTTCTTTCCTTTTTGGTTCGCTCTTCAGTTCTCTTGGCCTTTTGATTAATGGGGCATGCAGGAGGATTTTTTTTTGGTGTGGCTGTGTCCTTGGCAAGCAGCATATGCCAGAGCTGTGTATAAACGTGTGCATCTGTCCCCTCAGTAGTTGTGGCATTGAGGGTCCACTTGCTGCAGTCACCGGAGGAGAGAGAAGATGGACTGGGAGGAGCAAGAGGGGAGCGGACAGTGAGTGCTTACTCGGTGCCCGAGATGGGAGAGAGGCGCTCTTCCTGCTGGTCCTCTTGGATGCAGCTGATTAAAGAAACAAGTATGGGATGTTCACCATCCTGAATGCACCCAGCCCTGACATAGTCACACGTCCAGGAAGTCTTTAGGGGTAGCACAATCCTGGGGTGGATGGGGGTAGCCCTGGCATCCTTTCCACCACCTGATGTTAAGGGTCAGGCCTGGGTACAGGGCAAGGGTCAGCCTGGAGACTCTCACTATTCAAAACCTTTGGGGACTGTCCCCAAAACACAGTGGAGGGCTGGGAAAAGTTCTCCCAAATATTTCTACATCCTGTTTCCCAGAACTTGTGTTGCAAAGTAAGAATGCAAATGTCTTTAAATTAAGAATTTTGCCATTAAGAAATTTGTCATGAATTCTCTAGTGGGTCCCAGTACAATATTGTCTTTCCTTATGAAAGAATAGCAGGAAGCTCCCACACCCCCAAGAAAAAAGGTCATGTGAACACAGGCGGAAGTGAGAGTGGCATGGCCTGAAGTCAAGAAATGAAGACATCCACCAGAAACCCAAAGAGGCAAGGACAGGGTCTTCCCCAGAACCTTCAGAGGGAGTGTGGTCAGGCTGACTCCTTCATAGCTGTGCTGACTAGTTTCATGTCAACTCAACACAAGTTAGAGTCGTTTGGGAAGAGGGAACCTCAATTGAGAAAATGCCTCCCCAAGGTTTGCCTGTAGGCAAGTCTGTAGTGCATTTTCTCAATTAATGATTGATGCAGGAGGGTCCAGCCATTGCGAGTGATGACACTCCTAGACTGATGGGCTTGGATTCTTTAAGAAAACAGGCTGAGCAAGCCACAGGAGCAAGCCAGTAAGCAGTGTTCCTCCATGGTCTCTGCTTCCGTTTCTGCCTCGAGGTTCTTGCTTGAGTTCTTGCTCTGACTTCCCTCAATGATTGACTATAGTGTGGAATTATAAGCAGAACAAACCCTTTCCTCCCCAAGTTGCTTAAGGTCATGGTGCTTCATTCCAGCAATAGAATTCCTAACGAAGACAGTGATTCAGCCCAGCAATAATGACCTAGGATTTGTGGTCATTAAAGCTAGAAGAAAATTGTCCCTATTGTTTTAGATCATCTAGCTGCAAGAATTTGAAACAGAACTCATAGAACATAGGCACCATGAGAGTCTAGAATTCCTCCAGGACAATGAAATCTACCCACCCAGAGCAGAAGGCTGGCCTGGTACCGAGTTCTGCATCCAGAAGCACCCTCCCTGGAAGCCACCATTCCTCCTGGGTTCTCAGCTTTTCATCAGGTGCAGAAACTCTTTGGGCTGGATGCTTTCTGGTTTTATGTAACAAAGCAGGTGTGGTGGCTTGGCATCCTGAGTAACTCCACCTGGTAGGGCCGTAGTGAAGATTTGGGACAAGCCATGTGTGGGTTCGGCGCTGTGCCTATCACAGCACACAGGCAACCAAGCAGAGTTCACCCACACCACCTGTGTTTAGTCCACACTGTATTTCCTTCTGAAGTTAGGGTTGCTGCCAGCATGCATGAGTCAGTTGATTTTGCATACAAAACTGGGTTTCTTGCCTCTCTTGAACACAATCAGATCTGAGGACACTGGGTCTTCATTCTTAGAGCTACAACTGACTGCCCTCCTAGGCTTGTGCACTATTGACCTGCCTCAATCCCTATCCTGCTCTTTTGTACCCTACGTCATCGCATGTATCATTCCATACCTCCATGCATCTAATGGTGAGTCTTTGTCATCAACACTAGCCTTCTTCCACAGACCCGTGCAAGGCACCAGGCCCATTCTAGGATTAGGCTCTATCGTAAGGCTCCCAAATCCTCTTCTTTCTCCCTTCAGCTGGTCGGAATGCCCCTTCCTCTATGAAGCCACCTCCCTTCTCTAGTTCACTCATCCCACCACCCCTACCCAGACTTGCAGGTCACACTGTCCTATCAGCTTTCTGCATAGGTTTGAAATGTCAAGGCCTTTAGAGCCCTATTTGGAGAGTTCAATTGTCCAGAAGAAACCACAGAAATGAGAGGATGAAGAAATGGGGGGAGGAAGGATGAGGAGGAGAAGGAAGAGGCTGAGAGAGTCCATCCCACTAGGCCTCCCAGTGACCTCCCAAGGTGTAAGATTATCCTGCCATACAGACTCAGCGACATAAGGTCACTTTTCCAAGTCTCCTGTTACAGTGGCTCCAGGAATGGACCCAGGTGTTTTCAGAAGATGGGGCTCAAGCCCAGACACCCACTTGGTTTCGTCTTGTTAAGCATGAGGTAGATTTCTCCATGGCTTGTGTGTTTTCAAGACTAGTTATTTACTTGGCCTGACATATGCATTCACAAGTTTCCCATTCATTCCTTTCCTCCCTGTTCATCCCTGAAGTCACTTAGGAAGCCGCTGGGTCCCTATTTCCCCCTCCCATTGCTCCTCCTCCTCAGTTCAACCCCCAGCCTTCATCTAAGCCAACTATTGGGCATACTTCAAGGGCAGAGTGGGCATGATCTTCCTACCCTAATGCCAAATCCCCATGAAATGACCCTCAAAGTCAATCCCCTGAGCTCCCCACCGTGATGATCATGGACTCAAACCCTCAGGAATCATGAGCCCCTAAATTAAATGCTTTCTTTTATGAGTGGCCTTAGTCTTGGTGTCTCTTCACAGCAATAGAACAGTAACTAAGACAGTCACAGACATGATGCAAATGGCCTTTTAAAGTCTGCCCCTAGGTGGGAAGCAAGAGTCTTGAATTAGGTCCCTTTCTTTTAATCAGTTTGGGCACATCTCATGTGTTTTTCCACTGGCTTGAGTTTTGCTATGTACAGGTGGAGAGATGGCTCAGCTGTTAAAGGTTAGGGTCACCACCAAAAATATGTACATGGCAGTATCTGATAGAGACCATCAGGCGGTATGTTGTAGTCAGACCCCTTTTACATATCTGACCTGTGATCAGATTTCAGATCATAACCCTGTTTCTGGTCAACTGTGCCACTTGATGAAGTGGCCTCATGGCTCTAAGCTTCAGTCTCCCTACCCGCAAAATGGGGACAGTGTTAGAACCAATATGTGGTAAGTCAGTATATGTAAAGCAGTTTGAACAGGGTGTGGCACTTAGAAATTTCTTGAAACGTCTTCGTTGCATGCAGTGCTAACAACGGGCAAGAGAAGATGAGGAGCGAGTGGGTAGAACTCATACGAAACACCTGAGGCACCAACTGGAACGGACGTGGGACCGGAGAGGAAAGAGGATCTGTGAATGACAGCTCAAAGCTGAAGTGGAAACCCACATCTGCACAATAAACAAAAGATGACACAAAGGGCCAGGTTCTTTGCTTTGGGCTGAAATTACACAAACCCCTTGCAATAAACTGAAAGGTTTTGGAGTTAAACAGACATATACTCGGGAAAGGTGTGTGATGCTTAATTTCTAGAGCAATGTCCCCATCAGAACAGCCCTTCTGTCTTGTAAGGTAATGGCGAAGATGAAAGAGGTATCACACAGAAAGCACTTAGTGGGAGACTGGCACACAGTAGGTACTAAGTACACAATAACCACAGCTGCTGGTCTCCTTCCTTAGCCTCACTAAGCCTCCTCTTCATCACTGAGAAAATAAAAAGCATACCTAACCTGCTTTACTCATTCAACTCATTTATCAAGTCAAACACTGTGAAGACAAAAATGTATTCACCATACGCTGCCCATGGCCTCTCAGAGTCCACATTTGATGCTGGCCATTATTCATCCTTTCAGTAAATATTTTTACCTATTCACATAATAGGTTGCATAGCGGACACTAGAAATACAATGGCTGGTAAAGCAATTCAGTACTCAAATACCTACAGAGTTGTAGCCCACAGAAGCTGCCCTAAACAAGTGCAATGCCTATCAGACATCAGGTACCAACAAAGCTGGTATGTTAGTTAGTATACTGTAAGATAGGTATGGTTTGCCGGGCGGTGGTGGCGCACGCCTTTAATCCCAGCACTCAGGAGGCAGAGGCAGGCGGATCTCTGTGAGTTCGAGGCTGGGCTGGACCGACAGCCTACAAAACAATACAGAGAAACCCCGTCTCGTAAAACCAAAAAAAAAAAAGATATGTATGGTTTGGGAAAATCATGAAAATATATGAAATAAATGATTTCTTCACATATTTCAAATACAAGGGAAGTCCAAAGAAAATGAAATGCATTATTTAACAAAGTGCACATACTTGAAGACCTATATGATTGAAGTCATAAGACACCAACTACAAATAGAGAAAAATCTAAATAAACAGAAAAGCATACCATGTCCATGGGCTGACAGCATAGTAAAGATGTCAGAGCTCCCAGGTCAATAGGATTGAGTCAATCCCAGCCATCAAAGCTTTTTTCAGACAGACACATTTATTCTAAAGTTTATATGAGAAGGTCCAGACCCTAGAAGAACCGAACCATCTTGACAAGGAAGAACAAAGTGAGAGACATCACTGTGGTTGATATTAAGGTCTGTGGCACAGCTTTGGTGATCAAGACGGTGTGGTTTGTTGTGGAGACTGACATGAAGACCAGTGCAGCAGGATTTAGACTCACCAGTATGCTCAGCTGACTTTGACAAAGGTGCGCAGCTTTTCAGAGGAGGAAGCACATTTTTAACTTTCGTTTTATTTATTCTTTGTGTCTTTTTTGCCCTTTTTATTTTTCATTAATTTATTTTTTATATTCCAATCCCGGTTCTCCCTCCTTCCTCTCCTCCCCACTCCCCCCCCCATCTGCTCCTCAGAGAGGATAAGCCCTCCCCTAGGAATTCTACTAAATCTGTCCCATCATTTCCATGAGGCAGGATCAAGGTGCTGCCCACCCACCACACCCCTGTGTCGAGGCTGAGCAAGGTATCTCTCCATGTAGAATGGGCTCCACTGAGTCAGATTGTGTGTTAGAGTTATATCTTGGACTCACTGCCAGTGGCCTCATATATTGTCCCAGCTGCACCATCGTCACCTATATTAAGGGAGTCTAGTTTGGTCTTATGCAGGTTCCCCATTTGTCAGACCTGAGTCAGTGATCTCTCATTAGCTCGGGGTCAGTCAATTCTGTGGGTTTTCTCATCACAGTCTTGACTCCTTTGTTCATATTTTTGCTCCTCCCTCACTTTGATTGTACTCCAGGAGCTTGTCCCAGAGGAAGCACATTTTTAGCAAATGCTGCTGGAGCCATTGGACATCCATAATGCACAGATGTGTGCACACATATGCGCTATATAAACATATTTCTTTCTTTCTTTTTCTGTTTTTGTTTATCAAGGCAAAAATAAAAAACACTGTGTAACAGCTTTGGCTATCCTGGAACTCACTCTACAGACTCACAGAGACCCATCTGCCTCTGCCTCCCAAGTGCTGGGATTAAAGATGTGTGCTACCACCACCTGTCCCACATTTCTGTTTTTAGTTTAAAGTTTATGTGCATGTTTTGCCTGTGTGTGATTCTGTATACTACATGCATACAGGGATTACAAAGGTCAGAAGAGGGCATTGGATCACTTGGAACTGGAGTTCAGATGGTTATGAGCCACGTGGATGCTGGGAAAGGAACCTAGGTTCTCTGGAAGAGTAGCCAGTATTCTTAACTGCTAAGTCATCTCTCCAACCCATATTTTTTTAAAGGAAGAAAAGCACAATTATGAAAAGAAAAGAAAAATGAATTTGGGCCTCACCAAAAGTTCAAACTTCTTGTCTGTAAAAGTCCATAATAAAAGACCTTTTTAATGGTCTATGGACTTGAAAGAAATCCTAGTAGACCATCTGTCAAGAAAAGGACTTGTTATCAGCATATACGAAGAACTTTTAACACTCAACTGTGGGAAAACCAATCCAATTAGAAAAAAGGCCAAAGACAGAAATAGTCTTGTTAGTGAAATCACTAACAAGTACCCACCGGTGGCAGATAAGCCCACAGAAGACGTTCAAAATATTACCTACTGGGAAATGCACTTTCAAACAACAAGATAGTGCCTATAAGAGAGCTAAGATTTAAAACAATGGAAACACTGGCTACTGGCGAGGACAGGGAGAAACTGGGTCCCACATGCATTGCTGCACAATGGTTCCATCCTGAGAGAAGTTCCCATGCTCCTTCTAAAACCACCATGCAGGGGCTGCAAAAACAGCTCAACAGGCAGGAGGAGCACGTACTTCTCTTTCAAAAGACTTGTATTTGGCTCCCAGCACCCACAAAGCAGCTCACAACTGCCTGTAACTCCAGCTCCAAGGGATCTGAGCCTCTCTGTGGGAAAGCAGGTGGCGCACACATACACACTCAGCTACATACACTTACTCACAAAACAAATATATATATATACATATCACGAAATTACTATGCTTCCCAACAATTGTACACTTAGGCATTTATCCCAGAGAAATGAAAATTTAACATTTATTTAAAACCCTATATAAGAATGTTCATATTACCTTTATTCATAAGAATTCCAAGCTGAAAACTCTGTCTTATAGTGTGTATGGAAAATATCATTTAGAAGTTGAATGGTTAGAAAAAATGCAACACACATACACACACACACACAGAGAGAGAGAGAGAGAGAGAGAGAGAGAGAGAGAGAGTAGATAAGCATGAAATACTATTCATCAAAAATGATGTTCTAGTTGGTTCTGTGTCAACTTGACATAAGTTGGAATTGAAGCTCAATTAAGAAAATCCCCCGGACCTGCCTGCAGACAAGCCTTTGGGATATTTTCCTGATTGATGTGAGAGGGACCAGCTCACTGTGGGTGGTGACACTACTGAGATGATGATTCCTGTTGCTATCAGAAAGCAGGCTGACCAAGCCAGTACGCAACGTTCCTCCATGGCCCTCTACTCCAGTTCCTGCCTCTACTTTCCTGCCTTGAGTTCCTACCCTGACTTCCCTAGGTGATGGACTATGATTGTAAGGCAAAGTAATCCTTTCCTCCCCAGGTAGCTTTTGGTAATGATGTTTTATTACAGCAACAGAAACCCTAACTAAGACAAAGGATATGGACAATAATCTAGATGAGTCTCCAAGGAGTCACACTCAGAACACCTCTGTAACCATGGGTCAAAACCACTCATAAATAAGAGTACTGGGAAAGCGTGGCATCTATGCTAGATGTGTAGACTTTTTCCTTGCCATCATCCCCTCTAACAACCATCCATGCCATATTAATGTTGCATTAGGGATTGCCAATGATCTAGAGATGACAGAGTACACAGGAAGCGGTGTGTTGGTTACACGACGGTTCTGTGTCATTTTATACAAAGGTCTCATGCATCCTTGGTACCCATGTGCTTTTAGAATTCTTGTATCTTGGCAGGTACGAAACCTATAGATGTGACATCAGTATTGAAAATTAAATACAAATATAGATGCACACATATGGAAGTACAAATAAAACTGGGAAGCCTGAGTAAGACTGGCAGATTACACACAGCCGAGCCATGAAGCCTCCTACAAAAATGCAAGATGATACCATAGGTAGAAACTTGGAAGGGGGTAGCCCCATATCTCTCTGTGTTACTACTTCCATCTGGTAGGAACCTATTGTGATCTCCATAAGTTTTTCAATTAATTTTCAAAATGGCTCATTGGTCTATTTTTCTATTGAAAGATTTACATTTTAATAGTAACTTGCAAATCTATATAAAAAGATGGAGGAAAACTTACCTGAAAAATCTAGACATTCACAGCATCTCTTTCTGACCATTGCTTTCTGAGTGTGTGTGTGTGTGTGTGTGTGTGTCTGTTTATGAGAGGCAGTGATAAGACTCAGGGTGGTGGGCTTTGCTGTCTTCTGCCTTCTGTGACATCAGAACTCATGCTTGGCTAGTGACAAGGAGTGGGGGAGGGGAGGCACCTACCTGCCTGTCCATTGAAAGTACTTCCATTCACCCAAGAAGTCTGACCTTCAGCAGAGACATGGCAACCCAGAAGATGGGAGGCAGGGGGCAAGGGACAGCTGAGCTGCTTGAACAGAGAAGGAGCAGCCACAGTGATGACAGGAAGCAGGTAAGACCAGGGCACATGCTGTTTTCCTCTTGTCCCTCCCTACTTCAGATCCAACCACCCTGCAGTCCACCACAGGGACTCCAGTGTCCCTTCCCATGGTCCCTCACACGCTCCCTTCATTATCATTCATACCAAACAGGAGACTGTCCGTGTCTCATTTGGAAACGGAACTTTGTCTCTCAAGACTCACTAAAGTCCTAAGCCCCAAGTGACTGGACTTGTAGACAGTGCTTCTAAGGGGGTGACTGCTGTTAAGTCTCTGGTCTCATGGACCAGGCTGTACCGTTATCGGAAGGAGCAGTAAGGAGCACCATCTGTAAAACCATCTGAGGACATGGTGAGAGGTGACGCCTGAAAGCCCGGGAGAGAGGCTGCATCCAACAGCATAAACTGGTAGAAACCCCGTGTCTACTGTTCAGAGCCTCTAGCCTGCGGCATGGTGGCATGGTGGTGCTAGTATGGCATGGTGGCTAGCAGACAGGGACTCATACAGATTTAGCGTTGACAAATAGATGTGCAGAACAATAAAGCAACAGAACCCAGGAACACCCACGTGACACATCAAAGTCATCAGTATAATTTAATGAGGAAAAATAGTCCTGAAAAATAATTGTAGAACTGAATATCTATGTTTTTAAAACTCTCCAGCCATATTTTACATTATATGAAAATTTTACTCTAAAATGAATCATACACATAAATATAAACAATAAAATGTTTAGAAAAAGAGAAAATCAAACTTTAGAAGAGACATGTTCTAGACTTCACATGAAGAGCGCACCACCAAAAGGGTGGTTTATAAAAAGCAACTTGCTCATTTTTCGAAAAGATACTGACATAAAAATGAAAAGATAAGCTGCAGAGTCAATAAACTATTCACAGTGAATATTTTTCCAGCTACTTAGATCCAAAACATTCAAAGAACTTGACAACTTAATCAGAAAATAGACAGTCCCCATAAAAAAATGAGCAAATGACTTCAATAGGCATGACAAAGATATGTAGATTAACAGTCGCCAAAAAAGCCATGATGAGAGGTACAGCCTCCCGATTGGAGGGATGGCTCAGCAGCCAAGAGCATTTGTTGCTCTTATAGGGGTTCCAAGTTTGGACCTCAGCACCTGCATGGTAGCTACTAGCCATCCATGGTAACTCCAGTTCCAGGGGTTCCGAGGCCCTCTTCTGACTTCTGCCAACATCAGGCATGTACGTTTGCACATACAACACATGCAGGCAGAACAATTATAAAAAAAAGTCTTTGAAAATCAAAAAATGCAGCCAGGCATTGGGGGTGCACGCCTTTAGTCCCAGCACTCAGGAGGCAGAGGCAGGCAGATCTCTGTGAGTTCGAGGCCAGCCTGATCTACAGAGTAAGTTCCAGGACAGCCTCCAAAGCCACAAAGAAACTCTGTCTCAAAAACCCCCCCAAAAAAGAAAAAATGCTAAACCTCATTGATCATTTGGAAAACACTTGTAACATAGGTTAAGATGTGTCTACATAATAGCAATAGAATGCCTAAAATTAAGATTGGCAATACTAAGACAAAGATAGAGAACAAAAGGAATTCTCTGACTTGCTGATGGGATGAAGTCCAGTAAACAGCTTGAGAAACAGTCCTGCATATTGTTCTAGAATTAAGCATACATTCACCCAGTGTCTGAGTAGTCACCCATCAGAACTGAGAAATATGTCCACACAAAGACAGGGTACACGCATGTTCAAGGTACTCTTGTACATGACCACCCCAAACTGTAAACAACTCACCAGGAGGTAAGGATGAATTGTGTTAGGCTCATGCAACATACTCATCAATAACGTTGAACACAGAAAAGCATGGAGCCACATCAAAAACATTATACAAAAGACATCACTGACTCATTTCCACTAAACTCACAAATGGACACAATGTGACTGTCGGTGTCCCAGTGGCCTGACTGAGAGAGGAATGGGAGACCTTTCAAGATGATGGAAAGGGCTAGAGCTTCATTGAGGTCACGTGTAGACACTTGTCAAAACTGATCAGACTGTATGCTTTTAAAATGTGTGCATTTTGTTGTAGATGAACTATACCTCCATAAAATTGGGGCCTCCCACAATTCAATTGCAATAAAAAGATTTTAAGTGATTCAGGAGTAGGAGAGGAGGAAGGGGAAGACATAAATGTCAAGGCATTGCCCTGTCATCTGTTTTTGCAACAGTTGGAAGCATATATGACTTAGATCGTGGAAAATTGCTACCAATGAGTGATAGTTCTCCCATGACCTAACTCCTGTTAGGGGCATGGAGCCTTCTGCACCCAGGAACTCACCTTCCTGTCTTCTTCCTCCTCTTCTTGCAGACACTGTTAGCTCTGCTGGTCTTGGTGCTGTACCTGGGTACAGGGATATCAGGTGAGTATTCTGGAACCCAAGAAAGGAGAAACCAAATCCAGAGAGTGGGGTGGACGTCTGGGGGTCCCGTGAGGCACCCTACACCCTGCCCTTTCCCACTTTGCCTCCCACTGCAGAGGCCAATCACACTTATTTGGACTGTTTGTTAAGAGGTAGTACCTATCTGTGCCGGTTTCAGGAAATGGCTGGGAAGTATCAGGACGGACCAGGGACTGCAACCACGCCCAGAATCCTGTGGCATCCCAGGTGATGTGCTAAGGGGCCCAGAGGAGGTGCTATCAGCTAGATAGTTTGGGAAGGATCAACAGGAGCTAGTCAGGTGGAGAAGGTAGGGTGGGGGAACCCAAGCAGAATGGACAGTATTTGCATAGGGAACTTTGTCAAACAAGAAACCCTCCTGAAAAGTCTGAAGATACAGCTTTGGCATTTGCCTTTCAGGGCTTTGAGTATCAGACCTATGAACCCGCTAAAGAGCCAATAAGGACCCTCAGGAAGTGGCTGAAGATAAATTTGCATGACTTTTTGGAGAAGCTAGAGAAAGAAGTAAGAGAGCTGGAACAGCTGGTGCGTGACCTGGAATTCTGGCTTGATGCACTTCTGGGAGAGCCACGCCCAGAAGATCCCTGCTCCACCCACAAGGGTCATTTGTGAAGGGCAGGCAGGTGCTGGGACCCGGGGATCAGAAGACACAGTAATGATCGGGCTCTGACACTTGCTGCTCCAGGCAGGCTTGAGAAAATAAAGGTTGAGAGGATAAGTGTAGACACAGCTTCTGCTTCTCCCTGGTCCTACAACCGATTAGCCCCAAATAAGCACACAGAGACTTATACTAATTATTAAACTGTTTGACCGATGGCTCAGGCTTCTTACTTGCTAGCTCTCTCTTAATTATTAACCTATAACTATTAATCTAAGTATTGCCACGAGGCTGTGGCTTACCCATAATCCGGCATGTTACTCCTTTGGCAACTACATGGCTTCCATTGTGCCTCTCCCTGCATCCTCTCCCCAGCATTCTCCCCTCCTATACTTCCTGCCTGGCTACTGGCCAATGAGTGTTTTATTTATCAACCAATAAGAGAAACATATCAGATAAATGTGCTGCTCATGAGCACTGGGGAACAATGGGGCAGGGAGACTATGGGTGGGGAACCATACCTGTGACCACCAGACTAGTACAGCTTCAAACTCATCTCTTTTTTTTTCTTTTCTTTCTTTTTTTTGGATTTTTTGAGACAGGGTTTCCCTGTGTAGTTTTGGAGCCTATCCTGGAACTAGCTTTTGTAGACCAGAGATCTGCCTGCCTCTGCCTCCCAAGTGCTACAATTAAAGGCCTGTGCCACCACTAGTCGGTTTAAGCTCATCTCTTCTTTTCCAGTCACAGGAGACACTGGGCAAATTTCCTTAATCCCTCCCTTTTAAAAAAGTATGTATATATGTATGTGCATGTATGAAGATTCACATGCATTTTTGTTTGTGTATACATAGCCATACTTGCTCATGTATGTATACATTCACACACTCACATGTGTGTCTATGCATGAATACATATTCCCATGTGTATTCATGTGTGCTTGAATGTTCATGTGTGTGGTCACATGGGTGCTCAGATCTCTCTCTCTCTCTCTCTCTCTCTCTCTCTCTCTCTGTGTGTGTGTGTGTGTGTGTGTGTGTGTGTGTATGCAAACAATGAATCTCAACAGACATTGCATCACGGGTGCTGCTGACAACACACTACTATTGCATATCAACTTCCAAACCAAGGGATTTTTGCTGTAGCTGCCTGAATACACTGAGACATTTTCTTCCACCCGATATGAAGAAGCTTGCAAGCCATGGTGTAGTGCCAAGGAGGTGGACATGGTACAAGTGTCCTGTTAGTGCTGTTGTTGACAGAGTTCCTGAATAGGCACAGGAACTCAGGAGCAGAAAATGATCAGAATCTAGTGTAAGAAACAAAACCACAGGGCAATGATGATGAAACCATGGGTAGTGGAGACTTGAAAACCTCTCTCTTTCAATTTTGAAGATCAAACAGCCTTTGTTTTTATCCAGGATTCCCCCTCCCCATTACCTCCAGGAAACTGAAGCATTTGGTTGCTTTTAATTGGAATTATGTCTGCCTTTCTGTCCTGGGCTATTCTCAGTGCCCTTTCTGTGATTTTTGTTTTCCTATTTTAATACATTTGCTACATGTGTACCAATTGTTAAAACTGCTCAGCTCTTTGGGAAATCTTCAGGGCTCCAATTAAATAATCCCAGCAGACAGCTGTCATCCAGGGAATGGCACCGCAGTTGGTTTGCCCAGAGGAATTAATCAATTGCCATTGGGGATGGAAAGTCTTGCAAATTACGATCATGATGTTTTCACTTTGGGTGTCTGGCAGGGACTTGGAGCCAGAGTCTGTGTTTCCTCATTTGCACTTATTTAGTGAACGATCTCTGGAAAGGGATTGAACCCACTCGCATGTATATCTATCTGCACATTACCACCCAGGGTTGTAGCTCTACCAAAGCATGTTCTCTGCAGGGACTTTAAAAGTCTCTCAAACCTAATTTCAACTACACATACTTTATACTCAAGTCTCCATCTGAGTAGAAATCTGACCATATCTGCATCACATATGTGCATATGCTCATATTTGTCTGTCACTTTTTTGTATTTACATTACATAATCAAGTTATTTTATATTATGTGTTGTGTTATATTGTCTATTATTCAACCAGATTATTTCTGAATCTGCACATTCCCTATCTGAGCCTTTCTGGGCACTGACACAGGTAGAAGGATCACACCTGTCCTCATGAGAAACACGGAGCACTAGAAATACTATAGTAAGTCACCCTCAGACTGTATGTTTTTTGCTCACAAATCATAAATTGTGTGTTTAGCTAGTGACCCACCCTTAAGTCATCTCCTTAGGTAATGCAAATATTCCATAATTCAGAAAATATCCAAACCCAAATGGTTCCCAGTATCTAGAGAAGGATCTTCAACTTGTATGTATTTATAGAATGTGTTCTTATGTATGTATGGGTGTGCAAATGTGTGTACGTGTGTGTGCATTTGTGTCTAGGTGCTCCAGAGCACAGCGTGCCATGGGGGTGGAGAACCTGAAGCAGTCAGGTCTTCAAGAACTCAAGATAGTTCCCGTGGATCCAACAGTAGGCACTCTCAGAGTCTCCCCACCATGCCACCTTCACTTCAGCTCGTCCCCTCTCTGCTTTCTATTCCTCTAGTGTCTGTCCTAACTCTTCCTGCTTCAAGCTTTCCTTAGCTCGGCACGCTGCCTCAGACTCTAACTGTTGCCACAGCCTCTGAGTCCTACTGACCATGTGACTCTGTCCATGTTTCCCAGGTGAAATTCCGAGAGGATGGGGAGCAGTGAGTGAGCCAGTCTTTCGTACCAGCCTGCCTTTGGACTGATACTGTGGTGGCTGCCTTTGATCTAACTGACAGGAGGGACAGAGGGACAGAGAGTATCCAAATGCAGCCAACTCACCTATCCATAAAAGCTCTGATCCATGAATTAAAAGTACTCAAGAAAATCAATGTAACGGTTGTGGACACAGGCCTGTCCTCGACCTCTAAATAGCACAGTATGGCAGCTATTCACATCTGTTTCCCTTGTATTGGTACAGTAAACTATCTAGAGATGACTGAACACAGGGATTGGGTAGCTTAGACTACTTACACTGTACCTACTTTACATAAGGGACCTGAATATCCTCAGGCGTTGGTGTCTGGAGGAATTCAAAAATCAGTCTCCTGTGAATACTGAGGGACCCTTGTACTTTAGAAAGAGCTGACTGATGAAAGAAACAGTCCGGGTCCATTCCTCTCCAGGGACTCTGAACTCTGCCATGACAACCTGACTTCCAAGATGGCCAACCAGCCCGAGAGTCACTACCAGGGCTACAGACATATGTGAGATAAATGCTACGTGAGGATCAGGGCCCAGCAAACTTCCAGAGCTGCCAGGAGTGTACTGTATCAGAAAGAGATGAATGTTTCTTTCCACAGTGTCAGAATTTAGACACACACACACACACACACACACACACACACACACACACACACACACAGCAAGCTTCCAGAGCTGCCAGGAGTGTACTATATCAGAAAGAGATGAATGTTTCTTTCCACAGTGTCAGAATTTACACACACACACACACACACACACACACACACACGCGCGCACACACACACACACACACACACACACACACACACACACACGGTACAGAAGCCCATATAGTCTTACTTTCCTTGATGATCCCAGCCAAGGCAAATGTGGCTCTTATTCCCCCAAGCTTAGTTATTAATATTAACTCTCAGATTACACTCTACCTATCACAGTAAACACATTGATATACACCAGTGTATGAAGTCCTAGAGTGGCTGTGAAGGGTTAGGTAGTCAAGGAGTTTCAAAGACGCTCCAGAGGCCAAAGCTAGGAAGCTGACAGAAAGGCAAAGGGGTCTGCGGAGTCTCAGAAGGGGACTCCCTTGTGGAGTAGGTGGAGAGGGTCTCGGGTTTGAGCAGAGCTGCAGAGCTAAGTCCAGCTACGGAGGTGAAAAGGTAGGACTGAGTCAAGATGAAGGTCAGACAGCAGGTTCAGACAGGCAGACAGAAATTCAAATAGGCTGCACCAACCATGTGCTTAACTGAGCTAAGCTGAAGTCCTGAGACAGTTGGGAGCTCTCTGTTAGCCCCTCGACACACATGTTAGGATGATGAGATGGCATGTTTGTCATTGCAGTACTAAGTGTCCACCTTTTTAGGGATCCAGGACAGGGAGTTATGCCCTTTCCCTGATATGGTTTTAATATGCACATATGCCCATACAGTGTCATTTCACACAGATAGATGTACATTTATTCTACTCCCAGGAATTAATCATTTATCAGTCGGTGCTGCATGGGTGATGCACAACAGATGATACCAGTCATGTGTCTACCCATTGGTTTCTATCGCTACGGTGAAACACCATGATCAAAAAGCAAACTGGGCTGGAAGGGGTTTATTTGATTTCCACTTCCACAGCACTACTCATCATCACTGAAGGAAGTAAGGACAAGAACTGAAGCAGGGCAGGAACCTGGAGGCAGGAGCTGATGCAGAGCCCAGGGAAGGGTGCTGCCTACTGACTTGCTCCACATGGCTTTCTCAGCCTGCTTTCTTATAGAACTCAGAACCACCAGTCCAAGGATAGCACCACCCACCATGGACTAGGTCCTCTCCCATCAACCACTAATTAAGAAAATGTCGTAGAGCAGTGGTTCTCAACTTGTAGGTGATGACCTCTTTGGGGTTGAAGTACCCTTTCACAGGGGTCACCTAAGACCATTGAAAAACCCAGATATTTGCACTGTGAGTCATAACAGTAACAAAATTACAGTCATGAAGTAGCAATGAAAATTATTTCACGGTTGGGGTTCACCACAACATGAGGAACTGTATTAAAGGGTCACAGCATTAGGAACGTGAGAACCACTCCACTGCCCTACAAGTTTGTGTACTGCCTGATCAGATAGAGACATTTTCTTAATGAGGTTCCCTCCTCTCAGATGACTTTAGCTTGTTTCAACTTGACATAAAGTTATCCAGTATGATTGACCCCTTGTCAACTTGACACACAAACACATCACCGTTAAGCCATAACCTTTCCTTTCTCATTCATCCCCAAGATCTCACATTAAAATCCTAACTATAAAAGTCCCACAACCTTTACAAATTCGATCTCTTTTAAAGTCCAAAATCTCTTAAAAATTCAGTTTTCAGCTGTGGGCTCCTATAAAAATCAAAATTAAACTAAATGCCTTCTCACTTCAAGACTGAAGAGTCAGGGCACTGTCACAATCTGAACAAAACAAATCCAAACACCAACAGCATAAATGAGTCAACATCCAATTATCTGGGATTCACTCATGATCTTCTGGGCTCCTCCAAGGAGCTTGAGTCACTTTGGCTCTGCCTTCTGTGGCACACGCAGCTTGTCTTCTAGGCTCCGACAAGCTCCACTCCACTGCTGTTGCTGTTCTTGATGGACATCCCATGGTACTGACATCTCCAAAACACTGGCGTCTTTTACTGCAACTGGGCTGCACTTTCACCAATAGCCTCTCATAGGCTCTTTTCATGGTGCCAAGCCTCAACTTCTCTGCATGACCCCTTCAATCCTGGGCCTTCAACTTCCACTAAGGTTGTACCTTCACCAATGGTCTCTCCTGGACTATCACAGTGCCAAGCCTCAGCTGCTCTCATGACCCCTTCATGCCTTCAAAACCAGTACATCCTGAGTGATGCTTATGTATTATCAAGTCCTGTTGTCAACACAAGGTACAACCATGGCTGCCTCTGGAACACAGCTTCTGTGTGCTGACTCTCAGGAAACACTTTCTCAGAAGATTTCATCTCAGTGATGCTGGTCTCAACAAGCATCCCAGCGAAGCAAAGGTTTCGCTTTAGTAGTTCTGGAGCACAACAGCTGACAATTGCTGAGAGCGAGGTAGAAGGTGCTCACACACCAATGTCATCTGAGTCAATGGGTGACCTGCCTCAAAGGCACCAAGTAGCAATCAGAGAATCCTCCTCCTGCAGGAAATGGGAACTAATACAACAACCTACAACCAGGCAGAGCAGAGAGAGACCTTGGAACACTCAGTCCTAAATGGGATGTCGTAATCAAACCCTCCCCTCACGGATCAGGGAACTCTGTGGAAGAGTAGATGGAAAGATTTTTAACAGCAAGAAATGATGATGGTTCCCAGGAAACAATGTCTTCTGGACAGGACTGACGCACATATGAACTCAGAGACAGGCAGAATGCACAGGGCCTGCACAGGCCCAATCCAGATGAGTCCTCAAAGCTGTGTGTGTGTGTGTGTGTGTGTGTGTGTGTGTGTGTGTGTGTGTGTGTGTGTGTGTGCGTGCGTGTGTGTTGTTTCAGGAGAATTGTACAAACTGCCACTCTGGTGTGCCAATAAAGTTTACCTTGTATCAGAGAGCAGAGCTAGCTACTAGCTGACCAAAATCAGCCATAGAGGTTTTAGAGGACCAGGGACATATAGAGAGACATGGGAAGTAGTAGGGAGGGGCTTAGAAAGATGTTTGGCCTTTTGAATCAAGGAAGGAGGCAGAGATGAGATCACTGGTCACTTTCCTGACACTTCTTTGATCAATCAGGTTTTAACCCCATATCTGATTCCCGTTTTTATTAATAATAGAATAATCTACATAATTGTTACTGTTTTGTTTGTGTTTTTTTTTCTTTTTTCTGTTTGCTTGCTTGTGCTGTTGTTTTCTTCTGGTTCGTTTGTTTGTTGGCCTGTTAGGTAGGTAGGTAGGAAGGAAGGAAGGAAGGAAGGAAGGAAGGGAGGGAGGGAGGAAGGAAGGAAGGAAGGAAGGAAGGAAGGAAGGAAGGAAGGAAGGAAGGAAGGAAGGAAGGAAGTTGGATGCGTGAGGAGATGGGAAGGATCTGGGAGTGTCACATTCACATCACACATTTAGTTTTCTAATTGTTTATTAGGCCATGTGTGTCAATCGCACATGGAGGAACAAGATCACAGGCTAATGAGAAATAAAAGGCAGAGGTGGCAGACAACAAAACTATGGAGCAAGCAGCCGCAATTTCCAGGGAAGAAAGCGAAGAACTGAGTGGATGGCGTGCAATAAGCAGTAGCCTGGCAGGGCCATGTGAGAGAGCAACAGCAGGGTGCTCTGAGAAGGAGTACAGTGAGCTGGGTGCAGGGAGCTACTCCCCAGGCCCGGGACTTGCTTTCTTCTGCTCATAAACTGAGCCATGATTTGAGTTCCTGACCTCAGCACATTGGAGTAATGGAAGAGATGTGCTTGGTCTTGTTGGGTTGAAATCGGTCAGTGGAGAAAATGTCAAGACTCCCCATTCTTTTCTTTGTTTCAGGGATCTGGAACATGAGGTCAGCACCACATATAATTAAAACCTTTTAATTAGTTTTAACTGAGTCTCCCCTCTCTTCACTTAATAGATACTTTAGGCAACCCTCTCTATCATCTGTCCAACTCTTCTATTTAGATAACACCAGATAGACTGGAGTTTTCTTCTTTGGGATCTGCTAGGTTTTTTTTTAATTCCTTTGACTTACATAATGAGGAAAACTGCAGTCCCTTGAACAGTTCATTCTTTAAGAACATGAGTCTGGGGCTGGAGAGATGGTTCAGCTGTTAAGAATATTTGTCGTTCTTGTAGAGCAGTTCTCAGTACCACACTGGGTGGTTCACAAATACCTGTGACTCCAGTTCCAAGGGATTTGATGCCCTCTTCAGGCCTCCATGGACACTGGTGCATATACATGGTGTACATACTCACATATAGACACATTAATAAATCTTTGAAAAGAATAAGGCTCTGATACTCTAGAGCAGTGGTTCTCAACTTTCCTAACACTGCAACCCTTTAATACAGTTCCTCATGTTGTGGTAACCCCCCCAGCCAGAAAATTATTTTCTTGCTATTTCATAAATGACATTTCGCTACTGTTATGAAACATAATGTAAATATCTGTGGTTTTTTGGTGGTCTTATGTAGGGAGAGGTTTACGTACCCATAGTGCTGACCACGCTTGTTTGGGTGTGTTCACAGGTATATAGAAATAGAACATACGGAGATAAAAAGAGCTAGGGGGAGTCGCCATGTGATCCAGGCATTCTCGGTAAGATAAGACCTTATAAAAATATATATTAGTAATTACAAGTTAATAATTAAGTCAGAGCTAGCCAAAGAAACCATAGCAAACAGCCAACAGCATTTTAATTAACACAGTGTCTCCTGTGTTATTTGGGGGCTAAAGTGGCAACGGGACCCTGGCGGGAATCCCATAACAGTAGGATAGGATATAGGTAGATTTTAATTGTTTATCATCTTCTATGTATATATGCTTTATATATGTTTGAGACATTTTGTATATTGACACAATTTAGTTTTGTTTTAAGTCTAAATCTTTTCTTTAGACTAAAAGGGGAACTGTAGGGAGAGGTCTACGTACCCGTAGCACTGACCACGCCCTTTTGGGTGTGTTCACAGGTATGTAGAATGTTGGGGGGATGAAAAGAGCTAGGGGGAGGAGATTCTTTCTCTTTGGATTCCAATTGTAGCCTGGAGAGCAGCGTGCGGATCTTTGGTTCTTGACTTTCTTGGTTTCTCACGTAAGTGATTTCTCTCTCAATAAAATATCATAGGACATCCCTATTTTGTGTATTTTAATATTTCCGCATTCGTCTTAGGTGACCCTTGTGAAAGGGTCATTTGACCCCTAAAGGGGTCGTGGTTGAGAACCACTGCCATGGATGAAGTCTGTTTTGGTTCTGTCTAGCTGGGCATGGTATATGTACTGCCAAAGACCATCAGGCTGGGGTGGCTAACTTTCAGAGGCTGTTTCCTGTACCATGGTGCTATGGTGGGGATCTGGCCAAGTACTAGTGATATTTCCAGTTCATGGGGTAGAAACTGAGGCACGAGTGGTCACATCATTGTTACCAGCTCCCACCTGTAAGCGGGAGGTGCGTTTCAAGCCTGCTTGGCATTGGAGCCCTTATGGAAGCTGGCATTCTCCAGGTCCTCCTTTCCATTCAGCCTGGCCAAGATAAGCTCCTTTCTCTCTTACAAATTTGCATTTTAGTGTTGAGTAATCATATATCAATTAAATTTATAAGGGCATAAATATTCATTGCATGCTACTACATGTGGTGCACACATACAACCAAGTAGAAATCATGTTCCCTGCCCACTAATAGTTTGCCTTGCTCTGGAGAAGCCAAGAAACAGAGGTGGGGAAAATGAAATATCTACATTGATTTACAAGCCATTGGATGGAGTGCCAAAGTCGCCTAATTAATTACCAATGAGCTACATAAATATTTATTGGCTCACCTCAGAGTTCAGAGAGAGGATAGGGCACCGGGATTGACTCTAGCATGCCGTATCTGTTAGCTCAGCTACAGGAACTAGAACATAAACCAGCTTACAACCCATGGGAAAGGTGAGAAAGGCAGCATTGAATGCAGGGTAGGGCAGAAAGCTTCCTTATCTCAGGAGGGATGCTGGGGCTCAGGCTTGACCTGAGGACCATGTCCCAGCTCTCACATAAGATTTGGAACCAGGCTTCCCAAGAATCTCAGGGACAATCATCCTGGAAATAAAATTCTGGGAAGGAAGGGTTTGGGATTCACTGTGTCTGTTCCGAGACTGGAAATGTCCATTTCTAGTCTGCATGTCACATTTTTTGATGATGCCAAATAAAAATGTGGATTTAATTTGTTCCCTTAATCCACAAATTTGTTCAACAAAATTGTGAAATGCATTAAATCCAATTTGGTTCCAATCCGGCTGTCAGGAGGACAATCAAGGGTGATGAGGGATAGAGTCAAAGACGCCTCCCCAAGGCACCAGAACCCCTTCTGTTGTGACATTTCTGTGAGCAAACACTTCCCTGCCTCCAGGCAGGGAAAGGCAGAAGGCAGGCACTCCCTTCAGACGCCAGCCTTCTAAGCAGAGTGACTGTGTCCTTCCCACAAAGGGCTGGGAGTCACCTGTGCGGTCTAGTCAACTCACTCCAGACCTCAGAGTCTCAGTTCTTCCTTTAAGTAACTATTGGCCTATTGAGAGAACATAATGTCTGCACTGTCCACAGAGCTCCACACTTCCCAGAGCCTAGTGCTAGGCAGAATCATAGAAAAAGCCAAGCCAGCAAAGGACTGGGGACTGCTTGACCCCAGGCCAGCCCCATTGCCAGACAGGTTGTCCCTGCCACCCGAGACTTTCTTGCACAGCAGCAGGAATGTTTCAAGAGCCACAAGTCTCCTCAGAAGAAGGGGAGCACCTCTTCTCCAGTGGCTGTGGCCTGTGGCCCTCAAACACAAATGTCCATGCTCTCTGATTAGCCAGACCTGTACTGTGAGCCGTTCCTCAAGCTGGGGATGGAGTCAGAGGGAAATTAGGGCACTGTGGCCAGAAGATGAAGAAATTGGAGTTAAGAAGCCATTTGCTACATAATGATGTTTTGGGCACTATTCCTGAGTGACACTGAAGCCATCGTCGGGCTATGGTTCCGTGTATCACTCGTATTTGTGGTGACACGGGTCATAGGGCAACACAGAAGCACCGTGATGTGCTACGTGTGAACTTGAACGCTGCTGTACTGCTCCGTATCCTCGTCGTCACTTGTTATTGTCGTCATAGACTAATCCGCCCGCTTGTACCAGAAAAGTTTAAACAGAGCCCCTTCGTGCACCTCACGTTCACTGTGTCTCTGGATGGCACCAAGTGGGCCATGCCAAGTGATCGGCGTGGACCAGGGAGATGTATGTAAGTCGCTCGCAGTCAGAACACGTTCTAAACGAACATGCAGAGCTGCCCTGGTGCATCACCCTCATTTCCATCCCACTCAGACAGGATAAAAGAGCTCTCCCAGCCATGCTGACCTCGCTTACGTCTGAGATCATCTGGACAAATAACCCTTTTTAACACGCCAGTGCATGGGTCCCTGCAGCAGGATGTGTGTCTCTTACTCGTGAGCCTAAGCCTAATGTGCACCAGAAGAGCTACGAGGGCAGGGCTTTGGGCTCAGGCAGGCCTGGTCCTAGCCCTGCTTCTCATTCCCACTTGTTTGCTGGGTGACCTCAGACAGGTCACACCATCATCTGTTCTCTATTCTGCTTGCCTATAAAATGGGGTATGTCTACACATCTCCTGGGCCCATTGAGAGGATGAAGTAATAAAAGCCAACTTTTACTTAGTGTTTACTATGCTCCTGGCACTATTCTGAGTGTTTTACAGGCATTAGCTCATTTTATCATCACAGGGCTACGGGATAGTCACGATCCATACCTTCACAGCACACCTAAGAAAACTGGAATACGGAGGCAAAAAGATTCTAGGGTCACACAGTTAGTAAATGGTGGGGCCAGAGTGCAAACTCAGACAGACAAACTCTTGCCTCCTTTCCTGGACCCCACCCTGAGCTCCTTCCGGGGCAAATGAGGTAATATGCACGCAAGAGCGATGTAAACTGCAACACACTGTATAAATGTCACTCATTGTTACTTCTCCCGCCTTGGTCATTAAAACCACGAGAGAGCCAGTGAACCTATCATTCAGATATCTTCCCATAGGCCTGTGCTGGCCCCTGAGCTTACACATCCCTTCTGCCTGCCTTGATTCCAAGGCCTACCTGGAAACTAGGGTAGCCTCAGTCATTTCTCGGGTGCAACTGGTTGCAAGGGACAGAGGCACTTGAGAAGCGGAAGCAGGAGGAGAGGACACGGCAACTGCTAGGGAAGCTCAGGAGCTCCCCTGACTTCTATGTGTGCATCCTGGGATAGCACTGGTAACCACCAGGGTGAGTGGGGGCTACAATGGACAGCAGAAATATTCTGGAGACTGCAATCAATGTGGTCAATGATCTCACTAGCTCCCGGGGGTAGGAAGGCAAACAAAACTGGCTCCCTGCACTGAGCCCTGGTTAGACCCTGGACGCTCACAGAATAGCAGGCATCTTATCAGAGCCCACCTGCCTGGGTAACTAAGAGGCAGCTGTGAGCTATCGTCCCCAAATGAATCCTCCTCCCTCCCTCTGACTCGGGGCTCAGTGTCCATCCCTCACACTTGCTTATGTCCTTTCTAGAAAACATTTCTCATAGATCTTAGTTTCTGTTTCATACCTGCACATACTTTATAGCAAAATCCTGGGGGTGGGGGTGGGGAGTGGAGAGGTGTGAAAGAAAAGATTTTTTTAAAAAGAGAGAGAGAAGAAGGAGGAGGAAGAGGAGGAGAAGGACAGGAAGAAGAAGGAGGAGGAGGAGAAGGAAGAGGAGGAGGAGGAGGAAGAGAAGGAGGAGGAGAAGAAGAAGAAGAAGAAGAAGAAGAAGAAGAAGAAGAAGAAGAAGAAGAAGAAGAAGAAGAAGAAGAAGAAGAAGAAGAAGAAGAAGAAGAAGAAGAAGAAGAAGAAGAAGAAGAAGAAGAAGAAGAAGAAGAAGAAGAAGAAGAAGAAGAAGAAGAAGAAGAAGAAGAAGAAGAAGAAGAAGAAGAAGAAGAAGAAGAAGAAGACATTAGAGACAAGAAACACAGTAGCAGGTTTGGAGGCTGGTAGATGAGGAAGCAGAGAGTCCTAAAGAATATAAGGCTTCCATGTAGGGAAGCAAAACCACGTAGTGATGGTTGGGTGGCATGAAAAATGGACTTACAGTCCCTGTGCTATACATATTTATATTTCATATGAAGATGCTCCTGGCTCAACCCAGTGGTCCATGCATTGCCTTCCAGGGTTTTTTTTTCAAAACATAGTTTTGAAATAGCTAAGGTCATAATCGCAAGTGCATTTTGTGTCCTCCAACCCATCAACATGAACTTTTGAACATTCTGCATTTTTCCCATGAACTATTAGACATTTCAAAGAACTCTTCAGTGATGTTAATAAATGCATTAAAAAAAAGAAAGAGCCCAAATCTGAAAGCAGATTAAATACTCTGAATTAAAGCAGAAAAATTGTTCATCTGGAGTTTTTTTCAGATGCATGTTGCTTATGAGAGACACAAATCAAAGAACCAGAGAGGATGAAAGTAAAAAGATGGGGGGAAATATATATATATAACACTAAAAAGTAGATATCAATTATAGATAATTTTTAAAAACATGTATCTTTACTAACATCTGGTAAATTAGACTTAGAAGTGTTGATAGACATGAAGAACAATAATTTGGAGTTGGAGAGATGGCTCAGTGGTTAAGAGCACTGACTGCTTTTCCAGAGGACCCAAATTCAGTTCCCATCACCCACACTGGGTGGCTCACAACCATCTGTAACTCCAGCTCCAGGGTATCTGATGCCTTCTGGCCTCCACAGGCACCTGCACTCACATTCACAAATCCACACACAGATATGCACACACTCACATACTTTAAAAACGCATAAAAATAAATCTCTAAGAAAAGAACTTACAGCTGTATAGGAGTCAGTTCAACCATAATACATAAGGGTCTTCCGTTAAAATAAAGCATGCTCTTGTGTTTTAACTATACAGCAAAGGCCATGCCAAAAAGAGTTATGTGGGTAGAACATGATCATCTGCGGGTTGTTCCAGATCATTGTGTGTCCTACAGGAATGTAGATATTGGGTTCTTTTTTGCTGTTGTTGCTGTTTGTTTTTCTAGACAAGGTTTCTCTGTATTGTTTTGGAGGTTGTCCTGGACTAGCTCTTGTAGACCAGGCTGGTCTCGAACTCACAGAGATCCGCCTGCCTCTGCCTCCCGAGTGCTGGGATTAAAGGCATGTGCTAGCACCACCAGGCTGATACTGGGTTCTTGACCTCATATCACATTCAGAACCTGATTTCAGTGAACGATGGGCCCAGATGTAAAAGGTACAGGGGTTAAGCTCCTGGGATACACCTGAGAATCTGCTCACTGCCATGACAAAGATTTTCTAAGACACAAAGACCACTAAGCATACATGAAAAGATTCATAAATTAGGCCCTTTCAAAGTTTAAGAACTTCTGTTCATCAAGTGACAGTGTGACAGGGCAAAAAGGCAAGTAAGACAAGGGGGTGTGTGCCATGTAATAACTATATAAAGAGCTCCTAAAAATCAACAAGAAGGCAAGCATCACTTCCAGCATTTCACGCGGATTTTGAATCAGAAGTTTTACTCCAAATATACGCTTTCAAGACTATGCACACAGGAGCCCTCCATATCCCAGAGTGCCCATTTGTCAGTTCGCCGCATTTCACTTAACATATACAGACTTTGTCTTGTCATTATTCTAATAGAGTGTGGTATAAAAACTATAACCTGGACAGGGGATGAGGTGAGAGAGAAATAAGTAACACTAGGGGTGTTTGGAAAAGGCTCATGGAGCATAAGTTTTAGTATGTTTCTCTCTCTCACACACACACAAGTTTATTGGAGTTCCCTCCACAGGTTATAGTGTTCCTCAAAGAAGCCATAGGTTGCCAAATGGAAAGCCCAGTTGCTCCTCAGGAGTATTCAGGAGACTCTAAAACAATCCAGACTCTTGGTTGCCCACCAGGACTCAGTGCTAAGACCCTATTATTGAAGACTCCAAACACTTGGGCCACAGGACATAGAGAAACCAAGTTGATGCTGACCAGGAAACTGACCCCCACACACACACACTGGCCAGCTCTCACAGTACCACTGACCCAGCTGTGAACCCTGGGAGCTATGGTAGTGAGTAGCAAAGCAAGAACTGCTCACAGATGCAATAATGTCTGAGACACCTGTACAGTAAATCTGACATGAGTTTTAGTTAAAGGTGCAGTCCAAGCAGACAGAGCAAGCTCCAGGGGATGGCCCACACCCACGAGTATGTGGGCAATACAAATTGGACTCAATGGGTTACTTTAAAAAGAAGATGGGAAGTCACAAAGTTGAAGGCAGATCTCTGTAAGTTGAGGCCAGCCTGGTTTACAAAGCAAGTTCCAGGACAGCCATGGATACACAGAGAAACCCTGTCTTAAAAACAACAAAACAAAACAAACAAATCACAAAAGTTGAGAGGGGCAGGGGACCTGGAGGGTGGACCTGGCAGGAATTAGGGAAAGAATGAGGAGTGTATATGATCAAAATACATTGTACAGCCGGGCGTTGGTGGCACACGGCTTTAATCCCAGCACTCGGGAGGCAGAGGCAGGCAGATTTCTGTGAGTTCGAGGCCAGGCTGGACCGACAGCCTCCAAAACAATACAGAGAAACCCTGTCTCATAAAAACCAAAAAAAAAATACATTGTACAAAATTCTCCAAGACATGCTTAAAAACTATTGCCCAACACTTACATTGTTAGGTATTGTATATAAATAATTTAGAGATTTACAGAACAAAGTTTAGTAGGATACATGCAAACCCCATATGTCTGTCCACTGTACACTTGTGTGTGTGCATACACCTGTGTGTGGTTATATATGTACGTACCTTTGTGTGTTCATGTGTGTGTGCATGCATGTGTGTAGATGTGTCTCAGTGTGGGTGTGCACATGTATACTATACGCCTCCTAAGTCCTTGTATTCTGTTATCCACAGGAGTCCTGAAGCTAACCCCTCTTGGATACTGACGGACAGCTGTATATATGGACAAAAATTGATGATCAAGATTGCCAAAGCAGCGTTTCTTTTAGCATGAAGCATTAGAGGCCATTCAAAACTTCTCAGAGCACATTGATAATACTCCATTTACTCATATAGTAGTGTGCTGTGCGGGTGTCTAGCGCCCAACCTGGACAATGCACAGGTGTGCCTAGAATTAGTTCATCAACCTCTGCCCTTAAAGGGCCATGCATATAACTGGATCATATCACAATTCACTTAGTAAGTCCAACGAAACAGCACACACACATCATAGATGCTCATGGTAGGTAGATATTATCAGTGTTTGAGTTGAAAGTGTAGTGAGTCCTTCTCAGTGTGACGGTTGCATGCCTGCACGGTCAGTTTCAGACATTCTCTTACCTTTCCTGATGACTTCATCCAATAAGTCAGCCTTAGATGCTTTAAGCTGTTGGGCACTCTCTCTCCTCTCTCTCTCTCTCTCTGTCTCTCTCTCTCTCTCTCTCTCCCTCTCTCTGTCTGTCTCTCTCTCTCCTCTCTGTCTCTCTCTGTCTCTGTCTCTCTGTCTCTCTCTCTCTCTCTCTGTCTCTCTCTCCACTCCCTCCATCCTGTGATAGGAGGGCAGTGGGGAGGAAGATGCAAGTTGAAGAGAGAATCTAGCAAGGAGAAGCACGCCCACACAGACTATGCCTGTGTGGTACTCCATCAGGGGAAAGTAGTCCACAGAGAAATGGGAGACAAGCTACCTGGAGCTGAATGTGTCAGGACAGGAGTCAGGGACTTTGGTCTCCTACCTCACTCCCTGGGCAGCCATGTACTGATCTATAAAAGCCGTTCGCAGAGGCAGCTGACGGTGGACACACATGATTCTAGGCCTGTGCAGCACTGAGTGAAACCTTCCGTGGAGCCCTTTGCAGATGAGTTAAACATCTTACTCTTGTACCTCGGTAAGGCAAAGGTACAAGCTGCAGGAAGAGACCCACAGACACGCATTTCATTCCCCTCTTATTGCTCTTAGTATTAATTACTGTGTGTCTGTGTACGCACCCATGTCAGAGGGCAACTTTGCGGTGATGTCCCCCCTTCCCTCTTTACCTGGGTGCAGGAGATTGCACACGGGTCAGCAAGCTAACGCTGCAAGCATCTCCACCTGATGAGGCTCCGTCGGCCTTCTTCCCATTCTCAGAGAAATCCCCCCACTCGTCCTCACACTGCTGCAGTCACCTGCCCATCCCCAGGGGTCCCCGCTGGTCCTCACTCCCATCCTCTCCCCCTTCCCATTCCCATTCCTGAGTTGGCCTTGGGTGCACTGTGACACATGGG
Organism: Mesocricetus auratus; assembly: GCF_017639785.1. Taxonomy (NCBI): domain Eukaryota; kingdom Metazoa; phylum Chordata; class Mammalia; order Rodentia; family Cricetidae; genus Mesocricetus; species Mesocricetus auratus. The sequence goes on along the minus strand of NW_024429191.1, from coordinate 13,121,617 downwards.
AGTGTGTGGCTCAGCCCTTCCACCCCTCACATGACCTCTGCATCTCAGCAACCATTTCCTCTCCTTTGATTGAAAACAAAGTCGAATTCATAATTTTACGATTTTTCAGAGCTGCCTAACTTTGAGTGGGGAAGGGAGCTTTGGGTAACCTCTGTTCAGTAGCCAAGAATTAACAAGGAAAACACCAGTGGCCGATCTCCAAAGCTGCAGGTATGTCGCTCCCGAGCATGTGTCTGGAGGGGCTGCTCTGAGGAACATGTCCTCCTGGGACGTCTTTCCTGCCACCAACAGGATCCCTGCAGCTCCATGCTAAATGTTAGTTTTCTTAATAGAAACCCATCTCCTTTAAAAAATTAATAATAATAATAATAAGATAAAAATGACCTATTAAACCCATCCCCACCTCCTCTTTTTTTTCTTCCTCCCAAGAAACACATTAAAGTAAACAAAATGTGAGACGTGAAATGAAAACAGGGCAGAGGCACCTGCGAAGTTTTACCAGCTCACATTACAAAGCCCCATCTGAAGTGGCGGGGAACTGTTTCCATGACAAGCATGACAAACAGCCAGTTCTCTTGAAAATCAGGCAAAAGCCAAATTAGTCAGATTACATCAGGATATATTTCCCTGGAGCAGAAGGTCTCTTTGGAAACACCTGCCTGACATATTTCAGACATGTGCAGAGGCGCGCAGGCCCTTGGTGGGTCCCAGGGCTCGCCAACGTCTCAACAAAAATGGGTGTTTGGGTTTTACTGAGTAAAACTGAGTGAGATGACTGTGTGGAATTTGAGTTGCTTTCTGGCACCTCTCACATGACAAAGTTTAACCAGTTCTTGTCCTGGTGCCAGGAGGGTCCAAGAACTCAGGCAGTCTGCAGTTGGTCCTCTCTCACAGGGCACTGGAGAGATGCTGGGGTTTGGGGCTCTGAGGTCTTTCGTGATCTGGATGGAAATGCTATTATTACAAAGGGCAGATGCAACAAGGGACCACCCTCTCAAATGGAACGGACACTGCAGCGGGTAGTATGGAGGCTAAAGCCAGAGACGTTTTTCTTTTCTCACAGTCTAATTAGTATTCTGCCTTTGACAGCCTCCCTCAGTTTATTTTATTAACATTTGGTAACCATGGGTAATTAACTTTTTCCAACGATCTGTGTTGTTGAGAAAGTGCCAGGTCACATGGGTTAAATAAATCACAGCAAATCCATAATCCAGAATACTGAGAGACCAATCACATGAATGAGAGAGACCCCCAAGGACAGACTACTATGTGACCATTCGTGTGAACCAGCGAGACCCACAGGGACTCAGCCAAAAAGACTTCTAAGATACATGTGTTGACAAAAAGTTAAGTTACACAACAGCACAGGTGTGAGAGTTCTGTGTAAAAAGGAAGTAGCAGAGACACATTCACAAACACACATATAAAAAAAAAACACAGAGAAAGGCTGGGAGAAGGGACAGAAAGCATCTCCAGGGATAGAACAGTGGGGAGGGAGGAAGGTCTTGGTGCTTGAAACATTTACAGTAAGGAGAGTCGTGTGTGACTCGGGTGAGATGAGATGTCTACCCATAATAATACAACACGGAAGACATGTTGAGAGACAGGGCATCCTTCTTGGTCTGAGTCACCAGATTTTCTTCTTATTCCTTGGTTCCTCCATCTTCTGGCCGTCAGGGCACAGTGGTAAGATGGCAGACCCTAGAGAGTGCTCATTAGTGATAGTATATAACCCATAACCAAACGAGGAGCACGGCTCTGGCTCAGCCCCTCTGTGCTCACATCCTGACCTGGCCGTCATGAGCAGTGGGTCTGGCAACACCCACTTTGATCCCTCTGCTCTCAGTGGAAGCCCTCAGATAAAGTGGTCAATGGTGTGACTCGGTTGAGTAAAACCACTTAGCACAGGGCCTGGCACATGGTGGACACCCCAAAAATGTTATTGATACCTGGTACTTCCCAAGGGGTATTTGCATATGTGTTTCTAAACAAGCACATGGCCCGGGGCCATGTTCAATAGGTTTTGCAGATGAGCATGTCTCCAGACACTATGGAAAGGGGTTTTGCCCAGTGGTAGAGGGAAACCACACCGACAGAGGCCCCTGTATAAGTGGAGCAGGACTGGCTTCAGTCAGGGAGCTCTCTAGAGAGTAAGCCAAGACATGCTCAGGTGAGGCATTCTGGGTCCCCCCACCACCAACCCCAGAAGCCAAGAACAGACAGCAAAGCTCAGAGCAGAGGTTTGCAGGAGGAGCGTGAGGAGAAATAGGGGCTGGGTTGCATGCCAGCTGCAGCACCTTGCTGCAAGCATGCCAACGGGGTTCAAAGATCAGGATTTAAACACAGTCTACCAAAAGCAAGGAGGTGACTGACCTAGACAGTGAGGGAAAGATGGTGGTCGGTAACCCACCTGGTACAGCCTGCCTCCCAGCCCTGGAGGCCGCAGTAGCCACTGCATACTGCGCACTGAATCCCTGGACCCCTTTGTCTCCCTCATCACAGCTGAGATCTTCAGCACAGCTCCCTCCCGTGACTTTTTATGACGGTGATGATGTAAGGGGGTAGGAAAAACACAGCTGGTTCTGCCTGCATTTACAGAGGCTGGGGCAGACTGTCCCCAGCCACCAGTCCTGCACAGCTGCTCAGCCTGCCCCTGGGGGCCAAGCGTCCCCACCACTTCTCATGGAAGGAAACACATGGTGCAGAAATGAGACATTTATTTAATAAAAAACTGCAGACCTTCAAGACACTCTGCGTTGTTTGGGGCCCTGCTCTGCTGTCTGCATCTGCTCCCACATTCTCATCTAATTTAGTTGTTACCCTCAGCCCTGTACCCCAGGTTCTCCGTGTGCAGATCAGCCAATCACAAAATAAAAAACACTCAGAAAAAAGTGACAGGCATATTGAACATATATGGGTTTGCCATTGCCTCAGTGCTGCGGCAATGGATGATTACACAGTGTCAGGACTCCTAGTGATGTACAGGCTAGGATACCCAGAGGACTGTGCTCAGGGCCTAAGCACCTGTGACTTTGTGTCCACAGCTGGTCTGGAGCCAGTCCCCCCCACATACAGAGGGACTACCATACTGATCTGTCACACACACACCGTTTCCTCCTCTTTGGTGTCATTCTTAGCATGGGTCTCATTATCTCCCTCCAGGATTCTAGAACCCCCTTCTGAAGTTTCTTCTTGTCTTCAGCCTTGGTCCCTCCCACCAAGCCTCACCCAAGTAATGAGAGGGACTTTCACAAGCGAAGTCACATCCTCCCTTCCTCTCCTCGGAGTCACCTGCAAGCAGACTTCTGCTGTCTCTGGTCACATTCTCTTTTCTCTTTAAAACTGTTTCGTACTTTGAAGCATAAAAATCGTGTCTATCACTGGAGTGCTGGGTCATATTTCAGCATGTGTGTGTATTGTGTGATATTTAAATAGTGTTAAATGGACCTGTCTCCTCACATTTTTTCCTTGCAGCGGTATTGGTGATAAAGCCTGGGCATGGCACATGCAAGTCCACCATGGGGCCACGGCCACAGCCCTAAACATCTGCTATTGCATGGGGATCAAGATTTCACTAGACTCAGTGCAGGTTAAGTGATGTTTATTTGGGTAGAATGCACTTATACAAGAGGCAGGTGACCGCCGTAGGTTCTAGCTCCAAGGATCCACCCAGGCTGTCCTCTGTGACCCGACCAGAAGCAAGAGAGAGCACTGGGATCGGGAACCCCAGATCCAGTCTTCCCTGCATCATGTCCACAGCCACACCCTAATGGGCATGGTCAGTGCTACAGGTGCGGATGGGGTGGATATCTCATTACAATCCCCCTTTTTCATCTAAGAAAAGATTTAGGCTTGATACGAAATTATATACAAAGATAGCAAGTATCTTTGCTCCAGGACAAGGAAAAATAGGAGCAAGCACACTTAGGACCTGTCACCAGGGGCTGGAGAGATGGCTCAGAGGTTAAGCGCACTGACTGCTCTTCCAGAGGTCCTGAGTTCAATTCCCAGCACCCACATGATGGCTCACAACCATCTGTAATAAGATCTGGCCTGTAGGCAGACATGCAGATAGAACACTATATAATGATAAATAAATAAAATCTTAAAAAAAGACCTATCACCAGTGAAGCAACTAGAACAGATGGCAAGAGCTGCAGTCTGCCTTTTCAAATCTTACTGTATGCTTGTATGTGCATGTGCCAGTGTGTGTGAGCACACACACACATTGAGGTCTAAGGATAATTTTCAGGAATTGGTTCTCTCCTTCTACTGTGGCATCTGGGGATTGAACTCAGGTCCTCAGGCTTGCGTGACAAGCACTGTTAACTGCTGGGCCATTTTGCCAGCCCATGTGCTCTTAGCCATAGAACATCAGAGGTGCTCTCTCCTGCCTACCCATAACCAAGCACTCACTGATTAACCTCCCCACCCCAGAGAGCAAACAGTTCAGGTCTTGGCTTTGAGCTTCTGCCCTCAGCTCCTGGGCCTGTTCCGCTCTCTGCACACCCACATTTGCAACACTGCAATTGGTGGCCTTTTATAGCCAAGGGGTCCAGACGCTACAGTCTTGATATAGCTTATCCCTTCTAAGACTCACAATAAGATTTCATTATGAGTAGAACCTCTGAGAGGCGATTGGGTCCTTAGGATGAACTCTCTGTTGTACAGTAGGTCCTCCTTAGGATGAACTCTCTGTTGTACAGTATGTCCTCCTTAGGATGAGCTCTCTGTTGTACAGTATGTCCTCCTTAGGATGAACTCCTGTTGTACAGTATGTCCTCCTTAGGATGAACTCCTGTTGTACAGTAGGTCCTCCTTAGGATGAACTGACTATTGTACAGTAGGTCCTCCTTAGGATGAACTCACTGTTGTACAGTAGGTCCTCCTTAGGATGAACTCACTGTTGTACAGTAGGTCCTCCTTAGGATGAACTCACTGTTGTACAGTAGGTCCTCCTTAGGATGAACTCCTGTTGTACAGTATGTCCTCCTTAGGATGAACTCCTGTTGTACAGTATGTCCTCCTTAGGATGAACTCCTGTTGTACAGTAGGTCCTCCTTAGGATGAACTCTCTGTTGTACAGTAGGTCCTCCTTAGGATGAACTCTCTGTTGTACAGTAGGTCCTCCTTAGGATGAACTCCTGTTGTACAGTAGGTCCTCCTTGCATTCTACCCCACCCTCACATGCACCACTTACCCTGCCCCTCTTTGCTATGAGCTGAAGCATCTAGAAGCTCTCACTGCATGTGACCATATGACCCCATCTGACCTTGGACTTTCCAACACCCAAAGCTATCTACCAAGATAAAGCTTTTTGTTTTATAAACTCCCTGGTTCCCAGTACTCTGTCGTAGGCCCTATGCAACCCCCTTTTATCACATTCTTACCTCATATTGGCTACCCCTCACCACCACCACTGTTCAAGCTGTACCCAGTGCCTGAAACTGGAAGTCCTACATCCCAGGAACTCTCTCAATCCAGGCAAGTAGAACAGTGAATCCCTGAACCTTGCAACAACAAGAGGCCAGTGAGTGCGGGGCTACAGGTGTGGCACTGAAGTGTACAATCGAGCAGCACAGGGCGCCACCGCCATGCTCACCCTGTCTGCAGTTCTCATTTTAACTAAAACAGAGTGTCTCTGTAGGACCCTGAGCCAGCTAACGTGGAACAACGTGCTTGATAGATGTTTCCCCTACCAAATTGGGTAACAACTTGACTGTAAGTGTTATTACCCAGTGCCGAAATGATAGACCAATAAATGCAGTTCCATTGGCCAATGCAGCAGAAAGAGAAAGACAAAGCCAGTTGTCTGCAAGAGATGACCCAGTTGAGGATTGAACTGGCCTGGTTATTTTATTGCACTGGGCAACGACAGATTCAGTTGTGTGGCCTCGGGGTCCTCAGTAGACCCAGGCAAAATGAGATGAAGTAATAAGTTGCTTTATCAGCACAGTCTTCCGTGGCCTTATCGTCTACTTGGAATGACAAGTCAAATGAATGACAGGCGCTGTTCTATCCCATTATATAACGACTGCCCTGCTAAATGCTTGCTGGGAATCTGTTTCCAAAGCCTCGGGCTGCATTATGTAAGAAACCTGGTCCCTGCCTTTTGTAGCAGAATAAGGCAAAAATGGCCTTTAAGATATTGCACAAGTTTTAAGCTAGTGGCTCTACAAGTAAACAGTGATTTTTAGAAGAAGGGGGGGGAGGAGTCTATAAACCCAATAAAGATGTGACAGGGGCCGAGTAGGATGAAAAGAAGGCCGTTAGGGCTGTGGTCAGCCACCTCCTGACGCCTTCCGAACACTCCAATCTGGAATGATTCTTCACACAGAAGGGGCAGAGCCTCAAAAATAACAGCCCATCATTTACCACCCCCCTCCACCCCGCCCCACCCACTGCCACCACTGAACTGTTTGGGTTCACTGTAAAAAGTACAAAAGAGCCAGGGGAGGAAGGGCTCGGCAGGAAGGAAGAATTGCCAGTTCCTTCCCTGGCCAAGAAGCCTCACCCAGCTGGCCTGAGGAGGGGGGGAGCACTAGGATCATAGGATAGGAAGCCATACCTGTGCTCATGGTACACTCAGCTCCTATCAGGTGACCTCTCAGAACAGCCAATCACAGCTGGCATTGACTAAGTACTTAGTGCTGAAGCAATCAATATAGCTGGTCTTCCATATCTGCTTTCTGTATCTATGGGTCTGACCAACTGCAGACACAAATCTTCAGAAACTGCTCTTTCCCGTTTCCATTCTCCCAAAGCAGTGGACCTAACAACTATTTATATAGCAGGCACAGCATAGGAAGTCTGGCATTATTTGAAGTACACAGAGGCACAAAGAGTATATGAGATCCACCATTTTATTGGAAAAATGAGTATCTGTAGGGTGGGGTAACCTCAGGGTCCTGGAACCAGCTCTCTGTGGTGTTGAACTACAACTCCATATGTAATCCCACCTAATCCCCAAAGCATTCTGAGAGCTGCCTTTACAAGCCCAACTGAGAACGCAGGCATGCAGGCATAAAGTGCTTTGCTCTCAGGTAATGAAGATGGAATCTGAAGTAGAGACCTGATTCCCGCAGCCAGGTGAGGGTCTTGGCACTGAGTTCCCATTCTCAACTCAAGACTCTAGACATTGAGGCATACTCTGCCTGTCATGAGCTGTCTGGCCTCTTCTGGAACATTTAACTAAGACTAACTGTGGCTGAGCACCCAGGAGTGGCCAGCAAGGGTGGCCAGCAGGGGTTCTGGCTAGAGAAAAGGAGATAATTGCAAACAAAGACTCAAATCTTGAGATTTGCAGATCTAAGCACAAGGGTTAGAAAAGGTTTAGTAACATTAAGATTACAAATTCTGAACTAGCAAGATGGCTCAGTGGGTAAAGGCTTGCCTTCAAGCCTGATGACCTGAATTCAAATACCCTGGCCCATATGGTGGAAAGAGAGACCCAGATCCCCCTGAAAGTTGTCCCCTGACCTCCGTATGCATGTCATGGCACATACCCATATGCATATACAAACAAATAAAATATATAAGTAAATTTTAAATTTGGAGGAAAAAAGAAATTTATCTCTTAAAAAACTCAAAATCCTGTTGCTAACAAATTAAACTGACTTAAGATAGCAAAGTGTCTGTCATAGAAAATGGATCTTTGGGGGGAGGATGCACCTCAAGTTTTATCAATCTGAACTTTCAGTGATGTCTCAAGGACTTGGGGATCTTTTGGTCTTCCTATCCCTGGTCCACAGTGCCAGTTCCATCCTGAGAAAGAGCTTTGATAGCTGCAGGATGGCTATGAGCTATCATCATAGTGAGCATTCTCTTCAATGTGTTCTTGTAAAGAGAAGCCCACTTCCTGGTGAAGAGAATCACACTTCCTGGTGAAGAGAATCACACTTCCTGGTAAAGAGAAGCATGCTTCCTGGTGAAGAGAAGCCCACTTCCTGGTGAAGAGAATCACACTTCCTGGTGAAGAGAAGCACACTTCCTGGTAAAGAGAAGCATACTTCCTGGTGAAGAGAAGCACACTCCTGGAGAAGAGAAGCATACTTCCTGGTGAAGAAAAGCACACTCCTGGAGAAGAGAAGCATACTTCCTGGTGAAGAGCATACTTCCTGGTGAAGAGAAGCACGCTTCCTGGTGAAGAGAAGCACGCTTCCTGGTGAAGAGAAGCACACTTCCTGGTGAAGAGAAGCACACTTCTGGTGAAGAGAAGCACACTTCTGGTGAAGAGAAGCACACTTCCTGGTGAACAGCATACTTCCTGGTGAAGAGAAGCACACTTCCTGATGAAGAGAAGCACACTCCCTGGTGAAGAGAATCACACTTCCTGGTGAAGAAAAGTATACTTTCTGGTACACTTGGAAACAGTTAGAAAACTTCCTTCCTCAGAAGGTCCCCTCCCAACTCTGCTGGTGTCACCCCAGCCCCACATGGATTGCTGTGCAGCAGTTAGGATCCTGTATTCTCATCTCACCTCTGTATTTTGTGGAGGTCACTGGTGGCATTGACATTGGCCTTGAGCAACTCTGAGTAGCTCTCTAATCAGCAGCCATTATCATGGAATCACCTAAAAGGATTGGTTGTGGATCCACACAGGACACTCATGGACGGGTGGTGATAGAAGCCTGTGAGGTAGAACACTTTTGTACTACAATGCCAGAAAGTCCTGGGAGATCTGGGTTCCATTTATTTTTCTACCTGACACACAGGCCTCTCTCAGACAGACGAGTCCCCTCTGTCCCTCTGGCTCTTTGCAGTGGGTTAGAGACCCACCCCCTCCTCTGTACACAACCTATTCCAGATGGTCAATTATCTCTCTCCCGGTTGGGAGAGGCTCAGACACCAATCAAGTCAATTTACTCATTAGCTGGCACTGGAAGAAAGGATGTCAGCTTAAGTAACCCAGTTTCCAGTCTGGCTCCAACCATTACAATAACCCATTTCTTCTTTCTTCACCCTTAGTCTACTTGTCTCCACCCAGATAGTGTTGGTTTGGGAAATGCAAAGACCAGAAAATGGCCACCCCCACCAAGTCAGAGGTATTTGTTAGTTTTCTGTTGTTGTGATATGACACCATGACCAAAAATGACTTAACAAATAAATACTTTATTTGGGCTTACAGTTCCATGGGGATAGTGTCCACAAGGGGAGGGAATGCATGGTAGCCTGGCAATAACGAGAAGCTGTCTGATCACATTGTATCTGCACAGGGGAAGCTGAGGCAAAGAGGAAGTGGGCAAGCTTGCAGGGCCTCCGAACCCACCCCCAGTAAGGCTGCACCTCCTAAATGTCCCATAACCTCCCCAAACAGCACCACCAGCTGAGGGCTACATGAGCCTATAGGGGACAGTTCTCATTCAAACCACCATACTGGGCAATGGGCAAAGAGAATCCTTAAGAGACACTAGCGATTCTGGGCTATCTAGAAGGCCCAGACACTCACTCCCAATACCCCATGACTGCTCCTTTCTGTGAGTTGCCCTTGACCAAGACGCCCATCTGGAACAAGCTTGATTTAGACTTCCCTGAACTTTCTTCTTGACTAAGTCTGCCCTTGCTGTAAACAGTAACAGTAAGAATTTCAGTAAGTTGGCTTACTGGTCACCTCACACTTGCAATGTCTAAGCCCTTGGCCTGACAATCAAGCAAGAATTATCCCATCCTCCATATGTCCTCTTAGACAAGTCTCCATCTACCAATCTCCCCACAGAGACTGGTTTACAAATCCCCACTGTCTTAGTTAAGGGTTCTATTGCTATGACAAAACACTATAGCCAAAATAACTTAAGATCTATCTCATCCTACACTTCCAGGTCACACTCTGCCACTAAGGGAAGTCAGGGAAGAAATGCAAGGCAGGAACCTGGAGGCAGGAAACTGAAGGAGAAGTCATGGAGGAACACTGCTTACTGGCTTGCTCCTCATGGCTTGCTCAGCCTACTTTCTTATACAACTCAGAATTACCTGCCCTGGGGTGGTACTGCCTCCCCATCTCCATAGCTGGTTCCCCCACATCAACCCCTAATCAAGAAAATACTCTACAGTCTTGCCTACAGTCAATCTGATGGAAGCATTTTCTCAACTGAGGTGTTTCCTCAAGGTGACAGAAGAATTAAAAAAAAAACAGGATACACACTACTCCCACTGTTTCCAAAATTGACTCAATCTCTCTCCCCTATTATAAGTCTTAAATCAGGTCTTCTTTCTTCTTAGCAAATGTCACAGTGATGTTCTTTATAGCTGCAGAGAACAAGAGACTGATGCAGGGACATCAGATTTCCAACCTCCAACTAAGCCATCTGTGGAGGGTATGCCTATATGCTAACCCAGAGCCATCACCTGGTGCTTGGCGTCATCATATCACCATTCAACTCTTTCTCTTCCTACCCTGCTCTCTTCTCTCTAGACAGATGCTGTTCCCAAAAGCTGAGTCCTGTCTGCCTCTCTGTCTCTCTTCTAGGCATCCAGTCTGAGAAGTTGGGTGGGGGCAGACTCCACCATGGAAGGTTAGAGCTACCCACTTCTGGATAATTGGATTACTTGTGACAAGTGGGGCGTATTGGTCACTGCAGGAAGACTGCGCAGTGTCCCAGTCCTGAGGGACAGCAGCTGGGCAGGGCACACACTAGTGGGTGCATTGCTGTAGACTTTTGTGAAGCTTGGGACAACAGAACAGGATGACTGTCCTGGAGATGATTATGGATGCTTTTGAGAATGATAGCCGTGAAAGGCTGAGAGTGACAGTCACATCCTCTGTGGCAAAAGCAGAGTCTCATAGAGAAACATCAGAAGCTTCCCATGGTGAGGTAAAACTCATGAGCAGGCAGAACTGTGAAGTCAAGGGCCTGACTGTGAAGGATCAGAATCTTGAGTCTTGGGCTGAAAACTTCTAGATTCAACAGCTGAAGTCCCCAGAATCCCAAGACCTGTAGAAGTGGTCCACACCTCCATGCTGGAGATATCGTTTCTTTCCACACCTGAAGATGTTACACAGACTCTTCCACACAGGACAACACACCACACGAGATCATGTCCTCTTAGCCACCGTGTCCCCACCACCCTAGGCAGAGGAGAGCCAGGCCTGCTAAGGGTAGAAAGAAGCCATGCCATAGAGGACCTGAAAGACTTGGGCAATGTCAACCAACAGCAGAAGGAACCATGTGCTGGATACAGTTTATCAATGTGGCAACACTCTCTTACGATACAGGATTTAACACCCTGGCAAAGGACCCCAGGGAACGAACACTCAATACACTGCCTGCTGGTTTTGGAGTGGCTGGCATTAAGTGATGAAGGAATGCCACATAGATGGCAGAAGAGGTACCAATGGGCTCAGGTGGAAGACAGACCACTTGGAGTAGGCACCTTCTTCAGCCATGCCCTCCCACTGTTCACAGATGGGTTCAGAGCACACTCCATTTAGCCATGTAACAATGTCCCAGAGAAGAAAAGAAGCATCAGTGGTGGACAGGTCAAGACTATTGGAGATCATGAACAAGTTTTAGTACAGCAACAGGATCATAAAATAATAGAGGCAGAGACTAGAGAGACAGTTAAGTGTCTCTCAGGGACTTCTGGATACTTCTCTGAGCTATAGCATCAACACAGACAGAGCCTCTAGAAGCAGAGGGAGCCAGGAGAGAATGACGGCTCCTAAGGGACTCTCCAGGTCAATTCCTGCTTCTCAGATAAGTAAGTGGAAAACACATTTGTGGCACTTAGACTCCCACAGGGTTCCCTGGCAGCTGACCCTGCCGAGTGGAAAAGGCCAAGAAGAAGCTTTGAAATTGCACACATCCCTTGGCCAAGATGTTAAAATAATATCATATCCTGAGGACAATGCAGAAATTAGTGACAGCCACAAAAGGGTTAAAGGGCAGGAATGGTCCTGTTGTGTCACATTCAGTTCACCCTCTGGTCCCCAGGAAAACCTGGTGGAGTCTAAAGATACCACAAGCACAAGACTAGCAGAGATGGTGCTGAGGTAGAAGTAACACAGGAGGGAAGTTATAACCATGGCCTTCGCCCTCTAGTTTGGCTGTGGTGGTGGACTGGAGTCCACATCTCTCATCAGCTTATACAAGCCCAGCAAAATTCTTAAGTAACTGTTCTAATGGCACACCACCAAAGCACGTACATCTGCACCACCATTGGTCATCACCCCCAGGCCTGGGAGCACTCTCTTCAAGGGGCTCAGAGCTCTGACTCCCTCTAATGGACCCCCACCACTGGGTCATTGTGCATATTCAAAGTCCCACAACCCCTTCCTCAGTCCAGGACAATTCTACATGGCCATTCTGCTTCAGGGCTCCGGGGAGGACTACCTAAGACCTCTGTCACAATTTTAGTGGTGACCTGTCTTCTTTACTCCCCTTCTTCCTCCCAGAACCCTCCCTCCATACATCTTCAACCTTGAACCTATTTCCTAGGAGAGCCAGCACCTCAACCCAAAACTCTAGTTTCATCTGGAGGAGAGGAGAGCAAGGCATCTCTGGGTTGTCCTGTGGGTGAGCATGTCCATGCTCAGCAAGAGCCCCTGGAACAGAGGCAAGCACGGTCACATGTGTTCATTCATAGCGCCAGCCCTCGGGTCCTTCTCCTTCCTTTGAAATCCCTGCCAGACAAAAGCTGAGCTGTGCTCACACTAGAGTCTGTCCAGGGAACATAGTAAGTGCTCAATAAAACTCCAGACTGTCTGGAAGAAAAGGTTTCCTTAAAGGCCCCTGTGCTCATCTGGAGGGCATTCAGTCAGCCTGGGGTTTCCTGCCTCCACATCACAGAGACTTGGATGTGCCTGGATCCTCACAGATTGCCTAGTCCCACAGGGCTCATCGCCTGCCCTGGCTTCTGCTCACTAGGTGACCACTGAAACAACAAACACCAAGCACTCAGCACCAGCGCCCAGTGAGCAGGCATAGGATGGCTCTGACTGGTGCCGCTGGTTGCCTGTCATCCAGCAGGCTCACTGGCATCCCCCCAGTCTTCCAGACAGTGGGAGCAGTGAAAGCACTCTTGGCTGACCTGGATGCTTTTGGGACCCTCCCCTGACCTCTTCCAAAGGAAGGCAGCTACCCTTCCAGAGCAAAACTGCCCAGAGCAAGAGTCCATTACAGTGTCCCGGCACAGCCAGAGCTTCAGAGTGGCACAGAGCTGAGCTTCAATCCTGACCCTGCCTCTGCGTGGCCCTGAGCTACCATCATACAGAACCCCTCAGAGTGTCAGCTTCCAAAAAGGTGAAATGGTGTGACGCTCCACCGTAGGACAAAAGAGAGAGCATGCCTGGTACACAAAGGTCACTCTTGAGGTTCTTTACCACGGTGGGGTTAGCTTCCACAGAACTGCTGTGTGTCAGAGAGAGCTGGTGAGAGCCAGCAAGTATCTTGTCCAACTTTCAGTTGAGTGTTCAATGGTCTCAGCCCCAGGGGCTTCTCTCTTATGGCTGAACTCATCCAAAATGGGTCTCAAGAAAGGGAGAGCCAAAACTTCTACTAAAAATGAAAACGCTGGGAGGTGTATTCTCTGACCCCAGACCTGAGAGTCCGTAGCAACCACTGGGTCTGTCATGATATATATATATATATATATATATATATATATATATATATATATATATATCATGACAGGGGAGAGGAGTGGGGGGGTGGAGGCTGATCCTGAGAAGTCACTCAGATTCAGTGACCTCCCCCACATGTCCCCCGATTCTAACCCAGACCGATAACTCAGAGACTCCGTCAGCAAGATGGCCTGCACTGCTTCCAAAGAGCAGAGTGCAGTGAAGGCATGGCTTTCTAAATCACTCAGGCACAGTTTGTTCCCAAGTAACACAAAACTAATGAATTAAGAAAACTCAAAGGCTCCAGCAGCTGAGAAGTCCAGAGGCTGCTGGGGAGGTTTGAGCAAAGCTTAGCCAGTGGCTCGGTCGAGTCTCCCAGAGTCTTTCCTTCTAGGTCTCCACTCTTTCCCGTGCACGCCTGCCTCTCCTCTGGGCCACAAAATGGCTGGCAGGAGCAACAACCATCTCCTAGTCCAGTAGAGAAACAGCTCCTCCAAGCGAACTCCTGTGAAAGAACAGCCACCAGAGAGCGTCCTTCTCGGAAGTTCCCAGAAACGGGACACTGGCCAGTGACTGAAGCCAGAGCATTGAGCTGGAAGCAACAACTCAGACCAGCAAGCCTCCCGGAGCAGGGCTTGGGTCAGCTTTCTCCTTGAAGCACCAGTGTTACATGACTGACGGTATACAATCGCAAATGAAAACTGGAGTACAGGCCCTAAGACCCAAGTACATGCTGGAGCTCTGTAGGTCACCCCAAGTGTGTCCACCTCACCTGCTCTCTGATTCATCCTCTTCCCTCTATACAGACGTGGCTCCCCGATGGGCAGATGTTCAGCGGAAGGAACTCAGTGCCTCTGAGTTCTCAAAACTCACTGTTTTCCACACTGTTCCATTCAATAGTGAGAGGAGCCTTTGTAATTCTAGCAGCAAGGGTGGGGGAGGAGTAAAAAGACACCAGTGTGCTGAATGTGGGCGCAGGAGGAGTAAAGGGACACCTTGTGCTGCGTGTGGATCGAGCTCACACACTTACTGTGTCCACAGCAGTGGCAGAAGGCATCTCTGAAGTCCAGACACTTGGCTTGCAAACTAGGCACGGGTTTAGGGAGGGGATTCGGCTCTGAGAGTACACTTGCAGAAATGCTGGACAGTTCTGTGCCTTGGGGAGCTAGCTTGGGGCCACTCCTGGCCCACTTAGCCGGAGTGTTGTCTTCAGGGATGGCCAATTCCCCTGACGCAGTGTGTTCCATTCCTAGAGCCTGGGCACTGTCCACTTTACACTGGGCAGCCATGGCAGCTCCATCCATTACGGGTCACAAGTGAGATTTGCAAAGAGAACAGTCCACCCAGTGGCCCAGCAGGCAGCATGTGGGGGTCTAAGTTGTGGGTTGCTCTTGCATTTTAACAGAGGAGAAAGCAGGTTGGGGGACATAAAGTGATCCCCACCAGGGTCACTCAGGGAGAGAGATGAGTAGTTAGTCCAGAGCTGTGAGCACCTGTGGTGGGCTGCAGTGGTGTGAGAGCCTGGACTTGTGTGACAGCCAGGGCCACGAGGGAAACAAAAATTAGTGAGGTCGTCTGAGACCCGAGGTCACTCTCAAGGAGGAAGCAAGCTTCTGGAGGCCGAGACTGGAAGAATTTGGCTCTGCTTCCTGACTGCAGACAGAGTGTGACCAGCAGCCTCAGGCTCCTGCCACTGCACCCTTCCCACCATAATGGACTGTGTCCCTCAAACTGTGACCCCAAACAACCCTTTTCTTCAGCTGCTTGGCATTTCATCACCACAGCACCTGTGATGCTGGAATGATGGGGTCCTACCTGTCACAGCAGCATGCTCCCCACACAGGGAAGCTGCAGAGCATGGCCTCAGTTAAGCCAGAGGGGCCACTAGGGAAGTAGCAGCCCCAGGGACCTTGACCTTGTTCTTGCATTTCTTTGTATCTTTTTGACACAAGATCTTGCTATATTGCTGGGGCTGACAGGTATTTGCTACTATGCCTGACTTCCAAGTGGCCCTCGTAAAGTACAGCATTCAAGTTCAAAGTCAATATCAAAACAAGGATGCCTATCTCTAGGCCAAATCAGAATTTTAAAATTGTCATGCCTGATGCATTCTAACAACAGAAAGAGAAATGGGTATGGAGGCAAACAGGGAGGGGATACCAAAAAAAAAATCAAAAACAAGTATCAAGAATCCCTTCTACCTGCACATCTGTACTGTGTTAATCTCTTCTGCAAAGATGTGTCACTTCTGCAAAATGCCTGAGAACGACTTACAGGAAGTAAGGTTCCTCGGCGCCCTTTCAGAAGGCTCATCCCATGACGTCATGCAGCCATGCACTTCAGTAGTATCATGGCGGCGGCGTGTGGCAGGCAGACTCTATCTGCTGACAGGAAGGGCAGTGTCAGGTCCAGGTGCAACCATCAGATGCCCCCCACCAGGGACCTCCTTCCCCCTCCTGGAACCCACCCCCTGAAGCATTTAACCATCTTCCAAAAATAGCTCCCAGAGCTGAGGACCAAGAACTCAGCACACAAACCTGGGGCACATTTTATATTCAAATCCTACCAGGTAAAGGAAGGAAAGAGAAGACAGACAAGTCCTCCTAGCCACCAGTGAGCTTACTGCGATGCAGTGGACCTATTGGGTGAGACAGCAAAGAACATTCTAGGCCTATGAGATGGCCAATGTAAATTGTGGAATGTGAAAGGTAATGGCAAGCCGAAGGCACGGTGGTTCTGTGCCTCCATCAAAAGTGCTGGAAGAACAAAAGAATGAGCCAACATGGCTCTTTGTCACAGCTGTCAGGGAATGCTGCACTATCCTTGATGTGGACACAGCCATGCCATCACTTTGACCCATGGGAGTCCTGAGGGGAAGGGAGAAAAGAAAGAGCTTCAAGTGCCTCTGCTTGTGCTTTGCAATCACAGATCCTGGGAGCCGGAGTCGGTGGGACAGGCCAGGGACTCCACACTCGGTCTGTGCCCAGCCCTAGACACCCAGTCAAGATCAGCCACACGATAACCCACAGGAACATGCAAGGGCAAGGCCAACAAACGTTTACCTCCACCTGCCTCTGAGGCTATGTGGTCATTGGTCAATGGCCTTGGATGCTTGGGTTGGACATTTAGAGAGTATGCTGAAAGGTGTCAATCAACAGTGTTGTACAGGCCTACCCCAAATATGGGCAGCACCGTTGTGTGGGCTTGGGTCACAGATTGCATACAAAGGGGGCAGAGCACGACACTTACAGACTGCATAACAACTTCCCAGTTCAAGTCTGGGTCAGGAACTTCCCTTCCTATTTGAATCCTGTAACAATGTTGGGCACACCTTTCTGTCTTTGTGTGTGTGTGTGTGTGTGTGTGTGTGTGTGTGTGTGTGTGTGTGTGTGTGTGTGTGTGTGTGTGTGTGTACTCGTGAAGGCCAGAAGGGGGCATCAAATCCTCTGGAGCTGGAGTTACAGGTAGCTGTTAACTATCAAACCTGGATGCTGTGACCTAAATCTGGTCTTCTGGAAGATGAGGAAACATTCTTAGCCAGTGAGTCATCTCTCCAGCACCTTTTCAGTCTAAAAAATAAATAAATAAATAAATAAAATTTTTCTTCTGGGTGTGGTGACTTTTGATCCCAGCACTCAGGAGGCAGAGGCAGGAGGATTATAACCACTTAATAGGAGACTTGTCTCTGATTCTGATACTCTATCCGGAATCTTCTGCAAGATTGATTTGGGGTGCCAGTAGATGGTCTCTCCACTTTCAATCATGAACCCCAAATGGTTGGGGTGATATCTGCTTTCTCTCAGGTCCTGGGTCCCCAGAAACCCAGGATAGTGTCTAGCACAAAGGAAGTTCTGGCAAACGTCATACAAATGACAGATGAATGACTAGTCCATGGCTCTCAGGAAACAAGCCTGTGGCCCCCATCCTCAAGTGCTCGGTTGTCCAGCTGCCAATATGTACCTAATTATGTACTCCCCTTGGCCCCCCCTCTCTCTCTCTCACACACACACACACACACACACACACACACACACACATCTGTTCTTTCTTTCTTCTCCCTCTTAAAAATCACAAACTTCCCCCTGGGTAGTACTCAGCCTCTACCACAGTAACTCTTTCTTCTGCTTCAATAATACCTAAGCTAGGGACAGAGTGACATTAAGGAACTCTGTGAGTCAAGACATCTATGGAAGGAAAAATATGGGTGACCCGGAAAGCACTCTCAAGCTTTCCCAAGACTTCATGCTTGGACCTTAGAAACCACGGTTCCTGTCTCACACAGGCTGACCTGACTGTGCTGAGCCAGCAGCCCAGCTCCAAGAGGCCGGCTGGCACAGTGGCTTGTTGACGCTGAGTGTTTATATGGAATTTCCCACATCAATCTCCCTCTAAAATGGGAGGTGATGTCACTGAGTGGTAAAACAAGTGTCATCTGTAGAAAAAGCCCAGTGCTTGTTTATCCAAACCTGTACTGGTTGTAAGATGAATATTAATGCTGTACAACAAAGACCAAGAGCTGGGAAAATCCTTGCTGCCTCCCCACCATCACCACCACAGTCCTGTCCTTTTCTATCAGTTGGCAATACAAATTCCCCTGGGAGGGGCCTAAGGAGATACATTAAGATTCACATCCCCAGCTGGGCAGTGGTGGAGTACACCTTTAATCCCAGCACTCCGTTGTAGTTGGTTTTTTTTTCCTCCCAAATAAGTACATACACAGAGACTTATTCTTTCTTATGAATGCTCAGCCTTAGCTTGGTTTGTTTCTTGACAGCTTTTCTTAAATTATCCCATCTATCTTTTGCCTCTGGGCTTTTATCTTTCTCTACTCTATATACCTTCCCTTACTTCTTACTCTGTGGCATACTCTACAGCTGGACGGCTGACCTAATGTCCTCCTCTCCTTTTCCCACTCAATCTTCTCCCCCTATTTATTCTTTCTGCCTGGCAACCCCACCTATCCATTCTTCTGCCTGGCTATTGGCTGTTAAGCTCTTTATTAGACCAATCAGGTTTTAGCCAGGCAAAGAATCGCAGCTTCACAGAGTTAAACAAATGCAGCATGAAAGAATGCAACACATCTTTGCATCATTAAACAAATGTTCCACAGCATAAACAAATATAACACATCTTAAAATAATATTCCACAACACTCAGGAGGTAGAGGCAGGTGGATCTCTGAGTTCAAAGCCAGCCTGGTCTACAGAGTGAGTTCTAGGACAGCCAGGGCAGAAAAACCCTGTCTTGGGGAAAAAAGATTCATACGCCCAGCTTAATTCCTGGAATCTCACCCCAAAGAGATAGGGGGATGACTTCTTTCTAGTCCAGCTGGTGCTGAGCAGGCAGCTGGACCACATGCCCATGTGACATGCTCACAGCCATTAAAATGATTCCTGGAGCTTTTTTTCTTGCCTTCCTCATGAATTCTATCTAAAAGCCAACAAGCTAACTGTAGAAGGCGCTTCTGCAGAAGATGGAGGTTGGGGAGCCTTGTAGTGCAGTGGCCATGGCAGGGTCCCCCAGGTGTTGAATAGTTGGTGTTAAGGCCTAAACATGTCCAAGCAGAAGACTGACCTCAGTAAAGGTATCTCATTCAGGCAGGTGGTAATATTGGTGGCCGCAGCCTGGAGACTCAGAACCTGAGTGGGTGAGGGCTAGTGTTATTGAGCAGTGGTTACCATGATGAATCAGGTTGGGGTGCTGGAACCACACTAGAGGTGGGCTCCTGTGTGTGTGGGGATGGGTGTGCTCCCAACCTGCCAGTGCTGGGCCCCTGTGTGATGAGAAAGAGGGTAAGGTTCCTTGCAAGAATAGTAATCAATAAGCAAATACACTCTGGGTTTTCATTGCCAAGAAGTGCTGCTACTGATACAGAAAAACAGGGAGTGAGAATGGGCTGTTTCTGTGTGTTAGGCTGAAGACAGAGAAAGAGGGTGGGTAGACCATAGCCCGGTAGGTGAATACACAATAGGTAATTGATAGATAGGTGGATAGTGATTGATGAGAGAGAGAAAGAGAGAGGGTGAAGATAGATAATAAAGGGCAGGATAGATAAATACATACATACATACATGACTGATAATAGGTAAATGATAGACAATGGATGAATGATGGCAGACAGACAGATCAAAGTGGGCATGCATGCATGCACAGGCGCACATGTGTGAGCATGCATTCCCCAGGTCTGTCTGCCTGGAGCACCGAGGAGCAGCAGTCAGTTGGGAGCAGAGAGCACCACATGGAGTCTCCCATGATTCGTGGGTCCCACTCTCCCCTGGAAGGAGCAGCCTCAGCAGTGCTGTTCGTGCTGTTGCCCGTGCTTTCTCAGCCCATGGACTTCCAAGTGTGAGGTCCTCAGCCAGTCTCTCTGGTGTTGTTCGGCACTGATGCACCCTTTGCCTTGCCTTGCAGACTGGCTGCCCCTGTTGGCGATGACCTCTTTCACAGGACTCCATGTAAAATGGCAGAAAGTAGCCAAGGCAGGTCAAGCATCCAGGCGTTTTCCAGTGGTTTGCTTGGACGTCTAACGAAGTAGTTTGGAGGAGGTAATCAGCATCTATGCTGCCAGGATTGGAACACCAACACACAGATAAATTGAAGGAGTTGACCCCACCTCCCAAAGTCACTAAAGGGCCAGGGGCTAAAGAGCCACAGAGGACAGTGAGCTTCAAATGGAGACATTTAGAACTGGAAACATGGTTCAGTGGTTTAGAGCACTTGCTGCTCTTGCAGAGGACCTGAGTTCAATTCCCAACACCCACATGGGGTGACTTACAACTGCCTTTAACTCCAGCACCAGAGGATTTGAGTCCCTTTTCTGGTCTCTGTGAACACACACACACACACACACACACACACACACACACACACACGAGTGAGTAATGTTGGAGATTATATAAATGCCAGGTTGTAACTCTGCAACTCACTTTCCCTTCAACAGTAGGCTTTGGACAGACTTCTCTGCTGAACCTGCATATCTGTCTGTCTGTCTGTCTGTCTGTCTGTCTGTCTGTCTGTCTCTCTCTCTCTCTCTCTCTCTCTCTCTCTCTCTCTCTGCTTGCCTGTTGCATGCTAGTCCGTGTTATGAGTGTTCCACAACTTGCCCAGGCAGTTTTAAACAGATGGACGTTTCAATTGTGCCCAGTGTACTATTTACTCTGAGGAAAAGGCTGCTCTGAAATTCTTGTACTCGGCTCTTCGTACATATGCAACTATTTCTCTGGGATAGACACTCAACAGTGTAGTTTCTGGGTCATAGGCTAGGCACATTTTTATGCCCTTTAAAAATATTTAATAGATCCTGCCAAATTTCCCTCCACAGTGACTAAACAAATTTATAGTCTCTCTGTAGAGCAAGAGATTTCCCCACTTAAAATGTGGTTTCCAATCTGCTGGGTAGTGTTCATTTGTTTTTTTCTCATGAGTTGGAATTTGGCTTTGTGTTTCTGCCACCTTGCTGAGTGGAGGCCCTTGGGGACAGCAACTCAGAAAACCAAGTGCCACCTGGCATCACATAGCGGGACCATCTCTGTGATGAGGGACACTGGAGGTAGGTCCTATTCTCTGCTTCAGGAACTGAGGCCAGCACATGGAAGGGGTCAGGCAAGTCTTAGCAAATCCAAACAGTATGGGATATTTTGATCACACTCTGACACTCCTGAGACTGACAATAAAGTTTACTTTGATTCAGAGGGTGGAGCTAGCTAGCCAAAATTAGCCATAAAGATTTTGGAGGACCAAGGACATATAAAGAGATGCAGGAAGTAGTAGGGAGGGGCTTAGAAAGATTTTCAGCCCTTTTGGATCGAGGAAGGAGAGGGAAGGTCACTGGTCACTTCTCAAGTCACTTCTTTGATCATTCAGGTTCTTACCCTGATACCTGACTCCTGAGTTTTTATTCATAAAGAACAATTAGATAAACATTTCATCTGGCATTCAACACGGGACAAAAACCGTGTATGAGGCAGCCGCTTGCGCTGACTCGTCCTCAGTTACAATGGAAAGCATGATGAAGAAGAGAAGATTAACAAAGTAGGGCTAGAGGTATAGAAATTTCCCAAGGCCAGCTTCTTGGTGAAGTCCAGTTTGCTGATTTGCAAAGACAGTTTAGGTTTGATGATCACACCTTGGCCCTATGCTGTATAGCAACTTTGAATTCTGGAAGAGGGTTGAAGAATCAGGAGAGAAGACTGAGCCATTTACTAAAATTATACAAGGCCCAAAAGAAGCCACCATTGATTCTTTTTTTTTTTTACAAAGATTGACTTCAGCTGTAAATAGAATGACATCAGATCCAGAAGTTATACAAATATTAATTGAATCTTTGACTTTTGAAAATGCTAATTCAGAATTAAAAGGGTGGTCAGGCCTTTAAAGGCAAGATCAGCACCAATAGATGAATGGATTGGAAAAACAGCTGATACTGGATCTCACACTTATGATACTTGGGTAGGAGAAGTGATCTCTAAAAATTTTTAAGAAAAGGTTTCTGAATTGATTCAGAAAGGAAAATTAAGACTTTGTCAATTAGCAGAAATTGTGGTGCCTTTTACTATTATTGAAATTGACTCATTATAGACAGAAAATGAATATTGACAAAGAGCTTGCAGTAATTTCTTGGGAGAGATTAGCAACAAATATCCCAAAAGCAAGAGACTTCAGTTTATAAAAAGACCTAATTGGATTCTTCCTTACATTGTACAAGGTACACCAATTTCTAGAGCCCCTACATTCTATATATAGAATAATCAGGTAAGTAAGGAAATTTAAGTAAAGTAGTAGTTCAAAACCCTTATGACTCTGTTCAAAAGTCATAATTATGCCGGGCGGTGGTGGCGCATGCCTTTAATCCCAGCACTCGGGAGGCAGAGGCAGGCGGATCGCTGTGAGTTCGAGGCTGGGCTGGACCGACAACCTCGAAAACAATACAGAGAAACCCTGTCTCGTAAAAACCAAAAAAAAAAAGTCATAATTATATGCTATTCTCATACTATTATCAGATTTTCCCAAACTTCTTTTTTTTATTTATTTTAGAAGTACTCTTATTTACATATGAATCCCTCATTCCCTCTTTCCCCCATCCTCCCATGCTCTGCACCGACCCCCAACCTACTCCCCAGGGATAGTGAGACCCTCCACAGGGGCCCATCAAAGTCTGTCACATCATTTGGGGGAGGGCCCAGACCCTCCTTCTCATATCTGGGCTGTAATAGTATCCCTCCATAAGGAATGGGCTCCCAAAGTCCATTTGTGCTCTAGGGATAAACACTGGCTCCACTGTTAGAGGTCCCATAGACTACTCTGGCCTCCTACTTGATACCCACATTCAGAGGTCTTGGTTCGGTCCAATGCTGGTTCCCCAGCTTTACGACTAGGGTCTCGTGTCTCACTAGGTCAGGTCAACTGTTTCTGAGAGTTTCTCCAGCAAGGTCTTGGCTCCTTTGTTCATCCCTCCTCCCTTTCTGCAACTGGATTCCAGGAGTATGGCTCAGTGTTTAGCTGTGGTGCCTGTTTCTGCTTCGATCAGCTACTAGAGGAAGGCCCAAGGAATGGCAACCAAGGTAATCATCAATCTCATTATAGGAGAAGGGCATCAAAGGCAGCCTCTCCACCACTGTCTAGATTCTTAGTTGGAGCCATCCCTGTGGATCCCCTAACATTTCCCCTGTGCTAGACCTCTCTCCAAACCTATACTGGCTCCCTCTATCAAGGCGTCTCCTTTCTTGCCTTCCCCTATTCCTTCCCTGTCTCAGTCCTCCTGTTCTCCTCTCCCCTCCCCTTCTCTCCTTTTCCCTCCTCTCCCCCCACCATGCTCCCAATTTGCTCAGGGGTTCTTGTCCCACTCCCCTTCTTTGGGGATCATGTGTTCTTCCCTTGGGGTCCTAATTGTTTCCTAGTTTCTCTGGTGGTGTGGATTGTAGGCTGGTAGACCTTTGCTCTATGCCTAATATCCATATATGAGTGAGTACATACCCTGCTTGTCTTTCTGTGGTTGGGTTACCTCACTCAGAATGTTTTCTTTCAGTTCCATCCATTTGCCTATGAATTTCAAGATTTCATTGTTTTTTCCACTGAGTAATACTCCACTGTGTAAATGTAGCACATTTTCTCCATCCATTCTTCAGTTGAGGAGCATCTAAGTTGCTTCCAGCTTCTGTTGCTATGAACATAGTTGAACATATGTCCTTGTTGTATGAATGTGCATTCTTTGGGTATATGCCCAAGAGAAGAATTGCTGGATCTTGAGGTAGACTGATTTGCATTTTCCTGAGAAACTACCATACTGATTTCCAAAGTGGGTGTACAAGTTTGCACTTCCATCAGCAATGGAGGAGTGTTCCTCTTTCTCCACATCCTCTCCAGCATAGACTGCCATTGGTGTTTTTTATTTTAGCCATTCTGGCAAGTGTAAGATGGTATCTCAGAGTTATTTTGAGTTGCATTTCCCTGATGGCTAACACACACCTACGAACACCTGATTTTTGACAAAGAAGCTAAAGTTATACAAAGAAAAACAACAAATGGTGCTGGCATAACTGGTGATTGACAAGATAGATCCATATCTATTGCCATGCACAAAACTTAAGTCCAAATGGATCAAAGACCACAACATAAATCCAGCCACACTGAACCTCTTAGAAGAGAAAGTGGGAGATACCCTTGAACACATTGGTACAGGAGACTGCTTCCTTAACATAACACCAGTAACACAGACACTGATATCAACAATTAATAAATGGGACCTCCTGAAACTGAGAAGCTTTTGCAAGGCAAAGGACACAGTCAGCAAGACAAAATGACAGCCCACAGAATGGGAAAAGATCTTCACCAACCCCACATCTGACAGAGGGCTGATTTCCAAAATATACAATTAACTCAAGAAGCTAGCCACCAAAAAATCCAATTAAAAAGTGGGGTGCAGAACTAAATAGAGAATTCTCAATAGAAGAATCTAAAATGACTGAAAGACACTTAAGGAAGTGCCAAAACTTCTTAATATAGCTACTGACTCTCAATATTCAGAAAGAGTTGTTTTACATATTGAAACCACTGAACTTATTCCAGATGATTCAAAATTAACTTTGTTATTTATTCAATTACAGGAAAGAATCAGAACTAGTAATAATCTATTGTATATAATACATATCAGATTACATATGGGTCTACCAAGTCCTCTATCACAAGGTGATGATGAAACTGATCAGTTATTGGTAGCAAATGTGCTAGAAGCCTCAGAATTTTGTAAGAAACACCTTATTAATATCAAGGGTTTGAAGAAAGATTTTCCTATCACTTGGCAACAATCCAAGGAAATTATAAGGAAATGTTTTACTTGTTCTTTGTATAACCAAACTCCATTACCTGCAGTAAGTAACCTATAAGGTACTCAAGTAAATGAAATTTGACAAATGGATGTGCTTTATTTTGCAGCATTTGGAAAATTAAAGTATGTGCACCATACTATAGATACATATTCAGGATTTCAATGAGCAACTGCCTTGAGTTCTGAAAAGGCTTATTCTGTGATTACACATTTATTAGAAGTTGGGGTTATAATAGGGATACCTGTACAAATTAAGACTGACAATGCTCCAGCATATGTCTCTAGTAAAATGAAACAGATTTTTGCATATTACAGGTATACCACTCAATCCTACAGGACAAGCAGTTATGGAAAGATCTAATTGCACTTTAAAAGATATACTTAATAAATAGAAAGGGGTAATAAGGACCCCCATAGACAGATTGCACAATGCTTTATCAACTTTAATTTTAATGCTAATGAGAAAGGAACAACAATTGCATAGAGACATTGGATAGTAAAAAAGAAAAAACTGCTGAATTTTGGCTGGAGAGATGACTCAGAGGTTAAGAACACTAGCTATTCTTCCAGAGGTCCTGAGTTTAAGTCCCAGCAACCACATGGTGGCTCACAACCATCTGTAATGAAATTTTGTGCTCTCTTCTGGCATGCAGGCAAAACACTGTACACTAGATAAATTTAAAACTTCTTTTTTAAAAAACCTGCTAATTAAATCAGCCAGTATACTTTAAAGATGTGTTGGCCTCAGAATGGAGACCAAGATATGTGTTACTTTGGGGAAGAGGTTTTGTTTTTGTTTCCACAGTAGAAAAAACGCTATAGATACCATCAAAAAAGATTAGATTCAAACAGGAGAGACCTCTTGATTAGGAGAGGTTATAGTTCATCAAACAGAGTGACCATTCAGTCTAAACGAACTTATAAGACTAATAAATTCCTTTCAATTGATCAGATACAACATTCCAAAAAGGGAAACCCCCCAAAGATAGGGTTGGGGCAGGGTTTTGTTTTTATCTTTCAAGGAGAATAAAAGCATCCAACTAAGGAATCTGAAGACCACTACACAAATGAAACATCTGAAGAAATAGGACAAATCATCCACAGAAAATATCCCAAGAAAAAGAGCAAATTGGCCTAATGGTATAGCAACATGATAAAATTTCATAAATCTTCCCAAATATTGATTTCTGCTATTCTCTACAAGCATATAAAGTAAATGGTCTTTTTTATAGTCCCAATTCCATTAAAAAATTAAATCTGGCTTTGGAGTTGGAGCATGGCTCTCTCTTCTTAACCCAAACATGCTTGTTAAAGGAAAATCCAAAATCTCTGTCTCATATCAGAAAAGCTACCTAGTATAGGACAGAAGAAAAACCATAACTAAGGTACTATTCTATTGTTATTAAATTCATAATCCTTTGGTCTTATTTTGACTCTTTAAAACTTTTCTTAAGGTATAAATATTATCTCAAAAATTACAATATATATATTTTTGTTATGATATTAATGGTCACATAGAGCATCAACTAATTCTAGAAATAGGCTTCATCTATCTTCCTGTATATAATTCAGGCTTGAGTCTGAATCAGATAACTAGGAATTAAGCTTGTGTACCAGGATGTTTTTATAGATTGTGGTTCTGTAACCTCTCTGAGATCTGCTGCATATGGCAATCAAAATGTTTAAGTTTTCTGCAATGAACCATGACCATTCCTAACAGCAACCTTTGAAATCTCCAAAAGGATGCTGGAACCCCACAATGACTATTTCACTTGGATTGTGGTAATGCAATTAACCTGACAAACACCACCCAAAGATCAGCTTTTGGCTACAAACTGCTCAGGACAATTTCAAGGTGGTTAACTGAGATGATACAGCCTCACAGATTACTTCAGCCAGAATTTCAGAGAAGCTCTGCACTTTCCCATCACTCGGAGACTAAACAACAAATGATATAGCTAGCTCTCCCAGGACTTGACCATTATCCCAATTTTCTTAGGGTCCCCTAAAGTTGCCATTGCCCCAGACAACAGGAAGTAATATTAAGAACATGATGCCCATATTCCCAAAAGGTGGAGTTTATTTTTTGAGACAGGGTTGTTCTGTGTAGCTCTAGCTGTCCTGGAACTCACCCAATAGACCAGGCTGACCTCAAACTCACAGAGATCTACCTGCCTCTGCCGAGATTAAAGGCATGTGCCACCACCACCTAAATTTATATATGGATATAAATTTAAGGTTATTTTTGTTTTAACATACTGTATATATGTTTCTACCTATGCAGCTCATTTTAAAATGTAGTGTAAAGTTCTAGTCCTTAAAGGCTATTATTACAACAGTTTAAGATAATTAAGAAATGTAGGTTAGTAGTTAGTCATCTATAGCACTCAAATTTGTGGACATGTTAGGTATGTTTTCAAGGTCAAGCAAAGATATATTTTAGATAGGCAGATGGTCTTCAAGCACTTCAGAGACCTACAGAATATAGCATTTACGATGTTTTAATAACATGACGCTTTTCATGACAGTGAGACTCATCTGCTCCTGGCAGCACAAATTTACTTCAAAAGAGGATGATGAGCATCAAAGAACCTCTATATGGAGGTTTTTATTGTTTTTATTGTGACAAAGTGGGCAAAAAAAAACTTGTCCTTGCCTTGACTGCTGACAATATGCTGTCCAAACTGGACAAGCAGGACACACACACAAAAAAAGGTGAATGCCAAATTTTGCCAAGATGAGGTAGAAATTCCTGCTTTACAGCAAAGTCTGTCAGATATTCTAGGCCCATAGGCCAAAGATGTAAGCCTCAACATTGCAGTGGAACTTTACAGACAGACAGATGTGTCTATCATTTCTATAGTTTTGGGATTTGCTTGCTCTATACTTCTTGTTTATTTGGGTAATGTTATATCTTTCTCAGGTCTTTGATGGGGTTGAAAACCAGATATCGTTACAGTTTTCCTTGTTACCAAATTCATAAAAGAAACTCACAAAAAGGTATAAAGTGCATAAGGTTGAGAGGTATAAAAACTTCAATTGTTTATCTAAGAAAATGTGGTGAGGCTGGACGTTGATGGTGTATACCTTTAATCCTAGCACTCAGGAGGCAGAGGTAGGCGGATCTTTGTGAGTTTGAAGCCGGCCTGGTCTACAGAGCAAGTGCTGTGATAGGCTCCAAAGCTACACAGAGAAATCCTGTCTCAGAAAAAAAAAGAAAAAGAAAAGAGAAAAATATGTGTTGAGGTCTACAAAGATAGCTGTGGGTTGGTGACACAAATTAGGATGGAAAGTAAATTAAGTACAAAATTTGGACTCACCAAGATAGGACAGATAATGGAGTATTTTTTCTCAATTTGCCAAAAACAAATGGACTGGGCATTGTAAATGTAATTCTTTCCTGATAATTGTTCTTATTGTATATAGTTTTACTGTGTTAGTCAAACTTTCCCTTGTCATTTAGACAAAAGGGGAAAATGTTGTGGGATATTTTGATCATTCTCTGACACTCCTGAGACTGACAATAAAGTTTACTTTGAATCAGAGGGTGGAACTAGTTACTAGCTGACCAAAATTAGCCATAGAGGTTTTAGAGGACTGGGGACATATAGAGAGACACAGGAAGTAGTAGGGAGGGGCTTAGAAAGATTCTTGGTCCTTTTGGATCTAGGGGAGAGAGAGGAGGTCACTGGTCACTTCTACACTGCTTCTCTGATCATTCAGGTTCTTACCCCAATATCTGATTCCTGATTTTTATTCATAAAGAATCATTAGATAAACTTTTAACTAAACCACCCAATAGATGCCAGCACTCTTCACCAGCCCATTATTGGTTAACATTATCGTTACCATTTCAGCGTTTCTGTTATGTGACAGGGAGCTGTCATTAAAGTTTCCCATAATCTCCTGTGTCATCTCTCCCCTCAGATGGGGACTGGGCCTTACACTTGTTACCAATGAATGGAACACAAGAAATGTGGTGGCATTACCCCTATGGTTAGCTTTGGAGGCTCCCATCTTGTTGCCTTCTCCCTTTGTGTACTTTAGGAAATGAGTTACTGTGTTGAAAAGCCACCTACTATGACCCAAAGAGGATCTCAGTCCAGCCAACAATTGTATGAACTTGGATCCAGATCATGCTTAGATTTCATGCCTACAAAAATTGTGGGGTAATGAATGTTATATTAAGTCATTAGAGTACGGCCAATTTGTTACACAGCAACTGTTAACTGATACATGGTGGAAATTTCCTTGGGAAACAGACTCTGTTGAGGACTTCTCTTTTATTAATGTGGGCTGGTGGGATGTGGGTGCCACAACACTCACGTATAGGCCAGAGGAAATTTTTGTAGGGTTGGTTCTTTCATTCTGCCTGTATGTGGGTTCCAAGAATCAATGTCTGTAGTCAGACTTACAGCAAGTACTTTACCTACTGAGCCAACATGCCATCCCTGACTGTGTAACTAAAACTTACACTCTCCCTCTTCGAGTCTTTATCATAAAGGACGGGATTTTCTCAAATGTCTTTTTCTGCTCCCTTGAGGTGATCCCATGACTTTTGTCATGGTGTGGTAGGTAAGTCAGGCTTACTGATTTGCAAGTATTAAAAACCATTACACCCTGGGAATAAATTGACTTGATTGTGGCAAATGATTTTTACATTTTTAAAGAATGTATGCCCCTTGCCGATATCAAATGGAGTGATGTTATCTGGTAGAATCTACTGGTGTGTAGCCAAAGGTTCATCATCTTGTCCCTACTCCCATGTTTGTGATGGGCATGAAGCTAAGAAGTTAACATACGATTGTCCGCAATGTCTCCTGCACCACCAACTCCTTAGCATGGCCAGTGTCATCCATGATAGCTCTGGCATTGTCGAAGGACTCATGACCACAGTCCGTGCCATCACTGCCACCAGGAGACTGTGGATGACCACTCTGAGAAGCCGTGATGTGATGGCCATGGGCTGACTAGAACATCATTCCTGAATCCACTGGTGCTGCCAAGTCTGTGGACAAGGCCATCTGGATGGGTAGCTCACGAGCATGGCCTTCTGTGTTCCTGTTCCCAACGTCTCCTCCAACTTTAACAGCGACACCACTCTTCCACCTTTGATGTGGGCCTGGCCTTCTGAGTTCCTGCCCACAATGTCTCCTCCAACTTTAAGTGGCACCACTCTTCCACCTTTGATGTGGGCCTTGCATTACCCTCAATGACAACCTTGTCAGTCTCATTTCCTAGTATGACAACAAATATGGCTATAGCAACAGGATGGTGGACCACATGGCCTTCGTGGCCTCCAAGGAGTGAGAAGCCCTGAACCACCCACCTCAGCAAGAACAAAGAGGAAGAGAGGCCCTCGACTACTGAGGAGTCCCTGTCCCAACTCAGCCCCCCAGAACTGAGCATCTCCCACCACAGTTTCCACCCAGACCCCCATCAATAAAGTTCATTACATCCAGATAGACAGACAGACAGACAGACAGACAGACAGACAGACAGACAGATAAAGCAGAGCCAGGCAGGGTCCGCTTGGGAATGGGCAGAACAGGATGGGATGCTATGAAAATTGCAGTAAGCATATATGCCCTCCTGGGGCTGGGTAAGAAGAGAGGGAGGGAGGGAGGAGGGGAGAGAGGAGGGGAGGGAGGGAGAGAGGGAGGAATGGAGGGAGGGAGGGAGAGAGGAGGGAGGGAGGGAGGGAGGAAGAGAGGAGGGAGGGAGGAAGGGAGGGAGGAAGAGAGGGAAAAAGAGAGGGAGAGAAGAGGGAGGGAGGGAGGAAGAGAGGGAGGGAGGGGGAGGGAGGAAGAGAGTGAGGAAGAGAGGGAGGGAGAGAGTGAGAGAAGAGGGAGGGAGGGAGGGAGGGAAGGAGGGAGGGAGGGAGGGAGGGAGGGCGGAGGGAGGAAGAGAGCGAGGAAGAGAGGGAGGGAGAGAGTGAGAGAAGAGGGAGGGAGGGAGGGAGGGAGGGAAGGAGGGAGGGAGGGAGGGAGAGAGTGAGAGAAGAGGGAGGGAGGGAGGAAGAGAGGGAGGGAGGGAGGGAGGGAGAGAGTGAGAGAAGAGGGAGGGAGGGAGGGAGGAGGGAGGGAGGGAGGGAGGGAGGGAGGAGGGAGGGAGGTGCTGACTTAGAGCATTACCCGGAAGCATCAGGTGTGGTTTTCCTTTCCCACCTCCACTAATCTTTCAGTCAGCTTCTACATGATGGAGGCCTGAGCGGTGGCAGTGTACTGGCTTTGTAGGGACCTTATCCCTACACTTTTGCTAATTTCCAAGATAAATACTCCCTCTAGAACCCACCAGCCTGCACCTGTTTCCCTTGATTTAAAGCCTCTCCCTGCCCCTGACCCACAAAATGATGTTTTTGATTAGTAGATGTCTCTCCAAAGCAGATCTGAAGACAATTTTTATAGCTGAAATATTAATTTCCTCTTAGCGGCCTCCCCCACACAAAGGAGTAAGAGAGAGGAGGCGTCCAGGCTCCCCTTCCCTTATTAAAGTTTTTGCCTGTGAAATCAGGAAGGTCTTTTTTCTGTGGAAGCACAGGCCCTTTGATTCTGGAGGGAGCAGCAGTGAGGCTGGCTGCAGCCCAGACAGCCCCAGCTCAGCGGAGGATGGCTCAGGGGCGTCTTGAGTTTCAGCTTTGGCCAAAGCTCACTCCTGTCTGCTTTCCTGCCCGTCTAGTGGGTCAGCCCTGTCTAGACAGGCAACCCCATAGATCATTTTCATTGTCAGTGCACTCCCTCCTTCACCCACTCATGACAGCGAGCATGTGAATGAGGAGATCCTGAGTGGCCTGCCTCCAAGGCAGGGGGCAGGAGGGGCAGGAGGGGCAGGAGGGGCAGGAGGGGCAGGAGGGGCAGGAGGGGCAGGAGGGGCAGGAGGGGCAGGAGGGGCGAGAGGGGCAGGAGGGGCAGGAGGCCTCTGTGTTCCACAAAGAGAACAGAGAATATCCTTGTGGACCAGTCTTCCCATGCCCCTTGCTAAGAAAGATTTTAGAGCTATCTGGCATTGCAGTTGATACCAACAGTCCGTGGGTTAGGATGGCTCGCCTCCAGTTTTTCCCATCTTATGGTATGCAAAAATAGTACATCCATAGGAGCCATACTCAAAGCTTTGGTCTGGTTCTAGGCTAGTGATGTGTCCAACTGTGGCTTAGATCTCGACCTCCCCACCAAAGCCCCTGTGTTAAAGGTTTAGTTCCCAGCTTGGCACTATTGGGAGATGATAGAATCTTTGGGTAGGCCATAAAGGGACTCGTGGAATACCTGTCCTTCCTGACTCTCTTTGTGTCCTGAGTTGAGCCACAGTGTCCCCAACACAATCTCACAATAATGGGCTTCCTCAACACAGGCCCAAAAACAATGGGACATCCAACACTGAGCCAAAACAAACCTTCCCTCTGCTTAAGTTGATTATCTCAGGTATGTTGTTATAGGAACAAAAGATCGATGTGTGATACAAATACTAGGTGGCCACAGCAAGCCACTACTTGTCCATGTGCTTGGGGGGGAGGGGAGACACACCAAGGGGCAGCAGTGGTTGAGCTGCTGGGACGTCAGTCACTACCTGCAGGGTTTGCAGCATGGTGGGGTTTGCAGGGATGGCAGCTCGCCATCAGGCCAGGATTGCCTGCATTTCTGTTTGAGGCTCTTTTACTACCAAACAGTGAGACTGGTCTAGTTCCCTAAGGTTGTCACTGACCAAACAGATGCAAATGACATAGTCTCCTAGTTTCCTCTCTGTGGCTGTGACAAAATGCCCTGACCAAAAGCAATTTGGGCATGAAAAGGTTTATTTGGCTTATAATTCCAGGTCACAGTCTGTGCTGGTTAGGTGAGGGGGCATCATTTTGCTTCATTGTCAACCTGGTAAAAGTTATAGACATTTGGAA
Organism: Mesocricetus auratus; assembly: GCF_017639785.1. Lineage (NCBI taxonomy): Eukaryota > Metazoa > Chordata > Mammalia > Rodentia > Cricetidae > Mesocricetus > Mesocricetus auratus. The sequence goes on along the minus strand of NW_024429191.1, from coordinate 13,088,848 downwards.
AGAGGGAACATCAATTGAAAAAAAAATGCCCCATCAGACTGGCCTGTAGACAAGCATGGGGCTCTTTCTTCTCTCTCTCTCTCTCTCTCTCTCTCTCTCTCTCTCTCTCTCTCTCTCTCTCTCTCTCTCTCTCACTTTAGTTTTGTTTTTTGAGACAAGGTCTTACTATGTAGCTATGGTTAGCCTAGAACTTTCTATGTAGCCCAAGACAATCTCTCACAGAGATGGTGACAGACCAACGGAGACAATTCTGCAGCTGAGGTTCACTATCTCCAAGTGACTCGAGGTTGTGTCCAGTTGATGATGAAAACTAGCCATCATGGACAAGTTCCTGTCCGTTACCCACTAGGGCAGAGTCCAGCCCTCAGAAGAGAGTGGCGAGAACTAGCAAATAAAGCACAAGAGGTCTAGTCCTAGCTTCAGATAAATATACATCTCTTCTATTATTTTTTTTATTATCTGAAATTTGAGTCTCCCCAGCAGCCTGCATTCTAGGGCTAGTCTTGCCTGTGGAGAGTGGACTTTGGGGAAAATGGCTCAAAAGCACAGTGAGTGGTGGCCCTCAGCTGCGTGTAAGGACTCAAGACCCAGCACCTGCAGCACGGTGGTGGGAGCACTTCCTTCCCCCTCAGCACCTGCAGCACAGTGGTGGGAGCACTTCTCCCTCAGCATCTGCAGCACGGTGGTGGGAGCACTTCTCCCTCAGCATCTGCAGCAGGGTGGTGGGAGCACTTCCCCCTCAGCATCTGCAGCACAGTGGTGGGAGCACTTCTCCCTCAGCATCTGCAGCACAGTGGTGGGAGCACTTCTCCCTCAGCATCTGCAGCACGGTGGTAGGAGCATTTCTCCCTCAGCACCTGCAGCAGGGTGGTGGGAGCACTTCCCCCTCAGCATCTGCAGCACAGTGGTGGGAGCATTTCTCCCTCAGCACCTGTAGTATGGTGATGGGAGCACTTCCTTCCCCCTTAGCATCTGCAGTATGGAGATGGGAGCACTTCCCCCTCAGCACCTGCAGCACAGTGGTGGGAGCATTTCTCCCTCAGCACCTGTAGTATGGTGATGGGAGCACTTCCTTCCCCCTTAGCATCTGCAGTATGGTGGTGGGAACACTTCCCCCTCAGCACCTGCAGCACGGTGGTGGGAGCACTTCTCCTGCAGCTACAGTTCCAGCAGCAGCCTGTGGAAGGAGCCATCACCAAGCAGGGTCCTCACACCTGTTTCCTTTTTCCTGCTTAAGGCTCATCCCAGGCCTCCTCCTCAATTCTGAGAGCCTCCTGACCATCACCTGAGAAACTCCTGCCCTGAGCACTCACTCTTCATTGGAGTTCTTGTAAACACATCTCTTGCCTCAGCCTTCTGGAGCCCCAGCCCAGCCATGACCTCTGCCCCAGATGCCAAACCTCGTCCCTCAAAAAGGGGCAGGCAGAGTGCAGGCTTGCTGAGCAGGGAGCCCACCCTTGGCCTTGGAGAGTCGGTCACACTGCAGAAATATTGCCTGGCCCTAGGCACCTTCCTCCATGCCTTTCGTGGTTTCACAAGGAAAGAGACAATTTATGAGGTAGATTTTAGTGTAACTTAGGCCCTGTGTCCCAAAGTCAGCTGGGTTTTATTTGCCCTGAAAGGCCGGTGCTGGCAGGGGCAGGCCATGTCTGCTGCCCTTTCCCTCTGGTAAAGAGACTCTAGGGTCCTCTTTTAGCTCACGGAGTTGCTCAGGCAAGTCACCTGCGAAAGAACTCCCTTTGCAGGCAAAAGCCAGCATGGCACCAGGCCTCTGACTTTGCAGCTCGCTGACGGAGGCCCCAGCGTGTCAGCTCAGGACCTACCTTACTCGTGTGATCTGAACCCCCCAGCCCTCCTTTCATACCCTTCATTCAACACCCTGTTCAAAAGCAAGGAGATGGGTCAGTGAGATGGCTCAGCGGGAAGGAGGTCCTTACAGCTCGATACTGAGACCTGAGTTCAACTCACATAAAGAAGGAGAGAACTGACTCCCAAAAGTGGTCCTCTGACCTCTGCACACTGTGTGCCTACACACACACACACACACACACACACACACACACACACACACACACACGAGAGAGAGAGAGAGAGAGAGAGACAGAGACAGAGAGAGAGACAGAGAGAGAGAGAGACAGAAACAGACAGAGACAGAGACAGAGAGAGAGTGAGAGAGAGAGACAGAGAGACAGAGAGACAGAGAGACAGAGAGAGACAGAGAGAGACAGAGACAGAGACAGAGACAGAGACAGAGAGAGAGAGAGAGAGAGAGGGAGAGGGAGAGAGAGAGAGAGAGAATGAAGCATGTTTGAATCTGGCTGTCCTTTTCCTGGCAGTTAAGTTCATGATCCTGTCCCTCCTTAAACCTCAGCTTTCTCATCTGTAAAATTAATGGATGATAAGTGGGTTTATTGGATGTTGTTAATGATGCAAGGGACTGAAGGAGGAGGGAGGGAGGGAGGGAAAAGGGGGGAGAGAGAGAGAGAGAGAGAGAGAGAGAGAGAGAGAGAGAGAGAGAGAGAGAGAGAGAGAGAGAGAGAGAGAGAGAGAGAGAGAGAGAGCACCTAGCACCTACAGATGCCTTGTGGAGAAAGGCGATTCTGTGGTTTCAGCCATTCAGCCTCTGTTGTGGTTTGACAAAGAAGTGTCCCCATATTTTTGAACATTTGTTCCCCAGCTGGTGGCACTGCTTGGGACCTTTAGGAGGTTCAGCCTTGATGGAGAAAGTACGTCACTGGTCACTGGGGTGGGCTTTGAGGTTTTACAATCTGGCCCTGCTTCCTCCCATTCTCTCTCTCTCTCTCTCTCTCTCTCTCTCTCTCTCTCTCTCTCTCTCTCTCTCTCTCTCTCTCTCTCTCTTTCTCTCTCTTTCCCTCTGCTTCCTTATAGAGATGAGATGTGACCAGCCAGCCAGTGACTGGCAGGCTGGTCTCACTCCTGCTGCTGTGCCTTCCTCAACACAATGCACGGTGTCCCCTCAAGAATTTGAAGCCAAAATAAACCCTTTTCTTCTTGAGCTTCTTTTTGCCAAGGTGTTCTGTCGCCGACAGAAAAGTAACCAATGCAGAAACCAACCCTGCTTTGCAGTAGACTGCCTAAGCCGACAGGGTGACAGCTGCAGGTGGACACGCCTGGCTCCGAGCTCTAGGAGAGACCTTTTTCTCTGGACTGAGTCTCATGGGCCAGCTTTGTGCCACAGGGCACTCATGACTTGGTCATCCCTTAAGGACCCCACTTTTAAATAGCACAACAACAGGAGCTTGGGAGTGACAGCCATCTCTCAAATCCCAAAGTCAATGTGGCACTCTGTGGGTATTGTGGGTCTGGGGTGGTTCAGAGACTTACTAGTCTGACTCAGATTTTAGCTTTAGTAAATTAAAGGCTTTTTATTAAAAAGAGACTGGACGGAACCAAACCAGAGACTTCTCCAGGTAAGGCCCTGGCTATTGTTAGCCAAAGGATTACAAAGGCAAAAGCTATAAAGTTATCATTTGGGGGAGTCAAATTAACTCATGTCTTGTCTGGGAGCAGGCAAGGCTTGATTTTGTAACACACACCCCTCAGGTGCCCCAGCCATCCAAGCCAGCAAGCGTTTCAGACAAAAGCAGAGTTTAGTGAGTAGCCTGTTTAATCTTGTGACAAATTACCTTGAGACAGTGAAATACTTTGCAACAATCAGCAATTTTTAAGAATAACCCAGCTGCACCAGAAAGTAGTCCATCTCGGGCCAGCTGGCAGGGTACATTGAAGGCATCTTCCTCGTGGCTTATACAAGTTAAAACGATTTTGTTCTAGCAAGTCTAGCATAGTAAATTTATCCTCTAAATATGACGTTCCCCATCACGTTGAGCACCCTTCTCTTCTGAGGGAGCCCCAGCTCCTGTCTGTCTAAAGTGAGCTGGGTAGGGGCAGGTGGAGAAAATCTGTTTGCTGTGTGGCCGTGTGCAAGTTGTTCATACTTCTCTACCTAGATACTAGCGCTGTTGATAGAAATGAGTGCCTTCCCACATAGAAAGCACCCACTGAGCGCTGGGATGTGGACAGTGCCGCCTATCGGTGCTTCACGATGCTCGACTGCAGCTGGGCCCACTCTTCCCTGTTGGGAGTCCGGGATCTTAGGCAGCCTGCTCCACTATCACAAAATACTAGAACTGGTAGCTTACGCACAACAGAAATTAAATTCTTATGTCTAGAAGCAGAAAGCCCCGGGTCAGTGGTCCAGGCCCTGAGAAAGGCCTCCCAGCATCTTTCTCCACGTGGCAGGAAGAGAACTTGAAGGCTCTGCAAACATCACCCCTCTGGAGACCAGATAGGTGTGGGGGTGCACAGACAGTCAGAGGGAGGCCTGTCCCTGTAGCAAATGTGCAGTGGCCCCAACAAGGCAGGAGGGGGGAAGAGGGGCTGAGGAAATACATAGATGAGCTGGGAAGTGTGGACAGTGGCTGGGCCAGCCTCCACGCTGAGCCACCTCCGCCCTTTCCTCCTGGAAGCCATGTCATTCCAACTCCATTCAGTCCAGATTCAAGTGTAAACCACGGGGGAAACCCAAATACTGGTCATCAGATAAATCACCCGCTTAGTAACCAGGACTATCCTCCCACTGTTAAAACCGCTGTTTTCCCTGTGAGAAGTCAGCAGACCTCCTCCCACCGCCTGACACCGAGGTCATTAATCCAGGAAGGGCGGATCTCCCCGCAGCCGGAAACCCCTTGACAGTGGAAAAACAGCCAGGCTCGGTGATTCAGTGGTCCCTGAGATGGCAAAGAAGTGCGCTTTCTGCCTTCCTGGCCCGGTTTTGTACTGCTTTGTCTAGGCTGAGATTAGGGAAGACGCTTAAACGAGTGGGCAGAATGGAGACTAGTACTCGTCTTCTGGGAACTCTTCCCCTCGGGACTCTTGCCTGGACTGCGCTGGGCCCCTGATGCCAAGAGGCTCTGAGCTAGGCACAAGTCCGGGAACAGAGCCCTGGGCAGAGATATTTGTACTAGACCACGCTGCAGTGTTAGACCTCCTGAAACTCAGTGCTGGTGACAGGGGGCAGGTCCTGCCTCAGGGACTTCATCCTCACCTGTGGCTCCTTTGCGCTCTCTCTCTCTCTCTCTCTCTCTCTCTCTCTCTCTCTCTCTCTCTCTCTCTCTCTCTCTCTCTCTCTCTCTCTCTCTCTCTCTCTCTCTCTCTCTCTCTCTCTCTCTCTCTCTCTCTCTCTCTCTCTCTTTCTCCTATAATAAAACCTCTTCATACAATGGAGCAGTCATGTTGTCAGCTTATACACAGGGAAGATCCAAGCTTCCTGTATTCCTCTGCCTGCCCTTTCCCACCCTCAGCTGACTAGGGAGGCAGAGCTAGCCTGAATCCAGGTGGGATTTATATTCCACTCTGGAATGCAGCCATCCAGACAGGAGATGGGGGAATCCTCTCCTGGACTTGGCAAGATGTAGCCAACCTTAAGAGATGTGTCACTGACCTATGCCCCATTACTGGATAATCTTTGGGTTGGTCCGTGTCCCTATTCTGATCAAGCAGATGTCTCCAAAGGTCCCTGGAAAAGTTCCTTCCTTAATAAATGGCAAGTTTCCACTTTCCACCCAGGCTACAGTAGGTATCGATGTGATGGCAGCCATCTTAGGACTAGGAGGCAGTCTGTACTGTTGAAGAAAATATATTGAGGCTGGTAGAATAAAGAGTTCCCAGAGGGAGTTCTAGATGTTAACTGTTGAGCCACCCTGGGGCTGCCAGTCTGGGACTGTCTAACAGATGATGTCCTGTTTGCAGTTCAGTTAGTTGGTTACCCTGTTGCTTTTAGCCAAATGCACTCTAATAAATTCCACAGGTAAACACAACATAAGAAAATTCCATCTTGGGAAGATCATGCTTCAGAGGGAATGGTCCTGGCTTTCCTCGTGGACGCTAACATCTGTGCTGTGTTCTTGGAAGTCGTGTTCCCCTTCCCAGGCCCTGATCACCACTGATGTAGCGGCCAGAGGATGGGGAGGTGGGTGTGACCTGCAGGCCACACTTCCCGGCGGTTAGAGGCCTCTGTCACCTACTGCATCCTCCCCAGCATCTCACAGAAGAACAGACAAGATGCCCACCTCCCCACCTGCCTTGGGCACCAGATGTGTGTTGGTGGCTGATGGGATCTTGGACTCATTCTCTGACTGTCTGCTGGCCCTTTGACCTGCCCTCTTGGCCACTTATTGAACAATGATCATAAATGCCATCATTCATTCTCCTGGAAAGATCAAAGCAACCCCTTTGGTTTCCCCAAGCCTGCCCTCTACGTACAATCCCAGCTGCCTCCTAGAGGGCACAGCGTGGGTAGGTCAGTGCACTTCCCCAGGCCACTGCCCAGTAGCAGAGTGGGAGTACTGGGTCTGCATGTCTCAGCCTCTCCCTCTGCCCCGGGTGATAGGGATAAGCATGTATGGTGGAGTGGGTGATGACAGGAACCCAGGCATCCATTTTGAGCCTGCCATTATCCACCCAGCCGTATCTTTCACCTCATGGGCTTCTATATGGACTCCTTCTAGCCTTGTATTCTGATAGGATGTGCCCTCTGTCTCCACTACCTTCCCTAACTCGTGTGTGTCATACACACACACACACACACACACACACACACACACACACACACACCTTGCTCCTTCAGACAGCTACAAAGCCTTTGACTATAATTTCAACACAGAGCCCAGACTTCAGCAAGAGCAATGAGTCTGGACTTACTGCCCCTCCCACTCCATCCAGGAGCACTCTCTGTTTGCTTTAGGGGTAGCATCCTCCCAGTAAACAGAGGCAGGCAGGACCAGAGCACCACTGTTTTGTGAGCCTAACTCTGAGCTGAGCTGGCTAGAAGCCTGCACTTCCTGTGAGGAGGGGTGGGTGAAGATTTGGAGAACAGGGGCGGGAGAGTTAGAGATGCCTCTCCAAGCCTGGGATTTGGGCAGAGACTGGACAGGAGTTGGAAGGGTTAAAGAAAAGTCATAGGGTCACAGGCCAGGATGGAGGAGACTTAGATTGCAAATGAACCTTCCCCACCCTAGGAAAACAGGAAGCAGGTTTTATCTCCTGACTGAGCCAGGAGAGGAGCCACACCTGAGCATCCCAGGCACAGGTTTCTAGCCTAGGGAAGCAGGGAACTCCTGGTTCCCTGCCAAGGAAAAAACACCTACCTTGCTTTTGGTAGAGAAATAATGATGTCCAGTGGGCACCTGTGTCATCCCTAGGCTTGGGCCAAGTAACCATGAAGGGATCATAAATAGCAATGGGTTGGGTGCTAGAAAATTGAATTCTGGTATGGCCCTTGTTTTTAATCTATGTGACCTTGGGTACTTAAGTCACTGTACCTCTCTGGATATCTGTTGATACAGGCAGAGTCTCCTGTGAACTACTGCACAAACTCTCCCATACTAGAATGTGATTTTCTTGCCTAGACTAGCTTCAAGGAAAAGGAAGCCAATTTAGAAATCAGAAAACCTGAGTTCAAGTGTGTAGCCCTCCCAAATGAAGCAAGGGCCACCCCTACCGATAAAGTTTTGCAGAATGGACTCATTCATGGCTGCCCCACCATAAAGGGCCACAGCCTGTGCAGAGTCAGATCCTGCAGGGTCTGCAAGGGCAACGCAACATCTATAATACATCGAGGCAGACAAGCCTCTACCTTGACAGCGCAGAATGGAATTGTGGGTATTGGCACTTTTGGGCCCTGGAGATGAGCCTTGAACCCTCACACTTCCTGAGAAGACTGCACAGCACATCAAGAGACCCCAGGGCCAGCTCCAGACAGAGTCAGGGCCACCTCTTAATGGAACTGCCACCCAGGCCAGGTTAGAGAGACGAGGATCCAGGAGAGAAGTAGACCCCGCTCCCACCAAACCTCACCCCATTCCTACCCTGAGACAGAGGGGGATGTCACACCAGAAGGCGACTGAGTTATGATCCCAAATCAAGAGGACTTAATTCTTCAAGTTTGAGTTGAAAAGTGGCTGCAGTGTGTGGTCTGCCACAAAGCTCACTCGGGAGCTCAGAAGCCAGTTTTAATCTATGTTCTGGAACCAAGGCTGCATTTTCACAGGCTGGATCTTGCAGCCAAGGAACGGGTATTCCAGATGGATGCAAGGTATCTGGATGCCACAGGCCCTTGAGAAGGCTTCCAGCTATTCTGCTCCCCAAACTTGTCTCTCCCTAAACATGGCTCCTGCAATGTTGAGGCATACAGTCTTCGGTCTACAGACCTGGAACATCTGGCAGATTCTTTTTTGAAGCAGGAATTTTTGAAGGACTTCCCTGCCTTATCTTGGCAAAGTTCAGCATCCATTTTTCTTTGTGTCCTGCTGGTCCAGTTTGGACAGCATAGTGTCAACAGTCAAGGCAAGGACAGTTTCTTCCCAAAATGGCTAGCTTTTTTTGTAAAGAAAGCAAACTCCATATGGAGGTTCTTCAATGCCCATCACCCTTTTTTGAAGTAATTTGGTGCTGCTGGGAGCAGATGTGTCTCACTGTCATGAAAAGCCTTATGTTATTATAACATTTTAAATTCCATATTCTGTAGGTCTTTGAAGTGTTTGAAGATGACCTATATATCTAAAATATATCTCTGTATGACCTTGAAAGCATACCTGACATAAGTTTGATACTTACAGATGACTCTTAGCCTGTATTTATTATCCCAAATTTCTTTCAAAGACTAAAGCTTTACAGAACCTTTTAAAATGAGCTGCATAGGTACAATACCTTAAACAAGAAAAAAATATACAAAATAACCTTAAATTTGTATCAATATACAAAAATCCATACCAATGTAAAATATTTGAGACTAATGGTTGTCTAAAAGTAGGCTTAACAATCCACCCTTTCCTCCTTTGTTTAACTTTTTTCCTGATCACGACCAATGACAACTTGTAACCAACCCCCCCAAATGATGACAAACATCAATAACCCATCAAATGACCAAAAGCCATCCATTCCACCTCTTGGGAACATGGCTATCATGTTCTCTAGACTGCTTCCTGTTGTCTGTGGCAATGAAATCTTTAGGGAACCCTGGAAAAATTGGGATAAATGGTCAAGTCCTGGAAGAGCTATCTGTATTATTTGTTGTCCAGTCTCTGTGCAAAAGGAAAGTGCAGGGCTTATCTGAAGTCCTGGCTGGAGAAGTCTGTGAGGCTGGACCATCTCGGCCAGCAGCCTTGAAGCTGTTCTGGATGCAGAACTCCGAGGAACCTGCAACAGAGGCTCTCTGAGAGGCTGGATCACCTGGGCATCCTGTTTTCATTGGTGTCTGGTTCCCTCGCTCTGAAAACACATATGCTTTCAAAGGTAACAAACATATCTGCATTAACACAAGTATGGATCGTGTAGTGTGCACGCGAGTCAGTTAATGATTTTTTTGTTCTGTGTTTGAGCAGGTAAAAGGCATCTGCCAACTTTATAAGTTCATTTGGACTGTATAATCAAACTGTAATATAAATCTCTGTCCATGCCAGATGAAAAGATGACATGTAATAATAAGTCATGAGAACTCTGTAGCCAACAAGATGTATCATGTCTCATCTCATCTCAGAGCTATTCTCATGTCAAGGGATCAGCTTACATGTTGCTGTCCTGTAGTCTTTTTTTTTTTTTTTTGCTATTTCCCTGGTGTCTGTAGTCAAGATCCTCAGGAGGTCTGCCCCAGTAAGATGTAAGATCTGATCTCTATTAATCTGTAAGGAATCCACAGCCCTTCTTATCCCATGGAAACAAAAGCATAGCCTCTTTCCCAACCTAATACATTTTTGACTTACATTTTATTAAAGTTCAGTCACTCTTACGGTATCTAGGCAGGTTTAATTCAGCAGTTCCTTTCACAATCCAGTATCGCTCAGCAGCTGTTGTCTATTGATTAGCATTCAAAAAATTCAAAGACAGCACAATAGCACACAGGATGCAGATTTCCTGTGCATTTGCCATCTCTACATGGCTTATTCTTTTTTTTAAAACTACTTTACTCTTTCTTTAAAGACTTTATTATTTTTAGACTATTTTTATAAGTGCCTGTATCTTTTTTCTTTTCTTAAACCTCCACACATTTTTAAATACACTGTAACCCATTTAGAGGTTTTTTGTTTGTTTGTTTTTGTTTTCCCCATCTGAACCTGCTTTACTCCATATCTGTAACCTTTTATGTCTGCATGAGCAAAGCCTTAAACCTGCCGTGTGGCTTAGCCCACGGCACACTGGCAGGTCAGGCACACAGGCAGCTGCTGGGAGATGTGTCTCTGTACCACGGCCAGCGTGAGAGACATGAAACTAGGAAGCAGCATTTGGCTCCATTTTTGTGTGTCTAGAACCCTTTTTAAAAAGCTTTCTCGGGCTAGTGAGATGGCTCAGCATTTAAGAGAGGTCCTGAGTTCAATTCCCAACAACCACAGGGTGGCTCACAACCGTCTCTAATGAGATCTGGTGCCCTCTTCTGGTGTGTAGGCATAGATGCAGGCAGAATACTGTATACATAATAAATAAAACTTAAAAAAAAAATACCTGTACTTAAAGTAATACAGAATGTGCTAAATGATGGCAAAGACTGTTTAGATGACCTGCTGGCGGCATCTCCGTGGCATGATGAACAGCACTGGACTCATAAATTAGCTGCTCAGACAATCTTCTCTAAGGAGAAGGCTTTTACAGCTGCAACCTGAATGAAAAGGAAGCAAATAGCAGGCAGTGGTGGCGCACGCCTTTAATCCCCACCACTCGGGAGGAAGAGGCAGGCGGATCTCAGTGAGTTCCAGACCAGCCTGGACTACAAAGCGAGAGAAACCCTGTCTAGAAGAAATACAAACACACACACACACACACACACACACACACACACACACACACACACAGGGAAGGAAGCAAGCAGCCATGCACACGTTGAGAGAAATGCGTGCTAGGCAGAGGAACAGCTCATGCTAAAGTCCTGAGGCAGGTGCAGAGATGGAGAACACTCCTCCAGCTGGTATGTAAGGCAGAGAAACCTGATCCAAAATAGGAGTGAGAGCCCTATAGCCCACAGCAGAGTTCCTGTGAGATTTGGAGGACAGTAGTAGTCACTAGAGTGTTGGCAGGGATGTTAGGATAAAGAATAATGAATTGGGGCGGCAGGGGGCAGGTCCCTGGTCCCAGGGCAGTTGATGGACGGTGGGTGGATGGGGAAACAGAGACCTGTAGACGTGACTCATAGTGAAAGTTTTATTGAGGGGGAGGTAAGAAAATAAGGTAAAGAGACACCGAGATAGGTAAAGTCCTGTCTGCCCCAGGGGAACAGTGGGAATGAGAGCGTAAGTGGGCGGGGTCTGTCTTTTAAAGGGGTCCTTTACACCTGCATGCACACCAGGTAGCCATGGAACTCTGGGCTGACCAGAGTACTGCCTGAGTGCATTCTGCCAGGTGACAGGGGCAGGCCAGCATAATGCCTGAATCCATCCAAGGGAAGTGGTGGCCTGATCTCATTTGTGCGTGCCAGAGATTGGCCAGCCTTGTGTGGGAAGGCAACAGCATGGCTGCTCCCAGCATCCCAGGCTGGGAGCTGATCAGGGCACTACTCCTGAGGTCACATGGGCAATGCTGCCAGGCACCAGCTAGGCTCTTTGTCCTCCGGTCCCCTTTCTAGCTTTACTCTGTGGCTGTGCCTGCCCTTCAGAGCTGGCAGGCTAGCCTCGGGGGCAGACTTCTTCTTGCTTCAGGTGAAGGCCAGAGACGATGGTGCACAGGGAGTGTCGCCTTCCATTCCTTGCCAAGTGGCTCCAACGTACTTCTCAAGCCTGCGCGTGCTTTTACCCTGGCTCCCCCATAAGAGACACACTTTTGGATGTGTTTTGAAAAATATTCCATATGCTAATGGAATGTCACCATCTGCCAAAGAAGGCAGAGCTGTTTTTAAAGGAAAAACTATTACAGAAATGAGGTATTCACAGAAGGGCACTAAAGAGCCGATTGTCGCTGACCTGAGGCTGACCTGGGCCACCTGTGTTAGCAACATGAAAAGGGGCAAGGAAGTCTGGGACCAATCCCCCCACCCTTCCACCCTCTTTCTCTCTCCCTCCATCTTTCCTCCACCCTCCCATCCTCACCCCCTTCTTGGAGACATGATGAAATTTCCTGAAACAAAACCTCACAGCCCATTCTACAAACTGCTTTTGCCTTTGGTGGAAAACTCCCCACGGCCCCTTTTATCTCCCGTTCCTGAGGTGCAGACCTGGCCCCGGGCTGTTTGTGCAGATGGGCCTCAGGAATGTTCCCAAGGAGGAAGCCGGCAAGCAGGAGCCAGGGAGAGGCTGGAGGCTGCTACAGGATTCCGGAGTCCTGGAAGGAGTGCGCAGTAAGATTAGGTGTCCAGTGTGTGAGCAGCAGAGAGCCGCTACTCCCAGGGAGCCGCCTGCATTCTGGTTCTGGTTCTCTTAAACCCACGCGTTCCTCCAGACTCAGGAGCAACCATAATAAGCCCCTTTTCTAGGTAGCTCTCAGGCCAGCAACTCTCTGAACACCCCCACTGTTCAAACACAAAAGCATCACCTGCTCACACCACTCCTCCCCTGAATCTTCCTTTCTCTGGGACTGGGTGCCCACTCCAGGGTTCCCTGCCTCGGGGCTTTGCGTCTCCACCGCCTCATGAGGAACATCTTTTCTTGACTTAGCAAGCATCAGAACAGAGCCTGGGCACCCTGTCCCTTGCACTCAGTCACACCTTGAGTGATGGCCCAGGCACATCACACAAACGCATGCCAGAAGTCAGGTGAGGTGGTGCCCGCCTTTAATTTCAGCACTCAGGGGGCAGAGGCAGGTGGATCTCTAGCTCAAGGCCAGCCTGGTCTACATTGTTCCAGGACAGTGAGGACTACACTGAGACCCTGTCTCAAAACAAAAAAGTAAACAAAACAAAATGCATGCCCAGGATGTGGTAGGGAGGGAGGTGAGCAGAGGGTCTGTCGGTATGAAGGGGTCACACAACCTGAGGCCTGGTTCTTCCACAAGGGTTGGGGCTCTGCTGGCATCATGGCACCCACAGAGCATGGAGAGAGAAGAGCTTCCTACAGAGACATTGGCTGTGGCTACCAATATGGCCAGAAGCAAATCTAGGCAATGCACTCTCCCATCTTTTCCACAGAGTACACAATGTACAGCCTAGGCTCTGCTTGCAAAGTTAGGGCTCCATTGTGGGGGGACAGTCCTTACCTGGGACTGTCAGCTCATGTTGTTCTAGGCTGGTCTGAGTACCTGTGTCCCCTCTCACGCCATCCCAGACACCACTATGCCCTATTTAAGTGTCACCAGTGGAGCTACCAGGCACCATTTTTAGGTTATACAACTTATTCCCCACAGCACTCTTAAAATACCGTCTTTGCTTCCTAGTTGGGAAAGCTCAGGTTCCAGGCAATGAATGTCCTTGCTCGCTGGCCTGCCTGCACAAAGATGACAGAGCTCCTGTCCTGGGGGAGGGCTCTGGACCCAAAATTGCCCTTTCCCCTGCCAGATGCCAGTCCTTGCACGATGCAGCCTGCAAAAGAAGTCAACTGGTACCAAGGGTGTGTGGGAGAGGGTGTGCTCCCTGGGACACTAGGCTTAGCTTTCCTGGCTCCTTCCTTCTCTGGTCTTTCGTTAAACACCTCTTCGCAAACATATTGAGTGACTACTGTACACTACACACGATGCTACAAGGCCTATCCTCTATCTTGTCCCTTTCCTGTAAAGCCGGAAGTCCTTCACCGACACACTAAATCAGCGCCTCACTAACAATGCTTACCATCCCACTCGCTCAGGCACACACACTGGTGGAGAGGTTGGCTTAAAAGTAACAGCTGCCAAAGGCTGAAGAGATAGCTTAGCAGAGGGCCTAGGTTCAGTTCTCAGCACCCACATGATGGCTCACAACTATCTGCAACTCCACTTCAAGGAAGGGGACCCAGAGCCCTCGTTTGGCCTCTGATGGCACTGCACAACTTGTTGCACAGACATACACATAGGCAGGCAGTGCTGGCTAGTTTTATGAACTTGACACAAGCTGGAGTCATCTGGAGAGGAGGGAACCTCAGTTGGGAAAATGCCCCACTCCGTAGATCTGACTGTAAACCCGTGGGGCATCTTCTTGATTCAAGATTGATGTGGGAGGGTCCAGTCCACTGGGGCAGGGTCACCATAGGCAGTTGTTCCTGGTGGAAGAAAACAAGCTGAGCAAGCCAGTAAGCGGCAGTCCCCTGCGGCTGCTGCTTCAGCTCCCGCCCCCAGGCTCCTGCCCGACTTCCTTCAAGCTGCTTTCAATCACGGTGTTTTATCGCAATGGCAGAAGCCCCAAGGCAGACAAAACACTCAGACACAACAGGAATACATCTAGAACGAGTGCTTCTAGCAGTTGGGTGAGCACATAATCTACATTTCCAGGGCACCTTGAGATCAGCGCTGGCATCACTGGATTTACACTACTTGCAGTCACCTGAGCTTGCCATGTGCCATCCCAAGTAGCAAGTCAGACAGGGAGCAACGACCTGCCAGGAATACCTGGTAGCTAACATGGAGGAGCATCAGTCAAATCGCCCATCTTTATTTAGAAGACAAGCAGGCTAGAATGGCAGGGCAGCTCATCTGATAGCAGTCAAGGAGTACAAGAGAACCCTCAAATCCCCAGCATGAGGGATGCATCAGGGAGGGAGGGAGGGTTCCCCAGCTATGGGAGGTCGGAATCTGTCTTAATTAGACTGCTGTGATAAAATATCATGACCAAAAAGTTGTGAAAGAAAGGGTTTATTCTGTTTACACTTCCATATCACTGTTCAGTAACTGAAGGCAGGAACATGGAGGCAGCAGCTGATGCAGGGGCATGAGGGGTGCTGCTCATGCTTCCCGTGGCTTGCTCAGCCTGCTTTCTTATAGAACCCAGGACACCAGTCCAGGCTAGGGCTGCCCTCATCAATCACTGACGGGAGTTCATCCCTTGTTGTTCCTAGGACTAGCTCAAACCACAGGAAACAGTTTACTGTATTTAACACTTGGGCAAGAAACAAAGCAATTTTCACTCTCAATTGAAGATATATCCTTATAAAAAATAATAAGCATTGAACAAGAATGACACAGGATGATCACCAAAGAAGGGGTGGGGTGGTGGCTGGAGTGGGGGAAGCAGCTTTCTGTACTCTTAGGGTTATATCCAAGCTCATGGATAACACATCAAAATACTGTTCTATTTCATTCAAAAGGCCCACTCTCGTGGCAAGCTCGCTTCCTGCACCTGTAATGCCATCACACACACCACTTCAAGAGGAAGGCTCCTCTCACCGGGAAGTACTTGGGACCTCTTCCCTACTTTGCAGAGCTTATGAAGAACTCATGCACACCCGACACGCAGACGCCTGGGCTCTCGAAGCTTTCTGGGAGAGCAGAAGGTGAGGAATTCCACAGGCCACAAACACCACCTTCAGCTTTACCTTCTAGACCAGATGACTTTGAAAATCCACCTGTAAGTATGTAGTTTAATTCCTGATAGCACCAAACTGTTTTTTTCCCCCTGAAAAATGTAACAACATCGGAGTACTGCAACACTTTATTGAGAGTATTGGCTTTGAATTAGTAGCTGAAGTAACAAAGGCCAGAAGCCAGGCCAGGTGTACTGCATAATACTCATCTTGATTTACTGACATTACTTAGCAATTTATTGGACAAAGGTCAAACTTTTTATTAAGCACATTCCACAGTACAAAGCCGTCATGATAATATCTGTACAATTTAACAGTTTCAATAGCTGTTCAGACACATATTTATTTCAAACAGATAATTGGCAAACATAATTAATTACCAGTTAGAATTAGACTACCCCAGTGCTTTAACACATTAATATAGCAGTAATTTACAGTTGCTCAATTACAGTTAGCAAAATAAAGTCCAGAGTACAACTGGGAATTACTACCGTAATCCCAGAAATTGGAATTCCTTGGGTACCCAAGTCCCCTGCTATAATTTAGTAGGCACAATTCAAAGGTCGTGTGCATATTTGAAGGCCATGATCTCCCAAGGATGGACACGAACTTCTATATTTAACATGCAAAAACAACAGAAAAGTCCAATTGTTCAGAACTTACTTCCTCCCCTCCCCCTCCCTATCCCCTGGACATTCCTGTCAAATGGGTGATGAGCTGTGAGTGGTGTGTTCACACTCCCCTTATGGACAGGGGCCTACTTTCTATACATTTGAGCCTCTACCTCTCAGAAACAAATGTAGAAGCATGT
This sequence comes from Mesocricetus auratus, assembly GCF_017639785.1. Classification (NCBI taxonomy): domain Eukaryota; kingdom Metazoa; phylum Chordata; class Mammalia; order Rodentia; family Cricetidae; genus Mesocricetus; species Mesocricetus auratus. Next base: position 13,072,612 of record NW_024429191.1, on the reverse strand, counting down.
GAGAATGATGTATTTAAAAAAAAGAAGAAAGAAACCAACAACTAAAAAGCAACGCCAACCCAGTAAACAAATCACCAGCACACACTGATCCCACAGCATTCACAATGCCAGGACACGTGGAGCCCAGAGGCCTTCTCTCTCCTAGCGTGTGCTTCCATGGGAAGAGGCTCCATTCACAGGGAGGGCTGGTTGGTCCTTTGAAAGGGTACTGACATTCCTTGATCTTTGGAAACAATGGTGAGGGGCAAATCAAAACCTAATCTTGAAAGAGGGAAACAATGTCGACCAATGTCCTGTCTGTGTGTCCCCTCCCACTCGGAGCTTTGAGAACTGAGTGATAAGTGACACCAGAGATGACGGGCCTGAGGTTCAGCTCCACACAGGAGTGCCTTGCCCTTAATGTGGCTCTGAACAGCTCACCTGCTCAGCAGGCTCTCACTCAGCAGCTGACCCCAACACCCTACCAGAGTGCACGGAGCCCAAAGCCAGGAGCCCTGTCAGTGGAGCTGCCTTCTCCCTGCCTCAGGGTAACTGCCACGTGGAAGGATGTTGACAGAGAAGCCATGATCACCATGACAAGGTGACCGTTAGCTCTCGGGAGGGTACTTAAGAGGAAAAGTGCAGTGACAGGGAGACTGCGAGGCTACCTGTCCACTGCAGATGTCACAAAACAAATGAACACCATGTTAAACTTCTGAAGTTCCATCTGAAAACAGCGCACACAGGACAGTGACAAATAAAATAAAATGCAAATGAATACTGCAGAAGGTTCTAGGAAATCACAGCAACCTTGGAGTCAGGCTCTCAGGCCCACCTGCTGCTAAGAGCAACACTCCACAGCAGTGTCTCCATGCAGGGGGCCCCATACGGCAACCTTGAGCTTGAATTGTTATGTACATTATATCTACATGCGGGTACAGTATTTTAAATTAGGAGGCAAGCACGTGGATAAAGGTGTTACTCTACCAAATATCAGGAAATGATGAGGGAACAGAACAGTTAATAAAAGAAAATAGCTATACTACCTGTGGAGAGGTAATATAATGCTTATTCTTTAAATTAAAAGAAACCAGTACAGAAAGGAAGTGTAATCCAAAAATACTAAAATAATCCAGAGCTGTCCATTGTCCGACACATTCCTATGCTCGTCAGAACGACAGTGACCTGAAGGTCTAAGAAGAAGCTGCTGCTGCTGCTGCGGCGGCGGCGGCTGCGGCTGTTGCTGCTGCTGCTGGAGAGAGAGGAAAGCCCTGAACGCCCAACACTTCACCAAGAATGCAATGCTGTTTTTAGTACCAAACCAAGGTGCAAAGCGATGTGAATTAGAGGCCAGTCTTCTCTGGATGGTCGCCTTGCTTCTGAAGAACAAGTCATGTGTCCTTCCTGTGAGCATGTGCATCAGAAGGAAGCGTTGGGTTCTTCACTGGAGGGAGGGGCAGGAACTGCTGCTCTACTTGCAGTTGGTGAGCTAAGCTGTCCTTCTCCAAGTAGAGCCGGGGGTGGTGAGAAACATTGGGGCTTGAAGAGTGGGGCTGCTTTGTGTCTACCCAGCATCTAGAACCAATTCCAGCCCCAGAACTCAGCTGTGAACGAACTCCCGTAGGCATGTGGTAGCCATGTAGCCAGTAGTTCAAGACCAAGAAACCCTGGAGAAGAACGAGAACAGACATTAATTGGACAGGACAGGCATAGAAAGAACAAGAGGGCAGGCTCAAGAAGGAAAGGGGAAGACCAGGAGGAAGGCCACACCTTCTACCCCACCCCCAACCTCTGCTCCTTAGGCTTTTTTTGATTATGACTAGTCAAGAGCTCCTTGTCTTCTGTCTCTGTGTGGTGTGCTCTGAAGATTTCACTTAACGAATACAAGATTCTGTCAGGTGGATTCTTCAATGGACTCAAAGAATCTTCCAAGAGAAAGCAGCAAGGGAGTGGATGACTGTGTAAGCACAGTGTTAACACATGGGAGACCAGGAACAGTAAACATTTGAGTGGCTCTCAGGTCCCTGATGCTGGTGCCCCCCCACACACACGGCAGGTATCACTAGCCCAACATGCCTTGCAGTCATTTGGGGTCACAGAGCTGTTCCCCTCATCTAGCGCTACTGATCAAAGTGAGTTGTCCAAAGCAGCACAGATCTGCCATTCTTGGTGCAGATTTTTTTATTCTTAAAGGGCTCCACAGGAATTGGTTGACATGTTATATAGGCTTTGTGAACTTTGTCCCACTAATCAACTCTGCCACTGAAGCACAAGAAGCAGTCACAGTAAACGTAAACAAGTGAGTATAGCTATGCTCAAAAGGACTTCATAGAGGTTGGAATTCTAGTATCATATAATGTTTACATGGCATCAGTTTTTTTGTTGTTTTTTTTTTTTTTTTTTTTTTTTTGGTTTTTGGTTTTTCAAGACAGGGTTTCTCTGTGGCTTTGGAGGCTGTCCTGGAACTAGCTTTTTTTTTTTAGACCAAGCTGGTCTCGAACTCACAGAGATCCACCTGCCTCTGCCTCCCGAGTGCTGGGATTAAAGGCGTGCGCCACAGTTTTCTTTTTGATTATCTTTCAAGTGTTTAAAATGTAAGAACTATATAATTTCTGGAATGGCAGGAAAAAACAAAGCATACAAAGGGTCAAATTCAGTGCTTGGCTACAGTGTGTTTAGCTCTGAGCAAGGTAAACTTGTTGAAAGTCATTTAACTGACTAAAGAATATTTGAAGTGATGAGACTTTGTGTGACTTGGTATTAGGGGGTTCTTGGTCTTTCCATCCCCACAGCTTCTCAATTTTACACATGGATGTTTTGTACTTTTTAATAAAAAAAATACTATTAAAAAGCTACAAAGAATTAAGTACGGCTTTTACATCAAGAGAAGTTTAACCAAAGTCTTTATACACATATATTCACACAAGTTAGGGTAGGTATACGTCTACAATATGATGTGCAAAGAATCCAGTGGCCCCTGGTAGATATTCACATTGGGAATGCTGTTCTTAGTAGTCATGGGTATCTGGGATATGGGTAAGTTGGGTATCTTTCATCCTTCTAGACTGAGCATATTGGTGAGCAACAGTGTGATGGCTTTGTGACTAGAGCAAAGGACTTGCTTCCTAAAGCACCTGCTGCCCTCCCCATGAAGAGTGGACTGCGGTGGTGAGAAGAAGAGGAATCTGGAGTGTCTTGTATGCACATGTGTATGTGCATCTGATAGCCATAGAACCAAAGGGCCAGAAAGAGGTTGACTCCTGCACTCCAAAATCAAACCTGAAGGACTACCCTGGAGTGTAATTAATGGCCGTGACCATTTAGGAAATCACTTAGGAAGCCAGTTTTCAAGACTTCTGTCACCTGGTAACAATGACGTGAAGTCCACAGTGCACAGGGTTCTATCGTGAGACCTGTTAGGTCCACAAGAGACTTGTTCATAACACCAAGGAATTCCCAGAAGGAAGCAAGGCCTTGGAGAGCCCAGGTAGGACTGGGGTTTGAGCATACTCACCAGATTGGGCCAAAGTGCAAACCGCTATCTGGAGATATAGGTGTAGGTTCTGGAGGGAGAGCGTGTCTCATTCTGGGCACTGGGAGGCACATTTAAGAAATCCCAAATCAAAATAGTGTCATCATGGGAACTGCTGATGATCTGAAACTCATCAAACTGCAGCCGAAACACACGTCCAGAGTGTTCCTGTGGAAGATCAGTGTGATTAATAGGACCATCTTTACAGTCCCTGACTCCAGAGTCGCAAAATCAGCATTTATCCAAGCTTCCTGCATGACCTCCCAGGCACTGAGCTGTGTCCTTTGAGAACAAATGCTCTACTTTGCCTTATAGGTTTGGTTTTTTCCTTTTCCTTTTTTTACTTCCTTCCCTCCCTCCCTCCATCCCCTTTTTATTTTTAAGTTATAAACATTATGACCTACACTGTGGACTAATAATATGTGACAGAAGAAAAGCTATGTGATCACCTCACGGAGGCCATCAGAGTTAATACCTACTTGGGATACGCGGTAAAACCAGAAATCAGAAGGGCAAAGTTGCTATATATATATTTCCCCCAGGAAGGATTTCTCTGTGTAACAGCCCTGGTTAGCCTGAAACTTGCTTTGTAGACCAGGGTGGCCTCAAACTCACAGAGATCCACCTGCCTCTGCCTCCTGAACCATGGGATTAAATGCGATTAAAAATTTTTTTAAACATAACTAAAAACATCTATGTTAAACCACAGCAGACATCAAAATTCATGGTGAAAGTAAGAGTGGCCCTCACCACAGTTCTGCCTGCCTGGTCTAGTCAATGAAGGAAGTAAAAAATGCAAATACAACTATTGGGTATGGAGCAAATGCTCAGTAGTGCTTGTTGCTCTTACAGAGGGCACAGGCTCAATTTCCAGCACCTACATAGTGGCTCACAACCATCCACAACTCTAGTTCCAGGGGATCCAGCAGGCATACACAAGGTGAATGCAGGCTCAAGTAAAACATTCACACAAATAAAGTGTAAAAAAAAATAATAAAATATATATATATATATATCCCAAAGATAAGATTTCTGTGTAGCCCTGGCTGTTCTGGAACTTGATCAGTACACCAGGCTGGTCTTGAACTCACAGATCCGCCTACCTTTGCCTCTCAGGTGTTGGGATTAAAGGCCTATGTCATCACACCTGGCTCGAAAAATAATTTAGAAAATAACAAAACTGTTGAAATTTTTCAAGAAAAGTCCTTCACCTGTTCTCAAATGCCTTATCAAAAACAAATTCAACAGAACCAGGCACAGAATTAGATATCAACAGCTTTGGTAATATTACAAAAGACTGACATATCAAAATAAAGTATTTATAGCCGGGCGTTGGTGGCGCACACCTTTAGTCCCTGCACTCGGGAAGCAGAGGCAGGCGGATCTCTGAGTCCGAGGCCAGCCTGGTCTACAGAGCGAGTTCCAGGACAGCCTCCAAAGCCATAGAGAACCCCTGTCTCGAAAAACCATAAATAAATAAATAAATAAATAAATAAATAAATAAATAAATAAATAAATAAATAAAGTGTTTATTTGGTCTTAAAGCAACCAAGTGGAATAGGCCAGGCACAGAAAGACAATGATCCCACAGACTGTAAATCTCACAGAATGAGGCAAAAAGGAGGATACCAGAGCAGGAGATGGGGTAAGGCTGGATGGACAAAGATGGGTTGACTCCAATGCTCATCAAAGGGTTCAAAGTTTCAGTTAGACTGCAAGAATCCACTGAGCTAGAGTGACCACAGTAAAAAGCTAAGTGTTGTATACTTCAGAATTTATGTAGAATAGTTTTGCTTTTTTTGTTTTGTTTTTGCAGGTGGGAGACAGGGTCTTATGTATCCCAGGTTGGCCTCAAACTCACTATGTAGCCAAGGATGATGGATGACCTTAGACTCCTGATCCTCCTGCCTCTACCTCCCAAGTGCTGGTATTATAGGTCTGAACTACCTACCACACTTAGTTTAAAAACAGATTTTTAATATTTCTATCACAAAAAACTAAAATCGATAGACTCGTTAATTAGTTGACAATTTTTCTATAATATATGCTATAGACCAAAATATCACACTATACTCTTTTAGCAATACACAATTATTTATTAATTCAAAATAAAGTTTAAAAATTAAAGTGCTCTTTTATGTACCAACGCAACAATCTATGTAATGAAGACAGAGGGGAAATTCTGCCTTAACAGTACACAAATGTGCAGTTATAAAATGTAACACAGCCACACACTAAAGACCCCAACACTACATGAGGAGTGCAGCACAATCTATGAGAATGACTGTCCGCCTACAGAAGACCTGCAGTACTAAAGGTGCTGTATCCCTACTGGGCAAAACCACCTATAAATACCTGAATGCATGGTACAAGACAAAGCTTTCCTGGGGGCCCGACCATCCCAACAAATCACATACCACCAAGGTGCGTAGACACAATGTGCTTGCTGGGGCCCGAGGGTCAAGAGCAGCTTGCAAGTCCCAGACTTTAATTTTCCTACAAGGGAAAACGAGACTGGGATTAATGCAAAAGTTAACACTGTCTACATGGTAGGTATATCCATGACAAGCCAGAGTGCACCTGCAAGTCTTCACCAAACCCAGTGGGCAACATGCTGGTGTTTCTAAGTTTTTGAACTTAGATTTTGAGTATCTGATTTTAGAAAAAGAACCTAAACCTTCCCAGAGTTCCTGAAACTTTGAAGGATGTTACTGTTAAGGTGATAAACAGGTAGAGGATTTTGGGTTACCAAATTCATTACTTGGGGGACTGAGTACAAAGTCTCAGGATGCCTTTTTCCAAATGAAGAAACAGAGCACCAATGCCCAGTGACCAAGCATATACGAGGTAGAACTGGGGCTTACAGCTTCCATTGTCGTTGAGAACAAAAGGAGAAAAGAGGGAAGGGATAGTGGTGTTCCTGGTTTATTTATAAGTAAGGCAAAGAACACAATTTCCTATAGTTTCATCTGTGTGCACGCTCCCATGCATATTCATATGCACATGGGTCTGGAGTGAGTTCTCTCCTTCACCAGATGTTCCAAAATTGAACCCCAGTCGCCAGGCTTGCACAGCAAGCATCTTCACATACTGAGCCACCCTACCCTTTATATTTCTGGTAATAGTTAGAATATAAGCTAGAACTCAAGTGCCTGGCTACAGTGACTGAAGCAAGCTTTATTTCATCTTTCTGAGTCTGGGCATGCTCACCTGACCAATTGGTATGATGGATCTTCTCACACAGAGGCCAGTATGCAGAGAGCTCTTTAATAGACAGGAGTTTTGTTCCTAACAAGACTATAGCCATGCATGTGCAGACTAAACACATACCCATCATAGGCGCCACTGACAATCCTCTTGTTATCAAAACGGATGCATCGAACCAATTCTTCATGCCCCTCTAGGACTCTTAGACAGGCACCACATTCAATATCCCATAGCCTTAAACAAGAAACAGTCATCTATGAAACAAATTCCCAGGTGACTCATGCCCTCCTCTAGTTCTGTATACCCGTCCCACACAGGTAAGACTTTTCATTCTCCTTGAATTCCAAATTCCCATCCCACTCCTAGCTCATATCACACATACATAAAGCTGATCGGTTTCTAGCATTTGTGCTTTCTGCATTAATTTAGGCAAGAAGCCTCACTTTGTTATATTTTGTTTTGTGTAATTTTAAACTTTAAAAAGCCATTTTCTTTTCAAATCAATACAACAAAGACACTTTAATTATGCTTAGTCCCTGGGATTCTCTTGGTATCTCAGTTGATAAATCCTCAGAGTCTGGTGTTTTGGAAGAGCTTTCCTGGAGGAGACATGGGCTTGGAGCAGGAAAGGATGTATGTCCAGCAAGTAAGGACAGGGAGATCACACACAGCCACATCAAGCATTCTCCTCTGCATGATCCACAGATCAACTCCTATGTGTTCTAATTCTGGAGTAAGAGACGCTTTTCGTTTTGTTTTACGCACCGGATGGTGTTATCTGATGATCCACTAACAACTAGCCGGTCCCGGTACTGCAGACAGGCGATGCCCCGCTTATGGCCATTCAGAGTGCGAACGAACTCACAAGTGCTTGTGCTCCACACCTGCAGACAGACAGCAGTGCTATTAGTAAGATGACACCAAATTCTGTCACGAGATACCTTCAGAGAGTTGGGCAGGGAGGTCTATGATCCTAGCATTCAGAAGGCAGAGGCAGGAGAATGGCAAGCTTAAAGATAGTGTTGGCTACATGGTAGGAAGGCAAGGGTACACTCCAAGAATGAACCAAATGACTTGCCATAAACTTTCTTCTTGCTTAATGATCTGGGTTAGAAACTGGACAGCATGAGCTTTCCTGACTGTGGGTAATAAAACTGGATTGAAATACAGGGGAGTTTAGAAGTCTCTAAACTTTGCAATCTTCACAAAGATGACTTCTGGAAGGCTCGGGTATTTCTTGTATTGAGGAAAATGTCTGTGCTTTCACACTAGTTCACACATCACACAATGTACTGAGACACAAAATCTTCATCTTCTACATCCTCCTCTTCTCACCAGTTTCTTAAAATCCCATACATGATGATATAAATACTCCCCTCTTGTGATCTGTCTGTAAGACATAGGTGTGCACAGGCACACTCACTATGTGGTGAGTCAAAAGAGGTGCACAGCGGCTGGAGTTACTGAGTTAGTGAGCCAGCTGCATTTGCAGCCCAATGGAAAGAGCAGGTATTTCTATGCCTACCCCCTCCAAATGGAGTTAGACCCCCAACCCCATGCCACAGAGGAAAACTTAGATCAAAGATCTAAATGGAAAAGCTGAAATTATATAAGGGGGGGCACAAAGGAGTGAACCTCTATAATCAGGCAATGATTTCTTAGGTATCACAACAAAAGTACACACATCACAAAAAAATAAACTGGATATCATAAAAATTAAAGTTATTTGTGATTTCAAGGATGATATTAATAAAGTAAGAAAATGAGAGAGCAATCATTTATCTTATTAAAGTGCTCATCTCCATAATGCATAAAAATCTCTTTAAAAATTAGAACTCAACCATAAAAATAAAACTAAGTTTTTAAATGGGCGTAAGATTTAAACACACTTATCCAGAGCAGGTACAACATAGTGACTGGTAAACAAGACACTACTAGCCACCAAAGAGTCAAACTCCAGAGACTCCTGCAGTACGCAAGCACTACAGATCAAAACAAGACAGGAACAAGTGTTGGCAAGAGTGCAGAGCACTCTCTCCACAGAGGTGATTTCCACTTAGGCCCAAGTGCTCCTAACTGTCAGGGCTGCTCTTGTCCTGACTCTGATGTGGTTAAGTTGATGCACACAATATCTACTTGCTCAGCTTCCAGACACCTACATTTTGATGTAACATGGCCCATGATTTGTGGGGCAAGTTACCAGAGCATAGAGCACTGCCCAGTGCTAGTCATCAGAACATCCTTAAAGCCAGCAAGAAGCCTTATGCTAGCAAGACCATAACATGGGTCAACCACACTGGAAAACCATTTGGCAGTTCCCTGGGATGTTGAGAGAACTAAATGAATGTGCAAAGGTGAATGGGCAAATGTTTACAGCAACATCATCTGTAATTGCCAGCAAAGAGAAACAAACAACAGCGCATCTGCGCACAGGGGAAAACAAAGTGTCATTTGTTCAGAGTAAAGACCCATTTGGCCACCAGAAGCAACAAAGCACTGGTCTGTGCTAAACCCTGAACTCTGAGAAAGTCAGACACAAAAAGCCACAGGGTACACAATTCCATTTACATGAAATTTCTAGAACAGGCAAATTCAGAGATAGAGGATAGAATGCTAAATGCCAGGAACATGTGGTCGACTCTCCTACATATTAAGTGTTGTAAGTGAAAGTGTTTACCAGTTAGGTTGGGGTAATGCTACACAAAGCTGTAAATGCACTAAAAGCACATTTGGAAAAGTCAGATCTTCAGGTATGGAAATTAGAGATCAATAAAGCTGTTACTAAGTATGTAACAAAGCTAGAAGGATCTCACGAGACATAACCCCTTACTGATGAACGATCGGCTACTAATGGACTCTGAGAGAGGGAGGTCACCGTCTACTGTTATATAAGCACCTCTGAGCCCATTAGACTCCACACCCATGCTTCCTGGTTAACAACGGTCAAATGAACAGAAATGAGCATAGAAAGCGATTCGTGGGGAAATGGAGACTAGGGAAGTGGTAGGCTGGGTCAAAGTCAGTATGGACAATGTGTGAAACTGTCAAAGAATCAATTTAATCATGAATATATGAAAGCTAAACTTTAAATAAGTTAAAAGGGATAAGGAAGCAGAATTGAATTTCCCATACCCTGTGGGTTATCTTAGTCTACAATTGCTAGTCACATTTTGCTTTTCATCTGTCCCAACCTGGTTTCTCAAACGTGTCTTTTTCATCCTTCTTTCCCTAGCATCTAATAATATTCAATAGCATATATAATAGCCAGCTCTCAGAAGAGAATAAATCAAACTCCCATAACCAGTTTGAGCCATTTTTGTGAAACAGACCCTCACCCTAAATAAGTGCCATGCTGTAGTAGCATCTTGCTTTGGTGGTCACATCCTAGGGCAGTGGCTTCAGTGTCATGGTAGTGGTGGTGTGAGTTAACAAATGTTAAAACTCCTACACATACAGCATGCTCAGCTTAGTCTCAGCCCCTTAAAAAGTGGCTAAAAACCAGGCAGTGTTGTTCCAAGTCTTTACTCCTAGCACTTGGGAGGCAGAGACAGGTGGATCTCTGTGAGTTTGAGCCTAGCCTGGTCTACAAAGTGAATTCCGGGACTGTCAAAGGCTCTTACATAGAGAAATCAACAAAGTCATCTCATGAAATTGGCAACTATTGAGGCCAATGACTTTTTTCTTCTTGCCTGTGGCTCTAGAACCATGTGAAATGGATCTCATGGGAATGCATAAAAAAATAGACCTCGCCACCTAGTCCTAGCCATCTCTGCCTGTTCTCTGCTGTTTAGGGATGGAAAGAATCAGGGTATAGACCACAGACACACTCACTTTAATGGTCCTGTCTCCAGAGGCAGACACAATGTACTTATCATCAAAGTCTACTACATTGACAGCAGCACGGTGGCCAACCAGGACACGACGTAAAGTGATATCAGTGGCAGAAGCCATGTCCCACACAGCAATAGAACGATCCTTGGAACAAGTCACCATCAGTCCATTGCTGAAGCGTAAGTGCAGAACAGCTTCATTGTGATGAATGAGTGTGTTGAGAACTTCACCCGTGTTCACATCCCAGACTCTAGAAGAGAACAGAAAGCTGTGATAGTGAGAGCCAGGGAAAGGTGATGTCTGGGTTCAGTACCATTGTTAGTGTACCAAGTGAACCCAGAACCCCTGCATCCAAGTGCATTGTGACAGCAGACCACCTGTACCTCAAGTATATTATGCCAGGCTGCAGCCAGCAGAACCCTGTACCCAGATGCACGGTATGGGGTACACATACCCACATATGCAACAGAACCTGGGCAGCAGCCTCCTTAATCCTGAAACTGCTAAGATATCGTTAAGAAGATAAATCTGGCTGGGCTCAGGTTTACCTCACACTCAAAGTAATTAACTCAGGGATGTCTTCAGGTTTGTACAGGTGACAAAGATGATCCGTCAAGTCAGTAGACTTTCAGTGGGTCTGACAGATGAGGAGTCTAGGATAATCCCAAGCTTTAAGATTTTTGTTGGCCACTGGCATTTTGAGGAATCTACTGCTTATATTTGCAAACTAAGCTGGGGCATTTCATCACAGCACTTTTTATCTGACACTTGAGACATGCAAAAAAAAAAAGCCCTAATATCCTAAAGGATACACGGACATAGAGCAGAAGATGACCTTGAAGGCTGAGCAGTGATCTGTGACAAAGCAGCAGCCTATAGGCCAAATCTGGGCACAGACAGTAGCTGTGCTGTGGGCAGGGTTGAGACAAATAACCGAAAGGGAACATCGCAGAACCCAGGGATGGGCTGAGCACTACCCTGTGTCCACAGTATGCCTGCAAATAAGCAATCTTCCACTCCTGTTCCTCAGTCCCTCCAGCCCCCCCACCTCAGTCCATCTCAGACTCCACTACATGATGCCCTTTTGCTCTGCTGGACTCTGTCACCCCACTGCCAATCAGGTACAGGGAGGTATGCTTTCCCAGGGGTATAGTAGCAGATTTCAGTAATATCCCCTTTTTAGTCTTGATACCCAACGACCAGTCACTGCTTTCCTTCTGCAGTGTCTTTTTCTCGAGGGCCTGCAAACTAACTGCCTGATTCTTTCAGTTCATGCACCCTTTGTGCTGCAAGAACAACTGACTTTTTCCCCTCACTCTGGATGGCAGGCTCCTAAGAACAGGAGGCAAGCTAATATAAAGCAGTGCGATTTTTTTCTTGTTTGTTTTTACAAGACAGGGTTTCTCTGTATTGTTTCAGAGGCTATCGGTCCAGCCCAGCCTCGAAAAGCAGTGTGATTTTATAGGATAACATACTGCCATCTCTACAGAGCACAGCAAGAAGTACAGAACACCTTTATATATATAAAAAAAAAAACCTCAGTCTTCTAGACTAGCTGCTTAACACATCTCCATCAAAGAGTCTTGAGATATACAGCAAGTAAAAATATGTACAGAGGAGCGTGTGTGTGTGTGTGTGTGTGTGTGTGTGTGTGTGTGTGTGTGTGTGTGTGTGTGTGTGCGTGCGTGCGTGCGTGCGCGCGCGCGCGCACAGGCATACAAAAGTTCCTAAAGAGGATATGCATCTCCGTCTCCTCAGGCACAGATCAGAGAATGAAGCCAGACCACGCACCTCACCGTAGAATCTGAAGAACCAGTTACAATGACTCGCTCGTCATACTGGAGGCAGAGGACAGAGCCCGTGTGTCCCGTTAGCACTTTCAAACATTCCAGGCTGGTTTTATCCCAGATCTATTGAGACAAGATCAACCAGAGAAGCAATTTAGTGCATATACTTTCCACAAAGGTTCTCTGAATCAGAGAAGAATACACACAGGGTATAGGAAACAAGATGAGCACCAAACAGGTAGGGAAGACCACGAGGAAACAGAACTGGAGCAATATCAATCAGCTTCCAGAATACACATGAAGCTTTACTTAAAGTGAATGCTTAGCTGCTGAGCTTGATAAAGTTTTTTGGGTTTGTTTGTTTTTGTTTTTGTTTTTAAATAAAATCTGGGCCAGGCGTTGGTGGCGCACGCCTTTAATCTCAGCACTCAGATGGCAGAGGCAGGCGGATCTCTGTGAGTTTGAGGACAGCCTGGACTACAGAGTTCCAGGACAGCCTCCAAAACAATACAGAGAAACCCTGTCACAAAAAAACAAAAATAAATAGATAAATGAAAATAAAAAAAATCTGGGAAGAAAGAGCCAGCTCACTCTCTGATAAATAATCTGACAGCCTCTACTAGGACCATTTAAAAATGCATACCCCTAATACCTTTAAAACTTTTTTTTAATGGAGTATATGTTCCCTGGAAATCCCAAACAAACTATCAAGAGCTCTTAGTTAGAAAATATAATGTTTTATTACAAAATTAAGCATTTAAGAATCAAAACAAAAATTGGCTTTATAGTGACATGATCATAGTTTCTAAAAATGAAAAGGAAGTAAAACTTTTACAATATTTTCACACCCTGAGTTTTTCCTTCCTTCTTTTACTATCTTCATAGCCTCTCTTTTTCCAAAACGCCACACTGAATCCTGAATCATCCCGCCTTTTCAACATCACATCTTTAACTTAGTAATACACATTTAAGGCTCTCCGTGGCTTTCTATAGCTTGTAAAGCAAATACTTTCCAAAGCTGAAAATTATTCCACTACCTGGATGAACTGCAGTTATCCATTCACCACTATAGGACACCTGCTCATTTCCAAGGCTTGGCAGTTGTGAACAAAGCTGCTACAAATGTGTGCAGGTGTTGGGGTGGATTAGTTTTCAATTCCTTTGAGCAAATACTAAGTAATATAAGCACTGGGTCAGATGATAAGAGGCTTTCTAGGAAACTGCCTTCCAAAGCAGCATTCATTCACATTTCCACAAGCAATGGGTGAGGGCTCTGCTCCTTTCCTCACTTCCCACCCAGTCTTGCGAGTGCTGTGGATGTTGCACATTAATGGAATGTGATGTTTTTTCCCCTGTTGCTTTTCCCTTCCTTGAAGATTGACAACATGGCCACCTTTGCAAATGCTGCTTTGCTGGCACACTATTAAGGTCTCTGCCTTTTTTGTTTTTGTTTGTGGGATTTTGTTTTGTTTTTGGCTTTTTGTCTGTTTGTTTGTTTGTTTTTCAAGACAAGAGTTTCTCTAGCTTTGGAGCCTTTCCTAGAAATCACTTTGTAGATCAGGCTGGCCTTGAACTCACAGAGATAAGCTTGTCTCTGCCACCCAAATGCTGGGATTAAAGTGCACCACCACACCCAGCCTGTTTTTGTTTTTTTGAGACAGGGTTTCTCTGTGTAGCCCTGACTGTCCTGGAACTCAATCTGTAGACCAGGCTGGCCTCAAACTCAGAGATATGCCTGCATCTGCCTCCCAGTGCTAAGATTAAAGTGTGTGCCACCACCTCCCAGCTTGAGCCTGCTTTTTAAAATGTGTTTTATTTCCTTATTGTTGGGTTTTTGCACACTTTAGCTAGTACTCCTTTGTTTGCATTTCCTGTCATTCTGAAGATTGTATTTTCAGAGAGCAGAAAACAGTCATGCTAATGAAGCCAAGCTCACCAATTCTTCCTTCACAGACCATGGTCTGTTATTATATCTACAATGTCATCCATCCCCAAAGATAACTTTGTTTCCAGTTTACACGTTTTCACTCACAAAGACCTGCATTCGTGTATTTCCAGAGGCTTCAGTCACAATCCCGAGAAGCCACAAGCAGCATGAACTTCCCTGAGAACTAAATGGATTAGCACACTGTGATGCACCCAGGAACATGAAATGCTATTCGCAACAAGAATAATGAACTATTGCTAAACAAAACAAGAGAAATTAAATATGCTTGTAGTAAGTATAAGAAGTCAGTTTCAAAAGTTTGTTATGTGCTATATAGATGCACTGATAGTAAATGCGGGAGGGAGGGAGGGAGGGAGGGAGGGAGGGAGGGAGGGAGGGAGGGAGGGAGGGAGGGAGGGAGGGAGGGGAGGGTTCTTTCTTGTACGAATGAAGGCAGATGGGAAGACCCCTGGATTCCTGGGCATAGGGGCATGAAAGGGTGATCTCCAGGGACAGGACAAAGAAATCTGAGGGGATATTGTAAGCAGCAAGCATCAAATGTGAATGTGCTCAGAGAAAAGAGAGATGAGACCAAGAAATGCCATTTCTGGTTCTTGTGAACAACATGAGAGCTGCTGACTCTGAGAACAGTCCTGAGCATCACTCTAAAATAACACACACATCAGTAACTCACCTTGATAGAGTTGTCTCGGAGGCCACTGATAATTTTGTCATCATCGTACTGCAAACAGTAAACACCTTTACTATTTTCAGAGCGGCACTGGATCCTTTGCAAGTTATGTCGTCCACATCGCCAATTTGATTCTATGGTCTGGAGATACGAGTCAAGAGGTGGGCTTTGTGAGTCAACTATTATGTTAGGCTTCACAATCTGGTGTTGCTTCCAGAAGCAGAACACCACTGACACTCCAATTGTGCTCCTTTCCTAGTGAGACAATAACTAACAGTGTTTCTTCTGAAACCCTTCCTGCCTACCTGACAGCTGTCATGAGATTTCCTGGGAGTTCTGGGTTAGGTCTGAAATGGACTCCCTAATGCTAATTAAAATACTTGGCAAAAGACTTCCTTATTACTAAGCCCCCCCCTCACAACCGATCACTGTGCTAGTAGCTGCCAACTACATAGAGAACTGACTGCATTGTCATTTTTAAGCTCCAGTCAGACTGAAATCTCTTTAAAGAATGGAATACTTTGCCTGGTGGTGGCGCACGCCTTCCCAGCACTTGGGAAGCAGAGGCAGGCAGATCTCTGAGTTTGAGGCCAGCCTGGTCTACAGAGGACAATCTGGTCTACAGAGTTTCATGAGAGCCAGTGCCACACAGAAAAACCCTGTAATTTACAATGCAATGTGTTACTGAATTAAGATGCTCAGCAGGTTAAATATGTTAGACACATTTCAACTTACACTATTTTCAACTTTGTACATTCATGTACCTCAAGGTACACTGAGGAAAATCTACACTCTGAACTAAATTTGACTAAAGATTATGCAATCATCTTAGTAGTATTTCTCATTGTTTTCCTTTTATAAATGTGGCCTAAGGCCACAAAAACAGTAACTGAACTACTCAGAAATCAAAGCCAGCTCTGATCAGCCCAGGATTCTGCTAAGAACATATTCACTGGTATAAAGTATGGACCTAGCTCTTAGAGTACACAGAACACAAATATATCACTAACAATTGAAGGGAGTATCCATGTCAAACAAATGATACAAACTCTGGCTGCAGGACCTGAGGGCCACAAAGGCACCCTGGCTTGAGACCCTGGCCCAATTCAATGAAGAAGTAGAAGGTTTCTACCAGGAGGTCTAGCCTCAGGGAGCAGCTAGAAAGGACTACCCACGATAAAAGGGCATAAGTCGGTCTGGATTCTTAGGCTATGAAACCAGGAGACACTCAACATCAAGTCCAGCTTGAAAGATGACTTCAGAGTAGCTAAAGCTAACTGCCTGCTGTGTTGAAAAAGCTCAATCTCACCTTTATTCACAGTAAAGGCCCAATTACTGGTTCTCCTGATACCCAAGCCACATTCCTCTTACTCTGGAGGCTGCATTCTTCTGAACTCTTTCAAATGCTAACACTCACTCAATGTTCCAGGGCAGGCACTAAGCTTCCTAACACTATCCTATTTTTATATACGGGTATCCATCCATAGGGAAGTAGTTCTATAATCCAACACAGACACCAAAATCAATGGGTGTAGATTTTGTAAGACAGCATAACTATATAAAACATCATTTCTTTGCGTATGTTTGCTTTTTTCCTTTTTTTTTTTTTTTTTTGAAAGGTACTCCTCATTATGTATCCAAGGCTGGCTTTAAACTCTCAATCTTCTTGCCTCGGCCTCCCAAGTATTGGGATGGTACCCAATTAAATGGAATAATATTTTCGTAAACCTAGGCATGTCTTCCTGTATACTTCAAATCATTTCTAGATGACTTTTAATAATGAATATAAATATTAGGAGGATTGGGGGTGTTGTTGTTTTCAAGACAGGGTTTCTCTATGTATCCCTGGCTATCCTGAAACTAGCTTTATAGACCAGGCTGGTCTCTTAACTCAAAGAGGTCCACCTGCCTCTGGCTCCCGAGTGCTGGGAGCAAAGGTGTGCACCACTAACTACCCAGCCACTGCCCACATTTTTATAGGCACAGAAATGGAGAGTTGGAGCTACTAATACATATATTAGCACATGTATACTTAAAAGGGAAAGTGACCACCACAAAGGTCACAAATGTGTGACCCTTGTGCTTAGCAAGGGTCCTGAGCATATCTGGGTCTTCAAAAAGCCAGTATAGAACAAGCAGGACAGCACATGTCCAACCTCTGGACACAACAACAACAGAAAAGCTCTTGAGCCCACCTATTACCATCAGGCCAGGCATTACCTAGTGACTAGTAAAATGTCAAAGCCAGGAAAACTAACTCACACCACCACCACCACCCACAACCATCTCTCAAGATAGGTATCAATTTGTCTCTATGAGCAACCTTTTAAAGGGGTCCAGAGCATAAAAACATATTTAAGCAAACCTAATGCTTAGAAACATCTAGAGAAATAGTAATTGGCCACCTCAGCATGCTAACCATTCCAGGGAATGTTGGCCTAGGAAGCCAGATATGCTAGTAAAGAGTCTACTCCTAGCCTAGTCAGTGACTTGGGTAGTAGTTACTCATGTTGAGGTGACAGTGTGATTCCACTTGAAACCAAAGCATGGAATACATAGCTTCTAGGCCCCAGGTAGACCAGGTATTGCTTTAAAACTGCATGGCTATCTTTGAGCTTTAAAGTAGGCTTTGTGTTTTAATGAACAGTGAAAGCACATTTACATCACATGAAAGTTTAAAGGAAAAAAAAGTGCTTGTCATGCAAATACAGGAAATGAGAGGCCTTCTTACACATTTCCCCCACTGCTCTTAAGGTATTTTCTAGAATGGCCACAATGTTTAACTATATATAACGCAACAAACAGATGAGGGAGAAGAGTCAAGACGACACCACATAGTCACCCAAGGCTGAATCAGTCCCTGAAACACCTGGGCGAAGCCTTAAAGCTGAGCTGTCCATCTATCTACTCCTGACCCGCAGACAGCTGGGGTAGATAGGACTTCCTTCCCACATACTCTGTCTGGGTCAAAAGGAAACGGGATATGGCCAAGCCTCTCCATGCTCATAAGGTTCCCAACTTTCTAAGACATTTGAAAGGAAAAGTTCAGAAGACCCTTGGTGAGTCACACTCTGCAAAGACCCAGTGAGGGCAAGGTTTTAAATCTTTAGGCTCTTGAATCCAAAGTTAAGTACAGCTTACTGGAACCCAACAGGAAGTCTCTGACAGTCATACAGCCACCAAGGGCACATCTGAGACTGTCTTTTAGTTCTCCAGGCCACCCACACACACAAAAGCCCTTGCCCTTGATTATGCCTACTCAGAACACTGCCCCCATATCTGACAACCTCAACTGTTTCTTTAGTTCTTCTAAACCAGGTTTACACAAAAACTAGTTTTTCAATCAAGCCTGGCAGCCCCTGGTGGCAGAAATGACCCAAGTCAAGTGACAGCCTTGGCCAGTGGTACCAACTGGGCACTGGCTTCCACCTCTGCACAGCAGGTCAGATGAATCTGTCCCCCCAGCTAACAAAACACGTGATGTGCTCATCACAGCCTATTGGCAACACTGCCAAAAACAGTGGGTTATAATAAAAAAGGGAGGGCTGACCCCAATTGGAGGAATTACTGTGCTGGTCTAAGGTGCTATTTGGTGGTGGTAGCCTGCATTTTGTAGTGGGCCCAGCAAGGTGCTCAGCCCTCAAATGGAACTCAGCTATTATCTGAGCGGGGTAGCAATAAAGTCAGTCACACAGGTGCTCTCTCCATCACGTGGTACAGCTACCGTAGAGGAGAATTTCACGTGTTACAGAACTTGTAAAACGCCCTTACCCTGAGCAAAATTTCAAAATACTGGGAAAGTAGCCATGATATACAGAGTATACAGCGGTATTTCAATTGGCAATAGAGTGAAAACAGATGTCTGAGTATGCAGGAATAACATTATTTTTAGAAGCCTAAACATAACTGGGTGGGTGGGCAAGTTTCAGCATTTTCTAGTCAGGACAATGTTAATATCAAGTTTGCAAACCACAAAAAAGCTTTCCACTTTCCCTGAATGAAATGTGGTTTATTAAAAGGTGTGATACAACACACCGTCATTTTCCCCATGGCCAGCTCCAAGGAGAGTGCTTCAAATCCACTTACTCGGTAAATATAAAGATAAACTACTCTGAAATGGCAGAAAAGAAAAATACAAGTTCAGGGCATTAGCATATCGAATTGTAAGGGCAATGGCTGTCTGCCTGCAGAAGCGCTTGGGAACACAGGGTGGATAGGCCCTGGGGAGTGAGCATCCCAGCTCTGGGAGTGAATGAAGCTCAACCATTCTAACCAAGTATCTTTCAGTGCACTGTGAGCCACCCTGAAAACAGCACTGACAAGGACTCTAGATAGTGAAGGAGGGTGTGACTGCCTCTTAGTGGGACAAGCCTCAGGTTTGCCAGGAGTTCCTTCTCAATTTAGAGGCCCCATAAACCCTCTGTGTGGCAAGAACACCCTGGAGAGAGGAACCTTTGGGAAAGTGAGTAATGTGAACTGTTCTCCACGCTGAGTCTCACTAGCCCGTTTTCTGAACAGCAGGAGTTAGCCATACAAAGCCAAGCTGTCTATTTTTCCTTAAAACAGAACCAATTTCTGGTGGCTAGATGTGGAAGGCAAAGTTCAGAGAGGAACACTTTTCCTCTGTGCTCATCAGTGCCCAAGCAGAGAATGGATGTATTTCAGGAGTCAGCAAGCTGTCAAAACAGAGGAGAGGGGACACCAGTGCTGTCCCAGAGGGGCCTCACCTATGGAGTGCAGGGGAAAGAACAGACCGTACAAGGGCCATTCTGGTAATGCTCTAACAGAACTAAAGCAAGGCCAAGGGCTCTCAACTAATTCAACTTGACTGAGTACTGAGTATCCACCCACTCAGAGAAAGATGGCCATCTACAGGAATAAAACATGGCTTTCTCCTTCCTGAATTTTCTGCTTTGGAAACAGAAGGAAAAAAATAACAACTAACAAAAAAGCACCTAACTGTAAGCCTAGAGCTAGACAGACCTCAGTTAAAAGCCCACCTCTTCTACGTAACTAAAACTTCTTTTACTCTCTGTTTCCTTCTATTACAGACAGGGATATGGCATGGGCAGTGTAAAATTACTGCAATTATCTAGTAAACCCCTAGCACAGTCCATAGTATACTCCAGGGGTGACAATCATGGTGCCGGGAAGGTGGGAATTCACAACAGTCATGTAGACAAAGCCAAGCTCGGCTGTGAGCCTCACATTATCTATGAGTCACAAGAGGGAAGATCTTCCATATACATGTCTGCTAACAACACATATAAAGGGCCAGAAAGTATGTGGTTGGCAGTGGACTCTCCCACTCATTGTGTATATTAGAGTCTGTAGATGGCTGTGGACTGTACCACTCGCCATGATCCAGGATAAGAATTTACGTTGTTAGCACTTCTTTCTTTGATTTCAATATGAACTTAGCCTACTTTTCAGGCTGTCTAGGCTATCTAATGAGAAAATATGCTATTAACTTCTAAACAAAGTATCTGGTACAAGTAAGTGCTCTATTAGTGGTACACTGCTTCTGTCTCTATTACTATTAGTGATACACTAAAGTATAAGCGTCATTCTTCATACTAAGAAACTTAGCCACAAAACTCTGGAAGAGACTCTTGTGGCCAGGCAGTGGGTTTTCCCAAACCACACTTTAAGAACCACTGGGAAGACCACCATGATGCAGAGGTTTTGTGTCAAACAGTGTTTCCCCAATGGCTCCATTTCCCATCATATCTGCTGCCTCTGCTAGCTCTATTACTTCAGTCTGCGGAAATGGTTATGGTAACTGCTATAACACTGTCAATTATAACGGTAGTCATGGTTACTAAATACAATAATCCCCATCACCAAACCTCAATCTGATAAAGGTTCTCCAGAGTCCCTGTTTATTAATGACTTGTTTTAAACAACACCCCCTCAAAAGGAATGTCTACTTGGGATCACTCAAGAAAAGTCAGAGAGTTTCTACCAACAGCTCCCCCCTGCCAAAGAGCAGAACAGCAGTTCCAAGATGTTTGGTGCACCTACCTAGAGCAGCCCCTTCCCTACTAAAATGCACAAACACTAACTAACCTATGATGGCAGCCCTCTAAGCACTGCAGGGCATTAGTATAAGTTTTAAACAACAGATCAATTAATTTCTAAACTTTATCTGGCAATGGTTTTAAATTATTAAGTCTACCCTAAAGGTTAGTTTTTAGGTCATTTTAGAGAGCATATACTCTAGACAAGAGTTTCTTCTCTTTTAAATAATGATATCCAGTCACAAGCTGATGCACCATTAGTGGGATGGGTCCATTAGTTCACATCTGCCTAAAAAGGGGCAGGGATGAACTCTACAAAGGCACATGTTTCTCCATTAACTAATTTTGGCACAGGAACTTTTATGTTCATCACCTGGGGAAGAGGATTACTTCACATTTTGGAGACCAGCTGTAACTTTATGGGTGATACAGCATTGCCCAACGAAAGCTAAACTTTTCTGCCAAAGAGGAAACAGTGAAATAACCAAGAACAGGCAAGAACACATGTGAAAGAGTTAATGAGAAGTACCTGTGCATGTCTTTCCTGGTTCAAGGAAAAGGGCTAAGTAATAAAACTGAACTGGAACATACCAACAGCATCGAACACTGCTAACTAACGTTTCTCAGCAAAGCCACAGATCTCTGCTGGTCACTGAAGTTATACCAAACTCCACAGTGGCCCCAGAGCATCACCTGCTTTACAAGGCCCACTCCAACACTTCTTAGAATAATGGTCTGAGTTGTTTTTATGAAAAACTATGCATGACTTAGAGAGGCATTACAAGCATGCCTTCTACAATGATGGCTGAAAATATAAAAGCCTGTTTACTAAAACACTGGGCCTTGAATTGTGGAAAATTTATCAAATTAAAATATAATTTATCTTGGATTAAGGTTTTAATTAACTGGCAGCCTTACAAAAGCATTTCATGTTTTTGAGAAGTTGTATTTCTATAAAAAGGCATGATCGAGATGAGCCACTGTGACATTTATTTCCAAAGCTCAACAAGTACCATGAATTTAGAACAAAAGGACCTTTAAAACAACATAAAAAGTTGAGAACAAGACCCTAAAGAGTGCAAAACAATTAAATGAAACAGTTACCTCTATGTCCTGGATAATCTTTGGGTATAATGATCTATAAAATGAATTGGGAGGGCCATCTGTAGGTCTGTTTTTAAACAGGTACTGATCCCTGGCAATGAAAACAAACAGATGTTACATTTTTGCACATAAAAGAACAGACTTTATTTAAGCATGCTTACAAGGACAGCCCATGTTTCATGTCTTCCCTTGCACTGAATGTTAACAGTTCAAAAGCAGGAATCCTGACAAACTGCAGTTTCCATGGTAGAGACAATTTAGTTCTGGCATGATGCTGGTCTTTTGTTTTTTGAGTACCGTCACACAAATAATTAAACTTTCAGTCTAGGGCTGTTTTCCCTCCCCCTAGAACTCTTATTAGTAAAAATCTGCAAATAAAACAAAACAAAACAGGACATACTGAAATCAACCAGTTGCAAAGTCTATACATACATCTTACTGAGCTTCTAAAAATTTACAAATAGGCATTCTGAAGCTGTGAGCCTTCACCTTGGATTTTACACTTTCACTATTTTTATGCTCTTATCCACTACAAAAAATAAAAACTCATGACAGAGTTAGAATCGAGGAAACAACCAGCCTGACAGCTTTTTTCATTACTCATGCCCATCGGTCTCATGCCCTAACAGCTTTCCCTGTTCTCTCTTCCACATGTTCCACCCTCACGCATACTAAGTGCTAATGAAGCCCAGGAAAAGTCTTATTCCACCTTAAATTTCCTTCCATACAAGATACATGACTCCACTCTCACTCTTCCCAGCCCGGTGCCTGTCTGTAGGTCTTTCCCTGTACTGACTGAGCCAGGGCACTGACAACACACACAACTATCAAGCTGAAAAACCCTATAGCTGTGTTTCCATTCTTCCCCATGAGCAGTAATAAATAGTGACATGATATAAAACAACTCATGCTGGTGGTACAGCTCAGTGGTGGATGCAGTTGCCTACCATGAATAAGACTCCCCCCAGGTTTAATCCCCAGAAATTACCAAAGCAAATAGTTATTTGACTCTGCTATTTTCCTTTAATAATTGTCTTATGTATAGGGTTTTTTGCCTGCATGTATGTTTGTGTACCACAAATGTGCCTGAAGGCCAGAAGAGGGCATCAGTTGTGAGCTGCCAAATAGGTGCTAGAAATTGAACCAAGATCCTCTGAATGAGCAGTGAGGGTGGGTTATCAACCACTGAGCCTTCTTCTCTGCAGTCCCAACTCTCATATTCTCTTTTCTTATGTTTTTGTGATGGGATCATTGCCTACATTTTGAAAATGCATAAATTCATAGCTTTAAAAAGATGAATGAATCACCCATGAGTTATTTAAAACTTTTTATAATAACAACTGCATACATGTCAGAAGGAGGAATTCTAACCGTTTTAACCAGCCTTGACTAATGCTGACACATGCACAGAATTGCCTTGAGTAATCAAGCTGACTATACCGTACACCAGGGAAACTTTTTCCAAACAAGCACCCATACTCACCACCCTCTTCTTTCTGAGAGGCCCTTCCAGAGAGGGTCAGTGCGCACCATCCTCTCGATCAGCTTCTTCCACAGCATCCCTTCTGAGATCACTCGCTGCCATTCCTTACACACCAGCTCTGCTGCACACAGAGACTTAGCATCCAGATAGGAAAGGATGTTTTCTGCAATATGATCTAAGCCTTGTTCTACAAAACAGAGAAGCAATGAAGAGAATGGGTAGGGCAGAAAAGCTGTCCTGGACAGTTGTCTTTCTTGGAATTTGAGACATTTTCCCACCTTCCCCATTTTCTTGCTAATCCCTCACAAGCCAATGATTCTCCAAAGTTACAGCTGAGGCACAAGGATGATGGGAACCCAAGACTTCCTGCTTCAAACCCAGTGCTTGTTGCTTATCTTCATTGTCACACTCCACCATGAGTCCTTGATAGCCAGAGGGGCCAAAGGTGAGGCGGGCCCATTCTTTAAGGCATTTGAAGAATTAAGTGTTCGTGTCCCTCTGATGGAGATCTACTTTCTGTTCCAACACATGGGTAAGAACCCCCAGAAGCAACCGGTGTATGCTTACTCACTTTAGGACTTTGGATTGAGTTAAACAACCCACAGAAAAGTTGTCCCCTGAGTGCTGTGGTGCGTGTACACTCTCTCTCCCCTCCCTCCTTCCTCCTCTCATACACACACACACACACAGAGAGAGAGAGAGAGAGAGAGAGAGAGAGAGAGAGAGAGAGAGAGAGAGAGAGAGAGAGAGAGAGAGAGAGAGAGAGAGAGAGATAACACATTGCAAGGGTCCCAAGCTCTGTCTGAACTTTACCAGGGAGATCACATGTATAGCACTGTTTCCATCTGTTATATTTCTTCTTGTAAGTGTGTCCCTATAGCTACAGGAAGTAATACTCATCCCCAAGCCTGGAACATATGAATTCCATGTCCTAAGTACACTATGTGCACATGGTGTGCTATGCGTACACTGTGTGCTATGACACAAACCAAACCCTGAAACATCCTTGTGCCTTGGTTTTGCAGTAAGTACTGGTGGTGGCCCTTTAGCACAATACCTGAAAGCAAGCTGATGAAAAGATTTCAGAGCAAGACCGCATTCCCTGGGGGTGATGCTCAAACTCAGCAACACTAAGTTTAGTGTTAGCAGTCAGGGGCAGGTGGAACACTGGCCTTTCATTGCCTCAGTTCCCTTATCTGTATAGAGTATGGGCATAGTTTAGTTGCAGGAAAGAGGGGGAAGGCTTTCTATACTGAGGTTGCCTGTAAGTCTGAGAATGACATGGCTGCACTGCTGACGACAAGCTTTCAGGCCCTTCATATAATATTTCTATTCTGGACTAGATCTAAGAGCCAAGCTTCACACACTGACAATGAAGGCTACATGCACCACTCTTATCCTGTATACATAATCAAAGACTGACCTCCTTCCCCTAATGGCCATATCACAACAGCAGATTCCTGCTGATTGCTGCACGTTAAAAAAACTTACCCCCTTCCCCAGTTGCTATTTAAAATACCCTTAATTCTGTATTTGACCACTGGTGGAATGTGGTCTGCAATACTTTATGCTTATCCTCACTAAAATTAAGCTTCAAAAGTTCCATGTGAACCAACCACTTCAGTCTCTAGAATTTTGGTTTCTAGCATCCAGAAATGTTGAGTATTCCTCAGTAAACCAGCATAGTAAGCAAACAGATTGTCTTTACCCCCAGCTGAGAACAAACATATGAAATGGATCAGAACCAAGGACAGCACCCAAGACAGTAGCTTTTCTCCTGAAGGCTATTACTGATGAATTTAGTAATACTCAAGGTCCTAGCACTCAACCACCAGTTCTCTGAGTGATCTAAATATGTCCAGTCCAAATCTGTCAATTCAGTCCTCAGGGACATCTGCAGAAGCTCTAACGAAGACACTGCCATCTTTAGATCATTCTTCTGGCCTTTATCTTTAAGAGCAGGCAGAAGAGGAACCAGCTGAATCTGACTTACTTTCTCACACTCTTGCTGGTACTTACTAGGTTTGCAACCTTTCATTTGCAGGTTGGCACCAGCTGCTTTGGGTTCTTACCATATACAACCCCTTCTCAGTGGAGAAAAATGACAAAGCACACATAAACAAATTAACTGCCAGCTCTAAAACCCATATCCAAGAGTTCTTATATGTTACATTCACCCTTTGAGGCTTACATATCCTAGCTAATCTTTTCAGATGCCAATTAATTTTTTTATTAAGATGTGCTGAAGAATAACATCCAAAGTACAAACACTTCTCCCACTCTTAAAACCTAGAGGCCTGTTCCACACCTCCTCTGGGCACCTTCAGGCAAGACTATGAGCCCAACTGCACCAAAGCACTCACTTCCCAGTACTGAACATCAGTCCCAAACTCCATCACTGTCCCATAAATTTGCTTACAGGATTTCTAAATCAATTCATGTCTTCCTTAGTCACAATTCTCTCTCCTTTATTGCTTAAGGACATTATTCTTAGGAACAGGCCTTTTTCTATTTACCATTATGACACGGACTTCAAGCACACTCCTTGTAACTTCCCAGCTTCTCCAGATGGCTGGATACTCTTTTCTCCTCCCTTCCTCCCTCCCTCTCAAATCTGATATGATATGGAACTCCAGTGTTCTAGATTCCATTCTCCAAAGACCAAATACCTTATATAATCCACATGCCCCCCTCCTATGTCTTCTATGTGTATGTAGTCACAAGCACAGTGATTTAAATTCTAGAATCTCTCAGCCATCATAAACTGAATCTATACTTATCCCAACTACACTCACATTAAAACCAAGCTTAGTCACATTTCTCTAAGCAAGCTCTTCTTTGGACTTCTCTAATTCCGGGGTTCACTGGACTTTCTCCTCTAACTCCTACACACGATATCAACAGTTCACTTTACATGGCTCCCATGACTTCCACGTCACTAACTAGATCCTACTAATTGGTTATACACATGCCCTAACCAATTCCCCTTTTGAGTGTTCTGCTCTTGGAGAGATGAAACAAACAGCAAGGCAAGCACGTATTAGAAAGAGTCTTTCCAGGCCTCAAGGGCACGGTTCTCATCACTTGTGAAGAACCAGGAGAACAGAACTTTCAGGTTAACAAGCCAGAGCCTGCAACCATGAGATGCTAAAGCCATGTGTAGGATTGGAATCAATTAAGGTCACTGACTTTCAAAAGCACAGTAACAAAAACAGATCCCTAGGACTTCGTACTGAATCAACCTCTAGAGAAGGCAGCCTATGGATCCATTCTCTTAGAAGTGTCACTAATTCTGACAACTTGGAGACCACTGGTTTATAGCAAGAGCACCCATGTAGTCTTGGATCTTTTCTCCTCACTAAGCTACCAGTAAGTTTTTGCATAAGCAAAGCCCTTACACATATCCTCTTTCAAATGTCATCGGCTCATTTAAACAACATCCTGGTGAAACCTAAGGCTAGGCTCCTTTCCTTTGGTGACTACTTTAAATTCCCATTATTCTTACAGGAGGCAGCAAGCTTTAGTCTTATGGAAAATGCAACCGCTGCTAAAGCACATAACCCAGTCAAGTGCTATGTGAATGGCCATAAGAAAATCTATTATCCTTTTTGGATAACATTAGTCCATAACACAGGGACAATCTTAAGTGGTAAAAGGGGTTAGCTCATAGAATCTGCAAAATAATGCTCCAAGATAATCACTCTAAATACCCACATTTTACAGGGAAGGAATATCAAGTCCACTGGGAAGGTTAATAACATAAGAGACACAATGCACCAGACATGAAACAGATCCTCAATAAATGTCCTTAGTTGCCCCCCTCCCATCTCAAAGAGGCTATCACAGTCTTTGTCTGCGAAGAAAAGACACTTCGTAGTTGTCCTGAAGAGCCACACAAATCTTGCAACTTTCTGGTTTCAAGCCCACTAAGGAAAAGGAGGCCATGGAACACAAGGCAATCTTTTAGCCAGTGCTGAATGAAGTGCTACTTCGGGTATTAAACTAAGTACTTTCCTAAACAGTGTGTCTGGCTCTTATTACTCTATCATGCTGAGTGAGCCTCCCCCTGCAACATGAGGACACAGCATGGCCTAAGAATGCAGCCTGATACTACACGCACAATTCTGGAAGTGCTGCTACTAATGCTAAAGGCACCATGTAAGAATCTGGAAGTTTGTCAGCAACAAATTCAAACAAAGAAAAGGTACTGATTTCAAAGTTCAATGTGTAAAAACCACTACATTAAAATGAACTTCCAATGTGTGATGTCATTTCAAAATCCTTGATGAGGGCCAGTTTCACAGTTACTTAGATCATACAAAAACATCCATTGCTTTAGAAACCTTTCAAAGAACAGCTAGCTGTAAAAAAAAAAAAAAAAAAAAAAAAATTTCCTTGCTGGCCCAGTGTTGGTGGCGCACGCCTTTAACCCCAGCGCTTGGGAGGCAAGGCAGGCCTGGTCTACAGAGCAAGTGCCAGGACAGCCTCCAAAACAATACAGAGAAACCCTGTCTCGAAAAACAAACAAACAAAAAACCAAAAACCAAAAAAACTTCCCTTTCCTCCCCACCTCTGCTGCTCCCTGCTTCTTCACTAATCACAACTCTGGTTACAAAATCTGAAGTCAAAAACCCCTTAAAATAAGACAACTACCTACAACCACTGTGTCAAAGTATTTCCTGGGAACAGGTGGCTCTAAGGGCTATAAAGGAAAAGAATGGCAGATCACAAATCCAAGGGCTTCCCATGACACTATCCAGAAAAACCACAAATGACAGTGGAAACACCTACACGGGTGCACCCACCAGGTGCCAAGCATATGACACACACGCTGTCTTTAATCCTCTCCCCACACAGATGAAGATGAGGCTATTATGTGCAGAGTCTGGGCCTGAGGCCTAGGGGGATCTAACTCCAACACTCACACTGGATCTCCATTCTGTGACCCTGGGTCTTTGGCCCTACATGCAGCCCCAAGTCTTAGCTTATTCCTGCCCATCTCCTGTGACTTTTGATCTAGTCTATCACATTTATAGTCTATAATGGCTGACTTGGGGGCTAGACAAATGAATAAGCCATAGTCAGGAAGCTAAGTGTTTCAACATCTTTAATTGCACAGATACCTCAGCAAACTGATCAGCAAGACTTATCATCCCCTTTGAAGTACAATCTGCCTCTATTCTAAATGGTATAAATTTCCCCTTTAACAACAGTTCTTACAAACCACAAACTTAGCCTGCAGAAATTGACATTGCAGACTAAACATTTACCATGATTTTTAGAAAAGCGTATCATAATTATCACTTTTTCCACTGAACCAAAAGGAGCCAGAAACCACAAACATTTTCCATTCTTCCTATACTGACAGGTACAATGTTCACAGTAAGCATTAAAAAAAAAAACTAATGTTTTTCACAATCAAAAGTTTAAAGTGGTTGTCGATCTGAACAGTAAATATTCAAACTCAAGGTACTTACTGAAAAGACTGAACACTGAACTAGTAGAATAATTAAAAGTCGTCCTGCATCTTATTAAACCTACCTAAGTGCACAGACCTATCTTCCCCATAATGCTTGCTCTACAGCACAGGTCTGGGATAAGAACTAATGCCAGGTTTAATCCAACTCACAAACACAATCAACTGGTCCAGCCAACTTGTCCTCAGCTATTAGATTCTCATATATGAAACACACTGACATGTGTATATATGTTCAGATAAAATCCTGTTAAGACAAATAGCATTTTAACAGAAATATTTCCATGTCCCAGCAAACAGTCCATTCATTTCGTATAACATTCAATACCACAAAATTCCACTTTAACAGAGATATGGACAATGCCTTAAAATTCTCTGTAATGAAAACTGAATTGTATGCAATTATACTAACCATATTTATATACATAACACATGTTCATCTGTTCTGCCTCTTCTCCAAAGCTGTGCACTCCCCAGAAGGAGCTGCTTGCTTGGAGCTATCAAGGGTACTTCAACAGTGCCACCTTGTGGCTATTCTGTAAACATAGGGGGCAATCACCCGCATCTAAATCACTCGGAAAGCAAAAAGGAGAGAGAAGAAAGTAGAACCAAAACAGAAAGCAAACAAACAATAAACAGAGAACAAAGGCTTGGCCTCATTAGTTAGCAGTCACTGATGAGGAACAATACAATCATCAGCTTGAAAAACGTCCCTGGCCCTTCCTGGAGCAGTTCAATGGCCAAGGCTCTGGAGTTCTGGTGACAAAAATGCTGTACTATGTACAGAGAAGGTACACACAAGAATCCATTCACCTCTACCTTTCTCTCTCACATAATGAAAGAAGGCCCTTCCTCTCACCCTGAATAAGTGAATTTTATTGAGTTATTGTCCTGGTTAGGTTTTGCTTTTGTTTTGGACAACCTGACACAGGCTAGAGTTATATAAGAAAGCAAACAGCGTGCCAGAGGAGCGAGTCAGCTAGCAGCATTCCTTCGTGAACTCTGCCCTGGCTTCCCTCAACGGAGGACTATAAGCTAAAATCAACCCTTTCCTTCCCAAGTGCTTTTGATCACAGCAATAGTTAGCAAACTAAGACGGTTATGACCCATTTATTTAATAATCAGGGCTTAGTTAAGAATGTGAACCATGTGACCCAAAGGCATTTCACGCAATTTTTCTGATTCTTGTCATTCTAATCTGCCTAATGAGAAATCAACTGATGCTACAATTCTGGATGGAAAAGGTTCCTATTTGCATTGCTAGAGACACTAACGGAAAACAACTGATGGAAGACAGGACAGCATTCTGGCATCAAAAGAACAGCAGAATCAAGCATTTCTCAGCTAACTCTCAAACATTCTATACATGCCTAGTGTAGAAAATAAACACACAAACTCTGGAAGAGCACAAAGAAATCAGAAGCTTCTCTATCATTTTGTAGTTCAGGTTCCAGGCCTAGAAGCCCAGCTCAGGTCCTGTGTGCTACGGGAGCACTGACAGCTGACGTCTGCTGCCCTGCGGCAGGTTTTGCCCCCATGTTGGGAGTTCCGAGGCCTGCACTGGCCTGGTGGCAATAAGCACACTATGCTGTGTCACAGGAGAACCAGCATTCACTTTTGGAGTCAAAGCTCTACATCTTACCTAGTCAAATTGAGACGAAACATTTCAAAATAAGAAAGAAAAAGTTGTCAAAACCCAAAGCAGAATGAAATTAGTTTAAACCAGAGTGGTGGGTACGGGTTTACATATTGCCCAGACCCATCAGAATGTACTCCAACAGCAAATTCCAATGTCTGATATGGATTTGGGAAGGATGATGTATCAGTAAGTTCACCCACGAACACAAAAGCAGCAGGCACTGACAACAGCACAGGCAGGTGTGGCCGTGGAAGGGGTAGACATAGGTAGAACAAGAGTTCTATACTTCTCATTGGATTCTGGTCAGAACTAAAAATGTGGTAAACACAAAGTTTTAAAAAATATCAAAATAAAACTTAACCGAAAAAAAAATGTACCCATGAGTGCACATACATGAGTAACAGGTTACATGGTAGCAATGAGGGATGGATAGAGAAGCAAGTTTCAGGAAATGCAACAGAGACAGAGTGGCTAAGAGCACTTGTTTCTCTCTAAGAGGACTCAGGTTCAGTTCCCAGCACCCACACAGCGGGTCACAACCACCTCTAACTCCAGTTCCAGGGTACCCAACATTCTGTTGACCACCATGGCACAAGATATACAGATATACACTCATACACACAAAATAAAATAAATCTAAATTTAAAAAGAGAGAGAGAGAGAAATGAGAAAGAAATTGGCATTGGTGGCACACACCTAAAATCCCAGCACTTGGAAGGAAAAGACAGGTAGATCTCTGAGTTTGAAGCCATCCTGATCTACAGAGCAAGTGCCAGGATAGGCTCCAAAGCTACAGAGAAACCCTGTCTTGAAAAACCAAGAAGGAAAGAAAGAAAAACAAAAAACAAACAAAAACAAAAACAAAAAACAAAGACACACTACCATTTTCTCAGTTTCGTAGCCACTGCCTAAGTTAATCCTCCAGATACAAGTGAGTAGCCTCAACTGTGAGGCTTGCAAAACATAGACTTAAGAAAAAGTATATGGATGTGTGCACGTGCACCTGTGTGTCTTTCCTATGCCTCTCCCTCGCTGGCCTTGAAATAATCCTCCCATCTTAGCCTACTGGGTGTTAGGAAAGTAGGTATGAGCTATCATGTCCAGCTCTGTACATTTTAAAAAATTACATGTAAAGTACAAAATGTACACATATCAAAATAAAAGTGTAAGAACAAAAAGCAACTAAAAGAAACAGAAGCAACAGCACTGACTAATATGCCACATGGTCAATCACAGGAATAGCCTGCATTTCTTAGAAATAAATACATCTATTGGATCTTTTTGTTTTTTGTTTTTCTAGACAGGGTTTCTCTGTGGCTTTGGAGGCTGTCCAAGCTAGATCTTGTAGACCAGGCTAGTCGCGAACTCACCTGCCTCTGCCTCCCAAGTGCTGGGATTAAAGACGTGTGCCACCACCGCCTGGCCAGGATCTCTACTAGATTTTAATATACGGCACTTGAAGAAGGATTAAAAACTAACTACAAATACAAATACAATGAATGACCCCCAGAAGTGATGGCTCACAGTATAGTCATTCATTCACCATTCACTTCACAGACATCCACTCAGCTCTCACAGGCTTGAGGCCTGGCATCTTGCACTGGCCAGCAACTGTGAGGACAAGCATGATTACCTGGTAAGGCGGTGATAAAGTCCCGCTGCAACATGGGCTTCAGGTAAGAGTTAATATGTCCATGCTGATAATGACACATCCGTGAGATAAGGTGCTCCACAAATTCCACCTGATCTGACTCAGACCACTGGTCAAAGTACTTAATGCACAAGTCCTTTTCTTTCTGGTAGTTCCCCTCTGATGGCCTCTTTCTGGAGACAATCACAGATGATGTTCCGTTACTTATCTGTTTTAGAAAAACAAAAACAACAATTAGCTAGAAAGGCATTTAATCTATTTCATTAGGAATATCCTTTGTCCTATGGATTTAACCTTAAAATGCCGGTGTTAGCTTAAACCAAATTCATTTCTTTGTTCATTCATTCATTACATTCAGGGCCTGTGTATATCCTCAAATTAATGACCACATTCATTCCTCAAGTTGCAGCTGTTACCAAAGCTGACTGGTGTCTGAGCTCACCATTCCCCAATGCTTACTACAACACCACCCCATCAATAGGTAACTCATTTTGGAGATGGTCATCTCACAGTAACTAAGTGCCCAACTTGACAAGCTGGCATCTGGTTGGCTCATAGCAGTCTGTCTCACTTCCTCAAAATTAAAAGCTAATGTCTTTCTTATATTCTCAAGATATGTTCTAAGACCTCAGCTAGACGCCTAGACCCATGGATAATACTAAATGCTACATGTTTCTGCCTATACATATATACATACTTATGATGAAGCTGAGCTTATAATTTATGCATAGTAAGATATTAGTGATAATATTATATCTACAACAATGTACTATAATACTATGTGAATATGCACATACATTCTCCACACTACCAATTTTTTTCATTTAATATTTTTAGACTGCAGCTAACCAAAAGTACCAGGTATAACTGGAGCAGGGCTGGCTACTGTACACTAATACAAATGGTTCTCCCGCCTGAGCAAGTATTAAGAGTATCTGATGCCTATTAATATAGACTCTAATTCTGTCTGTCTGGATGAGAGCCTGAGAGTCTGTATTTCTAACAAGTTCCTGAGTGTTTCGGAATCCACTAGACCAGATTGCATTTGAGGGACACATTGAGAACCCCAGTCTAGCTCAATACAAGAAGGGCCTGAAAGTCAGTCAATCTGTAACGCTCCATTTTCTACTAATAGTTGACCCCATCCATATTAGCTCCCATGTCTAATAAATGTTGGCCAAACAGTTTAGACTTCCATCCCTTCCTTTGTCCTACTTCTCAGACAACAGTCCAAAGTTAACTCTTGTATATAGTCATCCTGGATGGTTTCTATATGATCAGTGCACTACCTACAGCAATGCCTTTCTCATCAATTCCATCTACCTTTCCCTGCATAGCATCATCATCTAATCCAATAGTCAATGAGATCGGTCAGTCTGAGTTTGATCTCAGGAACCCATAGTGTGGAAAGAGATCATTGACTCCAGAAAGTTGTCCTGTGGCTTCCATACTTGTACTATAAGATGTGCTAATTAATTAATTTAAAGCTTTTAACTAAAACCAAAGGTCTCTGGGTAAAGTCCCAGGGAGGGCTCAATTCTAGCACTACTCCCCTAGAAAAAGGGGAAAAGAAAAAAGCTATATGGATGACAGTATCCAACAATCTAGAGGCTGGGTAGACGGACGGCTTAACAGGTAAAAGCACTTGCTGTGCAAGCTTGAGGCTCTGAGTTCAAAACCCCAGCACTCATTAAAAATCCAGGCATGGCTGCACATGCCAGTAACACTAGCATGAAGATGTAAACAGGCAGGTGCCAAGAGAGCACTGGCTGGCCAGAAGAGCTGAAAATGCAAGCTCCCAGTTCAGAAGGAGACCCTAGCACAAGGTAGAAAGGCTGAGAACAAGAGACTCTTCTGTCCAGACACATCTGCATACTCACATATATGCAACCATACACACCCTCCCATACCACCATAACGATACAGTCTACATCACTAGACTCAAAGCCACAAACCCACTAATGCTGGCAAGAGCAACACCTTCTACTTAAAAGCAGAATCACACTAGTGTTTTGTTTTGTTTTTCCAGACCAGATAGGGTTTCTCTGTATAGACCTGTCTATCCTGGAACTCATTCTGTAGACCAGACTAGCCTCAGAACTCAGAGAGATCTGCCTGCTTTTGCCTCTCAAGTGCTGGGATTAAAGGCATGGGCCACCACTTCCCAGCCAGAATGAAGAGTTTTTATTAATGGTATATTCCCTAATTAAACTAGACTAAACTCAAAGAAAGAAAAGGATCTCTAAATATTCCATGGAAGTTTCTGGCCTTCCTTGACAAAAAGCTTTTTTTTCCCAGTATCATATCTCAAGTCAGTATTTACATTTAGAGGCAAGGTCAGAAAACATTTACCTTCTACTTAATTTACTTTAACCAATCATATCCAATCCTCCAGTCCACCCCCACCCAATTCCTGGAGCAAGTGATAATTGAATTGGCACCAGTTACCACCAGAGGGCAGCATTGAACAGGCATTTAAAAGTTCTGCTTTTGCAAAGACATTCCCATTTAACTGACTCAACAGAAGAACTTGGGGCAAAGTAAAAATTCTTTGCTGTGATAAATATCAACAGACATCAAAGGAGATGCCTGTTATTTTAAGCAAAACAGTATCCTAAGGTTATAGCAGGAAAAGATAGAAGTAACTGCCTAATTGCAAACAACTAGTAATGCAAATTACAACACCATCTGCACACAAGGGCTACAGTGTGGCTCGACAGTCCAGCTTTAAGAAAGGCTGCACTAAGGAGAGGCAGCTTTTGACAGGATGGGAAGGAACAAAGGCAAATAACATCATCTTACGGTGCCATGAACACAAACGTCTGTGGAAAGGGGAGCACACCTAGGCAAAATAAGGCGTAGAACACCAACCGTGAAGTAGTCCTATAATAGACTTCATTGTGCTCTCCTCCTTTACTCAACATCTGGGCGACAATTTCGCAGAACATCTACTTTTACAACAGGTTTGTGGCAAAGGTCTGCATCTGTGTTGCTTCCTAACTCACACAGTATTTTCACATCTACTTTCTCATTTGATAGGCAAAAAAAAGGGCTATCCGTTCACCATTGAGTTTCCCACCAAGTAATTGACTGGGAGGCGCACAGATGAAGAAAACTGGATGCTAAAGGTCAACAGTGCAGAGAACCATGGCCATGCAGATGTGGAAGAAGGTCGCTCGTGGTCCTTTTACACATGAAGGATGCTATGAAAGGCAAACCGGAGCACACGCACATCTAGGCGCTTCCACCTCCAACTCCCTGATGGGCCCAGACAAAGCCCGCTGACATTACTTTACCTTGTTTCACTTTGTCTTATTTTAAATTCGTGTGTATATTATTCTAGCTAGCTAACTAACTACCTTTTTTGCTTTGCTCTGTATATGTTGTGCCTTTACTCATGTCCTCACAAAGGAGAAAAATGATTACCCAAATAAAACAATAAAAACACTAAACTATGAAGGTCTGCATGTTCCCCAAATCCCCACCACAAATCCTGGGAAGTTGGAAGGAAAGGGAAGAGAGACCGAACAGCATGGACGGGGGAGCAGTGCAAACAGAGAAAAACAGCCTTTCTGAACATGGGACAGGACTAGCATAAGGTTTGCCCTCAGCCCTAAGCTAAAAGCTCTAGGTTCCCTGGATGGAGGATTTCCATATGGTCTATCTTGGGCCACAATGTCAGTATTTTAGGATACTGCCCTTTGGGAATCTTTCTGAAAACTCCAAAGTTATTTACTACTAATAGGGACACTTCTCTGAGGAAATGATGGGCAAGTAGGGTGGCTTCTTGATCTAGCAACCCTACGCAAAGCGGAGGCTGGGCCCTGCTCTCAGTGAAGACACTAGCAAGGGCAGAGCTTATCTACAATAATCTGCTAGCTTATAGTGCCTACCTGCCAAAGACCACTTTTCTTTGGGGACTCATCTTCATTTTGATCTTCCATAACTGAAGTGTTCTGAAGGGGGAAAAACAGGTAATTTGAATTATGCCAAGTTCTGCAAAACCTAGATGACTACAAGACATACACTTTGAGATCTCAAACTAGAGTGATGGGTGCAAACCCAAGAACTCTGGCTTGTGGCTAACGTATGCCATTCTGGGTCAGAAAGCTATAATCAGCTTTCATGAACCCACAGTAAGCATACAGTCTTCACTCATGGAAGCTGGGCATGACTGGAAACCACCTAACTTATGGGGTGGGGTTGAAGCACACCATCATCATTGTTCTATGTCAGAAAACTCATGGTTGCACACAATGACTCCTAGAATGCTACTGTTCAGGAACACATCCCACCCACCAACAATTACAAGTGACAAGGCCTTCCAAGTGCCCCACCTCCTCTCTCCTCTCCCGCCATAGCTCTGTTTTGGTAAACAGCCTTGCCATCTCCCCCAACAAGCATGGAGGGGTACCCCAACATTTTCCCTCAACAGAAGGATGCCGTTAGTCACTAACAATCTGGCTTGCCTTGGAAACACATTTTCTTCCCATTTTTAATTACACAAAGAAGCACTGTGTAATTATCCCCTCTGGTGACCCAGTGGCTCAACAGATGACCATTAACTGGAGATTATACATGACTGGGCTTTCCCTTTGAAGCTCCTACCTAACAGCTAAGTGGAGCCCTAATGAGAAGAGGAAGTGCGAGGGCTTGGCGGCCAGGGGCTAGCTCTCTAAGGTTCCTTCCCAAATCTAGGGTGGAGCACAAAACAACTCCAGCATCAGTCCTGCAGTGCTTTCCAGAAAGTTCATTATAGATCTATTAAAGTTGTCAACATTACAGGATCTGTTTACATCTTGTAAGCTGCTTTCTCAAACCCTCCTCCTTTTTCCTCTATCTTTTCTATCTTTTAGTCCTGATTGTTTAGGCCCTGCCCACAGAGTACTTCCCAATAGACCAATGGGAAATCCCCAGCAGTCAACAGGAATCACCACTGGGTATGAGTCACTGCTGTCTATCTCAGTGGCACACAGTAGGAGAGCCAAAGCAAGAAGCTAGAATATTGACTTGCTAACTCAGTGTGAGACCTTGGGAAAGGGAAGTCACTCATCAAACAGAGAGCCACAGGGTGAGAGATGCCCTCCTCCCCTGCATTGAGGAGGGAAGGGGGGCTCTGCTTTCCTGAGGTCACCTTCACACTGGTTTACAACTTCAGTGACCTGGGCCCAGCAGAATGGCTCTAGAGGGACACTCTCAATAAAATCTAAAAGTCCCAGAATGTCAAGGCAAGTGACCGTGCAGATGAAAGGGGCTAGGGAAGGGAAGGGGCAGGCAGTGTGTCCTGGTGTTCAAAACCAGTGGCAGCAGTGGACAACCCTGAAGCCTTCCAAGAAACAAACAAACGCTATTCTTAAGAAGGTCTCCCCATGTCACCATCCTTTACAGTTACCTGGAACAGCTTAGAGAGAAACAAAGCCAACAGTCTTCCTTAGATAGACAAACGACAATGTGACTCAGTACCTCATCCCTGAGTATGGCGTTACAAAGTGCTTTCTCATGTCAGCAGCAGTCAAGAATGGCAAGGGGATGAGGGCAGTGCGGTACACCTTTAATCCCAGCACTCAGGAGGCGGGGATCTCTCAGAGTTCAAGACCTGTATTATATTTTAAGCTTAAACTTTCTGGAATTCAGTGTCTTGGTATGGCAGTCAGAAAGAGTGATTCTGACCTCTTTTTGAATGAATTGGCTCCCATGGGCCCATAGAGTGTGGCACTATTAGGAGGTATGACCTTGGTGGAGGAAGTGTGTCACAGGGGATGATGAATGGGCTTTGAGGTTTCAAAAGCTCAAGCCAGGCCTAGTGTCTCCTGCTGCCTGAGGATCAAGATGTAGACCTCTCAGCTCCTCTCCAAAATCAAGTTTGCCTGCATGCCACCATGATAATAATGAACTAAACCTCCGAACCTTAAGCCATGGTCAAGGTATCTCTTCACAGCAATAGAAACCCAACTAAGACACACCATGATGTTTTTCTTCACTCAAGGAAGAAGCAAAACCATCAGGAATCTTGCAGACAACATCAGTAACAGCCATCATTACAGTGGAAAAAAGTTTACATTCATCTGTTTAAAATAGCAGAAGCATTATTTGCACAGCTGAGAGGGAGAAATGCCAAGTATTCTCTTCAGGCTGGACTACAGAAGCTAACTGATTACAGGTCAATGAAACCCTCTGAGGGCCTGACTAGTTCCCCCTCTTACTTATTTTCCCAGCTTCTCTTACAGATGCTTGAGAAAAACTACCAACAGAGAACAGCCCTCAAGCTACACCGATGAGGCTGGTTTTCATGACTTACCCCATCTCTACAGCTCAAACTCGGGCCCTCATTTGCTAGGAAGCCCTGACCCCTGGACCACACAGTCCCGGTGAATCAACTTCCACATGGTATTTAATCCTACATGGTATGACAGGTGGAAAGGACCTGGGTTTAAGTAAGTTTGAAAAAGGCTGTCTACGCACATAAGCTGTCACATGTTCCAGACTGCCATACATTTTGTAAGGCACTAGAACTCTGAATAAGACCAGGTAGGTTTAGCACTCCTCTCTCCAGCTAGTTGAGTACCATGTGCTAATGATAGCCAGGCATGTGGACTGGACTATGGGATAGTCTTAATCCTCCCACCTCAATAAACAGCTCTAGCAGCACAAAGGAAAGGGACACTGTGAGCATCACAAGCAGAATCCACTTCTCAATCTGCTATATGGGGTTGTGGGGTGAGTGATGATGGTAACAATAGAATCTTCTCTTAAGAGAGCTGTTTGTGCCTTACAGGCACACCATACCCACACACCCATATCCACACACACCTTTATACCACTGAGTTTTACTTCTTAAAGGCAACAGGCAAACAAAACAGGCCCCAAATCCAGGGTTCAAGTGGAATCAGCCAATCTGAGAGGCTGAACATGACTCCCTCACTCCTGCCTGCTTGTAATCACTACTTGTTTTATGCACCTATCTGCCAGGAACACAACATTGCAAAACAGTAAACATTTCTACCCTTCTGTTCTGAACCCACCACCAAACAATCCAGGAAGCAGGTTTGGCCTGGGCACTAAAGGTATTTAGGGACTGAAAATTTGTTATGGCAGTTGCATTCTAAGACATAAAAGGCATTCCAGGCCTCTACCTATGTCTGACACATGGCAATGTGATCATCAAAACTGTCTCCAGATTGCTACTTGTCCAGAAAAGGGGAGGACAAAAGTCACCCTGCCCACTTCAAAGTCAGGGTTCTAGGACTGTGTACTGTGCACTGGCCTTCAGAAAACACTGCAGTCCCTCTGCTTGGCCTCAGGGACGAAATATGAGACTCTTCACATACAGTGTGACTGTAGCACGGCCATGTAGCACCTTGTGTGTGAAGTGTGAGGACATTATACATATACCTCTAGGCTAAGTACTGCTTACCATCAAATTAGCTATTTGAGAATCTTTAATAACAAGAGTTCTTACTGGCGGTCTATGGGCTTTCACAACACTTTTGTAAGTTCTTTGAATAATTTTGATTTATGTCTCTGTTTAAACGTCATTGCTATGGCAAAATGGTGTAGCTATGTGGCAAAAGGAACTTAAGGAAGGAAGCCCCACTGATCCCACCACAATGTACCCAAGCCAAAATGCAAGGCCCCAGAACTGTCAAATGCCACTAGAATCTAATGCGCTGCTGGGGTTTTCTGCAAGTAGTATCCATTACATTAAAAACAGCACTACATACCTTACCCAACAGTTCTTCCAAGGGTAGAAATAACAATAGTTGTCATTTCAAAAAATTACACCTGAGCAAGCACCATGGCCCACATGTAGAAGGCAGAATGCAATTTGCAGTTGGTTCTTGCCTTCCATCTACCATGTGAGTCCCAGGGTCAACTCAGCTCTCCAGCTCATCCCTTCCTTACCCACTAAACTATTGCTCCGGCCAAAAATATACCATTTAATGATTGCACACAGCAGTCTCAGACTTTGAAACTTTTAAAACTTTTTATGAATTACCTCTATTCCTTACAACAACCCTACATGATACTACATAAATTCTATTCTACCAATGGAGAGAACCATGACTCAAAAATATTGGGCAATGTGCCTGACATTACACATCAGTGTCAGGCTGCAAAGTCAGCCTCTTCCTTCATGAAGAGTGCCTCCTCAGCAACAGAGCACACACAGCAGCTGACTGACTCCCTCTGAAGATCCCAGTCTTGTTTTGAAGACACTTTTCTACTATCACAAGGAAACTACAGGCCCTGAGGCTATGGCCTTCAGAAACACCATTCTGAACATCACCCCCAGTGGAAGGGCTGAAATTTCAAGTTCCAGGGAAGTTGAGCTAGGGAGATCCAAAGCCACCTTAAGACTACAAGGTGAGTTCCAAGCCACCAGAGACAATTTAGTCAGACCACATGTCTCCACACAGTAAGAAGAGGGCTGGCACACGAGGGTGGTAGAGCGCTTGCCTGACAGGCACCTGTCCTGGGCTCAATTCTCAAGCAAACCCACCCAGCATTCCAAGCATTAAGCAGCATAAATTTTCATCCTGAGGAAGAAACATTGGCTTGATTAGTTGGATCAATTAATATGATCTCCATTAAATGTATACAACCAAAGATTAAAGAATTTGGGTGGGGGGTTTGAGACAGGGTTTCTCTGTGGCTTTGGAGGCTGTCCTGGAACTTGCTCTTGTCCAAGTGCTGGGATTAAAGAAGTGCACCACCACCGAAAGGCTAAAGAAAAAAAATTTTTAAGTTCAGCTAAAGAAAAAAAAAAAGGCTAGCTGGTTGGTGATGGTGCACACCTTTAATCCCAGCACCCAGGAGGTGGAGGCAGGTAGATCACTGTTGGGTTCGAAGCCAACCTGGTCTACAGAGTGAATTCCAGGACAGCCAAGGCTATCACACAGAGAAACCCTGTCTCGAAAACAAGCAAACAAACAAACAAACAAACAAAAGCCAAGATACATGCAGAAGGCTGTAACAAAAGGCTCAGCAGAAGTAGCCACCTTCTCCACCATGACTTTGTTGACACTTTTCCCAGGCTGGAATGGAGAAAACCACAGCATGCATGTGTGTGTGTGTGTGTGTGTGTGTGTGTGTGTGTGTGTGTGTGTGTGTGTGTGTGTGTGTGTGTATGTATGTATGTATTATGTATGTATGTATGTGTATATATATATATATATATATATATATGCATATGCTGAACAGGAGTGTTTTCTGTCTTCTCATAGTCACCTCAAACATTACCACCAGTCTGGTTCCAAACACCCCGTGTCTCCATCTTCTTTCAGCAGAAGAGCACTGATAGTAACCAACACAAAGTATTTTTCACTTCAAATATCTACTTTGAGAATCATCTAAAAGGAACATTTATTACTTTGGAAAAC
The DNA here is from genome assembly GCF_017639785.1 of Mesocricetus auratus. Lineage (NCBI taxonomy): Eukaryota > Metazoa > Chordata > Mammalia > Rodentia > Cricetidae > Mesocricetus > Mesocricetus auratus. The sequence continues at coordinate 13,030,905 of NW_024429191.1, read as the reverse complement.
TGCAAATTCTGTAGTAAGAGGTTAACAATCACTAAGTCATTCTACCCTAACAATAAACTTTCCATACAAAAATATGTCTCTCTTGTGTTTTCCCAACTGCAGGTTGTAGCCCATGAACCAATTTAATGGGGGGGGAGGAGGAGGAGGAGGAGGAGGAGGAGGAGGAGGAGGAGGAGGAGGAGGAGGAGGAGGAGGAGGAGGAGGAAAGGGAGACAACAGCAACGTTAGGCATTCTCCGACCCACAGAGTGAAGCACAAACTCACAGAAAGGGATCAGGGCACAGTGGGTGGGTACGGTGTGTGGGAAAATACACATTAAACAGAAAGCAAAGCCATCGCTGCAAGCAGCACCATCAAATCCCTGAATGACAACACTTTCTAAGTCTCTGGAAAGCAGAGGTCAAAAAGATGATAAAATGTGCTTTTATCCATTGAGCAAAAGTTTAAAAGGACACCAAAAAGCTATTAATGTGGTCTAAGATATTTCTCTACCTTCTCTGTGGGAAATGGGTTTCAGTTATTGGCCAAGTTCTGTGTGTTTCTGAGAGAGGTCTTAGTCCCTGAGGGAGGACAAGGAACAAGTGCTGCACATCACCTATGGCTTTCCTTGGCCCTCCCTAGTGATTAGCAGTGTGATTTCCATCCAGAATCCCACTTTCCTGCACCCGCTTCCTGTTTGACACTGTATCGTTGAAATTCTTAAACACCAACAGCAGTTTGTTCATTTGTACATACTAGTCCAAGAAACACTGACCACTGAGGATGCAGCTCAAAAGCAGAGTGCTAGACTGCATGAGGCCCTGGGTTCAGTCGGAAAAACTCCAAAAGGAAGCTAGCCATGAGTGCACACGGCACTTCCACCCCAGCCTTTTCTTTTGCCCTCCTTGGTGCTTAGGGTACGGCCATCGAGCCAAACCCTTCTGGGCCACACCCAGCCCACTTTCAGCATTTAAAAATAGCTGCTGTATATTCTGATGTGCACATGTGCAATACTATCTATCAGGTCTATGTACAAGTGCACCGGGGTCCTTGCAGTAGGCACTGTCATTTCCCCAAAGTGTGGGCCTAGCTACTGCTTCATAGGGGTCTTGTTTGTTTCGTGTTTCTTTTCTTACCTGCCCTATTCCAGCCATAAGATGATAGTTCAGCCATAAGTTAGACAGTTCCCTTTCTGACGTAAAAGTGTAATTTTAAAATATGTAAAAGAACAAATTACAGTATGTGGAAACACAGTTGTCTCTCAGTATCTCTCAGCCTGATCTCAGGAACCTTCTCAAACACCAAAGTGGAAGAGCAACTGCAGTGTTTGCACTTAAGCTACATAAGTCACCTGTGGACTCCTCACAATTCACCATTGAAATGCTGTGTGAACAAGCAGCCATAACATTGTACTGTTCAGTGGATAAAGTACCCACACAACTGTTACAGACATAAATGGTTTTTTTCCTCTTGTTTGCTTCTAGTAGTTTTAATCTGAGGATCTTCAAATCTCTTGGTGCAGGTCTGACAGCCACCTGTATACCACAAATTGTGAAGACAAGTCTAACTATTACAGTTGGTGAGACTTTTTTTTTTTTTAAGATTTACTGTATAAGTGTTTGCCTCCATGAGGCACGTGTACCATGTGCATACTTGATACCTACAGAGGCCAGAAGAAAACACTGGAAGCCCTGGAACTGCTAGAGACAGCTGTGAGCTTCCATGTGGGTACTGGGAACTAAATCTGGGTCCTTTGCAAGAGTAGCAAGTATACTTAAGCACTGCACCAACTCTCCAGTCCCTAGAAATACTTTTCATTTAACAATGAAAAGTCTGAGCTACACTGAATGGAGAGCTCATCATGCAAATAAACTTTTAAGGATAAATAAATAAAATGCACTTAAATATTTACTTAGAAGCATGTCTACCTTAAAACAGACAGCCAGGGAAAGCAGGAGATCCACACCAAGACCACTGACACACATGCTCTAGTCTCAGGAAACAGAAGCCAATTATTCAACTTTCCAGCACTGTTCAGTCCTGTTAAATGACCTGGCACCTCTGTGCCTGCATACTCCTTCACAAACAGGTGACAAGGACCTCGCAAAGGACTTAATTGGGAGAAAATTGTCAAGCACTTGGAAGGGTTCCTTTCATCTATAACTGGCACAGAATGGAGGTGGCTGGGTCTGCTCCTTCCACCAGCTCAGCACTTATACCTCTTGGCATTTGAAGACGGAGAAGTAAGATATATGTGCATAACAAATATTGGCTACTGTCCCATCTTTTAGAAACCACACAGACGGAAGTGGCAACTTCATTGTCTTTGCTCCTTTTCCCTATTCCCCGTGTCTTTTATAAGACACACAGGAAGAAAAACATGGCACACCATTTCTGACCCTCAACTGCTAGAAACAAAGTCAATTCAGAGACAGTCACCCTTTTGTCCCAAGCACTGGTTTTCTAGGTAGGACCCTAATTCATAGCTTGAATGGTAAGTGTTAAGGGGCAGAGAGTGGCTGGAGTGAACATAGTTCAATGGTAGAGCTCTTGGCTCTATACAGATCCTGAGTTTGTCTTCAGCATGGGAGGAGGGAGAGAATTCTGACAATTCCCCGAGACAACAGACAAGTCTAGAAATGTACACTTATTCATTAAGAATGCCTTTAAAAGCAAAACTTTTTAATTCACTAAAAGAAGCCAGGGATGAGAGGATTTCTTTAGAAACAGCACCAAAAATGGCTCAACAACACTTGGTTGGCCAGGCAGTGGTGATACAGACCTTGAATCCCAGCACTCAAGACGCAGAGGCAGGCAGCCTGGTCTACAGAATGAGTTCTAGGACAAACTCCAAAGCTACAGATTGGGGGGTGTGGGGCAGAACACGGGACAGGACATCACTTGGTCATGAGGCATGTCATCTACAAGTATAAAGACTGGCCCAGAGAGCTGGGAACCCCAGTGCAAAGCCTGAGCCCCAACTCAAAACTGTCAAGTTATAAGCTTGACTCTGGCAAGTCACTGGACCCCTCTCTTGGGTAGAGTTTCTTTTTATAAAACAGGGAAAAATCCTGTCTGCGCTGCTGGCATAGAAATAACATGAAAGCCGGGCAGTGGTGGCGCACACCTTTAATCCCAGCACTCGGGAGGCAGAGGCAGGCGGATCTCTATGAGTTCGAGGCCAGGCTGGACCGACAGCCTCCAAAACAATACAGAGAAACCCTGTCTCGAAAGAAAAAAAAAAAAAAAAAGCATGAAAACACCTACAATATAACACTGCTCATGAGTCAATAATGCAAAGCTTGAAAAATGTTTCTTTACCTTGGTTTTCCTACTAGAAGGCATTGTAAAAGAAAATAAAAGCACCTTACCAGTGACATCTGTCAAAGCTAGAAATACCATGTCACATCACACTGCTTATATTATTGGCCAGCTATAGCTTGTCCAACATAACACCAAAGAAATTACAGATTATATGATGGCTACCACTTTCTAAGTAATAAAAATTGGGGAAGAAAAAAAAAAAAAGTCAACCAAAAACTTGCCTTAAAGAATAAAGAGATAGTCCAGGTGGTAGTAGCATCACAAACCTTTAATTCCAGCACTTACTTAAGAGGTAGAGGCAGGTGGATCCATGTGAGTTCAAGGTCAGCCTGATCTACAAAACAAGTTCTAGAGCAGCCAGGGCTACACAGAGAAACCCTGTCTCAAAACAAAAACAAGTAAGAACAGAGAGATAACAGATTCAACACAATGGCAGTCCAAGTGCCATTAGTCATCTCTGGGTAGGTAAGCCTTTCCCCCTGCCCTCCCTCCAGTGTCCCTGGCTGCCCATCCACCTGTCACAGCACAGCTGATTTTAAAAGTTCATAGAAAAATATAAAGGGCCCAAGAAGAATCAAAGCAATCTAACAAACTAAGCTAGGGGATCCACACCTTACAATACCAAGTACTAGAATACAACTATAATAAAGGACAGCTCTGCAGGCAGACATGTAGACAAATGAGGAAGGACACAGATCCAAACACAAATCCACATATTAAATTTACCCAACTAAACACTGGCTTAGTGCAGTAGGAATAAAATGGACTTTTAAGCTAAAACATCATAGCAACTGTTGCTTTAAAGACATCTTAAGCCTTCTTGCACACAATCTATTCTATACCAGAGATCTAAACATAAACAATAAATAATAAAGCTATTATTGTTCATCCACAACACATTCTTTTGATCTTGGGATAGGCAAATTTTCTTAAACAGATGCATTATCTATTGTTAAGATAAATGTGATCATTTGTACTATAGTTAAATAACTCCATCCACTGAAAGTATTGCATGTATGGATGTGCTCATGTGTGTGGACATGGATGGAGACCAGAGGTCAATGTCTTCTGTGATCCCTGTCTAATTTATTTTTGAGACATTCTCTAAATCTGAAGCTCCTAGATTCAGTAAGGCTGCCCAGTGTGCTCCAAGGATCCTCCAGTCTCTGCCTCCCCAGAGCTGCAGTTACAGATGGGCACCACTGCCCCTGATTTTTATGGCTGTTGGGATCCTCATGCTTGTGCAGAAGGGGCAGAAGGTAAGCCATCTTTCCCAGCCTCTGACAGCATTATTAAATGAGCAAGAGTAGTCTGCTTATGGCGACAGTAAAACATATTACAAGTGACTGTGCTGGTGCTTGACTGCTGCACCGCACACACAACAATGACACAAAACACATCTTTAAAATAATTACACAGGTGGGCAGTGATGGCTCCCGCCTTTAATCCCAGGCAGAGGCCAGCCTGGTCTACAGACTGAGTTCCAGGACAACCTCCAAAGCAATACAAAGAAACCCTGACTCGAAAAACAAAAACAATTTACACAGGCATTGCACACACATATATAAATAAATTTATTTTTAAAGTCCAAATAACCAAAATACTGCCTCTTAGAGATAAAACTACTGCACTGTGTTGATGCAAAAATCACAAAGCACATCTGTACTCACATGAAAACTGTTCAAAACATGTGCCACTGTGTAGCTACATTTGTATTTTAGTGGCTACAGTTTACTTCATCCCTTAATTTGTGAGATCAGCAGGAAGTAAAGACACTGTTTTTGGCTCTATTAAATATAACATGATAACCACCTTTTGTGCCTACAATTGTCTCTAATTTGGGTTCCCAGAATCCCGGCAAATGCTTAGGAACCTATATTTCATAAATGGATGATTAGACCAAAACTTCTCAAGCATTTTCCTTTATCAACAATCACTTCCCGCTCTTCACATTTCCTGCCCTGTGAACAGAGAGGACCTTCTTCCTGACAGTCATTCAACCTCTAGGAATAGTCACAAAGCCAGCCTTAAGGTTCTTCAAACAGGGTAATGACACCAGAAGGAAACTTCTGAATCTGAAGAAGCAATGAAGGAATAAATGCAAAGAATAAAAAAGAAAAATAATAAAAATCAAACTATATGCATATTAATTTTAACTAATACATATTAAAAACACAAACATTTAGATGGAAGGCTTAAGCGGTCAGTAGTACCAGAGTCAGAAACACAATACAATCCCTGTCAGAATCCCGGTATGTTTCATGAATCTCCCAGGAAACCACAAATGGGGATGAGAAACAGGAACAGAGTTGGGTTTCCAACCATGTTGAAACTAAAGCAGTAGTGATGAAAACGAGGCCCCTTGTAAAGACCCCAGAAGAAGTTGGTCACAACAGACACACTCAGATACCTAACACTCAAAACCCACCCACTAGTTAAAAACTGTCAGTCGACCTTTAACATGGATGCCTCTGATTTGATTCCCAGAGCCCCAGAAGATGCTTGGGAACCTATACTTCATAACAGATGAGGGATGGACGATGAAGTAAGACTTTAAAACATCTATGCAGTCCTAGCACCCTGGAGACAGAGGCAAGCTGAACTCTGGCCTGCCTGGTCTACAGTGAGTTTCAAGTCAGCCAAGGTATGTAATAAAACCCTATCTCAAAACAATATTTTAAAAAAGTAAAAAATAAACATCTATCTAACACCATCATTCCAAGATGAATACTCAAGAAGAAAGCTAGAATGTCCATTCATGTACCAAAACAAATTAAGTCATAGTCAGTGTAGCAGAGCAAGAAAACACAAATAAAACACCAACATTATCACTGACAGCATGCTTTTACAGGAAGAGGGGGAGAAGAGGAAGCATATACAAAAAGTAATGCATGACGTTAGCAAAGCCACAGGACACAAAGAATACAACTGTGTGATAGTAACACAACACCCAGGCATCAGCAAAACCAGAAGGCACACACAGAGGCAGAAAATAAAATGAAGCTTGGAATACACAGAACAGACATGAGATCACAAAGTTTGATGTCAAAGTGTCGCAACTAACAGGGGTGAAGGGTGCACGGTACGATGTAGCCTTTGAAAGATAATTCTTAAGGACAAAACATAAATATGAAAAGCACTCTGTGAGAGAAATTCCTCAACTTAAAAGAATATCTACAAAAACTCTATGGCTAATACCGCACTTACTGAAAAAAGTCAACTTTCCAGCTAAAGTCAGAAACATCAATACTTTCAATAGCATATTAGAAATGTGAGCTGGTGCAGATATTAAGGTGGGAAGGTGGTAAAATTTTGTTCACATATGATATGACTGAAGAAAAAAAAATGAAAGGGGGTAGAGTTGGGTGGGGCCGGGGAGAGGGTGCAGTCTACTATTCCAGAGAACTGAGTTCAGTTCCTAGCACTCACATGGTGGTTCACAAACATCTGTAACTATTACTAATTTTAACTGACAACCACTGGATGTTGCTAAAAGAAATTAAAGACACCCAGCTTCCACAGATCACCAGACTTAAGCTGTCAATCTCACCTCAGTCAGAAACACAAGGCAATCTCTGTCAGATCCCAAAAACTTTGTGAAGAAAGAAAAATCCATCCTAAAACTTTCATGAATCTCTAACAAGACCACAAATAAGGGAGGGAAATTGTGAAAAAACAGGAATCAACTTAGGTTTCCCAGAGCAATCAGATTCCAGGGCATCTGATGCTTCCAAGGCACCAGGCACACACACACACACATGCAGGCAAACATCCAGACATACATTCCAGGCATACACAGACATACATGCAGGCGAACATACACACGCGCGCGCGCACACACACACACACACACGCACGCACGCACGCACGCACGCACACATTTTAAAAAAGAAAAAAGAAGAAGAAGAAGCCACATGGATCTGTATGAGTTTGAGGCCAACCTGGTCTACAGAGTAAGTTCCAGTGCTACACAGAGAAACTCTGTCTCAAGGGAGCATCCTATAATGAATAAACAATTACAGCAAGGATACAGAGGCCAACCTAAGGCCAACCGATATTGACAAAAACAAAGTCTCTTCAACAAATAATGCTAGAACAACCAGAGAGGTAAACCACTGACGACCACACACACACACCATCACTTATCCCAAACAAACAAAAAACTTGTTAATAAGATGTTAACAAAGCCAGAGGGCAGTGAGTAAAGGTACTTGCCATCAAGCTCTAGGACCTCAGTTCAGTGCCTAGGACCCACGTGATAAAAGAAAATTGAGTCCTCAAGTTGTCCTCTGACTTCCACATTTATCACATAGACACATAATAATCAATGTAACTTTTAAGACTTTTACAGTGGCAGATGTGGTAATCTAAGTTCAAGGCCAGTCCAATCTACAAAGCAAGTTCCAGTCAGGACTTAATAAACAGATAACAAACCAAGAGCTACAAGTATTTCAATATTATAAGAAATACAAACAAACCTTTCTAACTTTAAAGCCTCCCCTGCCCCCAAACAGGCAGTGGTAGCACACACCTTTAAACACACTCAGGAGACAAAGACAAATCTCTGGAGTTCAAGGCCAGCGTGGTCTACAGAATCTCCAGTTCCAGGACAGCCAGGAGTACACAGAGAAACCCTGTCTCCAAAAAAAAAAGTGTCCATCCATCACCCTAAAACACTCGAGGAGTAAACCCAATACATCACGAGTAGAAACTAAGATGAAACACAGAGAGTTCTAGAAGGAAAAGTATCTGGGTCATGGCTCAGGTGCAGAATGCTTGCCTAGCATGCAGTAAGGACTAAATTCAATCCCAACGACTGAAATGACTCTACACACACTGTTCTCAATACAAGACAGCTCAAGGGGACAAAATAAAGCATAACTGATGAGGTGGGCATCTTAGAAGTAGGCATCAAACTTTACACTGCCTACTAAAAAGAGATTTAAAGAAATCTGCTTTTCAGCTGTGCCTAAAATTGACAAAAGCTGATCATATGCTAAATCACAAGAAAATAAACTCCATAAACAAGAAAGATCAGAAAATGATAGCTTGTGATTTAAAGAACATCTTAAAACTTGGAATAATTCCCATAAAAGCAAGTCATAGAGCTGCACAGTGTTCATACAGTCTGTGAACTGGTTGTTCTGGACTTCTCTACTAAACTTTTGTAACCTGCTGTTGGAAAAGATAGCTCAACATTATACAAATATTTTCACCAATTTATAAGTCAGCACACCTCCAAAAGAAAGACACACACACACACACACACACACACACACACACACACACACACACACACACACACACACACACCACCCAACTCCTTCTGGTGTAAAACATGTAAATACTCAAGCTCATATGGAAATATGAGCCTGGATGAGTACTCAAGAAAGGGGGAGGAGGGGAAAAGAGAGGGAGAGGAAGGGGAGCTTCTGGGGAATCACCCCGCCTCTCTAACAGAGCTTATAGAACACCAAGGCAGAAGTAAACCTTCAACCCTTGCAAGCCTCAGTCTCTGTTGCAACTAAATTTCTGTACAGTATGAAAGGAGGACAGGCATCAAACAGCAGTGTTTACATATCCTGGGTCAGTATGCCAAATTCTGGTCTAACAGAAAAGAAAGCCCAGAAATAGGCCCCAATACACACGAACACTTAACTCAAGATAACAATGGCATCTCAATGACTACTATGAACAATTAGTGTGAGGACAACTCATCAGCAACCTGGCAACATAAACTTCACAGCACCTACACCAACAAACTTCACAAAGACTACAAGCCTGAAGAATGAACATGTAAATACTAGGGGAGAAACAAACTGTTACAGCCTAGTGTAGTATATACAACCCTTTGGGAGGAAAATCTGGCAATACATACCTCTTCATCTAGCAATGCTGCCACTAGGAATTTTCACTGAAGAAATGCTAAAATTCAATCATAATATAAAGATATTTGTGCACACCACTTCTGGGCATCAGGGTTACAAGGCTGGCAACTATCTCATCAGCTCAAGTTTATTTTTAACCAGTAAAAAAGTTTATTTAGTACATTTACTTTTCAGCAATATAAATCATTCTAAAGCTATTCCCTAGGTCCTAATACTAATAAGCAAGTGAAAAATTGGAAATTACAAGTTATATTTCTCAGTGTTAGAAAGTGAATTACAAACTAGGCAAGGTGGTTCACTCTTAAATCCTAGCACTGGGGAGGCAGAGGCAGGTGGATCTACAAGTTTGGTCTACAAAGACAGTTCTAAGACAGTCAGAGCTACACTGAGAAGTCCTGTCTTGAAAAGTCATGGATGGATGGATGGATGGATGGATGGATGGATGGATGGATGGATGGATGGATGGATGGATATGGATGGACAATCAAAAGCAAGTTATAGAAAGGGTCAACTAGTTGGATGTGGTGTCTCACAGCGAGGCTGGAAAAAGTAAGGAAGAATGCTCTAAGTTTGAGGTTAACCTGGACTACACAATGAGTTCAAAGAAAAATATGGACAATCTGGAGCAGTGGATACAGATCAGCAGTACAGCACACACTTAGCATGCAAGAAGCTCTGGGATCAATCCCATCACCAACCCTCACAAGATGGGGGGAGGGGAGAGGGGGGGAGGGAGGAGAGGGGGGGAGGGAGAGAAAGAGAGAGAGAGAGAGAGAGAGAGAGAGAGAGAGAGAGAGAGAGAGAGAGAGAGAGAGAGAGAGAGAGAGAGAGAGAGAGAGAGAGAGAGAGATCTGTACTTTTAGTTTTTGAGACTGGGTTTCTTTGTGTAGCCCTGGCTGTCCTGGAACTTGCTCCTACGCCTCAGAGGTCTGTCTGCTTGTGCCTCCCCAGTGTTGGGATTAAGGATGTGTACACCATCACTTGGGATTAAGGGTGTGTATACCACCATCACTTACTTGGCTCAAAAAATTTTTTAAGAAAAACAAACATTCAATTCCCTTAAAATGTAAATTAAGACACCACTTTTTCTTTTCTTTTTTGGTTTTTTTGAGACAAGATTTCTCTGTGAAACAGTCCTGGAACTCCCTCCGTAGACCAGGCTGGCCTAGAACTCACAGAGACCCGCCCGCCTCTGCCTCCCCAGTGCTGGGATTAAAGGCGTGCCAATCTTTCTTGCTGGGTTATTACCACCAATACTCTGGAGGCGGGGAAAACCAAAAGACTTGCTAGAACCCCGTGCTCACATGCATCTAGAAAATAATAATACTCAAGCAACTGTAAAGCTAGTGTGGGAGGCTGAGGCAGGCAGATCTTACTGAAATGGAGGAATGGTGCTGTGCTGTAGCTGGGGGTTTGAACTCATGGGAATTCCAGCCATTAAAAGATAGAGGTTTCAGAGAGAAACAAACTACATTCCTAGCACACTGACTGGGCCCACAAGCAATGGCACCCCAACAACACAAAGCATAAAAACTTGTACTGGAGTATGGGAAAACCCAAGAGCCTGCAACAGATTGTAAATGATGGGCAAAGCACTTAGAACAATGAAGGCAAATGAAGCAGATACATGAGCTGCCCTTGAAGCCCACTGGCCAAACTGAGCAATCTGACCATCAAATAATGACTAGCAGACTATAGCCTACAGAACAAAACGGGAAAACCACCTATCCTGATAAATGAAAATGAAATGCCAGTGAAACCATACACTTATATATTTTCAAAGGACCTCTCTATAAAACACTGTTACAAAGGGATAAAGACTTTACAACGAAGTGAGCTTGCCAGGCTCTACTTAAATGAAGTAAATTAAAATCCACATAGGGCATTATGGAGAGCTTTAGGGCCTAAGTACTCAATGTCCATCAAACTGCAGGACGCTCTCACTGCACTAAAACAGTGGAGCAAGACAGCAGTCCACTTTGCTTCCCAATCTTTGGAAACACTTTTTTGTAACACCTGCGAATTTTCCACTTTTTTGTAAAGAGCCTGCAGCTTTTCAGGAAGCCTAGAACCAGCTCAAATGCAGAAAAAACAACCTTGCAATGGTGTGTTCACATTAATATCCAGCACTTCAAATTATGGTGTCACACCACTAAGAATGGATATGATGAAATGTTTAAAACATCCTCCTTTCAATGTAAATAGAATCAGGTTTGTTTGTCAATGTACTTAGGTTTTTGTTTTGTTTTCCTTTTAAAGCAGTGCTAGGGTCTTGTACATGGTCAGCAAGCTATCACTACACTCTCAGCCCCAAATTTTTTTCTTTTAACTATTGGTACTAAAAAGTTTTGTTTTTGTTTTTAAAAACTTAAATCCTAGCCAGGCAGTGGTGGTGCAGCACTCGGGAGGCAGAGGCAAGTGGATTTCTATGAGTTCGGGACCAGCCTGGTCTACAAAACCTAGTTCCAGGACAGCCTCCAAAGCCACAGAGAAATTAATTAAACCCTGGGACTAGGGAGATAGCTAAGTAGATAAAGGGCCTTACTGGAACCCAGCCAGAGCAGCCAAATTCCAGCACTGGGAAGTAGAGACAGAATATCCCTGCGGCCAGACAGCTAACTAGTCCTGCTAGAATCAGGCAGAGAGCATCTGATTCTGCAAGAGACCCGGCCTCAAGAGTGGAAGGACACCCAACATAAGCTCTGGTCTTCCACAGCATAGCCATACATATGCAAACACGTATACAGACACGTGTGCACACACTCTTAAATCCTTTCTGCAAATGATCTTTTTTCATTTTTTCACCCGAGTCCTTCTTTGCCCCACCCATCCTCTTCCTCTTCTCAACTAGTTCCCCCATCCCATCACGTTTTTCTTTCATTTTGTTTTTGGTACCTACTAAGATTGATTAGGGCTGATTAAATGCAAACGGGTACTTTACCAGTAGCTACCCCACTGAAGAAAATGTCTCTCTCCATTAACCATTAACTGCACTTGTATCTGACCCCTCCCCTCTTGCTCCCTCTGACAGAATTGGGCTAAAGGCACAAAGTTTCATGGGTCTTACGCTGGTAATCAGCCCTGCTGGAGTTCAAGAAAGCGATGGCTATGTCATGCCCAAAAGAAAATGTTCCACAAACTCCACCCTTTCTCCCATCTCTTAGTTTCTTTCAGTCCCCTCTTCTATAATGTTCCCTGAGCCCAGGAAGGGGTGATGAAGATATCTCATTTGGAGTTCAGCTTTTCAAGGATCAGTTATTTTCAGCATTTTGACCAATTATGAGCCTCTGTAATTACTATTGTCCACTGAAAAAATATACCTGTGACTAAAGCTGTTGACAGACCTGATCCATGGGCAAAACAAAAACTGTATCAAAGGTGAATCATGCCCATTATAAAAACCACAATAGTGGCTTCTCCCACTAAGAGGCGGGAGGGGGGGGAGAGAGGGAGGGTGAGTGTGCGTGCGTGCGAACTCCCTCAAGTGCCAGCCTCAAACCCAATCACACAATAATGGGTTATCCCTGAACACCCTGCCCCCTTAAACTATTACTGCCAGATGATATTAAGCAGCATCTGAGGCCACCAAGGTGGTTCTGCAGGTAAGGTCACCAGCTCTGTAGGGTCCAATCCCCAAAAGCCCTGTCTGTTAAGGTGCAAGAACTTCACACTCGTACGTACGCGCGCGCACACACACACACACACACACACACACACACACACACACACACACACACACACACACGAAGCACCTTGAGCCAGTGTTGACTGGGGACACCGGTTTATGTGTTCCCCCAGGTCATCCATGATAGTAAGGAGTGCATCCCTGATCCCTCTTAAGATTCCCTAGAGCAATGTTTCTTTTGACAAAATATTTTTTTCTCTGAAACTACAAAATTCCTTCCTACCTGTCAGTACAAATACTACTACTGTAACCTAATTTTTTGTTCCCGCTGTTGTAAAGATTAGAGATTTCAATTTTTGTTTTGCTCTTTATTTCAAATTAAGTAACTAACAAGTATCTGAGGATAAAAGTAATTTTACTGACTCCAGTAAAGGATACCTAGTTTTCTCAGGGGTAGGAAGCTTCCTTATATAAAGCAGTGAGTGCATATTTACATGTACCCTGTCTGGGACTGCCAGCTTGATAGATTATAGGGGTCACCAGGCTGGTAGAAAATGTAAGAGAGTATAACGTCTTAAGTATTTGTGAATGATGCCATTCTAATTGAACTGTCAACACAGTACCCAGGTAACTCAGTCAGAAGGCCTGGGCTCCCGCTGGCACAGCTGCATGCTTGAAAATGTCTCTGGGGCTCTTTCTCTGGGCCAAGTATATCCAAAAGATCTTCTTTCATAGGCCATGACTTCAGCTGACTCAACATATACTCAAGTTTCTAGGGGTGAAGATCTGCCATGTGTCATGAAATCTGTCAACTTTGATGCCACAGGGCAACAGGCTTCCCTTCCCAAACTTCTCAAAATAATAATGTGCCACCTTGGTGAGGGTTTGGTGAAATACGCTCTCAAGAGAACCACATGGCAAGCTCTGTGCACCTAGCCCCTGAGCAGTCCCAATGAAGGAAAGGAAGAGATGATGACACATTCTGCAATACCTAAGATGAAGATTCTGAGCGTCTTGGTAAGTAACTAATTGTGGGATGCCTTTAAATTATGTTATGAGAAACTATAGGAAAAGGCTAGAATAAACATCCTAAGTAGCCCAGAAGTGATGGTGCATGCCTTTAATTGCAACATTCTGGAGGCAGGGACAGGTGGATTTCTGTAAGTTCAAAGCCCACCTGGTCTACTACATAGTGAGTTCCAGGACAGCCAGGGCTACATAGACTCTGTCTCGAAATAAACAACAAAACACCTAAATAGTGTGCATGACATGAAGAAAAAGGAAGACTGTACAGTAACACTAATAAAACAGTCTCAACTGTGTGTAAAACAGGTGTATAGATTCAAAACCAAAAGAGGCGAAAATATGAAATCTCACAAAACTACAAATATCTAGCTTAAAAGCAAAATCAATTTTCTTCCAAGGCTATTTTCCAACTCATGGAAATACTTAAATTCACAGAATTCAGAAAACCAAGTCCAAAGTGGTCCTGCTTGTGCAATAATCCAGTGAAAGCCAGACCAGAGTCAGAACCTTTTCCTCTCATTCAGCTGATTGTGCCCACTCCTCAGTCAGTGAGTAATTGCTAAGTACCTAACTACTACCTGCCAGGAACTAATCCAGAAACAAGCCTGTTTACCAAGCAATGAGCAGGAAAATATGACCTGTTTTTTCTCAGAACCTGAAATGGAGTGGGTGTGGCAAGAGACAGAAAGAAAAAAAAACCAACAATCTAATTTCAGCCAGTGCTAAGTGCTACAAAGAAAAAAAATCAAATAGTGAAGGAGCAGTGGCCAGCAGGATGCCATTGCAAAGACCTCAAAAGGGCCTCAGAGCAGACACTTGGTCCTCCGGGCTACCAACAAGTGACATAATAAATAGCACTTCTCACCCATGACCAACCTAAGACTTTGAAAAGCCTGTTTAGAACCTAAAATACAGACAAGAGTGCAACGACTGTACTTTAACAACCAGCAAGTTTCCTAAGAAATTAGCCTCCCTGCAATCCTGGCACCTCTGTTCCTCTTCTCTGTTTCAATTTTCTCACATATAAAATAGATATAATGGGGCTGAAGACATGGCTCAGTGGTTAAGAGCACTGGCTGCTCTTTCAGAGAACCCAGATTCAATTCCCAGTACCCACGTGGCAGCACACAACAGTTTGTAACTCAGCTCCAGGAGATTAAGTACCCTCACACAAGCAGGCAAAACATTAATGCACATAAAATAAATTATTTTTTAAAATGCTGGGTGGTTGGTGGTCGCCTCTAGTCCCAGCACTCAGGAAGCAGAGGAGGCGGATCTCTGTGAGTTCAAGGCCAGCCTGGTCTACTGAGTGAGTTCCAGGACAACCAGGAATACACACAGAGAAACCCTACCTCAGGTAGGTGGGTGGGTGGGTGGATGGGTGGATGGATGATAAAGATTTAGGCCTGATGATGCCTAGTTTTACAAAGTTGTGCAGAGGGTTTAAGGAGATAGATAGCTCAGCAACTTGTGTGTGCAAGTACATACATGTTCATTGGTTGCTGAGTTCCCCACACACTGAACGGATTTTCCACCAATGAACTAGACTATACTCTGAATGATTTCATGAAGTACTGTTCCACTGTCATGAGCAGACATAGTTTTACTTCTAGAGCCAACCAGACTCCATCCACAGTCTCAATCAGCTCTAAATTCTCATCAAGTACTGGAGCTATAAATGTGACACTGGTTTGACACAACCCTTTTCTCTCTTCACGGTATCACAACTGTCTCAGTATCTATTTAATCTTAACCTAACCCACCCAGCACCCCTCCCCAAGGTCTGGTTTTGGGATCACTAGTTTTATGTATCCTCTTGCCTAGGCCATGGTGGCCACTTGTCTACTCAAACACTAAGCCCGCTGCTGCTGGGAAAACACTTTCTCAGATATGATTTGCACAGACAACCAATAAACTCGAAGTAAAGCTGATTGTGTTACCCCACAACATAGGCAGCTTCATCCAATCAATGCAAAGACTTGGAGTAAAGGCTAATGTTTTCGGAGAAGACAGAGAAATCCTGCCTGCTTTCCAAAGCTCAAACTTGTCAGTACCCACAATAAAGTGAGCTGGTTCTTTATGCCTTCTTTCCTGTCTCCCTTTGATGCTTATGGTTCTGAAGAAATGCTGATGTGTATGCTGGTCAGTTTAGAACTGGTCTCATTGTGACACAGTACCCAGGGGGAGCTTGTTGGAATGTTAGATGACTTTCCACAAGCAAAACAAAACAAAACAAAACCACACTCCAATGATTCCTTATCTAATGACTGGTGCAGCCAGACCTGAAAGCTTACAGGACTGCCCTGACTTAGTCTCCCCCTCACTCCACACCCCAGCAAACAGACATTAGCCTCTGCTGCTCTCCCAACACACATGCTCCCGCTCAGACCCATACACGTGCTGCTCCAGCCTCTGGGATTCTCTTGCCTGTGTCGTGATGTCAGCCTGCTCACTTATTTCCTCCAGTATTCACTCAAATGCCTTCTTCTCAGGGAGCTTTTCCTCGGTCCATGTAAAACTCAAGTCAGATCCAAAGCTTGCTTGCGCTACCCTAACCCTCTTCTAAGCACTCACTACCTGGGAACACTAGATCCGCGCAGTGGGAGAAGCATGCTAGCAGAAAGGAAGTTCTAAACAAGCAGCCTTTGGTGTGTTTCACACATTCCTGTTTCCTCAGACCCTAGGAAAAGTTGCACAAGTAGGATTCATAAGAATTTGCTGCTGGGGGAAAACAAAGGGTGGGTGTTTGTGGGTTTTGTTTTAAGTAATTAAGAGCTTAGGGTTTATGTGTGCACGTGTGTCTGCCCACAGGAACCAAAAGAGTACATAGGATCCCCTAAAGCTGGAGCTACAGGCAGGTGTGAGGCACTTCCTCTGGGTGCTGGGAACCAAACTCAGATTCACTAGAAGAAACAAGTGCTCTTAGCCACTAAGTCATCTATTTTTCCAATCTCCAACAAAATTTATTCTTAATGAGTTCCAAGGTTTTCTAATAGTTGCACTGGGTATTATTTCGGCACAATCCTAATCAAACAACCTTTTTATTGAACTTTAAATTTGCTGATAGGAACTTTAGGAAAATTCAAATTTTCCAAGTATCTTTAGGAATTAATCATGAATACACATTAAAGTGTAATGGCCTCGTATTCCGGGAGGCAGAGGCAGGCGGATCTCTGTGAGTTCAAGGCCCAACAGCTTCCAAAACAATACAGAGAAACCCTGTGTCATAAAAACAAAAAAAAAAAAAAAAAAGTGTAATGACCTCAATGTTCACTGATAAGAGACTGAGTAACAGGGCTGGAGAAATGGTCCAGTAGTTAAAAATACTAGCTAATCTTTCCAGAGGATGGCTCACAACCATCTGTAATGAGTTCCTGTGCCCTCTTCTAGCCTGCAGGCATACATGCAGACAGAGCACTGCATACATAACATACAAACAAACAAACAAATAAATAAATAAATCTGGAGGGGGGGCGGTGGTGGCTAAGGCAGTGGCACACCCCTCTAACCCCTTACAGAGTGAGTTCCAGGACAGCCAGGGCTGTTATAAAGAGAAACCTTGTCTTGAAAAAAAAAACAAAGGGGGGAGGGGAGCAGAGGAGGGAGGGGGAGGAGGGGAGGGGGAGGGGGAGGGAGGGAGGGAGACTGAGACTGATTAACTTATCATAACCTAGATAACCAAACAATCATTTAAAATATGGGCCTGGCCGGGCGTTGGTGGCGCACGCCTTTAATCCCAACACTCGGGAGGCAGAGGCAGGCGATCTCTGTGAGTTCAAGACCAGCCTGGACTACCAAGTGAGTTCCAGGACAGCCTCCAAAGCCACAGAGAAACCCTGTCTCAAAAAAAACCAATTAATTAATTAATTAATTAAAAATAAATAAAATATGGGCCTGGTGGGTCATGTCTGTAATCCCAGCACTCAGGATGTTGAGGCAAAAAGAACAGGAGTTCAAATACAGCCTGAGTGACATACTCATTAAAACCCTGTCTCAAAAAGCAAAAACCATATGTACCATGTTGCTCAGCTAACCATATTTAAAAGTAGTTTATAATTGAGAATGCAATATAAAACCTGAGAATTTATAAAAACAAAATATATGTAACATAAATGTCATGACAAAAATATCACAGAACAATAAAGTGATATTATAGCTAAATCATTTTCTTTACCTATCATTTCAACAGAGAAAAGATGGTACTTCATAAACAAAATAAGCAATTATAAACTAAAAGGAGAACTATAGCAATTTTACAAGCACAACAAATAGCTATAGTGTGAGGTTTGATGCAATTTTTTTTAAAAAAAGGAAAAAATTTAATGTAGTCTTAAGACCCATTTACCTATTTCCTTGCCCTAAATGACACTGTAAAGCTTTATCCACCATGAATGCTGCTCTGGAATCCATCAGCTGTAACTAAAGAAAAGCAAGATTCAGTGTTCCTGTCTCACATTCGGACATGAAAAGGCAGCACTGAGCTAGTGGAAGTGTGTACTAGTGTGGCCATATGCATTTAAGCTGAAAGTATGAGAACCAGCATGTGACAAGTGACAACTGTGGAAGTCAGTCTTCTCTGCAAAATGAAGTAGGTCCCAGGGGTAGAACTCAGGTTGAGGCTTGCTTTACTCTCAGAGAACCAGCCCCAGCTTCCCTGAGCAGAGTCAGGGACACCACTCATGCTTAGCACTGACAGGCCAGGCCCTTCTTTGAATCCTTGCACCAATGGGTAAAAGAAAGGAAAATTGATTTTCCACACCTCCCAACACTTCTTGGCCTCCCAAGTACTGAGATTATAAAAACACACCACAATAATATGGGCCTTTTTAATACCTTCAGAACCAATTGTTCCTTTATGTGTGTGTGTGTGTGTGTGTGTGTGTGTGTGTGTGTGTGTGTGTGTGTGTGTGTGTGTGTGTATTTTTTTTTTGGTTTTTGGTTTTTTGGTTTTTCGAGACAAGGTTTCTCTGTGGCTTTGGAGGCTGTCCTGGAACTAGCTCTTGTAGACCAGGCTGGTCTCGAACTCACAGAGATCCTCCTGCCTCTGCCTCCCCAAGTGCTGGGATTAAAGGCATGCGCCACCAACGCCCAGCTCCTTTTTATTCTTAACTATATTTTTAGATGTTTAAATGCTGACAGAAATCAGTTATTATTTGTCAAACTTTTTTCCCCCAGTTACAATTCTGTAGATGCAAGGTGGAGAGGCCAGGCTTTTGACCAAAAGTTTTTAGAGATAACTCACAAAAAAATTGACCTTAAATGCAAACAAACTTTTTCCATTCCATATACCTTTGTCTTTTCCTTTTTCTTTACTTAATACCAGTACCTCATTTACTGTTACCAATTTTTTTTTTGATTCACCCATTTTATTCACAGGTCTTTTGTTCCCACAACAGAGCAAGAAAGTTTTCAAATAAAATCCTCCAGAGAAAAGATAGATCCAGAGGTACTGTGTAAGGAAGAGTTCAAGAAACACAATGCCCAGCCTCGTCTATGCTTCTGCTGATCCCCAAGTCAAACTTGGGTTCCATGGGGCCTTGGAACCCAGCCATCATCATTAGAACTGCCAAGCTGCAGGTGAAATAAAGCCCCTGGGTGGTGACTGGAGTAGTTAAGCCACCAATGTATTTGGGGGGTATCTGTTTTGTTTTGACCTACTGGGAATTAGCCCAAGGCTTTGTGCATGGTAGGCTTGCTAGGTCAGTGTCTATCATTCAGCTAATCTCTAACCTCTGCAAATTTTCCTATAGAAAGGAAAAGTGATTTGTTGTTGCTGTTTGCTTTGTTTCCTAGAGGTTTGGGGTTTAGGGTTTGTTTGCTTGTTTGTCTGTTTTAATTTTTAAAGACAGAATCTCTATGTGTAGTTCTGACTGTCCTGGAACTCACTCTGTAGACCAGGCTGTCCTCAAACTCAGAGATCTGCCTGCCTCCCCCTCCTGAGGGCTGGGATTAAAGGCGTGGGCCACAATGCTTAGCTGAAAAGTGTGGTTTTTAATGCTCATAAAACACTGAAAAATGTCAAAGGTTATCCCGGGCCTTCATATTTTTAGACCTAAAGTGCAATGAATAATCATAAGAAATAACAAATCTTCAATGTCTAGCAGGAAAAAAAAGACAGAAAAAAGTCAGGGGAGTCCACTGTTGGACCAGAGGTACAGGACCTGAACAAGAGAAGAAAACAAAGGCCACATCATCTGCCTGGTCTTCTAGCTTCTGTTTAACTACAAATAAAATGGCCTCTTCAATAGAGAACTCACTGCATGCAAAGAAAGAAATGGATTTCCATTCCCTCAGAAGCAGGACTTCAGCATGAGGCCTTTGGTGTTGTCCTAGTTGGTACAATCCTTCCTTCCTGAAAAAGGAGAACACATTCCAGGCTCACGCAGACAGAAGATGAATGTGGGTTTACCAGCTTAGAGAACAACGGTGGCTACCAAGCCACCTCATTCCCTATGGTCAGAAGCTGCAAAGAATCAGGTTGGAATGTAGCATTCCCAGCCCTCAGGCTCCCAGGCTGAGAGTTCTTTACACAAAGACAGCTAGGAAGGAGGCACAAGATCCTCTGATCCTCATGGTTGTTTCCAACAAGCATCCCTAACCCTAAGGAACACTGTCACTTATCAGTCTACTGCACTGAGCCTCTACTCCATTCTTAGCTTTTCATTTTTTTACATTAAAAATAAGGGGACTTGCCAGGCAGTGGTAGAGCAGGAGGCAGAGATAGGTGGATCTCTGTGAGTTTGAGGTCATCCTGGTCTGAGTTCTAGGACAGGCTCCAAAGCTACAGAGAATTCCTGGGGGATGGAAGGAGATAGGGGACTTTGTTTACCTTCTAAAATGATTGTTGACAAGTTAAAGAAGGCAGTTATCACTGAAGTCTGAGGCTTAGTGCAGATCTAGGTTCATAACCCAGTTCTGTTAAATAAATATATAACCTCAAGCAAGTCAATCCAATACACAAAGAAGCAGCACGTGTTCTTCACCCCCCACCCCACCCCACCCCCCCACCCTGGGTCATTTCTCCTCAAGAGGATCCAATGAAAGGAAGGAGTATGACTCACTGAGAGAATAGAATGCTGGCCTAGCACATGTAAGGTCTGGGGTTCAATTCTCAGCACCAAAAAAATCAAATAAGAAGCCTAGGTCACAACACATATAAAAAGTATGCTCATCACTTTTAATCATGCCAGAGTCTCAGCAAATCAGTGCTCTTGGATTATCTGACCTAAGAACCAACACAGGATACTGACTCAGCTCTACTAGGTTCTGAGATGGTCAGGCATTCCAACCCAACTGTTTCAACTGGTTAACATGATTCTAAGAGTGCTTGAGCTAACTTCAGAGCTCCCCCACCCATTTGCAGTTTAGTCTGGATTTTCATGTGTGGTTCAGCTTACCAAAGTAAGTTCCCTGACAACAGGAAACAACCCTGTGCCTCTCATCTACACACCAGGGAACAGCCCATGCATAGCATACCAGGAACATACCCATGGCATTAAATTCTCAGAAATCCACTCAGGCTTCCTAGCTCTAAAATTCAGGAGTATTCCTTTTGGAAAAAAGGGAATGCCTGATTCTTTTATGGTAAAATAAATAACAACTAAACAAACTCCACATTATATATCATTAGTACAATTTCCACAAATGAAACTTTGCTGAATAACTAGAAGGGGGGGACAACACAGTAAAGAGGGAAGAGAGTCTTGCACCGATGCAACAGGACCTCAAACACCTGCTCCAACTCCACGGCCTTACAAACCTAAGCCGGTCAGTGCACATCTCAGCCTGGTGGCTGCATCATCTACCTCAGTTGCTACATGAGGAAAGGGGGACAGTAACTCTTGCACCTCACAAGGTTGTCATAAACCTAATGTATCATTGGTTTAAAAAACAAATTCTGCTAACCCTCTTCTCCCTGGCAAAATCTGCAAACGCTGTTAGGCCTAAATACAATTACTATGTTCACCTTGCTTTTTCAGAAAGACAGCCACACAGGGCAAAAGGCTGTGGTTATTACTGGGTCCAGTCTGCCAACTTCAGACCTCTATAGCCCAAACAAAGTCAACCAAGACTCTCCCTCTTCTAGAGTCTTTTTAAATGACTGGAGGCATCCAGCGCCAAGGAAAGCCATCTTTGTACCAGAACAAACATGGAGCACATCAGCAGGTGCTTCAGTCTGGAGACAGCAGCAAAGCACTTGTGCTCTGCTACAGAGAACAAAACAAGAACAAGGGTCAACCTGCAGCTCAGTGACACAGCGCTTACCTAGCATACACGAGGCCTAGGTTCAATCTCCAGCACCAAAAATTAAAACAATAATTTAAATTTTAAAAAGTCAAAATTAAAACCCTACGTACATATTTTTCTGTTTAAAATACTAACCAACAATATGTAAAACAGTAAGTGAAAAGGAAGGAAATCATCCAGGTTCATTTTTACACAGAGCAAAAACTCATTTGCTAATCGGCGAGGTCCTGGTTCATTTCACTAAGCTGCATGCCCTCACTTACAGGCTAGTCAAAGTAAAAGCTTAATAATCAAAACTCCCTTTGTGCATCTAATAGCAATATTGCTCCCAATCGTTGATGCAAGGCCCAATAAAGGCAACATTTCATCTTTTTCCTCCGAGGAAGGTGATTTTGAAGAACTGTGAAGGCATTTCCCCATTTTCAGGAGCCCATACTTCCTCCCACTCTCTAGCACCTCCAGAGAACTCCAAGCACCAGCACCGACTGGTGCCTTATGCTGCCCAATTATTTTAACTGAATCCAGTCAAGAAAACCTCTGACTAATAACTTGGACTTCCTAAGTACAATTCCTCCCCTACTTGTACTGCCAGCTCTGGCTAAAACTGGGTCAGCCCACTACAAACCAAGGGCAACTCTCAAGGGCCCATTGAAGAGACAGACTTTTATAATGCAAATGCCCTTTCTGTGGTGCTAAGAAGAGAGAGCACTGCAATCTGTCTGCCCTTTCAAGGCTAAGAGCCTGAGTGAAACAATCCTGCATCCTAGACTTGAGAACTACCTTCCAGAGAACCTAAGAACGGGGCGCTGAGTCTAAACCCCAGCTAGCTGTTAATCAAATGCCAGCACAATTTTCTAAAGATAGCAATTTCAATCAATTACCACACCAGTGCTACTCTTTGCAATAAGCAAAGAGTCCAACATCAGTGAATATAAAAGAAGCTTCTTCCTTCCAAACCCCTAATACCATTTAAAGACTGTACACATGAATTGAAATCTTTAAGAAAGAACAGTGAAATCATCCATGGCATCAAAATCCCTCTAACTCTTTTCCTAAAATCTGAGCAGTATCAGCAGGACACCAGGAATTTAATACTGCTTTTAAAAGAACGCTATACCAAACTTTTGAACTATGAGTAACAAAAGCTGATATTGCTACTGACATTTAATTAAACACACTCTCTAAACAGAACTTCCAGGTAAAGCCATGATGGTTTTATCAGAAGCCATCAAGAGAGGTCACCAACTACATCCCTGCTAACAGTGTTATCCTGAGCAACCCCCACCCCCACACCCCAACAGCCCCACCCAACATTACTTTTATCTGTGGAATTCTCTGCCGGCCTTGGCCTGGAAAACTAGGTGGACCCTGAGGACAGGTATCAGATCTAGCCATTTTTTTTAATTGGCTGAAACTGTTGATTCCCCGCAGCATAAAGCTGTGATGGTTTGTTTTTGGAATGGAGGAGAAAGGCAAACCAAAGGATGTTTCAATAGAAAAATCATCATTTTAATTATGAAACCCTCCCAACTCAAAACTGTTAAAAGTGCCAAATGGGAGATACCAGAGTGTTTTGTTTTTTGTTCAAAGGTTTAACTATTAAACATGAGAATCACAACTTTGAAGTGAGGGGGGAAAGAATTAAAAGGCAGGAGCAGAAGAGGGGAGCAAGAAAGAGTCCTCCGAGGCCTGTTAGCTCAGAAGGGCCCTCTTAGTACTCCTCGTGGGGTGTCCAGGCTGGAGGAAAGCAGAGGGTTACACAGAACATTTAGCAGACTTAACATTGGATTAAACACACTACTGCAAGTTTCAACAAATGTTCATGGCATACGTAAAAACACATTTACAACAAGAAAGAAGAGAGGCACCTGGAGACATCTGACACTGGGCATGCTCTGCAGGCAACTCAGTGCGCACATGCTCTCTACCAGGTTGGCGCAGCCTAGCCACAAAGACCTTGGCACAGAACACTGCAGGATGACAAAAAGGAAGGAAGAGAAGAAGCAGTTAGAGGCCGCAACAAGTCACTCCTTCACACAGGCAACTCGAGTGTTAGTCAGGGCAGGGGTGCACCCATGCAGTTTAGAGGGCAGGGATGTCCTAAGTTTCCTGAACTCGAGGGAGCAGGGCCCCTTTCTGACTTAGGGACAGGGATTTTGTGCTGCCAATCATTCATTTCACAGGATACAGTAAACAGAATCAAGAGGGAGAGGATGCTTAAATGAAAACCCACTAGAGGGAACTGAGTCTGAGTGTAAAGCAAGACCACTCAAGAGAGTGACAATTCCATAAGAGTAAGGGACTCTGGTCTATCTCATACAGTCTCAATTGCTTAAGAAACTACATAGCAGCCTTCTGAATGTATCATCTACCCCAACACTACACTGTAAAAACAACTGAGGCTCAGTTGTTGAATAATTTGCACAAGGACACACAGCATAGGGGGAAGAGCCAGGATTTTAAGGTTCAGTTTGTTGGCTACCAAATCCCACATTCTTTCCATAAGACCAGGATGCCTCTATTGAAAACATTGAGCCCAACATTCATTATGTAAATTCAGTTTTACACTTCTCTAAAGTAAAACTGCAGGAGACCTAAGAGAGTGAGGTAAAGGAACAGGACAGGTAAGTGACAGATACATGCAATTAATACTGCTTGAAACATGTCGTTTTCGGTGTCATCACCATCTCTGCATTCTCAGAGAAAAAACTCAAGAGTTCTGTGACCTGTAACTTTTCATTCTGGACTTTACAAATTTAGTGACAAGACTAAGAATTAAAAGCTTAATTTATTGATTCCATTTCACCCTTAAAACAAAACAAAAAACTTGTTGCTTTCAAAGGAACTAAGAAAATGAACATATATTATAGCTATAATATACAGTAACCATCAGACCAGACTATAGCAAAATATATATTTGGGTGGTGGGGGTGAGGCAGGATTTCTCTGTGTAGCCCTATGTGTCCTGGAACTAACCCTGTAGACCAGACCACTGCATCAAACTCAGTGATCCACCTGTCTCTGTCACCCAAGTGCTGGGATAAAAGGCCTGTGTCACCAACACCCAGCACTAATAAATATTGTAAATAAGTTCAAGGCCACATACAAAATAAAAATAAACCCTAAAGATGGGTGCTCGAGTTCTACTACTACAACACTCCACAAATCTTAGACACAAGCCATGTGTCTATTCCTCCTGGCTCCTTGGCTTACACTGGGAAACACTCTACGATCAGTACAGGTGTAATATAAACAAAAAGAACTTTGCTTAACAGCAGACAGACCTGGGTTCCAGCACTTCCTGCTTACTAGTTACAGCTCACTTGTAATGTAGAGAGTACTGAGTTTACTTAGAAAGGCACATGAATCAGGACACAAAATGAGAGAAAGCAAATCGAGTAAGAAATAGTACAATTCTCTAAGCAATGAAAACACCACACATTTCCAACCTGAGTGTTTATTAAAGGCTTAGCATGCTCAATACAGTGGCAAATGGCAGACTCTATTGCCCAAAAGTTGCATAACATAGAGAAGCAACCACAGAAAGGCCTGAGCACATTTTTATAAGACACAGTCAAAGTAGCTGCCATTTATTGACCTCCACTGACCCACTGGTTCATATTATGACAACTGCCACAGTAAACTCTCATGGTCACTCCTGAAGGGCAGATACTATCTCAGTCTACAGATAATCTGTTAAACACTGTCCTGTCTAAGGTTCTCAGGAATGCAGGCCGGTTCTACCACAACAAGTTCTCTACCTGAAGGAGTTATTATATACACTTGTTCAAACAGAATGTGTCACAGTATATGGTCAGAGAAAAGACCCATACCACAAGTTCATTACATGGATTATTTAAGTTTAAAACTCCCATTCAATAATTCAATTTTGGATTCTCTTGGAATTTTTGTTGTTGATTTTTCCTTATTGGCAGTCCTGGGGATTGAACCTAAGACCTTTGTACACGCTAGGCAAGTTTTCTACAACTGAGTAAGATCCCTAGCCACAAATTTAGATTTCTTTTGTTTTGTTTTGTTTTTTTGTTTTTGTTTTTTGAGTTAGGGTTTCTCTGTAGCTTTGGAGGCTGTCTTGGAACTCACTTTGTAGACCAGGCTGGTCTCGAACTCACAGAGATCCGCCTGCCTCTGCCTCCCGAGTGCTGGGATCAAAGGCGTGTGCCACCAACGCTAGGTTTCTTTTTGGACTGTTTAGTTTGCTGAATAAGAGTCACTGAGATCCTAGGCAAGAGAGTAAGGATCATATCAGCATTCTCTGACACCAAATTAACAAAGCTCGCTTGTGATCAATTTTCACTTCTTCAGTAAGCAGTTCCTTCCTCTCTAAAGCTTCCTCTATGACCTGCAGCAAGGACTGAACTCAGTCTCAGGAGTTTCAGGAAAGCATCCTGAGCTACACCCCAAAACCTGCTTCACAACTTTTTAAAAGTACTCCAGAAAAGACTTTCGTTTGCTTGCTTTGGCTTCTTTTATAATTTTTAACTGGGGCTTAGAACAGTCTATTCTCTCCTTTTACCTTCCGTGAGGTTGAAAGGGTTCCCAGGACAGAATTCAGGTCATTGGGCCCAGTAGCAAGCACCTAAACCATCTTGCTTGTCCCGTTTTTTTGTTTCGTTGAGACAGAATCTCAGTATGCAGCCTAGATTGGCCTCAACCGCATGATCCTCCAACCCAAGCCGCTCAGCACTAGAACTACAGGTTTTTTGCCAGCATGTCCAACTCTATGCCCCCACCCCCACCCCGTGGGCTTTAACTGGCTGTTCATCTAGTTCAAGAGCTCATCTTCCTATTATCCCCAGTTGACACTATAGAGGAATGGTGGAAGTGTTCCCTGAGAGGTGGCAGTGTCTCACCATACTAAACACAACACCATTTCAATCCTTACACTGTACAGTCCTTTTCTCAATATTCAGAACAGAAAAATGGGTTTAAAGAGATGATTTTCTTGTCTAAAAACCACACAGTGCTAGAACTGAGCTGGGGCTGATCCTAGTAACCCTAAATTAGAACACCAGCTCCACAGCTGTCCATCTGCTGGAGAACAGGAGCTGCAGAGACAGCAGGCTGGCTCCCAGGCACCGCCTACCTGAGGCTGTAAAGCAAGTGCCCAACCTATCAGTCAGAAATCAACTCTTCCAGGTCATGAGGAGGGCTAAGACAGCAAGCAAGCAGCACTTAGAAGGCATTAGAAGTGCTCTCTCCCCACACCCAGTTATCCTGGAGATGGCCGACATACTGCCGGAAAGTCTTTACTCAACAGAAAAGGAAACCCATGCACCCTGTAAAAATGAAGGCCACATATGCTGCCCTAAGAACCAGGAAGATAGGGGGCTCAACTTGAAAACGGGCAAAAACAAAAGTTCTGCACTTACTAACCTAACAACAAATAAAATGCAACCAGGACTTAACAGTAATTGATTTGTGACACTTCTAATTTAAATTTAAATATTAGGACTTAGATGAAAACTCATTCTCGTTTTTTTTAATAATGAAAAATGTCTTCTCATTAACTATGTTCACAATGTGACTATTCCTTCCCTTCTAATGTGGAGCTGGTGTTCTAATTTAGGGTTACTAGGATCAGCCCCAGCTCAGTTCTAGCTAGCACTGTGTGGTTTTTAGACAAGAAAATCGCATCTCTTTAAACCCATTTTCCTATTCTGAATATTGAGAAAAGGACTGTGTGTAAGGATTGAAATGGTGTCATAGTAGACCTGAGGAATTTACCCCCAAATGGCATATTTACCAATCTTGACCTACTTAGTCACCAAACCACCATCAAGCTCCAGAAACTCTCACAAGGACATCCCAGAGGCCATAAAATATCCAACATACATTTGTTACAATTTCTTATTTAGCTGCTTACATTATCCAGGATTCTAATTTATCATCATTCATACTCAAATAAAACATGAAATTATCCATATTAGGTTCTGATATTATCAGCAAATATACAATCAGGAGATTGTACACTCTAAACTCAAATAAAACTCTGCTCATAATAGCAACGGTGCTTATTGATTCTGCCACATTCATCACTAGCTGGAAAACATTTGAAGTCGATAAAAGACAAGAATAATAGCTTTTTGGTATTTTTCAAAAGCTGAAAGTTTATTAAAGGAGGTAGGAGAGACATGTCCTAGGCTCTCTCTATTACCATAGGAACCACAAATCAACTGAATGACAAAGTCGTTGCTGCAACCTTGTCTTCTCATTGGCCAGCTTGAACAAGTAAATGCTCACAAAGGCTATACCACTGGTCTAGTTATAGATGGCACTGTTTCCAATCTGCTGCCCTGATTCCTTCTCAAAGAGACAATTCTTTCAAAGCTGTGTACACACTAATATTTCTTAATTTAGAGATTTAGTTTCCTATAATCTCCTCAAGTATTTTTCTTTAAACCACTTCCCGCCAAGTCAAATCATTACCTTCATCTAACTCCTACCATTATTCCTGAGATGACCAAGCTGAATGTCTTCAACCCCAACCTTATTCAATAAAAATGTCTCTGAACTTATATCTACACACACACACACACACACACACACATACACACTGTTAAAATGTTTAGGTTTATCCAGTAAGGAGACACAGACCGCGACTCAACGATCCCACGTGGAGTTTATTGGTGGACGGGGAGGGAAAAGGGGGGAGTGAGAAGTAACCAACCCGTGCAGAGCAGAGAGAGAGAGATAAGAGAGAGAGACAGAGTAAGAGCAAGACAGCAAGAGAGCGTAAACGGGCAGGGGTCAGTCCTTTAAAAGGGTCCTTTGCACCTGCCTGGTTCTCACGGAACTCTGGGCTGGCCAGAGTGTTGCCTGAGCGCATCCTGCCAGGTAACAGGGCAGGCCATCGTAATGCCTGAACCTTTCACACACTTTCCTCTAGACACAGGAAGATATCCAGACAATGTATAATAACACACACACACACTACAAAAAAACAACCTATCCGAAGGAGGAGGCAACTAAGCCTAAAATGTTGAGTAGGGAGCAGCCAAGGGAAAATAAAGATGAATTTCAAACACAATAAAGATTAATAACTAAGAAATGGTACAGCTTCTGCAAGTTGGATATTAAATGAGGGAGGGGACACAGAGAAGGCTCAGAAGGTTAAGCTCTTCCAGTTCCATTCCCAGCACCCACATTGGCTCACAACCTCCAGTTAGCTCCAGAGGATCCAATACTTCTGGCTTCTGTGGGCACTGGCACTCATGTGCACAACCCTCTGACATCTACAGGACAAGCTGGAGAGAGATGGTTCTTCCAAGAGAGACACTCTTCCAGAGGAATAATGTTTAATTCCCAGCAAACATGTGGCAGCCACAACTGCTTATAACTCCAGTTCCAAGGGATCCAAAAGATAGGCATACACGCAGGCAAAACACCAGTGAACATTAAAAAAAAAGTCTACAGGTAAAGTAAAAAGCTAACCATGAGGCTTGGTGAACAGTCCTTTTTTTTTTTTTTTTTTTTTTTGCCACATCACCCAGTCACAATGACTGTTCACGCACTCCAAAGTCGAATCAGAAGACTTGTGTTGGAGACAGAAGAGAAATTTCTTCCCCACTGAGCTGGGCAATAGAGGCGGAAACAGGGTTGCTGAAGCCATCTTGCCCTAACCTGGATCTCCATATACCTTTCTTCCCAGATTATAAACTCCTTTTTGGAGCTTCAAATAGTTGAGTTTTCTCTGACTTTCAAGTGGAAAATTTTAACAAAATTACTATCTAGTTCATACGAGGGAACTTGCGCACCTGCAACCAGGCACACAGGAGGTAAAGGCGGAAAATTCAAAGCCACAAAGCAATCTCATTTACATGAGACCCTGCCTCAAAAATTTAACTAAATTGGAAAAACAAACAAACTAACTAAAACAAAAACACCCAGGCTGCAAAGATCTGGTATTCTGCAGCCTTAAACCACTATTTCCCTTCCTATGGAGTCATTAAATTTGCTAACATTGTAAAACTAAAGGGTCTAAAATACTCCACCCCGCTAGAACTGTAAATCCCAGAGTACAGGAAAAAGCAGCAGGAGACTGAAGAATCCAAACTGAAAGCAGATTACAAAAGCAAACACAGCAGAGAAGTCCACACTTTCCAAAGACCCATGGAACACACACTGAGCAACAAGACCTACATCCTGTCCTAAGAGGAAGGGTATCTGTCACCTAAGACACAAAAGTACTACTGACAGAGCACAAGCTGGCCCTTTCTCTAACAACCAATCCTGTCTGGGCTCTAACTTCATTCACCTCAGCACCCTAGTTTCTCTCTCCTACACACTCAGGTTAGACGGCATGTCACTGTCATCAGGCAAATCCTTTTAGCATACACTACAGTTTAAGTGCTCCTAATGTAGTCCTTACATTTGTGAATTGAGAAAAAGGAAAATATTTAAAAGCAAACTATATGACTGGGGCTGGAGAGACACTAAACAGTAAGTGAGCTTGTTGCTCTTGCAAAGGAACCAGGTTCAGTTCCCAGAACCCACACCAGGTGGCTCAGAACCACCTTGTAATCTTAGATCCAGGAGTTCATGATCCCTTCTGGCCTCCTCAGGCACTGCATGCTCATGGGGCACATATACATTAAATATTTTGTTTTGTTTTGTTTTTTGGGACAGGATTTCTCTGTATTGCTTTGGAGGCTATCCTGGAACTCACTCTGTAGACCAGGCTGGCCTCAAACTCACAGAGATCTGCCTGCCTCTGCCTCTGCCTCCTGAGTGCTGGGATTAAAGGCATGTGCCACCAAAGCCAGGCTTAAATAATTCTTTAAAGATTTAAAAAATTATAGGACTAATTATTACTTATTGTCATTAACACAAGTGTGTCATGACTGACTTAGCCAAAAGCTATGGGTGAACTTACAGATTTTCACTAAGAAGTTCTATGTTGTATCAATGACCACTTACTTAGAAATAACACAGGGTAAACAATTCAGAAAGCACCATAGCACACTGAAAGCATATAGGCGTCATCAAGGGAGCTTTGGGGGGGGGGAGTATTTCTTGCTTCATATTATTTTTAATTTTTGTAAAATACGTGGATATTTCTGTAAAAGAAAATATAAATTAAGTTTAAGTAAAAATTATAGGAGGCTTCTGTTTGGAACTAAACTCTTGCCCTGGACCACACCAGATCAGACTAAAATTCAACATGGAGTCACCTATATTGTCAAATTAACTTATCTTACCTCCCCTAGGTTTGGGGAAAAGCAACAGACAAGCTTCCCAAATAGGCCAGCTGGCATGACAAAGGTCCCTCAGCTCCAATCTTTAATCCTCTATCCCTAATGTTGCCTGAAGTGACCTGGTATTAACACACCAGCTGTTTTTCTATTATCCATCTCCCTGCCCACAAGGAAGCAACTCTGACATGATCAGCCTTCTCACCATAAAACAAACTTCCCCTCACTCACTCACTTAGTACTACCAACTGTATACAATGAAGTGTTGCCTTAGCCTAGAAACACAAAATAAAACCAATCAAGATTTTTTTTTAGTTAATTTAGAAGACTTCTGTTCTTTCACAAGCTCAAGTTTTTGTTTTGTTTTGTGTTTTTCGAGACAGGGTTTCTCTGTGTAGCCCTGGCTGTCCTGGAACTCACTT
The DNA here is from genome assembly GCF_017639785.1 of Mesocricetus auratus. Classification (NCBI taxonomy): domain Eukaryota; kingdom Metazoa; phylum Chordata; class Mammalia; order Rodentia; family Cricetidae; genus Mesocricetus; species Mesocricetus auratus. The sequence continues at coordinate 12,999,182 of NW_024429191.1, read as the reverse complement.
TGTAGACCAGACCAGCCTCCGCCTGCCTCTGCCTCCCAAGAGCACAACTCTTACAGGATATTTAAGCAGCCAATAAGCACATGAAAGCTGATTAACATTATTAGTCACTCCGTAGGTTAAACTACAAGGTTAAACAGAAACTAAAGGACAACAGCAAATGTTCACAAGAAGTAAAGCAAATGACATTTTCATATGTTGCCAGAGGAAGTAAAAAGTTTCCGCTTTGGGGAAGATCTAAGGTTTGTTTTTTCTAACTACCTGTACACCTTGTGGTATAATAAATATACATTTCATCCCTGATTCTCTGCTATACCCTCTGTCCCCTTCCAGAAACAACAGCTTCTAAAACTTACAATCCCAAGCACAAGGGGTGAACAGAGACCACTTACTGCCCACGATCAGCCCTTTCAAAAAGACCTGAGCTTATGTAAGTAAGGAACTCTTGGAAGGGGTAGGGGAGTTGTCAGAATAGCCACCTCTTGCACCTCTTCATCTGATCATTCATTTGCATCCTTTATGAAATCCTTTCATGGGCTAAAGCTGTGCCTCAGTGGTTAAGGGCACTGACTGTTGTTCTTCCAGAGGACCTGGGTTCAATTCCCAGAACCTACATGGCAGCTAACTGTAACTCCAGTTGCATAGGATCTGCTGCCCCCTCTGGACACCTCAGGCACTACACACACACTCAATACTTGTAAAATAAAGATAAACAAATCTTATAATATCATTTCATAAAATAAGTAACCCTAAGTAAAGTGTTCCCTGAATTCCTTGAGTCATTGTAGCACATTACAGAACTTGAGGAAGAGGTCATGGAAATAAATTCCAATGGTGTAAGAAGGTCAAAAGCCCCTGGGGGGGTAGGGAGAGAGGGAGGGGGAGTGAAGGAGGGAGAGAGGAAGGGAAGGAAGGGGAGAGAAAGAGAGCAACATCACAGAAAAAAGGCGATTTTTCCTCTTTGAATTCACACTGTGACAATTCCACTCATAAGTACATCTCCACCTGGAAACAAACATCCCCAAAAGAAGTCTAAATAAATGTCCATTCACTTTATTCCCAAAATCAAGCAATGCAAACCATCTAACAGTAAAAAGGACTAGAACAAAAACAATTCTTGGAGCTGGAGATGGTTCTCAGCAGGGGAACAAACGTTTGCTGCATAATCTTGCGGAACACAGTTTCAATTACAGCACCCATATAATAAGCTAGGCATCTGTAACTCCACTGCCAAGAGGCTCAAACTCCCTCTTCTGGCCTCCAGTTTGTGCACCTGCATATACTTTCACACAAAACAGCACACACAGACGCTTTTTTGAAGTAAGGATGAATTAGTCTTAAAACCATGCTGAACAAAACTGAGTACACAGTGTATACAATGTTATATGACTCTATCCATGTGAAACTCCAGAACAGACTGAATTAACCAACAGTTACAGAAAGCAGGACCCTGGGGGTTGCGGTAGGAGAAGGAAGCAATTAAGGGAGGTTTTAGAAAGCATGGAAATGAACCATATGTTGATTATGGTGGTGGTTACATGAACATAGGTATTTCTGAAAACTCAAATACTACACTTAAAATAAGTAGTACATTTAACTAAACACCAACTCTAATAACTTAATTAAGAAGCAAACAAAAGCTACAATAACGATACCAGCACACAAGGACTGACAGGCACTGGCAAACCATCAAGTGACAGATGATAATGGAACTCTACCTTAGGGATGGAAGCTTAAACTAAACCGCCTCGGCCCACCTATGCTCACCCACAGCACAACTCATCTATCTCAGCTGTCTTATCTAAGTTCCCTAATATACCCAATAGAAACATGGGATTCTGTCTGATTAGAAGTGTTCTGACTGAACTGGACTCAGAGCCTTGCCCATTTAGGCAAGATCTAGCATTACTACTGGGCGAAATCTTCAACCCCAGGACTTTTTTAAGAATTCACGGGTCTAGCAAGATGGCTGTTGGGGCCCATAGCAGTGGCTCCAATCCATACTGAGTTAAGGTCAGAGAGTTCAAACCTATTCTTGCTCTTTCAAGGTTAAAGGCCTAAGATCTAAAGGTCTAAGGAGTAGCTACTGAAGGATATTTGGCCTAAGGTGTGGTCACTGGATGTCTTACCTAGATAACAGAATACTTGATCTAAGGTGTTACTAGATATCTAAGGCCAGAAAACAGAGGATTTGATCTAAAGTGTAGTTACTGGATCCTTTGAGATTTAAGGAAGTAACTATGTCTGTTCTTTGTATCATTGGTAAGGAAGTCCTTTTGCTTTCCCCACCTTTTTGGTTGAGGTTGTTAAGAACTTTGAGCAATAAACTTAGGGCAGATCCCAGTATTTACTGGATGCCCTCCCGCATCTATCTATCTTCTGTCTCTAGCCTATTTCTTTCTTCAACCCGTGCTCCTCTTCTCAAGTATGAACCAGTCGGCTAGACTGGGCAATGGCTCAGTGGGTAAAACAGCACTTGCATTTGCTGAGGACCTAAATTCAATCCTTGAACTCATGTAAAAGAGCTGGCCATGATGACTCACAACTACAACAGTAATTCCATCACTCCTATGGTGAGATGGAGACAGGAGAATCAGTGGAAGGAGAGAACCAGCCCCCAGAAATTGCTCTGGCCTCCAAGCACACTGTGCTATATGTACTTCATACTCTCACACACAAACGTGAGGTTACATTCTTTTGTCAGTCCATAGGCACATCATGCTCACATCTACCAGTACACTCTATCCAGTCTATATCTAAAATGACTCATTGCCTCCTCTTCCACCATCTGTTACTAGCTTGTCGTTTCTTCCCTCGAATAATGCAACAGTTTATTAACTGCTCCAGTTCTTCTTGTTTCAATGCAGCCTCCAAACTGACTGCAATATAATCCTGTAAAGCACAGATACTGCAGTGTCAAACTTCCAATGTACACATCCACAGCATTGGTCTTCTGATCCATGTAGGGGTCACAACTCAGATGCACCAGCAGATGACAGTGAGAGAGAGCACAACAGGACAACGACAGGAAAGCACAAGTTCTGGTTCAAAAGGCCAATAACTACTAAGCTCCAGTTTCCACACAAAACCAGAAACGGGTGTTTTGGCATGCAAAGTCCCAATCCTCAAAATCTGTGCAGATCAAATAAAATTATCCGCAGACTCCTGCCTGTGTGTAGACTAGTCTGTAACTTGTGACCTAAAAGAAGTCCAAGATTTCGCTATAATCTACCTTTGCAAGGTATTATATCATCTACCTCAGTTGCTTCACTCAAGCTACACTAAGCAATCCATAGGACTACCTACTTACTCATCCTTCCTCATAGAAATCACACACCCTTGCCAGGCATGGGTGACACATACCTGTAACTCCAATCCAAAGCAGAAGACTGTCGTAAGTTCAAGGCCAGCCCAGACTGCATAGCTACACTCTGTCTCATTAAAAAAAAAAAAAAACGTGAGGGACAGCAGGTACCTGTACTCACATGCACATAATTAAAAACTAATGGGGGGGGGGGGGTTGAGAGCACTTGGTTAAGAGCACTTACTCTTGCAGAGGACCAGGGTTCAGTTCCTAGGACCCAGATGGTGGTTTGCCACCATCTGTAACTCAAGTTCCAGGGAATTTGAAGCCCTTTTCTGACCTTCATGGGCACCAGGCACACACGTGGTGCACATACATATATGAAGACAAAACACTCACATGCATAAAATACAACATAATCTAAAACTTAATACTTAAAAGAAAACAAGATAAGATGGCCTTCTAGCCATTGTCCTCTGGCTACCTTTGCTGTGACAGCCCCCTGTCCCAGTACATCTTATGCCCATGACTAATTTCTGCCAAGAGTAGTTTTTAGAATGTTGCTGGAGAGATGACCCATTCTTGTGTAAGCGTAAGTCTGGAAGTTCAGATCCCAGCAGTCATGTAAAGACTGGGTGTGTCCTATATGTGCTTTTAACCAAAGCATAATCTAGCCCAAAAGGCACAAACTCCAGGCTCATTGAGAGACCCAGACTAAGGGCATGGCCCCCTGAGTGAAGAGAAAGACACCCAACACATTCCTCAGGCCTCCTGTGCACATACATATGTATGCATACACCACACATATAAACAATACTCACACACAAAATAAGCAACTAAAATGCCCCTTCTGTCTTCCTTCTAACTCCCACAACACCAAATAAATTTGTTTCCCCATTGAAGACTCCAAAGTACTAGAAGCAATATACATATCTGATTCCATTCTGTAGTTCCCTATCACCAAAAGGACATGCTCAATAATGAATGAATGAAACTACTTACCTACTTATGTAACAATGTGCACCTCAATTTGATGGTCATTATGTTAACAAAATCCCTTAGGTTTTTCAGTATGGAAACTAGCAAGATCACAGGGAGGAAACTGTAATATTAAATTTGAATGAGAACATGAACTCATGGTTTCTTAGCCCTGTCTACCATAAGAGTCTACAAACAGTGACAACAAATAGTTTCTAGAAATACACGCCCCCCCAAAAAAAAGCCAGTGTCGACCTGGGATAATCTGATCCAAAAATGCCAGGAAATACATAAAGATGGGAGTGGGGGTGGGGATAGGGACGCCATCAAAAGAAAAGTGGGATCTACCTAGAAAGGGCTCTCATTAGCCAAATCTGGGACACTGAGAATGAGTAAAGATGGTAATTGACTATTAACACACTGAATAAACAAAAGCCCACGAGAGTACCGTGGCACACATAGAGAGGTAGAAAAATCAGGCTAGTTCTGTGAACATTAGCTAATAAACAGAAAAAGAATGACAACGAGACCACAATTTTGTAATTCTACTATAATGAGAGACTTCTTGGTTGGGATACTGCAGTCTCTAGGTGAGGAGTAAGACTGTTACAAGGTACCAAACAATGTCCTGCAGACAAACTCACCAAGAGCAGAGGAGAAAACTGCAATTATTACAGAGATCTGGATGCTACCACCTTAACCAAGGGACAATGTAATGCCTCGTGATGTGATTTGATATGAGATACATTTCTCCTATGATAAAGTATTCCTACCAAAAGCTTAGCTTGGATGCAACTCACCACAGCTCCAGTTTATAGGAAGTGCAAAAGCTAAAGAAGCAAGTTAAATGACACCATGAGGAAATATTCAAATGAATGCAGAATGCTGCACATCGCTGCACAAATAAGTGTAAAGCTCTCCCGAGAAGTCAGAGGGGAAAAAGGGAAAAATAAATAATAGCCTGTTCTAAATGAAGACAGTAAGAAAAGAGACAACCAAGTACAAATTTGGAGGCAACAATACTAAATGCTTACAACCTACTTTCACATATTTTTGCAACATAGGAAAGATTTGTACCAGGGTAAGAAAGGAGGAGATGGGGGAGGAAAATAAGGGAGAAAAAGATGCCAACGTGGTCCAAGATGATTGCTGACCCCAGGTGATTGCTTCCCTTGTTTGACTCCCAACTCTATGTGCATATGCTATTTCTCATGCAAAGTCAAGAAGAGGCTTACCTCGCCGGGTGTTGGTGGCGCACGCCTTTAATCCCAGCACTCGGGAGGCAGAGGCAGGCGGATCTCTGTGAGTTCGAGGCCAGCCTGGTCTACAGAGCGAGTTCCAGGACAGCCTCCAAAGCCACAGAGAAACCCTGTCTCGAAAAACCAAAAAAAAAAAAAAAAAAGAGGCTTACCTCAATGCTAGAGCAACTACCGAGCTAGCAGAAAACCCTGGTTTGGGGGCTGGACAGGGAGGAGGAAGACAACAATTTTTAAAACTTCCCGTTTAAAGGCCACTTACCACCATAGAGACTCAGGAACCTATAAATGCAGCCCAAGGCAAAGCCTGCTTTAGGTGCAATGCTGTAGACAACATTCAAGTCTTTGCACATGCTGGGCAAGCCACTGAACTAATCCTCCACCCAGGGCCAGATCTTTCATAGTACCTACATAGCTCACCTCCTCCTCAGAATCTCCCTTAAAGATGCATACACTACTTCATATGTGAAGTAGCATATTCACAAAATTACTTTTGTAGCATTATGTTATAACAAAAAGAATGGAAATGACCCACATACCACCCATCATCCCAAACTAGTTACACAAACTACAGCATACTCCTCAAAGTAATGGGAGCCCTTTGGGAACTGATAATGCAAAATGATCACATTATATTTTACATTAAAATAGGTAAGATTCAGGGACTAGACAGATGGCTCAGCAGTTAAAACACAGAGACCTGGATTTAATTCCTAGCACCCATATGGTGACTCACAACTGTCTATAACCACAGTTCCAGGGGATCCAATGCACTTTTCTGGCTTCCCCATGGAAGAAAAAAAAAAATACACATAATTTTTAAAGGTTCAAACTATGCATGATAGAGCATGCCTTTAATACTGGCACTCATGAGGCAGAGGCAGGCAGATCTCTGAGAGTTTGTTCAAAGCCAAGCTATATAGCAAGTTCCAAGCTAGCAAGGACTCCACAGTGAGACCCTCATCTCAAAACAACTACAATAATAACAAAAACATTAGTAATAAGAAATTATGTGAACATAGAAAGAAAGAGAATGCACAACTGTAGAACAAGAGCCTTGCATTTTATTTTGCACTATGCACTTTATGGTTCATACCACACATACATATAATCTACTTTAAAATGTGTCAAGTACTGATGGCCTCTCCTTCAGTCTTAAGTAATTAAAGTTAAAGTAGCATGTAATTAAAAAGTTAAGTTAAAAATCCCTCAAGAGGGGGCTGGAGAGATGGCTCAGAGGTTAAGAGCACTGACTGCTCTTCCAAAGGTCCTGAGTTCAATTCCCAGCAACCACATGGTGGCTCACAACCATCTATAATAAGACGTGGTGCAGGCAGAATACTATATGTATAATAAATAAATAAATCTTTTAAAAATGTATATTAACTCACTTCATTTAAAAAATCCCTCAAGAAAGTATGAAGAAATAAATAAGCAGCTAGAAACACTTGATACTCTTTGCAGAGGACCCATGTTCAGTTAGTTCCAGAACCCATGTGGCAGCTCATAACCATCTCTAACTCCTCTTCTGGCCTCCACAGGCACTACACACATGCAATACATATACATATAGGCAAAACACCCAAATACATAAAATTAAAAATAAATCTTTTTTTTTTTTTTTTTGGTTTTTCGAGACAGGGTTTCTCTGTGGCTTTGGAGGCTGTCCTGGAACTCGCTCCGTAGACCAGGCTGGCCTCGAACTCACAGAGATCCGCCTGCTTCTGCCTCCCGAGTGCTGGGATTAAAGGCAAAATAAATCTTTTTTAAGTCCCCTAAAGAATGGTGAAATTGAGGCCAGCATAAACTACACAGGGAAACTCAAAATTAACTTCCTGAAGGAAGTGCTGCACTAGAGACCAATACAGCATCTCAATTATTCTAACACAGCTAATTTTGACTCCAGCACTGGGACAGCTGTTTCTGTAACTGACAAGTAGGTAAAATAGCTGGCTTGTATTTAGGCTTCATGTTGTGATGTTAAAAGTCTTTAAAAATACCAGAGCTAGGAAAAGGAAGAGGCACTCAGAACTGAGGCTGGTGAGGAGGGCAGCATCTCTTTTCTGTCTCTGCTCAAGTGACTTTTCTCTTGGTTTAATAACCAGGTGTAGAACTGAAATTGTACGAATGAATCAAGGATGTGCAGTGACTTTTTGCAAATACTTTAAAAACTGTGCCTTGGGCTGGAGAGATGGTTCAGGGGTTAAGAGCACTACCCATTCTTCCACATGGTGGCTCACAACCATCTGTAATATGGTTGGTATCCTCTTCTAGCCTGTAGGGTTACATGCAGGCAGAACACTGTATACATAACAAATAGATACATCTTTTTTTAAAAGTACAAAAAACTGTGCCTCTATTATCAGCCAGTTAGAGTAAGAGAGAAGATGGCAACTGAATATGATGGTGTCATCTGGAACTGGGAACAGGAACCAGGAGGCTGTTAGGAAATCAGGGTGAGAGAGGTGTAACCATACCTCCTGGCCTACATCACAGCCCATCCCTGTACATTCCCAGACACACTCTGTGTTTGACTAATCTCATAATTCTATTAATAAAAGTCAGCTATACCAAGGCAAAGTCTCCCAAATTTCTCTATTTGGTGAGCTCACAATAATATTACATATAGATTCCTCTACCCTTAGATTTTCTCATCTCTAGGCAAATCAAATTCATTGTTACTCTCAGGCAGCATAGTTTATTCTTTCTCTCCTCATCTTGAGCTCTACTACAGTATCACCCATCCTGAGGAAGAAAGCAAGCATCTATCTACCCAAGACAAGAGAAAAATCTATAACTAATAATTATTTCTCAATTTCCACGCTACTAAAACCAATCCTTAAACTCTGTATAACTGTTACAATAGCACCCCCCCAATCACTTTGGCTCACTTTTATCCCTGTCCACTAAGATCCAAACAGATCTCTGTCTTCAGTCTCTTTCTTCACTGTGCATCCACTTGCCAAGCTAACTTCCCAAAATACCAATTCACTTGTGCTATCTTTTCTACTTCAAGAACAGAAAGAAAATAAAATGAAAGTAATGACGCAGTAGACTAAAAACAAGCTCCACTGAACATGTTGTAATGCAAGGAGAATGTACTATAGGGTATGTGGTCCTACGAGTATGCTCCTATTTACAGCAAACTCCATGGTCAAGTTACATAAACTTAGTAAGTCAACTATCTCCTTAAGAGTAGAAAATGGACAGAAAACGGGTCACAGCAATGACAAAGGAACTCATGCAAAACCAGGAGCCAGGGCTGGGGAAATAAATGGCCCAGAGGAAAAATTCTTGTCCTACAAGCTGGAGGAGGGGCATCAGATTCCCAGCACAAGTGGGTGTGGCCTTCCAAGACTAGGGAGGTGGAAACCAGATCCTTGGAGCAAGCTGGCTAACTAAAACTAAGACTAGCCAATACATGAGTTCTGGATTCAATGAAGTACACTGTAATAAGAACTCATGTAAGTAAAGTGGAGAGCAACGAATAAAGACATCTGACGTCAGCTTCCAGCCTCTGCATGAACACATAGACGTACATATGAGCATGCATATACACATGACTACACAATAATACACATACCAAAAAAAAAGGAAGAAAGAAAGAAAAAAAAAAAACTAAAACCTCGCAGACTTCTAAGTCAAAAGTACATTCAAGCTGACTATGCTAAGTAACCTAAAAGCTAATGCTCTGAAGCAGGTTGTGGTGGCACACAGCCATAACCCCAGCACTGAGTGTGAATGATGGAGGCACACAGTTCCTACCCAGCCTGGGCTACATACAAAAGCCCATCTCAAACCAAAAACAAAGAAAGGGGGTAAAAGGAAGAGTAAAGTCCAAGAAACCCCAAATGCCTTAACTAGAAAAGGGTTTGGAAAGTGAGGTTTTGCCATCAAGAAATCCACTCTACAGCAAACCAAGAAAAGTTCTCTCTACCCATCCAGCAGACATCTTAACAAATTGGGTCTATGAGGTGACCTTCTAGGCACTTTACCTACAGCAAGAGAATGTTATAGTCATTTTGGCTGGAATCTGCAGGCCCTTCTGAATTAAACTAGTATATAAAATTAGTACCTAACAAATATAACAAATGTCAGGGCAGCAGTGGTGGCCCACACCTTATAATCCGGGTACTTGAAAGGCAGAGGCAGGTGGATCTATGTGCGCTCCAGACCAGCCTTTAATCCCAACACTCTCTTGGCCTGTGAGCTGGAGGTCAGCTTACAACAGAGTGAGTTCCAGGACACCCAAAGTTATACAGAGAAATCCTGTCTTTTTATTTTAAAGAGTATACTAAGGCTGGGATATAGCTCAGTGGAGTACTTGTGTAGCATGCACAAAAGCCTTGAGTTTGATCCCCACTAACAACAACAACAACAACAAAAACAGTGTAGTTGTACATGCCTGTAATCCTCAGCATACCCAAAGTAGATACAGAAAGATCACTAGTTTGAGGCCATCCTCAGCTAGCTAGAGGGTTCAAGGCCAGCCTGAGCTACATGCACCCTGTCTCAAAAGAGAGAAGAAAATAATATACTAAACATGCAAACATATGTATTATCACTGTAAAATTATAAATTAGTTTCTGGTCTAACACAATGGCATGGTAAAGCTACTGATGTTACCCCATCCCTAGGATAAAGATGCACTTTGAACACACTGAATGGGTCAGATTTCTGAGCATGGTAAAGACATCACCTTGGATGATAACAAATTCTAAAATTACATGTCCCTATTTAAATATAAATATAAATTTCCAAAGTGTCACATACACCAGTACACTGGCACACACTTGTAACTCCAGCAATCCAGAGGACTACACAGGAAGATCACAAACTCAATGAAACCATGATTATGGGTCAAAACCCAATCTCAAACACAAAAAGCAGGAAGCAAACACTTTGACGATTACTGACTGCTATACTGAAGAGAACAGATTTCAAACATCTTGGCCATGTCAGAGTTTACCACACAGCGCTATTCTGAAAGATGATCAAACTCACTACTGGGGTTTGCTTGGGAAAGGGAGAGTCTGGATGGCTAATGGAACCTGAAGGCTAGACTTTAACAGACAGGTAGAAACAGACATTCAACAATTGCTTCCTTTTTTTGTTTGTTTGTTTGCTTGCTTGCTTTTGGTTTTTCAAGACAGGGTTTCTCTGTATTGTTTTAGAGGCTGTCCTGGAATAGCCCTATAGACCAGGCTGGCCTCGAACTCAAGAGATCCGCCTGACTCTACCTCTGGAGTGCTGGGATTAAAGGCTTGCACTACCACCATCGCATGGTCCTTTTGATTTTTTATTGAAACAGTATCACACTCTACAGTCCTGGCTGGCCTGGAACTCACAGCCAGTCTCCCAAAACTGGGGTTGTAGGCTCACGGGCTGCCACATCCAGCTTCAATGATTTCTAAAAGTAGGAAAATTGGATACAGCGTCAGAGATTTCTGCCTGTGTACCTGTGACCAGATGTTGCTCTAAACAAGAGCACAAAGGATAGAGGCACATCCTCAGAAACCTGGATTTCTCTAATCTCTCTCTTGAGCACATTACTTAACTACTCTGCATTGACGCCCTCAGCAATGAAGCACTAAGAGTTCTTATCAACAGTTTTTTCTTGCTGTTTGTTTTTGGCTTTTGAAGCAGGGTTTCTCTGTGTAGCTTTGGAGCCTATCCTGGAACTCACTCTTGTAGACCAAGCTAGCCTCGGAACTAACAGAGATCCACCTGCCTCTATCTCCCAAGTGCTGGGATTAAAGGTGTGCGCTACCACCGCCCAGCACCTCATCAGGTTATTGTAACAATGAGTTCATATCTAAAAAGTAACTCAATTTATCATCATAGAGAGCAAGTGCCCACTATCACCTGCTCTTCTTTCTGCTACTGCAGCCCACCACAACTCTAAAGGTGGTTTGGAAAATGCTTACCTAGAATATTATCAAATGCAAAGAAATCCAAACAATTCACAATATCAGTCTATAACAGAAAACTTTCAAACAGTATAGGGTGTAGGCAATCTAAAAGAAATGTTAAATAATGAAAAAGTTGTGTTTTCAAACAATGTCTACCTGTCAGGCTGACAGATTACAGGTCAAAAGAAGTGTATGCATTTGCACTATGTGCTACTTGACTAAAGCAATAAACACTAAGGAGGAATGAGAAAGATACAGGGTTGACTTCACTAGAGTTCCTTGTACACAGCACACTGCATCTTAATGTACTGTGCCTCTCTTATGCTCCTTAATTACTTTTATACTCAACCCAAGAACTGAATAAAGATCTGCTGAATTTTCAGAAAGCAAGCAGAGCACCAGAAATGACTAAAATAGTATGCTACTAGTTTATGTCAACCTGTTACAAGTCAAAATCACTGGACAGGAAGGAGCTTCCACTGAGAAAAATACCTCAGATAAAATAGGACTGTTGGCAAGTCTGTCTGGCTTTTCCTTTTTTTTTTTTTTTTTTTTGGTTTTTTGAGACAGGGTTTCTCTGTATTGCTTTGGAGACTGTCCTGGACTCACTCTGTAGACCAGGCTGGCCTCAAACTCACAGAGATCCGCCTGCCTCTGCCTCCTGAGTGCTGGGATTAAAGGCGTGTGCCACCAACGCCCAGCTTTCAGGGCCTATTTTTAATAGTAATTTAAAAAGAGCCATTCAACAGCATGAACCGGTGACTTTTTCTTAATTAGTGATTGATGAGGGAAGGCCCAGACCATTGAGAGTGGGGCTACTTCACACTGGTAGTCCTGGGTTCTATAGGAAAGCAGGCTGGACACATAATAATAATAATAAAGGCTGGGGATTGGTTAATCCCAGCACTCAGTAAGCAGATGCAGGCAGATCTTACTGAGTTAGAAGCCAGCCTGGTCTACAAAGCAAGTTCCAGGACAGCCAGGACTATTACACACAGAAACCCTGTCTCGAAAAACCAAAATATGGAGGGATGGAGGGATGGGAGGAATGAAGGGATGGGAGGAATGAAGGGATGGGAGGGAGGGAGGGATGGGAGGAATGAAGGGATGGGAGGGATGGGAGGAATGAAGGGATGGGAGGGAGGGAGGGATGGGAGGAATGAAGGGATGGGAGGAATGAAGGGATGGGAGGGAGGGAGGGATGGGAGGAATGAAGGGATGGGAGGGAGGGAGGGATGGGAGGAATGAAGGGATGGGAGGGATGGAGGGATGGGAGGGAGGGAGAGATGGGAGGGAGGGAGCTGAGAAAGCCATGAGGAACAAGCCAGTGAGCAGCATCCCTCCATGGCCTCTGCATCAACTCCTGCCTCCAGGCTCTGCCCTGACTTCCTTCAATGAGGAACAGTGATGGAGATGTAAAGCAAATAAACCCTTTCCTCTCCAACTTTTGATCTTGATATTTCATCACAGAAATAGTAACCCTGACTAGGAAAAAATACCAAGCCAAACCACGAACAGCATGTATTCTTCAAGTGAAGATCCACTGTGAGGAGCTGAGGAGAGACAGCTCAGTCAATGAAGTGCCTGCTGCACAATCATGAGGACCTGAGTTGAATCATATAAACTAAAACAACATCAAAGGGCTGAAGAGATGGCTCAGTAGTTAAGAGCATTGGTTGCTCTTCCAGAGAACCCTGGTTCAATTCCCAGTACCCACATGGCAGCTCGCAACTGTGTAACTCCAGTTCCCTCACACAGACATACATGCAGCCAATACACCAATTTACCTAAAATGAAAGTTAATTATTTTTTAAAACACCGAAAATAAATAAAAGTCCCCTCAAAGCCTGAAGTGGCACACATATCTGATCATTTGTCTGCTGCCCTGTGTAGCAGAATCAGTAAGCTAGAGTTCATCAGGAGACTCTGTCTTAAAAACAGGAAGGAAGAGCTACTGAGAAAGACACTGGCCATCAACCTGGCCTCCACATAACCCTCACCCATGCAACATATACAATGAGCATCCACATACACCCACACACACTCTCTGTCTCTCTGTCTCTGTCTCTGTCTCTCTCTCTCTGTCTCTGTCTCTCTGTCTCTGTCTCTCTCTCTCTGTCTCTCTGTCTCTCTCTCTCTCTCTCTCTCTCTCTCTGTCTCTCTTAAAAAAAAAAGTGAAAATCCAAAGGCTTAAGTTCAAGCTTCTCTGGACATAAAGGTCCAAGCCTGAATTCAGCTCTACCATTTATTAGTTGTACTCCTCAGTACTTCTTTCTGAGCCTCATTCCACTATCTAAAATCCAAGTGAAGCCCGTACCAATAAAAACCCACGCCCAGTGCCTACTGACAGTGCCAAGATGTTAGCAATGCTCCAACAGCAGCTATGGAGCTCATCTTCCTGGGAAGAGCCTCTAGAGTCCTCAAGACAGACTGCTGCTTTACATGGGATCTGCAAAAAATAACCTGGCCTGGCAGCAACAATAAAGCACAGAAGAAAATGTCTCAAAATGGTTTTATGAACTAACTCCCCAGAACCCCTCAAATCCCTGTTACTCTCTATTGAGGTTCAGGCTAAATAGTTAAGCTATAGCTGTACTGCTTACATTTACAGTTTTTGGGTTTTTTTGTTGTTGTTGTTGGTTTTTTTTTTTGGTGGTGGTGTTTTTTGTTTTATTTTGTTTCTTTTGCTTTTTCGAGACAGGGTTTCTCTGTATAGTCCTAGCTGTCCTGGAACTCAGTCTGTAGACAGGCTGACCTTGAATTCACAGAGATCCAATGGCCTCTGTCTCCCAGGTGTTGGGATTAAAGGCGTGTCACCACACCGCCCCCGACCACTTATACAGTTTTTACAGCCCCTTCACTGACCCACATACACACTATACTAAGCACAAATATCCAACTTATCTTCCGTTCCCCAGCAAAGGAAAAAGAAAAGGTGAGTCACAATACCTAACTCTAACAAGACTTTTTTAAAGTTTCTTTCAGTGAGTCCCACAAAACAACACAACACAGGGTGAGTCGAGGCTTACCTGGAAGTACTCTGCACTTCAGATCCACCACTGACTGAACGGGACATCCCCTTTCAGACTAGTCTGAGAAAAGACAGCGGTCAAGCATCTTCCAAGACTGTATCCAGCTTTCTTCAACAAAATCCCAAACATGCACTTCGGTAACTGTTGAAAGACAGAGAGCAATCCATACACCCACCATGGCACCAGCAGCAAACAGCCACCAAGAATGGAAGAAAGGCGGATGGATGGATGGATGGATGGATGGAATGGTGGATCTGAGGCACAGACCTTGGACATGAAGGGCCTGGGGCAGTAACCCTCAACCCAGCATTGAGAGAAGGATTCTACATGACAAATAATGAAATACAGCTAATGTTAATATTTACTCATGATAAATAGCATACAATCTACAAATGAGAGCAACTAAAAACTCACTTAACCATCCAACATAAACTGCCCCCGATCAAAATGAAAATAAGTGAGGGTTCAAAAATCTCCCAATATTTACTGACACACCTATCAAAGAAATCTGGTTTGCTGCTGAAAAGGCATCAAACCTACATATATTACTCAAATCCTTGATATCCAACCAGAATACAGATCATTCTTAACCATGACAGGTTCACTAGAGGCAATACCCCACAACGCTGATCATCAGGTAAACCAAAGAGACAATAAAGAACATTAATAATTTACAAGATGATATCCATAAACATTACAGCCCATCCAAATTCTATTAACATTCTTTTTCTACCATGAGTTTTCCCGCTAGACTGCAGATCCTAACAAACTATAACAAAAAGAGAACA
Source organism: Mesocricetus auratus (assembly GCF_017639785.1). Lineage (NCBI taxonomy): Eukaryota > Metazoa > Chordata > Mammalia > Rodentia > Cricetidae > Mesocricetus > Mesocricetus auratus. The sequence continues at coordinate 12,983,915 of NW_024429191.1, read as the reverse complement.
GACACTAAACAGGATGGACAGAGAGAACATGAAGACTCAATATGCCTCTGCAGTATTAAATACCTATGGGCAGCTGATGGGCATATTTAATTCAAGAATGTCTCCCAAGTCCCTTCTATGGGAGGTGAAGCCATGCCATTTTTATAAAGAACAACTGCCACTGAGGATAAGGGTCAGAAAACCCATGATTTTCAGGACAGAAGACACAAATACTCTCACAAGGCTTTAAGGCAACGAGAAAACTCCAGATTATTCCACATTCAAAGGCCCATTACCAAAAAGAGGCATGCAATTGCAAGGTTCCAAGCATTAATGTCATAGCAAAACACATCATAAAGGTGCCTTAGTTCCCTTTTAGCAGCAAGCAAGTTCCTGATAAAGAATTTCTAACCCTTCTGAACTCTGACTTCTAAGATGCAGCAACAGTCCACAGGGGATGAAGACAGTCATGCTGACTATAGCACTCTGGACACTGAAGGAACTGAATGCCTATCTGAGGGACTGCACCACAGTGATCAGATGCAAACACTGCAGTTCTCACAACTTAAAGAAAGCACGAAAGTGAAGCTCCATGCCAAAAAAAAAGTTCAAGTTGTTCCTCACTAGTTGATGTTACTGAGTCAAGAATGAATTGAAGGCTGAGGAGGTGACTCACTTGGCAAAGGGCTTGCCTAGCATTCAAAGTCCTCGGGAAGTGGTCCCCAACCTTCTCAATGCTGTGACCTTTTAATACAGCTCCTAATGTTGTGCTGATCCCCAACCATAAGATTATTTTCATTGCTACTTCATAACTAATTTTGCTACTGCTATGAATTGTAATGTAAATATCTGTGTTTTCTGATGGGTTAAGGCAACTCCCATGAAAGGGTCATTCAATCCCCAAAGGGTTCTTGACCCACAGGTTGAGAGCTGCTGTCCTAGGGTCTGTCCATGTCACTTCATTAACCTGGTGCACATCCTTGTAAGGCCAGGATTCCAGATGTAGAAGCTAGAGTATCAGGAGTTCAAGGGCATCTGTGGCTACATAGCAAATTCAAGGCCAGCCTGCAATACATGAAACCTTGTCTTAATTAATTAAACTGGAAATCCCGGTGTGACAAAAGTATCCAGTGAACTATGCTGGTAGCTAGTTGCTAAAACAAAATACTCTCCTTCTTCAAAATGCAACTTCCATCCACGCTGCAGGACAGGACACAGCAAACAAGCACTTGCCCAGCCAACTCAAAGTTTCTCACAGTATTCAACCCTCTGGCCTTTCCTTATACTGGTGAGTTAATTTTTCACCCTTCCCTTCAAAAGAAGAACCTCTCAAATGCCTAGCGGGCAGCAAGCTTTGAGGAAGATTAACAGGTGAAGGCTAAGAAAGTGAGGACTGACTTCTCCCTGTCTCTTCTCAGACAACCAAAGTATAACTTTTTGTCAGTTCTTAAAAGCAGCTAAAGGCTCTCTCACCTTGGCTCCTTAAAAAGTCCACAGGTGTTATGTAGAGGCCACAATTAGGCTCTTCCTTCTGTCGAGAGGCTTCTCCCACATCCACAGTATCTGCACACTTCTCCACTCACAAGCTAGCAAGTTTCCCCTTTTTCCCTACATTTTTCTGCTAAAGTCCCAAATTCTACCTCACTGCACTCTGGCCTGTGAAGAAGGCCTTTATGTTGCCTAACCATGAGAGGGAATTTCCTAAACAATCTTCCTGCTGACACAGAACTCTACACAAAACTTAACATTTGTTAAAACAGTAAAGCCAAGGTTAGAGACACCACCTGGATTGTCAGGTCCTCCTAGTCTGTCTCTCATTTGCCTACAAAGACAAACTTCCTGTTAAGCAATTGTGATCAAGCAGAAACTTAACAGAAGGTAACAAGCTCATTCTTGACCAACAGGTTTTCCCCCATTGTCAACTAATTCAATTAATAATTCAACCCGGAAGGAAAGCTTGCTATTCAGTTAATGGTCAAAATCACCTGGTGCTTTGCCAAGAATCAAAACTCTTCATTTCAAAGAACCCCATAAACCAATGAAACATTATTCAGAATATTCAATGCTCACATACACTAACCACCAGTCTCTTTCTACTGGGATACCCAACACAGGGCTGGGATGGAGGTAGGGATTGTCTCTGTAGCTGCGGCAAAGGTCTGATTGGACCAGCTACACGTTCCCACTACACATCATGGTACCTCTCCCATATTTTCCAAACCATTGTGGACAGTGTAAAATGTTATTATTTCCATCAAAGAATGATTCATCCCATCTATGGGCTAAAAGCAACTGAACATTAGGCATCTAAAAATAAATGTACATACATGTATATAGCTTTACGAATAAACGCATGCACAAATCATGAGGGAAAAAAAGCTAATTTTTCTCACACCATCTGTTCTGATTTTGCTTTATAAGATGTAGGTTCCTGAAGGCTTGCCATGGTGGCACACACTTAAAATCCTAGCACTTGGGAAGACTCAACAGGAGGACATAGAGTTTGAGCCAGCCTGGGCTATATAGTAAATTCAAGGCTAATCTGAGTTATGAAGTGAAAGCCTGTCTCAAAGTTTTTAAAGCAAATAAAAAAAATTTATAAATAAAAAAAAATCAGGGTGTGAAAGATGGTTCCACTGGTAAACCACATTGCCATGTAAGCTTAGCAATTCAAGGTCAATCCCTGGGAGCCACAAAATGTGGGCAGAAATGACTCCACAAAGTTGTTCTCTGACCTCCACACAAACACCATGGCATTCACAACACTTGCTCTCATACACACAGTCACACACAGTAAGTCACATACACACTGGCACACACAAATATACTTCATGCATATGCATACACAGCAATAAAATGTTTTTTAAAAAGAAGCATCCATCCAGGTGTTGTGGTATACACCCATAATCCTAGCACTAGGGAGACAGACACAGGAAGACTATGAGTTTGACTATGGTCTGGACAACTTAATAACACTCTCAAATATTAAAATTAAAAAGGGACCCTACACTTGCAGGTAGTTAGTAATGCTGTCCTCTCTGCAAAGTCAATTCATATACAAGTCTTCCAAATAGTTGAGAAAGATAGCCGGGTTTCTGTGTGTACAGTTAGCCACAACAAAGCTTCCTCTAAGGTCACATGGCAAGTGCACAGCTGTGATAGAAAATCAGGGCTTTCACCCTGCAGCCTATGCCCTTTCTCCTAGTTAAATCACAATTTTTTTAAGGTCAGGAAACCCTTGCAGCTTATCAACTGTTCTCACCAACAGACAGAAAAATATCGTGGCTTCCTCATTTCTTGACTAATCACCAGTCTAGGATGCTTTTAAGTCAATCTGTATATATGTAGGTCTGTACATAATGGTTAAATGTCTATCCAAGTCATGTGAGCCACACACCAACTTCCATTTTCCCTCACCAGTCCTCTTCTTTTATGTACATCTTTGTGTTACAGCTATTAGAGGAAAATCTTAAAAGGTATCATAGTACTAAAAACCCCTAACATTAATTTAAATTAATAAACAGCCACCAGCACCACACACTTAGCACCCAGTGAAGGAGTAAAAGGATCATAGCTGTTAACTTCTGGCATGAGTGTTTCGACACAATTGCAATTCTGCGTAACATTCAGAATAATGTATAGGCTCCATAAAGTTAAGGTTGTTAGGAGAATTTGTAACAGGTGCAGTTTCCCAGACATGAAGATGGCTAAGATACAGAGAAGAGGTCACCATTGAACCAACAGCTATTACAAAAGCGCACTGTGTACGTGAAGAAGCTGTGGCCAGAGGAAGGGCCACAAGAAGACCTTATCATTCAATGGGGACACAAACACGTAACTACCGTATAAGCATAGACTACTCATTTAAGGATTGGTCTACAAACATTGTGCTAAGCAGCCAAACAAGATAGTATCTGCCAGCACCATACAAACTGACATCAAAGAGGTGGCCTCCATTATGTCTCCTGGGCTGACAGAGGTTTATCAGCATAAGCAGAAGGGAAGATTGCTGAGATGTGACCTAAGCCAATTTGGCCAGAGGCTGCTCAAGGATGGAGTTCCTTCAGTAAACAGCAGCTGCCTTCAAAAGATGTACTCAAGGCGGTTTCTATGAGTCTGACAACAGAAGAGTGTGAGCAGAGTATGCAGAACCAGGATCCCTTGACTCTGGCTGAGTATAGCAGAGGAAGAAAGCAGGAAGAAAGGCTGAAGGGAGACAGATTCAAAGAGAAAGGAAGTGGAGGAGGCAAGCGGATTGGAAGTGGGATGGAAGCAGAGTCAGCAGGCCTAGAAAAGCAGGCCACAGACCCAAAAGCACTGCCCAATGGCCACATGTGTTTGGGTCTAGGAACTTAAGTGTCAATGACCTGGTGAGTATTCTGAGCTAGATCTCTACTTAAAGGACAGACTACAGCAGTCCGGGCCATCCTTGTCAAATCTGAAGGACATTTAGCCTACTGCAAATCCTTAGACAGATTATATATTAGAGCCAAGGCTTCTTTAGACAGGTCAAAGATCCCATAAACAAACACATGTGGTTTATATCATTTGGGCCTGAAACCCACATCTATTTATGCTCATTTGGTGAGTTAGCAGCCACCAGAGAGCAATGAGGGGATAGCTGCAGACAGGTAATTTCTTGATAGATTCACTAAAAAATCTGATTTGCCTCACTAAGGAAAAGAACTGAACCAAAAAACAGAGAAACAATTTACCTATCAGTTTTTCAGCCTGCCTATACTTTTTTTTTTTTTTTTTTTTTTTTTTTTTTTTTGGTTTTTCGAGACAGGGTTTCTCTGGCTTTGGGGGCTGTCCTGGAACTCACTTTGTAGAACAGGCTGGCCTCGAACTCACAGAGATCCGCCTGCCTCTGCTGGGATTAAAGTCGTGCGCCACCAACGCCCGGCTCTGCCTATACTTCTTAATAAGGACCACTATATTTTAATCTGTCTACTTCATTCACTTAAGAAATGTAAAACAAGGGCTGGAAAGATGACTCAGCGGTTAAGAGCAATGGCTGTTCTTCCAAAGGTCCTGGGTTCAATTCCCAGCACCCACATGGAAGCTCACAACTGTCTGTAACTACAGTTCCAAGGGATCCAACACCCTCACAAAAACATGAATGCAGACAAAATACCAATGCATAGAAAATAAAATTTAAAAAAGAGATAAAAACAAAAGGAAATGACTCATGTAATGTCCCTCGCAGAGAGAACTCTTTCAACAGCTAGTAACACAGCAGCAGAACCAGTCAAGTTTCACTCAAATCCATGAGGCAGAATTATCAGCCTTAAACTTTTTTTGTTTGTTTTTTCAAGACAGAGTTTCTCTATGTAGCCCTAGTTGTCCTAGAACTCACTTTGTAGACCACACTAGCCACAAACTCAGAGATATGCCTCCCTTTGCTGGGACTAAAAGTGTGGGCCACCATCTAGCTAATCCTTAAACTTCTTTAAAATTACCCTTATTTATATGCTGAATGCATGTGTTGGTGTGGGAGATGCTTTCTGGAGTTTTGTTCTCTCCTTCCTCTATGAGTCCTACGGAATGAAACTTAGGTAGGTAGTTGGGCTTGTTGGCTGCCACCCTTACCCCACTGGCTGTGTTCTTAAACTGTTAGCAGCATTTTGCTATCTTTTCATGGGAGAAACTAGCCATCTCTCTGTCAATCTGCAGCTCTTATGAATGCTTCCTAAGGAGTGCCTATACATCAGCTCATGCTCCCAATTCCATGTGATGCACTGAATTGTGGTGCAGTTTGCATTCTTTCCAGTGAAATCTGAAAACCAGACACACAGCCTGGTGAACTCTGACTATTTCCAAAATGGATCACTGCTGTTCTAACTTACCCATAATAAAGCATTGTTACAAAGAAGTTTAACAAACAGGTTCATAAAGCTGGCCCAGCACTGGGTCAGTAAAAGCCATGAAAGTCACATGGCAATTAAATTATTCACTATCAGCAACTATGAATCCACCGTCTCTATCAAAGAGTTCATTTATATCCAGGGGTTGGTGACTACCCCAGCACTAGGGAGGCAGAGGCAGGCCAATCTCAGTGAGTTCAAGGCCAGCCTGGTCTACAGAGTGGATTCCAGGACAGCCAGGACAGTCAGGGCTGTGACACAGAGAAACCCTGCTTCAAAAAAGCAAAAACAAAAAGTTCATTTATCACCTTTGCTGAGGACAGTGGCACAGACACAATCCCAGCATGTGGAGGGCAGAAACAAAAGTACTGGGAATTCAGGGCCGGTTTTAGCCAGAAAGTTCCAGGCCAGTCTGGGCTAAATGCAATGACCCTAGAAGAGGGCAGGGCGTTGGTAAAGGGAGTTAAAAAGAGGGGTGAGGCAGGTAAGAGAGGAAAGAGCAGAAAAGAAGAAAATGGAGGGAGGGCGAGAGCACTCTTAAGGTCTTTATTAAAGTTAGAATGCCAGAGACTTGCAAGCACCTTTGGCAGACCCAGGCCTCAAGTAGGGATAAAAGCCACAAAGTGGGGAATTGAATTTTGAAACTTCCTTCTCCTCCGACCATCTCATTGCTAGGGATAGTGTGTATTAGAGTAAACTATAGGTGTAGTCTCCACTATAACTAGCTTTAATTTCTCCCAAATGTATAAAATAAGACAAAAAAATGGACTGGAGGGAAGTAGTTTAATCGCAGAGCAGTTGCCCAGAATGAGCCAAGCTTGGCTCTGAGCACTGTATTTGTTTTTGTTTTTTGTTTTTTGTTTTTTTTTTTTTGTTTTTCGAGACAGGGTTTCTCTGTGGCTTTGGAGGCTGTCCTGGAACTCGCTCAGTAGTCCAGGCTGGTCTCGAACTCACAGAGATCCGCCTGCCTCTGCCTCCCGAGTGCTGGGATTAAAGGCGTGCGCCACCAACGCCCGGCTGTTTTTTGGTTTTTTTTTTGTTTTGTTTTGTTTTGTTTTTGTTTTTCGAGGCAGGGTTTCTCTGTATTGTTTTGGAGCCTGTCCTGGAACTCGCTCCGCTCGGTAGACCAGGCTGATCTCGAACTCACAGTGGCTCTGAGCACTGTAAAAAGAAATAGAAAAAGGTATCTAGTGGCTCACACCTGTAACCCCAGTACTCAAGAGGTTGCCAACATGAGTACTGCCATGAGTCTTACCAAGTGTAAGAGGAAAAGATGCACCAAAATCAAAGTAGAAGGTTGACAGTTAAGAACTGAAGATGAGCCAGGCGTTGGTGGCATGCCTTTAATCACAGCACTCAGGAGGCAGGGGCAGGTGGATCTCCGTGAGTTCGAGGCCAGCCTGGTCCACCAAGCGAGTTCCAGGCTAGCCTCCAAAAAAAATATAGAGAAACCCTGTCTTGAAAAACACAAAACAAAAGCAAAAACAAAAAAAGAACTGAAGATGACACAAAGCCAGTTTCCTCTTTGTATGCTTTATATGGCAGTACAATCTAGAAGAACACACAAGTTATCTTGTCAACCATCAAGTACCAAACTCACACAGGCACCATAATCACAAATATCCAAGTCCAGAAGATTCACAAAAATTTGAAATATTTTATGCCCTAGGCTTTCAAAATACCATCATCAATTTAACCAGTTCTCCTCCTTCAATCACTGACATCATTATTAAATGAATTTTCAGCCAGTTTCTGGAAACCGTATTTGAAATGTGGCTAATACAACAAGCCAGATGCACCTAGGTTTTAAAGGCATTCTGACCTGCCCATTAATGCTAGACTTCTTGAACAGTAACTAAGCACTTGACTATCTATTGCACTAAAATAAGCACCTACGGTTCATGGAAAAGGTTGCCTAGGGGTGCTAACAGATATCACCTTTGAAGGGGAAAAAAAAAATCTTTAAAACCACACCTTTAATCCCAGCACTGTGGGAGGCAGAGGAAGGCAGATGTGTGTGAGTTCAAGGCCAGCCTGGTCTACGTATATTGAGTTCTAGGATGGGCTCCAAAGCTACAGAGAAACCCTGTCTTGGGGGGGGGGGGAATCTAACTTTCTACATCCTCAGGCTGACATCTCAATCCACACAAGGTCTAAACCACCAATCAGGATTCAGGGTTCTAAGCTTGTGCTCCAGCACTGAGGTTACCCCAGCCAGCACCCAAAACAAACCTTTTTGGTGATAAGCACAGAAAACAAGGAAGGAAATGTGGGGCAGAGGCTTTCTTTAGTCACATACGAAAAGCCATGTCTTCCTTGGATTACACTGTATTTCTTCTAACTCTTTTGAAGAAGACATTTTGGTTGTTTGAATTGAATGTGTTTTAGTATGAAGCACTAGCCACACTGAAAGTTGATACACTGTTTAACAAGATGGAACATAAGAGTGAAAGTTGATACACTGTTTAACAAGATGGAACATAAGAGTATCCTGGGCTACACGGTGGACTAGGTTGTCTCCAGAGACTTCAACAGTGACTCCCACTCTTTCACCTTTGATGCTAGGGCTGGTATGACAATGAATTCCACTACAGCAAAAGGGTGGTGGACCTCATGGCCTCCAAGGCCTCCAAGGAGTAAAGAGCCCACCCTGGACCATCCACCCCCAGCAAGGACTCGAGCAAGAAATGCCCTGGCTGCTGAGAAGTCCCTGTCCAACAGCTCCCATACTCATCATCTCCCTAAGTTTCCATCCCAGACCCCCAGAATAAGGAGGGGTTTAGGGAGCCCTACTCTCTTGAACACCATTATTAAAGTTCACTGAACCCAAAAGGAAAAAAAAAAAGATGGAACATGTCTGAAATTACTTTGCCAAAACAGAGGTCAGCAAGATGGCTCAGCCAAAGGTATTTATTTGATCATACAAGCCTGACAACATGAGTTCAATTCCCTGTACCCACATAAAGACAGGAGAGAACTGGCTGCAAAGTTGTCCTCGGACCACCAAATGCCCACTGTGGTATATTCGATCATTCACAACAATACATAAATAACAACGTTTAAAAGCTATTTTGTCAAAATAACCCACTTCACAAGTTGCCTAGACTCCTGATGCTGAAAATGAAACATTCCTCAGTACCTAAAAATCAACATCTCACAAATGACAGAATCCCTTCAAACACACATACACCCCAAATCTACCAGAGGTTTCTTTTCCTCCTAATTTTCAACAAGTCCAGTTCTGCTCGTTGTGCAGAGGCCAGCAGACATGACACTACCTCTGTATTTATTTTATGCTACTATACTTCCATTTTAAAATGTATACCTCAACTCCCTGGATAACCTCATCCACAGAAACCATGAGGCTATCCGACAGACTTTCAGAATCACCATTTATTATTTATAGCATTAAATGGGGGAAGTGGCTCTGATGTCACCAACCCTACCCAGTGGAATCACTGACTCAATAACCATGTTCACACTGGAGAAAATCGACGAGGAAAACGTTCAGTACATCTTTCACCTTTCCTTGCTACCACGGGGCTGATACTAGTTGTTACTATATTAGAAGAGATACAAAGAAACTAACAACGGTTTCACAGGAAGAAGCCCTTTGTATGTCCATTTGCAAAAGCTGATTTCCTCCCAACTCTCCTGAGCCCAGCTTGATTTCCCTCACGTTTAAATTGGTAGGTAATACCAGCCATACTTTATTTCTTCCACCAATAAGCAAAGTCTTCACTTCTCCCAGACACTCACTCATAGTCCTGTTTCCAAAACCCCCTCTGGCACCAACTCTGAAGTCAGAGAGAGAGGTTAGGGGTGTCCGGGGAGATCAGTACAGTCTGACTACCAATGGTTTCTAACAGTAAAAGGGATCGTTACTTCTCCGTGGGTCAAGAATTCACCTCTATTTTTTTCTTTCCTTTTCAAGAGCGGGTGGCGGTAATGAGGGCTACCCCTTCACCCACCCCTCTCATTTCCCACATGGTTAAGTTATGGTTTCCCTTTCCTGGGGGATGGAATCCAGAGTACCTGGTGCCTTGCTATACAAACATCCTTCACGGCAGGGTAGGAAACCCTTTGTCCAAGAAGCCTGACACCACAGGGGCCCAGAAAAGAGGCCCCTTATCCTGTAAGCCTCAGACTCCAGGGAACCCCCAACATCCCAGCCCTACGAGGCCTATCTTGGCATACACACAGCTATAACTTGGGGAGAAGGTCTTGAGAGCCCCCCTAAACTTCCCTCCCCCCCTTGCGCCTAGGTTACGGAGGCCGAAGCGGCCCCAACTGGTCTCGGACTCCCTCCAACCACCATCACCCTCGGCTTGAGAGCGCAGCCGGGAACCGATGCGGGCCTGCCCGGAGGAATGGGAAGGGAAAAGAAATCCCCTTCTAAAAAGAGAGTGCAATGGCAAGGCGAGAGTGAGCGGAGGCTCCCGGAGGAGCGAGGCAGGGGCGCCCGAGACTGGTCGGAGCCCGGCAAGGGGGGAGGGGGCGCGGGGAGCGGAGTCCGGGCCGGCCCGGGAGCGCGAGGCGTTAGCAACGAGCCACAGCAGGGGACTGGCCGGGCCCGGGCGGCGGGGAACGAAGGCTGGCCTGGCACGGACGCCGAGGTGGGCAGGCCCCCGGGCCGCCGGACGGCCGGAAGAACGGAGGGCCAGTGGGCCGCACTCACCATGAGCTCGATGGTCTTGTCCTCAATCACCGAGTCGGGCTCCATGGCGGCCCCGGCGGCCCCGCCTCGCTCTCCCCGCTCAGCAGCGAACGGCCCGGGCGGAGGAGGCGGCGGCAGCGGCGGCGGTGGAGGTGGCTCTCGCACCCACTATAGCTGCCAGCCCGCCCGGGCCGCCGGCAGCTCCGCCCTCCCACTCCGCGGACGCAAGACGCGCAGCGGAGACTACAACTCCCGGCAACCACCGCGGCTCGCACGGCCTTGTGGGAGCAAGAAGCCGCCGGTTCCACTCTGCCAGGGGCTCGCCACTGGATGTTGCTCTTCGAGGACCGCAGGGCTGGAGTGCGGCACGTGCAGACCTGGAGACTCAAGGGCTTCCTTAGGGCAGGGCCTCGTGAGTGCCGCAACTACTTGTCCCAGAAATCCCCGCGCAGGAGGTCTCCTTCCGGCTGGTCGTTCCTGACTTCCTGGCAGCCCAGGGCTGCCCAGACCCGGACGGAAACTCGGAGGCAACTCCTCACTTGTCTGCGTTCTTTGCGGTGCGACCGATTTCCGCACATGCGCTGTGGGTGTCTGCAGTGCCTACTCGTCGTCTAGGTGGTTGAGTCGCCGCTATATATGTGTTGCATCTGGTAGGGACAGGTAGTGGAGACTGGTGAGTCCCAGGTGCACTAGGAATGGTGGGAGGGGGCCCGAGAGCCCGAGGTCACAGCCAAGGGAAGATGGACATCTCAAGAGGAGGAGTTTGGAGACTGAGTTGGGAAACAGGTGTATTAAGATCTGCTGCACTGCCGGGCGTTGGTGGCGCACGCCTTTAATCCCAACACTCGGGAGGCAGAGGCAGGCGGATCTCTGTGAGTTCGAAACCAGCCTGGTCTACAAGAGTTATTACCAGGACAGCCTCCAAAGCCACAGAGAAATCCTGTCTCGAAAAACAAACAAAAAAATCTGCTGCCGTGACTAGGAAGAGCTAAGTCATGAGAAGGAAGCTGTTCTGAAACATTTATTTTTAAGCATTCAGTGTCTACCTAGTACTGTCCTAAGCACTGAGAATCAACTTCGAACGTAACAGTAAAGACCCCTGTACTCATGAAGCTTAATTCTAATAGAAAGACAGCAGACATTAACTAAGAGTTAGAGATGCTATGACGAAACACAACTGGAGACTTCCAGGGAACTCTGCCTCCAACTCTGTGTGACCTTCTCCACGTCTGTCGGTACCCGCGAACCAAAATTCCCCAGGAACACACTGATAGTTTAACAGGGTGGGTTAATTTCCAACTGAAGCAGAAGAGACCATGCATCGTGATGAATCGTGGAAGACTCAGTAAAAGACCTGAAATAATGTAGAAGAGGATTTGAAGAGACTCTAGCCGGGCGTTGGTGGCGCACGCCTTTAATCCCAGCACTCGGGAGGCAGAAGCAGGCGGATCTCTGTGAGTTCGAGGCCAGCCTGGTCTACAAAGCGAGTTCCAGGACAGCCTCCAAAACAATACAGAGAAACCCTGTCTCGAAAAACCAAAAAAGAAAAAAAAAGAGAGAGAGAGAGAGAGACTTTAGAGCTAGTACTGTCAGGAAGTGGACACTTCAGTCTTATCTGGGGGAAGTTGGATTGAAGCAAATTCAGTAATTGGTGACAGCCCCTCACATTAGCCAGATTCAAGTGTTTAATCTTGGTAGCTGTATGTGGCTTGGATAATGCTCATGTCTTATCTGGATTCACAAATTATGGAGTGGGTGGCCTTGGTTTTGTCTTCATCCATAAGATAAGGTCACCAGAGCCCAGTGACAGCACACGCCTTTAATCCCAGCATTTGGGAGGTAGATCTCTGTGAGTTCGAGACCACCCTGGTCTACAAAATCTAGTTCCAGGACAGCCTCCAAAGCCACAGAGAAACCCTGTCTGGGGGGGGGGGGAAGGTCACAGAATGACCTTGTGTGATGTTGGTAGTCTGGATGATTGTACCCAGCCCACTTCTCAATGGCAGAGACTGCTTTCCTGTTTCTCAAGTGTTTTTCAGTTCTCTATCCCAGTGCAGTGGATGACTTTTCAACTCTTCCCATTTCCAAAGATCAAGGTATTACAGTTAATCGGTATACATCCAAATCACTGTATATAGTCCCTGCAGTTAGAACTTGAAATTTTCCACTCTTTATCTGGTGGCTTTCACCAAGAGATTGAAAGAAAGGCAACTGAAAAAAGCCCAGAATTAGAGTTACTACCATTACCTTGCTGTCTGGATTTCACCAGACAGAAGGGTAGGTTAAATGACCTCTGTTTCAGTTACCTATTGCAACATAACAAACTGTGCCAAGGCTTGGTAGCTTAGAATAACAATGGTTTATTATTTTTTATGATTGTGTAGGTTAACCAAGCTCTTTTGGACCAATGGGATATAAGCTGAGATTACACATGGGTCTGTAATCATCTGGGAACACATTCAAAATGATTTCTCATCCTCTGGGGCCTCTCTTTTCCACTGGCTTCTTACCATTCAAGCCTCTGGAAGGTGGCTCAAAAAAGGATAAGACCAGTCAACAAATGCTTATCAAGCTCTGATTGCCCCATTGACCAAATCAAGTCATATGTTCATTGTGAGTGTGGGAAGTTCTATGTAGCAGCCAGTCAAAGACATTGAAGGGCCGGGCGCTGGTGGCGCACACCTTTAATCCCAGCACTCGGGAGGCAGAGGCAGGCGGATCTCTGTGAGTTTGAGGCCAGGCTGGACCGACAGCCTCCAAAACAATACAGAGAAACCCTGTCTCAAAAAAACCAAAAAAAAAAAAAAAAAAAAAAAAAGACATTGAAGGATCCAGCACCTATCTTACAGTGTAGCATATAGGGATCATATGAGTATGAACCTTCCATGTGTATGTTTAGCCTACACCACCATCTTCATTGTTTTTAAAATTGGCATGTTAGATCTAGGCCTGGTGGCACATGCCTCTAATACCAGCATTCGGGAGGCAGAGGCAGGCAGATCTCTGTGAGTTCCAGACCAGCCTGGTCTACCAAGCCAGTTCCAGGACAGACTTCAAAACAATACAGAGAAACACTGTCTCAAAAAAATAAAAACAAAAACAGCCAGGTGGTGGTGGCACACCCCTTTAGTCCCAGCACTCGGGAGGCAGAGGCAGGTAGATCTTTGTGAGTTCGAGGCCAGCTTGGTGTACAAGAGCTAGTTCCAGGACAGCCTCCAAAGCCACAGAGAAACCCTCCCTGTCTCTAAAAACCAAAAAAAAAAAAAAAAAGTTTCACATTTCAGGGCGACTAGAGAGGTGGACTTAATGGCTAAGAGTGCTTTCTGCTCTTCCGGAAGACCTAAGTTCAGCTCCCAGCACTCACACTCAGCGGCTCACAACTGCCTGTAACTCCAGTTCTAGAAGAACTGGCACCATCGCCCCTGCAGCACCTACACTCTGGTGCATATACCTCGACACACACAGTTTAAAAAAATTCTTAAGCACTTTTACATTTAAAATCTGTGTTTTGATTTCTCTTGAAAAAATTAGAGTATCTGGCTTTTAGATGTATGACAACAGTATACAGTTGTTTGTAAACTGAACCCAACCGCATGATTTCACCAGTAAAGACTCAGAAATCAGCTGGGCGGTGGCACTCACTTTAATCCCAGCACTCAGGAGGCAGAGACAGGTGGATCTCTGTGAGTTGGAAGCCAACCTGGTCTACAAAGCTACAGAGTTCCAAGACAGCCTCCAAAGCCACAGAAACAAACAAACAAAAAAGCCCTCATGACACAAACACCTCTTGGGAATTCCATTTCACCTGGAGCTTGGGTGGGACATTCATGTGACAGCAATTTGCATGCTTCTCATTTGAATGCTAGATACCTGAGTTTGTAACCCCTGGCATCAGAAAGCCTCAAAGTTTCAGTCCGTTAATTAAATCATATGCCTCCTGAAAAAAAGAAAACTATCATTGTTGGCTTGAATTCCAAAAGCTCAAAGGGATTAAAAATTCATACTTATGACAGAAGTCTTAGGTAAGCTGAGCCAAGGCTCACCTCCTTGCTCTGGCCTCTTAGACAAGAACCTGGGTGCACAGGTATTCTTGTTGCTTCAGGCTTGATGCCACTTGGTGATCAGATCTGATCATAGACAAAGGCAGAAAGTGTTAAGGCAGTTTCTCCCCAGGGCTTCAGACAGCTCTGAACCAAGGTTCACAAGGCATGCTCACAGTGAAGATGTTGATGCAGGTCAGGTCTATGACCCTCTATGTGACACTGGAGCCCCAGTAGATGTCATATTACTACAGCAGAAGGTGCGTATATCACACAGTGTAAGGTAATAGCCAAGGGATCTAGTGTCACATTCCATAGTCAAATGTGTTCATATGTCTGCAATAGCCTGCATGAGTACCTGTTGGCAGTCAGCTCCAAAGCCACCCTTCCTAGCCATACTTTGAGAGGCTGGAATATGTGAGACTGTACTTTACTTCATCAGCAGAGAGTACTCAGAGCAGAAATGAGGGGGTCCTGGTCTTGCCTGCAGTGTACCTTCTTTCCTTATTGCTTTGATGACCCAAGCAGCAAATGGCCTACAGACCATCTCCCACATGCTCCGCTACCCCATGTGTGTCTCTGTGTCTGTCTCATATGTTCTCTCTCTCTGTCTCTCTCTCTCACTGTCTCATGCATGCTTATTCTCTCTTCCCCATCCCTCCCTTCCCCTCTCCCTCCTTCTCCCCCAACCTCTTCCTCAGTATCAGCACCACCACTCCTAGCTGAGATGATCTGCCCACTGGCACCTCAGTAGGGTACCAGCTTCTCAACCCCAACTTGTATTCCTTCAACAGACTTGAACAGAACTTGCCACTCCTGGGTTCCTGACCCTCAGAGACTGGTGACATCATGTTTGTTTTCTTCAAGCTGTTCTGAAGTAGATGTTACATGACTACAAATAGCTAGGGTGGGGTGGGAGGCGGCAGGGAGCTTTAATCCTCATCTAAAACAGTGGACTCCATGAGATCACTTTGAATCCAGAGTAACACAAACTCCTGATAGAATTTATGTCTCTCTTTTTATATTTATTTATTGTGTTCTATCCACATGTGTACAGGTGCACACACAGAGAGAGAGAGAGAGAGAGAGAGAGAGAGAGGGAGAGAGAGAGGAAAATATTAGATGTTTTCCTTTCTCCTTTTTGGGGGTGGGGTGTTGTTTTTGTTTTTCAAGACAGGGTTTCTCTGTGTAACAGACCTGGCTGTCCTGAAACTTAACTTTTGTAAACCAGGATGGTCTCAAACTCACAGAGATTAACCTGCCTCTGCCTCCTGAGTGCTGGGATTAAAGGCATGTGCTACCAACACCACTGGCCCCAAGTAACATCTTTTTTTGGGGGGAAGGGGGATTGAGACAGGGCTTCTCTGTATTGCTTTTGGAGCCTGTACTAGAGCTTACTCTGTAGACCAGGCTGGCTTTGAACTCACAGAGATCCACCTGCCTCTGCCTCCCAAGTGCTGGTATTAAAGGCGTGCACCATCTAAGCCGGCCAACAGTACACTCTTACTTTACCCATATGATAAGATTGTGTATCTTTATCCCTCTAGCTATAGAATCCAGAAAAAAAGAAAGATAACTGTGAGAAAGACTGCCTAATCTGACTGACTAATGAATTATGTGTTTGAGTGTGTGTCTCTGTGCACATGAATGCAGGTGCCTGTGGAGGCCAGAGGCTCGCCTGACATAGGTGCTGGGAACAGAACTCAGGTCCCCTGTAAGAGCAATAGCCACTCTTAACTACAAAGCCATCTCTCCTGTGCCAGAAAGATGCATAGGTGAAAACATTATTTCTGTCAATTTACTGGCAAATGTACTGAAATTAATATTTGTATTTTTCAAACTCCTTTTAAGCGTATGGTGTTTAATAAGACACATTCCAATGAAAGCATAAGGTCAGTTGTAGAATTTACTGTGCCATAATTGCAAACTAACCCTGTGCCTTAGTCAGAACTGGGTAAAGTGGTTCATTCCCATAACCTCGGCACCAGGGAGACAGAAGCAAGAGGGCTAGCAATTCAGAGCCATCATCGACATCCTCAGCTACACTGTGACTTCAAGGAAGGTCAGCTAGAACTACATAAGACTCTGCCTTTAAAAAAAAGGGGGGGGGGTGGGTCATTAAGATGGCCTCAGTGTACCCACTGACAAGCTGATTTCAGTCCCCAGGACCCACATGGTAAAGAAAAAACTGACTCCTGCGAATTATCCTCCAACATTCATATGTGCATTTTCATGTGTATGAGTATCTGTAAGTATGCATGCACACTCCATTTATGCCTGGTCCCCAGGAGGCCAGGAGAGGCATCAGGTGCCCTAGATCTGGAGTTACCTATGGTTGTAAGCCACCACACAGGTGCTGAGAACTAAACCCAGGTTCTTAACTGCTAAGACACCTCTTCTGCCCCGATAACTTTTTTTTGTCTGTTTGGTTAGTTGGTTTGGGTTTTTTGTTTGTTTGTTTGTTTGTTTGTTTGAGACAGGGTTTCTCCATGTAGCCCTAGCTGTCCTGAAACTCACTCTGTAGATCAGGCTCTCCTCAAACTTAGAAATCTGGCTGCCTCTGCTTCCCAGGTGCTGAAATTAAAGGTGTGTGCTGCTACTGCCTGGCCGCAATGGCATTTTAAGTGGAAAAAAAAGAAAAAGAAAGGAAAGAAATAAAAAAAATCAGAAGCAACCAGAGTATGGTAAGGGACTTTTCCAACAAGGAGCTGCATTGTGTCATTGTCTGGCTTGACCGGCGCTCTTAGTAAAGCTGTTGCTTCACAATATGTGCTGGTCTCAGGGTGGGGCCATCAGGAAGGGGGATGGATGTGCAGTGGCACACTGTGGCATTGTGTATTGCGTCTCCCTTTGTGGACATGTGTTCTTTTCAGAGGATGAGCCTTTGTCAAAGAGTCAGCCATACATTCAGGCCCAGGGATAAAAAGCAGAAGGGGGCTAACAGGAAGGCTGTGGGGTTGCAGGGGCAGCCTCAGCAGATCACTGATACTGTGGTGCATGGGCGACAGGAGACCAGCGCTTGCTTCCCTCCTGTGGTGGTTTGAATAGGAATACCCCCACCACACATAGACACGTGTGTTTGAATGCTTGGCCCTTAGGGGTGGCGCTATGAGGAGGTGTGGCCTTGTTAGAGAAAGTGTGTCACTGTGGAGGTGGGCTTTGAGGTCTCATATGCTCGAGGTATGCCCAGTTTGACACTCCTTCTACTGCCTGCAGATCAAGATGTAGAACTCTCAGCTCCTTCTCCAGCGTCATGTCTGCTTTTCACACTGCTATGCTTCTCGTCATGACAATAATGGACTAAACCTCTGAAACTGTAAGCCAGCCCCAATTAAATATTTTCCTTTCGAAGGTGTCTCTATGCAGTTAATAGAAACCCTAACTACGCAACCTCCCATGCCCCACATCCTGTACACATATCTCTTTTGCGTGCCATCCTATGCGGAAACATAGAGGAACAGAATGCAGAGAAATGGCTTAACAGCCTAGGCAAGCTGACATGATATAAAGTTTTCGTAGCTGAAGTATCCTCACTATAAACAAACCCTGTTCTTCACGTGCCATCCTGTAGGTAAGCTAACCTTTATCTGAGTGGTGCACGATCTGGAAAACACATCTCTAGTCTTACAGGGAGGAGACATGTGCAGAGGTGCCTCACTAGCCAATAATTACCACATCTCAGAAGCCCACCAGTCTTGCTCATCCTTCATTGGCCAGTACTCAGTCACGTGGATCCAAGCTGATAGGTAGCCTGTGCATAGACAGCATTTCTCAGGGTAGCCCTGGCTGGCCTCAAATTTACAGAGATCCGCCTGCCTCTGCCTCCCGAATGCTGGGATTAAAAGCGTGTGCCACCACTGCCTGGCTGTTCGTACTCAGTCATTGAGTACAATAGAAAACAGAAAATATAAACCTTGGGTTTCATGTCTAACTACAAAAGAGGGTAGGGCTGGGTGGTGGTGGTGCACATCTTCAATCCCAGCACTTGGGAGGTAGAGGCAAGCGGATCTCTGTGAGTTTGAGGCTAGCCTGGTCTACAGAGCAAAGTTCCAGGACAGGCTCCAAAGCTACAGAGAAACCCTGTCTCAAAAAAAAACAAAAAACAAAAAACAAAAAAAAAAAAAACCAAAAGGCTGAAAAACAAAAGAGAATAAGGAAGGAATTGGTAAGCCATACATGATTGTCTCTACTATGCAATATACAGTTACTTAAAAGCTAAGTAAATGAGGTATGAGATTGTTGGCTTAATTCTCTCTTTTCTTTAAGATTTATTTACTTATTGCATAGTAATGTAATATTCTACCTACATGCCAGAATAGGGCACCAGATTGAATTGTAGAGGGTTGTGAGCCACCATGTGGTTGCTGGGAATTGAACTCAGGACCTCTGGAAGAACAGTCAATGCTCTTAACCTCTGAGCCATCTCCCCAGCCCCTCTTGGCTTAATTCTCACCACCAAGAAAGCAAAGAAAAAGTGTTCGAAAAAACTGGGCGTTGGTGGTGCACGCCTTTAATCCCAGCACTCGGGAGGCAGAGGCAGGCAGATCTCTGTGAGTTCGAGGCCAGCCTGGTCTACAGAGTGAGTTCCAGGACAGGCTCTAAAGCAATATAGAGAAACACTGTCTCGAAAAACCAAAAAAAAAAAAAGTGTTGGAAAAGGCATTTTTGCATGCTTCACAAAAAAATGAGGTGGATTTCCCTAATACCTACATTTAAAAAGTCCTTTAGGTGGATATAATAGCACACATCTACAGTTATCTTGGAGGCTGAGGCAGGAGGATCACTTGAGACTTCCATGCCAGCAGAAGCAACATAGTAAGACCCTCCCTATCTTAGAAAGAGAGAAAGGAAGGAAGAAGAAAGAAGGAAGGAGAGAGAGACACAGAGAGAGGCAGAGAGAGAGAGAGAGAGAGAGAGAGAGAGAGAGAGAGAGAGAGAGAGAGAGAGAAGAAGAAGACCCACCAGTCAAATGATTTCTAATGCTTTATTGTCAGCAACATCAAAGGAGGACTGAACTGGGATTGAATAAAATTTAAGATTAGCTGGGTGGTGGTGCACGCCTTTAATCCCAGAACTAGGAGGTAGAGGCAGGCAGATCTCTGGGTTCCAGGCCAGCCTGGTCTACAGAGTGAATTCCAGGACAGCCAGGGCTACATAGAGAAACCTTGTCTTTTTTTATTGTTTTGTTTTTGTTGTTGTTTTCAAGACAGGGTTTCTCTGTATTGTTTTGGAGGTTGTCCTGGAACTCACTCTGCAGACCAGGCTGGCCTCGAACTCACAGAGATCTACCTGCCTCTGCCTCCTGAGTGCTGGGATTAAAGGCTGTGCCACCAACTCCCGGCCCAGAAACCCTGTCTTGAAAAACCAATTAATTAATAATCACATAATAATGAGACTTAAGGATGACAGACATGGTGGTACACACCAAGAGTTCTAACTGCCTGGAAACTGAGAAATAAAGACTGCCTGGGCCAAGGAGCTTGACACCAGCCAAGGCACCACAGCAAGACCCTAATCCCAAAGAATTGATACCAGGAGCTGGAGAGAGGGCTCCCCGGTTAAGAGCGCTGACTGTTCTTCCAGAGGACCCAGTTCAATTCCCAGCACCCAGATAACCTGTTATAATTGCCTGGAACTCCAGTTCCAGGGACCTGACGCCCTCTCCTGGTGCACAGACTTACATGCAGCCAAATCACCTACACACATAACAATTTTTTAAAAGACAATATGTCACTATGTAATTTTTTTGAGGAGTGGTAGAAAAAAATTTAATTTGGAAAGTGAACGGCTACACTTAGAGCAAACAGATTTATGTTAACGGATGTACATTGCAAGGCTGGTCTGACAAGGTAAAGGGAGTTCTCTGGACTCCTCACTTTGTGCCCAATCAGTCATCGTTAAACACAGATCTGAACAATCTACATGTCTAACAAGTTACCATCTCAAGAATTCTTATCTAGGGAATGTCAAAGAGTGAACATTCACCAGTCTCCTACTCGACAACTAACAGACTGGGAGCAGGTCAGCTAACGAAGTTCATGAGAAGCTGTAAGATAATGCAGGCAAAGAGAAAACCAGCAAAGGCTGGAAACTCGCCTCGTTCTGTGGGCTGATGTATATTCTCCAGCAAATGGCCAGGACGAAGTTGCCCACACAGGATGAGGCCAAAGAAGAATGAGCTGAAGGGGAGGGTGCCAAGAGGAGATAGTGGCCAGATTCCAGCACCCTGAGCAGCACCTTATATAGAAGGAGGCCAGTAATTCATCCACGGCAGAGTGACACTCAAACACTCCTCTAGGAACCACAAGGTGACCAACACCAACATGACGAGCCTAGGACGGTTCCCACTGTGTAAGTTTTGACGTAACTTAGAATTCTAAGAGGCCTCATTGAGACACAGGTTCACTCGTGTGTGGTACAAACAAAAATAAAAGCAATGCAAATTCTGTCAGCAGCAGCAGCAAGTGATGTTCATGCACAGAAATGTTATGTGGATGATTTTAACCAGTGATTGTTTTACCAATTGTGTTAATTAATTGTAATCACACTTTAATCCAGGAGGTTCTCTTAGATCCCGTGACCATACAAAGTAAAAATTATAACAACACTAGGAAAGAAATATTATAGGGTGGTAACAAGACTTTCAAACAAAAGAAATATGTGATAGCTTTGTCTCCATGTGATTGACGTAAGAAAAAAAAATAAGATGAAACTCTTTCCAGAAAAATATGGAGTTGGGGGCGGGGGAATGATTTAGCCAGGTGTGGTGGGGCATACCTTTAATCATAGTACTTAGGAAGCAGAGGCAGGTAGATCTCTGTGAGTGCCAAGCCAGTCCCGTATACTTAACAAGTTCCAGGACAGCTAGGGCTACAAAGAGAGACCCTCCCTTTCTCTCTCACGCGCACCCCCCCACAGATTCAGAAGGGATGAGGAGGCAGGTAAGAAGCCCATCCTGGTGGCCAGCTTCTGCCCTTCCAGAAGGGGTGTTGATGTGAAAGTGAGGTATGGAAATTTAGACGTAAAAACAGATCGGAGAAAAACTCAAGAGACTTTGGCGAAGGAACAGAGGGTAAGAGCGTGACCCAGGGCCAAAGACAGCTGTGGGCAGCCCAGTTCAGGGGTGAGGCAAAGGAAAGGGGGAGAAACAGAAAACAGCACAAGTCTCGGCACCGAACTGAAGCGCAGCCTAAAGCGACAAGGCCCGGAATCTGCACATCTGCACGGTTGTGGCGCTCGGGAAGTTTGTTCTTCCCAGCATATAACCCAAGTGCAGCGTCCAGGAGCCATCTTTTAGAAGGTCTTGCCCCAGGCTGGGCAGTGGTGGCGCACACCTTTAATCTCAGCACGGTGCTCGGGAGGCAGGGGCAGGCAGATCTCTGAGTCCGAGGACACCTGGTCTACACAGCCCGGGCTACTCAGAGAAACCCTATCTTGGAGAAAAGAAGGGGGAAGAAAGGGTCTTGCCTCAGCTTACTGCTTTGGAAGTCAAAGTTCACATTTCCCTGTCTCCTGGAACGGTAACCAAGGTCATAGCTGACCCACCAAATGATGATCTTAAAATGATGAGTCCAAAATTCTGAGCGTTCATGTAGTGGGAAGCTGTCCTGAGATACAAAGGGGACTCTAGAGCTAATATAGACAGACACTGCAAGCGGGCGCTTATATGGGAGTTTCAGACGAGGAGGCAGTACCTAGGATCCCCATGTTTCCCCTTTGAGCCTAGCCCCATAGTGTTCCCCTGACAGGCATCTCAGAAGGCACCAGAGATCTGGATCTAAGGCAGAACCGCCAGTACCAACGCTGCCTGGGGAGTGTGCAGACGAACTAAGCCCCCGATAAACCGGTGCCGTAGAACTTGTGTTCCAGCCCAGCCCATCCTGGAGCAAGGAGCCAAGAGTGAAAGGCTGTGCCTACAAGTCACTCCCCCTGGTTGCTAGCCTAGTGACACAAAGAAGGAGGAAAAGGTAAACAGTGCATGATCTGTGACCTCTCCAAAGGGAACTGCCAGGTCACAGGAACAATAAGTGCTCACTCAGTCGGCTGGTAACTTTCACCTCTACTGACACAACTGACCTCTGATGGAAAGGAAACTGGTGTGTTCATTTTAGCAAATTTTTAAAATGTCATACATGTTTGAATAATTACACATTTTTCTTTTACATCACACTTCATTTCCTCTCCTTTTAATGTTTAATTTTTTAATTCTCTTTTTAAAATCTTTGACTGAACCATCTTTCTCCATTCATTTTCTAAGCTTTTTTTGCTTTGTTTTGTTTTCTAGACAGGGTTTCTCAGTATTGTTTTGGAGCCTGTCCTGGAACTCGCTTTGTAGACCAGGCTGGCCTCGAACTCACAGAGATCCACCAGTCTCTGCCTCCTGAGTGCTGGGATTAAAGGTGTGTGCCACAATGCCTGGAATTTTCTAAGCTTTTTTTTAAAGATTTATTTTTATTTTATGTGTTTCCCTGCATGTGTGTATGGTGTGTAAGGTGCCCACGGAGGCCAGAAGAGGGCACCAGATCCTCAGGAACTGGCACTACAAGGGCAGTGAGCCACTATGTGAGTGCTGGAAACTAAGCCAGGTCCTTAACAAGAGCAGCCAGGGCTCCCACAGCTAAGCTGACCCTCCAGCCTCCGCGCCCCACACCCCTTTTCTTCTTTCTCATCTGATTTAATAATCTCTACCTAGATTTTTTCTCTTCCCTTCTATTCTTCCATGGTATTTTTCTATATTTTATTCTTTGTTAACTAGTTGTGTGTGTAACACACCCTCCACTCTTTGTGACATTCTCTGATCTATGACCATTTGCTGCTTTAATTGACTACAATTGTATGCATTTCTATACCTGGTTGGTTTGGGTGTTATTGCTGCTAGAGTAACTTGTTTCCCCTTTTCTGGGTGCCACTGGAGATTGGGCCCCCAGAAGAAGGCTGTTCACCGAGGTCACCAGGTAAAACTGAGGGAGGTTTCCAAAACACAAAAGCACAGAATACGGCACAGAAACGCGAGGAAGAGGCAGTGCAGTGGCTCCAAGCGATGGCAACTTCTCAGTCACTGACTCCAGGAATACTGAAATGATCACAGTCCCAACAAAGACTCACAAACCTACCTCTACAAGTCATCGATGGCCTAAAAGCAAATCATCAGTCTGGGGCTGGTGAGATGACTCAGTGTGCAAAGGCACTTGCCACCAAGACTGACGACCTGAGTTCAGTGTCTGTAATCCATACAGTGGAAGGAAAGATCCGACTCCTGCACATTGTCCTCTGACCTCTACATCTCCGCTGTAGTACACACACACACACACACACACACACACACACACACACACACACACGTGCACGCACATGCACTGTCACACCGTGAGAGTCACCCAGGGAAAGGGAAGCTCCATGGAAGAATTGCCTCCATCAGATTAGACAAGTCTGTGGGGGCATTTTCTTGATTAATAATTGATGTGGGAGGGTGCAGCCCACTGTGGGCAGTGCCATCTCTGGGTAGGTGGCCCTGGACTGTTTAAGAAAGTGGGCTAAACAAACCATGGAGAGCAAGCCTGCAAGCAGTGTTCTTCCATGGTTTCTTCCTCAGTTCCTGCCTCCAGGTTCCTGCTCTGAGTTCCTGCCTTGGCTTTCTTAGATGGTGTACTGTAATCTGTAAATGAAACAAACTTTCCTCCACAAATTGCTTTCGGTCCAAATGCTTTATCACAACAGAGACACACTATAGTGTGCACACACACATAAATAAATAAATGTAATTTTGAAATTCATATACACATGGGAGACAAAGTAAGCAGGGCTTTTAGGTTGTCTCTGATAATGTAGTCTTCAAGCCAAATCAGTCAGAAGAGATACAGGAGGGGATATCTCACAGAGGGAAGGACGATGGCGGACACGGTGTGCTAGACTGCAGCAGGTAACCCAGACAGAAATCGCTTAAAGAAAAGGGAAGTACCATGAGAATCTGCACTTACACTGCAAAATACAAAGCAACAGGAAAGGCTCCAGTCTACCCTGGAGGGACTGGAATGTTCTGGGAGCTCCCCTTTCCCAGCGACTGGACCCATAGCTTAAAACGTCAGAAAATTGACGCTTTGCACTTGGTGACATATTTTTAAGAGAGAGAGGGAAAGGTGGGAGAGGGGAGAAAACTTACCCAGTGGTGATGGAGGGAGAGGAGATGCTGGGAAACCCCTTTCTGTTTAGCTCCCAGAGCAGTGGTGAAGTGTCTTTTTTAAAAGACCCTTCAGCCTGGCATTGGGGGCACAGCCGGGAGGTGGTGGCACACGTCTTCAATCCCAGCACTTGGGAGGCAGAGGCAGGCAGATCTTTGTGAGTTCGAGGCCAGTCTGGTCTACAAGAGCTAGTTCCAGGACAGCCTCCAAAACAATACAGAGAAACCCTGCCTCAAAAAAAAAATTGTTAAAAAAGACCCTTCAAGGCCTAGGAAGATGCTTCAGTTGGCAAAATGTTTACTGAAAAAGAGAGAAGTTGAGAGTTTGGATCCACAACACTCATGTAAGAAGCCAGGTGCCTGGCACACTCCTGAATCTCCATGCTAGGTAGGAGGAACGCTGGCAATGGCCCAGCTGGTTTTTCCAGTAAGCCCTCCCACTCAGCAAATGACCCTGTCTCCAGGACACGGCTAATTTGGTAAAGATGCCTGCTACCAAGCCTGCTTCTCCAAGTTTGATCCCCACAACCCCCATGGCAGAGGGAGAGAACCAGCTCCCAAAAGTTGTCCTCTGACCTCCACACATGTGCCGTGCACGCAGACAGACAGACAGACACAGACACACACACACACACACACACACATACACATACACACAAATATACTACAGATAACAAAACAAAAAAGAAGACCAGATCCTGGAAGATATCAAGTAATCACAGACACAGTCTTCTAGAATATCCAGGGACTATGGGGCTGGAGAGATGGCTCAGCAGTTAAGAGCACTGGCTGCTCTCCCAGAGGACCTGAGTTCAATTCTCAGCACCCACATGGCAGCTCACAACTGTCTGTAACTCTAGTTCCAGGAGACCTGATACCTTCACATCAATGCATATAAGATACATTTAAATAAGTTATTTTTAAACATTCTAGAGAATATCCAGGGCTAAAGAGATAGCCCAGCGGCTAAGAACACTGGCTGGTCTTCTAGAGGTCCTGAGTTCAATTCCCAGCAACCACATGATGGCTCACAATCATCTGTAATGAGATCTTGTGTCCTCTTCTGGCCTGCAGGGACACACATGCAGACAGAACACTGTATACGTAATAAATAAATAATAAAAAAAGAATATCCAGGGACTAAATTGGGAAAATGTGGGCAGCAGCTATCAGAAGAGCTGAGTGACACCCAAGCATATCTAGCTTCAATAGCAAATCGACCTCTACAAAGCAGGAGACAATGCCCAGTTCCATTCTGGGAGATTCGACTTGGCTAGAGGAGTTCCCACCTTGAGTGGCAGACATGGGAGCCATGATTTGGTATAAAAGAGACAGACTCCAAAAATCTGCATTGTGTTTTCAGATGTGGTGGCAAAAGCCTTTAATCCCAGCACTCCGGAGACAGACGGATCTCTGTGTCCGGATGGTGAGTGATCATGATCTCAGAACCCAGATTCAGGGTACCCCAAAAAGCTGCTAGCTGACACATGCTCCAGCTCTGGCTGGAGCTCTAGCCGTGACCCTGCTCAGCAGGCTGTGCAAAAGGACTTGAGAGAAGAGGTCATGTTTCTTCCTCCGGAGGATTTTGTGCTCTTCAGCCATCATGTCTACGATTTCCTCTTCCTCTCCCTCTGTAACCCCGGGTCTGCTGTAGATTCCATACATAAGATTCCCGTCTCGGCAATCCTGCCTATGTTGAGGGAACCCCTCCTTTTTCAGGGCTGAATAATATTCCGTTATGAATCTAGACCACCTTTTCTTCCCCAACCATCTGTTGATGGACACTTACGTTGGCTCCATTTCTTCACTATTGTGAAAGTGTTGTGATGAACATGAATGTGGGCATCTCAGTTGGGCAGCGGTGGCTCACACCATTAATCCCAGCACTCAGGAGGCAGAGGCGTCAGATCTCTGTGAGTTCAAGGCCAGCCCGGTCTACAAATTGAGTTCCAGGGCAGCTAAGACAGTTACAGAGAAACCCTGTCTCAATTAAAACAAACAACAAAACCAAAACAAAGCGTGTGTGTGTGTGTGTGTGTGTGTGTGTGTGTGTGTGTGTGTGTGTGTGTGTACACCACAGTGCATATCTGAAGGTCAGAGGAAAGTATGGGCTGGGGACATTGCTCAACAATAGGATACTGTCCTAGGCATCTCTGACAAACTGAGGTCAACTCTTTTGGGAAAACACCAAGGTGGGATTACTAGATTGATGACAGTCTTTTTGAAGCTGCTGAGGAGACCTTCTGGATTCCACATTTTTGCCCTAAATTAGTGACTGTATGACCTGAGCCTGTTTTTCCCCCTCCACAAAATAAAATCAATTCTATCCATCAGCAACAAATTAACTCTGTAGTCCTTTAAATCATCGCTTCCTGTCACAAGCAGAGCAACTCCTTCCAGCTACAGCCAGTTCTAATTTCCCATAAGACATTTTGGCATCCTTGCTACAGCACTTAGGTGTGATGACAACTACTTACCCTCAGTGACAGAGTCCTGATGCCTTTTGGCCAGCATGCTCCAATTCCAAAATCTCACTCACCCAAAGTCTGTTTCTTAGACATACCAGCCCCACATGTCTTAAGTAGTCCTTCGAGAGCAGGCTGTGAAGAGAGAGAAGCTGTGTGCAGGTGGTGTGTTAAGGAAACTCTCCCAGGAGAGACTGGAAACTGAACAGAAATCAGAGAGAGAGGGGAAGGCAGAGCAAGGGGATCAGAGCTGCAGCCTGATCCCACAGGGAGCTTTGGAGTGTCAACCACACCTTGAGGTCTGTCCTGACTTGTTGCTGCAAGGGAGCTGGACTTTCATACTCCCACTCCACTGGGTCTCTGGCTGAGACCCGTCTCAGGATGGGTGGGTGTTAGTTCCCAGGCACTTTTACCTCTTGGTGCCTGTGGGCAAAGCCTTGGTAATCCCAAAGCACAGCTTTGAAGGGAATCTCTGGTGTGGACTGCGGAGACAAAGGCCACAAAGATGGGTTGGGTAAACCACAAAAGGGGGCCTAGGCTGCAGTGGAGGGGGTTGGGCAAACCACAAAAGGGGGCCTAGGCTGCAGTGGAGGGGGTTGGGTAAACCACAAAAGGAGACCAGGCTGCAGTGGAGGGGGTTGGGCAAACCACAAAAGGAGACCAGGCTGCAGTGGAGGGGGTTGGGCAAACCACAAAAGGAGACCAGGCTGCAGTGGAGGGGGTTGGGCAAACCACAAAAGGGGGCCTAGGCTGCAGTGGAGGGGGTTGGGCAAACCACAAAAGGGGACCAGGCTGCAGTGGAGGGGGTTGGGGCTCACGACAGGACGTGCAGAAGGCCCTGGGCTCAGTCTCTTGGACCGAGTGGGGCAGCCTGGAGGAGAACCCCCCGCATCCACCATGTTGCTTTCTTCCTTTTGCAGGGGAGCCAGATGCATCAGTGAGGGGGTGGAGGGAGCAAGACAGCGACAAGGACAAGGAGGACGGAGAGGACAGATGGACAGATGTGGACTGTTATCCTGATTTGCTGGGTCTGCTGAGGTAGCCAGAAGCCTGGAGACCTCCACAGTTTGAAGGCGTCCCTGATCAGGCCTTGTGTCCTGTGCTCTCAGGGGTGATGTTCTTTGAGGTCAGGAGGAGCTGACCTTGTTGGACGAGCTACTGTCTCGTTCTTCGTTGTCTTGCAACACAGCCTCTTCTGAGGTTGCTAACTGGAAAATGGGGAACCATATGTTTGCTTTGCTGTATGCTTCCACACAGGTGGGGCAGTCACATGCCATTGGGTAGACTGACAACTTGCTCTGCCCAGTGCCTAGAGGGGGACCCAAGTGGTATGTTTAGTTGAAAATTGAGCAGCCATGCTTTCCTTCCTTCCTTCCTTCCTTCCTTCCTTCCTTCCTTCCTTCCTTCCTTCCTTCCTTCCTTCCTTTCTCCCCCTCCCTCCCTCCCTCCCTCCCTCCCTCCCTCCCTCCCTCCCTCCCTCCCTCCCTCTCTCTCTCTCTCTCTCTCTCTCTCTCTCTCTCTCTCTCTTTCTCTGTCTCTCTCTCGTCTATTTTTTTTTTTCGAGACAGAGTTCCTCTGTGGCTTTGGAGGCTGTCCTGGAACTAGCTCTTGTAGAGCAGCCTGGTCTCAAACTCACAGAGATCCACCTGCTTCTGCCTCCCGAGTGCTGGGATTAAAGGCATGCACCACCATCGCCCCCAGCAAAAGCTGTTTTAGTCCTGCATTCTTGTTTGACCTAATCTCTCTCTCACTGCTTCATGCTTTTAAGCCATTCTAGAATATACCAGTTTATCCTCCAAGACAGTGTAGCTCTTTTAGGGGGTGTTCCCTGAATCTTCTGGGCAGTGTCAGCCTGAACCAGTGTTCTGCTTTCCCAGCCCTGTCTCCACGAGGGAGAGTATGTTGAAGACAGTGTCCAGGCATTACTCATGACTGTATCTCCAGCACTGGGCATGTAAACAGGGGACAGTTAACATAGGACAATCTCATTTTCCCAGTCCTCCACATCCCTTAATGCACTAGGGGTTTTTGCCAGTCTCCTGAATTCTTGGAACCTCACTTTTCTAGGCTTTAATGGCAACCATACCAGGTGCCGGCTCATTTGCATTCCCCAGACAGAAGCAATCGATGATGTGCCTACACCATCAGCAGGAGTCCAGAGGTAACAGCAGCTCAGGGCTAAGAAGTGGGCTCTTTGTTTAAAAATGAGGAAAAGGGTGCAGTGTGGAATGTCCATGGTTTTCACCTTTAATCCCAGCACTCGGGAGGCAGAGGCAGGCAGATCTCTGAGTTTGAGGGCAGCCTGGTCTACAGAGAGAATTCCAGGACAGTCAGGGCTACACAGAGAAACTGTCTTGGAAAAAAAAAAAACAACAACAACCAGAATAAATAAATAAATAATATTGAATGATCAGAGAGACTATGACCTCTTTCCTCTCTTAAAACAGAAACTGTCAAGTGTGACTTGCCTGATGGAGGAGGCTCTTACCTACTCAGAGGATAAACACATGGGAAGCATGCCTGCTGCCCCACTCCAGCCAGAAAGAACAACAGTGCATGCAAATTACCTTGTTATTTTATTAGAAGCATATTTACATTTTTTGTTTGCAGAGGACAGTTTACAAAAAATTTACATGATGGTTGGAAATGACATACACATTACATCTATCCTTCATGAAGGGAAATATAAGTTAGATATATTTACTCAACCGAAAACATTTCTGCCTGTCCCTATACAGAAAACATTAGCACAGGGTACGAGGAATACTGCGTGGGCCTTGTCGGCAGCAGGCATTGCACATATACTAAGTGATGAGGCTGGGAGACTAGACTAGACCCCACTCAAAAAGGCACAGTAGAGCCACCAGGGCTCAGGTGGCACTAAGTGTGGAGGTGACAATCACACAAAGCACCAGAACAGTATGAATGGTAAGTCAGGGAATGATCAGACACTACCTGAACCACAAAAGTGGCATTTTGCCTAACAGCCACTGTCAAGTCCCCTGGATGCAAAAAAAAAAAAAAAAAAAAAAAAAAAAAAGCAGATTGTAAACAATGGCAGAAGCAGCCCTGCCCACTTGGCATCTCTGGGCCCTGCAGGTCCCCTCTGCCAGCTTTCCTGTTTCTCAGCCACCATGCACCAGAGAGACCTGAAGGCAAGCTGAGGCTCACTACCCTGAGATCTATCACCCTCCTGGGCTGTGTGAGCTTCTTCTTTTTTGGTTTTTCAAGACAGGGTTTCTCTGTGGCTTTGGAGGCTGTCCTGGAACTCGCTCTGTAGACCAGGCTGGCCTCGAACTCACAGAGATCCACCTGCCTCTGCCTCCCGAGTGCTGGGATTAAAGGCGTGCGCCACCAACGCCCGGCTCTGTGTGAGCTTCTTTACTGCACACACGATCTGGGAGTCCTAAGACCTGTTGTTTTTCTAGCTCACTCCCCCTGAGCACCCAGTTATCATCTGGGGAAACTTTCCAGGGAATCACCTCAGCATCAGACAGCTGATGGAGACATTCTGCTGAGGTCTCAGCCACTCACCAGACTCAGCTGCCCAAGCCCCAGGCAGCAGCAGCAGCAGCAGCAGCAGCATCAGCATCATCAGGATGTGGCTTTAAAAAAAAAAAAGTATCTTTCGAAGGCAGCCAGCCATTTACATCTACTTTTATGGAGCACTTGGGCATCAGAGTCAAAAAAGGTTTGTTTTATCAGTGAACACAGGCTGTGTGGAACAGCTGCTTTTCTGGGTTGTGACACATGGTAGCCTGGGGGTTCAGCACCTCAGGAGGCCACCTGAGCAACCCAAAGGCCCAGAACCATGGGTGTTCAGTGTCTCTGCTTCTGCATGTTCCTGAGGGCAGGAAGCATTTCTTCAGGGGGAATGAAGTCCAAGGGACCACCGGGCTTATTATGTACAGGGGGACCAGGACAGGACAAGAGCCTTCCCAGGACACCTGCAGACAAGTGGACAAGGGTGAGGTTGGCAGGTGCTGGGCAGCAGAAGTTGGCTGTGGAGGGGAGTTTACCCCTGGACACGGGATCCTGTGTGCAGCCAAATGAGTTGCAGGCTGGCAGTACAGCCTGTGCCTTCTCTGGGCCCTGGTGCCAGCACTCAGCATGTCCCCACCTGCTGCTCCACATGACATGCTCATTGGCCCAGGATCAGGCTCAGGAGGCAGCAGGCAGTGTCAGGAGGCCAAGGTGTGTGTGTGTGTGTGTGTGTGTGTGTGTGTGTGTGTGAGTGTGTGTGTGTGTGTGAGTGTGTGTGCACGTGCACACAGGGAGAGAGAAATGAGATAGGATACAATGCCAGAAACCAGGATAAACATTTCTGCCCTCCCTTCCCCCTCCCACCCCCACCAAACAGGTGACTCAGGGACTGAGGATACCCCTGAGCGCTGGCTGCTGAGAACTGAAATGGCTGTTCGGGATGTTTTCCGACGCTGTGGGGAACTGCTAAAACAAACAAAAAAACCCACAAGGATTACAATGAGGATGAGTTCACCGTGATGACATTGGTAGCGCTTGTGCCCACAGACAGTAGAGCTGATGTTTTGGTAAACAGGAGGGGTACACCCATTACGCCTGCCCCCTGACCCCAATAGCTGTAATCACTTCCAGGTGATGGGAATGTGAGTCTTGACGAAGTCATCCATCAGAAGCGCCAGGGTGGCACTGTGGCCAGCTGGGGCATTGCGGGCTGAGGGGCTGGTTTAAGCTGGCACAGAAGCAAGAGAAAGAGGTCCTGAGTCACTTGTTCTCAGAGGCTTGGAGGCCCCAGTGGCCATGCTGCCACAGCACCCACCACAGCCCAGGGACAGGGGTGTTAGGAAGCATCCCCAGAGCTGTAGGGGAAGAACTTGCTGGCTCTGTTGGGTGTAGTGGGTCTGGGTTCTGCCTCTTCGCTTAGTTTGAAGAACATTTCCTGTTCCCGCTTCTTCTGGTTCAAATCCTCTTCCAGGGCCTGGGGAAGGGAGGGCAGATGGTACTCAGTGAGATGCCAATCATTTCGATAGGAACAGCATGGCCTCTCTGCACAGCTCCCACCCAGGCTCCAGGGAACAGGTGGAAGGTCTCTCCTTCCTCTCCCTGAGGTGAGCGCGCGCACACACACACACACACACACACACACACACACACACACACACACACACACACACCATGCCTCTTGCCAGGCACCTTGTGAACTGCTCACAGGCCCAGGGTAAATCCTGAGGAAAAGAAGGGCTGCAGCACAGACAAGCCTCTCCTGAGAGAAGAGAACCAGATGAATGAAGAAAAACCAGGGGAGAGGATCTAATGACAACTAAGTCAGAGATGGCAGAGTGACTCCATGCTCCTTGTCAGGACACTGCCTGCTGGGAAGACAGGCACCTCTGCCCCTCTGAGGGTCTGATCCCAGAGATATGTGGGGCGCTAAGCTCCTCAGGCAGCTGGAGGCTGTTTTCCACCTGGCAGGGCACACAGGAGCTTCCTTTGGGCACATGCTCGTTTATCCAGATCCACCAGATCCCACCAGAAAAGACTTCCAGAAAGGGAGCAGAAGAGGTGGGGGAGAGCATGGGTCATGAGATAACTTGTCGGAGAAGAAAACTGGATTTATACAAATCTTCACTTAAAGGCTCGCAATTGAAAAAAAACAGAAAAAAATCACTAAATTGGCCCAATGTAATGTAATGCGTTTGTAAACCATGTAGCTCAGGGGTCCAGTGTGTGACCCCCACTGGAGGGGTCCCTAACAGTTCTACTGTTGTGTGGGCACAGGATGGCTTAGTACATCACCCAATTTTACAGCCAGGAATAGCTGAATATTCTCCACCCGCAAGGCTAAGATGTTCCAAGATCTGAAGTGCTAGTTTGATGCCACAGTGAAAAAATCCCACTCATAGGATGGGTGGCGATCAAAAGGTAGGTACACCAAAATACCTTCTGACTGTGTACAAGGAAGGACCTGGGAGACAGGGCTAAGTCTACCCGGACCGGGGTCTTGCTATGGTTTGAGTGTAAAATGTCCGCAGAGGCTCATGTGCCTGAACACTTAGCCCCCAAGCTGGTGGGGTGGGAGGAATGGCTGGTGAAGGGAGGGTTATGAGGGAGGTGTTACGGGGGTACATTTCAGCCCTGATTTCCACCATCTGCCTCTGATGTGACCAGTGCCTCAAATTCCAGTGTGGCCAAAATAAACCTTCTGTCTGGTGCTCTACACAAGCCAAGAGAAGTAACTAACGTGGTCTTGTCCCCAGACATCTCATTAGACATATGCAAATACCCCAAACTTGGAGAAGGATCTGAAACCTCAAACTATACATCTGCTGAAGGGCTGCTCAGCCTCCTACCCACCGCAGCATTCCTCCGCAAAGCCGGAGAAGGCCACAGGCAGCAGCCTGGCTCCTGCTGCGTGCCAGATGGTAAGCATTTAAACAATTTGAGAACGTCATACGTGAGTACTGTATTTACCTCATTTCTTCCATCTTCCCCATGTGTCCTTCTCCACTTCCTCTCAAATCCATGACCCCCCTCTTGTTTGGTTATCGTTGTTACATGTATACAGATGCATGTATGAATACAGCCTGCTGAGTTCACTTTCGGTCGGCTATTTGTATAGTGTTAGAGACCATTGCTTGGGGTTGGCTAACTTTTCAGGGGGCTCATCACCGGAGAAGACTGACTCTTCTCTCAGCAGCCATTTCATTACCTCTAACTCTTCATCTAGAGTGAGGCCATTAGAGATTTTCCCTACCCATGTTGGACCATCAACCAGTGTTGTCATTGTGCAGGCCTTGTTTAAGTGATGTTGTTGAGATGTCACGGGAGCAGTTTCCCTGTCCTATATGGGAGACACTATGCTTCCCAGATCAGTGTTTCCGCTGTAATGCAAAACCAGCCACGCAGAAGACAAATGAGTGAGTTGCTTTCTAGTCAAACTTATTTACAAGTGGGTAGTCAGGCAGGCCTAGCCCACAGGCAGCAGTGGGTCTATAGACACACTTTAAAATGCAGATATGCCTGCATGCCACAGTCTAAAAAGGCAAGCTGAGGAGGGAGAGCCAACTACTTCCAGGCCCCACCCTATCCTCTCAGTGACCACAGCAATTCAGTAAGTCACTTAAAAGGAAGTCATCTGTATTCTTCTAAAAATACTCCCCAGGGCATGATATAAGGGGAGGACAGTGCTCAAGGCTGCTGAACGTAATGCAAGGACACAAAGGACCATTACCTCCAGGCCACTTGGGCGTCTGTGACAGAATCCTGCCCCAAGGCAGTCCCACAGGCACACACCTGCAGTGCTTCCAGGAGCCCATGAGACCATCTAAGGTCACGGGCAGCTGCTGGGTAAGACAACTGCTCATTTTCAGGATGTGCCCCGAAGCGGATGCCCAGAGCTGGACAGGAAGAGGCATGCTCTCTCCCTGATGCAGAGCCAGTGGGAACACTGGCTACCTGTGGGGTTAGTGTGAGAAGTCCCAGCAGGCCACAGCCTGCCTCCTGTCCAGGTACACAGTGCCTAAAAAGCCCTTCAGGACATCAGGCCTTGGCGCAAGGTCAAGGGTAACAAGGGCAGCTCCTCAGAGCTTAAGAATTCCCATGCCTTTGATATATGCTGTGGGCTAATGACTGTAAATGGCCCTACAATCTTATCTCTACCCCGACCACAACCGAGGCCTGTGATGATGACTAACTGGGTACTTACTTTTATAGCTGACAAGAGCAATTGAAAGAGGAAAGGGTGTGCTCTGGCTCACGGTTTGAGGGCACAGCCCATCATGGGAAGGCAAGATGGCAGGAGCATGAAGCACCTGGTCCCACTGCATGTGCGGTGAGGATTCTGCCAAAGCTTCAGTGACCCAGCCCAGCCTGACTCCAGCCTCGAGACCCTGGAGATGCTCTGGGGAGACCCCAGCTTTTGAACCCTATTACTATAGATTTTGATAAAGAGTGTGGCTTAAGCTGCTAAATATATTGCTTTGATGCTGGGGACGGAGGGCAGAGAACCGCACGTGCTAGGGTAGGTGCCCCCCCCCAGCTGCACACTGATTAGGAAACCAATTCAGAAAGTAAACTAGCGGGTGCTGGCCTTTGACCTCACAGAGCGACTTCCTGGGAGAAGAAACTCCCCACAAACTGGGCTGCCAGCATGACTGACAGGGGCCTCTGCCTCAGGTGCATATGGGCCAGGGCAGAAGGACGCTGCTGTCCCTGGGAGCGCAGGGCTGCCAGTGTTCAACGCAACAGGGAGATGGGTCCTGTCTCTCAGGGACAGACCCATTTTAGGGATGCCACGAAGCAAGGGTCCAGAAACAGGAAGGCTTCCGACGTACTAGGCAGGTACCTGTGGAATGGCACCCACCAGCCCCGTGCAGTACCTTCTTGCGTGGCCGCAGCTTGTCCCGCCACTCCTTCAGGCTCTGGTTATGGCTCTCATCGAGGGCCTTCAGCTTCTGGGTTTCATGTTCTACCAACAAGTGACACTTTTCGTTCTGGAATAGGCAGAGAAGGGGTGAAGTGAGGAGGCAGGAGCCTGGAGAACCAGACCCCCTGCACCCTTGAGGGCACTGAACCCTGGAGGGCCCTGCAGTCAGTCACCATGGGCTTGTTATGCCTTCACCATTATCCACAGCTCTGCATATGGTAATACACTTGCACCAAGCAATACCTAGAGAACTATTCCAGAACACTAGTGGTAATAGTTCTAAATGGGTAAATCACAGCAATTTTGCAAATTCTGTGTGTGTTTTTAAGATTGTGTGTGTGTGTGTGTGTGCACATGCGCGCGTGCGTGCAGTGTGCATGTGTGGGCATGCATGCCATGGTGTCCATGTGGAGCCAAAGGACAACTGTGTGGAGTCAGTTCTCACTTTTCTCCATTGCATGGCTTCTGGGGGTCAAACTAAGACTGTTAGGTCTGTGCAGCAAGCACTGTGGTCACCGAGCCATCCTGCCTACCCTTTCTGTGGACTCCTGGCATTGTCTAAGTTGTCTGGGTTTTTAAAAAAAGTTTTGGGCTAGTGAGATGGTTCAGTGTGCAAAGCACCATGAGCCTGACAACCTGGGTTCGATCCCCAGAACTCGCTCTAGAAGGACAACAGAACTGGCTCCCAGAAGTTGTTCTCCGAACTGCACATGTGTGCCAGGGTATGCACTTGCCCAAACTTACCTGTATATACAACGTATAATAAGTAAATACATAAACTACAGCCTGCAACTCCTGGTCTGAAGTACCCTCCTGTTGACACCTTTCAATGGCAGGACTAGAGGTGTGGACCACCACATCTGGCTCCAGTCTAAACCTGTGTGCACAATTATTTACCTACAGAAACTGTATGTATAATTGTGCACTGTGTCTAGTTACATATCATATGACACATGTAACTCATATGCAACAGCTCTTGCCTGTGCCATTTCCTCAGGAGAGATCGCCTATCCCAGCCTGAAGGGCCCTTGTGTCGGAATAAAGGCCTTGTCCTTCCTGAGATGGTCCTGGAACAGGACTGAGTTCCTGCCTGATGTTGGGCATTCTCAGGAACCTCCTGCCTCTCTACATATTTTTCCACACGGGCCCAATGGACCGAGCAACTTCCTGAAGTTCACAGAGGCTGGAGTGGGGGCCTCATCGGTCAGGTACAACAATGCCTCGCTCTGCCACAAGGGGGCCCGATGTACGAGTTCGTGGACTGGGCCTTGGGGAATTTTGCTGCTGAAGTCTAGACAGGGGTGCTAGCTCTGTCATGTTCTGAGGGACAAACACCTCCTGCTTGCTGATATCCCTAACGCATGGGAGCAGGGACGCCCAAAGTCAGGGTTCCCACACATGCCAAGGAACCGTGCCGCGCGGCAGCTCAGGACCTGGAGTGCAAGGCACTTCACAAATCCACACACCAGTCCCGCCAAACAGTCATCACCTCCACCCTACGGCTATTTTAGAGGAAGCATGCTAAGGGGGTCGTACAGTTAATCCACGTGTAACATAGCCTGAGTGCAGCATGGCAGGCTGGAGTCGGCTCAGCCGGGCCTGCCTGACGAGGATGCCACCCTGCTGTGGAGCCCTTGGCCTCTGAGCGCCTTGGGGAAACCGAGGCAAGGCCCCGAGTACCTGCAGCTGCTGCAGCTCGCTCATGTTGCTCTCGCACTGGGACACCATGTCTCGCATCTGATTCTCATGTTTCTGCTGCTGCTGCAGCCTCTCCGCCTTCTGCCTCTTCTCCTCCTGCTGGGAGAACTGCAGAGACAGGATGCCATTGTGGGGGGCTCGCCTGCCTCAGGCTGAGCCACTGAGGCCCATCCCGGGAACCGGGCAGCAATGCTCAGAGCCCAGTCCGCTTCATCCTGAGCGGAGACCCAGCCTCTGTCCCCACACCAGCAGGGACCTGACAAGGTGAGGTGACGTGAAAGGAGGCTCTTGGTGGGTGAGAACAGAGAGCGTGATGCACGTAAAACCGTGGGATCATGAAAGGGACCAGTGCATGGCAGACTGCCAAACAAGGATCTGTCCACCAGGGGAGGGTTCTCCTGGGCTATCCAAACTTCCAGGCCATGACTGACTTATCCCCCGCCCCCAGGACCTTATGCCATATCTAGTATTTGACATTCTCCCAAGCTGTGGGAGGTCCGGGCCTCACCAGGTCCCTCTCTGACCATACCCCACCGACTGCCAGGCCCGGCCCCGCACCTGCTTGATCTTCTCACGCTGCTCCGAGGCGCTGCCCCCGCCATTGATGTGCAGGCTTTTCTTGTACATGGCCATGCGTGTCTTGCCCTCACTCCTCTGGATCTTGGGTAGCCGCGCCTTCTCCTGCTGCTGTCTGACCTTCAGCTGCTCCATCATACGCTGGTTGTAGCGCTGCATCTGCTCCCGTTCCTGACAGGACAACCAGGCAGCAGTCAGGGGAGCTCTGGGCATGGAGGGTGCTTAGGAGCCAAAGACCTCATCAACACAGGAGGCCCGGGGTGCCAATACAGCAGAGCTGTCAGCTCAACATTATCAGCTCTTTAAAGTTCTTTCTTTTTACATTGGCTTGTTTCGTTGGGAGGGAGAGGGTTAATCACGAGCATGACACTCAGAAGACAGGTTTCTTTTTTCCACTAGGAGGGTTCTGGGAATTGAACTCAGGTCATCAGGCTTGGTGGCAAGCTCCCTTATCCACAAAGTCATTTCACCGGCCCTGCGTTTTCTTTGAACATTACAGTGTCTCCAACTTCTGATGGTCTGACTCACAGCTTTCTGACTTCCCAGTGGTGTGAAAAACAATGTGACTCAGCTGAGCCCATACTTCGAATTTGAAACAAAATTCCTGGGTGAACAAAATCTACTCCAATATTCTGGATACTGGGCAATGGCGGTGAGCTACAGCTCTGGCTGGCCACATGCTCCTGAGGGGAAATACCCTATAGTGGGCTGCCTCAGAGCTGTGCAACTAAGTAGGAGGCCCGGAGGGCAGGCAGCTGAGGGGCATTTGTACTGTTATTTTCAATTTAGGATGGATGTTGGGGATCGAAACCCCCAACGAATCAAGAAGCATCACCTTCTTTCTCTTTTCTTCCTTTTTCCCCTGGGGTGGTACGGCGGTGGCCAGGGGGGGGGTGAATTCAAGTAGCCCAGGACTGGCTTTTGAACAGAAAGCCAAGCACTAGCACAGAGGTGTTGGAGGTGAGCATGGGAGCTGCCGGCACCATCTGCGCCCCTTAGTTTCCTTGATTCCTGTCCCTCAAGCAGGGCACCCGGGAGAAGGTCTCGGCTCCGGCAGCCCCTGCTGGGTGCCGGCCCCAGACTGTCGCGCCTCACCTTCTCATGCTTGCGCAGCAGTTCATGCCGCTGCAGGAAATACTGGTCCTTAAGTTGCTGCTTCACCAGCTGGTGCCGCTCCTGCAACTGGTGTTCCTCCATCTCCCACAGGGCTGCCTCACGGTCTGCGGGGGACACGCCACCCGCACAGTGAAGAGTGGACAAGGTCTGAGACAGAGCGGGTCTCCCAGCCCTCCCCTCCGCCAGGACTCCTGCCAGGACTGATAACCAACCCGCCAGGCTCAGAGGAACGGGCACCCGGGTTTCCTCGCTAGACCACGTTGGCTGATCTGAGCGGAGCCCTGGAGACTAAGGCTAAGAGACACAAGCCCCAGCAACATGGGAGCGGAGGAGGCAAGGCGCTGTAGTAGGCAGGGAGTGAGCTGCAGCTGGGATGGGGCCAGAGGCCCCAGCTTCCTCCTCCAGCAAATGGCACAAGCACACCCCAAAGAGGGAATGTTCTGCGAAGACACTACTAAGAAAAATCGGCACTAGCCCCCTTCCTTTCTGTTGGGCAGATGAGAATGGAGAACCTATGGACGTGACAAGGGTGAGAAATCCCATGGGGAAGCGGGTCCTCAGCCCGCAACTGGGCTCCACTGCCTTTCTGTTGCTTCTTAGCCGTTTGGACTGTAGAACCCACACAGAGTAGTAGCAACAGACCAAGAAACACAGTAACTCTCCCCAGTGCGGTTTCCTCACTATACATCAGGACTGTAGTAGGAGCTGTCTTACAGGTGAGGGTGGCATGGGGTCAGGTGTGAAAACTGACTAGCACACAGTGTGGCAAGCGGTGGTCACGCAAGCTGCCACTTCTGTGTGCTGTGGGAACTGGTATCTTTGCCTCATTCCTGACTTCCCCGGGGGGCAGGAGTGGGAGGGTTGCCTCTACTTCCACCATTCAGAGTGACTCTGGGCCCCACCTCGGAGGAGCTCCTGCTTCTTGCTGAGGCACTCTCGCTCCTTGTCACAGATCTCACGCCTGTTTTCTGTGGTGAGCTTCTTCATGGCCAGCTCCAGGTCCTCCTTCTGCTTGGCCACAAAGTCTCGGTCCTACAGGGAGAGATGATGAGGTTTTATACTGAGATGGCTTAGGAGACCTCTCTCTCTCTCTCTCTCTCTCTCTCTCTCTCTCTCTCTCTCTCTCTCTCTCTCTCTCTCTCTCAGTGATAGCCTGTCTGCCTCTCTCTCACCAGCTTGGTTGGTTGGTTTGTTTAATTGTTATTTTATATGTGTAAGTGGTGCTGACTGGCATGTATGTGTATGTACATGTGCCTGCCTGCAGAGAGTCCAGAAGAGGGCACTATATCTCCTGGAATTTCAGGATGGTTATAAGCTGCACAGTTTGTGTGCTGGGAACCAAACCCAGATCTCCTGCAAGAGCAGAAAACATTCTAAACTGCTGAGCCATCTCTCCAGCCTGTGTTTTCAAAGTTATCTACTCATAATTGTGTGGGTGCATGGCTGCAGTGTGCTGTTTCAGAGACTTTGGGGGAATTCATGTCCAACACCTCAGATATTGATCATTTATATAACACATTTAAGACCCTCTCTTGCTGTGTTGAACATGTACATTGTTATTATTGGGCCTGGTCACCCTTCTGTGCTACTGAACTCAAAAACCTGTTTCTTTTACTAGTAACCAAACTCACTTGGCTAGAAAGAGGCAGGTCGTGAGGTCCACTCAAAAGTCAGGGAAGTCTAGAGTCAGGCCAAGTACCAGGCCTTGCTCTACTGACCTCAACTCTGCAATGTTACCTTTCTGAGCTCTGATTATTTGTGCAAATGGAAAACCAAATATCTCCTACCCCAAGGTACCATAAACGCTTGACCAGATCTGTAACTATGGGCTACAACTGCCTGCACCCAGGATGGAGGAGGTAGAATGTGCAAAGGACGCCCCCCACCCTCCCTTCCCCCCCCACAGTGGAGAAAAGAGAAGCATTCCAGCAAGGGGTGAGAGGCCGGTAGGGTCAAGCCGGGAGGGGCCAGGAGGGCCGGGTAGCAGCAGGCACAGTGAGGGGGGCCTCAGCTCATGGGCAAAGGGAGATTGCTGAAGGATCTCAGGGCCCAGAGATGGGGGAAGAAAGGGTCACAGGGCCAGATTTGGATTTCATATTGACAATACCTGCTGGTCTGAGAGAAAGAAGTACAGGAAAGCAAGAGGAAGCAGGAAGAATGGCTGGGAAGCTGGGAGAGAGCTGCAAAATCAGTGGGGAATCCAGCAACATTGGCAGATTCATGCGTCAAAAGATTGGTGAAATATGGATGGATGGACGGATGGATGGATGGATGGATGGGCGGACGGATGGAAACGTGTGTGTGTGTGTGTGTGTGTGTGTGTGTTGTATATCTGTAGTGTGCTTAGTATGTATGCATGTATGTATGTTGTATGTTTTGTGTTGCATGTGTGTATTGTGTTTATATAGTGTGTTATACGTGGGGGAGCATTGTGTGTGTGCATGTGTGCGTGTGCACCAAGCATCAGGAGGTGATGGTGAAGTGGAGGGAAAGGCTGGGTCAGGACAGATGACTGCTCTTGGTTGACAGGAGATGTGACATATGAACAATTTCCAGTAAGGTAGGCAGGTCTAAGGTGCAGGCTGCAGTGACCAGAGACGACAGGGCTCACTCTTGGGGCTGGAGGGCAATCAGGGAAGATGACGGCAGAGGTCAACAAATGATGGGCTAGATTTAGGCATTCAAAACAGGAAGCAGATATTCAAGCAGCAGGCCCGGGCAGGTAAGGGGGACCATTTGGGCAGCTGAGTGACGGAGGCTGGGGACTCACAAGCAGCTGCTTCTTCTGGGAGTGCTCTTCCATCTTCAGCCTCATGTTCTCCTTCCGCTGCTGCCGGGGCAGCTTCTCAACCTCACTCTTCACCTGCAGCAGACATGGCAGGGACAGCTTTCACCAGGGCCCCTCCCATTCTGGATGCACTATGAGCTCTGCTCACGCTTGACCCAGGAAATATCTATCGCACAGATAGGCTATCCACATCTAAGGCCTGTTTCCGCTTCTGTGGGAGTCCTGTCCCTCTGCTGAGACACTATAGTCCCTAAGGTGCAGGTGGTGGACTCTGTCCAGCCTAATGGGGACTCGAGGTTGGCACCTCAATCTGAACAGCACCATCAATCTGAACAGCACTGTCTAACTGAACAGTACTGTCTATCTGACACAACACTGTCACTCTGATGTTTACACAAAATTCCACCCAGCACACAGAATGGCAACCTTTTCAAGTATGCATGGAACATTAGCTAACAGTTCTAAACCATAAAAAGAATCTTAAACTTTTTTTTCCGAGACAGGGTTTCTCTGTATTGTTTTGAAGGCTGTCCTGGACCAGGCTGGCCTCAAGCTCACAGAGATCCTCCTGACTCTGCCTCCCCAGTGCTGGGATTAAAGGCATGCGCCACGAACGCACGGCTGAATCTTAAACATTTAAAAACTTTATAGCAAAACTGTAAGTAGTCCATGGATCAAAGAGGAAGTTGCAGAGTATATTAGAAAACAATCTGAGTCAGGCTATGGCAGCACACTTTTTTACATCCCAGCACTCAGGAGGCAAAGGCAGGTGGATCTCTGTGAGTTTGAGGTCAGCCTCATCTACAGAGAGGGTTCCAGGATATCCTGGGCTATATAAAGAAACCCTGTCTCAAAAAACAAAACAAAACAAAACAAAAAAGAATTTGAACTGAATAAAAATGAAAATATAGCCCATCCAAGTTCCTGAGATAAAGGCAGTGCATAGAGGGAAATTTTGAGCATTAACCCTCAGAAAAAAGAAGAAAGTCTTGCACGCCTTTAATACCAGCACTGGCGGGGGGGTGGGGATGGGAGGGGCAGAGGCAGGTGGATCTCTATGAGTTCTAGGCCAGCCTGGTCTACAGAGCAAGTTCCAGGACAGGCTCCAAAGCTACACAGAGAAACCCTGTCTCAAAAAAAACAAAAAACAAAAAACAAAAAAACAAAAGCCAAAGCCAACCAAACAAAAAGAACAATAAAAGCAATTGAAATCTAACTCAAATATAAAGGCAGAAATCAATACCACAGAAAACAACAGTGAAAATTAGGGCTGAGCAGTGGTAGGGTGTTTTTCCTGTATGCACATGGGTCTTGGATCCCACCCTTCAGAATCACAAAATAAAAAAAGAAGAAGGCATGAATATCAATGAACAAAGAGCTGTTCTTTGAAGCGGTTGGTAGAATTAGTTAGGTCTTTTGTCTGGTCAGTGGAGAGGAACAGTGGAAGAAGAGGATCGAACGGTAGGGGAAGAAGAAGGTGAGAGAAGGAAAGAGAGAACGGGAGAAGAGAGACATCAGGAGTTGGTCCTACAGACCAAAGAGATGCTCAGAGTATTACCAACAGCAAACAGATCCTGTAGACAACAGACAAACGCCTGGAAAGACAGATCGCACCAAAGCTAATTCAGAAAGAGCGCTAGCTTATGCCACTCAGGCGTAGGAAAACCACAGACCAATGCCCTTATTCACAAAGATTCAAAATTCTTTTATAAAACACTGGCAAATGAATCTTGTAATATATAATAATGACCAAATGAGGGTTTTTGTTTGTTTTGTAGTTTTTAAATTATTTATTTGTTTTATGTGTATGGATGTTTTGTCTACATGTATATTTGTACATGACTAGCCAGAAGATGGTGGTGGATTCCTTGGGGCTGGAGTTATGAATTGTTGTGAGCTGCCGAGTGGGTGCTGGGAATTGAGTCCACATCTCTGAAAGAACAGCCAGTGCTCTTAACCGCTGAGGTATCTCTCCAGCCCTCTGTTGTGTTTTGTTGTTTGGGTTTTCCAAAACCAGGGTTTCCAGAGACAGGGTTTCTCTCTATGTAGCCTTAGTTGTCCTGGAATTCACTGTACACCAGACTGCCCTTGAATTCTCAGAGATCTATCTGCCTGCTCCTGCCTCCTGAGTCCTGGGATTAAAGGCGTGCACCACCATGTCTAGCTTGTTTAGTTCTTTAAGACAAGGTCTCACCATGTAACTTTGTCTGGCCTGGAATGTAGACCAGGCTGGCCTCCAGCTCACAAGAGATTTACCTTTCTATGCCTCCTGAATGCTGGGAACACACCTGGGTATAGCCAAATGGGTTTTATACAAAGAATGCAAAGCTAGTTTAATATCTGAAAACCAAACAATTCGTAACAACTACAAAAGAAAAAATCATATAATTATGTAAATTGTTCCAAAAAAATTAAAATATTCAACATTCCTTCATGATAAACTCTATTCAAAAAAAGAGAATTTCATTAAGTTGGTCTGAAGGGATCTACAAAAACAAAACAAAGCCAGGGATGGGGCCAAAAGTCTTTAATGCGGCACTCAGGAGGTAGGAGCGGGGGCAGGGTAGGGCCAACAAGAGCTCTGAGCTCACGGGCTGCTCTTCATAGCCTGTTCTAAGCTGGAAGAGTTACTTTGTAAGACCCTATTTTATGAAAAAAAAATCCGAATCAAATCAATCTGTGCTCATACCAGACTTAGGAAATATTGAATGTGTTCCTTTTGAGACCGGGAACAAGGAGGAAGGAGGTCCACTCTACTATTTCTAATCAACTTCCTGCTGGAACCTGAGCCAGCACAATAGGGCAATAAGAGGCATATCAATTGAAAAGAAGAAATGAAACTGTTCCTGTCTATACAGAAATAAACCTCAAGGATGTACGTACCAAAGACAAAATACTAGACTAAGACAGTAAGGCTAGATACAAGACCACTACACAAACAGCAGTATGTCTCCATACTCTTATTTTATTTTATTCTGGGGGGGGGGTTTGAGACAGGGTTTCTCTGTATTGTTTTGGAGGCTTTCGGTCCAGCCTGGC
Source organism: Mesocricetus auratus (assembly GCF_017639785.1). Classification (NCBI taxonomy): domain Eukaryota; kingdom Metazoa; phylum Chordata; class Mammalia; order Rodentia; family Cricetidae; genus Mesocricetus; species Mesocricetus auratus. The sequence goes on along the minus strand of NW_024429191.1, from coordinate 12,939,109 downwards.
CTCGAACTCACAGAGATCCGCCTGCCTCTGCCTCCCGAGTGCTGGGATTAAAGGTGTGCGCCACCAACGCCCGGCTCCCTTTGCCTTTTCATACACATTGCAGCATCACCTTGCTGATCCTGTGAGGGAGCCTGGCAGGACTTTGATTGGCTCAGTTTGGGTGGCGTGGCCATCTGAACAACTCTGAGCCTTCTATCCACTGGCATTTTATACACGTGCATTTTCTTGGGTCTTCCGGTATAATTTGTTAGGGATTTTTCATTTTTAGTATACAAGTCCATCGTATGCTTTGTTAGAACTATACTTATGTCATTTGGAGGGCACTTTCATAAGGTACTTTAACATTATCAATTTAGGGGGCTAGGGATATGGCTCAGCAGTTCCGAGCAATTGCTAATCTTCTAGAGGACCTGGGGTCAGCCTCAAAAAAGAAAAGAAAAAAAAAAGAAAAGAAAAGGAAAGAAAAGGCAAAGGGAGGGGACTCGGAGATGCCAGCTACAGGACTCACACCACTTGAAGTCAGGTTTATATGAGTCTGGGTTCCCGGACACTGGAGTACTGGTGAGGGACAGACAGATGAACCTGTATGACATGCAAGTCCAAAATGCACCACACCAGACCCAGTTTTCCAAAAAGACAACTTAGCAGAGGAAGGTGAGCATTTTTTCCCCAACATACAATGCTGAGGCAGACATCCCTAGCCAAACCCATTCACCCCTAATCCAGATATTCCTAAGCAAACCTGTTCACACCTCATCTATTACAGACACTCAACTCAAAATGTTCTCATGTGGAAATAGAAAACCCAACATGACAAACTGCTAAAAGACTACATCCCACAGGGCTGGGGAAGTATTCCTTGGTTTCTTAGATAAGCTGCTAAAAGAATTACCCCTGAAAGAACACAAGACACTATTATGAGGACTACAAGACAAGTCATGGGTGGAGAATAAATACATGCAAAGTAATATCTCACAAAGTACTGGCTGTCCAAATATAAAGAGAGCTGTCAGACTTCAGCAAAAAGAAACGAATCTCCCAGCTAAATAAAGGAGCAAAAGATTTCTGAACAGACATGTCACCAAAAGTGACATATGGTGACAAAGAAGCAAATGAAGAGACTCATGTCACTAGTCATTAGTGAAATGCAAACTCAAAGTCACAATGAGATGCCACTTTACACCCATCAGGGTGGCTAAAATAAAACAGTAAAGTTGACAAGACCAAGTGTTGGGGAAAAGGAGCAACTGGACCACTCCTGCGTTGCTGTGGAGACAGAATGGATTCAGAGCATCTGGAGGAGTGTGACACACTTACCATCTGAAGCCCGAAACCCACCAACTTAGCCTGCTTCATTCAATTCCCACATTTTTTATAAAATGGTCTTGGGTTTTGCAGGCTGAGTCTGGTCTCATGTTTTCAGCCTTTCTGCTTTAGATGGGTTTCCCATCTGCATTCTGACCAACTCTGGGGACCTGAGAGACAGGAGGCTGTCCTATACATTTACAAGGTGTCAGCAGTGTCCCTGGCTATAAGATCAACAGCCTGCTCCTCTCCATCCCCGAGCTGTGACACATCCCAAATGTTTGTAGACATGGTCAGTGTCTCAGAGAGCAGGGGACAGAAGACTCCTGGCTGATAGGCACAGGTGTACATAAAATTCCTAAAGGAACAGTTCATTCGTGAACCTCGGCCTCTGTATCAGGTGTGGCTTCCTGTCCCAGCTCAGTGACCGTGAGAGCTATCACTCAACTTAAGGGCTACAGACTTGGAACCATGTTTTTACAAGCTGAATGTTGTGGACTGGGGGACAGGGGATTAAAGGCAGCAATAGGGATAGAGCTCAGGTTCTGAGTTTCCTGTTAAAGGCATGGAAGACACAGGTAACACTCTGATGATGGAGAGAGGAGGCAGAGGCAGACCCAATGACTCATGGGAACCTTTATATGCCAGTACTGCTCTCTGGCAGAGCTGTGCAATGGCAGGCATGGCAGGTGGGATCAAGTTCCACCAGGCGGCAGATAAGCTGCATTCCAGGGCAGTGACGTCCTCGAATTACTGAAGGTATTAGAGTCCCATTTTCCCAACCAGAAAAACAACCTAGTTTTTAACTAAGAAGTCCTCGGGGTTCTTTCCAGGGATATAGTGTGCAGGGCTAGGGAACGCTGAATCATTTAACAAACTTAGTTTCACGGCAGGGACACTCTGAGAAACAAGTCATTACACAATTTCATCAACATGCACACTGAGTAAAGACCTTGGGAAAATCTAACGAACCGACTTTCCCCTCGCTGTAGCTCCTGGCTCAGTACAGCAACCACTTGCATAGCAGATACATTGCACTGGGAATTATGAATGACCTAGAGGTGACGACTAAAGACACTCAGGGAGGTGAGTGCGGGTTATATGCAGACTATCCCGATGTGTGGATGCAGCAGCCTTGAACCTGCAGGTGCCCCTAGTGAGTCAGTCCCTGAGAGGGTCCCGAAGAACATCTATGTGGCTCACTGAACTCAGAGCTGGAACGCCAGTGAGCTCTGGAAAGAGAGAGTAAATATGAGGCTACAGCCAGCCACTGAAAATGGCTCTGACCACAGCCATTAAGCTTGCTGCCCGGAAGATTAGTACCAGGGACACAAGCTGCTAAATGGCAGTGTTCTCCTGAGAAGGCGGAAAGGCCACAGCCTCTTCTTCCCATGGAAACTTTCAAATAAAACAACAACAGCAAAAAACATGTCAAACTAAACTAAGAACTTGGGTGTAACTCAGAGGTTCAGCATGTACAAGGGGCTTCATCCCAGGGGAGGGAGGGAGACGTCTCAGCCTGACTGTGCACAGGGCATCTGGGTCTCAGAGCTGCCCACACCTCCCAGTGGTGGAGAACTAAGGGCTGGAACATCCTTAGACTCCCAGGAGAGAGGAGGGGAATAAGCAGGTGGCAGCCCCGGGTGTGGGAGCCTCAGTCTACAACAGAGCACGGCCTGAGTCTGGGAACCCCGTCCTGTCGTCCTGTCGTCTTCTGAGGGCCGTGCATCTCCTTACCTCCCCTTCCAACTGAGGGGAGGAAGACAACCGAACGAGGGCAGAGCAGAGCGGGCAGAACTGTCCCCGGCCTCCCCTGCATTGCCTCCCGTGTGGGAAGAGCATCTCCAATGTTAAAGGTCACCTCTCTTCCATCTTCACTGCTCTCTTTCGTCTAAGAGGATGTAAAAGACACTAACAGGCTGGGCGTTGGTGGCGCACGCCTTTAATCCCAGCACTCGGGAGGCAGAGGCAGGCGGATCTCTGTGAGTTTGGGGCCAGCCTGGTCTACAGAGCAAGTTCCAGGACAGCCTCCAAAACAATACAGAGAAACCCTGTCTCGAAAAACCAAAAAAAAAAAAAAAAAAAAGACACTAACAGAAGCCACCAGGAAGGACCCAGCTGGGGGGACAGCAAACACAGGAAAGAGGCACCCAAAAGACAGAGAAAGAGCTAAAGTATCATGGCTTTGTGGCTGGGGCACTAAGGCCCCAGTGTGGCTGCCCCCAAAGTCTTGGGTTAACTGGCTCCATGCAGCCCCTCTATTAGAAAGGGAGGCTGTGCTGGCAATTTTTATATCACCTTGACACAAGCTAGGGTTATTTGAGAAGGAGCAGCAGCCTCAATTGAGAAGATGCCCCCACGAGATGATTGATGGGGGAGGGTCCAGACCATTGTGGGTGGTGCTATCCCTGGGTAGTGAGCCTAAGTCCTATAAGAGAGCAGGCTGAGCAAGTCACGGGGAGCAGGCCAGTAAGCAGCACCCTCCATGGCCTCTGCATCAGCTCCTGCCTCCAGGTTCCTGGCCTGCCTTTCCCCCAGCGATGGGCTGTGCAGTGGAAGCTGAAATAAACCCTCTCCTTGTGGCCATGGTGTTTCATCGCAGCAATAGAAACCTAACTTAGAGCGGAGAGGCCCTGCCCCGCCCCCTCCACACACACACACTCCCCCAGCACGCCACCACCTCCTTCTTCATCTGCTTGAGCTGCTCTTGGAACTTGGCGTAGTCTCGATCCTGCTCCAGGCGGATCCTCTTGGCCTCCTCTTTGCGGCGCACACCGTGGTCCTGCTCCATCTTCTCCACCTGCTGCTTCTGCTGCCGCTCCAGGTTCTCCAGCTCCACGTCATAGAACTTCTTCTTGGCCTGGAAGGTGCACAGAGCCACGTCATACCTCAGGGTCTGTAGCAGACCCAGACTTGAGCCCCAGCCCTGACACCCTTTGCTGTGTGACCCAGGGCAAGTTATTTAACCTCTCTGAGTTGTTTCCTTGTCTGACCTGGCAGGACAGTGGCACAGCGTTCCACCTCTAGAGGTGTTCCTGTGTGACTCAGGGTCACTGTGACCTAACCACCCCCTTCTGCAACACCTCCGCCTGAAGAAAACTCGGAGGCCAGAAGTCCCTGGGGCTGTCTCCTCTCACTCACGTTGATTTCTTGTTCAAAACGTTTGTGCATTTGCTCCAGCTGCAGCTCATGCTTGCTGCTCAGTTGGGTCTGGTTCCGATGTTCTTCTTTCTGCAGAAGTCGAAGCTCTCGGAGTTCCTGGCGCCTGAAGATTAACAGACACAAGCACTTCCTAGTGAGACGGGGGCCTCTGAGACCACAGTATTCACAGCCCGGGGCCATAGAGGGGTGGGCTGTGGAGTAGAATCTCACTGACTTAAGCAGAGACATGATGAGGATTCAGGCTTCATTTGATATTCTGACAGACAAAAAGGTGAGTATCCTCCATATATAAAGAGCATTTACAAATCAGTTAGGAGGAAGGAACTAACCACCAACCCCAAAATTGTACATAACATGACAAGACATAAAGCATACAAGTGCAAAAATAACAAGAAACCTTACAATTGTCTATATGATATGAAATACAAACATAAAAGAGAAACATTTCATTAAATAGACAAGCATATAGGGGAATTCAGACTCCATGTGTTACTGACAAATTAATAGAACATTTGAATGATACCAGCAATACCTTTACACATTTGGCACCCTAGTTTCACTTCTGGATTGGATGAGGATGCTTGTAACAATGTCATTTATGATAAAATTTTACCCCACTGGTCCAAGATGGAAGAAACGTCCCTAGAACACCGCAAACTATTTCTATTCTAGAATGCAAGAAGCTTCCTTTAAAGCAATGGAGACGTCTGCAAAGCCCTGGTCTTTGGGGTGCTCTGAGCCACCTCAGTGCCTAGCAACCCACTCATCACCAGCGATCCCAAGAAGCCACAGTGCACAGTGAAAACTGGAAGAATTAATTCTCAGGTGGAATCCCCGCTCTGCTCCTTGTCAACTAGAGATAAGCACTAGCAGCTTATCTGCCAAGAAACACGGTTTCCTTGCACGCGCACGAGGACTAGGGTCCTGGGGAAGAGCTGCTGGAGACAACCGGAGTGTGTGCGGCTGTCACAGGCAAGAGGCTTTGCCTTACACCTCCCTTCTCTGCCCTCCCCCTCTCTCATTCTCACTGAGTTCTATGCCTTTTCCCTGCGGCCACTGCCCCAGCCTCAGCCAGAGTCTCATGGTCCTGGATATTTCTTCCCACCTCCCAAGTCAGTTTTACCCTCGATAGCCTGGGTCCAACCACCACACAGACCACAGTCCGACCCTCCTCTGTCCCAGCATTCCATACTGAAGTCCTGTTCTCTAAGATCCTGATACAAGCCAAGAGGTCACCCGCCAGGGCCTCAGCAACTGCAGATTCCCTCAGCACCCCTCTAGCTCTGGGATTCACCTCATCTTTCAAGCTCAGCCCAGGGTAGTGATGGCGAGGTCCCTACCAGCAATCTGTGCTCAGCCCAGGGTGGTGATGGCGAGGTCCCTACCAGCAATCTGTGCTCAGCCCAGGGTGGTGATGGTGAGGTCCCTACCAGCAATCTGTGCTCAGCCCAGGGTAGTGATGGTGAGGTCCCTACCAGCAATCTGTGCTCAGCCCAGGGTAGTGATGGCGAGGTCCCTACCAGCAATCTGTGCTCAGCCCAGGCACTCACTGTTACATCACCCATCCCTTCCTTCACAGCGTGCAGCACAATCAAGAATTAGCTTGTGAATTGTGTTTACTATAGGCATAAATTCAACACGGGGGATAGCTTTCTGATTTCCATTCTGATTCTCTTGGTAGACAATGCCCGGGTCAATAGCTGGGTGGATGTATGGATAGATAACTGACAGGTGAATAGGGGGTGGGTGGGTGGGTTAAGTGGATGGATAGACAAGAGCAGACGAGTACAGACAAGGGTAGATGAACAGATGGAAGACCGGGTGGACAGGTGGGTGATGCATGGGTGGGTAGATGGATGGATGGATGGACGGATGGACAGACAAATAGGTAAGTGGAAGGAAAAACATGAACAGCTGGGTGGTCTGTAGATGGGTGGGTAGGCAGACAGCTGGATGAATGAGTGGATAGAAGAGTAGGCAGATGGATGGGCGGATGGGTAGGGATCAGGTAACTAAACAGAGGAGTAGGATATGTAGATAGAGGTTGGGCAGATGGGTCATTGGCATGAGGATGGATGAGTATAGATGGACGAAGAGAGGGGTGGCTGATAGGCAGCTGTGTGGGTGGATGAATGCAGGAGACGGAGGCCTCAAGTAAAACCACTTTCCTTTTGCCTCGGCCCCCGACTCCACACTGCAGACAGGCAGCTGTCCCACTCAAAGTTCAAGGCCTAGCACTCAGGGTCCCCCCACTAGTTCCCACACTGGTGCTTCCCGGACTTGCCTGAGAAATCTCATCTCCTCGTCTTTCTTCTCATCTTCGCTGATGATCTTGGAGGTGGTGATGCTCACCTCCACACCGTCCACCACAAACCTGCGGGTCCGCTTCAGGGTCTTGTTGTGCAGTTTTGAGCCCTGGCAAGGAGAACATGCCCAAGCTCAGCTAGAAATCCACGGTGGAGACAGGGTGAGGTCCACAGCCTGGGCCCAGGGAGGATGTGGCAGTCCGCTGTCCTGCTCCCTCAAGCTTCCCAAACAGGGCCTAAGCGTCTGGCCTTCGTACCTCCTTCCTTCTGCTGGTCTCGACTTCAGACACTACTCAAGGCTCTTACCTCACTGAAGCATTCTTGCAAAACACAGTCTCAACATCAAAAAGGACTGTGTTCATCCTCACTGGCCACTGGCGGCTTTGTGACTCTGGACAAGACCCTTGTCTTGCCTGAATCTCAACTTTGACCATTGTCCATGGAGTATCAAACAGAACTTGCCTCCCTGGGTGGCCACAAAGGTTTGATGAGAAGCACTTGGGGCACACATGGCACGCAATTTACCTCTGCCAGTCATGATCACAGACACGATTCATTTAGATTTGGTGGCCTCAGCTAGCTAGCTGAAGCTCACAGACAACTGTTCTTGTCCGGGGTCTCATGGGGCCATTCCTCTCAAATTGTCTCCTGTGACGAGCCGCACTCTCCACAAAGGCCGCTTACAGAGGACCTGGCCCTGGGAGGTGTCATGGTTCCATTCCGACTCAGATGACGGCTTAGGGGCCAACCGTGGTTATCTGATGGTCTCTGTCCTGCCCACTGTCTCAGAATTCCTGCCCACCCCCAAAGCCCTTCCTCCTAGAATGTAGCCCTGCCTCCCTCTGCAACACGGCCCACGGGCCTTCCGGCCCCTTCAAGAGGAGCGGGCACACTAGGGTGGCTAAGAGTTGGCTCCTCCTCGCTCTGTGGGCTGCTGCCCAGGACACCTCACCCGGGCTCTAGGCACTCAGTGCCCCTGTTTTTTCATGGTGCTGGGGATTGAACCCAGTGGCCAACAGTGAAACTGCTGGCGGCAGACAAGGAAGGGGGTCACCCCTCCCAGCTGCTGAAGAGGACAGGGCTAAAGGTGCAGGAGGCCAGGAGCCCAGCCCGAGGCCTGACCACCTCCCTGCTTCCTCCCACACAGCCCTGCGCCAGCTGACAACCTCTTTCAGTCTCCACTGCCCATCTGGAAACCGTGGGAGGAAGCAGTCCTTCAGTTCTGATTAAAGCACTTTGCACAGAATGGCTACAGTCACTTAGTGTCACTCACTGCCAGACAGAAGGCCAGAGAGGAGAAATGAGCCTAGATTCCCTCGCTGGATCTACCTCTCAGCCACTGGCCACACAGCTGACCCCCAGGCAAGAGAACTTCCACTTCTGGAATGCTCTTTCCCCAATTTCAGACTCTTTAACCAAACTTTTCAATTTAAACATGTAACATTACCCTCTTATACTGACCCAAATATGTGGGGTATTAAGTCATGAGGCAAATGAAAATCTTTAAGGAAGAGCCACACTCACGAGCCATTTAAAGTAAGAAGAGTCTGAGGATGTGTGTGTGTGTGTGTGTGTGTGTGTGTGTGTGTGCGTGCGTGCATGGACAGCATGGCACAATGGCCAGCATGCCTGCTCTGGCCCCCAAGGTGGCAGGTGAAATTACCTTGAGAGACAGTGAGCCCGTTTCTTTGTTCAGTGACAGGTCGGCAGAAAGGGAGGAGCCGTAGTCCATGCTCTCCGAGGTAGACAGGCTGCTGCAGTCTGAAGCCCGCTTAGCATGGCCTGGAACTGCAGAGCTGGGGAGCCCCAGGCCACCATTGGCCAGCTTCTCTCCTCCTAAGGTCTCGAGGGCGACGCTGTTAGGGCGGCTCTGGTTTGCCTTTTGGGACTTGCTGGCCACAGGACTGGAGTCCTCAGCCTGGCCAGTGACTTCTTTCTCTTCGGCTACCTGAATTCTGGCATCCATGGACAATGGTCGGGACTTCCGGAGAGAAACGGGTACCTTTAAGTCACCGTCATTCTTGGGGACCACATCTTCGGGGCTGGTGGTTTGGAGGGATCCATCCTCTGAGGATTGGCTGCAGGGTCTGTTCACAGGCTCCTGAGGCTGGATGGGAGGTAGGGTGACACAGGAATCCTGGGGAGGCTTGTCAGAGTTCAGGCTTGGCTCAGTTGCACCAGCAGAGTCCTGAGTATGGTTGACCAGGGGCTAGAAAAGAGTCAGGGGCTGAGATGTCAGGAGTCCAGGGCAGGAGTCAGGCCCACAGGTGGCCGGCCAGCAGAGCAGAGCCAGGACCCTGAGCCTAGTCCCCATCACATCCCATAGCCTCTCCTCAACAGGCTACCATGGGGTGAGGACTCACCTCCTCTCTCTAATTGCTACTTTACCTAATCACTGCTCCGGTCCTGTGAGAAAAACAGGCTGTGGCTGGCTGTAGCCAGGCCCAGCCAATTGACACATCATGGGGAATACCCCTGTCTCACCTGAGGCCAGGCCTCCCAGTTTCTCAACACACACTGGCAATCCGAATTTTCTGGGGTTTTTTGTTTTGTTTGTTTGTTTTGGTGATGGGGTCTCAAGTAGTTCAGGCTGGCCTCAGACTTGCTGTGTAGACCAAGAAGACCATGAACTTCTGATCCTCCTGTCTCCATCCCCCAGCGCTGGGATATCAGGCCTGCACCACATGCCAGTTTTATGTGACACTGAGAACGACCCCAGGGTTTCAGGCAAATTAGTCCAGCACTCTACCAGCGAGCCATGCGCCCATCTCAGCCAATGAATTTTCACAGGGCTGTCTGTTGGTTTCTAGGTGGCAACTAATTCACTTTATAAAATTATATAAAGTGTCAATGAATCCTACCCAGGGGCTGGATTCAGTCCACCCACACCTTGTATTTTAGTTTTTGTGGGGTGGAAGGTACTGGAAACATCGTCATGATGAAACCAAATACTCATTTCTGTGAGCAGGACCTAAGTATCTACATGTGGCATGAAGGTGGAAAGGCCGTGGGGGGTTACAACTGGGAGTGGAAGGGGGCCAGGAACGTCTTCTATCTGGAGGAGAACCAAAAACAGAAGCCTAATTCTAATTAAAACATTTTAAAAATTCAAAATCAAAAGAGCCAGGCACAATGGTGCACACCTTTAATCTCAGCACTCAGGAGACAGAGGGAGTCAGGTCTGTGTGAGTTCAAGGCCAGTCTGGTCTATAGAGTGAGTTCCAGGACAGCCAGGACTACATAGTAAGACCCTGTCTGAAAATCTAAAACTAAATAATAAAAAGACAACAAATGTGAAGGATCTGCAGGTTTAGCTCCATGATAACTCACCTGACTTACTGAGGGCCCCATAAGATGAGCAGTTTCCCAGGAGAAGCTCCTGGATTGAACTGTGAGACCAGGACCTAGGACAGCTCTAGGTCCTACAACTCGAGAACCTGGATATGGCCAACAACTGCTCAGTCTACCCTGGCCATGGGTGTTTGGGACTCCCAGCCAGTTGGCCCCAAGAGGCAGAAAGGAATCCTTCCCCAGCCTCCCTCCCAGAGGCACTGGGGCCCACTCTCCTCCTCCCCCAGACTTACCGAGGTGACATCCACAGCATCCTCCTCTTCTCCGTCATCCCTGCCATCATCCCTGGCATCCTCGATCTCCTCCATCACCTCAGCCTTTGCCTCGGCCACCAGCTCCCGAAGAGCCTTGTTACTGGTGACACTGCTGACAAAGGGATGCTGAGGAGAAGACACACCTGTGTTAGAGCCATCTGGGGGGCTGCTGTGGGGTAGGAGTAGATGCGGGATTTGATCCTGGGGCAAAGAGGGCCAGCTGTGGTGCCAAGGCAATGCATGAACTTTGAAGTTGGTAAGAGGAACTCAAAAACCCTGCAGCAGGTCAGAGAGCCCTGCATGTAGAGGGGAGAGAGTCACCCCCACGTCTGTGACTCAAGCGGTGTGACCCTAAGCATGCCACTCCTCCTCTCTGAGCCACAGTCTCTTCATTTCCAAAGGACGGACAGCCATGCTGAAACCATGGGGAGTCATGAAGATGAAATGAGACAATTCACTTAAAAGTGGTGCCTTATAAAACCGAGGTCAGTTCATGTTTTGTTGTTGTGTTTTTTTGGGGGGTGATGATGGTACCATTTATGTGTATGTGTGTGTGTATGTGTGTGTTTTGAGCCATGTTTCCACTCTGCTGCCCTCACCCATTTAGCTACTTCATTCTGTACAGTTCCGTTCCTTTAGAGAACCCTGAATAATACAGACTAAATACGGTTTGCATTCTGATATGGCCACGAGCCTTTGGGGGGCTAGGGAGTAGAATGTGGCAGTTTGAGAATGGCCCCCATAGGCTCTTATGTTTAAATACTTGGCCCCCAGTTGGTGGAACTGTTTGGGAAGGATTAGGAGGTGTGGTCTTGTTGGAGGAGGTGTGTCACTGGGGCTTTGGAGTTTCAAATGATTTGTGCCATTCCCAGTGTTATTTTCTCTGTTCCATGCTTGAGGATGAAAATATGAACTCTCAGCTACTACTCCAGCATCATGCCCACCAGCCAAGTGCCATGCTCCCCCAAATGATGGTCATGAGCTCCACCTCCCTGAAACTGAATGCCCCAACAAACTCATTCTTCTATAAGTTGCCTTGGTCATGGTGTCTTATTACAGCTATAAAATAAACAACTAAGATATCCTCCCACACCCAATTACCTACAAATTCTGTAAATAAGGACTTTTCCAGTACATCCTGACCCTGAACTAGTTGCTAATTTAAGTTACTTCATATTGTATGTGCCACTGTTGTAGAGTCTCAGACGTGTCTCTCAAGTCACATGACTCCATCTAAGCAGATAGTATCTTCCTACTTAATCAGTAAGTTTGCTAACTGTGTTTCACTTTGACTTGTCTTAATTTTTTCTCTTTCAAAATAGATTTTTATGTAGCCCAGGCTGGTCTCCAACTCCCTATGTAGCCAAACATGACCTTGAATGTCTGATCCTTCTACCTCCACTTCCGTAGTGCCAGAATCACAGGTACACACCAGTATACCCAGTTTGTGCAATGCCAGGGGCTGAATCCAGGGCTTGTGTACACTAGGCTAGTCTTCTACCCACTGACCTATACCCCCAGTCCCCAAGATTCTATTCTGTGGAAGATGCGAGGCTCCATCCACCGCCCGAGGTCCCGAGGCTCAGCTCACTGCCAGGCCACACACTTCGGCACTGGACGCTAAGCAGTGCTTTCTACCACTGAGTTCCACACTACGCTACTCTGTTTCCAGGGCACTGTCCCACTGGAGGAACATGTCACCTTCTGTTAACCATGCAGCCGCTGTTGGGCAAATGGAGGTGTTTCCTGCTCTGGGTGACAATGAAGTAAGCAACTAGGGACAGTCTTGCATCTGTTGTCTTTAGGCAGAAATTTATATATTTGGTTTCAGAAGGGCAGTCAGAGACTCCTGGCAGTGAGCTGTACTCTATTCTAGGCTTTTCCACAAATGGTACTTCTCAGGAGTGACTGCTCTTTTATAAATCTTATAAAGCTCCAAGCAAAAGATCTGAGGATGTTTGGTCAGCCTGAAGCACCCTGGAAAAGCACCGTGGAGACACCGTCTGCAGATATCTCCTCTCTGGCACAGGGAGCGGCCAGGGTGGAATTCCTCAGCCCCTTCGTCATGGCGGGCAGAGGGAAAGGAATGCCAGGGGTCTAGGGAATCGTTGGGTTGGAATTTGCTCATCTGAGGTGTGTGGGAAGGCTCTACTGAAACCCGCTGCTATTGTCAGAAATCTTATTTGTGGAAGAATGGTGTCAACAAAATTGTTGGGGAAGGACTACATTTCTCACACCTCAAAAATATATGCAGGGGACTGGAGAAGGCTCAGCAGTCTTCCAGAGGACCCAGGTTCAATTCCCAAGCATCCAAATGACGGTTCAAAACCATCTCTAATGCCAGTTCCTGGGGATCTGACTTCTTCTTCTGGCCTCCATGAGCACTGCACACATGTAGAACACAGACATACATGCAGGCAAAAGATCCATGCACGTAAATGAAAATAAATAAAATGTTTAAAAATACATATTTAGAACTGGCAAAGCTATGAGAAGCCATTCCTATCTGTTGGGACATTTAAAGTGTCCCTGGTCTGGTGAGATGGCTCAGTGCCTGATGACCCGAGTTGATCCCCATGTCCCAGATGATGGGAGGGAAACACTGACTCACACAAGCTGTCTTCTCACCTCCATACTACGCCGTGAAGCAGCATGTCTGGCCCAATACACACATGAAGTCAAAATGAACAAAAGGTATAGAGCAGGAACAGAGCGCTTGCCTAGCATGTGTGAGGCCCTGGGGTCGAACCCCAGCACCATAAAAATCAGTCAGCAAGGCAGTTCACTGGTGGACAGCCAGCAGGCCGCTCCCTCCTCAGCTTGACTGAAAGCTACAAACGTCACTGCTTTAGTGAGCTGTGTCCGCCACATTTTCTTAGGCCAGTCTGACCTCGGTTCATCTAATCCAGTAGAGCTGTGAAATTTCCCATTCACCCCTGCTTCTCTGCACAGCTACGCAGCGACTGCGAGGACACCAAAGGAGTCATCAGGCCCATGGCAGAACAATGGTCAGGAGCCTGGTGGAACTTCCTATGTCTTTTGGGGGCCTTTCTGAGAAGGGAGGGGGAGAGTTAGGGAAAACTCCAGGTACAGAGTGTTGGGCAAAGGTATGGCCTTCAAAGACCCTGGGGTAGGCCTGGGCTTAGAGGGTGGAGGAAGAGCAAGAGGACCTCCAGCTGTGCCCGGGAGACAGACGGGATGCTGAGAGGGAGCCAGGGCGTCACACGGCCTGGGACAGTGAAAGCAGCACAGACAGTACGGGCCAGTGAGAGCCGCTCCCTGTTTATTCTCAGAAGCTCTGCTACCCAGTAGTATGTTACTTTGGCTGCTGTGTGCTTCCAGAGGTCCTGAGTGGGCTAGTCATAGAACTAACCAGCAGGTCACCAGGATGTACAGGGTTACGTATGCTGACTGGGTGACAGAGCCAAGCCACTTGGGTAAAATCCAGCTCCCGCTGTCAACACAGACAGGTCAGGAGATCCTCTTTGTGCCTCCGTTTGCTCATCTGTGGAGTGGGAATAACTGTATGGCTGTTCTATGTACTACAGTAAGTGTTCAAGACAGCACAGATCTTGCTATCACCAGTACTACCACCGCCACAATCATCACCATTATCACCATCACTACCACCGTTGCCATTACTACAACCATCACCATCACTATAACCCCGTCACCATCATCACTATTACTGCCATCACCCCATCACCCCCATCATCACTATCCTCATCGTCATCACTACCATCAGCACCAGCATCATCATCAACACTATCGCCACTGCCATCACCACCTCCACTGCCATCGCCGCCACCCCAGCCACCAGCGTCACAGCAGGAGAACAGTCCATGTAGTCTCTTCCCTCTCCCAGCCATTCCTCTACCAGAGCAAAGTTCTCTGGGAAAGAGGAGAACCTCCAAGATCCCCACAGCTTCTGAGCTCTGTAACACACAACCTGGGCAGGGACACCACAGGGCACTGCACCACAGCAGCTAGAGCAGACGTGGTAGAAACCAGCGCAGGCCCAGGCTTCTGAGGGCACGGGGCTTTCAACAGGGCACCCCACACATCGACCAAATCAGCAGCTCTTGAGGAGAACCATTTGTTCTGCCTGCCCGGAGCTCCAGGTCCCTAGGAGGAGGAGGGGGGCCGGTGAAACAGGGCAGCTCCCTGCAGGGGGCCCAGGGCAGGCGACTGGTGTGTGGGCAGCTCTGCCAAGGCTGACTAGATCTTGATGCCTGTCAAAGCTCTGAGACACAAGGAACGGGCAGTATGGCCGGCGCTGCATCAGTCCACCACCTCTAGACATGGGTGTAGAGAAGCCTTTCTGTCTAACTCAAAATGCTGAGGCCCTCAGAGAGCTGGACCTGAGACACCCCCCCCCCCAGGGCGGCCAAACATTGGGCAAACATTCCATGTGCTGCACCAAGCAGGTTGGTCCAGGCATTCATGACCCCCCAACCACCACAGAAAGCCAGATCAGAGCTGGCCTCATTGTCTGCCCCTCCAGGAAGAGGGGTGGCTGCTCAGAGCCAGCTCTGCTGAGGGCTTCAAGCTGCCAGCATGGAGGTGGCAGCACACAGCTTGCCAACTGGCACCTCTCTTTGGCCAGGATTTCTGCTGCCACTGAGACAGATGCCCTTTCTAAGTGAGCCTACTTTCTCTCCATGCACTTAGAAACCACTAGTGTGTGCGTGCGAGAGAGAGAGAGAGAGAGAGAGAGAGAGACAGAGAGACAGAGAGACAGAGAAGAGAGAGAGAGAGAGAGAGAGAGAGAGAGAGAGAGAGAGAGAGAGAGAGAGAGAGAGAGCCTTTTCTCTGTTTCTTTTTTAACCTTTATGCTCATGCTATGCGTACAGGTTATCATTATCTGTATGCTCATGCTATGCGTACAGGTTATCATCATCCATGCACGTGTGTATACCATGTGCGTGCAGTGACTGTGGAGGCCAGAAGAGTGACAGGTCCTATGAAACTGGAGTGACAGACAGTTGTGAACTGCCATGTGGGTGCTGGGAATTGAACCTGGATCCTGTGGACCAGTGGATCACAGTCATCTCTTCAGGCCTTCTCCGGGCCTTTCTTCTTTCCTCTACTCACTAGAAGCAGCTCCCAGAGTGGCCAAGAGCACGGACTTCAGAGTCAAGTCCCCAGAATGAGGACACCAGCTGTCACAGCAGCGTGACCTTGCGCAGGCTCCTTATCTGCCCAATAGGGAGTGCTCAGCTCCTACTACTGGAAGCTGTTGTGGGCACTGCCTTAGTTAACATCTGCTAAGCATCTGGAATAGCGGGTGACATGGAGAAAGCGTTTGAGAACGTTAATCCAGTAAACATGATGTCGGCTTCCATAGCAAATACTTGCTGACGCCTCTCTGTGCATATGAGGCTCTGCTCTGGGGATATGTCTGTGAGCCTGGCTGTTACCCTCAGAGTCAACACTCTTGTCAGGGTTTGAATCTAGAAGGTTCCTCACAGGCTCATGTTCTGAATACTTGGCCCCCAGCTTTGTGGTGTTATTATGAAAGCTGTGGGACCTTTAGGGGTGCAGAAGGTCATCAGACGTACCCCTTGAAAGGTCACACCCACCCGTTCATAGTGGAACACTCACTCCTACCGCCTGGCAAACAGCTCCCCACGTGCTACCGAGGCCAAGACCAGAGTTCCCTCCAGCTTTCAGGCCTTACCCCCTCTTGTGGACTCCTCCACCTCCACCAACCAGGAAGCAAAATAAATCCTTCCTCTATGCTGCCTTTACCTGGTAAGTTGTCTTTGCAATGAGAAGGACAAATACCAGCCATGCTAACCGCAGGGTTCTGTTTAGCGGGAAGGGCACAAACCCGGCTTACAAGGCCCCTCTGAGCACAGACTCAGAGAAGGCACAACAGCCAGTATCAAAGCCATCGACTGAGTGAGGGCAAGGCAGCGGCCTCACGGAGCTGGTGGGCTCTGGGCCTGCTCCGAAGGCAGAGGGAACAGTATCCACGATGGGAGACATGTGGAGAACGAGAGAGGGCCAGGCTGGAGATGGGCAGCCGCTGTGGCGTGTGCCTGAGCAGGGATCAGTGTGCTCTGTACGGCTGTGGCAAGGCTGAAGTGGCTCTGGGCATCCAAGGAGACACAGGGACAAAGGTCTGGGGTCAGGGGTCGATGTGCCAGAGGCTCAAAGCCAGGGGCCCCCACGGGCTGGCTCTGATCACAGCAAGTCGAGGGAGCAGAAAGCACAGTTGCTTACCTGGGTCATCAGCTGTGCCTGTGCGAGGCGGGTAAGCGGAGGAGGCAGACAGGGAGTGAGCAGCGGGAGGGGAGGGACAGGGAGGGCAGGAGCCAGCCAGGGTGGGATGACAGGAGCTCACTTCTGAACCCATGGAAGTCACTGCCAACTGGCTGTGGGTGAGCGTTAGAACAAATGAAGGAGGGGAATGGTTTTCCATGTTTAAAACTCCCTGCCTAGCCACCTGACAAAGGGAGAAACTGAGGCACAGAGAGGAAACCCTCACACACTGGTTTAGAGGTGCCTAATTTCAGAGCGGGGCCACCAACAGCAGCAGGACACTGGCCCAGCGACATTTGTGCACATGAAGTGACTGAACCATCGGTCCCTGGGAGCAGGAGTGGCTTAACCATGCGGGACACAAGAGGGCACAGCGTAACAGCCCTGCAGAAAGCAACAGACACCGGGCTGAGGTGCCCACAGCCAAGAGCCAGGTGACCTCAGGCGGGGGCTGCTCCTGTGAGCCCAGCGTCCTCGGGTCTGGGAGATGAGTGTGTTCTTCCAAGCCTATGCTAAAACAGGTGCTGGGTAAACTGAGGTAGAGCTCCTCCCTCTGCCTTCCTCCCCCTCTGCACACCGGGAATCCCCGGGCAGACACTGCTTTAGCTAGGAAGTGGAAATTCCTGGCTCCAGCTAAGGCTCCCGGCTGTCATGTGGGGTGGGACAGCTGGTCCCTGCCGTGACAGTGTCAGGCCGGCCGGATGCCCCAGCACAGGAGGTGTGTGTACAGGAAGCAACTGGCCCCACGTGGCTGAGTCTCTGCATGTGACAGTAACAGTAGCCCCAAATAAACACAACTCACAGAAAACGGGCCTGGGGGGAGACCACGCATTTGATTTTGAATCACACCCCCCCCCCCCCCAGCACATAGGCCCACTTCTTTCTTTTGTTTTTCTTTGAGATGGTCTTGCTGGGTAGCCCTGGCCGGTCTGAAACTTGCTATGTAGACCAGGCTGACCTTGAACTTGCAGTCAATCTTCCTGCCTCTGCCTCCCTCCCAAGTGCTCGACCAGAGCTGTGAGCCGCCACATCTCGTCTCCTTTCGTGTTTTAATAGCACATTGGGCACATCAAGCACTCTGTGAACACAGTGCCCCTCAGCTGAGTTAACACTTGATTATGTGTCATTCTGTCCTCACCTTCAAGGGCTCACTGCTGTCAACCTCACTCACCTCCAGCAGCTGCGCGGCACTGGGCCGGGTTTCTGGGTTCTTATCCAACGCTATCTTCAGAAAGTCTCGGAACTCCACGGACCTGGAAGGACAGGTTTAAGGAGTGGGCTGTAACACAGTCACCATGTGCCCAGGATGGGGTGCTTCCCCAAAACAACACTCCAAGAACAAAGGGGCCTCCATTGTCTGAAAGTGGAGGCAGGGTCTATGTGACACCCCTTCTTATCGTGGACATCACTGTCCAGATTGGGTCAGAAGTCCAAGAGGAACAGAGACTGAGCCATGTGGTTGCAGGGGCTGTTTAGGTTCTCCGTGGCAAAGTGGGATCTCATACGGCTACGTGGCCTTACTCTCATGCCTCGTTCAGGCAGGTAGTTCAGAAAGGCCTGGAGGTGCTCTGCCCCTCAGCCCAGCTCCCTGACTTTGAAGTCTGCTGGATCAAGAGCCAGGTGGTGCACGCACACACCGCAGTGTCACAGGTCTCATGTCCCCTTGGAGTGACATCAGACCTCTGTAAGCACCCACAGTCCTCTCCTTACCACTTGGAGGGCGTGAGAAGTGTGGGAGGGTCCGACTTGGCAATCTTGAGCAGGACTCGCATGGGGTTGAGCTCGTGGTGTGGGGGCTCGATCTGTGCCATCTCGATCAGTGTGATGCCCAAGGACCAGATGTCAGCCTTGTAGTCATAGGGGGCGTCCTTCATGGTCTCACAGAGCACCACCTCAGGGGCCATCCTGAGCCAATCAAGGAACAATAAGGGCTAAGAATTGGGCCCCTGTAAGTGCCGCTTGTAGCCTCAGGGTCTGGAATACCACCAGTTCCACACAGGAGGTTGGCAGCATTTTGAAGGCATGATTTGAATTACTGGCATCCATTTGTCTTCCTCAAGGGTCTTCATGAGCCCCTGCCATGGCCTGCTGCAGTTCCCGGAACCTACCACAAGGTGGCAGCAGCACTCCAAAAACAGAGTCCTGGGGAAGGGGCAGGTGGGTAAGGGCAGAGGGGAAGGTTCCAGCAAAACAAAAAAACAAAACAAAACAAGGTGGGACATTGGGGTAGACCAAATAGTACCGCACAGAGAGAAGGGGGAGGATGGGAAAGAAGAGAAAGGAATAATGGGTGGGGTGGGAGAGAAAGAGTTAAGAGTAATAAGCAGGCAAGGAAGGGCGGAGTACCATGGCGGGTTGTACAAACAGGACACAAAGTAATCAGGTGTGAAATTGAGTAAGAGAGCTGTGGGCTTGGGGTGATGACCACAGGCGCGCACTGCACGTGTGAGAGCATGGGTGCCGTGTGAGAGCGTGGGTGCCGTGTGAGAGCGTGGGTGCCGTGTGAGAGCGTGGGTGCTCAGAGCCCACCGTCTGCAGACTGCGGCCCAAGCAAGACTTCAGGTGTCTTCCTCTACCAGAGAACTTTCTTTTCATAAATGTTTTTAAGTTACAGCTTTGAAAAAGCAAACACAACAGGCAAGAGAGGCCCAGGGAGATTTCTCATGAGGACAGGAAGTGAATTTACATTGCTCTTCTGTCCCCACCCGTAGTCCAGCACCCAGAACCCAGCACATGTGTTAATCAGAACTGAAGCCCTTTTTAGGGACCCAGCTTAGTAGGGTGCTTTCCACTGTAACCCAGTTTACGGATGAGGTATGAAGAAGCTAAGCAGCGGGTCCCAGGCAGAGAAGTGGAGGCTGGGCCCACACTGGGAGAGCTGACTCGGGGCCCTGGGCTGGCATCCTGCCACCCACATACAATCCACCCAGAGGCAGCCACGGGGTTAGGCTTGATATTTAGCCTGTCAATCATTTCCTCGGAGGCCCCACAACTCACCAGTAAGGCGTTCCTATGAAGGAATCTCGCTTTTGCAGAGTTTTCAGGTTCTTGGCAGACACACCAAAATCAGCTGCAAGACAAAAACCTCAGATGAAATAGCCGAGGGACTCCTCTCCACCCCGGTGGGAGGTGTGGGCTCAGGGGTGCAGCCTGCAGGACGCTTCCTATCCAGCCAACAAGAGTGTTAACATTTAAGTGAGCCTGCTGCTGAGGTGGACACTTTGCCACCGCTGCGAGTAGGAACTGCTGGACCCTTCCAGGAGAGCATTTGACAATAAATCACAAGAGTCTTTTAAAAAGCCAGACTCAGTGGGGCAGTGGTGGCGCACGCCTTTAATCCCAGCACCCTGGAGACAGAGGCAGGCGGATCTCTGTGAACTCAAGGACAGCCTGGTCTACAGAGTGACTTCCAGGACTGCTAGAGCTACACAGTGACACTCTCTCACTCTCTCTCTCTCTCTCTCTCTCTCTCTCTCTCTCTCTCTCTCTCTCTCTCTCTCTCTCTCTCTCTCTCTCTCTCTCCTCCAGTAATCTATGAATCCAATGAAATAACACTAAAGGCCAGATCATGCCTTTAATCCCAGCACTCAGGAAGAGGCAGAGGCAGGCAGATCTCTGTGAGTTCGAGACCAGCCTGATCTACAAGAGCTAGTTCCAGGACAGTCACAGAGAAACCCTGTCTCGAAGAAGACAAAACAAACAAACAAACAAACAAATGAAATACCACTAAATGCAAACAAACAATATTCATCAGTGTGCCCTTCAAATACTCACACATTTGTAACCAGAATTACAAGCTATCATTAAAAAAATCAACATTTTAAAGATATTGTCTGTAAAGTCTTAGCCTTTCCTTTTTCCATTCTTTTCTTTCTTTTTGGTTTTTCTTTTTCTTTTTTTTAAAGATCTGTTTGCTCTTTAAACAGTGTTCTGTCTGCATGTATGCACACAGATCAGAAGAGGGCACCAGGTCTCATTACTGATGGTTGTGAACCACCATGTGGTTGCTGGGAACTGAACTCGGGAAAAGCAGCCAGTGCTCTTAATCACTGAGCCATCGCTTCAGCTGAGCCATCTCTTCAAGCCCTCTTTTTGGTTTTCCAAGACAGGGTTTCTCTGCATAGCCCTGGCTGTCCTGGAACTCACTCTGTAGACCAAGCTCAGACTCAGAGACCCGCCTGCCTTGGCCTCCACCACTTGACTTTTTGTATTTTTCTTAGCTTTTTCAAGAAGGATTTACACACACACACACACACACACACACACACACACACACACACACACACGAGATAAGGTAGGTAGTTAAAAGAGATAAAACAGTCCAGAGGTGCTTAATGCTTATAATCCCAGCACTTGGGAGACAAACAGGAGGACTGAGAGTTATACTCTATAAGAAACAAAAGAAAACAACTCTATCCCTCTTGTTGCCTAGCACATGCAGCACTGTGGATCTGATCCCCGGCACAGAGGTTTTAAATATCACGAAGAACTCGTCATATAAAGAACTTCATTTATATACTTATCAATACGTGTTTAATGTTATCAGGTTAATGGAGAAAAGGAGGCTGCATAGCTGTCTGTGCTGCGTGGTCACACCACGCTCTCCTCAGAAGGGCAGACACGCACTGAGATGCCCTAGAGGAAACACAGCAAACTGCCTCACTGGTGTTGGCTGGTTAGACCGGATGTGGCGCCTTCCACTTTCTGCATTGTGCAACTTTGCTATGATAAATACATACGATTTTCTGAACTAAGAAAAATAAATCGGTAAGATTTATCTTTAAACACACCCAATACATCAGCATGCCTTCCCACACCTAGGATGAAGAGAGGACTCTATGAGGGGAAATGTCTTCCAGGCACCTGCCTTGGGGACCACATTTCCTGGTGGACGATGATGGTCATTTATCCCAAGAACCTCCACCAGACACACAACCTCAAACCAGAGGGGAGCCTGGGCACAGGGCCGGATGCCGGCTCCTCTTGGCTGGGCTCATTCAAGACTCCCTGGGTACCATCAGGAGCCAGGCCGGATGAAGCAGAGGACACAGAGCCAAAGGGGACACAGAAGCAAACCCAGCCCTGCCTGGTCTTCAAATCCAGGCTCAGTCAGGGAAATGGAGCAACCAATCAGCTGAGGGGAGGGAGGAGGAGGGGGGTGGGGGACAGGAGAGATAGCAGGGGTGTGAAGCAGTCAGGGGGTGACGGAAGGAATGGAGCTCTGGGGGAGGCACAGGTGAGGGCCCGAGGCGCCCGTTCACTTAAGACCAACACATAAAAGCATCCTAATGTAGTTGCCGCCCCAGTGTAGCCTGTCACCCTAGTGTGGCGTTCTACCAATCTGGCGGGATTCCTGGGAGCACAACTGGAGGACAGTATGTGTGGAGCAGGATTAGAGATGACACGATTGAAGGCAGAATTCCTGGGGTAGGACTACTGGGGCAACGGTTGGCGGCAGGATTCTTGAGGGCCAGGACTGGGATGTAGGATATCAGGGCTGATTTGAGAAGGGAAAGGGCCAGGTACTAGGCACTGGGGCCGCTGAGGACAGTTGGCCAAGATCTGAGGAAGACATTTCTGAGTCAGGACCAAAAGGCAGGGGAGATCCCAGGGACAGGAGGAGAGGGAGAAGAGTCCTTCTGAACCACCTGGTGGGAATCCCTCACCAGTGGCTGAACAAGAACATTCCGGCACAGCTAACTAACTGTCCAAGGTCTGCTTCCCTTTGCAATGTAAACAGGCAGTTTTCTAGGGATCTCACCAGAAGGCACATTTATAGGGAGAAGACACGCACCAAAACCCTGGTGCAGCCCCGGTGGCGCCTTGTTTCACCTTATCCGGTTCTAGTCCCATCCAAGGGATCTACAGAGCTACCACGTGCACAGCTAGAGTCATCTTGGAAAGAGGGACGCTTCTATCCAGACTGCCTGTAGGGAAGTCTGTAGGGCATTTTAAAATTAATATTAATGATTGATGTGGGTGGGCGTGGCCCATAGAGAAAGGAGGGTTGTCACCCCTGGGCTGGTGGTCCTGGGTGCTATAAAAAAGCAGGCTGAGCAAGCCATGAGGAACAAGCCAGTGAGCAGCACCCTCCATGGCCTATGCATCAGCTCCTGCCTCCAGGATCCCGCCCTGACTTCTCGATGATGGACTGCAAGCTGTAAGATGAAATAAACCCTTTCCTCCCCAAGTTGCTTGTGATCATGGTGTTTCGTCACAGCAATAGAAACCCTGACTAAGAAACACCACACAGATCTCTCCAATCAAGAGAGAGAAGGAAGATTTTTTTTTCCTCAGCAACCTTTGGAGGTGTAACGTCAGTCTCCAATGGGTAAATACTGGCGATTCTAAGACAGCTGATTTCTCATTCTCCCTTGAGGAGTCATGCCTACACTTGGTTGTGCTTACTTGAGGAGTGTGGCCGACACCCATACCCCGGGGTGTGCCGTACTTTCTTCTTAAACATTTGTGTGTGTCCGCGAGTCTGTGTGGGCTCTCGAATGCTCCCAGATTGAGGGGAGGGTCAGTTCTCTTCTTCCACCATGAGAATTCCAGGGATGGAACTCAGGTCATCAGGGTTGACAGCAAGTGCCTTCGCCCACCAAAGCCATTCCTCTTCAGTGCGGCTCCTGTCTCTCATGCCAATGCCACCCCAAGCAATCTTTACAAAGTCACAAGCTGCACTGTTTAAATGGGCTAGTCCTGACATTCTTTTAATTGCGGAATCCACAAACCCCAGTTTGTCCTGAGTCAAGGTCCCTAAAGGTCCTGGGGATTCTCTGGGCTACATATAGAGAGGGTGTTGGCGTGGGTCTGTCTGTCCTCTGACCTCGCACAAGAAACGAGCAGAAGCTGGCTGGGATGGAGGCTGGAGGAGCTAGGTGAAGGGACAGGATAGGGTCCACCCCTATGACACAGATGCTAACCCTTCATCTGTTAGAGCTCATTTGGGGGCTGTCCTGGGGATTAAACTGACACATTTGCAAAATGACTCTGTTCCCACAGCAGGTCATCATGGCTGCTCCATGCAGGAGCCCAAGGAAAGGCCCGCTGAGGACCTGAGGCCTCCAAAGGCCAAGAGGAACAAGCCCCTCCTAGGAGTGGCCATGAGGCAGCTCTCTCTGCCTGGGCAGTGCAGACTGGACGGCACTGCTCTCTTTTCCTGTGTTGACCTGAGAGGGGGGCCTGCAGGTTGGGCAGGACCAGGGCTCCTAAGAGTGAGGTGCAGGCACAGGTGAGACCCCAGTCTGCTTGGAGAGCGGCCCTCAAGGGTTCTTGGTAGAATAGGAGTTGGGCTTTCCTTCCTGCTGGGTCAGCCTGGAACCTGTGAACCTGTTTCCCTATAAACACTCCTTGGGGTGAAGTTTCCAGAAACTGGCCATCCATTTCCCACCCCATCCGCCTGGGCCTTGCCACACCTTCTTCAAGAGAGAAGAGAAAAAGGGAAACCACACACTTCCACAATGACAAGCTGGCCCAGAGCCCTCCCGGAAGCGGGCACCAAGTCACTTTAGGGTGGCTGTTACGTCTTCCTTTTTACAAAAGGGGCCAGTGAGGAGGTGTTGTGGCTCCTCCTGGAACCCAGGACCTCATGCTTCTCCTGGTGTTTTGACTAACCTCTTCTCACAAAAGCATGATGCTCCATTTTTGAATAAGTTAAAAATGGGGCAGCAAGGTCACAGACTGTCCCTGATAGACAGGGACTCTCCCTATCAGGCGCAAGAAAGCCAACAAGTTTACTGAGGGAACATTCTCACAGTCACAGCTAAGGGAGCACAGTCATTGGGCTGGAGAGATGGCTCAACAGTTAAGAGCACTGGCTGCTCTCCCAGAGGACATGGGTTCAATTCTCAGCACCCACAAGGCAGCTCACAACTGACTGTAACTCCAGTTCTAGGAGATCTGACACCTTCACACCAATGCACATAATTTTTTAAATGAATGTAAATAACATTTTTTAAAATGGGAGCACAGCCAAGGGAGCACAGTCACAGCTAGGGGAGCACAATCACAGCTAAGGGAACACATAAACTTTGCTGGAAAATCTGTGCTCACGAAGCCCCGCCCACCTCCCCAACCCCTGACACACAGCTAGACGGTCTGCTTTTTCATTTTATTTTTTGTGTATGAGAGTTTGTCTGCATGTATCTGCATCCCTGCATGCCTGATGTCTCTGGAATGAAAGGAGGATCCCCTGGAACTGGAGTTACAGATGCTTGTGAGCAGCCATGTGGGTGCTGGGAACTGAACCCAGGTCCTCTGCAAGAGTAGTAAGCATTCTTAACCATTGAGTCATCTCTCCTGCCCCAAATTCCTTGTTAGATTTTAATATTTTTATCTTTACGTGAGGCTGTGAAGGGAGTTAAGTGTCACGGCGTGTGTGTGTGTGGAGATCATGTAGGTCACCAGGCTAGGCAGCAGCCCTGTGCCATCAAGCCATCTTGGAGGCCCCACTGTATGTCTTTGGCAGCAATCCTGGTTCTGGCTACAGATGTCTACAAACAGCTTTAGAATACAGACAGATGTTTCCAGAAGCATCCCAAACTGGAAGCACCTGAACTCATTGCTGGACTTTGGAGGCAAGCTTTGGTTAAGCTATGCTGTGAGATAGCATATAGCCCTAAAAAGGAGCAGGGCTGCACCTGGATGTACCAGACCAGCAGCTTACCTGTAACACTCTTGAGACACACAGCACATGCAACGTGATTCCGGCTGCATTTAAAGAACGTTTGTACACTACATGTACCAGCCTCCTCAAACTCAGTGGGCACTCAAGCTCACAGTGGTCACCTCCCCGGATGTGGGGTTTAGGTGGGGGCAGAGCACAGAGGTCCTTGATCTATTTATTCTTTTTCTTTACACAATTTTATTCTTTAAAACATCTTTGATGGAGTGCGCTGTTTTCGCAGTTCAGAAAACAGAAACACATCTAGCGACACTATTGGGGGGTTTTCTCTTATGTAAAGCACAGGATGTGGTGGAGCAGGACTTTGCACTCTGCTGGGGGGTGGGCACGGTGCGAGCGGGAGGGAAGGAGCTGAGGCGTGTGTTAGCTAAACGAGACCTCACAGCACAGCAACTCCCACAGGAGGAGGCTCCAGCAGCCAGGAGCTGGCAAGCTCCTCCTGGAGTGACTGGCTGGCTGGAAACACAAGGTGACACATTTAAAATCCAGCCCAGAGCTATCACAGGTAACCTGATTTGCATGTGTATGAAATGATGATGCCTGTGGACAATTCTTGAGGATATGGCGAAACAGGAGGATACTGCCTAACTTTAAAAAGCCAGCAAGAACATCCTGTCAAGCACACAAAGACAAAATCTGCACGGTGGTCCCACTTACACGAGGCTCTCCCAGAAGTAGGGTGGGGTGGAGAGAGCTGAGAGGGAGGAGGGGTGAGTAGGGTGGGGTGGGGGGAGTTGAGAGGGAGGAGGGGTGAGTGGTGTGGGGTGGGGGAGTCAGGAGGGAGGAGGGGTGAGTAGGGTGGGGTGGGGGGAGCTGAGAGGGAGGAGGGGTGAGTGGTGTGGGGTGGGGGGAGTCAGGAGGGAGGAGGTAGGGGGAGTCAGGAGGGAGGAGGGGTGAGTAGGGTGGGGTAGGGGGAGTCGGGAGGGAGGAGGGGTGAGTGGGGTGGGGTAGGGGGAGTCGGGAGGGAGGAGGGGTGAAGATGGGTACGCAGTGGACCCACCAATGCTCTAAGACAGGGATTCAGGTTGACAATAACTGACTGCCACAAAATCAGATCAATCTTAAACTTTCTTCTAAGAAACACCGTGCAGCTGAGGCGATGACCATGGCAATCACTGTCTGACCATGTCACCCAGAACCATGTAAGTGTGTGTTTCAGCTGAAAATAAAAATATATATTTAAAAGGACAGTCTAGGGCGAGGATACACTGAAAGTGCTTCCCTCTCTCTACCCAACATGCTAAGCTTAGCACGCTTGAGCCCCAGCGCCACACACAGAGAAAACTGAACAAAAGCACACAGACATTAGTTTCTGCTGGAGTCACACGTGGGCACTTCTGACTTCTCACTACCAATGGTGTCATGAAGAATACCTTGAGCCGGGAGTTGGTGGCTCACGCCTTTAATCCCAGCACTCGGGAGGCAGAGGCAGGCAGATCTCTGTGAGTTCGAGACCAGCCTGGTCTACAGAGCGAGTTCCAGGACAGCCTCCAAAGCCACAGAGAAACCCTGCCTCGAAAAACCAAAAAAAAAAAAAAAAAAAAAAAGAATACCTTGAGGCCCAGGAGCTCTCCCCTCCCGCTGGCTCTGCCCCATCTCTTTCTATGCAGCCCTGGCTGGCCTGTAACTAGCTATATAGCCCAGGCTAGCTTCTAACATTGCCTGCCTCTACCTCCTGAGTGCTGGGATTAAAGGCAAGTTCCACTACTCCCAAACACTTGAAGTACTTTTTTGCTTTGTTTCTGTTTTTGTTTTTGGAGGCAGGGTTTCTCTGTGGCTTTGGAGCCTGTCCTAGAACTTGTTCTGTAGACCAGGCTGGCCTCGAACTCACACAGATCTGCCTGCCTCTGCCTCCCGAGTGCTGGGATTAAATGGGTGCACCACCAATGCCCGGCTTGAATCTTCTCTTGAGGATAAAAACATGTCAGATGCACACACATGAAAACAGTCGAAATGTTTGACGATACGTGAGAAGCTTTGTTGCTTTGACCCCAGGTGACCAACGCAGGCAGCACAGGACACAACAGCTTCCCACCGGAAGCCAGAAAGCGTAGACAGAATTAGGTGCTGGGTGGGGGTGGCACCTCCACTCCGTCACCTGGAGCCCCAGGGCTCCCACCACACTGCAGGGTGAAAACACCAAACACCACATGACAGTAGCCAGGACCTTTGTGGGGCCAACAGGAAGCAAGCCTGGAGAAGCAAGGCTGTGACCTGCTGGAGCAGGGGTGAGGAAGGGAGGAGGGAGGCTCCTGCCCTGCCCAGTGCTCCCAAAGGCCATCTTCCTCTGGAGCAGCAGGGTTGCAGCAGCCAGTGGCCAGCCAGGCTGGGCTCATTAGCAGGAGGTGTTTACGTACAGGATGGTTTGCTCTCCCGGAGGTGCCATGGAGGAAGGTGACAAGACGCTAATGTGGTCACAGAGCTTCATTCCTCTGTTAAAGCTGGCCTTTGTTATCTAGTCACCAAACCGGAAGGACTAGTCTACTGTGACAAATTTTCCACTTTATTTTCTGAAGCCTCTTAACAAAGCCTGCTTGCTAACAGGCTCCCCATTATCCTCAGCTGACTACTGGGGCCTTCTTTGCCTCTCTTCTCCCTCCATCACCCCAAACCTCAACTGCAAATGCAGTCTTCTGAGCTTCCTGCTCAGCGCCCTCACTCCTACAAGATTCTCACAGGCCCAGAACAATACTCGTTTCTCTGGCCAAAGCCTCTCTTCCTCTGAAAGCCCATCTTGCCCACCATAACTCTGAAAGGAAGGACTTCCACAGTGGCCCCCTGACCTCTCCTTCCAGCCAGAGACTGACTATAAGCTGAGCCAATCAGAGACCTTCACTAGCATATTACTGACATAGAAGCTGAGCCAATCAGAGCCCTTCACTAGCATTACTGACACCGCAGCCTCCAATGGTTTCTAGTTTATCTCGCAGGGGATGGTGGGAAATGTGGAACGAGATCTTGTTAGAATCTTCCAAGGTTGGGGTTCCCTAGGAAGGGAGAGGCCAGGGAGGCTGTATCCAACCATATCTCCTGAGCGGTCTCTTTTTCCCAATCTGGTCCTAACAGACAAGCACTGGCTGGCTGACAGGAGATGGGCATGTTTACCACGTGCTCCTAAAAGAATCTACAAGAGGGGTGTGGCTTGCCATGTCAGCTCTGCAGCCAGATGTTTTGATTGGAACCCTCTTGCTATCTGTGCGACACTGGGTAAGAGAATTAAACTCTCTAGGCTACAAAGTACCCCTCACAAAATGCAGTCAGGGCCCTTTGAGGATGAAGTTTACCTGGTCTTCAACACTGGCCCACAGTGCAGCAGCTACTGTGTCCCTTAACTGCAATTCAGCTTTTTGCAGTTTGTTACTCATGGTCAGCGGGAAACATTATCAGCCTTGCTGGGGGGGGGAGCACACACACGATCGGCTGGCTAGGGTTTATGTCATCTTGGCATAAGCTAGGGTTATCTGAAAAGGATCATCAATTGAGAAAATGCCTCCATAAGATCTGGCTGGATCTCTGTGAGTTCAAGACCAGCCTGGTCTACAAGAGCTAGTTCTAGGACAGCCTCCAAAGCTACACAGAGAAACCCTGCCTCGAACCCCCCCCCCAAAAAGACCCAGCTGTAGGGCTGAGTGGTGGTGGTACACACCTTTAACCCCAGCACTTGGGAGGCAGAGGCAGGTGGGTCTCTGAGTTCAAGGCTAGCCTGGTCATATTTCCTGAGTTAGTGATTGGTAGGGGAGGGTCCAGTCCATTGTGGGTAGTGTCATTCCTAGGCTGGGGGTCTTGGGCTCTATAAGAAATAAGTCTGAGCGAGCCATGAGGAACAAGCTAGTAAGCAGCATCCCTCCATGGTCTCTCCCATCAGCCCCTGCGTCCAGGTTCCTACCCTGCTTGAGTTCCTGTCCTGACTTCCTTCCATGATGAACAGTACTGTGGAAGTGTAAACGAAATAAACCCTTTCCTCCCCAAGTTGCTTTGGTACAGTCACAGTAACCCTGGCTAGGACAGACTACATTCATGTAACCTTTGTGACAACAACCCTGTGACAACCCCTGCTGTGTCATTTCTTGTTGCTGATGACCACTGTTTAATTCATGAAGCCACAGTAACCCTGGCTAGGACAGACTACATTCATGTAACCTTTGTGACAATAACCCTGTGACAACCCCTGCTGTGTCATTTCTTGTTGCTGATGTCCACTGTCTAATTCATGAATGAAACTTTGCTGTAGGTGTGTGTGTGTGTGTGTACAGGAGAAACCTAGTCTACAGAATAGTCAAGCAATTCTCCAGGACTCCCTGAGGTACACACAGAAGATTTGGTGCTATCTGGGGTTTTGGGCATCCCCTCACAACCTTGGGTGTATTTTTTTTTCTGAGAAAGGGTTTCTCTGTGTAGCTTTGTAGACCAGGCTGCCTCTGCCTCCCAAGTGCTGGGATTAAAGGCGTGTGTCACTGCCTGGCTTTTGGGTGTATTCTTATAGAAAAGTGGGGAAGGGGATGGTAGACTCAGGATCCCAGTCTGCTGGAGCAGGAGTCAGGGATGCTGGGCTGAGGTAAAGAGGTGGGTGAGAGGCGGGTGCCTGGCTCCCAGCTGGGCTATTAGGTAGGCCTCTGGCACAGCACAGGGCCTTTCTGGGTCAGGACCCTCTGTAACCAGACTAAAGGAGCAATGGCAACGATGGACACCACTGTTACCAACTTCCAACTGCTCTAGGCTCGGGCTGGGCTTCTGCACTGTTGGACAGTCAGCACTTCTGCCTGGCACCCGAAAGACTTTGGAAGCTGAAGGACTCGCCGCATCTTCTCCAAGGAGCACCTGGGTGAGGCATGCAGGGGCTTGGAGAGTGGAGACCCTCATTTCATAGCGGTTAGCGGGACAGGGATCACATGCTTGCTGGTCCTCTCAGCTGTGCGGGGGCTGACAGGGCGGAATGCTGCATTAAGCTGCATAAGCATAATAATGCACCCCCCCCCAGTCCACAGGCAGCACTCAGAGTGAGGAAAACCAGGCTCAAAAGGAAGAGGTGACCTGTCTCTTTGGGAACAATGCAGATCCTTTAGTTACAGAGGCCACACCCTGCCAACATCCCAATGTCCTAAGGCTGCAGATTTTCTCTCTATACAAACACAATCCACCTGTCAGTCCAGAATGGGGCAGCTGGAGCCGTGCCGGGCTTGACAACAGAAAGCGCCTCAGAAGAAGGAAACCCGAGGCATCGGCAAATACTCGTCACAAGGCAGAAGCTGGTGCCCAGCACCTGCCAATGTGACAGTACTGTCACTTTGCCGTTTCCATCACCATAACCCTCAAAGGAGGATTCTACCATGCTACTAATACAAGCTGGGCCACACAGCAGAAGTGGCAGAGCCAGGATCTGAACCAGACCCGTCGGAGTCTGGCTCCCCCATCTTGCAGCTCACCTATATTTCTTGCACGTGGCATGTGGCACAGATGTCATCTCCTACACCCTTCCCTGGGAGAAAGAATAGCCAAGCAATTCTCCAGGACACCCTGAGGTACACAAAGATATGAGGAGAGTGAGAGGGACCCCGAAGAATTCCAAGTCTGAGTGGCCCCTGGCTCTGTTCTTGCCAGCTGTGTGTCCTACGGTTGGCCCCTGCCCTCTCTGAGCCTTCCGCCAAACACTTCAGAGCACCCTCTGACTGACTGTGCCCATTCTGCACCCACCCTCATATTACCCCTGCAGTTCTCATGGGGGCTCCAAAGCACTGGGTTTTTGTTGTTGTTGTTTGTTTTGTTTTTTCGAGACAGGGTTTCTCTGTATTGTTTTGGAGGCTGTCCAGGAACTCGCTCTGTAGACCAGGCTGGCCTCGAAGTCACAGAGATCCCCCTGCCTCAGCCTCCCGAGTGCTGGGATTAAAGGCGTGTGCCACCAACGCCCGGCTGGCACTGTTTCTTCCATGTCCCTAAAACACTGAGGCACCCAGCAGAGGAAGTACAAAGGCCAACACTTCTATGTTGGAAGGACAAGGCTGAGAGTGGGGAATGGAGCAGTGAACTAGCATCAGCCATCACTAGGCAACGGAGCGGAATGCTACCAAATGAGTCAGAACCGGGGTGCCACCCCCTACTCTCCACTTACACCCCAAATCCAGCAGTTACTAGGATACATACACAAGCGCCAGCAGACGCCTTGGCCCAGTGGAGGGCGTGGCCAGATAAAGCAGCTGGAGGTACTTCCGGGCTCTGTCACCTAACCCTCCTGTGCTTGGGGACTGTGATGAGCTGTCCATTAAATGGCACCCTCACAGGCAGCAGGCACATTACTTAACGGTGCTGAAGGAAGTGTGAGTGGCGCTCAGAGCCACACCTCTGGGGAAGGACAACAGGAAGCAGTGGGAGCAAAAGGAGCACAAGTGATGTCTGGCTGAAAACTCACAAAGAAGCTGGACGCGCACACCTTTAGTCCCGGTACCCGGGATGCAGAGGCAAGCGAACCTCTGAGTTCAAGGCCAGCTTAGTCTACAAACTGCGTTCCAGGACAGCCAGGGATACACAGAGAAACCCTGCCTGGAAAAGCCAAAACCAAACGAAAACAAACTTACGAAGAATACAAGGAAAGAAGAGACCAAACAAGAAAAAAATCAATTTTGATACCTGGTTTACATTCCATCACACTCAAGGGTGTATTTGTGGATACGGTCAATAGTGTACTGAAAATATTCGGGGGAAAACAGCAAGATGGCCCAGTGGGTAAAAGTGCCTAGATAAAGGGTCTTTCCCATTTGAGTTTGTCAAACTGGAAGCTAGGGTCAGGCTCTGGCATCCTGGCTACTGTATATACCACACGGTACTGGCCAGCATCCCTGGTCTCGGCCCTCAAGGGTCAAGCAACACCTTCAGCCCCAGTTGTTTCCATGCTGTCAAATGATCCCTGCCCCTCACTGAAAAGCACTAGACTAGCCTGTGGTCCAAGGATGCAGGGGAGGACGGTTGGGGCCTTGGAAGCTATAGGGGTGACTGCGGGAGTGAGGATCCCACACCATCACCAGGCCTAGGCCACCTACTGCTGCGAAGGCCGTGTGGTACCAGCAGCCAGGACACCTGCAGTTTGACACCTCTTACCCCTCAGGTCCTCACCCAGAAACCCTTCTTACCCAGCCTGATGTCACCCTCAAGGGTCATAAGCACGTTGCCGGCTTTCAGGTCACGGTGGATGATCCTCTTGCCATGCAGGAAATCGAGTGCCTCCAGCATCTGGCGGCATACGACCTGAATCT
This sequence comes from Mesocricetus auratus, assembly GCF_017639785.1. Lineage (NCBI taxonomy): Eukaryota > Metazoa > Chordata > Mammalia > Rodentia > Cricetidae > Mesocricetus > Mesocricetus auratus. The sequence goes on along the minus strand of NW_024429191.1, from coordinate 12,906,534 downwards.
GGGGCTCGGTGAGGCCTCGGTCTAGCTCTGGAAAAGAGGAATACTTGTCACTGAGTAGCACTTGCCAGACCAGCACCAGGCCCTTCCTAGGTTGCCACCAGACCTTATACCAGGCCAGCAGTTGGGAGCATCATCAGAGTCTGTGACATATAGACCAATCCAGTCCCCAGGACATGTGCATGGGGACAACACCACTGTTCTCCCTAGTGCACAGAAGTGGCCATCAAGGATCAGAGGGGCTACTTGATGAAGGTCCTTTAGAGACCCAAGGCTTCAGAATTCAGGCTTACAAACAGCACACCGAGATGCAGGGCACATGTGGCAGGATTGGAGAAGCCTTGGTTTACTTTGCTGATACAGAAAAGGCTCATGGTTTTGTAGGCTAGAAGTCCCAACAGCATGACATCATAAGACATCATGTGCTGTACCACATGGCAAGATAGCAAGAGTACCAGCATGCCACTCATGCCACCATGACCCTAACTCCCTCCCAGAGGCCCACCTCCAAACTCCATTTGTGGGTGAATATGAGGGTTGAGTTTGCAGCACATGGGCTTTGGGGGACATGTTCAAGCCACAGCTCAGAGTGGGTGATTCTCAGGGTCAGGGCTTGGTGTAGATGCAGAGTGATGCTTAGGACAGGGTGGGGATGGGCACAGACAGGCCAGGATATGCAGCAATCCCATCTGAACGAACGGGAGGCCCAGAGGCAGGAGTGTCTGACCGTGGACTGCAGATGGCCCAGGTCAAGGAGCCAGAAGGAGCAAAGGCTTGGAGGCTGCTACAGCTGGTGGGAGCATCAGGAATGTAGGAGGGGCCAGGGCCAGCAGGTCAGCCCTTCTGCATGCTGGCTGGGGACTCTTCCCACCATACAATGTTTGCTCGGAGACAGAGCCCTCCTCCGAGGTTCAAGGATTAACAGACCTGAGAAGGTGGTGAGGAAAAAGAACATTCTAGAAAAGGGAATGGCTGTGCCGAAGACATGGTATGGTATGACTACCGAATCAGGCTATATGGGAAGATGGCAGGGTCCTATAGAATAGGACTGTGTGCCCTTTCTGTGGTGGCTGCATGCAACTGGGGATTCAACATGAAATCCACAGGTGGCTCTGGGTAGCCAGGCATGCAACTGGGTTTGCACTTAAAAGTGTCCTTTTAGGGGCTGGAGAAATGGCACACAAATGTAATTCCAGCTTGAGAGGTGGAAGTAGGAGCATCAGAATTAGTTAAGAGGCCAGCACACACCACACACAAAATCCACATACATGTGCACGCGCGCGCGCGCACACACACACACACACACACACACACACACACACACACACACACACACAGAGAGGTACTGTTTCCGGATTTATAACCAAAGATCAATGAGATACATCTTAGGTGTGCAAAGTGCTCTGGTGTGGGATAAGGCTTGATGCTATCCCCCAAAGGCTTATGTGCTGGTTTCTAGTGTGGGATGTGCAGGTGGTAGATACTTTAAGAGGCGGGGCCTAAATCAAGGTAATTATGCCAAGGGAGCCCTGATATCAGAAGGAATAAGCCTGATGTTAGATAAAACTTGCAGGAGTCAGATATTATAAAAAGAGCAAGGGGCTGGCCATGGTGGCACACACTTTAATCCCAGCACTCCTGAAGCAAAGGCAGGAGGATCTCTGTGAGTTCAAAGCCAACCTGGAATACATAGTGATTTCCAGGACAGCCAGGGCTACATAGCGAGACCCTGTCTCAATAAACAAATAGACAGACAAAACAAGCAAGGCCTTCCCCTTAAGCTCCCTGACCTCTGTCTTACCATATTATCTCTTGCATGTTCTCTCCACATTGGGACTCCATCATAAGGCCTTTAGAAGCTCACCCCTCTACCCCCCCCCACCGTGGTTAACTTTCATCTTCCAAAACAGAGCCTCACAAACCTCTCTTCTTTACAGAATCCAGACTCAGGTGTTTTGTTGGAGCAGAAGGAAAAAACTAAGATACAATATTTTACTAGCATTGATATCAACCAAGGACATCGAGACCTGGTAATCCTCCTCCTGAGCACCTTCAAAAAGGGTGCGTGCTGTAATGAACGGGTCCCTGAAAGGCTGAGCTTAGGGCTGCGGGGAGATCACTGTCTCTCCCCTGACAAATGGGCTAATGCTGTTGTGAGGTCGGCTTGTTCTCACAGAAGTGGGTTCCCGACGACGCCCCTTTTCTGTTTCTCTCACACTCTTCCTCCTGCTTTCAACCTGGGATGTTTGCCAGATACTGGGGCCTTGCTTTTGGACTTCCCAGCCTCAAAAGCATGAACCAAACCATTATCCTTTCTTTTTTGCTTATTTGTTTGTTTTTTGAGACTGGATTTGTCTGTGTAGCATGGCTGTCCTAGAACTCTGTAGATCAGACTGGTCTCGAACTCGCAGTGATCCGCCTGCCTCTGCCTTCCAAGTACTGAGATTAAAGGTGTGCGCCACCAGCACCTGGCTCAATACCTGTTCTTTATAACTCATCCAGCTGCGGGTGCTCTGTGATAGTGGTAGTAACAGATTAAGACATTCCTTGTCCTACATTTGGGAAGGCCATCAAGAAGGCTCCAAAGGGTAAGCAGCTATAAAGACACACAGACTCTTGAACATGAAACGCTAATTCTCCAGTGAAAGGCCAGCATCCTCTTCATATCCCAAAAAAGGACAGGGAGCTAGAAGGGAGACAGGGACTAGTCAGAGCTGGCCAGGGGTACACACAGGGCTCAGGGCAAGTCCTGCATCCCTAGGGGCTAATGCATGACTTACCCAGCATGATGGCATCCACAGCTCCCCCAGGACAGAACTCAATCATGATCTGTAGGAAACACAAAGCGGAGCAATGAGCAGGGGTCCTGTGCCTCAGTGCCTGCTCCCCCCTTCCCTGCCAGGGCTGCAATCATCTGCCTATGTCCTCCCTACCATTCCCATCCTCACAGGAGCCTCTGATACCCAGTGAGGATGCCATGGGCACTTTATCTTTCCAAAAACAAAAAACTAAGTTACCACAAAACCCAAAGCTTCAGCAACAGCTTCAGCAGCCAGGCCTAATGTCCCACATGTCCTTCCAGCCCACCCAGAGTCAATCCTACTTCCTGTGCCATCCCCCTTCCTGTGCTCCCACCATCCCCCTTCCTGTGCTGACACCATGCCCCTTCCTGTGCTCACACCATCCCCTTCCTGTGCTCACACCATGCCCTTCCTGTGCTCACACCATGCCCTTCCTGTGCTCACACCTTCCTGTGCTCACATCATTCACTTCCTGTGTTCACACCATGCCCTTCCTGTGCTCACACCATCCATTTCCTGTGCTCACACCATCCCCTTCCTGTGCTCACCCCTTCCTGTGCTCATCCCTTCCTGTGTTCACACCATCCACTTGCTGTGCTGACACCATCCCCTTCCTGTGCTCACACCATCCCCTTCCTGTGCTCACACCATCCCCTTCCTGTGCTCACCCCTTCCTGTGTTCACACCATCCACTTCCTGTGTTCACACCATCCCCTTCCTGTGCTCACCCCTTCCTGTGTTCACACCATCCACTTCCTGTGCTCACACCATCCACTTCCTGTGCTCACACCATCCATTTGCTGTGCTGACACCATCCCCTTCCTGTGCTCACACCATCCACTTCCTGTGCTCACACCATCCACTTCCTGTGCTGACACCATCCACTTCCTGTGCTGACACCATGCCCTTCCTGTGCTCACACCATCCATTTGCTGTGCTGACACCATCCCCTTCCTGTGCTGACACCATGCCCTTCCTGTGCTCACACCATCCACTTCCTGTGCTCACATCATCCCACTCCCTGTGCTCACACCATCCACTTCCTGTGCTCACACCATCCCCTTCCTGTGCTCACACTACCTCCCTTCCTATGCTCTGAGGCCAAGAGCCTCAGAGAACCTCCTCACCATATTCTGGGTGGCCATTGCCTCACAGAACCCTAAGCCAAAGTCACCTGCCAGAGTCCTGCCCTAGCTGACTCAGACCATCAGAACATCATGGGGGTGTGTGTGTTCAGCTCAGTTGTACAGCCTGAGGCCAAGAAAGAAGTGTGTCCCATCAAGGCCATAAAGACTGGTGGCAGATCTTAGACTGGACAGCAGGTTTGCTAACTCCCGGGACATTTGCCCATCCATTTGTCCATCTGTCTGTCCATCCGTCCATCTGTCCGTCCAGCACACAGATCTAACTGCACACCTAACAGGTGGCAGGCTGGGGGAAAACCAGCAGCAGCTATTGCAAGGCACTGAGGGACAGTGCACAGGCGATCTCTCACTCTCATCCCTGCTCTTCCTGAAGCACTCTAAACAGATCTTTGTCATCCTCCCTGAGTGGCGACACCACCGTCATGGATACTCTATGGATACTTTCTAGCTTCCAGCTCCAGTCCCAGTGACAAGACTCAGCAGGGGCAGAGCCAGGACCATGGGCTGACAGGGAAGCTGGGTCTCCTAAACAGGAGAGCTACATCCCGCCGTGACCCAGGTGGCCCCCACCAGTTCGCCAACACCGAGGGAGAAGGCACTGCAGGACTATGATGGGCCCCAGTCTGACTCTCTAGAGCAGTGGTTCTCAACCTTCCTAAGGCTGTGACACTTTTATTCAGTCCCTCATGTTCCACCATAAAATTATTTTCACTGATACTTCATAACTGTAATTTTGCTACTGATATGATTCTTAAATTTCTGCGCCTTTCCATGGCCTTAGGCAACCCCTGTGGAAGGGTCATTTGACCCTCAAAGGGTTGTGACCCACAGGTAGAGAATCACTGTTCTAGAGGCGTCTGCGTGATGTGAAGATGAGGATGCTGGGCCCATGCCCCCACACCCTCCTATCCCCGTCTCCTTAGGGTGCCTTCAAGTATCTGAACTCAACTTAGCTCTAAAGGGGGCTGCTGCGGCTCTTCCCCCAGCTAGACCACAACACGAGAGGTACAGGGTTTTAGGAGCAGCAGACAGTCCTGACCCTGTCAGCCCACCACGTGCCTGCTTGCACACCACTGACCACAGGAAGGGAGGATGTGGCTCTGAGACAGCTAGGTCACTCTGCCTGTCCATCACCAGCAGTGACCTCAGCTTCCCCAAGATGTCTCTCTAATCTGAGACCTCAGTTTCCCCAAGATGTCTCTCTAATCTGACAACAATGCCTCAAGTAATACACTCACTCATTCACTCACTCACTCACTCACTCACTCACCTACCCAGTCAGTCACCCACCCACACGCGCACACACGTACTCACACACACACACACACACACACACACACACACGCACGCATGCACTCACATTCACTCACTCACTCACCTACCCAGTCAGTCACCCACCCACACGCGCACACACACACGTGGGCACATACACACACACACACACGCATGCACTCACTCACTCACTCAGTCAGTCACCCACCCACCTGCTCACTCACTCTCAGCCGAGGCATCAGAAAACTGCAGGTGGACTTCTCAGCACTGCATAGCACCCTGCTTGCAACCCTTCCCAGCTCCACACGAGACCCAGGGGCTCCTATCAACCACTGGGAAAATCAACCATGAGCAGTGGTGGGAGAGACACAAATCCTAGTCACCATGCAGGGACGGTAGGTGGCTGGAACACCCTACCCTCTCAGGAACACCAAGTTGACGTCCCTGGTTGGGGTTCAGTCAAAAGCTGCTACCATGTCTCCTCTGTGGAGCTTGGGGTTTGTTTTATTCTATTTGTGTTCCGACATGGTCTCACTATGTACCTCTGGCTGACCTGGAACTCACTCTGTAGATGAGGCTAGCCCTGAACTCACCAAGATCCATCTGCCTCTGCCTCCCAAGGGCTGGAATTAAAGGTGTGCGCAACCAAGCCCAGCTGTGTTTGTTTTTGAGACTCCATGAAAGCTACGTCATGATATGTCAAGTTACCACCTGACACAATGGCATTGGAAATCACATGGGAAGAGAGTCTCAGTGTGGGGATTCTGGTGGCCTGTGGACATGTCTGTGGAGTTGTCTTGATTGCGTTAACTACTGTGGGCAGCACCATCCCTGGGTTTGGTCCATCCCTGGGTTTGGTCCCTGCACTGCAGAGAGTGAACAAAGCGTGCATGTTCTCACTCTCTCTCTATGGCTGTGACCAGCTGCTTTAAGTTCCTGCTACTTTAACTTCTCCACAGTGACCAAGCATAGTCTGGAATGGTGAGCTGGAGTAAACCCTTTCTCCTCTAAGTTGCTTTGTCAGGATGTTTTCACAGCAGCAACAGGAAACAAAACCAGGACACCATCCTCTTCTTACCCAGAAAAAAATGCAAAGCAGGGCAATGTCTGCCAGCAGCCAGACTGACTCCCCACGTCCCCAGAAGCTTCTGCAGGGTTTCCTCACCACTCAAGTCACTTGTGGAACAGCCCCAAACCACTGTCTGTCTGTAACACAGGCGGCTACTGGCTTCTAGATCTATTGCAAGGACTGAAGGGGTGCTACCTGGAAACTAACAGGTCCAGCTCTGCCATACTGGGCAGAGTACCAGAGCCAGACACCCCAATTCTCAAAAAGGAAAAGGTAACAGTCCCTTCTGTTTTTCTACTAAGGGATTGTGATATTGGGAACCTCCCCAAGTCTCAGTGTCCTCATCTGTCACATGGCACTGAGCTTTGCCTCCAACATAACCTGGAACACTAAGCAATCCCTCACTGAAAGGTCCAGCAGGAACACCACACTGCTGTTACTCTTCTATGGTACCTTGAACAAATGCAATCAGCAAGTGTCCCTCGGGGGCCATGGCTGCCTATAAACCAGAACCACAAGCTATTGGCACACCCTCAGGGTTATCACAAGCCACTAAGAGAAGGGGCCAGGCCTAGACGGGCCCTGTGCCTTCTACTTCGATATCCCTTGCACAACACCCGTACACATGGTTCCTGACACACCCGGTCTTCTAAGGCCATCCCTGGGAAAGCTGTGCACTCTGAGAGTCTGGCTTTCTTCCTCCTCTGTATGTAGCTCAAGAGTTCAAGACTCCTGTGCTTCCCTTTTATCTGTAGTTGGCCTTGGCACTGGGAAGCTCAGAGTGTTGGTTAGTCTCCTTAGCTCTGACTTGTGTTTCATACCTTACTTATTTTTTAGCCTTTAGGAATTCAGGGCTTTTCAGCAGCACAGGGCTGGAGAGGGCTTTGGATTATCAACTCCTGAGACTTTCACACTGCTACGTGGGGTTTAACTAGGAAAAAAAAAACAAAAACCAACAAAATTTGCCCTCTAATCTACTGGCTGGCATTCATGGAATTGATCAGCCTTTGGATTGAAAATGAGGAACAAACAAGTCTGTAATGGTCATTTTTCTTATCATGGTTCCCTAAACAAGAGAGTTTAACAACTATTTACCCAGAGGTTGCCCAGTATTGGGTTCTGTGAGTTGTCTAGAGACTAGGTTATATAAAAATACATTACTACAGAACAAAGTCTTTGGTGAATATTGATGCGAAACACTCAAGATTGAGCAAATTATCAAGTACAAGTGGGATTAGACATCAGCCAAGCAGGATTTAATCTATGAATGCAAGGATGGTTCAACAGACAATAATCTATTAATATGCTATATCATATTAATGGAATGCAGGGAGAAATAACACATGTTTGATTCAACAATGCACCAAAGCTCTAGTCAAACCAGACAGCTCTGTGAGAGGCATTCAACGTGAATGGTGTAGAACATGGCTTCCTCACAGAGGTCAACCTAGAGTAACCCTGTGCTGGAGGACCTCACACGACCCTAGCTGTAAGATGGAAACATAGCACCTAGGAACACAGCAAAGCTCACAGCTAAAAAAATCAAAGTTTCACGGTATAAAAATCATGTGAAAACCACAGGATGTTCCTGAAAGAAAGGAAAGATGACATAAGAGAAATGGAAAGGCATCCAGGTTCACTGATTGTAACCTGATCTTGTTAAAAATGTGATACCACCCACTGCCGTCACAGGCTAAACACCCATAGCTGTCTATAGACTCACCACCCACTACCATCTACAGGCTCATCACCCATTGCCACCTACAGGCTCATCACCCATTGTTGTCTATAGGCTCACTACTAATTGCCATCTATAGGCTCACCACCCACTACAGTCTATAGACTCACCACCACAGCTGTCTATAGACTCACCACCCACAGCTGTCTATAGATTCACCACCCACTACAGTCTATAGACTCACCACCACAGCTGTCCATAGACTCACCACCCACAGCTGTCTATAGACTCACCACCACAGCTGTCCATAGACTCACCACCACAGCTGTCCATAGACTCACCACCCACAGCTGTCTATAGACTCACCGCCCACTACAGTCTATAGACTCACCACCCACTACAGTCTATAGACTCACCACCACAGCTGTCCATAGACTCACCACCACAGCTGCCTATAGACTCACCACCACAGCTGCCTATAGACTCACCACCCACAGCTGTCTATAGACTCACCGCCCACTACAGTCTATAGATTTACCACCCACTGCCATCTATAGGCTCACCACCCATTGCCATCTATAGGCTCACTACCCACTGCTGTCACGGGCTCACCACCCCCTGTCCTCACAGGCTTGGAAGTCTCTACCAAGTCCTAACAAATCTTTTATGCAAATGGAAAAGCTCAGCCTCAAGTTCACAGGGGTTTTTAAGGAGCCCCCAGCAGTCATAACAACCTTGAAAAAAGAGACTACAACTGGAAGTCTCACACTTTCTGAAATTGATCACAGCTAAAAGGTCAAGAATCTAGAAGTCTTACACTTTTAAAACATACTACAAAGCTACAAAAATTGATACAATCTGGCAATGGCACAAAATAAATATAAAGAGGAACAAAACAATGAGCCCAGAAATAATCCCTCCTATATATGGTCCAACGACTTTAGGATGTCAGAGTCGGGGTGTACAGTCTCCTCAACAAATGGGGTTTTTAAAGTTGGACACCCACAGGAAGAAAAAGAAGCCGACTCTTACTTTACACAAACATTAATGGAAAGTGGATGAAAAGTTGGATATAATAGAAACTGTAAGGATCCTGAGAGAAAGCAACAGAAGTTTCATGACCCTGGTCTTGGCAGTGACTTCATAGACATGATACCAGACATATAGATGCTGAGACCAGAAATGAGCAGCTGGGCCTGTCCAATGAAAACACTTCTGTAGAGCAGAGGACACAGGGTGAACGGTGGCCTGCAGCCCAGGGAGACACCTGCCAACCACACTGCTTCCTAACAGGCTCATCTCCAGACGATACAATGTGTTCCTAGAAGCAAGCAGCCAAAGAAACTCCAGCATCCCAACCAAGACTGGCTAGGACATGTCTCCAAAGCCAAGTGTATAAACACCAGGAAAGCCTGCCTGTCAGACTGCTGTTATCACAGACAATGCTATCAATCTAGGGAACACAAAGGGAGCTCTGGCCCACTGCCAGAGGGGACACAGAGCAAAACAGCTGCTTCAGAACAGTGTGGAGTCGTGTGGCAACCAGAATTCAAGAAGCAGAGGCAGGAAGATTGGGTTCAAGGACATCCTGGAGTTTCTCAAGAAATCCAGAATGGAACACAGGATCCAGCCACCCAACATCTGGGCATTTATCGAAAAGGATTGGAACCAGGGTCCCAAAGAGCTGTGAATGCATCCACGATCACAGAAGCACCATTCATAAAAAGGCAAGGTGTGGAAGCAAGCTATGTGTCTGTGACAGATGGGTGACACATGGAGCATGTCACACACCAGAACTGCTGGTTTCCAAACCAGAAAAGTCTGCAGTATGGCAGAGGACAAACATGAGCCCTGAGGGCGTTACGCCAAGGGAGAGAAGCCAGCAGCAGACAGACGGACACCGTAGGCTCATTCATGCCAGGGACCCAGTACTAACAAACACAGGTCCCAAAGTAGAACCAGCTGCCCTGCTGAGGACAGGGGGCTACTAATAAGTGGGCACAAAGCCCCACTTACTCAAGCTGAGTGGCTCTGGAGCCTGTTGTCCACCCTGTAGCTGATCAACAACAAAGCAATCCACAACTAAAAGTTTGTTAGGAGGGCAATTCTCACGTGAATGTCTCTTCCTCAAATAAATAAAGTTCTAAAAGGAAGCAAGGAGGCATGGAGACGGCTCAGTCGGTAAGGTGCATGCTGCACAAACACAGGGACAGAAGTTCAGATCCCCAGTGCCCATATAAAAAACTGGGTGTAGTAACAAATGCCTATAATCCCAGCACTGGGGAGATGGAGACAGAGGGATCCTTGGGGCTTGCTGCCTAGCCAGTCTAGAACAATCAGTGAGCTCCAGGTTCGGGAGAGAACTTATCTTAAAAATTAAGGTGTGTGAGTTGGGGGCGTGGTGGAGGAAGATAGCTGAAGTTGACCTCTGGCCTTCATAAGCGTGCACACAAAAATGCAAACACGCATGCACACATATGCCAAGAAAGTAAAACAAAACAAAAACAAGCAAAGGCGGGCCTCTCCACACAGGGATGCAGGTGATAATTCTAGCAAGGGAGGCCCTTGCTGTCCCTGGTCCTTTTGTGCCAGAGGCTTGTCCCCAGCACAGCTGGTCTCCTTCCTCAGTACCTAGGAGATCCCTGTTTCCTTGGCGACCTCTGCTAGCAGGCAGGCACCTGATGGGAGATGTGACAGCAGCCTGGAGTCACTGGCTTCCTTGTGTGGCTGAAGGCCAAGGAAACCGGAGACCACTGTGAACCTCACTGCCCTTGGTTAGGCTAAGCAGCTGTCTTGGACCCAGCCTCTGAGGCCTCTGGGCTCTACTGTTCTGGCCATTTGTGAATGGAATGGAGATTCATGGGACTCAGACCTTGCACCAGGCACCATTTCAGTGACAATAACAGAACAGGGACAGAGCACTGAGAGGCCATCCCTGCCTCACTGCAGGGATGCACATTCTTGGACAATCTAATCACTGGCAGAACACCCTCTCACCCAGGGGTCACTCTAAAAGACACCCTGTCTTCCCAGACAGTACCCTCTCTACTGCCCCGAGCCGTGCATGTGAAGCAGCAGGGACTGCACAGGGCCAGGGGATCCAGAAATTCGAGTTCTCAAGTCTCCACCACTCCCCTTCTCCCACTCAATGCTGACCCCAAGCGGCTGGCCAGCTAAGTCACAGTAAGTTCCAAGTGTGTGGGCCTTCCACACGCTGTGTCACTCCATCCCAGCTTCCAGGTGGGCTAATGCAGCCAACCTCAGTTTCCCCTTCTGATGCGTAACATAGCAGGAATGCTTCTCTGACGTCATCCCCTAAACAAAGGCTCTGCATCAAGAGCTGCTCTTCAGCAGGCTCCCTGTTGGAGGCTGGCATCTCATCTGGGGAGGGGGTGGTGGTGCTCACTGTAGCAGGGACCCAGCACACCTGCCTGATACGTGCTAGATCAGAATCAGGTGATATTTTATGCCAATTTTAGATACGGGGACCTGAATCTCAGAGTCAGGTCATGCAAACAGTGAGCTGCAGATGGGGGTGAGGTGGGCTCTGTGAGAGAGAGATCCAGTGAGCGTCCATCCCCTCCTCCGCCTCAAGGAGGAAGCCACAGGAAGCTTGAGTCACAAGCCTTGGGTCAGTGAGAGACCAGCCCCTCGGCCTCTTGGCTCTAACCCTTGGGCTTTTCCATGCTACACACAGAAGGAGCAGGCTGCTCACTCAGAGATAAGGGGCCAGGATGTCCCAGCCCAGATAAGAGTGGCCTGGCCACCCCAGGGCTTAGACATTAACTTTTACAGCACACCAGGCACTGCTACTGCCCTAACTATTCCTGCAGAGACAACTGAGTCACACACAGTCCAGAGGTGAGCCACCACCCTGCTGACCTACCGGACTCTGGCCTCAATACTCCACCCCTGGCCTTTCCCAAGGCCACTACCGTATACTGGTCAGAAATAGGATCTCAGCTAACCAGTACATGTGAAACTCCTAAACACAATGAGGGGTTCTGGTCATGGCCCCACAAAGGGCCACCGACATTCCGCAAGCCATCTTAACCCTTTCTCTGTTTCCCTATCTGGAAAAAGGACCCTTTGCAGCATTAACAGTTTAGGTCTCCATGTGACTGTAGTCACTTTATCGCAGAACAAGCAGTTTTATTTGTGAAAGTTGGTTGGTGTTACTCACTTCCAGAGCCTGGGCCTCATACAATTGTCCATCAGTCTGTGGGAATCTGGCCAGGATCCAATGGCTAGAAACCTACCAATGCCCAAGTCCCTTACTGAATGGTGCCGTGTCTACACATCGTCCCACACGCTTGAAAGACTCTGAGTGCCAGCACCTAATTCAATGGAAATGCTGGTGAATGGTTCTTCTCTGTATCATTTAGACAACACTGACAAGGAAAGATGTACAGACAACGTTGAATCCATAGGCACAGAGGGCTAGGCTGTATATGATTAACAAGTGTTTGTAGGATGGCTTTAAGATGTCCAGAAATTACGGCAGAATCACTGACCTCAACTGTGTGAAGCACTATAAACATTCCTAAGCCATGAGCAGCCATTCTGACCCCTGCTATAGACGAGGATACCAAGGTTTGGCAGGGTAAGGGGCTGCCCCAAATCCACTTTGCACATAAGTGAAGAATCAGGAATAAACTCAAGTTGTTGGAGTTACTCTGGGGACACAGGGGACAGCTGAACCCTGCAGCCAGCCATGAACAAGCTACCTTTCCTCTCTGGGCTCATTTCTCCCTGAGGAAGCAGGGCTAGTGACTGCAGCCAGTCCCCTAGGTCAAGGGCTGGGGGCCTCCAGGCTCTCTGACACAGAGCAGAAGACAGAAGCTCTGGGTTAGTCAACCAAAGCCTGAAGGAGGAAGTCAAAAAAAAAAAAAAAAAAAAAAGCAAGAGTCAACATAAACTCAGCCTAGTCCGTCAGCTGCCTGTCCCTGTAGGTGGAGTCCCAGAACCTTCTCACCTCCAAGCATTGCCAAACAATGCGGCCATTGAATAGGGCGCCTACACCCACTGGGCTTCCTAGGACCAGCCTTGTTCCTCCATGCCAGCTCCACCCACCACCTTGCAGCAAGCCTGGGTTAGGAATCCAGCTGTCCCTGGTCCTGGCAGCCTTGGAATGAGGCCTGAGTCAGAGGCAGCAACCCGGGTTCTTGAATGCCTGCAGGGGTGGAGGTGGCAGTTCTGTGATGCCACTGTGCCCTCAGTCACCCCCACTCCACGTGCACACCCAAAGACGCCTGCTCAGCCTCAAGGCATCGCTCAGATGGAACTGGGGTAACTCAACTGCAGGCATGCCTCACCCCTAGATTGTCTGTCCCAGAGGCTAGGAATCCTGGCTTCAGGCTCAGAGTCCCCTGAGCTGGAGTCCTGGCCACTGTGCAGGAAATGTGAAGTCAGAGCTGGGCTCAAAGTCTCTAGGGAGGGACAAGGGAGTCCCTGTCCTGCAGGGAGGATTTGATTTAGCTGGCTGGCTGGACAGCCACCATTTCATAAGGCTAGCCAGAAACAGTACTGGGCCCAGAAAGGAATAAACCAGGGCTATTCCCAGGCATGGCCACCAAGGACTCAGGACTTGGAACCCTCTCGACAGGGCACACAGGGCAAAAGCTGTATCAATGCCGTAGCAGGTTCCTCTTCAGAGCTGGCACAACCAACTACATAATTTACTGAAGTTGTCATAGCACTGAGTCCCTGAGAGGCAGGCAGGATTGTCACCAGAGGGTGGTGACATGGGGCAGTAGGTACAATAAGCTGGTACCACCTGCCAGCTCACAGAGCCAGGGAAGTATGCAGTGCCAGGGTCCTGTGTCCTACCACTGAATAACAAGGGGATGTGCGGTCTTCCCACACCTTCCCAGGGTGCACAGACTTCACGGAGTCAAAGCGTCTATGTGGCCAGGATGTGCCTGGGTCACCATTTGGAGTGTGCTGCTCTGCCCCAGCTCATCTCAGAAACTGCAACCTCATCTGTCAAGTTTGGGTAAGTGCAGAACTGACCTCTAGGTCACAGTCAAATGGTGACACAAGGAATCACTTGTGACATAAGGGATCACTCTCTCCGGATGCCTAGTGCTTAGTAAGTACCCCGAATACAACTACAGCTAGTAACACCCAAGCCTCATCCTCCCTGGATGCTTGCAGTGACCAGCTCAGCTCCAAACATGTGTCTCCAGCACCTAAAACTTCCTGAAGCACTATGACTGATTCTGTGTATGAACCAATGACAGCTAGATGAAGAACAGCCCCGCCTGCTCCAGGGGGGTGGGTGTCAATCCCATGAGACTGGCCTGTGGAATGCTGCACCCACGCAAGCAGTTTCACAATAGGGCAGAGGTCACAAGAGCCACAGGGTAAAGGTTCTCTCAGGGACAACCCTGTTGAGGCCTCTTGAGAGGGCAGCAAGGGAGTGGCCAGCAAAAAGGGGACACCCCGAAATACAGAACAGAGGCAGTAACACTGGCCTGGCTTCCTGCTTTGGACTGTAACTATGAGTCCTTGCCGGGGCCAGCAGGGGCCCTGGTAGAGTGAGGACAGGTAGGCTCAGTTGCTGCACCGGGACGCTTAGAGCTAGAACCACCATTCTCTGAGGCAAGTCAGACGTCTGGGTCCTGCTCCTGCTGTCTTGGGAAAGTTTGTGCTAATTCAGAGGCTGGGACAACTAGGCTCACCCTTCCGGCAGGAAGCTACACACTCCGAGGCCAACATAATCAATCCTTCTAGAAATCAAGGCCCATGAGGACCTATTCACCTTTAGCTAGGCCCTACCTCTTATAGATTCTCCCAGGTTTCACAATGTCACCCTTGGGACTACGTCCCAGTACTTGAATCCTCAGGAGACAAATTTCATCCGAACCACAGCACCCCGCCTGAGCCTCCAGAAGCCCATGTATAGAATGGGGACGGCAGAGGAAAATACACCTGCCTCAGAGGACAGAGGGGCCTGTGTGACCACAGAGAGAGGGAGAGAGAGAGACAGAGACAGAGACAGAGAGAGACAGAGACAGAGAGAGAGAGAGGGACAGAGACAGAGACAGAGAGAGACAGAGACAGACAGACAGAGACAGACAGAGGCACAGAAATCTGTGCCTATCAGGCAGGCTCTCAGGGCCCAGGGGCCACACACCCTGAGAAGGACTGCCCTGGCCATTCAGATGGGTAGGAATCCAGATTTAGAATTACAATAACAGAAGGGGCAGGCTCATTCAGCAACAGAAGGGTGGCCTCAAAGGCACAGACCCTGCTGCTGGGGGAGAGGGGAACTGCTTGGCAGGTTATTTAGTCAGGAGAAGGAAGTAGAGACCTCGAGGATGGGGGTGGGGGCAGAGAGGTGCTTACCAATGGGCCTGGAAGTCACCCAGGCTCCTAACTCTAATTGGGCTACATGGAGCACCTTTCTCTTTAGTTGACTTATTTTACTTCATTCATATTAGGGACTATACTAGGTGTGTATGTTGGTCACCTCAGACAGATATTCAAAGTCCTCTACTAGTGATTCTAAACCACGTGCAGACACACACACACACACACACACACACACACACACACACACACACACTCAACATGCATACACATCCCTTTGTGGGAACTCCCCAGGCAGGCCTCCTGGCTTCTATGCATCCGGGCCTGAGGAGCAAGCCCTGTGGGAGGAAATAACTCCTCTCTCTTCTGGAAATACGTCCTCTTAGTCATCTTTATTCACCTCAGCTTTGGTGAAAATGTGGAATGAAAAATATTTCATTTCCTCTCGTTCCACCCTAAGAGAATCAGTGCAGGCCAACAGGAGAGGATACTGAGGTCTGCGGCTGGCTGAGGGGCACATCCCAGGCTGAGGCGCGTACCTAAGTGCATCTGTGGGCACATGTGGCCTGGGGCTACCAGTCTTGTGTCCTTGCTCTGCAGGTGTCACCCCATCCCAGTGGCAAAAGGCTATGGGAGGGAGGGGCTGTTGGCTCTCACCCAGGCCATCTGTCCAGGGACACTTGGCAACATCTGGAGACAACCTGGGATGCTGTTATCTTGAAAGGAAGGTGTCCCAGCTCTACTGGATAGAGGCGAGGCTTAGTGCCAAGCCTGTGATACCTAGGACAGCCCAGCAAGGCTCATCTGCTCCAAATTGCCCATAGTCCCAATGCTGAGAGCAAGAAACGCTGGTGCAGACTAAACAGCCTCAAAAACTCAGGTCCTGTTCTGGGGCCACACGGGAAGGAGTAGGTGGGTGGCTTCCAGCAGTCAGTGCCCCTCTTCCCACACAATGCCTGTGGTGGCTTCATCAAGAGAGGACTTCTGGCCGGGCGGTGGTGGCGCACGCCTTTAATCCCAGCACTCGGGAGGCAGAGGCAGGCGGATCTTTGTGCATTCGAGGCCAGGCTGGACCGATAGCCTCCAAAACAATACAGAGAAACCCTGTCTCGTAAAAACCAAAAAAAAAAAAAAAAAAAAAAAAAAAAAAAAGAGAGAGGACTTCTGGGGGCTGGCGAGAAGGCTCAGTGGTTAAGAGCACTGGCTGCTCATCCAGAGGATCGGGGTTCAATTCCCAGCACCCACATGGCAGCTCACAACTGTCTGTGACTCCAGTTCCAGGGGATCTGATACCGTCACACCAATGCACATAAAATAAAGCTAAATAAATTATTAAAAAAAAAAAGAGAGGACTTCACAGCTAAAAACATGGGTTCACGATGAGCAATGAGAAGGGGGCTTCAAGGTGGGAGAGACAGTACCATGCCTAGGCTCTGCCTGTCCACCCCAGTGACACTGACAGATCACTCTGGTACTTCACTATCCCACCCCAAGCCCTCCTGAACTGGCGTGGCTTGGTCTAGCCAGATGTCCTAACCACAAGACCACCCCCCATGGGCTCCTGGCAGGGGGCGGAAGTGTCACCTAGCACTGAGGCTGCACACTGTCCTTCCTCAGTCTTTGCTGGCATTCCCAGGGGACCTTAGCTGGTGGAGGACCCAGAGCAAGGCTTCATAAGGGGCCGAGGGCTCAGCCACAACAGAACATCTTTGTTTTATTCCTATGCAACAGACTCAGTTTTCCACTTTAGGTGGTGATATGAAAGATTCTTTTTAATTAACTGTATTTAATGTCTAAAAAGTGAGGTTTTTTTCTTTTTGAGACAGGGTTTCTCTGTGTAGATTTGGAGCCTGTCCTGGAACTTGCTCTGTAGACCAGGCTGGCCTGGAACTCAAAAAGATCCTCCTGCCTCTGCCTTCTAAGTGCTGGGATCAAAGGCATGTGTCACCAACGCCCAGCAAGATATCTTTTTTGTTTTTTTAAGTTGCAGGGCTGGGAAGAGGGTTCCGTTGGTCTTTTAAGTTGCAGGGCTGGGAAGAGGGTTCAGTTGGTCTTTTAAGTTGCAGGGCTGGGAAGAGGGTTCCGTTGGTCTTTTAAGTTGCAGGGCTGGGAAGAGGGTTCCGTTGGTCTTTTAAGTTGCAGGGCTGGGAAGAGGGTTCAGTTGGTCTTTTAAGTTGCAGGGCTGGGAAGAGGGTTCCGTTGGTCTTTTAAGTTGCAGGGCTGGGAAGAGGGTTCCGTTGGTCTTTAAGTTGCAGGGCTGGGAAGAGGGTTCCGTTGGTCTTTTAAGTTGCAGGGCTGGGAAGAGGGTTCCGTTGGTCTTTTAAGTTGCAGGGCTGGGAAGAGGGTTCCGTTGGTCTTTTAAGTTGCAGGGCTGGGAAGAGGGTTCAGTTGGTCCGCCAAGCAAGCATGAGGACACGCTAGCACTCACATACTGCAATCCCAGCACAGGGTGGGTGGAGTCAGGAGGACCACTGCAGCTCAGAGGCCAGCCAGGCCAACTGAATCAATGGAACCCAGGTTTTGTGAAAAATGTTGCCTCAAAATTTAGGTGGAAAGTGGTTGAGGAAGGTACACAACACTGACCTCTGACCTCTACACACCCATGTGCACGTCATGGAATAAATGCGTTCTCCCTGCCATGAGGCTCCTGGCTCACTGTTGAATTCCCAGCCCCTAGGACAGGCCCTCTGGACAATTCAGTCCAATTTCATTTCATTCTTGGCCAGACTCCAGTCAAGGTAGTGACTGTCTGGTCCTCTATGGCACCTGCCTCAGGGCCTTTGAACTTCCTACTGTTGCTACTTGGGTTTTGCTACCAAATTTGCAGAGGTCTTCCTCCATCTAGCTTTCTGGGATCAGTTTAAATGTCCCTGCCCCTTCCGTGGAGGTCCGTTTTCCCCTGTTCTATTGTAAGTCCTGGCTCCTGACCACACCCCAGAAACCTATGTCTAGGGCACTTCCCCACTGGATTTGCTCTACCTCACTTGCACAAGTCCTCACACACACACACACACACACACACACACACACACACACACACACGTCTGTGTTGTAAATATGTTTCTACTCACAGATTCTGGGCCTAGAGAGACCAGACTTTGTTAATACACTGCATGGCCCCGGAACTGACTGTGGTAGGAACATTTACACAACAGAAATGGGCATTGGTGGAGCACACCTTTAATCCCAGCACTCTGGAGGCAGAGGCAGGCGGATTTCTGTGAGTTTGAAGCCAGCCTGGTCTACAGAGCGAGTTCCAGCCTCCAAAACAATACAGAGAAAACCTATCTCAAAAAAAAAAAAAAAAAAAAAGAAAGAAAGAAAGAAAGAAAGAAAAAGAAAAGGGCATTAGCTAGAATCCAGAGTGTTATACCCAAAAAGCCTCTGTGCACACCCAGACAGCACAGCTTCCCTCCCAATGTTCTAACCAGAGCATGCTGGGAGAGAGCCCCCCCACCAGTGCATGCTGGGAGAGCCCCTGAGACTGCCATGTGGTTTAGGGGTGGGGCGGGTTGGAACAATCATGGCCAAGGCTACATGGGGTCAGCCCGTGGTGGATGAACTGGGAAGCCAGGGGCGATACAGTAGCCACTAAGGGAGGAACCTGACCATCGGCACTGTACTCACATGTACCCCAGCTAAGTTAAATGTTCTAATCCACTCAGTTCAGCTCTTGGGCACACCAAAGATACAAGGACACTTGGGGATGTGAATCTTATGGGGATTTTGTAACATACGTGTAGATAAAGGGTTTCTGATGAAAGTTTAAAATCTTAACTTTTAAAAATGTGCTGCAAGGACAAAGTGCATGCAGGACTTGAAGACAATAAAAAAGCAGAAACTTCTATATTGATCATATGTCAAAATGGCGTCTTTCACCAGGTTAAATATTTTGTTTTAGTTTTTGCTTTTTGAGATAGGGTTTCTGTGTAGCCCTGGCTATCCTGGAACTTACTCTATAGATTAGGCTGGCCTCAAACGCAGAGATCTGCCTGCCTCTGCCTCCAGAGTGCAGGGATTAAAGGTGTGCACCACTACATTCAGGTGTTAAATAAATTCTTATTTAGGGAAGACTCCCCCACTCGCCCCATCAAACACAGCTATCAGAACAGGTGAAGCCACCAGAAACAGAACGCCAGAGGCGCAGTGTTCACAGGTCTCATGGGTCTGCAACCCACCCTCCAAGGCATATAGAGCCAGGTGTGTGTGTATGTGTGTGTGTGTGTGTGTGTGTGTGTGCACGCACGTGTGGTGTGTGGGGTATTGTGTGGCGTATGTGGTGTGGTTTGGGGGGGTGCCTGTGGTGTGTGTGTGTGTATAGTGTGGTGTGTGTAGTCTGTGTGTGTGTGGTGTGTGTAGTGTGTGGGGTATATGTATGGTGTGTAGGGTGTGTGTGTGGTATGTGTAGTCTGTGTTGTGGTGTGTGTAGTGTGTGTGGGGTATGTGTGTGGTGTGTGTAGTGTACGTGGTGTGGTGGAGGGGTGTGTGTGTGGTATGTGTATGTGTGTGTTGTGTGTATTGTGTGTGTGTGGTGTAGTATGTGTGGTGTATGTAGTCTGTATGTGTGATGTGTGTAGTATGTGTGTGGTGTGTGTAGTCTAGTATGTGTATGGTGGGTATAGTCTATGTGGTATGGTGTAGGGGTGTGTGTGTGTGTGGTATATGTGTGTGTGGTATGTGTGTGTGGTGTCCACCATTAAATATTTAAAAGTAGAAGTGAAAATGAGGAGCATCTAGAGGGATTTTGCTAATCTGTAAATTGTGGAAGAAACTCACTTTTTAGGATGTGGGTAGAAGACTCACACTGCAGCAGGAAAGGTCCATTCTGGCTGTGCGGGATGCAGGAGTTGGCTAACTGCCAGCTCTTCAAGGCCCATCCCCAGCAGCAGCCCTGACTGGTTCTGTTACACACCTACATGGGAAAGCTGGCTGCTGAGACCACACAGGAAGCTGGGCCCCAAGTCACCCCACAGAAGTGACACCACAGCCAGTGTGGCCTCCAACCTTCAATCTCAGAACCACACAGCTTCTCACCTTGCTCCTTTCTAAGCCCTATGCATCCTGCAAGACACAGTCCAAATGCCCCTTCCCCTGATGTGGTCCACGTTCCACATCACAGCCTTAGACTTCTGGCCCAAACCACTCTCAACTGCTTCCTAGCCAGAGTCAAGGCTTTTACCTCTTGCCCCCAAAGCTGATGTTTTTCTAAAACACATAATGTACTTGCCCTGAGCAAAACTGCAACCGGGTTGCCAAGGCCTAAAATAGATGTTTTCAGACTTAAGCCAGCATGACTCACCTAGAAGGCTCTCAAACTACAGGCGCTGGGCAGCACCCTGCTCATGAATGGGGAGGGCCAGGTGGGGTTCCATCACGACGTGACTGGTAGTTCCAGGAGGTGCTGAGCCTGCTGGTCTGAAGGCTGACCTCTGTAAGGTCAGCTGTAAAATCTTCATCTTGGTATCCAGGCCTTGAACAATATGGTCTCTAATTACTGTACCAGCTGCACCTCTCCCAGGGGTCGCCCCATCCAAGAGCAGCAATAATCCTATGAACCCCCCAAAAGAAGTCACACCTACACTGAACACTCTATAACAGCTGAACACTCAACAGACTGGAACTGCGGTGAATGGGGAGGTTTGAATGTTGCAGCTCCAGAGCCAAATTATCTTAGGTCATCTTTGCCATTCACTGCCCAGCTCTGTGTATGACCTAATATCCCACGGTTACTATGCAAATTCTTTTGGAATTCATGAACAGGTCCCTAGCTTTCATCAACCCAAAAGCTAAGAACTGTAAGATAGCATCTGAGGCCTGTAGGAGAGATTTCCCCAATTTGCTGTAATTGCCTACTTGATGTCCACCAACGTGTGGACAGTGGGTAGGGAAGTGGTGGATGGATCGATGGTGGATAGGGAGAGATGGATGGAGTGATGGGGGTGGGGACAGATGGATGGAGTGATGGGGATGGGGAGAGATGGATGGAGTGATGGGGATGGGAGATGATGGAGTGATGGGGATGGGAGATGATGGAGTGATGGGGATGGGAGATGATGGAGTGATGGGGATGGGGAGATGATGGAGTGATGGGGATGGGGAGATGGATGGAGTGTCGGTGAGAGAGTGGGTGATGTGACTGTGTGTAGGGTGTCTCAGCTAAAATGGCAAAGACACAGTAGCAGGCATGGCACGCTAACTTACTTAGAGCTCTGTATGAAAACATCTAGAAAATTATTTTGAATGTTACCAGTGGGTCTTCTGACAAAAAAAATTCAAGCAGTTTTCATTCTATGCTTTTCCATGTTCCCATTTTTCTTCAGTAACTACCCAAGTGACAGCAGTCATTTCTCCTTTCTCTAATTGCTTAAAAACAATTACTTCCACTACTATGACTGGCTTCATCCACCCTGGCCCCTTGGTTCTGAGCAAGAGGCTCACCTCTCCATGCCTCTGTTTCTTCCTCTGGAAAAGCAGGACTACCTAGTGACTCTCCCTGTCCTGCTCCACCTCCAGAGTCCCAGGTGACAGAGGACAAACAGGGCTTTAGAATCTTAAGTTGGCTGCGTGGGCTTTATTTCACCACTCCTGCCCAAGCAGCTCCCCTAAGAGATGCTATAAGCAGTAAAAGGAGACACAACAAGCGACAGGGCAGAGTCCAGGGGTGGGGGAGTGACAGGGGACAGAGCCCAGGGTAGAAGGGAGCAGAGACTTGGGGGTGCAGCAAGTGACAGGGTCAGAGCCTTGGAGTGGGACAGCAAGTACAGGGGACAGAGCGCTGGGTAGGGGGAGCTATGCTGTGGCTTGTGTGTGTCCCCCCAAGAGTTCAGGCACTGGAAGCCTTGTCCCCAATGTGGTGATATGAATGGGAGGTGACATCACCTTTAAGAGTGAAGTCACAGAGACAGGCTTCTAAGGAGGAGGAAGGAGGTCCTTTCTGGGACCTTGGACGCTCTCTGGCTCCCAATATTGCCATGAGATTTTCTTCAACAAAACCCTCTATGATTCCCACTGACCTGAGCCTGTCGTCCTTGGCACCACAGCTCCACACCTCCAGAGCTGTGTGCCAACCAAGTATCTCTTGTTCAAGAAGCCCCTCCTCTGGCATCCACAGCAATGGGCACCAGACTAACACAAGCTGGGAAGGCTAAGTCCCTGTCCCTACGCCACTGACTTCCTCCTGCTGGCTTCCCTTCCTGCCTGTGAGGTGAGAGAGCACAGGGCCTTGTGAACTCCCCGTTTTCCTAAGCAGCCAGATGGACCTTTTTCTCCAGGGAGCCAGGCTTCCCCATTTAGCAGGAGTAAGTCAGGCACTCTGTCAATATAAAGCCAAGACTCTACTGACAAAGCATCCCTGGCCAACAGCAAGTCCCAGTGTTCTGAGACCTGACTAGACATGGAAAACCCTGCAAACCCACCAACCACCACAGCGGTGTGCACTACACCTACAGCATCCCTTTCTTATCAATGCACGTCTCTGAAATACCCCTGCCAGCCATAGTGGCAAGACCTGTGTTCTTACAGCTCCGATGATGGCTGAGTTGCCTGGACCCTCAGCCTGAGGCCCTTCAACCATGTCTCCAAATATCTGCAAGATTCTGACACTGCCAGTCACACCCAGAATCTACTTGAAATGTTTCTTGCACACACATCACTTCATTTCCATGGTGTCCAGAGTTTAGAGGGGGATTATTTACATATGTTTGTGTGTGTGCACACATATATGTATGCATGTGTATGGGACACAATACACACACACACACACATTATTAGGCTGGAGATGTTGCTGAGTGGTAGAGCACTTGCCTAGCACACACAAGGCCCTGGGCTCAGTTCCCACCATTGAAAACACACACACACACACACACACACACACACACACACACACACACACACAGAGGTCCCAGAACCCTTGCAGGAGCCAAGGGTGATGCTGGGGTGGGGGGAGTCTAAGAACATAGAACTGGGAGAGCTATGAGTCTTACAAATGACACCACAATCAGCACTCAGACGCCCCGTCCACACCAGGCCTCTGGGCATTCATCCAGAATTCACCCACTTAACCCTGGAGTGATCCATGTCAAAGGCACCATGACGTGAGGCAAGAATTCCTTATGGGGTGCCATGTTCAGGCTCGAGAGGCCTTCAGACCTAACACACAAAGGCAGGGGAGCAGCCCCAAGCCTTCCCAGCTGACGGTATGAAATAGAAAATGCCCTGAGCAGTAGTAGCCTTTGGATTGTGTCGGATTTCTAGATGAAGGATGGTCATCTCTCCATTCACAGAGGGTTAGTGACAGTCCAGCCTTCTCTGGTTCATATGCTACAGCACAGAACTTAAGGACAGGACAGACTTTTGGGACACTTGTTTCTGTGACCTTGGCCTGAGTGTGGGAAGTGGGGTGAGAAAGGAGGCCAAGGACTCAGCAGAAGACTTCACCTTGTCCCTGCCGCGGCCCTGACCCACACAGCAGACGCTGAGAAAGCATGGTGGGCATCGGGGCCCAGCTGGCACACTCTTACCCATAGCTTCCCGTCATAGTAATAGGCCCCCAGGAGCTTCACGATGTACGGGTGATCGCAGGTGGCCAGGATCTCAATCTCCACAATGTAGTCTTCCAGCTCCTCCTCGCTCTTGGTCTCGATGACTTTGGCAGCTGCCAAGGCACCGGTCTCCTTGTTTTTGGCCTGCAATGTGGGGACACAGAAGGTTACAAGACAGGCTGGGCAGGAGACGTCCCTGGAAGGCTTCTGAGCACCTCATACAAGTGTGAAAACAGAGGTGGACATCCAAGGGTCTGTGACACTGACCTGACACGTGGCCAGGGCACAGGAGGTGTCAACACAGGGGAGCTCTGACCAGAAAGACCATTCTATGTGTTCAGTAAGGAAGTAAGATAA
The DNA here is from genome assembly GCF_017639785.1 of Mesocricetus auratus. Lineage (NCBI taxonomy): Eukaryota > Metazoa > Chordata > Mammalia > Rodentia > Cricetidae > Mesocricetus > Mesocricetus auratus. Next base: position 12,882,361 of record NW_024429191.1, on the reverse strand, counting down.
AACCATACTATGGAAAAAATACAATACTTTAGTGCGCACACACACACACACACACACACACACACACACACACACACAAACTCTTAACGATACAAAAACGAAAAGAAAGAAAAAGAACAAAAACACTGAGGAAAACCACTCCTGACAGCCGGCGGCCATGGAAAGCCTGAAACGGAGACTCACGAGCATTGTCACTGAGCGCTATTTAAGCTTCAGGTGCGTGCATCTGCATGCATCACGGCACAATTGCTTCCTGGCTACATGTCACCTGGGCAGAACACCGCTGCTTCTCTGACGAGAAAGAGAGTGAGCACTTTCTCCAGCTAGGATGACAGTCAGGAAACAGAAACTCAACAGGAACTGCTGAGGATGTGGAACAGGAGAACGGAGCGACGCAGGACAGCGGCGAGCAACTGGCTTGGAGTTCCCCACTCCAGGGACCAACGCAGACGCTGCACTCCCACTACAGGTTCAGAGTCAACGGAGCCTCAAGTAGGGATTACAGCGTGTCAGTACACCGCGCTGCATCCACCACAGCCAAGGGTGGGTGGGCATCCACCACAGCCAAGGGTGGGACCACCCAAGGGCCACCAAAGAAACCAGCACATACACGCCATGGGCTGGTGCTCCACCATGAAATGCCACAACAGTAACAAATGAGGCTTGAAAATGCTGTTCTCTAGGGCTGGAGAGATGATGGCTCAGAGGATAAGAAGCACTGGCTGTTCTTGCAAAGGACCTGGGCTAGATTCCCAGCATCCAAAAGGTGGCTCACAGCCGTCCAGAATCCATGGGAGGGAGACTCAACTCCCTCTTCTGGCCTCCTCGGACACTGCATGCGTATAGTGCACAGACATAGATGAAGGCAAGCAGGAAGGAAAATAATGGTCTCTAGTCTAAGTGAAACAAGCCAGGCACAAAAGCTAAATACTTTATGATTCCATCCAACTGACCTAGAGTTAGTCATCAACAGAGACAGAAACTCAAATAGAGGTTACCAGGGACTGTATGGGGGTGGGGTGGCCACTTATCAGATCCAGAATTTGTTGGAGATGATTTAAAAACAAAAACACCTTGGGTCAGACTTGTTGACACAGGCCATGAATTCAGGATGCAGAGGCAGGGGGATCTCTGTAAGTTTGAAGCCAGCCTGGTATACATTGTGAGTTCCAAGTTATATTAGACAATGTCTCAAAAATAAAATAATAAAACAAAACCTTGGAACATAGACAGTGGTGAAGGTTATCGGACTTATTTAGGAGCTGCAGGCCTTGGACAAGCTAATGTGATCAACAGAATATTAACTTTATTTTGCCAAAATTCCAAAAAGAAAGCGTGAAGTAAACAGAATGGTAGAGGCAGTGCCACCACGCCACCTTATAAGTGGGCCCCAAATCAAGACACAAGACCCACACACAACGCCCTCTGTGTCCTTCAAGATGCAAAGGATGCTATGACAACCTTTACCCTCTCTACCCCCATGCTCACAAGGGCCTGTCCCCAGTGTTGACAGAGGACACGCTATGATGAAAAGGCCCCAGATGCACAGGGGCAGCGGGTACCCCAGGGCCATGAACACTAGTGCTCCACCCATGCCTCCTTGAAGGTGCTGTGCCTCACACCCACTCTGACCTCTGACCTTAGCTGACAACTCTGCACATTCAGGACAGTTCTTCCTGTGTATCTTCAGGCCCTGGGTGACAATACACATTCACCCACCAGGTCAGGGCACAGCGACCTGCAGTTCTAAGTGACAATGCACATTCACCCACAGGGTCAGGACACAGCAGCCTGCAGCTCAGACTCCCACTGCAAGGTTTTGAGAAGCAAGGCCAAGTTCAGAGAGGGGACACACATGCCTGGAATTTGCACCTGAGTCATTTATCATCACAGATTCTTTACATTCTCTAGGGCAGTGGTTCTCAGCCTTTCTAGAGCTGTGACCCTTTAATACAGTTCCTCATGTTGTGGTGACCCCCAACCATAAAATTATTTTGTTGTTACTTCCTAACTGTAATTTTGCTACTGCTATGAATCATAATGAATCTGTATTTTCTGATGGTCTTAGGTGATCCTTGCAAAAGGGTCACCAGACCCCTCTCAAAAAGGTCACAACCCACAGGCTGAGAACCACTGCTCTGGACTATACAAGTCCATACAATCTCCGGCACTGAGAAGCCTCTGTACCCTGATGGCCTTTGCTATGCCTGGAGCAAGGCCCATGTAGGGTGACATTCAGACAGTCACCTTGGTCTCAGAAATCAAGGTCTAGATGGAGAGGTGCCACCGATCCTGCTGAAAGGGATCAGGTGGCTGCTTATGATGGGCATGGCCCAGAAGGCATCAACCTGAGAGGGAACCTTTGCAAAGGAAGTGGTAGGGAGGATGCAAACGGGCATTTTCCTGTCTATTCTCAGCTTGGGTTCTGTCTAAGCTGCCGAGAGCCCCAGGTCCCATACAGTGATCAGGACAGTTCGTTTATGGGGGGTACAGGGTTTGCTCACTCTTGGCTTACACTTGGAAGTGTGCTAACTCAGTTACTATTTCAGCCATCCTCCAGGGCAGTGTAGTTAAGAGGCAAAGCCCCAAGAGCAAAGTAGCAGGGTGGGTCTGGACCCCTGGAAGCCTGCTCCCAAGTCTTCCTCCACCAAAGATTTTTTTTTTTGCTTCAGAGCAGAGGTCATGAGACCTCCATCACCCAGCCCAAGAGCCCAGATCAGCAGGGTGTGTGTGTGTGTGTGTGTGTGTGTGTGTGTGTGTTGGAGTGTCCTTTTTCTCTCAACTCAACTTTGAATGTTTTTTTCAGAACACCTTAAAAAACCTATTAGATGAGCAACTAGAGTCTCCTCTCCTAGAAGAGAAGTTGAAAGTTGAACCTTGGAGAGGCAGAGAGGAAGGGTGGGGTTTTTGGGGTTGGCAGATGGAGGGTCAGGTGACCACAGCACCTCAACCACAATGAGTTAGGCAAAAGCCACCCGTTTACAACCGCCTTTTGTTGCCGAGAGTTCTGGTGAAGAAGGTTGAATGTCACATTTTCCCGAGTTTCTTGAAAAAAAGATGTTTTTTTATTAATGCAGGGGAGGGGACTGTCTTCCAGGATTGCACAGGGCCTGCTTTGCCCACACTGTACAATAAAAGAAGCATTGACCAAAGGGCTGGGCCTTCAGCAAGGAGCCAGTGTCAACACCCAGACTGCTCAGTTGTGCCCTGTGCCTCACGCAGACTTCAGAAGCCAGAGCCCACCAGGGAGGGGCCCGTGCAGTCACTGTGCCAAAACCAGATTCCTTAAAAGTCTGGCTAAAACAACCCATTGCCCAAGGGCAGCAGAGAATGTCGCAACAGCGATGATTAAAAAAAAAGAAGAAAAAAAAAAAAAACAACAGCGGGTGCTGACCATTGCCACTCAGACCTGGAAGGCAAATACCGTTCCCAGGCAAGGGAGGAGGAAGCTGTGATTCACAGGCCTGTGACTTTTGAAGGCCACATCTGTCACAAGCCTGTCTGCTCACCATGAGCTAAAGACCAATGACAAGCACAGCCAGCACCAGGCACCCACAGCAAGGGGAGCCTTGACAGGTGTAGGCATTGATCGAGGCAGGCACTGGCTACATGCCTACTTCCCAGATGGCAGACTGAGGCCTGGAAAGGAGAGGATCGAGTTCAGGACTGTGGTCTTGACTTGGACCTTGAGTTCAAAGAGAATGCTGTGCTTCCTGGAGACTGCTCGTTTGCTTGTCTGTCTGTCTGTCTGTCTCTGTTTTATGTATAAGAAAATGGACAATCAGGTACTTGGTACTACAAGCCCATCCTGGCCAACAGGATGAGAACCATAAAAGACAAACTATATGTTCAGAGGGGCGAAGCCAAGTCCAAGGTCAGATAGCTGCAACTAACAGCCTTGGGCCCCTGGTGTTTCAAAGTCCTTGAACCTAACTGCTTTCCAGAGTTGCCCACGTGGGTCGGCATGACTCTGTGCTCTCTCTGTGCTATAGGGAGAGCCTGGACAGAGGGGGTGAGAGTCTGAACAATGAGGTGCACTCGGAGGTGAGTAGGCATTTAGCATCGAGGCTTCAGAAGCCCAACTCCACCAGTACTGAGGCCAGGCCAGGGATGAGGGGGATCCGCAGCCCCGTCAGTGGCTGACGGTCTCTGACCTTGGAGCCCACACCCTTGAAAGCGGACACAGTGGCCACTTGTGTTTTCTGGCCCAGACACTCAGTAGGAACAATCCTCCCCGTTGTGACAGCCTGTGGCCCAGCCTAGAGGAGGTGGGGCCATCCTCCCCGTCTAGCGCGGAACCCTGCCCTATCCCAGAGGTGCAGCAAGTCGTTTCGGGAGCTGGGGGATTACTGAGACCTGGTAACATGGAAGCCAGCAGAGGACAGACCCTTCCCTTCACTTGGTCCCCTCCCGTCCCAGGAAAAGGCTGATATCCCAGAATGCAGCCAGGCCTTCGGCCACAGCTTTGAAGTCTAAGTCCCTGATTACCAAAAAAAAAAAAAAAAAAAAAAAAGAATGCAGAGACCCAAGCCTAGCATAGTGGCTGAAGGAGAATGGGGTGGAGAAGACAAGGGCCTTGGAGCCTCTGCAGTTGCCTGGAAGAGTCTGGGGCATCCCATTCCCATTGTTCATGCAAAACTCTACTGTCTTTGGGAACTGCCTCACTCAGTGCAAGGATCCAGAAGGGCTGACCCCTCTCCCTGGTCCAGCTGCCCATCCAGGACCAACCAGTCAGAGCCAAGCTTTGTCACAGTGACTGGTTCAGGGTTGGGCATGTGACCCAAGGTAGGCAAACTGTCTCTGAGTGGTTTCTTGTCTGGTTTTGGATTGTGTGTGTGTGTGTGTGTGTGTGTGTGTGTGTGTGTGTGTGTGTTTTCTTAAGGATACCAGAAAAGCAGCTTTCTCTTTCTCTAGGGTGGTTAAACAGGCAGAGTGGAAGGGTGGGGGACCTGTGGACACCGCCTTCACCTTCCTGGCTTCTGTGCTAGGGCTTGAACATAAGGCTCATGCATGATAGACAAGGGCTCTACCACTGAATTATGTCCCTAGTCCTTCAATTTTAGCAGCCTAAGGTGAGAATGGTGTGCGTGCGTGTGTGGACACATGTGTTTATGCATGCATACAAAGGCCTCAGGTCGACGCTGGGTGTTTTTCTACATCACTCAGAGCTTATGGCTTTGGCTAATCTAGCCAGTTTGCCTGATGGGGCTGCCTGGCTCCAACTCCCACAGGCTGGGATCAGAGGCTTTTATATAGGTAGTGCAGACCAAGAGCAAGAGCTTACCCTGAGCCATTCAGCCCTAGGTTTGTTTTTGGTATTGTTCAGTGGTGCTGGGAATTGAACCCAAGGCCTTACACATTGTAGGCAAGCATCCTACTATTGAGCTATATCCTCTTCTAGGACAGCCCACCTTGTCACTTCTTCAGAGTCTGGGGGGGTGTAAAGACAAGACAGAAGCAGGGCCCACAGAGGGAGGAGCCAGAGTGCTGAGGACTATACAGCACTGGGGCCAGCTGTCCCCAATGGTGCTGCTCTTAGGTTTCTGGGTTATGTAAGACAATAAACTCCTCTGGGGACTCATGTCAAAAAGGAAATGAGTCTCCCATCTGTGGATGTTCCCACAGAGAGCACCAACCACATGTGTAATGAGGTCCATCTCCACTGCCACCATGACCAGAGAGGGACAGTCACAAGATGACCAGGAGAGATAACCTGAGATCTGGGGACCACCATGGCAAGTATGACTAAGACCACAGGCAAACCGAAACCACAGGACTATCCTGCCAAAAGAATCCTCTAAAAAAGTGAAACGGATTGCTGTACACTTATTAAATTAGCAAAAACAAGCAGTAATGATTGGATGTCGGTGAGTATGTCCTATAGAAGTCCTCACTACAGATGAGGATATAAACAGCTTCGGTCTTTGAGGCAATAACCAGCCACAGCTGCTCTGTTTTGTTTGAAACAGGCTTGAAATACCGTTTAAGCCTATTATCCCTCATTTCTGGGAATTTAGAGGCAAGAAATAAAGACAACAAAAGCACCGTACAGGATCACACTGGTAGCCCATAACAACGGAAATGAGGTAGGAGCGGCCTAAATGCTCAGTGGTGAGAAAACTATTAAATTGCTTTAATGGGACATTAGCAACCCTTTAACACAGTAAGTGAACAATCTAGCAATGAGGAAAATCAGCGAGGCCATCAGAGCAACAAAACTGGATAATGAAATTGCCCTTGGGAGGCGTGCATGCCTGCAGACAGAGATGAGCTGAGGGCAGGCCACGGGGAACAAGTGGTTTCCAGCCCATGCCAGCTGGTAAATATGTACAGGAGTCCCGGGGAGGGTCAGGGGGTGGAGAGGAGGCGTACGGGGTCTCACAGGCTGGCGGAAGCAGACAGCTGGAGCACTGCTGCCCAGACGGCTACGCTAGCTACCTAGAGAGGTATAAATGAATAGGAATAAGATGAAATGAAACTTGAGTTCCTCGGTGGCATCTGCCAGGTGCCAAACGCTTCCTGACTAAGAAGAGGTGACTGCCATACTGAACACAGCAGACATGCCAGGCAGTCTCACGTCTGCGGAAAGTTCCAGTGGATACGACACTCAGGCTTTGACTCCCAGCCTTCCCTCTGTAGTAGAAAATGTCCACTCAGAGGTTAGAGAATCTCTTCAATATCCCAGGCTCCAGAAAAGGTTTCTTTTCCAGAAAGAGAAGAAAAGGGGATGGGTGTGGTACAGACACTCCCACCCGTAGACATACTGCTGTTGCTGAGCTCTCCTAAGCAACCTGGCTAGGCCTCAGGGTGTAAGCAACGAATCCCAGCCGACCTGTCCATGAAAGTCTTTGTGTGGGTAACAGTTAAATCTGGAGCAGGCAAGGCTAACGGTTTCTACATTCCTGTCTCTGGACACTGAGGGTTGTGCTGGGCATGTGTCAAATGAGGTTCTGGTCACTGGCACCAGCGGGTCTTGGTTTGTGTCACACACAAGCATGTAGGGGACGGAGTTGAGTGCTGCCAATCATGGAAGGGCTATGGTTTATGAAGTGGGGAGAGGGGTCCGGCTCTGGAAGGACCAGGTCACAGAAGAAATGACTACATGCAAGGAAAAGACCAGTATCTATTCAAGAAGGGGACCAGGGACAGTAGCCTTGATGCTAGTGTGCAGCAGAGGGGAGCCAGGATAAAGGCTACAAGCCCAGCAGCCAGGAGCAGGCAGGGTCTGCCATCTGGGAGTGGCAACCTGTAGCCTCAAGCTGAGAAAGTCCTACAGCAGGTCTTTAGAGGCAGGACACTGAGCACTGGCCTTGGCCCCGCACAGGCCCAAGAGGAATAGAGATGTGGATCATTTCCTTATGTAGGGAAGACAAGGAAAGCCCAGAAAGAGGAAGAGACCCGTGACAGATCACACAGCTAGAAAGCGGCTGTCAGGGCTTGAACTCAGGTCTGGCTCTCTGCCCAGGTCATTACCTTAGCAGGCTACCACCTCCAGTGTCTCCATCCAACAGCACTGAGCCCCAACCCCCCTTCACCATGTCTTGCTCTACTGCCTACAAGCACAAACACTGAGGGTGAAGTCAGTGGCTCCCTGAAGCTCATCAGACACAGCCTGAGCTCCCTGGCCAGCACTCCAGCCCCGGAGCCCTCGTTAGAGCTTCCACTACAGGCTGCTGGTGCTACGGCCATGTGCAACTCAGACCTGAGCTGCCAGCGAGCTATGAAAGGCCAAGCCCATGTCTGATTCCTCTCAGCCTACACCCCACAGAGCCTGGCACAGAACAGCCAAGGAATTGGGTGGGGAGAACAGGGAGGGAGCCTGGAAGATGGACAGAGGGAGTATGGATAGATGGGGCGGGAGGATGGATGCAATTGAGCAGTGCGGTGGTCTGGATGGGAATGGCCCCTACAGGCTCATATGTTTGAATGCCTGGATCCCAGTGGGCAGAACTACTTGGGAAGGATTAGGAGGTGTGGCCTTATTGGAGGAGGTGTGTCACTAGGGGTGGGCTGCGAGGTTTCAAAAGCCCATGCCGTTCCCAGTTAGCTCCTTCTAGTTCTGCCTTCGCTTGAAGATCAGATGTAAGGTCTCAGCTATTGCTCCAGTGCCATGCCTGCCTGTGGCCATGCCCCCCACCATGATGGCCACTGACTCTAACCCCCCTGGGACTGTAATTCTCCGATAGATTCTTTCATAAGTTGCCTTGGTCAATGTGTCTTTTCATAGCAATAGAAAAGTAGCCAAGACAGGTGGCTAGGGGGTTAGTTAAGCAGACAGGTGGGTGAGTAGCTGGAAAGGAGGGAGGAAGGGTATGTCTGCACTCCCTACAGAGAAATGAGATAGTCCGCTTAAGAGACGACCAGAAAGTGACAAGAGTTCATGTCCTCCTGGCTCTCCATTCATCCTGTTCTAGTTTTGGAAGATGGTACCCACTTGCCTGAGAGAAGCCAAAGCCCCTGGGTGTGCCAGGACATACACAGTTAACCAGTCCTGCCAAGTAGAGAATCACTTCCCGATCAGTAAGTGCCCTGCCAAGCTTTAACTCAGTGACAAATGAGCCAGCCAAGTTTCAGAAGTGACACTTGAGGACAGCAAAGATTATGCAGCATAAAAGCAGAGGCGTGGCAGCCCCACAGACAAGTATATTCAACACTCCCTTGGAGGAGAGGCCTGGTGGGCCATCCTGGCACAGCCAGGAAATGCTAAGCCTCTGGGCCTTTTTGGCTTGGGACCAAACCCAAACAGGATCAGCCTCAAAGATACCAAGCCATGGCCTTGGCGGAGAAGCCGGGCAACCCGTCCAACTTGGCCAGGCATGTGGGAACCTTTGGATGCCAGCTTTTCAAACATGGCGAGGAGTCCAGTCCCAAGATAACATTGATAATGGAGGGGAAGAGCACCCATCTTTGCCAGGCTGCCTCCTGCCTGAAGGAAGAATGTGAGGGAGAGTGTGCTGTACTTTATAACAACATCTCATTTAACCCCAATAACTCAGGGATGCTTTGACTCACCTTACCTTCCTGTCCCAGACCTCCAGGAGGTACAGTCAATGCATCACTGCTGTTTTGTAATCAACAGTACTTTCCATGTTACTTTCCATTACTCTAAAAACAACACAAGTACACGATAAAAGATTCTTAAAAATAGAATAGCATATAAAAGAAAATCAAAATAGCAGCATCTCAGAGACGCTGATCTCTGCATCTTGTATGATCGCTCTACGTATCCCTTCATAGCACCACTGTCCCAGGCTGACACGCTCAGCTATGTGACTGCGGTAATTAGAGTGACCCCTGTGTTCCTCACTCTCTACGTTTCTATACTGAGGACATGAAGAGCACCTGCCTGAGAGCGTCCACTGAGCTAACCTAAGAATAGAGCTTAGAACAGGCCCAGCCCAATTCATAAAAAAAGGACTCAATGGTGCACTCTAACTTCCCTACATCTTAACTTCTTTACGTTTTGATTAGTGTATTTATAGGATTTAGTGAGACCTCTCAGTACATGTGCAGTATGTGACAACCCAACTGTCTGCATGTAAGTCATTTCAGCCACTGACCACTGCTGTGTGTTAGAAACATTCAAAAGCCCTCCACGGAGCCAGGTAGCAGCACTTGTCTTGAAATGCAGCACCCAGGAGGCAGAGGCAGGTGGATCTTGGTGAGTTCAAGGCCAGCCAGGTCTACATAGAGAGTTCCAGGACAGCCAAGGATTATAAAGTTAGACCCTGCCAAAACAAAGGAAACCACTCAACAGGTGTGGTGGCGCATACCTTCAATCCCGGCACTTGGGGGGCAGAAGCAGGTGAATCTCTGTGAGTTCAAGGCTAGCCTGGTCTATAGAGCAAGTGCCAGGACAGGCTCCAAAGCTACACAGATAAACCCTGTCTCGAAAAACCAAAAAAGAAATAGAGAGAGGAAGGGAGGGAGGGAGGAGGGAAGAAAGAGAGAAAGAAAGGGAAAGGAAAAAAACAGCAACAAAAATGTACAGCGAATGTGATGCTGCCTGTATTGGCACTGGGCAAGCAGAGACAGCAAGACTGTGGTGAGTTCTGAGGCTAGCCTAGACAACATAGTGACACTCTGTCTCAAAATGCTGGGTGTTGTTATTCTAAAATAAGTACCCACTCATGAAAGAAAGGCTCTGGTGGCCTTCTGATTTGGATGGTTTGCTACGCTGGGGACGGAAACGTAGGCCTCATGCACATCCCAGCTCCAGGGTGGCCTTCTTTATCTCCACTGAATCCTGTTTATCTTCATACCAAAGAGAGCAGTAAACATACGCCGACCCCAGGAACCTTCATGGCATCTAGCCAGAGCAGCCTTAGCACAAGTGAGGACAGGCCATGAGGGGCCTTCAGAGAATGTGCCTGTCACTCCCCAGGAACCCACAATCATCTGAAGTCGAAGCCCAGACTCAGGAGAAAGCCTTCAGGAATAGCCCGAGACTCAGAGCAAAGGTGGGAAGACTCCCGAGGACAAACAGGGTGGCACGCGGGTGCAGAGGGGTCACCATGTCACACACCAGCTTGGACAGCAGCACCCACGTTAAAAGACCAAGAGTGGGCAACAACAGTTGCCAACCTGGCTTTCTCTGTGCTGACGGCAGCTGCCAGGCTGGCCCCATAGCTCCAAGAGGCAAGTCCTCCTCTAACTTAGAGTTCACAGCCGAAGGGCAGTGAAAATGACTCAGCAGTTAAGCACACATACTGCTCTTGCAGGACCACACACAAGTTCAGTTCCCAGGCTCACAACTACCTGTAAGTCCAGCCCCAGGGGATGCAATGTCCTCTTCTGGCACATGCACTCATGTGTACGTGAGCATACACACACACGCACACACAAATAAAAAATAATAAAGATACAGAGGATAGAGATTGTTCAGTGATTAAGAGCATTTGCTGCTCTTGCAGAGGACTCAGATTCAGGTCCCAGCACCCACTTGGTTCACAACCACCTGTAACCCCACTTCCAGGGGGTCCAACAGGCACGCAGGTGATACATGTACATGCACGCAGGCAAAACACTCATACACATAAAGTAGAATAAATAAGACTAAAAATATTTAAATCAATCTTATACAAACAAACAGAGGCTGAGGGTGAGTGGCTTATATAATGTCACAAACACAGTGAGGTAGAGGGAAGCCCAGAGCTGAACCCTGAGTCCACACTGTGTGCCATTTGCTCTTTCAATCACTCCAGCTGTTATCTGAGCATCACTCGCGTGTGTGTGTGTGTGTGTGTGTGTGTGTGTGTGTGTGTGTGTGTGTGTGTGTGTTGGAAACATTTAAAGCCTCTCTACTAATGGCTCTGAAATACACTAGTGACATCAGCCACCATGGCCAGTCTGCTGAGCTCCAGGCGGAGAAGTCACTCCTTGTATCCAACTGCATCCTGTCCAGTTAACCACCCTCTCTCCACCCAACCTGCTCTGCCCCAGTGACTTTACACCTACTGGGGAGGCTGAAAGGACGCAGGAAACGTACAAGGGAGACCCACGTGGTTCTGAATTCTGAAGGGGAGAGCCCTGACTGAGGTGAGATGGGTAAACCCGGAATGGGAGGAGCTGGCTGCCAGGGCATCCATGACTGCTGTAATAACAGGGGGAACCCTTAGCAAGGGTCCCCGTGTCACAAAGCACTGCCTTCCTTCAGCACTTCTTGGAGGCCAGAGGGCCCCCCACCCCCTCCACCAGACATCTCCTCTGTCAGGCCCCACTGAGTTAACCCTCTAGTTGCCAGCCCGTAGCTCAAAGGCCCATCTCTCCACCTCCCCCTATTCTGGCTATGATAAGAAGCTATGGAGGAAGGGAGAAGAAGAAGAAATGCAACAAGGAGAAGCAGAAGCGAAAAGGGAAGGGAGAGCAGATGTGGGAGGAGCCTGTGGAGGGCGGGCAGGAGGCCCCTTGGGGTGTATCTCCCCAAGACAGGTCCTGCCTCCCAGCCACCCCACCCACCCCCAGGGCCCAGGAGAACCTTCCTCATCTTCTGCCCTCAGAGGCCCCAGCCACTTCCTCTGCCGTCCTGCTCATCACCACTTCCTCTGCAGAGGAGGCCACCATCCACTTGAAGCAGGCTCGGAAAGAAGCTCATGTTTCTAGACATGGAACCCACAAGGCCATGAGGAGACCTCACAGGGAAGCAACCTTCTCTAAGATAACCTTTGGCCTTCCTTCTGTTCTCTGCAGGAGAAAGGTACAGGCCCCTGGCCAGAAAGACAAAGGATTAAGTCCCAGTCCTGCTATGAAAAGGCTGTGTGACACTGAAAAAGTCTCTGAACATCTCTGAGCCTCTGTCCTAGCATGTATAAAATGAGGGGGCAATCCCCTGCCTTTCTGAAGGATAAGAGAAGAAAAATGGTGGACACTAACAACTAAGTAATAGCCAATCCTCCCCAGGAGACTGGCAAGCTTGATACACACAGGCACTGGTAATCAGGAAACTATTCTACATGGACTGAAGAGATGGCTCAGTGGTTAAGAGTACTGGTTGTACTTCTAAAGGACCTGGGCTCAATTCCCAACACCCACATTAAGCTCACAACTGACTGTAACTCCAGTTCCAGGCGATCTGACACCTTCACACAGATCAAACACCAATGTACATAAAACAATAAAGTAATTAAAGTAAATAAATTTAAATAAAGTAATTAAAGTAAATAAATTAAAAAAAAGAAACTATTCTACGACTGAACACTGGCTTGAGCTCTTATAGTGTCCCAGACACATACCATCCTTCAAGGACCCTGTCTAGTTACATCGTTCCTGTTGCCTTCCTAGTAAGTAAAAAGCAGGTAGAGGTGAGTCATTTTTTCAGCCCACACCACCCAGGACTAGCAGAGCCCGGTATTCAACCCAACTCCTGCACTATCTTCAATCCCTAGCAAAAGTCCCACCCACACCCCAAATCCCCATCTCATCCTCCCTCCTCTCCCTCAGCACACCTCTCCTTTGCAGACGGGTGGCCCTGCACTCAGCTCTGATCTAGGGTCCAACCACACCTCCAGTGGGAATTCCTCCACCCCACCAGTCTCCATACAGTGGCCAATCTGACCCATGCTTCATTCTTCAGGGGAAACCATAGTTGGGACCCAAAGGGCCTGGCTGTATACTCAGGCAAATTATTGCTCCTCTCTGGTCATGGTCCTGTCCCCTTCCTCTCATCCACAGAGGGGTCCTTTCTGACATTACAGAAGCTGATTCGAAGGCTGATGACAGAAAGGATATTCTTTCAGATTAAAACTGTCATATTTAATTTCCTCAGTTTGGGACTCAGGCCCTCTTGATTCAGTTCCCACTATGAATGTCTATGTTCCCCTCAAAGATCCATATGTGGAAATCCTAACGCCAAGATGACAGCATTAAAAGATGGGTGGGGGGCTTTGACATGGTGATTAGGTTATAAGGACAGGCCTTTGTGGACAGGATGAGTCTTGATGGGAGTAGACTCTAGGGCATTGGGCAGGTCCTTACCAAACACCAAATCTATGAGAGCCTTGGTCCTGGCCTTTCCAGTCTCCAGCACTGTGATCATCATTGTCTGCATTGTATACAGCCACCGTATATGACTATGCAGACTAAGGAACTAGAAGACACAACCTTGTCCTGACAGTACCCAGGTATGCCTGTCAAACAATCAAACCCACCAACCACTGGGAAAAGAGGAGGAGACATGGGCAGAGTGGACCAAAGATGTAGGAGCACAGGGCCAGGCCAACTCTGTGGTGCCCAACATGAAGAGTACAACTGGGCACCAGAAATCAGGCCCAGATGCACACTTGAGTACAGACAGGGACTCCACAAGAAAACTAAATGTCTCTCTGATGATGTTTGTCAGATGCTAAAATGACCACTGTACTACACTGTCACATTTTCTAGTAGCCCTGCACGGCTCCTGTGGTCTGTGGGACATTTCTGGGGACAACAGTCAGGTTCCCCTGCTCCTACAGATTTGGCCCTGCAAGAACACAAACTAGAAGCTATCAGCCAATGAGATGCTCCCAGAGGAGACCAACCACTGGTCTTCTAGGAGCAATTTCCTGGTTTCATACACCAAGGTCACGACGTGGTACTGGGTTTAGCCTGGCACAAGTCACACAAACCCACTCTCAGGCAACCAAACTCAACAGTGGGCAACCTGGGTCTCCATGCCTACCCACTTACCTGCCCAGCTTCCTTCTCTCTGCCTTCTGATTACCATCTGGCTGCCCTGCCCATAGGCAGTTTCCTGCTTACCACAGCTCTCTGTTGGTCCCTGTGCAAGCTCTCTTGATGGGCAGCTCCCAGCCCACAGTGACTGCTGGAGGCTACTCAGACCTCCTGCTGCCCTTTGGTGCAAGCAAACTCTCCAGACAGCTCTGAGTGTGGCTATCTTATCAGCTCTACTCACACATGGGGAAACAGGCTCAGAGGCAAGCCACTCATATCTCTCAACACACAGTTGCTAAGTGGGGTGGCCAAGATTTGAATGATCATCTCTCTGATGTCAAGGTTCAGTTCCTTTTCTTATGTAACACGGGGAAGTGACAGATGCAGCAAGCCCTCCACATCTGTGGCTTCCACATCCAACCCTGGGTTAAAAACTTCTTTTTGGGGGTAACTGCATCTGTACTGAGCACGTGTCCCCAGTGATACAGTGTGGCCACTCACACAGCAACTCCAGTGCCGTAGGCGTTAGAAGTTATTCAGAGATGATGGAGAGTGGATGGGAGGCTGTCTTAATACTATTCCCACTTCATATGACAAAATTGAGCTTGCTCGGGTGCAAGTGTTTGAGGGGGGTTCTGGGACCAATTCCCCTGGACAGTGGAGGCAACTTTACTGCCAGCTGAGCTGTATATGGCCATGACCATCTGATTAGCTGGAGGCCTCTGCCTCCCCTCTAATAACCCAGAGCATGTGCCAGAATTGAGGACAGTCTTGGCGGCCACAACTTAGGTGGGGGTTTCCTGGCATCTGAGGAGAGTGGACACAGCTGGGGATGCTAAGAACATCTACAAGGCATAGGGCAAGCCCATGATTGTGAACTGAAGTTCCCAGGAAGGAGCGGGTGGAGGGAGTAGGAGAGAGGGAGGGAGAGGCTCTGCCTGCGTTAATGATTCTGCAAGGCCAAATGACTAAACTTGAAGATTAGGGAGAATTAAAATGTTGCAGACAAAAGAGGAATTATCGTGGGCTATTTTGAGTCCCTTCAGGAACTATCCACTGCCCATCCCTGTTCAAACCTAACATCCCTGCAACTACCAAAGCCAAGGATGTCCTCAGATAGCACCTGAAGCCCACAGCTTTGTTGAGACCCTCCTACCTGTGGCCCCACCTACACATTGATTATGACTTGCTTTGTTCTGCAACTAATAAAAATCTCACGTGACCTCTTCCACAGTAGAGTATGGGGTCTGTGTTCTGGGCACTGGCACTCATATTTGGCGCCAGGACTAACTTATTCCCTCTGATGTGACAACAGTGCTTTTGTGTTGACACAGTGAAGACTGACCCTGATACCAACGTCAACGGTGCCCAGGCAGGAAGCCCAGGTTCCACAGCTGAGCTGCGGGCCCCATAGTCTTATTGCCTTGTTCCCAGTTAAGCGGCAGTGGCTGGTCAAGACCTTCTCAGAAGCAGCACCCAGAGAGTCAACAATCATAAACAATCCTGGCACTGCCCCAAGGGGACCAGGAGGAAAGCTATTCCTCTCCTCACAGACAGCTGAGGCACAGGGGAAGTCATTGGCTGTGGGAACAAATAGGGCCAGTATGGAACATAGATTCTACGCCTTCCACAGCTGCTGCCCTAAGGTACCCCCCAGAGGATGGCTCTGGGGCTTTCTTCCTCATCTAGTAACCTCAAGAGATAGGGATTTTGTGAGTATTAGTGTTTCTTCCATCTAGCCATACTCACACCTACCCTGGCCTATTCTGAGGTTGTCAGAAAATGTCCAGTGTGGTGGGAGCTGACCAAGGCCAGCTGCAGTGCAGATGGATTGGCGGTAACAGACCCTTGCCAAGCGCCCCCGAGAGACAGGGTTCTATGACTAGTGAGGAATGGCTCACAATAGCTTGGACTTGAGTTTAAAAATACTAGGCTGAGAGGAAATAAGGTTATTGCCTAGGGGCAGATCTCTTTCCGGAGTAGGAGTAGAAGGGGACTGTAGGGGAGGAGTAGGAGGAGGAAGGGGAAGAGGAGGATACAGGAGGCCCTGGACAGCCCCAAGGGAGAGAGGCGGAAACCTAGGCTTTCCAACCCTGAGGAGCAGTGGTAGGAGGTGAAAGAAGGGAGGGCCTAGCCTGGAGGGGCGGAGGCCTCCAGTCTGCTGTCCTGGCTCCGCCTAGCCAGGCACAAACAGCTCCCAAAGCCAGCAGGGCTGAGGGCACCTGAGGTCTGGGCGCAGCTGCCAAAGTCCCCTCACTCTCTGGAGATCCACAAAGACTCTGGGGTTGGCTGTTGGCAAGAGAAGGCAGCAAAGGGCCTGCCATAGATTTCTCTCATTGGGTTTTCAAAATCACCCTCAAGCCAGGCACATACCCTCTGGCCCAGTCATTCTTATCTGGGAGTCTAAAGTGCCTAAAATGCATTTAAACCACAGAAAGAATTCTCCAAACAAGCTGCTCACCAACCAAGTCAGCTCTGATATGATGCTAAGTTTGAAAGTGCCATTTTGTTGCAGGGCCATTGACATGCCAGGGAGTAATTCTATCCTAATGTTAAAGTTAACCTGGTTTAAGTGCCAGGCCAAAAAAAAAAAAAAAAAAAAAAAAGGCAGATGACAGCCGACTGGAGCAAATCCAAGGAGTGCAAAATGCATGAGGACACCTCCAAACACACTGCGGGCCATGCAACAGACCCTAAACTATCCCCAAGCTCTGACTTTCGTGCATCCCCTGCTTACTGTCACATTATGGATTTGCTCTCCATACCAGGTCAGCCTGCACAGATCTGTGCTTCTGAGGACATGTGTCTTATGTTACAGAATATGTAAAGTTCCCACTACACACCTGACTGACAGAACAAGAACTGATCAATTTCAATTTGTTAGTTTGAAAATAAAATGACGCGGGGTGGTGGTGGATCATGCCTTTAATCCTAGCACTTGGGAGGAAGAAACAGGCAGATCTCTGTGTTCAAGGCCAGCCTGGTCTACAGTGTAAGTTCCAGGACAGCCAAGGCTACCCAAGAAACCCTGTCTCAATATAAATAAAAACAAACACATAAATGAAACGTGAGAAGACAGCCAGGCACAAGGGCCCATGCCTGCTCTCCCAGTCACATAAGGGGCTGAGGAAGGAAGACGCTTGAGACCACGAAGGAGTCTGAGGCCCTCCTGGGAAGCACAGCAAGGCCTCTTTCAAAAAACCAAAGCCAGACATGAAACTCCAGGCCGAGATACCAATCAGTGGAGCTTGCCCAGTGTGCACAAGACCCAGAATCCAGCACCGAGGTATATGTAATCTATGAGACTCAGGGTGACTTTCTTTTTCCTTTTGTTATTTACTCCCCCTCCCACCATCTTGATTTTACAAATTAACCTTTTTATTTGTTTGGTTTGGTTTTTCTAGACAGGGTTTCTTTGTGCATCCTTGGCTATCCTGGAACTCTCTGTGTAGACCAGGCTGGCCTGAAACACAGAGATCTGCCTGCCTCTGCCTCCCAAGTGTTGGGATTAAAGGCATAGGCCAGTACCGCCTGGCTACAAATTGACCTTTTTGAAGCTTAAAGACAAACACTTGAAGCTAAACAATCTCCAGAAAGCAAAGAAGTCACCTCAACCAATAGCCTGGCCCTTTCAGGCTACTCTGTGGCCCTTCAAAGCACGGGGCACAGAATTAGCCAGCACTTGGCAACAGACTGCTGAGAGCAGCACTTTCCGCTTCAGAGACTAAACACTTCCTCTCCTCCCTACCTCACCTTAGAGAAGATGACTGTTCCATAAGAACTCAAAACATGACACCCAGATGGGGATGGGAATGAGTATCTTTTCCCACCCATGGCCAACTGCTTTCCCAGTGCCATGCCAACCGGCAATAGCTGGTCCCAGCCATTTAACCAAGATGGAGTTTCTGTCTCAGACTGCCTAAGTGACCGGACCAAAGAACCAGGAAGTGGATAGAGGTCATGACCATTGATTAGAGGGTCTTAGTTTAAAAAAAAAAAAAAAGACCTACGTAAGCGCTCTGGGCAGGACCAAGGAAGCAGAGGCTCTGCAGGACAGGCAGGCAGGTGACAGGGCAGTCTGAACAGGACACTAAGGAAAAAGTATTCAAGTAAAGCCTAGCATTGTGGGTTCTAGTCCTTTCCAGCCTCTGGAATCTAATAATCACACATACACAAACTTTAGTTAGAATGGCATGTCATACACTAAGGTCATGGAGGCGACACAGACGTGTGTCACTCAATAATGGGGACATGTTCTGACGAATGCATCATCAGGTGATTTCATCATTGCAGGAGGTACAGCCTGTACCTACACAATCCCCACACGCATACACAGTGGCATGGCTTCCTTCACCTGGCCTCCATAGTGTGTCTATATCACATACACATGGCACTAGGATAGTCTACTGTATCCAGGGCCATGTTGAACGAAACAGCACAAAAATTAAGGACTCTGTCAATAAGGACTTGATGCACAAAGAGCCTTGAGTTCATATCCCAACACCCACATGAAAAAGTTGGGTAAGGGAGGTCAAAGCCTGTAATCCCAAAGCTGGGGAGGCAGAGGCATGAAGATCCCTGTCTAAAAAAGACCCTGTGGAAGGCGATTCAGGAAGAAACCCAGTGTTGATCTCTAACCTCCACATACGGGCACCTGCACACACACCTGCACACACACACACACACCTTAAACACAACATGAAACGATACTTAATCAAGAGACAGGGCAAACCAGAGACAGAAGAGGTGCCGCCAGTCTAGCAGGATACTTTAGAGGAAACTTTAAAAAGTCGGAGTACGCTCTGAAGTAACAGGGAGCATCGCATGGCAGGCACACAACAGTGGCAGTCACTTGTCATCCTCACCAGACTTCTGCGCTGTAAGCCACCCTACATGCCACATTTCTATATGCATGAGGCGCAGGTTTGCTTATGCCAGCATCTCCACAAGCTCGTGAGGAATGTGTCTCATGCAAGGTATGGCACTGGGCTTTAGTTCCTTTAGTCTCACGGGGCCATCTTTGTCCATGCAGCCCATCACTGACTCTGTCCAGGGGTACCAGCTGCCGCAGGACGCTCGTGGCCTCCCTTCCCCGTATCTTAACATGGAGCCATCTCCCAGCCTTGGGGTCTACGGTAACTCTCCATTTGGGTTTACATGCCTTGGAGAACAAAGAAGCAACAAAACATTGAGAAGTCCCTTAGTGGGAACTGTCTGAGAGCAGTGGGGTTTTACCCAGAAAGCAGAAATGACAAGGGAGACCCTCAGTCTCTGGAAAGCAAAGTTCTGCATTTGAGTTTAAGTAAAAATGAACCATATAAAGCCAGAACAGGACACCTGGGGACGAAAGGCCAACTAGAGACAGATGAAGTTCCACCAGCATAGCAGGACACTTTAAGAGAAACTTTTAAAAACTTCAAGTATGCTTTAAGGTAACAACAGAAAGCATCACAAGGTAACTGAAAGAGAAAAAATATGGAGAACCCAGGGCATGCACTAGAAACCAGCTGGACATTAGAAACACTGAGTCAGGTGGAGGGCTGACCTAAGCCAGCAGCCTGACAATGCTCAGGACACCTCTGAAGGAGCTGACAACAGACAGACCCGAGAGGCTGGGGACCACTTCCTAATGTCACTGGGAGCACGCAGCAGAACAGAGGACATGAGGAAAGGATGGGCCAGACTGGTAGCCCTCAAACACAGGCAAACCCCTCAGTCAAGGGGCAGCAAATCCACTCAGCTGGAATGCCAGATGGCCTCTGCCTGACTCTCCACCAGGGAACTTTGCTCTAGTGGGGGTTCCTCAGCTCTGACAGGAAGTGCAGCTCAGCAAGGTCGTCACCACGGGTCTGACTGGCTTCCAAACTGCCACTGCTCCAAGCCTCTGGGACACTCTGAAGTGCTGAGTGGGACTTTCTTTTTTGTTTTCTCGAGACAGGATTTCTGTGTAGCCCTGGCTGTCCTGGAACTCACTCTGTAGATCAGGTTGGCCTCGAACTCAGTCAGGGATCTGCTTGTCTCTGCTGGGATCAAAGGTGTGCGCCACCACACCCAGCTGAGAGTCTTAGTTTCTGACAAGCTTCCCAATGATGCTAATGTGCCTCTACAGCGGCAAAAACTTCTGTAATGAGGCTCTAGCACACCGATTTCAAGTCAAAGTGAACAAGCCCAGACTTGGGAGCTGGAAAAACCCTTTCTGGGGTCCAGCAACCTAAAACGGCAATCCTAGGGTGAGTGAGCCCTCTAACTACTGAAGTCCCAAAGACAGAGACTTACAGCTTAGGTGGGCAGTTAAGAGCAGTTGAACTATGGAACTCTCCCAATAAAAATAGGGGATATCAGACTGCAGTGGCCAAGCCTACAGTCCAAACTACTCCAGAGATTGAGGTAAGCTGATCTCAAGTTGGAAGACCAGCCTGAACAACAAAACAAGACTCCAACATGGGGTGGGGGGACTTTTTCCTGGAGGAAATGAGAAAGGGTGGAGTCAAAATGTACGAGTTAGGTGCTTAAACAACAACCCAGGCACTCAGAACTTGCTCAGAGAACCAAATCCTAGGAGCTGTCCTTCTGCACACGTGTCTAAATGGAATCATGTCTGCCCCACCCACTCCTCCGCACAGCCTCTGCCAGGTCTTCCTCCAGGGGAGAGGTAACTGCAGACAGGGAGCCTCTGGTGACTCAGGAGTCCAGAAGCTAAATCTGTGCCCTGCAGCTGCAGTCACAGGACCCTGTCCCCGCCTTCCGTTGAGCCCTCCAGCCCCAGCCTGTCCTCGTTCACTCCAGAGCCACTCTGTCATCCCTGAGTCCCTGTCTTAGGCTCATCTTCAGGAGTGTCCCACCCCTCCGAGGTTCAGCCCTGAGCCTTAACATTCCCGCAACATCGGTGTAGCCCCGCTTTAAAAGATGTGCCACTATCACCGTGTTCCCGAGGGTGCCTCGGGTAACCCCCTGGGATGTTGAGGTCCTACAAACATCCCTTTGTGTCCAGTGCGGGCACACAGGAAGTGCTCAGAAGCAGCTGCGCGGGTATCAGAGGCTCGCAGGGCCAGGCAGGAGCAGTCATCGGGACCCTCACCTTGTAGACTTTTCCGAAGGCGCCATCGCCCAGCTCGCCCACAATCTCCCACACGTCGTTGGGGTCCAGGTCCCGGCGGACATGCTCATATTCACGGGACTTTCTCTTCTCGAAGTTGGATAAGCGCAAGATGCGGCGGAAATTGGCGAAAGCCATGCTGGGTCCGGAGTGCGGCGGGAGGACTCGCGGCTTCACAGAGCCGCCCTCCCCGCAGCGCAGCGCCGGTCGAATGCGTCCGCGGCTGCCGGGAGCTGCCGGAACCGTGGCCCGCCCCGCTCCGCCTCGCCCCGCCCCCTCCTGGACCCGCCCGCAGGATGCCCGGCAACCGCGCGCGCGTCGGTCTCCGCCGGCTCCACCTGCTCCGCGGCGCCCCGAGACCCCTCAATTGGCTGCGGGAGGTCCCGGCTCCGCCCGCGCCGCGGGGCACTCTGGAGACTGTAGTCCACCGGATGGCCTGCCAGCGGCCCTGCTGCGCCTCCCGGAACCCCAAGTCTTCGGGGTACGGCTGGCGCCCTGCTATCGTCGTCGGTGCCAAGCCGGTGCATCAGCGCAAAAAATGTGCCTACAGCGGCCTGGCTCCCTCTTTTCCCGTGCGGGACGCCTGCGTCCCTCGCCCCGTGGTTCACGCAGGTCCTCGGTGCTCCTCGCCCCAGGGTTCACGCGAGTCCCAGGCTGTCTTCACCCCGCTTCCTACGCGGGTCCCAAGCACGGTTGTTGCCTCCAAGTGCGCAGAAGGCAGAGCCCGGCGGCGGCGCGTCCCCCAATCTGGGCCTTTCCCCGTCCCAGCCAGCCACAGAGGGCCAGGACTCAGGACAAGAAACAGAGTCTCTTTGGGACCTATTAGGCTTCGGGTTAGGATAGCAGATATATTCCTTATTAAATAAAACTTTCTAGTTCTTTTACCAACCATAATGATAATAATAAAAAGCCTCTTTAGAGATAAAACCGCAGACATCTCGGAAACCGTACTTGTCCATCCTGGCGGCGGGACCCTGGTCTCTCTACCTTAACTGCTGGCGCCCTTTTCTTGGTATCAGGACGTGGGTTCTAGTGCACAGTGCTGTGGGCTGAGCAGCTGCAGGGCCTGTGATGGTGACCCTCCCCCTGAACAAGTGAGGCACCCTCCCCTCGAGAGAGCATTTAGACGGCTGCTCCCCTTCCACGGGACTCTGTTCGCAAATAACCCTGGAGCTGCGCGCAAGCGCCAAGTGCGGCTTCCCACTAGGAAAGCCAGCTGGAGAGTGAATGCGATGCCCCGGGGATGCAAAGGGCACCCCGAATAAAGACTGCCCCAGTTTCGACTGTTCCAGCCACTGAATGAGTGTGGAGAAATTGTATCATTAAGAGAAAGAAATGTCACGCAAAACTGCTCTCGTTGAGTCAGCCTGTGAGCGTGCCAAAGGGTAGATCTGTCACTGATTCGGTTCTGCGGGACCCGCTGAAGTTTGTGCAGCTATACCGGGTAGGCAGAGGGTCAGAATGCGCTGACCAGTGCCGGGAGCTGCAGAAGAAAACAAAGTGAGAATAAAAATAGAAAGATCCCCTCAAAAATGTCATGCTACGTGAAGGAAACCAGACCCAAAGACGGCATGAGGTAAGACTGCATTTATACTACCGGTCCAGAAAAGGCAAAGCTGTGAAGAGCCTGTTAAGGATTGGCTTCCAGACAAGGGGACTGGCTGGAAAGAGCGATGCGGAATCTCACTGGGGTGTTGAAAATGCCCGGAAACTACAGTGACAGTTCCGCAACGGGAAACTTGTCCCACATCACTAGAGTGACTTTTGTTTTTGTAAGATGTTGGGCGGGGTATGTAAATTACATATTTAAAAAAAATAGCAATAAAAGGAGGTTCAACAGAGTCAAAGCTACTTTGAAACTTAGGTTAAATCCTCTATTTCTGGCTACAGGGCCTCACAGTGATGAATGAAGAAGGTCGGAGGGTTGTGGCCTTCCCCATCCTACCTTCTGGAACAGCTTAAAAGAGAAATTATCAATTCTGTTACATTCGATAAATAGTGCATTTGATGTGTAGATCTCAATTACTGAGAATGAGTTTGCATAATGGTTTTTCTGTGTAACAACCCTGACTGTCCTGGAATTCACTTTGTAAATTAGGCTGGCCTCATCAAGATCTACTTGCCTGTGCCTCCAATACCCAGTGAGTTTGCATAGTTTTATTAGAAGCTTTTCATTTTCTTTGAATTGCTGGTCAGTGTCCTTTGCCATTTTTGTTGGGTTTGTTTATTTTGATTTTCAAGACAGGGTTTCTCTGTGTAGCCCAGGCTGGCCTCGAACTCACTGAAATACACAGTGAAAAATGTGCATATTAAAAAAATCAGGTTTCCTGTCTTTTTTTTTTAATTTATTATGAATACAACACCCTGCCTCCATGTACACATAAGAGGGCACTAGATCTCATTACAGATGGTTGTGAGCCACCATGTGGTTGCTGGGAATTGAACTCATGACCTTTGGAAGAGCAGTCAGTGCTCTTAACCTCTGAGCCATCTCTCCAGCCCTCCTGTCTTTTTTGATACTAGGAATTTTACTATTTATTTGTGTGTGCATTCATGGTGTGTGTGTGTGTGCGTGCACTTGTGTATGTGTGTGTGTGTGTGTTTGTGCAAGGGCATGCATACATATGTGGAGGTCAGAGGATACTTTTAAGAGTTAGTGCTTGTTCATGGTCAGCATGGTCTACAGAGCAAGTTCCAGGACATGCTCCCAAGCTACCCAGAGATACCCTGTCTCAAAAAACCAAAACCAAAAAAAAAAAAAAAAAAAAAAACCATCTCCTCTCCCTATGTGGGTCCTGAGGATTAACTCCAGTCCTCAAGCCACCCCCCCCCCACACACACACATACACTGAGCCATCTCACAGGACTTGAATTTTTAAAAATACTATCTTGCTAGGGTTAGATATTGAAAATGTTTCCTCTCAACCTTTCATCCATATGTTAACTTTGTTCATGGTGTCTTCTATGAACAAGTGTGAACTATTGATATAATCAAATCTGCTTTTATCTTCATGTGAGTATGGGTATTCCCCTGCTACTGAGGATTGAACCCTGGACCTTGTACACAGGGAACATGCTCTGTGACAGAACTACACACCCAGGTGGAGAGATGGCTCAGTGGTTAAGAGCAATGACTACCCTTCCAGAGGAAGAGTCCATTCCTAGCACCTACACAGCAGTGCAGTCATCTGTTAGGCCAGCCCCATGTGATCTCACATGCTCCCTCTTCTGGCCTTCCCAGGCACTGCATTCTGGTGGTGCACAGACGTGCATGTAGGAAAAACACCCATAAACATTAAAAAAAAAAAGTCAATGTAGGCCAAGCATGGTGGTGCACACCCTTAATCCCAGCAATACAGAGCAGGTAGATCTCTGAGTTCAAGGCCAACCTGGTCTACTGAGTGAGTTCCAAACCAGGGCTAAACAGAGAAACCCCATCTTAAAAGAACAACAATCAAGTTCATTGACATTTAATCTACATTAAATAGAAATGCACCCCTTAAGGCTCACTGTTGGTGAGTTTTGCCAAGACAAGGCTGTCACCAGTCAGGGTAGAGAACATCTCCATTACCTCTTCAGGCAATTCTTACTCCTACTCCTTTGCAAACTTTACCATCCCCCCTCCATGATGGAGATTAAACCCAGGCCCTTATGCATGCCAGGGTTTAATGTCTTTTAGCCCAGCATATTTCATAGATTCATTGTGTTGAATGTATTCATGACTCATTCATCTTTATTGTCAGGTAGTATTCTACTGTGCGGATATACCATCACCATTAATACATTCAACTGCCCAGGGGCAGTTGGTGTTGGGTTCTATCCATCTGGTTATTATGAATAAAGCTGAAACAAACACATGGTGTCAGAGCATGGAAATGATGGAGCTCAGGACATATGACCTCAACTCTGTCGACCTTCATCCAATGGTTTTCGAGACAGGATTTCTCTATAGCTTTTGGAGCCTGTCCTGGAACTCACTCTGTAGACCAGACTGGGCTCAAACTCATGGAGATCCGCTTGCCTCAGCCTCTCAAGTACCGAATGAAAGGCATGCAGCACCACCACAACCGCCAGCTTCTCTTAGTTCTCTTGTGTTTTCATTTCCCTTCCTAATAAGCACATATTGTCTAGGTGGCCTGGAGAGCTGCTTTGGCACTGGGCTCAAATAGGCCCTCCTGGTCTAGAAGTCAAATAGGAAATACCCACATCGAAGCCAGAGAACAGTGAGAAGCCATTTCATTCTCTCTTACTGTCCTCACTAGATAGATCAGCCGGGTTATCTTAGGGACCTGTCCAACATTCTAGTTCTGGAGCGGAATTCTCCATTCCGTTGTCAGGTTGCCAGGACCTCCAGCCTAAAGCTGCTGAGATGAAACTGAAGCAAGGGTCTTTTCTGTGGTTCCTTTACCTGGACAAAATCTACTGCTTGTTGTCTTTGAGAAATGTGAAGGCCTTGATGGAGTATTTTCACCTTCTGGACGCGCACCGAAGGAACACCTTGAATGGTCAGTTCTTTCCCACACGGAGCCCCAAACTATCTCCTTAACGTTTGTTTCATCTTGTCACGGAAGCCCTGAGACTGATGGCGGTTCAGAGCAAAGGATGAAACCACAGGCTCCAGGGTCAGACTGCGCTCTACCCACAATTCCTTGGTGATTTGATGAGCATGTCATCTCCTCCTAGGGGTTCAAGTTCTTCTTCTACCCTCTCATTTGTCTCCCACCTGTGTCCTCTCCCCCAACCCAGGGTCCTTTCCCACATTCGTGTCATTTTGTTTTGCTTTGGGACTCACTGATTTCAACCAGGGTTGTCTGTGTCTAATGGTGTTTGTGAGTTACCAAAAATGTCCATCTGCCGGGTCCTCTGGCAGGTAGGGCTGTGGGAGAGCCAGTACAGACGGTCTCTTCCCCGGGCTGATCGGGATGATGAGTGTGGGTGAACCAGGCACTCCCTCTCCCCATCCCCCACCCCCACCACCGGCCTCCTAGCTACCGGAGAGAACCACACTGAGTCGGGAGACTTATCGAAGTAGAGTCTCGCTTTATTGTAAGAGGCATATGCTTATATAGGGTTGAGAAAGAAGATGGGGACCTGAAGATGGGGTGAGGTGTAAGGGCCAATAATATTCCACCATGTTAGCTGGGCAGAGGCAGTTTTGCTGAGACAAGTCGCCAAACTCTAGCCAGGCTCAGGAAGTTCCACTAGGCCTTTTTAGCTGTGTCACCGAGACCACACGATAACAGAAGGCCAAGTGAAACAGCCTGGATTCTTTTTTTTTTTTTTTTTTTTTTTGGTTTTTGGAGACAGGGTTTCTCTGTATTGTTTTGGAGACTGTCCTGGAACTCACTCTGTAGACCAGGCTGGCCTCGAACTCATAGAGATCCGCCTGCCTCTGCCTCCCGAGTGCTGGGATTAAAGGTGTGCGCCACCAACGCCCGGCGCCTGGATTCTTTTTAAACCTCAGTATAAATAAGATTTTGGACCAATCCAACCATCACTCTCACCTCACAAAAGAAAATGTCACTGTGAAGAAAGAACACTCATAAAGATTTCTTAATTTTTATTTTTTTGAGAAAGGTCTCACTGTGTTCTTCCCTAGCTTGGCACTCGCAAAGACCTTCTACCTCTGCCTCCTAAATGCTGAGGTTAGCTGTGTGCACTTGGATTGTTGTCTTAAAAGACAAACAAACAGTAATGAGGGAGGGGTTGTAGCTCGTTAGTAGACATATGTAGCATGATCTCAGGCCCCGGCACCGAACAATGAAACAAAAACAGCAAACTGAAAATATCTCCTTTTCCTCACACTGTCAGGCCGTGCTTTCCTCTGTACATACAGATTGGCATGAAATGCAATACCAGTCCTCCCTGATCCAGATAAGACAGCTGCAGGGCACCACGCTGTCCCTCAGAAAGCTAAGCCATACTGTCTCCCTGAGACATTTGTGGAGCAGAGTCTCATCTCCCTAGTAACCAAATAATCCCCCAATGACACAGTACTCAGGAGTCCAAGGCTGCTATCTGATCACCTAGGGTACGGACAGTGACCTGAAAGAGGGACAGTACAGCTTCATGGTTTGCTTCCTGGGAGAACAACTTCAGGCCTTGGGGACTTGGGTGACCGACCAGAGTCATCTTGCTGCAAAACAGTATTGATTTTACAGCTACAAGGTCCCACAGGACACACCTCCAGGAGCACCCTGCCATCCTTGTGTGGATACAGTATGTTGCTCTTAGTGTTCACGCCTGATAGAGCACACAGAAGGATCCTCCAAGTGGCCACCAGGCCAAAGCTGACATTGTGACCATAGGTTTATTGTGGTCCTTGGTTGCTTCCAATTGGGATTCCAAATGACAGTGACCAAGAGTTTTATATACTCAGCAGGGCCCGGAGATAGTTTTTTTTTTTTTTCTTTTCCTTTCTTTAAACCATTTTCAAGCCAGGTGGTAGTGGTGCAAGCCTTTAATCCCTTCACTTGGGAGGCAGAGACAGGAGGATCTCAGTGAGTTTGAGACCAGCCTGGTCTACTAAGCAAGTTCAAGGACAGCCAGGACTACACAGAGGAACACTGTCTTGAAAAAACAAAAACAAAACAAAAAAAAATTCAAAAATGTTTTATGTGTGTTTGGCTGCCTGTATGTCTGTATACTAACCACTTTTGTGCCCCGTACCTGTGAAGGCCAGAAAAAGGACATCAGACCCCCTAGAACTGGAGCTATAAACAATTGTGAGCCACTGTGTTGGGAATTGTGTAGGTGTTGGGACTTGAACTTGGATCCTCTGAAAGAGCAGCCAGTACTCTTAGCTGCTAAGTCATCTCTCTAGCCTGTTTGTGTTTTGACTCTGTAGACCAAGTGGGCTTGCACTGGTAGCAATCCTTCTGCCTCAGCCTTCTGAGTGCTGAGATTATTGGCATGGGCCACCACTCCAGGTCTGGAGATAGCTTTGGGAATCCAGAGGCAAAGGGGAAGCTGGGCATGATGGCTGCTAAACTGGGTCCGGTGTGGTCTCCTACACTCTACATAGAGTTCCAGGCCAGCCATCGGTAAGATCCCATATGAACAGCAAAACAAAACAAAGCCAACCAAACAAACAAAACAACAGAGGGGAAGCTACACATATAAAATCACACTTGAGAATCCCATAGCTAGATTCTTTTTGGTCTTTTTAAAAAAATATTTGTTTACGTATGTAAGTGACATGTTTTCATGCACGCTGGAAGAGAGAATCAGATCCTGTTACAGATGGTTGTGAGTTAACATGTGGGTGCTGGATATTGAACTTGAGAGTTCTGGAAAAGGAGCTAGAGCTCTTAATCACTGAGCCGTTTCTCCAGTCCCATTTTTTTGTTTGTTTGTTTTGTTTTTGAGACAGGGTTTCTCTGTGTACCCTGGCTGTCCTGGAACTGAATTGGTAGACCAGGCTGACCTTGAATCACTGAGATCTGCCTCCCAAGTGTTGTGATTAAAGGTGTGCACCACTGTTATCCTGCTCAATTTTCATTTAAAATTTCAATTTTGCTTCTGGAACAACTGAAATAACAAATATGCAACAGCAGACACATTATAAAAGAGGAAACGGAAATAAATGTGGATACAGGTGTGTGCTCCTGTGTCTGCCATTCCTGGTGCCAATAGACTATTTCTCCACTGGAAAGAGAAAAAGACTTACTTGACTTGACTTCCAGGTCACAGTCCCACTGTGCTGCTCTCATCTCATTCTGGCTGCAATGGTTGGTAAGTGGGATGACAAGAACCTTCCTGTCCTTTAAATGACAGTGCTTTCCCTACATGTTTCTGGTTGAATGTGCTAACTAATGCACAAAGGATGTGGCTTCATAGTAGTGAGTGCACAGCTGCCACCAGGGTGACCCACATATGAGCCCCAACTCTGCCACTCAAAAGTGAGACCGCCAGGAGCGCACACCTTTAATCCCAGCACTTGGGAGGCGGAGGCAGAGGGATTTCAGTGAGTTCAAGGCCAGCCTGGTCTACAAAGCAAGTTCCCGGACCCACAGACCAGCAGCAGCCATATCACATTGGAGCTGGGGAACAAGGTAGAGTCTGTCCCAGGCCACATTCCCTGAAGCAGGAACTATACTTGACAAGATCCATAAACAGCTGATGTGCTGGCAATGGGGTGTGCCACCACCTCCCTGTTTGGGTTCTCAGGGTTTGCAAAGGTTCCTAACATAGGGAAGCCTCCCTCCCCCTCCACAGCCAGAAGCCTTTGCTCTGAGTAAGCATGGAAAACTCTAGGGAGTCTCTCATAGGAGAGGAATGATTTTTAACATCCCATTCTGATGAAAGGACTCATGGGAAAGGCTGAGGAAAACATCAGGATCTTTGAAAAAATATTTTATGTGAGTATCTGTATGTGCAAGATGTATGTGTCCACATGTGTTCATGGGAAGGTCAAAGGGCAACTCTGGGGAGTTCAGTCTCTCCTTATGCTTTTGCATAGGTTCTGGGGAATCAAACGTAGTTCTCCAGGCTTGCACGACAGGATAGGTGTTTTTACTGGCAGAGCCATCTCTTCCACCCAAATGTTAACATCTTTAACAAAGTTAGAAGGAAACTCTCTTTCCTTGAAAAGAGCCCCTCATTCATCAGCAGTTTGTCTGTCTGTCATTGGTGATATGTGTAAAATAGTCTTTTACCGGGATCAGGAGGCAAGCACCAACCACCACCATGTTTTCTGGGCAAGTATGTCAACTGGTCACGCAGTTTCCATAACTTCACACGCTGCTTCTCCACAGCAAAGGCAAGTAAAAGCTTGAGGAACTGTGGAAGGTTCAGTGTGAAGCCAGAAACCAAATACTGTCATTCTTCTTAGCACAGTAAGCTTCCAACACTTCTGCATTTTTATGTGGCTCCTGATTTAGCATTTTGGGACTGTTTTAGAAAAATCCATCTGGTCCTCTCTCCCCTAGATGTGCTGTTTTTCCATTTCCTCCACCATGTGACTAACCTGAAAGTCCCACAGATCAAGATGATATTTGAAATGCTGGACTGGACTGCTGTAGGAGAGATTGGTTTTGACCAGTTCTATGTGTTGGTTTGCATAGTGCTGTCACATCAGGTGAGTACCAGGGTTGGCAGAGCAGGAACGGGGCAGGGGAGAGAGGGCTGGACTGTGCCCCATTTTGATAAAGCTGACACTGAAGTGAGGCAGGGGAATGCTTTTCCATCACTACAAATGGGTGGATGGAAAATAGAATGGGAAATTCATTATTGGTTCCTGAATCAACCTGGACATTCTAGCACCTTCCCAGCTTCTCTCTGTAGCTGCCACTCATCTCCAACCATCCCACACTGCCTTTCCATGTCAGAAAAATGTTGCCCATACACAACTGCCCACCTTTCTTGGCCTGCCTGTCCTCCAGGCTGATGAGTTTGTTTGTTTTTTGAGACAGGGTTTCCTCTGTATCACAGTTCTGGCTGTCCTGGAACTCACTCTGTAGTCCAGGCTGGCATCAGACTCACAGAGATCCGCCTGCCTCTGCCTCCCGAGTGCTGGGATTAAAGGTGTGCATAGCCACTGTCCAACTGGGCTGATGAGTTTCAAAGTGCCACCACCCATCCCAAGTATCTCCCTCACTCCTGCCCTGGCTAGTCCTTGGGTTCAGAGGATTTTCTGCTGAGGCCAACACAAAGGGAAGGGGGGTGTTATTCCCTGGATTCCACCCTTACCATGAGACACTAGCTGTGTGTTTGCTAGTTTCTGTTTCTTGAGGGAAGGGATCTGTTCGAGTACCAAGGTCAGAGCTTCCTGAGATCATCAGTACATGGCGGTAGAGAGAACGGTTCTTTAAGCAGAACTGATCCCCACAGGAGGGTCCCTTGAACTCAGGGACTCATGTGGGCCTTGTCCCACTTCACATAGCTCTTCCCAAAGTTTGGGAGTTTGCTTTTTGCTCTGGGCTCTCTAGGGAATGGCTGGTAACTATATACTTTTTAAAAAAGATTTATTTATTTTCTATACAGTGTTCTGTCTACATGCATGCCTGCAGGTCAGAGGAGGTCACAAGATCTCATTATGGATGGCTGTGAGCCACTATGTGGGTGCTGGGATTTGAACTCAGGACCTCTGGAAGAACAGCAGTGCTCTTAACCTCTGAGCCATTTCTCCAGCCCCTAACTACATAAATCTTGGTGTAACACCCTTACAGGTAGCACCAATATTCTCACACATTTCTCTCTAAATAGAACCGTCTGAAAGATCAATTTATGTACCGCCATTCCCGGCCGGTTTTTGACCTGCTCGACTTGGATGGGGAGTTGAAAATAGGCGCATCCAATTTCGAACTGTATAGATTTCTCTTCAATATTAAAAAGCAGGAACTCCGAGAGCTTTTCCATGACTTTGACATCACAGGTGATCGAGTAAGTGCAGATTTGTGAATTGTGGGGCGGAGGGCCATGTCCTGCACCAGTGGTGGGATGGTGGAGGCTGGCAATAGACTGGGAAAGAACTGAGACAAATAGGCCCTGGCAGAGAAAGGATTGGCCAATCAGACATGCAATTATAGAGGTTTCCAGGAGGCAGACTAAGGTGGTGATGACATGGTGGTCAGGGTAGCGTTTAGAGACTTGAATAAGCAGAAGGGAAGAAACTCTATGACAGAGCCAAGTGGGGGATGGGAACTTCTGCCTGTGTAAAGGAAAGCAGGGACCACAGTGGGAGGATGATGACAAGGTGACACTGTTCCCATGACGGTTTGCAACAGACTTCACCGTTCCTGGGTACCAGCCCCCCCCAGTCAGCTGGTAGCTGTTCTAACCCTAACCTCTAAGTTCTCAAGGGTTCAGAGTAACACACGATTACCACCTTACTGAACTTTGTTATGTTCCTTCTCCTCCCCTCCCCCAATAAAAGCTGCTTAATTACAAGGAATTTAAGCTGTATACAATCTTCTGCACTGACAAATCCACAGACAGGAAAAAAAGGAGGAAAGAAAGAGCGGAAGAGAGAGAGAGAGAGAAATGGAAAGATAAAGAGAAGTATCATCATCTAAGGAAGATGTTTTTGATGGGGATAAGCCGTAGGAGTCGGAGTCTCCTTTGATACGGAAGTGAGCATGACTAATTAAAATTAACATGGCCACATGAAGTAAAGCACCAAAGTACATCTTTATTTTATGTATGTGTGTATGTGTGTGTATGTACATATGTGTATGTATGTGTGCATACATACATGCTTTGTTCATTTACTTATTGTGTATGTATATATGTATGCATGCATGCATTGTTCATCTTTACTTATTCATTGAGACAGGGTCTCACAGTGTAGTCCTGGCTGGCCTGGAGCTGGCTATGTAGACCAGGTTGGCCTCACAGAGATCTGTCCCCAAGGGCCAGGATTAAAGGTTTGTGCCATTTATACCCAGTGTCTTTTAATTTTGAGACAGGGTCTCATGTAGCCCAGGCTGCCCTCAAACTTACTATATATAGTTGAAGATAACTTCGAGTTCCTGCTCCTCCTACCTCAATCTCCCAAGTGCTGTGATTACAAGGTGTGTACTTCTATGCCCGGCTGTCAAAGCAGGTTTCTATACCTGAGCTGCACTTCTGTCCCCACACAGCCATTCTGTCCATATGGTCCAGTTTCGCTTCTGCTTTTCAGCAGGCCACGCTCACAGATACCTGATGACTTACAGGGCCCAGCAGTTGAAGGAAGTGACCCATTCCCACTCTTTGTCAATGGTCCAATGCTCTTGGGATCCTTTCTAGGCTAAGCCCCCTTAGATGCCAGACTCCAGTGGGCCAGTGATGACAAGGCAGGCTGATTTTTTTTTTTAAAGATTTATTTATTATGGATACAATATTCCGTCTGCATGTATACCTGCAGGCCAGAAGAGGGCACCAGATTTCACTATAGATGGTTGTGAGCCATCATGTGGTTGCTGGGAATTGAACTAAGGACCTCTCCAAGAATAGCCAGTGCTCTTAATAATTGCCCAGCCATTGCTCCAGCCCCCAAGGCAGGCTGATTTTAAAGGATATGGAAGCTGGCTTTTTTCCTTTGAGACTGTTTCATTGAGACTCACTGTTGCCCAGGCTGATCTCCAACTTGTAGTATGAAATGATCCTCCTGCCTCAGCCTTGGGTTAACTGGGACTGCAGGAATATGTCACTGTTCCAGTTCAAGGTTGTGTGTTCCTTAGAG
Source organism: Mesocricetus auratus (assembly GCF_017639785.1). NCBI lineage: Eukaryota > Metazoa > Chordata > Mammalia > Rodentia > Cricetidae > Mesocricetus > Mesocricetus auratus. Next base: position 12,848,951 of record NW_024429191.1, on the reverse strand, counting down.
CCTGAATTACTCCAACATGTGAAGTGCTTAGAAAAAGGAATAAAACTTACTAGGGCAAAATATTAGTATGTGTCCCTGTTCCATTTTAACTTTCCATGAACCTGGTAAAGTGGTGCACACCTTTAATCCCAGTGTTTGGGAGGCAAGGCAGGAAGATCTCTGTGAATATGAAGGCAGTCTCATGTACACAGCGAGTTCCAGGACAGTCAGGGTTATGTAGAGACTATGTAGAGATACCTTGAATGACTTAAAAATTCTTTGGCATAAGATCTGTGAACTCTCTGCCACCAAGGGACTATATCATCGTTAAAACAACTGTGACAGGGCCCCAGACATTTGTACAACTGACTTCATGATGGAAGTACTATTTGGGCTGTAAAAATCTGAATGCAGACAGCACCACCAGCCAGAAAATGAAAACAAAGACCTAATCCATAAAAGCCCATAGTTCTGGCAAAGTCTCTAAATGTACTAACCCTTATTGGTTTTTGTAGTTCTGTTTCTGGCTGTTCAAGTATGTCAACCCAGAACATTTTTTTTAAAGCTCTCACTGAGAAAGGCTCAGTACCCTGGGCTCCTGAACACCCACCCAGTGTAGTCGCTGGATGGCTAATACTTTCTATTGGTTTAAATCATGTCCTGGCATTCTTCATCACAGTCATGTGCTTGGTGCAGGTGAGGCAGTGGTTAAAGACACACAGGTTATGCCTTTAGCCCTGCCATCAAGGTGGGGCTATTTCTCTGAGTCCCAGAGAAATTAAGAAACTTAATCAAACACGTCTCACAGGTGGTAGAACCAGGATGCCTGGGGTCTAAGTTTGCTGGACCTTTGGCAGATTGTACTTATTTTTATTTTATTAGTATTTCACCTGTATGTATGTCTGTGTGAGGGTGTTGAATCCTGGAGTTACAGATGTGAGCTGCTATATGGGTGCTGGGAATTGAACCTCGGTCCCCTGGAAGAACAGTCAGTTCTCATATCTGCTGAGCTATCTCTCTAGACCAGACAGATGGTTTTTGTGTGTTTGGAGAAGTTTTGTTGTGACAGATCCCTCTATGTAGCCCAGGCTAGCCTCTAACCTGTGATGCTCCCGCTTCTGTACCTATGTGCTGGATGCTGGGATCAGGCGTGTTTCACCGTGCCAGACCTCTTTTTAAATTTTAAGCTAACAAATTCAATTGGCTCAGAAATCGCTCCTGTTTAATGTTTATTACTATACCTCTCACTGTAAGTTTCTGAGGAACATGGCTGAAGACTGAAAAAAACATAGATCATTTATGACATACACCCATGACTTAAGGATTCTGACCTCAAGGCAACCAGTGAGCTTGAGGGTCCCCAAAACAACTAATATGATACTCAATACCATAATCAAACCTGATTATGACACCAATGGACTGATATCTGTTTAAGACACCCCAAGACAAAGTTCTCAGCACAAAGATTTATTTGCCCCAGAGGAACAAAGGGCAAAAGAGACAAAGACGGGAGACAGAGGATGAGGGAGAAGGGGAAGGGAACAAGGGAGAGAGGTAAGGCGTATTTGTTCCAGGGGACATGGCTACCTCTAGAGAGGAGACAGACATGGCACAATAGCAAATGGCTGGTTTATCAAGGTACGAGGGGAAACCCCATGTTAGGATGAGGTGTTTCATTTTGATTGGGCATGTTAATTAGGACAGTCAAAGTGGATCTCTGGACTTTTATTATTTAATACTTCGATAGCTGGACCTTGGTAGTCAGCCTCAGGAAGAAGTGACCAACTAAGGGAACATACCTTGGTCCCTAGCTTTAGGAATGTAATCTAAGCGTTTTCTGCAAGGCAGAGGGAATGGGGGAAGGGCAAGGCCTGCTAGAGTCATGCTCAGGCTGGTGAGAATCCCTTCTACAAATGTACAAGAGTACTGCTACCTAAGATCCTTATCTGCAAGTCAGACTGGGAATTATGAAATCCCTTATTGTGAAACATCATTAACAAATGAGAGATTTGGCTAACAAGCTTTTGAGCACAATTAATGCAACTGACCGTAAACACTTTTCCCCATGGTGCCATATGAGACCAGCAAAAACCAAACCAAACCCCAGATAGAACCGTCACTTGTTTTACCATGGATGTCGGGTTCCCTGGACCTGGAGTTACAGACAGTTGTGAGCTGTCATGTGGGCGCTGGGAATTGAACCTGGGTCCTCTGGAAGAGCAGCTAGTGCTTTTAACCACTGAGATGTCCAGCCCCTTCAATCCTTTCCGTAGAAACAAAGGCACTGCTTTGATGGAATTGCAAGCATCTTCCATCACTCCCTATGTCCTTCCAACATTAGGACTCTGATCATTAGTGTTTGTGCCAGGGAGACAGGGACACTGCAGAATGTGCAGACAGGCACTACAAAGTGAAAAAAAATGGCATCTAGAGAAAGGCCAAGCTAAAGTTCCTCACCACTGAACTCATTTTTTATAGGGACTGGTCTCTTTTGAGGCAGCCTGGGTAGCTTTTGTCAGGCAGCAACTTCAGGGAATAGGTGTGATTCTCTGGGAAGACACTCCAGAGGTTTCTGTTCCCAGAGATGGTCTTGAGCTCTAAGGACAACAGCTACTGGAGCAAATGCAGTACTAAGTTCTTTACTCAGGACAGGAGTGGGGGTGGAAAGGCAGAGATTAGGTAATTAATCCATCCTTTTCTCCACGGGGGTCCAAGGACACTGTAAAGGTATAATGAACAGGACATCGGATTTATTTAGTTTTTTGAGACAGGGTTTCTCTGTGTAGCCCTGGCTGTCCTGGAACTGGATCAGTAGACCAGGCTGGCCTTGAACTCAGAGATCCTCCTGCCTCTGCCTCCTAAGTGCTGGAGTTAAAGATGTGTACCACCACCACCTGACATCCCATCAGACTTTAAAATTCCTTTTCAAAGTATGTTCATCAACTGGAGGCCCTGTGGGTTCAGCAGCACATGTATTTGCAAGTGAAACTCTTGGCAGTTCTAGAAGAGTATCTGGATTTATTTGATCAAACTAGATTCTGTGCAAAAATTTAAATTCAAACACATCAGTAAACTGATACTGTGTTGGGACTAGGCATACAAGAAACCAACCCAAGACTGCTTTGCTTTAGGACGTTTTTAGATTCACATACTTGAGCATTTTGCTTATGTGTATGTCTATTCACCATGTGGAAACATGGAGAGCTGTGAGCAGCCATGCTGGTGCTGGGGATCGAACGTGGGCCCATCTCTCCAGCCCCTACTCCCTCTCCCCACCAGTAGTAAGAGTATGCCGACATACGTGAGGTCCTGGGTTCCATTCTGTGTGTGTCAATGCTTTCCAGACTGCAGCTTTTTCATACTGCTCTGCATGTTCCTAGTTTAGGGCACAGACAATGGGGAGGGATACTGGCTTGGTGAAGGTTCCAGACCAGAGCCACAGGCAGATTCTTCCACACTGCTGTCAGCAGGAAGGAACTTTGAGGGGGCAATAAGTAAGCAAAGTGGTCATCTCTTCCCCCTAGGGCTTGGATCTCATGTCTCCTAGGCCTCGAGCCTCTGACTAGGCAAGGCCAAGTCAACTGTCCAACCTCTGATGAAGTCACCCAAGCTCTTGCCACAGAACTAGAGATCTTGCCACAGAACTAGAGATGACAAGTTAATAGGCCACATTATAAGAGACCCCAAGAATAGTTATAGGACACAAGCTGTCTGGGAAGACGCTATCAGCTGAATTCCTTTTCTATGTAAAATGTATCACAGGATCCAAACAGCTTAGTGATGCCCATTTGCTAGGCAGGCTACCTACCTCCACCATGGAGAAAGAGGGATAAAAATTACCAAGAATCTTCAGGAAAAGGGGCCACTGTCTGTTCTGTTATTTTCACACACAGATGTTCCAGATAACAATGAAGTAGTGAGAGAAAACTAAACGAGAGGCTGGTATCCTGCCAAATGGGGAAGAGCCTTTGAAGAAACCCAGTAGCCATAAAAGGTGAACAGACTTTGTTGTTAACAAGAAGACCTGGCATGGGAACTCACTAGGTAGACCAAGCTGCTCTAGGCACAGCTCTAGGTGACCTGCAGTGTGTGCTGTAGCAGAGCTTCAGTCATGATTGCACACTTCCCCTAGGACGTGAGAGTCTGCCACTGTACAGAAGAACAGTCAGAAACCCACAATAGCTGGCCAGTGGTGGTGCATGCCTTAATCCCAGCCCTCGGGAAGGGCAGAAGGAAGTGGATCTCTGTGAGTTCGAGGCCAGCCTGGTCTACAGTTAGTTTCAGGACAGCAAGGGCTACACAGAAAAATCTTGTCCTGAAACGCATTCCCCCCAACCCCCTCCCAGAAACCAACAACAAATAAAGAATAAAGGCAAAGACAAAGAGAAAAGTTGAACTTTGTTTTTTAGAAAAGCACAAAACTCCTACATACTAAAATTATACACATCAAGTATTGATCCAATCTTACATCAGTCTATTGACAATTACCAGCACCATTTTTTTCTCACCTAGGTTAAACACGCCTGAAGGATCGTTATTCAAAGTATATGTTCCTTTAAAATAAAAAACTCTTAAGAGAGGTCAACCCTCAAAAACAAACAAGACCTTTTACCAGACAGGTTATTGGTGACAGCATCAAATTTCCTTTAGAAAAATAATTGGTTTAAACACTCTATTCCAGTTGATGGACCTTGAGATATTGTTACTCAATGTGGCAAATGAATCAACCCTCTGGATGGTAGGCCAAAGCACTGAGCTGCCCTGGAGCCTCCACACAGGAATGTGAGCACCTTCTTGGTTGTTAAAGCTGTATGCTTCTCCTGAATTTAGACTCAATCACCATCAAGTCTAAATTAGGTATAGTCACAAGCTTTAAAGTGAACAGAGTTAGGGAAGTGGTTAAAAGTTCTCAGAAACATGAGTTACAATTATAGATTTATTTAAACAGGCTATAGGAAATTTAACACCACTTTAAACATTACATTTTAAACTACTTAGTTTCATTTCACCACTAAATTATAGTGTTTTATCATCCAAATAGGTGTTGAAGGTTTGGTGTTTCCCTACTGAGAAGAACACAGAGACCTATTTCGTCTGCTGTTCCCAGCTCACAGATTCTCAAAGATACAGTGTGTTCACATTAGCCCCCTTCTCACAGAATCAACTACTTTTTTTGAGATAGGGTCTCACTATGCAGCTCCAGTTGGCCTAGAATTATCTTTGTATTCCAGACTGATCTCAAATTCTGAGATCTGCCTACTTCTGCTCCCAAGGCCTGGGATTAAATGCATGCACCACCATGCCTGGCAGAATTGGCTTTAAAAAGGCTCCAGATTAAATACAACCCTTGGCAGCTCTCTCTAGCCTTCTCCAGAGGAGGTAAGACTGGCTCACTGTGTTCCAGTCCTTCATGTACAGATGGTGGGGAATGTGCGGAGGAACACTGCCACCCACAATGACTAGAGTCAGAGTGAAGTGAAGAACGCTCAGGTCTAGGGCCAGGTGCCACCATTTGTTCTCACCAGTGTTGTTTAAGAAAGAGACACTGCAAACCTTCACATTTGAAAATTTTGAGTTGGAGTTTTCTCCAAGGTTGAGAATAGGCAGTTTTCCCAGGAACAGGCAGAGAGGTTTAACTTACATCTCCTGCAAAGTGGGGAAGAGAGGGTTGCTTTTATTCTGGAGTGGGAGCAGCTATACTCCATTTCCATGGTACCTGGCCCAGAAACACAGGGTCAGTCAGCTCCAGAAAATGGTCATATAGAGCAGCAGGATGAGGGAGGGCATTACATAGTAGCTAGTCATCTCAAGCCTGGGTATTACAGCCATTTTAGAACTACTATGCAGCAAGACAAGCTCTCAACTGAGAAAGAGAACTCTGACTACTTACTACTTATTGTCTAGTGTTCCAGAGGGTGCCTGCTGCCAGTGTGTTGGATGGCAGCAGAATTGAGTGAAGGTGAATGAGGAGTGTGGCTTGGGGAGGCAACACTGACAACTCCACGGCTTTCTGGTGGAACATGAATACGATCCCAGAAGAGAAACACGCCCCTCTGCTCTTTTTGGTTCCAAAAAAAAAAGTTTAAGTTTTGTAACTGTTATCATTATTATTATTATTTTGGTTTTCTGAGACAGGATTTCTCTGTGTAGTTCTGTAGACCAGACTGGCCTCAAACTCACAGAGATCCACCTGCCTCTGCTTCCCAAGTGCTGGGATCAAAGGTGTGCACCACCACCGTTCAGCTTGTAACTGTTATTGATGGTTCTGGAAATACAATTTTAACATAAACATTCTATAAAATTCTGTATCCAAAAGGTGCTTGGTGCTGTTCTTGAAGGGTCTGGTGTCTGTTTACACTCCAAATCATTTAAATACAGCCATTACATAGTTGATAAATGTTTTAAAATAAATGGTTATCTATTTCTTAACTGCCTCTCAAATTAGAAATTGTAATTACAGGAGTCCCAGAGTCTGGCTCTGTGTGTTTTATTATTTTTGTTGGTCTCCATCACAGATGGAATTTTTCACTGGTAATTCCTCAGAACTAAATCCATTCATAGGGAATTCAGAGCAGTGAAAATACATTTCACGCCATAGAGTAGGAAATGATAATGATAAGGAGCTGAGGATCTGGGAAGCAGGCAAGCCCAGCTCAATTCTCCACTGGTGTTGGGTTTTGCACAGGCTGGCTTACGATAACCTGCACCACATAGTCCTTTGGGATCTTTAGCTCTTCCAGCTTCATTTTATCAGTGAGAGGCCTGCCAGAGAAGAACCACCGCTGGCTGCTCGGCTCCACCCCCTCTGTGGCGTGCAAGCGCCTCTTCATGTGGAACACCGTGTCTGTGCTACGCACCACAAGCTTGAGGTCTTTGCCTGTGGAGAGGCGCAGACGGAGCTGCGATTCATGTCCAGAATTGGGAGGTGGCTCAGGGATATCCAGAGTCTCAATGTCACTCTTCTCCTCTATCATGTTGATTGGTGGTGCCAAGCAATAGACTGGCAGCTGGTACCGGTTCCCCAGCTCATCGTAGCACTCTGTCAGTGCACCTGCAGAGAAGGGGCGATAGGAACAGTGTCAGTGAGTAAGCTGCTATTCACATGCACCAACAATCTCACATCTCAAATTGTGTATGAGAGAACTGGAGTAGGTAAGTGGAGAGGAAGCTCTAAGAGGACCCAGTCAGAGGTGGGATTTATCATTTCAGATCTCCATTTCTTCAGGGCAAACATTAGAGGAAAACTCCCTGCCCTTCTGGCAGTGGGAGCAAAAGAAACCATACCTGAGGGACTGCATCAGGTGTAGCTGCACTTGTTTCGACATTAAAGAATAATAAGAGTACTATGAATACCCCAAATGCCTGTAATTTCATCCACTAGATGAAAACAGACCAATTGTCTGAAACATTATGTACAAAAGCTTAAGAACAGATATAATACGAATAGGCCTTATCTACAGAAATTGAATCAATACTAACCCTTTAAAACAGAAAGCATCAACTCCAGATGGGTTCAATAGCAAATTCTGCTGAACATTTAAGAAATAACAACCTTCTGTTTTCACAAGACTAAAGAGAAACTTTCTAATGCATTCTTTGAAGCAAACATTACCTTAATGCTAAAGAAAAAAATTAGGTAAATAAAATATAACACTTTAGAAAAAGAATTATATACCACCCCGAAGCAAAATTTATTCTAGGTATCCAAAACTGGTTCAATCTTCAGATATTAACTAATTTATACCATCAAGGTAGGCAAAAAAAGTCATATAATCATATCAGATGAGGAAAAACCATTTGGCAAAGTCTAGTAGTACTTCTTCCTGAAAAAACTCTCATTAATACTACTGGGGGGATGATTCCTTAGCTTCATACAGAATAGTTAAAAAAAAAAAAGCCCTAAAACACTAAATTTAAAGGTAACAAATTTGGAGTTTCCCATTAAGATTAGGAAACAGGCAAGAAGGCACCTCTTACCACAGCCAGTGCATGAAGAAAATATCTACAGATTGGGAAGGAAAGAACAGAAGTGTCCTGTCTCGTAACTAATACAACTATCTGTGCAGAAAAGCTGAAGAATAAAGAAAAATGATCCAATGAGCATCCACATTAAGGTTAACACATAAAAACCAACTATTCCATATGTGGCAGACAACAGGTCAACAGGTGGTATCTGAAATTACCATGTACACTAGCACACAAATGTATAAGACCTACAAGAAAATGACAAAATGTTAAACCAAAGAAGAACTAAACTGGACAGTCTAGGCATTGAGAAGATGATATTGTTGGAATGTCAGTCAGTTCTTCCTTAATCTACAATTTTAATGTAACTCCAATCAAAATCTTAGTGAATTTCTTATAGATACTAGACAAACTTCTCTAAATTGTACAAGAGGTAAAAAAATTAATTTACAGCCGGGCGGTGGTGGTGCACGCCTTTAATCCCAGCACTTGGGAGGCAGAGGCAGGCGGATCTCTGTGAGTTCGAGGCCAGGCTGGAACGACAGCCTCCAAAACAATACAGAGAAACCCTGTCTCGTAAAACCAAAACAAACAAAAATTAATTTACAAGGACTGGTTTGGGGTAATTTCTTTTCCAAGACAGGGTTTCTCTGTATCTTTGGAGGCTGTCCTAGAACTGGCTCAGTAGACCAGGCTGGCCTTGAACTCAGAGATCTGCCTGTCTCTGCTTCCCAAGTGTTGGGATTAGGCATGCTCCACCACCACCCAGCCAGTTTATGGTAATTTTATACTAACCAGGATGGCGTAGAGTTGGGCAGGGTAGCTTGTACTGTAATCCCAGCACTTGGAAGGGTGAAGCAAGAAGAATGCTGTAATTTAAAGCTAGCCTATACATACATAGTCCAGGCTATCTCAAAAACCTAAAAAACCAATGCTCAAACATAAACATGATGAATGAAACAGCTCAAAGTCCAGAAATAAGACTCACATAAACACCACTGTGTTTGGTGTAAAAGAAACAAAATACACAGAGGATAGAAAAGACAGGCTTTCCAACAAGAGGTGATGGGTTAATGCACCATCAAAAAATTAATCTGAATACAGAACTTACCCTTGACACAAAAATTAACTCAAAATATACCACAGATGGACAAGACAACTCAGTGACTAAAGGCCCTTGCCACCAAGCCTGACAGCCTGAGTTCAATCCCTGGGACCCACCTGGTAAAAAGAGAACTGATCCTGCAAGTTGTTCTGTGACACCCTTATGCATGCCATGGCACACATGTGCCCACTCCAACACCATCAGAAAAAAAAGTATACACAGCAGACTTAAATATAAAAACACAAAACTATATACTCCTAGAAGACAAAAGAAGAAAATTTAAATGCTGTTGCCTTGGCAATGACCTGTGAGTTATTTCACCAAATGTACAATCATCGGGATTAGAAAAGTTAGACTTGGCTAAAGACAGTGTCAAGAGAATAAAAAGATACAAACTGCAAGAAAAATTTCAAGTCATATCCGACAAAGGGTTGTTAGCAAGCACACATGGAACTCTCTATGGGGGTGGTAACACCTGCCTTTAATTCCAGACTTCATTTTCTGTTTCCCACCCCTTCCATATTCCCCCTCAAATTATGACCCCTTTTCTTTAATTACTGTTATATAAAAATATAAAAATTCAACCTACTGAGTCCTAGTGTTGTATATATAGATTTCAGGGCTGATCACATTTTATTAGATTACCAATTGGGAGAACCTCCCTAAGGGAAGCTCTAATTCTCTAAGTCTTCTTCCCTCAGCAATTAACAGATGCCTGAATGGAATGGGGCACCCTGAGATTGCTCCCTTTCACATAAACATGTTCAATTATGCTGTCATTTGCTTAGCTTAGTATGGCAGCCAAATTCAATCTATGTACTAAACACAAAAGCAAACACTTCAAAATACGTACCAGTCCTAGTCCTAAGTACATTATGTATGTAAACACACACACACACACACACACACACACACACACACACACACACACACACGAACACACTTAATCCTCACAACTATAGCAGAAAGTAAGTCTACTATACATATTTTAGAGATGGGGAAATTGATAATGAATTATTTTTTGCTTATGATTGCATAGCTAGTAACAATGACATAATCAGTAATAAGATTCCTGAAGAAATAAACTTGCAACATAAAGAACACACAGCTTATTATTGTTAATGGTTAAATGGAAGAAATAAATGAACTGAGAGGAAAATGAAAGGCATGACAAATAAGCATAACATGACAGTCTTTACCAGCGAGTCAGACGCCCCAAAGCAGTGACAGATGTAGCCCCACAGCACTCCAAAGGAAGTGTGTTCACGGAGAGAAGCTTTAGTGCTGCAAACACACTAGACAAAAACTGGAAGGCAAGTATGAAAAATGGAGCAAAGAAAGATGGAAAGGTTTGCTTAAAGAAACCCAGTGTGGGGCTGGGGAGATGGCCCAGTTGGTGAAGTACCTGTTTCACAAGCGCAACGACCTGAGTTTTGATCCCTAGAACCATGTAAAATGCTAGGTTGACTATGTAAATCATCTCAGGTCCTCAGAAAACTAGAAACAGACCTACTGTATGGCCCAGCTAGACCATTCCTTGGCATATATCCCAAAGGAGTCCATTGCCTACTCAGAGATATACATGCCCATTCATTTTTATCACTGCTCTATTTTCAAGAGCTGGGACATGGAATCAGCGTAGATGTCCATCAGTTGATGAATGAATAATGAAAACATGGTACCTATAAAGCTGCAAAGTTAAATCATGAAATATATAGGTAAATATATGTAACTGAAAATACTAGGCCCACACTCAGAAAGACAAAAATTACATGTTTTCCCTCCTATGTGGACCCTAGTGTCAACCTTTAGCTGCCATGTTTGACTTGGAGCACCTGTAGAATACAGGAAACTCGAAGGGGCCACTGCCAGGCATCGAACAGATATACCTTGGGTCTCCATGTATATATGCTTACTCCAGCACGCGCACACACACACACACACACACACACACACACACACACACACACACACACACACACACACGTACGTTCCAACAGAAGGTCAATGTGTTTATGCACGAGAGGACAACACTTTTCCAAAAGCTGACAGTTGTGGACATTTATCCCCTTGGCAAAATCACACTTAGCCTTGCTACATTCGAAACTTACAGAAGGTTTTTTTTTTTCTTTTGAGACAGGGTTTCTCTGTGGCTTTGGAGGCTGTCCTGGAATTGGCTCCGTAGACCAGGCTGGCCTCAAACTCACAGAGATCCACCTGCCTCTGCCTCCCGAGTACTGGGATTAAAGGCGTGCGCCACAACACCCGGCTAGAAATTTACAGAAGGTTTTAATCACTACCCTCTGGCATTGAAGCTCAGTTCACTTAGCAATTCCTTACTATTTGCAAAGTTCTAGCCAGTCTCACTCAAATTACTATCTAATAACTACTGCAGACCTTTCTTTTTTCTCTTACAAACCCACTGTAGGACCTGGCAGAGACAGATGCCATCAAGAGAAATACCTGCTGGGGCGGGTATCATCTAGACAAGCCAGGAAGCCCTGAAGGTTCCCCATGGTAGGAAGAGGGCTGCCAAGTAATCACTTCTGTTGTGATCCCTTACACAATTTGCTGAGAATTTTTTATTTATATTTTATCTAGATTAGTTCAGGTGTTCCATTTTCCCTAGTCAACTGTTTTCTCTGGCTGCTTTCAATTCGGCTTCAATGTATTTCACTCCAGCCAGGCTGTAATCCTAGCTCTCAAGAAGCAGTGGCAGGAGTGGAGGCTAGCCAGCCCTTTACATGTTGAGTTTAAGGCCTGCCTGAATTACACGAGACTATCTCAAAAAGACCAAAAAAAAAAAAAAAAAAAACAAGCAAGCAAACAAACAGCCCTCTGGAAATTTGTAAAGATGAACTAACCTGGTTGCGAAATAATAAAAGTAGCTTTTACAAGCTATTAAGTCTAACACTTTACTGTTTTGAGCAGTCCTTGAAGCTGATAAACAACCTTGCAAAGGCCTTGATGGGTGCCTTTAAGCTCTAACTTCTGTAAGAGTGCGGCTCAGTGTTAAGACTTTCATTACCTGAGACTTACATGGCTACACTCAAAAGTGAAAAATCCGAGTCTGTGAACAAGATAGCTCTAGGCACATGCTAGCCTGATAACCCAAACCTGATCACCAGGTCCCATAGCTGAAGGAAATAATGAACTCCTGAAAGTCCTTTGACTTCCACATGCACTGTGTCACAAACACAAACACACACACACACACACACACACACACACACACACACACACACACACACACACACACACACGATCCCCCAGATAATAATAATAATTAAAAAAGCAATGTGTAAGGACAAGCATCTTTTTTTTTTTGGTTTTTACGAGACAGGGTTTCTCTGTTTTGGAGGCTGTCGGTCCAGCCTGGCCTCGAACTCACAGAGATCCGCCTGCCTCTGCCTCCCGAGTGCTGGGATTAAAGGCGTGCGCCACCAACGCCCGGCTGACAACAAGCATCTTGATTGTGGTGACGGTTTCACAGTATTTACATGACAGTGAATCAAAGTATACACTTTACATCCCTGCTCAATATAAGTTCTTGATACTATTTGAAAATGTAAATACTTAGATCACAAGATCACACCCATAACATAATATGAAACACTATCCTCCCCTAAGGAAACAAGGGGGGCAACATTTTAGAACTACAAAAGCTTTTTTTTCCCCTACTACCAAGGGTGAACCATATCCTCACTATTAACTTCTCTGTTCTAATGGACCCAGGAGACTGAAATTCTACTTTTCAATAACCATGACTTCCTATGTCAAAGAAAGGCCTCAATGATTAAGTAAAGTGGACATAGCTAAAAAAGATGAGAACACCAAAAATCAAAGAATTCATGTAAGGAAAAGAACCAGAGGTTCAGATATCACACACAGGAGCCCAATGGGTACAAAGGACTGAAAAAGTAGTGAAATCTGATATGAAGGACAGGGTCTCTGCTCACACCTAAGTCTGGATGTAGAGCCTAATTTGGGACATGCTGATTATTTCCACAAGGATTACAGTACCTACTTTTACAAGGTTTCTGTAAGGATTAAATAACTAAACATATGTGAGGTTGTCTAATACATATAAAAGTTCATGGAAAATGCTGGAAATGCTCAATAATGTTGTTTCTCTTCTACAGATTTTAAAGTTCAAAATTATACACCAGGAAGAGTACTTCACAAACAACAATGTAACAAATGGATCAGTTTTATAAAGTTTCAGCCTTCTGCCTCTTACTCCATGGGCTTCTCTACTAACCTGGATCACAATGTCAAAAGGCCACCTGCAGCCCTTAGGAGCAGTCTTTAGGACCATAAGGCTGCTAACAAACGATGGGTTTTCTCTCCGGAAACACTGCTGGGAATCCGTGGAGCCTGGCTATAGAAGACCTAGCAGCTCCGTCATCCACTGACTCAGCCAGTGGCAACTACAGGAACCAGGTTTAGCATCTTTCCTAGCCAGCAAGTGAAAGTGGCTTAGTTAAACACCTGCCGTTGGAGTCATGTGATAGTCAAACGGCGCTAAACACCGTGTAACAAACACTCTGCTGAATTGCTGCAGAGGACACTTTTTAGTTCCAGGATGTCATTTCCTCAAGGGGGCAGAGGAGCAGGGTAGAAGCACTTGGGTCTGGTGTCCACTGACACCCTAGCAGGCCTTAGACAAGTGGCAGTTGAGCTGCGCCTTGGGATGTGAGAAACCCCAATTCCCCCAGCCCCATGCCCAGAGCAACACGGAAGGGAGGTTTTCTTCAGAGACAAGCCTCCTGGCTTAGGAACAACCTCCCACACAGCTATTTTCAGACTTTATCACTCTAATTCAAGAAAAAGAGTGACAGCAGCAGAAGAGTAGGAGCAGACACATTCATGTTTTATAACTCTAAGCCATCTTTGTATCCTTGAGGATAGAAAGAAGAGTGATGTAACATTTGTGATTAATCAGGCATCAAGACTCCTAATTAAGGTCCTGTTTCATTTCTAAACATTACAGCAGCCAAGCAAAAATCATCTGTGTAAAAAAATAACTATCTGTACTATAGTTATTCATCCATTCCTTAGAACCTTTAAAGCAACCAAGTTTCCTCAAAAAAAATGTTTTTAAGGTAGGTTCTTGCTATGGAGCTCAGGCTGGACTTCAACAAGTGATCCTCTTGCTTCAGCCTCCCAGGAATACAGAGGCATGTGTCATGTCTGGCCCTTGCCCATTTCTTCAATTTTTTTCCCGATTTTTAATAAAAAAAAATTGTGAGTGTGTGTCTGGGCCAGGGGACAACTTTCAGCAGTCAGTTCTTGCCTTGTTGAAGGCAGGGTCTCCTGTTCCTGCTGTTTCAAAATATACTCCAGGCTAGATGTGAGCCACTATATCCAGCTTTTACATGGGTGCCAGGGTCACACTCAGGCCATCAGGCTTGCCTGGCATGCTCACTGAGACATCTCCTTGGTCCTTCTGGATTGCCTTAAAAAATTATTCATTCTAGGAGGCTGGAGAGATGGCTCAATGGCTAAGGGCACTGCCTGTTATTCCAAAGGTCCCGAGTTCAATTCCCAGCAACTACATGGTGGCTCACAATCATCTATAATAAGATCTGGTGCTGTCCTCTGGCCTGCAGACAACATGCAGGCAGAACACTGTATATATAATAAATAAATCTTTGAAAAAATCATTCATTCTTATTTTATGTGTATGAGTGTTTTGTCTATACATATATTGGCGTACCACTTGGATACAGTGTCCACAGAGGTCAAAAGAGTGTGGAATCTCCTGATCTGAAATTACAAACATGGTGAGACACCATGTGGGTGCTGAGAAATTGAACCACAGTCCTCTGGAAGAACACCCAGTGCTGTTAACCGCCTTTCTTTTTGAGACAGGGTCTTTCTATGTAGCCTTGACTGGCCTGGATCTAACTATGTAGACTAAGCCGACCTTGAACTCACAGAGATTCACCTGCTTCTGCCTCCTGAGTGCTGGGATTAAAAAATGTGTGCCACTATGGTCAGCATCCTGGCCTGTTTTTATTGGCCTTCAGAGATACCTCAGAGAAACAGAAAGGCCTATGCATATGATTTCCTGCCCATTTGTGTATTAAGAAAATGTACCGTTTCCCTTTAGCATTAATAAGTCTATTGTTTTAAAGTGTTTTAGGAGATATGCAAGATACTGAATCTACCAGACACATGTAATATTGTAAAAATATCCATGAAAAGGACTTGTGTAACAGCTTTAACAAATTTACAGATTTGAAACTGCACACGGAGTGTAAATCAAAGATGCTTTTGTTACTCTTAATTCAAATCTCAGTTCCGTGATTTATACCTGTAAAGACATAAACTCTCCTTGCTTCAGTTTTCTCATGAGTAAAATGGAGATTGCTACTGATTTTTTTCCAAGTTCAATATACACACCCACCCACTTTTCTTACAACTATCTTTTAAAAAAAAGCATGTTTTTTATTACTTTTATATAATCGTAGAATAGCAAACCATGAGTGTCGGGGGCCCAAATATGATATTTTGGATATAGGTCTCAGCTCAATTCCAGGAGCTCTAATCTCCTTTTGTCTTTTAGATGTCTGCTGGTTTCCTCTGGATCTTCTGGCCACAGTGGAGAATGGTTTCTAGTTTGTGTAACAATAGACCTAGGCCCCAAACCCATCATGAGGGCTAGTAGGATGGGCCTGGGAACTAGTGGGATGTGTCTGAAGATTGGAGAGATGAGCCATTGCAGAAGTCTGAGGGCTTGTGTACATGCATTCTAGGACCATCTCCAGGGTTAAAGGAAGTGATAATAGATGTCTTCTGCCAGTACTTCCGCTTTTGGAAAGGTATTTAAGAGGATACTTGAATAAATGTGGTCTCCAGTGTCGACTGAGAGCTCTCCTGAAATGACAAGATGTCTCTGTCTCCTTAATGTAGAACAGCCCTGGGTCCCCCACTCAGGGTCAGACCCAGGGCTGTTAGGCTGGTTCCGAACACAGCCTTAAAGACATCAGGCTAGAATAGAAGGCTCTTGAAGCCTACGACTGATACTGGCTGGACCCCAGCAAATGAGAGAAAAAAAGGAATTTAAGGCAATTAATTTTTTAAAATGCTGTAAAAATTATAGGGAAAGGGTTCTTATAAGGCTGGGAGGTTATAAGAAGGGATTTGGCCAAAAGCAGAGTCCTCTAAAGCAAACAGGCCACAGTGGATATAGCTGAGTCAGGATCTGCAAGTCAAGGCTGGTACAGGAAATTTACATGTCAGTGCCAGAGTACATCATGAAAAAAATTAACTTACCAGCCTCAGTGTTTATTAAGTGCCTTTGTTAGACCAGACATTATAATAAATGCTTCACAAATATCATCACACTGAGCCAATACAACAACCCAGCCAGCAGATGGTTACCACGGTCTACCACATATGACAGAGAACTGAAGGTTTTAGAAATGATTTGTTTAAAGTCACACAGCTTTAATTACTACAGAAGAAGCACATTGATGTCAAAACCTACCACTGAGCAGGTCTAAAAACATCCAATTAAGTAGCTGAATTATAACTGATGGCAAATTAGGGTTATATGACAGCATAATTGACAGGCACACCAAGAAATATCACTGATAAGTTTCAGAGAAAAACAAGGAAACACTCAGGTACCAATGACAAAACATTATTACCTACAAGTAATTACAATTCATTTGAGAGAGGAATGCTCAGACATCAGCGTGGTTCTTCCATGCTTAAGCAGAACATTTCTTTCTTTTCTTTTCCTTACTTCCTTTCTTCTGTTTTTTTTTGAGACAGGGTTTCTCTGTGTAGCCCTGGATTTCCTGGAACTAACTCTGTAGACTAGGCTGGCCTCAAACTCAGAAATCTCCTTTTGCCTTTTAGATGTCTGCTGGTTTCCTCTGCTTCTTGAGTGCTGGGATTAAAGGCATGCAGCACCACACCTGGTATAGCAACATTATTTTTCTTGACCGTTCGCATAGATTAGCAGAAATAAGATTTAAATCTTTATAGAGATTTGAGTCTACACTCAATAGGATATGCATAGACTGTGTCTGTAAAGAAAACAGAGATACTTTGCCTTTATGACATTTATTGTGTATGTGCATGCCACAACGCACATATGGATGTCAGAAGACAACCTGAGAGAGTTGGTTCTCTTTCCTCCCACTGTGCTGGTTCCTGGGATTGAAATCACATGTCATCAGGCTTGATGGTAAACACCTTCACCTGCTAAGCCTCTCGTTGATTCCTGCCTCTATGAGCTTTTAAATTAAGCCAAAATTTGGAGAACATAATTCAATATAGGTAGCTATGTTAAGTATAAAATGAGGAAGTCAAAGTTCTGGGGTTCTAAATTAAGACAACCATATAAACAAGACTCTCCTTACAGACACCTGCAGGCCTACACAACAGATTCTGCTTGGGAAATAAATGTAAGCATCAGAAATAGGTCACACAAGTTTGTGGAAGCAGAATGAACCTTCACTCTCTGTCACAATAATGGTGTAGCTGAAGGGGCAGATGGAAGACCACATCACCATCTTCTAATCTACAACCATGGAGAAAGAAGTAAAGAATTTAAGCACTAGCCATCAAACTGGCACTAAGTGGGCACGTTGAAATAGCACTCTATTCAGATACTTCAAATATAGGAGTGATCATTTTTACATGTGTGGGAAAAGTGGGTGTTCAATAAATCACTAACATTTATTGAACACAAATTTATTTATGAACATAAAAACAGATAGTCATAAAACAAGAATGTTTCTTAGAAGCACAGCTAATTAGAGTATAATGGGGATCTGGAAAGTTGGCAAGGTCCATGAGCAAAACATTCTGCATTGGACAAGAAGTCAAAGGACACACCGCAGATGATTAAATTACTAAAGCATTGCTCCTCTATAAATGAACACAAGTAAGAAAGACATTGGGGAAAACAACAGTGGCATCATAATGAACAGAAAACAGTAAATGTAGGTGGTTATCCCTTACACAGGCCAGAAGACACAACCCAGAAAGATACTATCTTATAAAGCTAAAGAGAAAAACACAAATACATAAAGCAAGAGAACAAATAGTATAGATGTAAAACTAATACCTAAACCTCAGCATGAAATATTTAGTATTTCAATCAAGGAGACCATACAAGGATATGTGCGCAAGACTAGCATCTATGTGTCCCTGGATACATATACATTATGATGGTTCTTAAGTCACTTTCTTAAAGCAAGAAAGGTTTCTTATAAGACCCATGGCTACAATCATGGAAAACTACCCTTAAAAATTTGAAGTTGGGGCAGAAAAGGTGGCTCAGCAGTTAAGAGCTGTTGCTGTTCTTCCAGAGGACACAGGTTTGTTTCCCAGCACCCATGTGACAAAAATACCCATACACAGATAATAAAAATAAATAACTGTTTTAAAAGAGATTTTTATTTTATTTTTATATGAATGAGAGTTTGCCTAAACATATGTTATCATGGATGAATGTATGCATATGCACCACATACATTCAGTGTCTGCAGAAGCCAGAAGGCATCAGATTTCCCTGGGGCTTGAGTTACAGACACTTGTGAGTCACCAAATGGTTGATTGGGAATGGAACACAGTTTCTCTGCAAGAGAAGCAACCACTGAGATATCTCTCCTGTGGTCTCCCCTCTCCCTTAAACAATAACTTTAAAAAAAAAATGAACTTCAAAGTTTAGGTCTGCTCACAGTAAATGATGGGAAAGCATGATGACAAAGGGACATCCATTAAGCCTCTGCACCTTATAAAACCTAAATTGAGAACTCCAGCTCTAGCAGGAAAGTAGTTAAGGCAGCAGCAACAACTACTGATGGGCAGGGATGTACTGTACAGACAGAGGGCTTATGTCTACAGAAAACTAAGTCAACACAGAAACCAAAAAAGTTTGTTAAATATTCTCTTTTCTGAGAATAAGAAACATAAAAATGAATCAAGACACAAACTACCACCAGCTGAAAAATATAAAAGGAAGAAAAAAGGACCATTATTTTTTACTATAATGAAAAAGAATTAAAATAATGTGCAGAAGAAAACAAGCTTCCGCCTAGGTGGTTCCCTGCTACTGAAGACAAAGTGACCGTGCCCCTTTGCATCAGGATGCCAAACCTACCATGTGGTAGTGTTATGTTTGCACCGTCAATGATTGCCTGCGCCAGTTCATGATCATTGCTTTCAAAAGCGTGGGCAGCAGCTTTCAAGGCATCCCAGATCTCTTTCCGGCCTTCAAAAGCTGGTGCAGTGTCCCAAAATTCATCCCTCTTGCTGCGCAGTTGTCCATCTGTCATGGGATAATCGCTTTTCCATTTTGGTTTTTCCTTTTTCAAAGGCTGGTTACGACCTAGAGCAACTGTAAAGAGAAAAGGCTGACATCAATACTCATAAAAAAATCCCTATTTTCTGTAAGAAAAGTTACGAGGCTATATTCCTGTTTTAGATTCTTTTGCAACAAGTACAGCTAGATGTCTGCCTATTTGCTGATTTCTGGTTGAAATTCTATTAACCAATCAAAAATCTAGAGCAAATGGAGATAGCTAGATGCAAAAATTTTTTTCTGCATTTTTTTTCTTGAGACTGGTTGTACAATGTAACCTTGGCTAGCTTCTAACTCATAGCAATCTTCCTGCTTCGGTCTTCCAAATGCTAGGATTACAGGCATGAGCCACCATTCCATACTGCATAATTTCAGTAAGTCAATAATAGCTCTTTTCCATTCAGTATATTTCCAAAGGATGATTAAAAATAATTATAGGGAGCTAGGGAGGTGGTTTAGTCAGTAAACTACCTGTGGTTCAAGAAGAAGACAGAGACAGGCAGATTCCTGGAGCACATTTGGCTAGCTAGTCTAGACAAAGCAGTTCACTCCATATGAGATCCCTTATCAAAAAAAATCAAGTGAAGAGTAACTGAGTAAGACACCAACAGTGACCTCTGCCTTCACATACACAAAGACAAAGAATTAAACTGTGGGTTAGGAACATATCTCAGCGGATGTGGGCACACATTTGTAATTCCACAGAGACAAGCAAATCCTTGGGGTTTACTGGCCAGTTATCCTAGCCTACTTGGTGAGTTCTAAAATAACCAGATACCTAGCCCAGAAAAACAAGATGGATGGTTCCAGAGACTGACCTTTGGCCTCCACAAGCACACATGCGTACTACCACCTCCATAAACATGCATACACACAAGCATATTGAAACCCCCAACCCCTACAAGCAGGGCTATAACTGCAAACTGAGAGTGGTAGTACATGTCTGTAATCTCAGCACTTGGGAGGCAAACACTGGTAAATCTCTGTTTGAGGCCAGCCTGGTCTACAGAATAGCCAAGACTACAAAGAGATATCATGTCTCAAAAAACAAACAAAAACCTCCTAAACAACAACAACAAAATGTAACTGTAACAAATGCGCCATTCTGGTAAGAGGTGTTTACAATGGGTCTACAAACAACTTCAGAAAAATATGGGAATTTTCTGAATAAAAGTTCCATTTTGTTCATTAAAATATGTACCCAGGCACACACATACCAGAAGCTAAGAAGCACAGTGTTTCATCAAACTAACAAGGGCAGAATATGAGTGGCAGATGCTGCAGCAGAGACACAAGGGAAAGTAAATTGTGTGAAATAGTTTGAATCTTAGGATCTTTGGACATAGGAAGCCAGGAAGTTAGAACTGAGCAAATCCAAAACGTCAAAAGGCTACTTACTTTTCAGTGTCCAAGGAAGGCAAACCAGACCACTTGACCCAGAAAGAAACTAAGTGGAGGAATGCTTCCTCTGGCTCCCTTCAGAATGCCTTTCTCTGAAACTCAAGCAAGAGCTAGTTTGGAAAAAAGTGGTGCAGAGGGATGAAACCCCTTATCTTTTCTTTTTTTCTTTCTTTTTTTTTTTTTGAGGAACCAAGAATCAAACAGGTAATACTGGGTCAATGGATAAGTTCTCAACCACAAAGAACAAAAAAGAGCAGCAATGCCATATTCTAGTGCCAGCCCCGAGAAGAGGAAAAGGACAAGAGTACACACCCTTTGCCATGCACTTCCTTAGAGAATGCTTCATAAGTCTCAGGCACCTCTGTATCCAGACACTTCCACAGCATACAAGATTACTGACTATTTTCTATGGGTCATATGGACCTATACTGCCTTCTCACCTATGGGTCTGTCTGTACGTTATATAATGACAGGCATAAAAAAGCTTAATAGACAGAAGTAAAAAGGAAATTAAACCATGATGAAAAGATAAAGAATGTTGGGAAAGAGTGGGTGGGTAATAAATGACAGTGCAGGTGGGAAGCAGAGAAGGCATGAATCAAATTTCACTGTTCCATACTTAATTTCAGGAAGAATATCAATTTAAAAGAATCTAAAATGGTTCTAGAGAATGCATGAAGTTAATGACCCCCTTACTGGCCTGGGCTATGCATAATACAAGATAAAATGACTCTTAACCCCTGGGAAATCTCTCTTTTTTCCCAGGCTGCATTCTTATATGATAGGGCTAACTAATATGGTAAAGTGCACTTGGTTTGACATCTGAATTGAAATAAATTCTTTTTACTAGGTCTGACCATTGATCTCAAGGTCAAACATCTTAGGTCTCTTTAGTCTTTTATCACATAAAACCTTCAGTACTGACATGTGATGATGTTTTGGCCCCCTTAATTGTCTAAATGAAACGTAAAGCAGGCAACTTCTAAAAGCATGGGAATAACAGAGCAGGGAACACATCCATTTAGTAGCATAACTGGAAACAGAATCCAAGTCTCCTTATGTAATCAACAAATAGGTACTGCCTACTCAGGGTAACACTATACCTGTGTCTATAAGGTTTGATTCAAATGTGAACACTTCAATTTGTAGTGATGGCTTTCCACAACATATTCCAAATAATACTGACAAGTAAAGCTAAACCTCCATTCTCAAAAAGATGCCTGAAACATGTCCAATAACCATGACTGACCACTGGTTCCACCAAGGCGAAATGCAAAGGTAGACTGCATTTTCAGCTATGTTATCCTCTACATGTGTAGGAAATCTATGCTCAACACTCAGTCATTGAGCAGGAAGTGACAAGCAGGGCACAAGGAAGTAGATTCTGGGCCATCTAGTTGAATAATGCTTCAGGTTGACTTGAACAGTTCTAGGCTCTTGTATATTTTAAATATTCTAAACATGTAACTTGGTGTAGTTTCTTACCATTGTGAGATAATTAACAAAACTTCTACACTCTCACTATATAATATGAACAACTCAAAAAGGATCTCCAACTGGGTATGGTGGCACCCACAAACAATTCCAGTCACTCAGGAGGATGAGGTAGGAGGATGGCAAATTTGAGTTTAGCCTAAGCAACACAGCAAGACCCCATTCCAAAAAGGAAATTCTATCCAGGCATGGGGTGTGGTCATTCACACCTTTAATCCCAGCACTTGGGAAGATGAGGCAGGTGAGGCCACCCTATCCTACAGAGCAAGTTCCAGAACAGCCAGGGTGACATTGAGAAACCCTGTCTCAATCAAAACAAAACAAAAAAAGCTCTCAAATTCAGAAAGCCAATAGAAAAATAAAAACAGCCTCTACATATGTGAATTACTTTCCTTACCTATGTGAGGTATCATTATTTTTGCTCCTCATATTTGTACTAAGCGCAAGAACAGACACTACATTGACAAAAGTGACAAAAATACACACACACACACACACACACACACACACACACACAGAGAGAGAGAGAGAGAGAGAGAGAATAAAGTGATAAAAATGTAAAAGGAAAATTTGAAATCCTCTATATTCTAGAGAATATATGACTAGTCTCATAAAAGGATGGTGACAGAAAGTAAAAGCCACTGAAATTACAGCTCAGATAAAAACAAAGAGTCTGTTATTGGATTGGAACAAGGGTGACCCTGGTTATAAAGTGGCAAAAGCCTGAGCTGAAATGTGTTCCCATTTCGGTGCTCTGCGGGAGCAGTGAACTGGTTCTTTAGCTAAGGTGACTTGACAGATCTGTGAGCTAAAGCAACTTGTAAGTCCAGTGCTGAAGGAGCAGCTTCGTCTCCTCTGACTGCATGCAATATGTAGGGAGAGAGAACGAAAACACAACTGTTCAGCAAAAAGGTATCAGAATTCATACTACAAAAACAAGGGGAGGGAAGAGATGACGGATGGACAACACAGATAATAATAGCTCAACTTTCAACAGGCCAGGCAGCTTAGCCTCTATGCAGTTTCAAGTTTCTATTTACATATGGCTTTAAGGTTCATGTATAATCTCCTACATATTCTCTTGTCCAATGAGCAGTAAAACTAACAGGCCCAAGAGTAAAAGACCAGCAACAGAAGGGACCTGTAGGAAACACTCTTGTGGGATGGAGTTTATTTAGAACAAAGAGCTACTTCAAAGGGTGCTTAATTTCACTTAGTAAACTGCATGATTACTTTTTCTTTCTTCCAGTTCTTACTCTTAAAATATTCTTGGACATCTGGTATAGGCCAAAATGTAAGAGCACTGAAGTCCATCTTTCTCACTGAATGTAACATAAATATGGGACAAAATGCAAAACACAATTAACTGAGGGTTCCGAAAAGCTGATCATAGTGGCAGACTGGAGACAAACCTAAAGAAGCACCCTCACTGAGGTAGTTATTCTTCCATTTTAAAATATTTTTTTCTCTCTCAGATTTGACGTATGGCAGCTTTAGTATGGAAATGCAGTGAGATGTACTAAACTATAAAGGGATCTAGCTTCTGGTAGGGTAGTTGGAAAAGGAATTCTCAGAAACAGAAATGAGGGGCTGGCAAGAAGGCTTAGAGCAAGAGTGAGGCCTAAATTTGGATCCCCAGCACCCATATTAAGAGTCTGGGGCATGCCTCTGTAATCCTAATTCTTGGAGGGCTAAAATAGAATCCAGGGGCTCCCTGAAAGCCAGCTTGGCAGTAACAGAGTGCTCCAGACTCAGTGAGAGTCCATCTTTTCTATTTTCAAGACATGGTCTCATGTAGCCCAGGCAGGCCTCTAACTTGATATGTAGTTAAAGACAACCATAACTTCTGATTTTCCCGCCATATCTCCTGAATGCTGGGATTACAAGTGTCCACCACTATGAATGGTTTAGAAAGTGCTGGGAATTAAACCCAGGGTTTTGTGAATGATAGTTAAGTGCTCTTCCAAATGAACCACATCCCCAGCCAGAGACCTTATCTTAAAATAAGATGAAGTGGCTGAGGAAAACATTCTGATGTCAACCTCTGGCCTCATATACACTGCACCCTGACTCAGGCAAGTACACATATCACACCTACACTGGGCAGGGAGCAGTGGAAGGATGGTTACCAAAAACTTAAGTGAGAAAACCTGGTTTTGAGACAAAGCAACCAGGAAAAGTAATACAACATGAAGAAAGTGAAGTTATTTCTTCTCTATCCTTTTTGTACCTTCTTTTGTCCTGTTATCTTAAAAGGTAACATGGAAGTATGGGGTAATGTTGTAAAACAGCTGAGAGGAATCTCTTTCCAGTTAAAAGGTAGAGAACAATGGCCTTTAGGAGAGGGCAGAGGAATAGATGGACAGATAGACAACAGTACTCCACAGTACAAACAACTGGAGAATAACCTAAAATTCTGCATTTGAGATAAGCCAAATCTCCACTTCACCTATAATGACCTGCTTGTGCACTGGCTATAAAACAGCACAGTAATGGCTCTGATATAAACAAACTAGCAGTCACCAGGATGTGCCACCATTAAGCCTAACAAACTGAAAAGCAAATCAACATCAGCACCACTAACAGAAACAACTCAGTCTGAAGAAACCAGGTTGAGGGATAAAACTATGAAACAAAGCAAAGCAAACTAATATTCTTCAGGAAATTTAATAAAGACCTAGACTCTCAAATGTTCAAGATGTTCAGAAACAATCAAGGATTACTCAACACAAAAGTATGTGACCAATTTTCAAGAGAAAAGACGATAAACAAATAAAAAGTTGAGATGGCCCAGATGTTGAAATAGTCAAAGACTTTAAAAGTTACAATCATGTTTCATGAGATTAAAGACAAGCTGAAATAAAAAAGCCTTTCCCTTTTTACCTCCTTTCTTTTGGTTGAGAAAGGTCTCACTACACAGGTCAGACCATCTTGAACTCACCACCCTCCTGAATCAACTTCCTAAGTAGTAGGAATACAGGCACATGTCATCATGCCTAGTACAAGAGAAGTTCTTAGAAGAGAAACAAACAATCATCAATAAACAAATGTAAATTCTAGAGATGTGTCCAGATGTGGTGGTGCTCACCTTAAATCATAGCACTCAGGAGGCAGAGGCAGGCAAATCTACAAGCTTGGGGCCACCTGGTGAGACCGTTTTAGTAAACAAACAAACAACCTGGAAATGGAAAATATAGTACCTAAGACTTAAGATCACCCATAGAAAGCAGAGGAGGACTTAACTGAATGAAGAAGTGCAGTTGAAAGAACCCTTAGAGGACAATTATGCAGGGTTACAATGCCCCATTCCATTCCTTCCTGACCACTTAATGCCAGAGTGAAGCCTGCAGGCTGAAACCACAGCTCCATGATGGCTATAACTTCAAGCATTTGCTATGAGATCAGAGAAACACTTGGGATAGCTGCCAACCAGGTCTTGACCTCTTAAGCATAGACATCAATGTTTGAATATCTACATGGTCAGCTGGATTACTTAATTTTATATTCTATAAGAATGGTCTCCAGTAGTCAGAGCAGTCATATGTATTCAACGATGACTTCATAGCTCAAGGCAAGGCTTACACAGAAATTTTTGAGGTTCATCTTTGACTTTGAGGTTAGTCTGGTCTACTGACCAAGTTCCAGGACAGCCAGAGCTACTCAGAGAAAGTCTTGAAAAACAAACAAGCAAGCAAACAAAGAGCTGGAGAGATGGCACTGGCTGCTCTTCCAGAGGTCCTGAGTTCAATTCCCAGATGGTTCATTACCATCTGTAATGAGATCTGGTGCCCTCTTCTGGCCTGCAGGGATACATGCAGACAGAACAATATATACATAACAAACAAACAAACAAACAAACAAACAAGCCAGGTGGTGGTGGTGCACACCTTTAATCCCAGCACTCAGGAGGCCGAGGCAGGCAAATCTCTGACCAGCCTGGTCTACAAGAACTAGTTCCAAGACAGCCTCCAAAGCCACAGAAAAACCCTGTCTTGAAAATCCTAATTAATTAATTAAAAACTGAGTAAACACACAAAAAAAGTCGGGGGGGGGTTCTTTTTGCCTTTATACTTCAGAGTTCCATCTTAATGACACCATGATGGCATATGGGGAGAGATATATAAATATCAGATAAACATAAAGAACTCTTCAAGATTACTTTGTTGGTTTCCGCTGGCTAATAAGAAAGTCCTGTTTCCTGAAGGAGTATCTGCTAGAACTGACCTGAAAGCTTTTGGTAAACTAGACCAGCATAACACTGTACTAGGAGGTGTAAAATGAGATGGAAAAACAGGTGAGGGAAATGTCCACCTGACAACCTGCTGGACACTCTCCTAGTCCTCTTCCCCAACACCACTCTGTCCCTTTTGCCTTTTCATCTCACCCATGACAAGTCCAGAAAGTAGCAGCCTTCAGTATCCACTACAGTACTCCTTTGACTGGAGGTGCTGTCCTGGCAGATGTGATGTTCCCTGGAACTACAGCAAGTGCACTGTCAGCAGTAAGCCAGTTTCTTAGTGATCAGGAAGCCTTTGCCCTTGGCCTCAAAAACAGACATTGATGGTAGAGAGCTACTGAACACTCGGAGGAGTGCAGACAGGTATAGACATCCTGTGGAATGATCTCATGGCCATAGAAATTGTTCAGGCCAACACTATTTGAGAAGGCTGTTGCTTTAGGCCTAAGGTGATGGAACAGTTGCTAGTCAATACAAGCTGCAACCCCTGAACCAAGTTACGCATTCTGCCACAACCACAAGGTATTAGCCATCTTTTCTGCCTCCAGTTACTGTTGTCAGTAACAGAAGAACCTACATCAAACTGGGGTCAGCATAGATCATGAAGTAGCATCAAACTAGCAAGGCAATCTCCACACTGTGGCAAAGGATTAGCAAGGAAGAGTAATTAGCTGAGAGCTTCAAGGGAAGTTATCTGCTCATTGCTCAGACCTTTTGGTATTTAAGAGGAGAAAACTAATTTGATCACACCATGTTTGAGCAGGCAGCCACTGTGGAGTCTACTGCCTTTGAAACTGCTACGGTGGATGCTAAGGTTACAGCTAGTGAACAACTCGACAGACACGCAACAACATAAGTCCTGGCTGAAGAACTCGACCACAGAACCACTGACTCAGGAGAATATACAACCAAGTTAGGGGATGACATACTATAAAAACCAATTAATCTGGGTTACTTTTTGAATCAAAGACAGCAATCATCCAGGGTTCATCTCACTGGATGAATTTGGGGAGTCTTGGGAGATACTCAGCTCTCATGTGAACACTGGCATTACGTATCACTGCATCTGTGACCTTGTCCAAAACATCAGTTCCAACAAGGATGGCCACACTGACATCAATAAATTCCTCAAGACACTGTCTGGAGCAGTCCTATTCAAAGGGAAATGCCTCTGCTTACCCACAATTTACAGAAGCCGACAGCTGCA
The DNA here is from genome assembly GCF_017639785.1 of Mesocricetus auratus. Classification (NCBI taxonomy): domain Eukaryota; kingdom Metazoa; phylum Chordata; class Mammalia; order Rodentia; family Cricetidae; genus Mesocricetus; species Mesocricetus auratus. The sequence goes on along the minus strand of NW_024429191.1, from coordinate 12,821,236 downwards.
GAATCTAGGCCCACTATGAGAGAACTTGGTACTGCCATGTAGGCAAGGTAAACTTACTGCTTCTAAGACATGTAGAATTTTATGCTCAGAACTTGCCTATTGACATGCAAGAAGTCCTCTGACCTCTACAAGTGCACCATGGTGGCGCGTGTGTGCGTGCACCCCCCCCACTAAATGATGATTAACTGTACATTTTTTAAAAACTGGAGAAGGGAAGAGGAATCAATGCAAGAAATGTTTATAGCTTAAAGAAACCAGTAAGAATGAAATAATCTGTGATACTGCACACTGTCTATAAGAATCTCCTGTAAATATGCTGACACAAAGGCTAAAAGTAAAAGGACAGAATGCAAACACTAGGGTAAAAAGGGTGTAAGTGGTTATATTAATAGCTGAAGTGGATCCTAAGCAAGGGAGAACTCCAGAGATAAATGCTGAGTCTACTCATCAAGAACACAAGCAGTCATAAACACACTACCTAGCATGGAAAAGCCAGCAGACCTAAAGTAGGAGCAGATCATTCCACAGTCACACTTAGAGACCTTAGCATTCTCAATCAGTCACATAGGGACATTAGCAACCAACATGATGGAGCAGTCCACACAACTACAAGAGTTCAGCCGGGCGTTGGTGGCACACATCTTTAATCCCAGTACTCGGGAGGCAGAGGCAGGCGAATCTCTGTGAGTTCGAGGCCAGCCTCCAAAACAATACAGAGAAACCCTGTCTCGAAAAAAACAAAAACAAAACAAAACAAAACAAAAAAAACAAGAGTTCTTTTTGGTTATGAGTCTTGGGGATTTTTGTTTATTGAGACAGGCAAGGTCTCATGCAGCCCATGCTGGCTTCAAATTCACTGTGCAGGAGAGGATGACCTTGAATTCCAGATCCTCCTCCTGTCTCTACTTCCCAAGTGCTGGGATTATAAGCATGTGTACCACCATGTTCAACAGAACCTAAGTTCCTATCACATGGGCAAAGACTCACCAACACAGGTCCCTCCCTAAGTCAAACACTAAGCCACCCAACATACATGTTCTACAGTCAAAACAGAATTGTTAGACGTTGGTAATGACAATATCTGGAACTGGGCATACACCTACAGCCCCAGCATTTGGGAAGCAAAGGCAGAACAATCAGGAGTTCAAGGCCAGCCTTGGGTACATATCAAGTTCAAGGCCAGTCTTGTCTACATGAGATCCTGTCTCCAAAAAAAAAAAGTTACCTGGAAAAGCTCCAAATACATTATAAACCACAGGTTAAAGGAAAATACAATAGACCAAAACTGTAGGTGTGTCTCCCCAAACATTGTCAAATTAGTAATAGAGCCAAAGGCTAGGTATATAACTCAGAGGTAGAACATTTGCCTTCATGAAAATATTTATAGAGTCAACATACTGCTGGGCTGACCAAGACAAAAACTGCCAGTACAGACCCGACAGAAATGGAAGTATCAATAACAAGGAATCATCTTTACTTAGGTAGGTTTAATTTAGTGCTAAAGTACTTCCCTGGCATTAGCACCAAAGCCTTCAGTCCTGTCCTCAGCACTATGCAAGCGGCCCTTGGTTTACTTCCTAGCAGGCCCTACATTCCCGTGTGTGTGTGTGTGTGTGTGTGTGTGTGTGTGTGTGTGTGTGTGTGTGTGTGTGTGTGTGTGTGTGTGTGTGTAAGCCAGAGGTGGACACTGTATGACTTTCTTAGGTTATTTTTTTTTTTTGAGATAGGATCTCACACTAAATCTGGAGTTCAATGACACAGCTAAGTTAGCTGTTTAGTGAGTTTGACATCTCTCTCTCTCTCTCTGCCTCCCCAGCAATGGGATTACAGATGTGTACTGAATGCCTGCCTTTTTACATGAGTGCTGGGACTGTGAATGCAGGCCCTCATGCTTACACAGAAGCACTTTACGAACTAAACTACCTTGCTAGTCCTTTCTCAAATTTTCTTCTTTGAGAGAGGTATCAAATTGTAGTTTGGGCTGGTCTAGAACTCACTACAAAGCTTAGGCTATCCTTGATCAAGGCAATTCTTCTGCCTCAGTCTCTCAAGTGCTTGGATTACAGGCCTGAATGAGCTACCACATCCAGATTAAATTCTTAATACTAAATATTTATGGATGAGCTGGAGAAGTAGTTCAGTGATTAAGAGTACTGGCTGCTCTTCCAGTGGTACTTAGTTCAATTCCCAGCAACCATATGGTGGCTTACAACCATCTATAGTGGGATCTGAAGCTCTCTCTCTGACATGCATGCAGAACACTCATACATTTAAAATAAAATAAACAAATAAGTATTTGTAGGCATACAGATATACAATTATAGATATTTCTATGTAGACTTTATCTCTTTGTAAGAAAAAAATTATGCCAATTCCCCACAGTCACTTTCAGAAAACAAGCAAGAAACCTTCCCAACTCAATTTCTAAGAGTAGCATTATATCAACAAGACAAATGTTACAACCATAGATAATACCTCATAAACACAGATTCACAGAGAAAATAACCATGCCAGACATACGGAAGCTGAGATGACTTACTACACCACTACAAACACTAACTGAAGGAAAACAACAGATGCACGGCTCCACAAATGAGTGCAGAGCATAGTAAGTAGTTAATGATGTAAGCACATATACAAGGTGTTTTAAATCATCATTTAGAGACTACAGAGGCGGTGAGGCACAGGCAAGAGCACTGACTAGTCTCGAGAAGGACTCCAGTTTGGCAGTTACTTCGGCAGCTTACAACTGCTGAGTCACCTGTAACTCCAGTTCCAGAGGATCTGACTCCCTCTTCTGTTCTCCCTGGGCACTGGACCACACCTAACATACATGCAGACAAACACTCATCATCATAAAATAAAAATAAATCCGCATCTAAATCTCCTTAGAGCACAATAAATGATATCAGGAAAACAAAAGGACTTCCAGAAATCTCCTGCTCCATAAATGCAATGAAGACACTGGCAAAACTGTAAAAACAAACTTCAGTACTAGCAGATCAGTCAGAGAGGCTTGCACCACCACATTTCTTCTTTCTTATCAGAGCAGCTGGGTCAGTGGGCATAGTGGCACTTGGCTCATGCCCTTGACTGCCTTTTCTCACTCACTGCATAGAGACTGTGGTAATAGGTGTGAAACAGACTGGACTCCTCTATAGGTACTACTTGCAGAATTGGCATTATTTAACCTATCTGGAAGTTCTTTGGAAAATGCCACCCATGAAGTTTCTTTTGTGTCTTTCCTGAGATCTCTCCTATGTGAGCAGCTTTTTCTCTAGAGACATTTGTCAAAAATAAGCAGAAGCTAAAAGTACAACTCAGTGATAGAACACTTGCCTCACACGTGTGAAGTCTTAGGTTTAGAAATAAAAATGCAAGTTGTTTAACACTGCACCTGTTGGAGACAGTGAAGCATTTAGGTCAAATAAGAAGTCTGTTGCCAGGCATGGTATGGTGGTGTACACCTGTAATCTCTGCATTCAACTGTGTGAGGCAGGATGGCACTGAGTTTGAGGCTTGCACAAACCAGACTGTCTTCAAACAATAAAAACAAAACACAGCAACAACAAAACCAAATTAACTATCCAGCAAAACTAAACCTCTATGTGGGACTCTAAAAGGCCAAACACAGTGCACACCCGAACTGTACAGACACTCAGCAAAGATCAAAGTTGTAAGCTCCTATCTCTGACTGGTATTAAGGCTCAAAGAAAGTAGGAATTAAAGTATAAGGTAGTTCTAAATTACCAGAATTTTAAAGGTTATAGCTCAATAGTAACCCAGAGCCTTTTATTAAATGAGAGAAAAAGAATGGAAGACTTACTGGTTTCTGGTGTCCCAGAACCACCCAATTACCACACATGAACTGGCCTGATCTTTAACTGTATGGAGACAGATGCCAACAGACATCCCTAACAAGATGAACACGTTCAGCCCAGAAGGCACCACTGGTGTATCTGCATCAGCACCTTAGTCTCAGATCCCAGGCAAGAGAAGTGTGACCATCTAGCATGTATTGAATAATAAGAGGGTGGGAAATACCCCTCCCCCCAAAAAAAACAAGTCATGCTGAGGCTGGGGAAAACGCAAGGAAGGGCTGACACCTACTGGCGACCTAGCACAAACTCAAACCAAAAGGTACTTGAACTCCACTGGGACACTGGAAATCCACAAAAGGAGTCTGACCTTGAACTGGGACTGCAAATCGCGCTTCCTCCATCAGCACAGTTCCCTGAATGGAGCATTAACAGGGAGGGAGAAAAGAGATTAAAATCATCCATCCCACCATGGAAGAACTAGTGGCAAATGCTATGATACACTTTTATATACTATTATTTCACCTCCTGAAATGTTTTAAAACCTGCAACCCTTTATAAATGTCTCTAAGTGGTTTTGGCTTCATTTTATATTGCTTAAGTTTTATGAGTATTTTGTTTCTGTGCCCATACTACTATGTACTCTACTATTCTTGCTCTCCACAACCCGTCCTTCCCCTTCATTTCTACCTCACTTCCTCTCTACCTGCCCCACCCCCTTTCCCTCCACTTTGGACTTTTAACTGTAACACTCCATAGTTTTATCTTTAAGATCTGTAAATCCTAACAATACCACTCACTATTTCACCTCCATCTACCTCCCTCTGTGATGTTTTCTGCTTGGATGATATAGTACTACCTGCCCTCATTCAGACTCTGTCCCTTCCATCCCTGACCTTAGTAGGATTAGGATCTAATACGCAGGTTTCATCAGTTACTGCAGATAAGGTAACTTTTAAAATGTCACAATATTTGCTCAGTAGGCCCAAATCCACTTGTAATTAATTTTCTACTCTCAGAATGGTGGTGGAGGTATGCCCTGCTCCCTGGTCATATAAACTGAGGATTTATCTATTGGGTCCCAAGGTCAGAGAACTGAAAAACCTTGAGTTCAAAAACTACTGCTTAAAAACAAACTGAAACTTGAGAAATGAAAAACTAACAAATTTGAAACAGTAGAAAGCTTCATCAACAAAACAGATCAAGGAAAGGACAAAATATCAGGGGGCTAGAAGACAAAATAAATCTGTGGTTCTCAACCTGTGTCTTGATCCCTTGTGGGGGTCAAATATCAGATTATTCTGTATATTGGATATTTATATTGTTATTCATAAAAATAGCAAAATTAATTATGAAGTAGCAACAAAATAATTTTATGGTTGGGGATTACCACAACACGAGGAACTGTAATTACAAGAAATACAAGTATTAAAAATTTCAAATCATACCACCAGGTGGTGGTAGGGCACACCTCTAAACCCAGCACTCAGGAGGCAGAGGCAGGCAGATCTCTGTTCTAAGCCAGCCTGGTATACAGAGCAAGTTCCAGGATAGCCAGGACTACACAGAGAAACTCTGTTTCAAAAAACAAAATATTCAAATTATACATACAAGATAGCCATAACCTTCCTATAATGTGGACACAAGAGGCATACTTTAAACATGAAAACAGAAGATGGAAACTATATAAAACACGAAGTAGTCAAATGAAAGAAACAACACCTACATTTATAGCAGATAAAAAGACTTTAAGACAAAATTTTACTAAAGATAAGTAAAGGGCCAGGCGTTGGTGGCGCACGCCTTTAACCCCAGCACTCGGGAGGCAGAGGCAGGTGGATCTCTGTGAGTTCGAGGCCAGCCTGGTCTACAGAGCGAGTTCCAGGACAGCCTCCAAAACAATACAGAGAAACCCTGTCTCGTAAAAACCAAAAAAAAAAAAAAAAAAAAAAAAGAGGTAAGTAAAAAATATTGATCCATTTGAAAGGAAAAATAGTTTCATGTTGTTTTCCTTTGCTTTTTGAGACATGGTCTCCCTAGGTAGCTCAGGCTGGCCTCAAACTTGTGATGATCCTTCTGCTCTACCTCTAGTTTTTAGGATTACAGATATGAGTCCAGTGCATCTGCTTACTGGAGAAACAGTTTTGCAACAGGACTGGAGGTTTCAATTCTTTTTTTTGGGTGGGGGTGGGGGTAGTGGGGGAGAGTCTCTGTAGCTCTGACTGTACTGGAACTCACTCTGTAGACCATGCTGGCCTCCAATTCACAGAGATCTACCTACCTGTCTCTGCTCCTGAGTTCTGGGATTAAAGGTGTGCACCACCTGCACCCAGCTTAATAATGTTTTAATAAAACATCGAAACAGTATTTACCAATAAGAAAATAGAATCTAAATACTATAAACTGACAAGACCTAAAAAAACATATTAGCACATTCTATCACAATAAGATAGGTGTTTTATTAAGTGGAGTGGGGATTGGCTGGTGGGGGGTTGGTGAGGGGCAGGGGAGGAGGCGAGGGTGAAGGAGCTGGGATTGACGTGTGAAGCAAGCTTGTTTCTAATTTAAATTAAAAAAAAACCTCTCATTTAAGAAAAAAAGAAATCAAAAACAGAAAGAAAACTGGAGAACTTGTATACACAAAAATTAAACATACAGAGGCTAGAGCAACAACTCAGCAGTTAAGAGCACTTGAAGTTCTTGCAAGAGGACCGAGATTCAGCTCCCAGCACTCACACGGCAGCCCACAATCACAGCAACTCTCGTTCCAGGGAATTCAACGCTCTCTTCTGGCCTCTGAGGGCACTGCACAGATGTGGTACTTACATTCATGAAGAAAAACACCTATACACATACAAATAGATAAAATCTTTTCAAAACAAAATCACATGAATCCATTGTCACCATAATAAAACACCTGGGGCAAATGAACTTTATAAAATGTTTATTTACCAGGGAATGGTAACTAATGCCTGTAAATTAAGGAGGCAGAGCCAAGAGGATCACCACAAGTTCAAGGCAAGTCTAGTTTACATAGTGAGTTTCAGGATAGCCTGGGATATATAACATCCTGCCTCAAGAGAAAAAAAAAAGTTTATTTAGCTCAATTTGGGAGATTAAAAAACATAGCATTGGTATCACAGTTTAAGTGTCAAAAACAGGAGCACATAAAAGAGGAGATCACACCGGAAACAAGTTAGAGAACAAGTCAGGGCCAGCAATCCTAACAATTCACTTAGAGAATTTGTTTGGGAAATCACATTGCCTGTCTAGGACAGAACCCCTAACAATGACCTCCTAGTAAAGCCTACCTTTTAAAAGTCCCACCAAACTTGGGACCGAACTCCTAACACAGGAGTCCTTGTGGACTAACACTGAAACAGTACTCTAAACTACAGCAACAACAATAGGTAAAATAAGCCATGGGGAAAATGAGAAAATACATGGAAATGAGTGGACAGTCAGTTATAAGGAGCTCTAAGATGGTTCAGCAAGTCACTTGCTGCCAAGACTAACAACCTGACTTTGATTCCCATTAATCACATGATAGAAGGAGAAAACCAACACCCTTTTCTGGGCTTAACAGAGTCCTGCACATAAACTCATACAGGCTCACACATACACACATAAATAGATAAATCTTTTGTAAAAGATGACCAGTGACCTTCCAATAATCCCTTAGTTGTAGACTGAAATACAGAGAGTGATATGAGAACTCATGTTTTACCCTGAAAAGTGCTGAGCCTACCTTCTCTGAACCACCCTAAGCTCTTCAGGAATAAAGCAGGGTGCTCCAAAAGGAATACCCCTTAGTTTTCTAGCTGTTATATCATAGGCAAGTAAGTAGTTGCTTGGCACAAATTTTTGGTTTTCTCGAAAAAGTAACAGCCAACAGAGAATACTTACCAAGCAGAATGTTATTACCATCTTACTAAATCCCATGATTACTGTAACTTCCATTTAAAAATGAAAGGACACTTACACAGAGAAACCATGTCTTGAAAAAAACAAAAAACAAAAAAAACAAACACAAAGAGTGAACATGCCAGGTGGTGGCGGCGCATACCTTTAAGCCCAGCACTTGGGAAGCAGAGGCAGGCAGATCTCTGTGAGTCCAAGGCCAGCCTGATCTACAAAGAGAAACCCTGTTTTGAAAATCAAAATCAAAACAAAAACAACAACAACAACAGCAACAACAAAAAACTGAGAAAAAAAAAAGAAAACTTATTGAGGGATAATTAACTTTGGGAACAAATTTAAAGATATAAAGTACTTGGGTCTGGGTGAGAAAAATAAAGACATATTTCATAGGATTATTACAAGTATTTAATATAATTGTTACTATTCTTGTGACTATGACAAAATACCTGACAGAGCATCTTAAAAGAGAAGAGATTTGTTTGCTCAATCCATCATGAGAAGGAACATATGGCTGTTCAGGAGGCTGGAGCTTGCAGAGTGCTTATAACAACATAGAAAAGAAGGTGCAAGAGACCAGTCTGGCTTTGGTGGCTCATGCCTGTAAACCCAACACTTGGGAGACTGAGGCAGGAGGACTGCCGTGAATCAGAGACTAGTCTGGGCTACATAGTGAGTTCCAGGTCACCCTGAGGAAGTGTGGAAACCCTGTCTCAGAGAAGAAAAAGGTGGAGGAAGCAGAAGAGAAACAGCAAGCACAAGAAACGACTCCACAAACCCTCAAAACAACACCGCCACATGGGTAGCAGGTAATCAAATACTTGAACCTCTAGGGACATTACAGCTTCAATCACAATACTATCTTTGTTGATTTCAAGCTGGCAATCCTCCTGCTCAGCCTTTTGAGTGCTAGATTACAGATTACAGATAAGCATGAAGTAGTGCTTTCAAACTATTACAATAGTGCCCAACACATAAATGCCCATCAAACTTTTTAGACTATGCATGTGCACATTTGTGTACGGGCTGGAGGACAACCTTAGTTGTCTTCCTCAGGAACATGTTCCTCTTCTCTGACTTCATCTCTTACTCTGGAGCTGACCAACTAGGTTAAACTGGGTAGCACATCAAGCCCCCGGGGTCCTCCCAGTTCCATCTCTCCAGCTAGGATTGTAAGACAGCACCACATGGACAGTATTTTGATACATTTTGGAATTGAATCTAGATCCTTATGCTTACAAGGAAAGCACATTACTGACTGAGCCACACTCCCAACAGCCCCATTAAATTTTAAGATTTAAAAAAAGATTTAGTTATTGTATGTATGAGTGCTCTATCTGCATGCACAACTTTATGTGAGGAGAGGGTATCAAATCCCACTATACATCATTGTGAGCCACCATATGGCTGCTGGGAATTGAACTCAGGACCTCTGGAGGAACAGCCAGTGCTTTTAGTCACTGAGTCACCTCTCCAGCCCAAATTTTAAGAATTTTCAAACCATACAGCTAAATAAGATTGACTTAATCGAACTGAGTTTCAAAGGTCTAGTTTGTTATATTCTGTTTCATAGTTACAGTTACTACAAGAATGAATGTTCCACAGACTCAAGTAACTTCTATTCACCCTCCTCAAGTAAACCTGCATTATCAATTCATCTGCAGGGTCTCAGAGCTCTATCAAGTTTTAAAGGTAGCAACTGATGCTAAAGATGGGACAGGAAACTAGAAATGACATAACCACAAACTGCTGCCCAAACATTTTATGCCAATTACCAAGAACATGTTAATGGCTTGTACTGAGCCCACTAAGGAAGAAAATTCTGTTTCCTAAGATAAACATTCCAAGTTTACAAAGCTCTTGAATCTGAAATTTTTCCTATGTTTGAAGAATTCCAGTGTCCATTAGAGTCCTAACAAAAACACAGGTAATACATTTACTTGATATTGTATTCACTTGTCAGTCCTTCTGAAATGGGTTTCTGAGTGCGGTAGTAGAATGCTTGCTCAGCAAATAGAAAGCCTTATGTCAGATCCCCCACGCTGTAAAATAAATCCCTAAGATGACAATAAAGCATTAGCCTTAAGTTCCTATATAAAGCAGGCAAAGAGGTTACAGGTAATTTATTCATATACTACATACTACATGCATTTTATATATGTGTATAAACAGCATGTTATAGTTACATATGGAATCAAAGTTTCAACTGTTCTTTATCTAAAAGGAAAATGATCTTACAAGTGGTTCAGTACGAATATCTTACCAAGTATTGATTTAATTTAGCAACATTACAATAAGCTTTTAGGCTGTATCAAGAAGCATTAATCAATATTTTCCTATTAAAAATTTATAACATTCAGGCTGGCAAGATGGTTCAGTCAGTAAAGTGCTTACCATGCAAGCCTAACAACCTAAATTCAATCTCTAGAAGCCACAAAGGCAGAAAGAGAACTGACTCCATGAAGTTGTCCTCTGACCTCCACATGAGCACTGCAGCACATATATGCCCATCCACACATATTATATACACAAAGGAACAAAATAAAAATTTCTAATATATAGCATTCTGAAATTTCCTACAAAAATAACCTACTAAATACTTTATATTTCTTACTTATTACTAAATCAGAACTGTCTGTAGAAACTGGATTCTGTTCTCATCCCAATTTTATCTGCTAAATATTTTACCTGAAAATTTATCTTCCCCTGTATGCTGGCTGATAAATGGTGAAATGTCCTACAGCTAACACTTCTAGTACTCATTCTTTTTTTTTTTTTTAAGATTTATTTATTTATTACACAGAGTGCTCTGCCTGCAGTTATACATGCTGGCAAGAAGAAGGTGCCACATTTCATAACAGATGATTGTGAGCCCACCATGTGATTGCTGGGAATTGAACTCAGGACCTCTGGAAGAGCAGTTAGTGATCTTAACCTTTGAGCCATCTCTCTAGCCCCTAGTATTTATTCTTGTCTCAAGCCTTAAAGTCTACCTTCACCATCGAAGTACAAATTATGTCACTATCATTTCTTTCTTGGATAAGCTTGCTCTTTGTCAGCTGTGACATCAGAAGGCAGTTCCTAACATTTACATGTTCAAGTGATGGTGCAGGAGCTTCCAGTACATCTCCTCCAATTTCTCCCTTAGGACACAACACTCCCTGAGATCCCACTGCTATATGAAAAGAGACTTTAAGACTGCCTTGAAGATTTTCTTCAGATTAAACAAGCCTTAAGGACTAAACAATACCTTAAAGATCTCAAGTAAATTTACACTCCCTCAACAGTTCAAAACAAATTTGAATCAACTTAGTTTTAAGTTGGAAACATTCCATATGTACCAGTAGGAGGCAGATATGGTAAGAAAAATACCTGAATAAAGCAGATGAAGATTACAGCTACAAATATGATCTAGTTATATACTTAGGATCTTGGTTCAAAATTAATCTTTTTTTTTAATGGGGTCTCTGTAGCCCAGGTTAGTTTCCAACTATGTATACAAAGCTGACCTCAAACTCTTGATTTTTCTGCTCCTGTAACACTGTGATACTAGGCATGCACCATTTCACTTGCTCAGTTCAAATTTTATCTTGAAAATTGTATTAATTAATTATTCAATTAATTTTTAAAAGAGAGGGGCATTCCACAATTTGCGTGTGAAGGTCATGGGACAACTTAAGAGACTCAGTCGTCTCCTTCCACCATGTGGGTCTTCAGGACTGAACACAGGTCATAAGGCTTGGCAAGTGCTTAGTGTCTTTACCTGCTGAGCCATCTCACCAGCCCCAGTTCAAAGTTTCTACCTAATGAAGAGATAGTTGTTTTTTTTTTAAGATTAAAAACAATTGCCCATTACTGAGAGTAAGCAGAAGAATCATTAAAGTTTATATCCTATTAACTTCAACTCAACTATAAACTGTGACAAAGGAAAAGGCGCACATACTTCTGTTGTAAAAAACAAAGACAGCTCCCAGCCCCCAGCATCTATGAAGAGAACACCGACTTAGACAAGAGAAAGCAGAATTTATAGCTGGGCTACATGGGGCTCCAGCGGATGGATCAGGCAGCTTACAGTATTTTTATATGACAATTTGGGCTAATCATGTTTTTATTCTTTGTTCAGATCCAAACGTCTCTGTGCTTTAGTTTCCTCCCTTACAAGATGGCAATAGAAATCAATCTTTCAGCCGGGCAGTGGTGGCTGACACCACCTTTAATCCCAGCACTCGGGAGGCACAGGCAGGCGGATCTCCGTGAGTTTGAGGCCAGCCTGGTCCACAGAGAGAGTTCCATGATTGACATCATAGCTACTGAGAAAACCTTGAATCTCCCATCCCCACCAAAAAAAGAAATTAAATCTTTCTTAGAGTCAAAGGGTCCTTGCAAAAAAAAAAAAATCAACAGAATGCATGTGAGAAATCAAAATGTACATTTCACATATTTGTTAATTATATTATCTTTAAAGATACAGTCTCATGTCTCCTGGGCTGGCCTCCAACTCCTGATATAACTGAGGATGACTTTGAACTTCTGGGCCTCCTGCCTATCTCCTCAGTGCTGGGATTATCAGTGTGTGCAACCTCACCCAATTTTATGCAATCCTTGGGTCCCAGGAATCAAACCCAGAGTTTTGTGCAAGGTAACTGAACACTCCACCACCTGAAGTATATCCCTAGCCTCAGAACTACTGATCAAGTGCTTTTATACTGTTGTTTACACAATACTCAGCACAGGATACATATGAAGCCTGGACTTCTACTCCATTTAACTAAGCACAAAGTTCGCTGAAAAACAGCTAACAAGAGTCCACTTCTCGCCAGGCAGTGGTGGCACACGCCTTTAATCCCAGCACTTGGGAGACAGAGACAGGCAGATCTCTGTGAGTTCGAGGCTGAGCTGGACCGAGAGTCTCGAAAACAATACAGAGAAACCCTGTCTCGTAAAAACCAAGAGTCCACTTCTCCACTGAACTATGTGGGCTACAAGACTACCTTTCTGTTCATAGCTAAAGCAAGTCAAATAATCACTAGGTTTGTTAAGGATGACAGAATAATATAGAACAGAATATAAAATAAGCAGGGAGACCTTAACAAGCAAATTAGATCACTGTGCTTCCTTTGTCAAATGAGCAAACTTATCCCAGACTTAATTACTGTGAGGAGAGTATCTAAGTAACTAAGGAACCAATTAGGAAAATAATTTCAAAACTGAAATGAAATAAAGCTAAGTAGAAAGCTTTTCATTTTCCAAATAATAATTAAGTCACAACTGCCCACCTGCTACATTACCTATATATTCAGTACCGCTATACTAGAACCTACACAAACTTGAGGGCAACGATCAATAGGGCAAAGTGCTATCTTACAGAGACTCTAGGATTCTTGGGGAAAATAATTTTTTAAGACAAAGTCTCATGTAGCTCAGGCTGCTCAAATTCAACTTGTAGTTCAGGATGATTGTTTCCTCTTGTCTTCACCTCCTGAGTACTGAGATTACAGGCAGCACCACCAAACCCAGGTTTGTACATTGCTGAGGATCAATCTCAGACTCTGTGCATGTTAGGTAAGCACTCTATTAACTGAACTACATCCCTGAAATGAGTACTTTAAAAAATCAGCTGAAATATATTGGGAGAGAACAGCAAGATGGTTCAGTGTGTAAAGGTGCTTGTTGCCAAGCCTGATGACCTGAGTTCAATTATGCAAACACAAACACACACCCCCTTACACAAAAAACATATTTTTAAAAATTTTAAATTACATCACATAGGCATGCTTTTTGCTGTTTGGGGGCAGTCTTCCTATATTGACATAACTGACCTAAAATTAACTATATAAACCATGTAAGCCTTACATTTTTAATTTTTCTGCCTCTGCCTTCTGAATGCTACTATTACAATTGACTAGTGTAATAAATGTAATAAGGACAATGTGCTGGGTATGGTTGGTGGCATAGGCAGGCAGATCTCTCTGAGTTCTAGACCAGTAAAGTAAGACCCTGTCTCAACCCCTCTCCAAAACAAACAAAATCAGAGCACCAAACCAGGTGTGGTGGTATGCATCTCGTTAGTCCCAGTACTCTTGAGGCAGAGGCAGGTAGATCTCTATGAATTTGGGCCTGGTCTGAGTTCCAAGACAAGGGCTACACAGTGAGCCCTGCTTTAATAAAAAAGAAGGAGAAGGAGGAGGAGGAAGAGGAGAAAAAGAAAAAGAAAATAATAAATGAAAAAAAAAAGCAGCACCACATCCAAGTAAAACTACAACTGTCTTGAGAGGAAAAGGCCATACCTCACTGGAAGGTAGAAATCTCACTGACACACTGCTAACATCTCTTCGTTTCACTGAAGTCTTATCCACTCTTCAGAAGTCATGGTTGGGCTTTAACAAACTTAGTAGACATAAAACCTCTGGAATCTCATCTGATTCTGTCCTTAGTGCTAGATATTGAACCCAGGGTATTGAGCATGCTAAATAAGCACTCTATGTCTGAGCTACATTTCTAGCTCTGGTTCCTCCTTTCTAGTACAGACAAATCAGTCATAGGCCTCTAATCCATCAGGGACTTTCCATGAAGTACAAGTTGTCTGAACTTCCTGAGGGTAAACATTAACACAGGCTTGCCTCAATTAGAGAGAGGCAAAGAACTAAAGTAGTTACATCTAGAAGATGAAGACAGGGAAGAGGTAGAGAGAGCAAGCCTCCCAGTGTCAAGTTGCATTCCAGTTCACACCATAAATAATGAAGCAACTCCACTTTATAAAATACATTAGGAAGCCAAAGTTAATCTGGAAGAGAAAGACTGTCTGAAGGCTTGTTCCTTATTTATTGACAAAAGTACTGGGGAAAGTAAACTGAGGGCAGGGGTGGAAAGGAGTAAAGAAGCTTCCAGAATCTGTAAGAAGACTGTGTATAATGGTACAGACACCCATGGCTAATGATGGGTTAATCTTTCCTTTGTTTGTTCATCATCAGTCTTCTTAGAATTCAAATAAATCTGGTAGCAAGTTTCTTTAAGTTAAATAAACCTCTTAACTCACCACTATATTCAGTAATTTAAGAAACTCTGAGCCAGGCATTGGTGGCACAGGCCTTTAATCCCAGCACTCGGGAGGCAGAGGCAGGCGGATCTCTGTGAGTTCAAGACCAGCCTGGTCTACAGAGTGAGTTCCAGGACAGCCTCCAAAGCTTCACAGAGAAACCCTGTCTCGGAAAACAAAAAAAAACAAAAAACCCTCTGAATATACAATAAAACATCCACATATTATACCAACCTCATAGTAAAGAAAAATGGAAATTATGTGAAAAATTTTCCTAAGATCTGTCATATTGATTTTTAAAACTGGCTCCAAAGAACTCAAGGGAACAGCAGCAGCAAAAGCCTCCCTGGAGTCTCCTCAACATGACCTGAAAGACTTTCTATTGCTACTATCCTTCCACCCCCCTTTTTGAGACAGGGTCCTTCTATGTAGACCTGGCTGTCCTGGAACTCAGAGATCTACCTGCCTCTGTCTCTCCAGTGCTGCAGTACAAAGCACCACAAAGTCAAATTTCAAACATAAAGCCATCATGAGGTGGGGTAGCTTCTGCAGCAGACTCATACTGTGCAGATGTTAGCCTGGAGCTTCTCTTGCCTCTATGCATATGTGAAATGTAGGGAACTCTGCAAACATCCTGCTGATTGTGGTGCCCTTTGATAACGAGGTACAAGTGAGTACATTAACATAGCACTTAGCATGTAGGTTCCATCAAATGCCTCCAAAAGTTCAGATGCATCTGCTCAGTCTATGCTCGCACCAACACTGTAAGAAAACAAACAGAGCTCAGGGAAAAGAAGATGCTGTATGATTTGTCATATACACTTCAACTGTTGAACACATCTCATAGTGTGGGTGATTTAAACTTTGAGACGAAATCATTTTTTACCTTTTTGTGAATGAAGAATTTACTGACTATAAAACTAGAGTAAAAGGAAATTAAATGCTGAGCCTGGTATGAAAGTTACCACTAATATGTTAAATGTGACATAAGTTATATAAAAGTATTTGGAGAGAAACTGGAGAATATAATTATGGACTAGATCTTAGAAAACAGATGTACTCAGTTGGTAGAGTACTTGCCTAGCATGCTCATAGCCCTGGGTTTGATCCCTAGTACTGTATGAGACTGAATATAGGGGTACACCAACAGTAGGGAAATAAGAGACAGGAGGATTAGAAGTTCAAGGTTATCCTCAATGATACATCAAGTCACAACCAGACTGGGCAACAAGACTCCTATACCCCCACTCAAAAAGAAATACAATTAATAATTTGTTTAATTTAGGTTGCAGGCACCAAGTATTTGTTGAACTAGATACAGTCTTTTATAAAAATCTGACCGGAGACATGTTTCAGTGAGTAAAACACATGATGGTCAAGCATGACGTCCTGAGTTAGACTCAGAAAAAGGTAGTAAAGGAAACCAAAGGCAGCAGCACATGTATATAAACCCAGCCTTGGGCAGGTGGAGACAGGGGATCCCTCAGGCTTGCTGGCCAGCTAGCCTAGGCAAACCAGCTAGCTCCAAATTCAGCAGCAGACCTTGTTTCAAAAAATAAGAACTCTATTTTTCCTCTCCCCCTCACAAGCTTTGAATACTTCTAAAACCCCTTATTCTTTCCTTAGATTAGTCTTCTCCAACATTCTGCCATTGCTTCATGGAAACCCCTTTAAAAACCATCTTTCCTTTTTCTTTCTTCCATTTTTAAAGACAGGGTCTTAACTATGTAGTCCTGGTTGGCCTCAAATTCTCAGAGATCCACTAGCCTCTGCCTCTTGAATGCTAGGATCAAAGATATGTGCCACCAAGCCTGGCATTAAAAAACAACCTCTTATACCACCTCTGTTTTGAAGCCTTCTGAGCCTGATCTCTGCTATTCTTTGAACTTTCCTGACACTGTTTTTATTGCTGTGGAGACTTTAAAAACCTTAATTATTTAAATGTATGCCTCCTCCAGTAACCATAAGCTACTTGATTATCACAGAGATGGTTACACACATAGCTCCATGTACACAGAAAAAAAATGCTATTTTAATTTAAAACTTTCAGGAAAAGCAAGGAATGGTGGCACATGCCTGTAGAGTTAGATGCCAGCCTGGGCAGTGTACAATGACCCTTTCTGAAATAAGGAGATTCTGAAAGAAGCTTCAAAACTCTCCTAGGAAATAAAATATCTATCCTAGGTGAAAGGTATACTCACAACTAAATAAACTAGACATAACCCATAAACATGGATGCTATGTGAGTCAATCAGTGCAGTATGCCTGGGTAGATCTCAAGTTCAGTTTACAATAAACACATGGTCATCTAACCATTTTCCTGGGATGGTAAGCACTCAATCAGAAAAGACCCAAATCATTCCATCATGGTTCCATCATAGGCTAGAGTTATACTTCAGCTTACTTCATATGCACAAGACCCTGTCATGAATCTCCAACACCACAACAAAAATATCCCAGGGCCAAGTCTTGAGGAAGTATTATCAATAAGATTCCACACTCATGTTAAGTTCATGCAGTTAAATACTTCAATATCTTCTTACATGTCTACAGAAATTCCATTTCTCCAAGCAGCTGTTATGGCTTGAATATGAAACGCCCCCTATAGGCTTATGGTAAATGCTTGGTCCCAGCTGGTGGTGCTATTTTGGGAGATGGTGGAACTTCAGGAGATGGAGCTAAGAGGGAGGAGGCAGCAGGTCACCTCTTCCCCTCCCCTCTCTGCTTCCTGTCTGTCATGAGGCAAACAGTTTCCTTTACACCATCTCATTAGTGAAGATGTTTACTCTCACCTCAGGCCCAAAGTAATGGAGCAGCCAATCATCAAAAATGAATTCTTCCTCCCTCAAGCTTTGTCACAGCAATGTAAAAGTAACTGATATGGGAGCTATGGTAAAATTTTGTTGTACACACAAAAAAAATACGGTATTTTGTATTACAACATCCAATGCATATTCAGCAATATTTAACCTCTCTCTGCTCAATGTCAATATATTTAAAAAAAACTAAACTTTGGGGCTAGCAAGATTAGCTCAAGCTGGGTGGTAGTGGTGCATGCCTTTAATCCCAGCACTCGGGAGGCAGAGGCAGGCAGATCTCTGTGAGTTCGAGGCCAGGCTGGACCGACAGCCTCCAAAACAATACAGAGAAACCCTGTCTTGCAAAAAAAAAAAAAAAAAAAAAAAAAAAAAAGATTAGCTCAGTGAGACGGGCTATTTACCATCTGACCACACAAGTCTAAGACATGAGTTCATTTTACAGAACCACAAAGACAGGAGAAAGCTGACCCTACAAAAGTTGTCCTCTGACCTCCACATACCTCACCCCCCACAGCAATAAATAAATGAGTGAATGAATAACATAATTCTTGTCAAGTAGTTAATGCAAGGAGAACACATGCTGACTACTCCTGGCCAACACACATGCATCTTTAAGTACAACTGCATTAGAAATTCTCAACCTACTGTCCCTGAACTACCAGTCAATCATAAGGACTTGGTGGTAGCCTAGTACTACCCAATAAGAAGAAACATGGCAAGGATAGTGAGGGGATAGCACGAAGATCAGGTATAGTACCCACCAAATTAAGACCCACCAGATGGTCTGTGATAAGAAAAGAAAAAAAAGAATCACTAAACTGATCATGTCTAACTAATTTGACTGTATTCTTTAACCTAAATCAACCCAACTGTTTCTTCAGCAAGAATCCATGTTACCTAAAACCAAGAGATAGCTAATTCATTAATGCAAAAGTTTTTTACTAGTAATTAGTACTCAATAATCATTCTTGGCCGGTCATTAGTGGCACACACCTTTAATCCCAGCACTCAGGAGGCAGAGACAGACAGATCTCTGTGAGTTCGAGGCCAGACTGTGTCTACAGAGGGAGTTCCAGGACAGCCTCCAAAACAATACAGAAAAACCCTGTCTTGAAAAACAAAACAAACAAAAAAAGAGGTTCCTAAATTTAAAACTAGATGTGGGAACCAGTTGGGCTGGGGTGGCTCAGTGGTAGGACACTTGCTAGGCCTTCCATTTAATCCCTTTCAAGGTGAAAAAAAATAAATTAAAAAACAAAAATAACACCTGAACCTGACTTTGTTAAATTGTCCAAGGTGGCCTCAAACTTGTAACCTTGCCTCAGCCTCTAGTAGCCTGGAATGTGAGCATGTCTAACATGCTCCCAGGGAATGTCAATGCTATTGGTCCAGAGACCAAACTTTTTTAGCAACTAAGTATTAGAACATAAATTCTTCCCAATAGACTTCCATGCTGTGATCTCAGTAAGTGGTTCAGTTAATACTTAATGGTAACTGCACAGCAGTAGGATGACAGTGAGCCCAATCCAGAAACCCAGGGTAGCATCCTACACACAACCAGTTCAGTCTCACCATCATTTTTTTTCCCACTCCCCAAGTGCTGGAATTACAGGTGTGTGCTACCACACCCAGCTTCTGACCACTGAAACAGCTTCTCTTCCCAGCCCCTTGCTGATGAGATCACTTGGTTTTCCTGCTATTCCCTCAGCACTTGTGGTTAGACAGCTATAATATATCTATATTGCATTGCAATTGTTTCATATGTGTATATATATTATACTTTCCTAAAAAGGGCTTTTGAAATATTCAAGAAAAAGATCACGATTTCCTTTTGGACCAATGCTTTTGCTGACCCCAGAAATACAACCACCATCTCATCTATTGATCAAGAAGCTGAAGTGGAGCTGGAGAGATGGCTCAGTACTTAAGCTATGTGGTGGCTGATATCTGCCTGTTAACTCCAGTTCCAGGGATTTAGCCCTTTTGGCCTTTGCCAGAACCACATACACATGCATGCTTGTGTGTGCGTGCATTTTTTTTTTAAGGAAGATGAAGTAGAGCCAGGAGAGGGTGGCATACTCTTCTCATCCATACAATCAGGTTATAGCAGGAGGCTCCTTAGTTCAAGGCCAACCTGGGCTACATAAAAAAAAATTCTGTTTCAAACAGCCAGTGCTGGAGATGTAGCTCAGTGATAGAGATTACTTAGCATGAGCAAGGCTCCAGTGCACTGAGAAAAAAGCTGAAGTGAGTTACAGAAAGGACCACACTGCTAATAGTCTTTCCCAGATCAAGAGGAGTAAGCCTGAGGGTTTTCTTCTCCTAACTGAGAAGATTGATAGACTAACGAATGACTGCTTACAGATCTATGTATTTATTTATAATCATGGGACAGATATGTAAATATATTTAAAACTCAAAGTAGAAGCATCAGCAATGAAAGAAAATAAATCAGGCTTTGTTAAAGTTACAGATATTTGCACAAAAAGAACACTATCCAGAAAATGAAGATTTATCCACAGAATGGGAAAAATATTTGCACAGATGTATCTGACATAAAGAGCCCAGCATCACAGAGGCAAAGGACTTAGACATTTTGTCCAAAAGTATATAAATGGCCATCAAGTACATAAAAAGATACTAAATAACAGAACTAATCAGGGAATACAAACCAAACTTCAAGGTCATTGCACTTCACAAACTTGAGAGTTGTGTTTTTTTTTTTTTAAATGGAAAATAACAAGTGCTAGTGAAAAGGGAGAGAAATTGCAAAAAGATTTTAGGTAGGAATGAAAAACAGTACGGCCTTCATGAAAAAGTCTGGCAGGCCCTCAGAAAGATAAATAGAATTTCCATAATCCACCAACAATTCCACTTCTAGGTATCTTTAAAAAGGAAATGAAAATAGATATCTATGCAACTGAAGTTTACAAATGCATTATTTGCAACAAAATGTAGAAACAACTCAAATACAAACCAATAGATGGCTAGGTAAATAAAATGTGTACATACATACAATAGAATATTATCTAATAATAAAAGAGATTACATACTGGCACCTGCCACAAGTTGAGCCCAGGAAATATGCTAAATGAAATAAGTCACAAAGGAAAGACTATTATGAGATTCCATTTATATGAAATATCCCAAAGAGGTAAACCCATAAAAATAGTGTACATTATTTACAATATTAATGGTTATCAGAGATTGAAAAGATACTACCTGAAAAAAAACTTTGGATGTGGATAGTGATAACAGTTATATAACATGGCAAACTGCACTCAAAATGGCTAGCCAGGTGTGTTGGTGCACGCCTTTAATCCCAGTGATCAGGAAGCAGAGGCAGGAGGTCCTCTGTGAGTTTGAAGCCAGTCTGGTCTACACAAAAAGACCTTGTCTTGAAAAGCCAAAACAACAAACAAGTAAAAGCAAGTAACATTTCTTATCTGGTATATGAAAATTTCTTAAATAAAATAAGAAAAGAGAAAGGGAGGCTCTTTAATTTTAGCCACGGATAAAATGTTCTCACTGCCATTAAAAGCTATATGATGTCAAGGACACTATTTTCGTTGGGCTTCAATCTTCACCTATAATATAGAGTTGACTGACATCCAACTCAAAGAACTGTGGACTCAATGCATCTATTAATTTCTTAGCACAGGACTTGTTACATAATAATTACCAGATAAATGGTAGATTTTATTAATCCAAAGTCTTTGTTACTTACTGAGTAGGTGTCTGTAAGGCTGCTGTAAATGGGTATCTGAAAGAATCCCATGATGCTGCTGAGACATTCTGAAGTAATGATTAAAGCAACACAGGTTGGCTTCTTATGAACCAAGGAACCTGCAGACACCAGGACAGGTTCTCTTGGGTGTCACTGAAGAGCTCACTAAAGAGATGAACTAAGAAAATAAGCACACTTGCTGTCTTCAATTAATTGTATTGATGGTCTCCATAAATATTTATTTAAAAAAATCACAACGGGGCTAGAATAAAGACTCCTGAGTTCTATCCCTGGGACCAACATGGTGGAAGGAGAGAACCAAAAGTTGTCTTGATGTCCATCATATGTGTGTGCAACATGCACACACACACCTTTGTGTCTAAGGTTCCTAAGTATCAAGTCCAGCTTCCCAATGTCACCATAAAAAAAGCAGAGAACCATAGAGAATATGCTATTAAAAAAAAAAAAAGGCTGGCAGGGCGTTGGCGGCGCATGCCTTTAATCCCAGCACTCGGGAGGCAGAGGCAGGCGGATCTCTGTAAATTCGAGGCCGGGCTGGACCGACAGCCTCCAAAACAATACAGAGAAACCCTGTCTCGTCAAACAAACAAACAAACAAACAAAACAAAACAAAAGGCTACAACGGCAGGCTCAATGAGAATGAAAAGTTGAGAGAAAATACTATTGGATAATCTTGAATCTATAATAGAACTATTTTATTTAAAATAAACCATTAAAAAAAGGTCTAAGTAACCTAAAACTCAAACATGAATTCTAACAAGGTAAACCACAGAAATAACTATAAATATCAATACTCAAACAATAATGCAAATCTTAGAATGAAAATTAAGCCACCTCCCTTAGTTTTATGTTTTGTAAGAATTCTCCAAATTCCTTCACAGAAGTAATCTAACTAACAAGGATTTTTTGATATGCTCATAGTAAAAACATTTGGATTCAGCTGGGCGGTGATGGCACACACCTATAATCCCAGCACTTGGGAAGCAGAGGCAGGCAGATCTCCAGTTCAAGACCGGCCTGGTCTACATAGAGAGTTCCAGGACAGTCAGAGCTATACAGAGAAACCCAGTCTCAAAAAACCAAAAAAATAAATTAATATAAAAAAAAACTGGAGCCGGGCGTTGGCAGCGCACGCCTTTAATCCCAGCACTCGGGAGGCAGAGGCAGGCGGATCTCTGTGAGTTCGAGGCCGGGCTGGACCGATAGCCTCCAAAACAATACAGAGAAACCCTGTCTCGTAAAAAAACAAACAAACAAACAAACAAAACTGGATACAGAAGGAAAGGGAAAGTACAATATCCAAGTATTTTAAATCATATTTATTACGAACCTGGCCGACTTTTGGAAAGGCTAGAGTTGTTCTACAATGGTAATGCTCACATAGCACTGTGAATATAAACTGTCATGAAACATATTGAAGGCTGCATTATATACTTCAGGCTGATGAAAATGTTAAAATTCAGTATAACCAGATTAAAACTATTAATGTTTGAAAAGCTAAGGATCTTTGCCAATACCCTTCAGAAAGGCATTCCCTTTCCAACAAACAACAAAAAAGAACTGTTAACATGTAAACCTGAAACACATACCACAATAACTTTTTGTTGTTTTTGGAGACGAGGTTTTGCTCTGTAGCCCGGACAGGCCTGGAACTTCCTTAAGAGCCTCCAGCCTCCCAAGATGCCGGCTCCACAATGAGCTCTCACCTCTCATGACAGTAATGGAGAACAAAGGCTTCCAAAATTAAATTCCAGAAGAATTCTTTTGTCCCCCACAGACTCTTTCTTCTTCCAGCTACATCAGAGCTATCCCAAGCCTTCTCCCCCGAAGAAAAAAGGAGGTACTCCTCTTTTTAAAGACTCTTCTGTAAAAAACAGCAGTTAATGGTCCAGAAAACTTAAGTCCTGAAAGTAACTGATACTATAGCTATCTAATTGGATGCCACTGGTAGTAATTATCTAAAGCTAGGATTTCATGCTTCTAAAAGCCCATGCTAGTAATGTGAGTCGATCCTAAATTGCACTGCCAAATGGGTTAAGCTGGTTCAATCTGAGTACAGAAAAGAGGAATGTGTATGGTAATTTTAACATAAGTATAAGTTAATTAAACTGAATGCTAGTTAAGTACTAGCATACTTAACTAGTACCATCTGACCACCAATCTGCCCTTAACCCAGTGTTTTTAATCACTCCCTTTCTATACTTTGGCTTTGTTGTCACCGAGGATCTCACCAAGTAAATAGACTGTGACATGAAATGCACTACAAAGGAGCATTTCCATGGACTAGGTTTTCCAAGATCACTTCCACTTAATTCTCAAAGTATTTGTCCAACGTTTAGTGACAGGGAATACCGATAGATCTTAGTGAAGTGGCATGTCTAAGCATCATGTAAACCAGGAAATCTCCAATACAAAGATGGGTGTACAGATCAAAGGCAGAGTTTAAGCGACGGGACAGGCACCTGGTCTCAAGGTGCGAAAAGTGTGACCTCGCCTATTCCCAAGCAACTCAACAACTTAAACATAAACACCCGATTTGAAGGCACCCAATATCAGATCTGTATCAAATCAAGTTCTCGTTGCCATTCCCCGGTGGCTCTTTTCTTCAACGTTCGAACTTCCACACATTCTAAGTAATGAAAGGGCTCGGCACTTTTAACGTCACTTAAAAGTGGAACCAATCTTACTGTTCTAACCCTCTACAGCTACTAAGAATGGAATCAAGAGACTTCTCATCATGATTACTATACCCGAGAAGTGCGATCCGCGTTGGAAAACTTTTAGTCAAAGCACTAATCTTATACTGGATACTTTTATCCTGCACGTTTTCCTTTTACGTAAGAGACATTGGAATTTGACTAGTGCGTCCCGACTGCACACTGGGCTAACGCCCCTGGCAGCAGCAACAAGCCACGTTTTCCTCGGGCCGATCGTCTCCCCCCTCCTCCTTAAAACACTGCCCATGGCCACTTGAGACTTCCCCAGCCTAGCTCCAGAAACTGGAACCAACCGGGACAGCTGTCACCCGAAACCCGGGAAAGCTGAGCCCAGCCAACTCTGCAGACGCGGAAAGGACCAGGGGTGCGGTGGGGCCCGTCGGGGGCACTCGGGGCGGCCGCCCCTCCCCGGCCCGAAGAGCCGCCATCCTGCCGCCGAGTATTTCTCCGGGTTGGAGTCCCTCTAGTCAGGCCTAGGCCTGCGGCCCCGCGTGGGGCCCGGAGCGCGTGGCGGAGCCGACGCGGAGCACGAACGACAAAGGGGCGCGGGGTCGGGACAGGTGGCCGCAGCCGCGAACAATGGGGTGCCGCGGCCGCCCCCTGGCGCCACCTACCTCCAGTGCCGTCCGAGTTCTCGTTGAGGCTGCCCGAGGAGTCGTGCTGGGCGCCCACGCACCCGCCCATGGGGCCGCGGCCGCCACCTCAGGGCGCTCGTCCCGACCGCTGCCTCAGCCTGCTCCGGCGCCGCCGCCTCGGGCCAGGCGCCGCTTTCTCGCCGCCCAGCCTCCGCCCCCTCGCCGCTCCTCCCACCGCCTCGCCCGGCCCCTTCCTCCGCGCCCACCTCTACCTCAGCCCCCGGGCCGCCCGGCCCGCAGGCCCGGCCCGCGTGCCGCCTTCGGCTCCCGCTCGGCCCCGCCAGACCGGGCTTGGCCCATCCCGGGTGGGCCGCAGCACCCACTCGCTTCTCGCCTCCCCGCGCCCTCGCGTCTAGGCGAGCCCCGCCACCGCCGCCACCGCCTCCCGGCAGCCAGGCCCCATCGCCCCCGCCCGCGGCGCCGCCCTCAGCCCAGCTCGGCCTGCGCTCAGCCGGCCCGCCTAGAACGGCCGCGAGGGGCGGGGCAGAGCGCTGATTGGCTGTAGGCGCCTCGGGGGCGGGGAGTTCCGAGCAGAGCCGAGTGTAGCCGAGTGCCCGAGGCCCGGAGGGTAGGGGGCGCGCGGAGGAGGGCCGAAAAGAAGGGGAGGAACCCAAGTGAGGACAAAGTGGCCCACGCGGAGGTGGGGCTCCTTCTGGTGCGGCGGATGGGAGAGGCTACCAAAGAGGAGTCTTGCGGCGCTTGGGTTGTGGACCGGCGGGGCCTGATTAGAGGGGTCGGCCTGACAGCAAGTCATTGAATTTGTGGAGGCAGCGGGCTGGCCACCGAGTGTGGGCTTCTCTTGCCTCTGCGTCCGCAGCCTCTGCCATCACTGTGCCAGATTGATAGCGGTGTTCTCAGATTTGCGCAGGCCTGCTGTCCCGTGCG
Organism: Mesocricetus auratus; assembly: GCF_017639785.1. Classification (NCBI taxonomy): domain Eukaryota; kingdom Metazoa; phylum Chordata; class Mammalia; order Rodentia; family Cricetidae; genus Mesocricetus; species Mesocricetus auratus. The sequence continues at coordinate 12,795,660 of NW_024429191.1, read as the reverse complement.
CAGAGCGAAGGGGCACGGATGTGTGTCGTTTCCACAAGCTTCATTTTACAGACAATACTACTTCTCTAGATCCTGGCGCTAGACATCTTAAGTCGTCTTTAAAATAAAGTGAAGTATTAATATTTTGCTTTTTATAAACTAGAATTTGCTACATCGACCACGCCCAAGTTTCTTGGCGGTTACCATCCCAACCTAAGCCAAACTGTTAATGGTCCCTTTGGAGTTGTGTTTCTTGCTATGGCGCCTTGACATTTTTATCGGCCTGCTTGGGTCTTTGAAAGCTTTTTCTTTTTCCCCCTAAGCTGTTTTAACTATGTTCCACTTTTATGCCAGACTTTCCTTTTATAAAACCCTGGGTCAGCTTTTGCTTAGCATTAAAAAAAATGTTTTAAAGTGAAATACCTAAGAAAGAGACACTCTGCTTCTTAGGATTTGCATTTAAATATATTCTCGTTCACTGCTGATGGGAGTGTAAATTGGCTCAATCTTTTTTTGCAAAGGTTTGGCAATGCCAATCAACAGCTTTAAAAATGTTCGTACCGTTTGATTGGGGTTTTTTCCACATCTGGGAAACTAGCTCACAGAAACAATCCAAAATAAGATTTTGGGCCTGGTATTCATTTGATAGGTAGGCAAAAATGGAGGTTAAAAAACAAAACTGAATTTATATGAAAGCACAGAAATGTCTCAGAAATAGAGATCCACTATTTTGGACTTAACGCTGAAGAATTAACTTTACCCTCATTGTAGTCCTGAGTGCGCGTGCGCGCGCGCGCGCGCGCGCGCACACACACACACACACACACACACACACACACACAGAACTGTATATAGTTAAACGTTGCTATGGATTTTCAAAGATTTCTTTTCCATCAGGGTCTGTGTCACAAAACCATCTATCTGATCATTCCCTGCTGAATGCTAGAATTGCCAGACACTTGTCACTTTATCTCTTCCCTGAAGGAGAGAGGCTGCCTGAGTATTTACAAAGAGATGGCTTTGTCCTGAATTTCACTCCAGAAATTACAGCAACCAAGTCTTCTACGATGCCTATTAAACAGATGGTAGGCACCCAAATGCTCAGGGCTTTCTGCTGAGCGGTGCGCTGGTGCCAGCAAGAGAGAGCAATCTTGTGGAAAGAGTCTTAGCAATGCTTGGTTGCCATCCTGCCTGCATCTCAGACACATGTTCCCAGGAGCAGAGTCATGTAGCTGTAACATGGCCCAGCTCTGCTATTAACTTCCTGGGTTGGAATCTGGCTTCCATCTTGTACTCCCTGTATGACTTTAATTTTCTGTAGAGCCCAGATTTCTTGTCTATAAAACTGGGCCAATAACAATGTTCCAGGCTCTGGAGGGGCGCTTTATTAACTCTTCCATTTACTTCATATCTAATAACACCTATCTGAATTCATTGCCTGGTTCGATCCATCTAACACCTAAGAAACATGTATATACATTTATATCTCTATGAGTACACGATTCTCTGTACATAAATAACTGGCACATATACTCTTGTTTTTGAGACAGGTCTCACTGTGTAGCCTTGGCTGACCTCACACAGAGATGTACCTACCTCTGTCTCTTGAGTGCTAGGATTAAATGGCATGGACAATCATGCCCAACTGTGTGTGTATGTGCACATGTATATGTGAATGCCTGTGGAGACTAGAAAAAAACTGGTTGTCATTCCTTAAGGATTGTCCAGCTTGGGTTTTGTTTGTGTGGGTACATGTGTGAGTGCCTATAAGGGCCAGAGGCTGATAGTGTGCCTTCCTTGATCTCTCCACCTTCCAGCCCAATCTCAAAAACACAAAAATGAAGAGCAACCGCAGGAAGATGGCCAGTGTCAACCTCTGTCCTTCACATGGACACACAAACAATGCATACAGGCATACACCCACACTAATAACTATATATGCAACACATACTCACTCCCCCTACAATTTTTAAAGTAATAAAATAGTAAAAAATAAGTCCATGGCCATATGTGTTAAAGTTTATTTCTGGACTCTGTATTGTTGCTGCTTTGAGACACTGTCTTACCATTTTGCCCACAACTAGCCCTGAACTCTCAGTTTGAAGTCATTGATCTTTATGCCATAATTATTCAAGTACAATGAACTTAATGCCATAATTATTCAAGTACAATGAAGTTGACTACAGTAGCTTTACTGTACTTTTGACTTTGTTCCTTTTCATTGTTTTCCTTTTCTTTGGTTTTTTATTTTTTGTTTTGTTTTTGTAGATGGGGGTCTCTCAGTCTCATTATGTTTCTCAGGCTAACCTCAAATTCCCAGGCTCAAATCATGCCCCTCCCACCAGCCTCCAGAGGAGCTGCAACTACTTATATTTGTCACCGCACATGCCTTGTTGTTCTTTTCCAAGATTGGTTTGCTTATTCTAGATGCCTTGGATTTCTGTATGAATTTTAGGATCAGCTTGCCCATTTCTGGAAAAACAGCAGCTGGGATTTTGATGAGAAATGTGCTGAGTCTGTCTGTAGATGGCGAGTGCCCGAGTACTGCCATTTTGACGGAGTTAAGCCTTCAGTTTGGAATGTGGATATTTTCCACTTCCTTGTGTCTTAAATTCCTTTCCATAGCTGTAGTTTTCAGTGTCAACTATTGAATTTTTGTTAAATTTATTTCCAAATTTCCTTTGCCATGCTGCTGTAAATGGATCTGTTGTCATCTTGTACAGATCATCCGTGGTAGCAAACGTATAGAAATACAATTGAGTTTGCATTTTGGTCATGGATATTGCAATGTGGCAGAACTCACGATTATTCTAATCATCATTGCTTTGTTTATTTCGGGCATCTGTGTTGTGGTATGTTTAAGATTGCTATGTCCCCATTGCCATCTTTACCCAGCCATTTCCAGGGAGAACCAGCACAGGGTGGGGGAGGGAAGAAGGGAAGAGATGATGAGGTCCCACTGTGGCAAGCCTTGGAATGGAGTCAGTTTCATGGGCAGCTTGTGACAATCCTTTTTCCCAGGGGTTCTGATTCAGTTGGTCTGGAGTAGATTCCAGGAACCACTGTTTTTAACTCACACACCAAGCATCTCCTATTGAAGTTTAGTTCACAGATAAACTTTTTTGTCCAGAACAAACTTTAGTCCTTGCCCTCTATACCAAACTGTTTTCTTGAGACATTTTTCTCTTCTCCATTCATTCACTCATTCATTTCCATAAGCCCTAAATCTACAAGTTGCAGGCCCTTTCTCCATCCCTGTCCTTTCCCACACACACTCAAGCCATGGTCAAACTCCTTTCTTCTATTTGTTGAACACATGCTGAATCTCCACTTGTTCTGGCTAGCTCCTACACCCTCTCCTGCCTCTTCCTCAATGGTTGGCTTTATGGAAGACAAAAGGGCCCCCCAAATAACAGGAATGGCAGAGAATAAGCAGTCACTCTGTAGGTCTAAGCCAGCATGACAAGGAGGCCCCTGTGAGGAGAGCCAGACCTTAGAACATGGTTTGGTGAGTAGCAGAGAAGTTCCTGCTGTGTTACATTGGTGGAAATTGCTGGAAATCCATCCCTTGGGATTGGATGGAGATCTACCTTGTAACTATGGAGCAGCTGTTGATAGGCAAGGCCTCACGGGAATGAATCTCTTGGTGATGAGATGACCCCATGCAGCTGGCTGATCCATGATATTGCTTCTGAGCACTGAGGAGCCAGGGAGAAGCTGTCATCACTGAAGAGCCAGGACTGGAGAAGCTGCATTGACTGCTTACCAAGGAAGCTCTCTCAACCACGAGGCAGACTCTGGAGAGGCTGCCCACATCCAGGAACTTGGCCACTGAGATGCTACCCATGCTTCTAAAGCAGGGTTTTAGAAATTGAGCAAAGGGGACAGCCTCCTGCAGTGTCTCTTTAGTGCCCTCTACTGTCAAAGCTAAACACATCCATTTCCACAGAGCAGATAAGCATGAATTCAGACCTGAGATGAAATAATTTGATAACGTATATTTTTCAACCAGAAAAATTTTAAACTATATCTCGCAATCCCTGTGTATTGAGAATTTCGGAAACCACAGGATTGCTGCATGTTGGAATCCATGAGCTAGCCCAAGAACATTTGTACTCCCAAGGAAAAATGTATGGTCCCCTAAACATGCAGCAATCTAAAAATGAGTTGAATTTTAATTGAATTCTCAAGCTATAAAGAAAACAAAAGAAAGAACAAACAAAAAAGACAAAGAGGAAAGGTAAAAAGTAGAGAACTGAAAAAAATCCCAGCAGATCAAATAAAATTGTGGTTCTTTGAATGTCATAAAATAGACAATCTACTGGACGATTCAACTTTTTTTTTTTTTTTTTGGTTTTTTGAGACAGGGTTTCTCTGCAACTTTAGAGGCTGTCCTGAAACTAGCTCTTGTAGACCAGGCTGGCCTCAAACTCAGAGAGATCCTTCTGCCTCTGCCTTCCAAGTGTTGGGATTAAAGGCGTGCGCCACCAATGCCCAGCACAAAACAAACAAACAAACAAACAAACAAACAAACAAACAAAAACCAAACCAAGAAAACCTCTTTAAGGTAACAAATGGAAAGACGATTCCTTAACATAAATTATAGTCCCCAAATCAGTGTCTTACTTAACAGAAAACATTACAGTTGAGGAGTAAAGCAAGGACATACTCAACTCTATTCCTATTTAGCATTGTTCTGGAGATATAAATCAATGTCATTTAACAAGAGAAGTTAAGCCAGGGAACTGGAGAGATGGCTTGGCTTTGAAGACTACTGGCTGCTCTTCCAGGAGACTGAATATGATTCCCAGCACCCACATGGTGGCTCACAACTGTAACTTCAGTTCCAGGGGATCCAACACCTTCTTCTGGCCTTTGTGGGCACCAAGTATGCCCACAGTGCACAAACATACATGTAGGCAAAACATCCACATACATAAAATAAAGTAAAAAATTTTTAGAAAGTTAAGCTAAGCATAAAAACTAAGAAAACTGTGTGACACACGCATACACACACACAGGGAGAGGGAGGAAGGTGAGGGATGTGTGAGAAAGCCATAAAGAAAGGAGACCAACTACTTTGTCTTTTCAAGATGGGGTTTCTCTCTGTAGCCCTGGCTGTCCTGGAACTCGCTCTGTAGACCAGGCTGGCCTCAAACTCAGAGATCTGCTTGCCTCTGCCTCTTGAGTGCTGGGATTAAAGTTGTGTGGTACCACCGCCAGGCCAAAGGTGAAATTTTTAATAATATTGGGATAAGTGGAAAACCATTTGAAAAAAATTCTAAAATTAGATTCACTCATAACCTCATAAACAAGGATAAGTTCCAATTGGATTACAGTTTTAGTCACAAAACAAAATATAAAACTAAATGTCTGGCAAGGACTATATGAAATGATGGCTGAATTATTTTGCAACTTGGTGCAGGGAAATGTTATTAAAATGTACCTCAAAACCAGGTATAGCAAAAACAATTGATTCACTTGACTACAAAAAACAAAAATTTCTCACATGACTAAAACACATCACAAGCCAAATCAAAAGATACGTGACCCACAGGGAGAAACTACTTGGACTTTGAGTCACCAACAAAGGATAGATTTTTCTAATACTTGAAAACCTTCAAAAAACTCAGAAGAAAAAAAGATCCAAAGACATCCTGCTAAAAGTTTGGCAAAAGCAACAATCAGACAACTCACATGCACAACAAAACTAAAATAAGCTTTAAACATGCAACTCAAAATGAAAGAAATACAAGTTAATTAAAACTACACTAAGTACTGAATGCCAAGAAGAAAGCCCTGTTGTTTGTGGTCAATCGAGCAGCCACAAAGGAGCCAAGACAATCCAGTGGGGGATGAATAGCCTTTTCAACAAACAACAGAAGGATAATTGGATTTCCTTGTTCGAAAGAATGAAGTTGAATTCCCGTATCACATCATAGATAAAAACTAATCCAAAACGAATCAAAGATGTAAAAAGAAAAGCTAAAACCATAGGAGTCTTAGATGAAATCAGAGGGGTCACTCCCTATGACCCAGGGCTGGGTGATGGTTTCTTAGATGCCACATAAACAGCAAGGGGACCCATAGTGCAAAGAAGGGAGGGGAAGCAGAAAAGATTGACAACAAACAACAACAACACAAAACAGATGCATTGGCACCATCAAAAAGGGACAATAGGCCACCACACAAGCTTGTCTCGAAAATTAATGTGGAGATTAAGGAAAAAGCTGGACAGTGGCGGCGCATGCCTTTAATCCTGGCACTGGGAGGCAGTGGGTTCTCCGAGCTCAAGGCCAGCCTGCTGCCTGCTTTCTGAGTTCAAAGCTAGCCTGGTGTATAGAGTTAGTTCCAGGACATCCAGGGTTACACAGAGAAACCATACCATGCCTTTAAAAAAAAAAAAAAGAGTGGCTGCTCTTCCTGGGGATCCTGGTTTGATTCCCAGCACCTACATAGTAGCTCGCAAACATCTGTAACTCCAGTGGAGATCAGATATTCACTTCTGGCCTCTGATGCCACAGTCATGCATGTGGTACACAGACATACAGGTAAAATATACAGAATAAAAATACATCTTTTTTTTTTTTGAGACAGGGATTCTCTGTATTGTTTTGGAGGCTGTCCTGGAACTTGCTTGGTAGACCAGGCTGGCCTCGAACTCACAGAGATCAGCCTGCCTCTGCCTCCCGAGGAAAATACATCTTTTTTTTTTATTACTTTAATTTTAAATAGCTTGCTTCACATATCAATCCCAGTTCCCTTTCTCTCTCCTCCTCCCGCACCCCTCATCATTCCCCCCAGCCTCCCACCCTATCCCCACTTCCTTCCACACAGGGGATATCTAGAGTCTGTCATTTCACTCAGGGCAGGGTTCAGGCACTCCCCTAAGAGTCCAGGCTGAGAGAGCATCCCTCTTGTGTTACGGACACACGAAGTCCATTGTATGTCAGGGATAAACACTGATCTACTGCCCAGGGCCCCATAGGTTGCCCAGGCCTCCTCACTGACTCTCACACTCAGGGGGTCTGGATCAGTCCCATGCTGGCCTCCCAGCTGTCGGTCTGGGGTCCAAGAGCTCCCCCTTGTTCAGATCAGCTGTCTCTGCTGGTTTTGCCAGCCCATTCTTTGCCAATTTGCTCATTGCTCCTCTCTCTCTGTCACTGGGTTCCATGGGTTCAGTTCAGTGTTTAACTGTGGGTGTTTGCCTCTGCTTCCATCAGTCACTGGTTGAAGGCTCCAGGATGGTTATAGACATCAAGTTCATTATCAGGAATGGGCATTTAAGGTGGTCTCTTCACTATTGCTTGGCTTGCCAGTTGGTGTCATCCCTTTAGATCAATAGAGGTCTCACTGGTGCCAGATCTGTCTTCTAACCTATGACTCCCTATTCTACCCCCCCACTCAACCTTCCTGTTCCCCCATAACCTACTCTCTTTTCCTCTTCTCTCCCTCTCTTCTTCCTAGCTCCCACTCCCCCCAACCCCTCACCGTGTTCCCAATCTGTTCAGAAGATCTTGCCTCATTCCTCTTCTCTGGGGTGCCATGCATAGATCTCTCTTAGGTTCTTTCCTGTTTCCCAGATTCTGTCAGTAGAAGTGCAGACTGGCACTATCCTGATCCATGTCTAAAATCCATATATGAGTGAGTACATACCATGTTTGTCTTTTTGTGACTATGTTACCTCACTCAGGATGGTTTCTTCTAGTGCCATCCATTTACCTGCGAATTTCAAGATTCCATTTTTTTTCTGCTGAGTAGTACTCCATTGTGTAAATGTACCACATTTTCTCTATCCACTCTTCAGTTGAGGGGCATCTACGTTGCTTCCAGGTTCTGGCTATTACAAATAATGCTGCTATGAACATAGTGGAGCAGATGTCCTTATTGTATGAATTTGCAGCTTTTGGATATATGCCTAAGAGTGGAATTGCTGGGTCTTGTGGTAGGTTGATTCCCATTTTCCTGAGGAATCTCCATACTGATTTCCAAAGTGGGTGTACGAGTCGGCACTCCCACCAGCAGTGGAGGAGTGTTCCCCCTCTCTTCACATCCTCTCCAGCATAAATTGTCTTTGGTGTTTTTGATTTTAGCCATTCTGAGAGGAGTAAGATGGTATCTCAGAGTTGTTTTGATTTGCATTTCCCGGATGTCTAAGGATGTTGAGCACTTTCTTAAGTGTCTCTTGGCCATTTTATCCTCCTCTATTGAGAATTCTCTATTTAGTTCTGTACCCCACGTTTTAATTGGATCATTTGATGTTTTGGAGACTTGCTTCTTGAGTTCTTTGCAAATTTTGGATATCAGCCCTCTGTCAAATGTGGGGTTAGTGAGTATCTTTTCCCATTCTGTGGACTGCCTTTTTGTCTTGTTGACTGTGTCCTTTGCCTTACAGAAGCTTCTTAGTTTCAGGAGGTCCCATTTGTTAATTGTCGATCTCAGTGTCTGTGCTACTGGTGTTATGTTCAGGAAGTGGTCTCCTGTACCAACTCGTTGGAGAGTATCTCCCACTTTCTCTTCTAAGAGTTTCAGTGTGGTTGGATTTATGTTGAGGTCTTTGATCCATTTGGACTTATGTTTTGTTCAAGGCGATAGACATGGATCTGTTTGCAGTCTTCTGCATGCCAATACCCAGTTATGCCAGCACCATTTGTTGAAGATGCTTTCTTTTTTCCATTGTATAATTTTAGCTTCTTTGTCAAAAAACAAGTGTTCATAGGTGTGTGGGTTAAAATCAGGGTTTTCAATTCGGTTCCATTGGTCTACCTGTCTATTTTTGTGCCAATACCAAGCTGTTTTCAGGACTATAGCTCTATAATAGAGATTGAAGTCAGGTATGGTGATACCTCCTGAAGTTCCTTTATTGTATAGGGCTGTTTTGGCTATCCTGGGCCTTTTATTTTTCCATATAAAGTTGATTATTGTTCTTTCAAGATCTGTGAAGAATTGTGCCATTTTTATTATGTTGATCCTACCAATCCAAGAGTATGGGAGATCTTTCCATTTTCTGGTATTCTCTTTGACTTCTTTCTTTAGAGACTCAAAGTTCTTGATATACAGGTCTTTCGCTTCTTTGGTTAACAGTATCCCCAGATATTTGATGCTGTTTATGGCTATTGTAAAGGGTGATGTTTCTCTGATTTCTTTCTCAGCCCCTTTATCATCTGTATATAATAGGGCCACTGATTTTTTTGAGTTAACCTTGTATCCTGCCACTTTGCTGAAGGTGTTTATAAGCTCTAGGAGTTCCCTTGCAGAGTTTTTCGGGTCACTTATGTAAACTATCATATCATCTGCGAATAGTGAAAGCTTGGCTTCTTCTTTTCTTATTTGTATCCCCTTGATCTCTTTTTTTTTGTCTTATTGCTCTAGCTAGAACTTCAAGTACAATATTGAAGAGCTATGGAGAGAGTGGACAGCCTTGTATTGTTCCTGATTTTATAGGAACTGTGTTGAGTTTCTCTCCATTTAGTTTGATGTTAGCTGTTGGTTTAGTGTATATTGCTTTTATTATGTTCAGGTATGTTCCTGTTATCCCTGATCTCTCTAGGACCTTTATCATGAAGGGGTGCTGGATTTTGTCAAAGGCTTTTTCAACATCTGGTGAGATGATCATGTGGTTTTTCTTTCGCAGTTTGTTTATATAGTGGATTACATTGATAGATTTTCTAATGTTGAACCATCCCTGCATTCCTGGAATGAAGCCTACTTGATCATGGTGGATGATTTTTCGGGATGTATTCTTGAGTCCGATTTGCTAGTATTTTATTGAGTATTTTTGCATTGATGTTCATGAGGGTAATTGGCCTATCGTTCTCTATCTTAGTTGTGTCTTTGTGTGGCTTGGATACCAAGGTAATTGTAGCCTTGTAAAAAAGAGTTTGGCAGTGAGCCTCCCACTTTTATTGTGTGGAATACTTTGAGGAGTATTGGAATTAGCTCTTCTTTGAATTTCTGGTAGAATTCTGCACTGAAGCCATCTGGGCCTGGGCTTTTTTTGGTTGGGAGACTTTTGATGACTGCTTCTATTTCATTAAGGGTTATAGGTCTATTTAGATTGTTTATCTGTTCTTGATTTAGTTTTGGCAAGTGATATCTATCCAGGAAATTGTCCATTTCCTTTAAATTTTCGAATTTTGTGCAGTACAGATTTTCAAAGTATGCCCTGATGATTCTCTGGATTTCCTCAGTGTCCGTTGTTATGTCCCCCTTTTCATTTCTAATTTTGTTAATTAACATGCTCTCTCTCTCTCTGTCTTTTGGTTAGTTTGGACAGAGGTTTGTTTATTTTGTTGATTTTCTCAAAGAACCAACTCTTTGTTTCATTGATTCTTCTCAATGTTTTCCTGGTTTCTACTTGATTGATTTCAGCCCTCAATTTGATTATTTCCTGGCGTCTGCTCCTCCTGGGTGATATTGCTTCTTTTTGTTCTAGAGCATTCAGTTGTGCTATTAATTCTCTAGTGTGACTGTTCTCCAGTTTCTTCATGTGGGCACTTAATGCTATGAACTTTCCTCTCAGCACTACTTTCAGAGTGTCCCATAAGTTTGGGTATGTTGTGTCTTTATTCTCATTGAATTCCAGGAAGTCTTTAATTTCTTCTTTTATTTCTTCCTTTACCCAGAGATGGTGCAATTGTGCATTGTTCAGTTTCCATGAGTTTGTAGAGTTTCTGCGATTTGTGTTATTGTTCAATTCTAATTTTAATGCATGGTGGTCTGATAAGATACAGGGGGTTATTCCAATTTTTTGTATCTGTGGAGGTTTGCTATGTTTCCTATTATGTGGTCAATTTTAGAGAAGGTTCCATGTGGTGGCAAGAAGAAGGTATATCCCTTTGTGTTTGGGTGGAATGTTCTATAGATGTCTGTTAAACCCAGTTGGGTCATAACTTCTATTAGTTCTTTTGTTTCTTTGTTAAGTTTCTGTCTGGAGGTCCTGTCTAGTGGTGAGAGTGGAGTGTTGAAGTCTCCTACTACTAGTGTGTGAGATTTTATGTGCAATTTGAGCTTTAGTAATGTTTCTTTCATGAATGTGGGATGTGGGTGCCTTTGTATTTGGGGCATAGATGTTCAAAATTGAGACTTCATCTTGATGAACTTTTCCTTTGATGAATATGAAATGTCCTTCTTCATCTCTTTTGATTGATTTTAACTTGAAGTCTAGTTTGTTAGATATTAGGATTGCTACACCCTTTTGTTTCTTGGGTCTGTTCGATTGGAAAATCTTTCCCAACCCTTTACCCTGAGATACCGTCTGTCTTTGATGTTGAGATGTGTTTCTTGTATGCAGCAGAAGGATGGGTTCTGTCTTCGTATCCATTCTGCTACTCTGTGTCTTTTTATAGGCAAGTTGAGACCATTAACATTGAGGGATATTAATGATCATTGATTGATGATTCTTGTTTGTGCCTGATTTATTGGTAGTGGAGTTATTGTAGGTTCTCCTCCCTTTTTCTTTTGGTGTTTGGTAAGGTGGGATTATCTATTGCCTGTGTCTTTGTGAGTGTAGGTTCGGTCTAGGTTTTCCTTCCAGCACTTTCTGCAGAGCTGGATTCATGGATACGTATTGTTTAAATCTGGCTTTGTCATGGAATATTTTGTTTTCTCCATCTATGGTAATTGAAAGCTTTGCTGGCTATAGTAGTTTGGGCTGGCATCTTTGTTCCCTTAGCGTTTGTAGGACATCTGTCCAGGATCTTCTAGCTTTCATAGTTTCATTGAGAAGTCAGGTGTAATTCGGATAGGTCTGCCTTTATATGTTACTTGGCCTTTTTCTTTAGCTGCTCTTAAAATTTTCTCTTTATTCTGTAGGTTTGATGTTTTGATTATTATGTGGTAAGGTGACTTATTTTTCTGGTCTAGCCTATTTGGTGTTCTGTAAGATTCTTGTATTTTCATAGGCATATCCTTCTTTAGGTTAGGGAAGTTTTCGTCTATGATTTTGTTGAATATGTTTTCTGTACCTTTGAGCTGTATTTCTTCACCTTCTTCTATACCCATTATTCTCAGGTTTGGCTTCTTCACGGTGTCCCATATTTCCTGGATATTTTGTGTTAGGGATTTGTTAGTTTTGAGATTTTCTTTGGTTGATGACTGTATATCTTCTAATGAGTTTTCAACACCTGAGATTCTCTCTTCTGTCTCTTGTATTCTATTGGTGATACCTGCATTTGTAGTTCCTGATCGTTTACCCAGCTTTTCTATTTCCAGCATTCCCTCATTCTGTGTTTTCTTTATTGTTTCTATTTCAGCTTTCAATCCTTCAACTCTTTGAGTTGTTTCCTTCATTTGCTTTGTTGTTTTTTCTTGGTACTCTTTAGATTCTTTGAGAGATTTGTTTATTCCATGGATTTTTTGTTTGTTTTTTCTTCTATTTCTTTAAGGGATTTCCTCATTTCCTCTTTGAGGGCCTCTATCATCTTCATAAAATAATTTTTAAGGTCTGTCTCTTCTGCTTCATCTATGTAGTGCTTTTCAGGTCTTGCTGGCATTGGGTCTCTAGATTCTGGTGGAGTCATGTTATTGCTGAGTGAGCTCTTATTCTGCCTTCTTCACATCTCTTCTTCCAGTGGGTGTTGGTGGGGTCTTTCTGTCTCCACTGGTCTCCTTCTTTCCTGAAGCTGAAGCTGGGGATGCAGAAGCTGAAGCTGGTGTCACCGGAGGTTAGGGTCTGGAAGAACTGATGCCTTTCCTGTATGGCTGGGTGCTCTGGATGCCAAGAGTAGGCCCTCAGAAGATTGAGGGGATGGGTGATGGGCAGGGGATGGGAAGTGGCCCCAGGAAGACCCACGCTCACCTGAAGCTGGGGGTCACCGGAGATTGGGGCCTACATCTTCTTTTAAAAAGGAAAAGCTAGGGCTGGAGAGATGGCTCAGAGGTTAAGAGCACTGGCTGCTCTTCCAGAGGTCCTGAGTTCAATTCCCAGTACCCACATGGTGACTCAAAACCATCTGTAATGACATTTGGTGCCTTCTTCTGGCCTGTAGTCATATAGAACACTATATATAATAAATCTTTTTTTTAAAGAAAAAGCTTATCAAAACCACAATGAGATACCATTTTAAACACATTATGATGGCTAAAATTAAAGAGATAAATGGACAACACAACTGTCAGTAAGGATCTGGCGAAATTGAAATCCCCAAACATCCTTGGCATTAATAAAAATGGAACGACTTCTTTGCAAAAGAGTTTGGCAGTTCCTCAAAGTTAAATTTATAGTTGCCATGTGAAGTGGCAGTTCCATTCCTGTGATTATATCCAAGACAACTGAAAGGGATGAGTTCACATAAAAACTTACACATGAATATGCATAGCAGCTATACTCAGGGTAACCAAAAGGTGGAAATCACTGGAATGCCCTTTGAATGATGAGGAGAGATAACCAACCATGGTCTTGCCAGTAATACCACAACTTGAACGAGCCTTGAAATACCATGTTGTGGGAAAGAAGCAAGTCGCAAAAGGTCACCCGGTGTTTTGTTTATTTATTTACCTTTTGACTTTTTTGAGACAGGGTCTTGCTTTGTAGTTCAGACTAGTCTTGGACTTGTGACCCTCCTGCTTCATTCAGTTTACTGGTTTTACAGATCACCATTATACACATCTAAGACTACTTCCCACGTGACTCACTCCAGTGATGAGCACTTTTCAAAAGCATTCAAGTCTAAACAAATAAAAAGCAGATCAGTGTGTGCCTATGGCTGCTGCTAATGGATGTGAGTTGTTTGTTTGTTTGTTGAATGTTAAAACAATGTAAAATGATAGTGGTGTGACACATGCCTTAAACCCCAGCATTTGGTGGCAGAGGCAGGCAGATCTCTTGAGTTTGAGGCTACCCTGATCTATAGAGTGAGTTCCAGGACAGCTGGGATTATACAGAGAAACTGTCTTGAAAGAAGAAAGAAAGAAAGAAAGAAAGAAAGAAAGAAAGAAAGAAAGAAAGAAAATATATCTATTGCCTTTTGTGGCTGTAATAATACCCACAGTTTGGGGGAGGTAGAGGCTTATTTGGCTGAGAGATTACAGCCCATCATTGAGGGAAATTGAAGCAGGAACTGAAGCAGAGACCCTGGAGAAACACTGCTTGTTGACTTGCTTTCAGGCTCATGCTCAAGCTACAGTTCTTTTTTTTTTTTTCTTTCTTTCTTTTTTTTTTGGTTTTACGAGACAGGGTTTCTCTGTATTGTTTTGGAGGCTGTCGGTCAAGCCTGGCCTTGAACTCACAGAGATCCGCCTGCCTCTGCCGCCCGAGTGCTGGGATTAAAGGCGTGCGCCACCACTGCCCAGCAAGCTACAGTTTTTTTTTTTTTTTTTTTTTTTTGGTTTTACGAGACAGGGTTTCTCTGTTTTGGAGGCTGTCGGTCCAGCCTGGCCTCGAACTCACAGAGATCCGCCTGCCTCTGCCGCCCGAGTGCTGGGATTAAAGGCGTGCGCCACCAACGCCCGGCACGCAAGCTACAGTTCTTATACTGATGGGGTTGCCCTTTTGTATATGTTTGCTCAGGCCCACTTGCCAGGGGATGTTACCACCCACAGTGGGCTGGGCCCCCTCATGTCAATCAGCCATCAGGAAAATGCCTCACTGGGGCGTTGGTGGTGCACACCTTTAATCCCAGCACTCAGGAGGCAGAGGCAGGCGGATCTCTGTGAGTTTCGAGGCCAGCCTGGTCTACAAAGTGAGTTCCAGGACAGCCTCCAAAGCCACAGAGAAACCCTGTCTCGAAAAACCAAAAAAAAAAAAAAAAAAAAAAAAAAGAAAAGAAAGAAAGAAAGAAAGAAAGAAAGAAAGAAAGAAAGAAAGAAAATGCCTCAATGGGCAGTGGTGGCTCACTCCTTTAATCTCAGGACTCGGAGGCAGAGACAAGTGGATCTCTGTGAGTTTGAGGCCAGCCTGGTCTACAGAGTTAGTTCCAGGACTGGCTCCATAGCTACTGAGAAACCCTGTCTCAAAAAAGCAAAACAAAAATGATAAAAAGAAAAAGAAAAAGACTCACAGGCCTGCCTACATGCCCATCTGATGGAGGCAACTTTTCAGTTGCGGTTCCTTCTTCCTAGGTGTGTCAAGTTGACAACCAGGATCAGTCATCACTCTACATAACACAGAAAAGCTACCAACAACTTCAGATCGTACACTTTCCTTGTTAAGTTTTGTTGTTGTTGTTGCAACTGGATATGGAATTTGGAGTCTCATACATGCTAGCTAAGGCACATGCCAAATGGAACTATATCCTCTATGCCCAGAGCTGTAAACTTTAAATGTAAGTTAATTGAATAGAAATATCTCCATAAAACTGATTTTCCTTGATCAGGAGAGTGCCCCTGTTTTAGAAGGCTATGAGACTTTCAGGGTAAGGTCTTGCTGGAGGGAAAGAATTGCTGAGGCAGACCTTATGTTGCCTCCCACCTCTAGCCAATTTCCCTGTTTCCTGGTCCATGCCATGTAGTAAGCAGCTTCCTCACACTCACGCTATCCTGAGCCATGTGCTGCCAGCCCTTCTCTGTCAGCATGGACTACATACACCCTCTGGAACCTCAGAGCTTGCCCATCTGGAATCACATACCCTCTGATGATAGGGCAGAGCCAAAGCCATGGTCTCCATAGGTACACAAGGGACAGGTTCTGCCTGCACCCACCGTGTGCCCTGCTCCTGGAGGAGGGCTGCTAAGGTATCCGCATGGCAGGCCTGCACACACACTGAGCTGGCAGGAAAGCCATCTCATTCTGCACAGGCAACACTGGCATACACTAGCTGAGTGTGATTACAGTCTGATTAAAGTAGGAATCCTGAGAATGGCTTTCAGAACCCAGGCCAGGGAACACTACTAAAAGCAAATCCTTGCACTCACTAACATACATCTAGATAGCACCATGGCAGATGTGTTCTTCCTACCTTCTGGCTTTCTTGGTTTGTTTGCTTGTTTGTTTTTGTTTTGTTGAGATGGGGTCTCATATAGCCTACACCACCTTCAAATTCATGCTATGCAGTGAGGCAGGTCTTGAACTCTTGCCTCTGCCTCCCATGTGCTGGAACTATAAACGCAAGCCACTGCACCTGTTGTTTATTGGGGTTGATTTTTGTTGTTTGTGGTTTTTGGCAGTGTTGAGACTGGCAGGCCTTGTGTGCGCAAGGCAAGCACTCCTCCTCTGAGCTACATCTCCAGCCTTGTGCTCTTCCACCGTGTCCAGACTACCCATGAGCCTTATGGCATGACTACAAAGCAGAGGTGCTTTGTGTATATTCCCTTCTAGAAGAGAACCCGAGAGCAGATACTGTCCTTTTCATCTCATGGTCCCTGTTCCCTCCACGCACTCCCTCTGCACCCTTATTGCTCAATTGTTGGACTGAATTGGTACAACTTGTAATCTCCAAATGGGTCTGGTCCAAAACCCAAAAGATTGAAGATAATTGAAATCTCTGTGTTTATCGTGGTTCTTTGGTGACTGGTGACTGAAACTCAACTCAAACTGACTAAAGAAAAAGCAATCTCTCATGGATGCATCGATTGACCTTCAGGGCAGCTGGACCAGAGTTTTATACAGCGTCGCTCAGATGCTACGCTTGGGTTCAGCTTTTCTCAGGCAAGCTCTGTCCTTGAAATGATAATGATAATGTGACAGCATGTAGACTAAATCCTGCCAGCTTAATAAACCTTGAAGCAAAAACCTCTTAACCACCATGATAACAAGTGAGAAGTTGAGGCATGTACGTGCTGTTGGGGTGTGGGGAGATATGACGATCAATTTGAGTCCAGCCTGGGCTACATACATAGTGAGACTCCATTTAAAAAAGAGAAAATAAAAATTCCTCCCATCAAACTCTGTAGCAAAAGTCCTAGGATCAAGTCCTACCAGCATGGCTTGAGTTCTGTGGTTAGATGAGGCTATACTGATTGGCTAGATCTAGGTAACATGCCCATGTCATTTGGTGAGTAAAACTGGTTCTATCTAAATGACTGAAGGGAAAACTCACAAGTGTCTGCTACACACAAACAACAGCTCACTCATCATGCGTGTGCACACATGCACAGATAGAGCAGCTTGACATTCTTGCCCTAAAGTCTGAAACCTCAAATACTATAAAGTCAGAAACTTCTTCAGCACTGACACGATGCCCCAGCTGGGAAATTCAACACCATTTCCTCTTACTAGGAGGCAGGTGGGGAGATGGCTTAGTGGGTAAGAACAATTGCTGTACAAGCATGAGGTTCTGAGTTCAAGTCCCGAGCACCCACTTAAAAAGCTGGGTGTGTGTCGGGGGTAGGGCTGATGGTGGTGGAAACATGCTGATCACTGGGATTTGCTGGCCACCAGCCTCACTCCAAGTTCAGTGAGAAACCCTGTGACAGTTTAAATTGTTGACTCAACACAGTCTAGTGCCACCTGGGAGAAGGGCCTCTGAGAATGTCCATGAGAGATTATCTTAACTACATTAATTCATGTGGGAAGAACCACCCATACCATTCTGTGGGCTTGGGTGTTCTATTTACTTAGCTTTGTCGACTTGATACAGCCTATAATCACCTGAAAGGAAAGCCTCTGAGGAATTGCCTAGATCAGATTGGCCTGTGGGGAAATGTCTTGATTATTAGTTGACCCAAGAGGGCCCAGTCCATTGTGGGAGGCACTATCCCTAGGCAGGTGGTCCTGAGTTGTCTAAGAAAGCTTCCTAAGCATAAACCTATGAGTGAACCAGACAGCCGGTCAGTAGGGTGGTTTGAAAGAAAACGGCCCCCCAAAAGAATTGGCACTATTAGGAGGCGTGGCCTTGTTGGAGTATATAGTCTTGTTGGAGGAAATGTGTCAGTGTGGAGTCAGGCTTTGAGGTCTCATACATGCTCAAGATACTCCCCAACGTCTCAGTTCACTTCCTGTTGCCTTTGGATCAAGATATAGAATTCTCCAGCACCATGTCTCCCTGCATAAGCCATCCTCCTAATGCCATACTCTCCACCCTGATATAACGGACTAAACCTCTGAAACTGTAAGCTGCCATCTCAGATAAACGTTTTCCTTTAAAAGAGTTGCTGTGGCAATGGTGTCTCTTCACAGCAACTGAAACCATAGCTAAGACAGCCAGCAAGCAGTGTTCCTCCATGGTTCTTGCCCTGACTTTCCTCAGTGATGGCTAGTGTGACTTAGATGTCTGAGCCAAATAAACCCTTTCCACCTCAAGTTTCTGTTAGAGTGTTTTTTATCACTCTAAGAATGAAATTAGAATGTTGGGGATCCCGAGCTGTGTGAGTGTGGAGAAGGGGCTGAGTACTATGCATTGATTAATTCACCGTTCTTGACTATGGATGCACTGTGGATGACCAGCTGCTTCAAGTTCCTGCTATCTTGACCTCCCTGCAGTGATGGGCTGTACCTGAATTGTGAGTCAAATAATGCCCTTTCCCCTAAGCTGCTTTGTCAGGGTGTTTTACTGCAGCAACAGGAAATTAAACTAAGAAAGACCCTATCTCAAAGAAATGAGGCGGAGAGGGATAGAACAGGACAACCAATATCCTCCTCAAGGACATACACCTGCACACACAAATACACATGCATCACACACATACACCACATACACGAGTACACACACAAATAAAAATAATGGAAAAAACAAAGTAAACAAGATTTTAAAAGTACAATAAAATTGCCACCAGGTTATGTGTAGATGAGCCATGAATGAATTTCATGTGAGGCATGGTCCCTTACCTAACATTTCTCATTGTGTATATGCAGATATTTCAAATCTGCACTCCAAAGTGATTCTGGGTCCTAAGATACTCATCATGTATATGTAATGTATGTCCTTACGGACTAATTTTGTGCAAGTTAATTTTATTAATTGTATTGCAAGAGCTAAATTATTTACATCATGCAGTCATGATAGTAATGGCAGCTACCATCAACTGTTAGCTGTGTCCCAGCACTGTGTGAATCACTCCAGCCATGCCAATGGGTGTAATCTTGACACAGGTACTGTCACTGCCTGTGTTCTACTGCCCAAACCTCAGGTCTGCTAACCTCAGTTTAACTCCCATGTCACACTGAGAAAATAAATAAGAAGCAATCTAAGGTTTTTCTTGATTCCTTTTTCCTTCACCCACTCCCTCCCACCTGGGTCTATTCATGCAGCAAACTCTGTGTGAGGTATAAGCCAAGTCTCCCCCACACATGCTGGAAGTGGAGAAAAGCAGTAGCAGGAGACCTTTGCCTAGAGGGTCCCAGTCTGGTGGAGGTGACAGTCATGTAAACAACAGGATCACAGAGCAGTGTAACACACGCTAGAGCTAAAGAATTCTCATGTTGTTTCCTCTTGACAGAAAGAGTTGAAAAAGCCTTAATTAAGTGGCATTGTGAAAAGATAGTCAAGTAACTTCAATTAAAATGAAAATTATCTCACCCACAGACTTGACTGAATACTTACATCTCAACGCAGAAGAGGTGGTTTGAGTGGGTCTGTCTTGTTCGCTGGTCGCTCGGAGGTCCTGAAATGCACTCGTCACTCTCCGCTGCCCAGCTGACTTCCACAGAGCCGCTTCCCTTTGCCTCTTTTTCCACTACATCAGGCTCTGGTTTTTGCTCTTGCTCTCCAGACCTGACCAGGGCATGGAAATAAATCCAACAAATTTTAAAGTGTGGGCAGGTGAGTTCAGTGACATTTTCGAAAAGCATGTGTTGGTGCTGGGTTAGTGAGCAGTTATGACTTCGCAGTGATCTTGCCATTCTTTTGATTTAACGATGTCTACAGTCTGCATTTGGTGTTAACTTGTCTTTAACACCTCCTAGAGTGTGCTAACCTCCCTGGCCCTTGCCAGAGAAGGAGCAGGCCTCAGAGTCAGAAGCCTTAATATGCAACTAACCCCCATCTGGAAACATGATGCCAGTTCATTTTCACTGTACTTACTTTTTTCCGCCCCCCCCCCAATTTATGGAAAACTATACAGTTTTCCAGTCATGGATTTAAAGCTTCCTGTCAAAGTGACAATTTAATGCCTAAGTTAACCTATTTAAAATACACTATCAAAAAGAATACTAGTATAGGTAGGACGTGGGAACCTGATTGGGACAGGGCCACTCAGGTTATGTTTTAATAGTGATGCCGTCATGCACCCGGCTTTGGCCTTTCAAGTATTGTACTAAGAAATTCCTCTTTCCTGCTTTGTGCCCCTCAGTCATTTTCCTTTATTTTTTTGCAGCTGTCTTATAACCTCCCACAGTCACCTGTCCTCGGTAGCAGGGCTTCCTGGCCACACTGCAAACACACCTTACTTTCCCCAGCCTCCTAGCCACAGCCTGACTTAGATAGAGAAGACTCCAGAATGAACACAGTTGTTCTGCACTCCTGGGCTCACAAGTGGAGGTTCCAGGGTCACTCACACAGGCCTCCCTTTCCAAGGCAGCCTTGCTCCAGGAAGTCTGTCTGCCTTTGAGTCTGTAGGGCCAGAGAGGAGGGGCCTGCACAGGGGACCTGCATTCCTAGCTGATGTGTGTACGAGGGAAATGCCTAGCCAAGAGCATGTTCTCAGCAGATGTTGCTGACTCCCTGTTGGAGGGGAGAGGTAAGCTCTGCCTCTGATGGACACAGTACCAGGCTCCCCCATGGGCAGACAGACGCTGTCTTTAGAGGAAGGCTTCTTTCCTGGTCTCCCTGTCAGCAAAGCCCCTTGCAGTCTCCACAGTGCCTCTGTCTTCAGCCCAGTAGGAAAGATAACGTTAGCCGATGCTGAGACGGATTAGAGAAGCACACACTGGCCATGTGAGCCTGTGGTCTGGTACCCACACCTTCCTGAAAGTGTTTTCATATGTAAGATGGAGAGCTCTAGATGGGGAGACGGCTGAGCCAGTACAGTGCCTGCCATACAAGCACAAGGACCCCAGGCCAGAGCTCCAGACCCAAGTCAAAGGCCGGGCTTGGTGGCACAGGCTGGTAGCCCTAGCCTTAGGTGCCTGGAGCCAGGCAGATTTCTGAAGCTCATGGGCCAGCCTGCTCAGCTCAGGGGGTGTGCTTCCAGGTTCAGCGAGAAACTTTGTTTCAAAAAATAGTGATTAAAAAAAAAAAGACTTGCTGGACGTTGGTGGCGCACGCCTTTAATCCCAGCACTTGGGAGGCAGAGGCAGGCGGGTCTCTGTGAGTTCATGGTCAGCCTGGTCTACAGAGCGAGTTCCAGGACAGACTCCAAAAGCTACTGAGAAACCCTGTCTCAAACAAACAAACAAACAAACAATCAACAAAAGATTTGAGTGGGTATCTCAAACCTTTAATCTTAGCACTGGGAAGGCCGAGGCAGGCAGATCTCTGAGTTCAGGGCCAGCCTGGTCTACACAGCAGTTGCACATCAGCCAGGGCTACATAGTGAGACACTGCCTCATAAATAAAGAGAGGGGAGGAGGGAGGGAGGGAAGGAGTAAATAGGTGCTAGTCTCTGATGATCTTTTATTCCATTTAATTTTATGTCAGCTTGCTGTATATTGCTTTTATCATATTTTGGTATGCTCCTTGTGTAGGCATTTTGGGCAGATCGGGTGGGACAGGTATCCTGGCACTTGGAGTCACAGAATACTGAGTGTTACACAGCTCAGATGAAAAGGTATCCTGGAGCTCGGGAGCCAAGTACTACCACAGGCCGCAGTAAGCATAGCAGCTTACAGTCCTGTCTCAGGGAAAGGCTTCCCCAGTGTATCAGCTCTGCTCTGGCAGGAGAGGGTCTTCCAGCTGGGGATGTTTTCCCAGTGTAGCAGTTTTGCTCAGGCAGGAGAAGGTTTCCCCGGGTGAAGTTGCTACAGTTCAGCTCTGCTACCGGGAGTGGAGAGCTGAGTGTGACTATTGCACTCTGCCAGGGGAAGGTTACTCAGGCAGAAGTGTTACAGTCCTGCTGGCTCGGTTCTGCTCTGCTCTGCCCTGCCCAGAGTCGTCTCTGCTCCGCAGCAAAAGAAGGTCTACACCCAAAGCTCATCCAAGGGGTTTATTGGGAGGGAAGAATCCAGGAGAGTGGCTGCCCTCTGCCAGAGTGGCAGAGGACAGCCATGTAGCAGGAACAGCCACAATTTGAACAAATACAGGGTTTATATAGGGCTTCCAGGGTGGGAATTGGTCAGATTTTAATACTGAACTCAGATTGGCTAGAGCTCCTGCTAGAGGATTGGTTAGTTTTCTGCACAGGGTTAGGGTCAGATTTGGCTCCGGTTTCAGGGCCAAAGTGTGTTTCTTTCACTGGTCCTTTTTAGCCTTTTGGCTCTAGTTTTAGGGCCAGGGTGTATTTCTTTCACTGGCTCTGATTCCAGTGTGTTTCTTTGGCACTGGTTTCAGGGTCAGGGTACATTTCTTTGGTTTTGGTTTCAGAGCCAAAGTGTGTTTCTTTCTCTGGTCCTTTTTAGCCTTTTGGCTCCACTTTTAGGGCCAAGGTGCATTTCTTTCACTGACTCTGATTCCAGGGACAAAGTGTGTCCTTTAGTTCTGGTTGCAGGGCCAAAGTTTGTTTCTTTGGCTCTGCTCAGGGTGTGTTTATTTGGCTGGCCCCTTTTCCCTACATCTTGTACCCCTGATCTCTCCAAGACCTTTATCACAAAGGGGTGTTGGGTTTTGTCAAAGACTTTTTCAACATCTAATGAGATGGTCTGATGGTCTTTTCTATTCCTGTCCTGGTTCTGAACATCTGAAGTACATCCTGGGGAGGGAGAAATTCTCAGTGCCTCTTCCATCTAAGACATGCATTCCTTAACTAAAAACTTGCCAAGGGTTGGAATAAAAGGCAATTAAATACAGGCACTACTTACTAGAGATGTGGGCCTCACTCTCCTGCCATGGGAGCAGAAGGGCGGAAGTGTCTTTGTTTGTTTGTTTTGAGATAGTATCTCCTGCTGTAGCCCTGTCTGGCCTGGAATTCTGTATGTACATAAGGCTAACTTCAAACTTGCAGCAATATTCCTGTCTCTCCCTCCTGAGTGCTAGGATTACAGGCACATGCCACCAAGTCGTCCATCTGAAGAAGTGTGTGTGTGTGTGTGTGTGTGTGTGTGAGGGGGTGGTTGTGGACATATGTGTGTGGTGTGCATGGACATGTGTGCATGGGGCATTGTTCCTCAGGGACTGTTCACCTCATTTATTGAGACACAATCTCTCCCTGGGACCTGAGGCTCCCAGACGAGGCTAGTTGGTGGGGCGTCAGCTTGTCTACTCCTCCCCAGCACTGGATTACAACGGCAGGCATTTAATGTGGGTACTGGAGATCTGAACTAAATCCTCATGCTTGTATGGCAGGTACTTTTACTGACTGAGCCTCTCTTCAGCCCTTAGTTGAAAAAGTTTTGAGAAGCCCCAGTTTCTTGGAAGAATTTGCTTTTACAGACAAACCTTTCAAACCTTTCCTTTACTAGTCAGGAGGGCCCTTGTGACCATCACTTTTTTCCTGAGCATGCTAGGTGGAGTCTAGTTTGGACTGACAGTGCACCCAACCAGTAGAACACACCTGAAAGCAGTCTGCCAATTGCTTGTGGCCTAGTGACGGACTGCTTGGTTCTCTCTTTCCTGCCTCACTTTCCCTTCTGAGCCTGT
Source organism: Mesocricetus auratus (assembly GCF_017639785.1). Lineage (NCBI taxonomy): Eukaryota > Metazoa > Chordata > Mammalia > Rodentia > Cricetidae > Mesocricetus > Mesocricetus auratus. The sequence goes on along the minus strand of NW_024429191.1, from coordinate 12,772,135 downwards.
CGACGGGGTTTGACCTCAAGCAGCCCACCCGAGCTTTCTCTGGAATCTGTAGTTTTACCTTAAAATTTTAGGTCAGCTTTGTATTCTGCTGGCAGACACATTGTTCTTTGTTTTCATATGATGATGTGTGAAATAACTTACTAATTAATTGCCCAACTCTACTCCCCACTCTATTTCTTATTGTCTGTTTAGGGGTGTGAAGGAAACTGCAGTAGGAGTTTCACGTTTGTCTATCTGCCCTGCCACACTGTTGATGTGTGTCACTGGAGAGCCAGTTCTAGTCCAAAGTAAATCCTGCTTTGCCCAGGGCTTGCCCAGGCTCCTGTGTCTCCCTCTGCCCTGTTGAGAGGGAACCACAGAAAGGAGGGAGGTCCCTCAAAGAGTTTCCAGCTGGGGAGTCTGCATGTTCCATCCCAGGCTTGCATGGCTAAGCAAGGGTCAGGAAAAACTTCCCAGTAAGAATGGTGGCATTCTTTCCTTTTTCTTTTTACAGCTTTAGAGATGGAACTTAGGGCCACATGTGTACCAGGCAAGCAACTGAGTGACACATCAGAATATTGACTTTGTGGGTTTTCATTTTGATGACATTAAAATAAAAATGGGTGGGAATCTGCATGTTGGTCCCAGTCACCAAGCTCTACTATCAAGCAAATGGGGACCTCAGACTGGTCCTTCAAAGTTGCTGGGCTGAGGAGAAAAGATTCAAGTGCGATTTCATACCAAAGTGTTATGTTTGTGCCAAATGAGAGTAAAATGCACACCATCTTACCAAAGATTCCCCAATATTTCCATTAGAGTAAGATGAGTCTCACAGTACAGCATATCTAGAAAGGCAGACTCCAAACACCTGTCCCACTGAGGCTCCATCTGTTAGTGTGTATAGGGAGATAACTGCAGCAAAGATGAGGGGCCTAATATATGCATACATATATATGTGAATATATATACACACACACACATATATATATATATATATATATACAAATATTTGAGATAAGTAGCAACATCAATGCTGTTACTGTTGTTGTTAAGGTACACTCTTAGTTTAGAAGCTGTGCAGTAGCTCCTAAAGGTGGTCATATTTTTAAAAAATACTTATGTGTATGGTTTTTTTGCCTGCACGTATGTCTGCACATCATGTTTGTGCCTGGTGCTCTGGGAAGTCAGAATATGGAGTTATAGAAGATTGCTAGTGGCTGTCTGGGTGCTGGGATTCAAACTCAAGTCTTCTGAAGAGCAGCTAGTGCTCCTAATTGCTGGGCCATCTTTTCAGCTCCAAGGTACTCATATTTTATTTCTACTATAGCTACAAGAAGGGCATTTGTGCCTGATATATATTATATATTGGCACCATAATCAAAATAATGCAACTCTAAATACTTGGGGTCTATAAGAACTTTGTTAACTCTAGGTTAGTACAAACTCAAATTTGAACAATCATTTTTTTTTCTAGAATGTGACCGGAAGTTAACAACAGAGAGCTATGGAAACAAACACTTCAACATAGGGGCTGGTGTGATAGTTGAGTATGAAGAAATGCCTGCTGTGAAAGCAAGAGGACCCGAGTTCAAACCCCCAGACTCCACACAGAAATCATGCATAGCCTTTAGTGCCTGTAATCCCAGAACCGCAGGATGGAAAGAGGCAGACCCTAAGAGCTCGTTGGCTCTGGCTTAGCCAAAATGAGTGAACTCCTGTATCAATGAGAGGCACTTTCTCAAAAAAATGAGACAGAGAGGGACAGAGGAGGATACCTGATGTCGTCCTCTGGCCTCTGCACAAGTGCACCCAGCAGTATACATTCCATCAGCATATGGAATCACCATTGACCCAATAATTCTAAGTGAAAGCAAAGACCTCAGCAGGTATTTGCCCACTTTTAAAAATAAAACTTCAGAGCTGGGCAGTGGTGGCTCACGCCTATAGTCCTAGCACTCAGGAAGCAGAGGCAGGCAGATCTCTGTGAGTTTGAGGCCAGCCTGGTCTACAGGGCAAGTTCCAGGACTGCCAGGGCTACACAGAGAAACTGTCTCAGAAAACAAAAACAAAATTATTATTGTTGCATGTGCATGTGTGCTCATTTGTGTGCCATAGTGCCCATGGGAATGTCAGAGGACAATTTTGGTTCTCTCCCTCCACTTTCTGTGGGTTCCAGGGACTGAACTCATGAGGTCACCTCACCAGGCTTTTATGTCAAGCTCCTTTACCTGCTGAGCCATATTACCAGTTTGTTTTATAAAGACTTATTTTGTTTTAAAATATGTATATTTGTGTGTGTCTGTGTAGGTCTCAATGGAGGCCAGGGTCATGAGAGTCTGTAGTTACAGGGATTATGAGCTGCCCAACGTGGTTGCTGGGAACTGACCTCGGATCCTCCGCAAGAACAATACACACTTTTTACTGCTGAGCCATCTCTCCAGCTCCCCTTTGTTTGAGAAAGGGTTTCACCCAAGCCAGCCTGGAGCTCACTGGCAATCACCCTGCCTCAGCTGCCTCAGCCTCCCGCACGCTGGGATGACAGGTGTGAGTCATGTACCTGGCTTCACACTAGGTTCCACAGCAGCATTATTCACAATGGCCGAAAGTCAGAAGCAACCCATGTGCTCACTGATAAACGGTTAAAGAAGGTGGGAACCGACACATAAAGTGTTATTATTCAGTCCTAAAAAGGAAAGGAATTCTGATGTTTACTACAGCCAGACAGACCATGAGGACACCGTTAAGTGAAATAAGCCAGTCATAAAAGGATGACTGCATGATTCTAATTATGTGAGGTACCCAGAGAGTCAGTACTCGGAGACAGAAGGTAGAATGGGAGTTAGGACCCTGGGAAGGGAAGAAGAGAGAACTGTATTAATGGGTATGGAATTTCCGTTGCATAAACAAGTTCTGTGGACAGATGCTGATGGTTGTGTTAACAATGCACATTGATGCCACTGAGCTGCACTGGAACCAACCAACATGGTAAATTTTTTAAAAAAAGTTTTTATTTACTTATTTTGTGTGTGTGCATGCGCATGTGTGTGTGATGTGTATATGTTTATGTGTGTGTGTGTGTGTGTGTGTGTGTGTGCGCGCGCGCGCGCGCGCGCGCTGTGCATGTCTTTATATGGGTCCATGCTTAAGCCAGGGTGCATGGATGGAGGTCAGAGGAAAACTTGCATTTGCATTACTCAGATCTTTACCATGTGGGTCTAGCCTGGAACTCAGGTCACTGGGCTTGCTGTAAGCACCTTTACCCACTGAGCTATGTCCTTTTCAAAGTGGTCATGCTGCCTTAATTGATGTTCTCTAGATAGGCCTAATAACGTTTTGCTTTATTTAGTTATTTGTATTTTTGTTTTTACATCCCAACCAAAGTTTCCTCTCCCGCCCCTCATCCCAGTTCCTCGCCCCTAACTCCCGGCCACACCCACTCCTCCTCCACTGTTTCTCTTCAGATACAGGCAGGTATCCCATGGACAGCAGCCAGCACAGCATATCAAGTTGCAGTGAGAGTAGGTACCTCCTCTTCTATTAAGGCTGGACAAGGCAATCTGGTGCAACATGGTAAATTACACATTACTGCGTAATGTGCCACTGTAAACACAAGGAAGGGACTATAGCAAGTGTGCGCTCACAGCAGCCTGAGTGCAGCCCAGTCCAGCTCTCCAGGATCACTAGGTCCCTACCCACTCTCAAGGCAAGTGCTTTGAAGCCTCTAGAACCTTCTCTGAGGAACTTCTACAGGGCTCTCCAAGTGAGCATTTGGAGGGTTCTGGGAAAAATCCGTGAATCTGTTGGTTTTTTCTAAATAGAAGCCCTGACTCCTGACCTTGTCCATATTGCTCTGTGGGGGCAGGACATGGGCATGAAGGCTGGTGGCTTCAGATAGGGACACAGGTGCTACAGTATACTATGACATTGTAAATGATTAACACAGGCCCTGCAGCAGCAGAGTTTGTTCTGTGTGGCATTTTAAAATGTCTCACGAACAACAAGACTCTCATCAAATACATCTTGGAAACACTGGGCTAAGTTCCATCAGGCATTTGAAACCCCTTTCTCCTTATCTTCCATTGCCAGTGTATCTATGTGCCCAGAGAACATGGAAGGGTCCTCATGAAAGTTTAACCAAATAAAACTGGCCACAGTACACTTTCTGGGATCATGATGAGATGTAGGAATTCCATAAACACACTTTGGTATACTTATATTTTATGAAAAATAAGATGGGAGGGTCATAAACACTAAGCCAGAGGGTGGCAAATGTTCTCGGGTTTTCTCGAGACTTTGCCTTGGTTCTGCCTTTGAGAAATTAATAAATACCTTTTGTGAACAGAGAACCTGGGTGTCGTGTACCCAACGATGGCTACCTGCCTGTACTCCTACTCACCAGAAAGCAGTGCCAGCAGGAGCAAGTCACCCGGGACCTGCGACGTTTCCAATCTTTAGGTACAACTAAGATACCTTGCAAATATAAGGTGGCTTTCCCTTGTGTTTTTATGTTTGCTTGTTTTGTTTTTGAGACAGGGTTTCTTTGTGTATTCCTGGCTGTCCTGGAACTTGCTTTGTAGACCAGACTGGCCTTGAATTCACAGAAATATGCATTCCTCTGCCTCCCAAGAGCTGGGATTAAAGGTATGTACCACCACCACCAGGCTGTTTTTTGTTTTGTTTTGTCTTTGACATTAATTTTAAAAGACTGAAGGTGTGCCAAGGCCCAGGGAAGAGACACTACTGCTTCTGGGTAAGGCCCAGATATCTTGCATTCATTTCTGTTCTTCAGATGCAAAGACCTCAGGTGCAGATACGAGAGCATTAAGCCATGCATTTCCTTCAGCCAAATGAAACCCACAAGCACTCCACCTTTACAATGAAGCTTGAAACCAGTCAAGCATTTTTTTTATTGTAAAAAAGAAAAAGTCTAATGGTATACAGTCTCTACATGCTACAGCTAGGTGTGCACCCCCTGCCCCCTCACATTAAACACTCACAGGAAACAAAAGCCAACCCCAGGATCTGTCAGTCAACCTAGAGGGTGTGAGAAGGGCTGAGAACCCAGGGGTCCCCAGCACCACTGGTGGGCAGACACACACAATGGGCCATGCTGCTCAGAGCCCACTGTTCCTAGAGGGATGTCAGAAGCAACCTAGCTCCTCGGTGGTCCCAAAACAGGAACTGTGTATGGCTAAGGTGACCATGGTTTATCACATTCCCCCTGTAAGAGAGGCGCTACTAATAATTACAGGGCACAAAGGCATTGCAGGCATAATACGGATACCTCCATTGCATTAGAATTGCTTATTGCTGTAGTAAGCCTGCTGGGGCACCTTTGCTCCTAAAAGCATAGAAGTGAGACTGAAGGCCACTGGCGATGGCACCAGGTCTGGTCTTTTGAAGGATGAAAGCCCTCATTCTGACTGGCTTACTGTGGAGAAGATGGAGGTGAGAAGGAAGATGGAACACTCACATATAAGGGGCTTGGTACCTCAACTAGATAGCACCGGAGACCAGGCATCACTTGCCAGAGCAGGGAGGCCTGGTCTGTGGGAAGTCTGTTCAGAAGGCGGTCCATGAGCAGGTAAGGAGTATGAACCATTGTCTTGACTCTGTAGCTCTGCTTGGGGTCAGGTCAGTCCAGCTGCTAGAACCCTAGCAAGTTAGGAGCTATTCTTCCAAGCAAAGGCAAGGCTTCAGGCCCTGATGAAAATTCATTTCCTACCCATTCAGTCCACACCCCTCTGACTTCAGGGAATCTTTGGTCTGTGGTAGGATATGGCTGTCTGTAGTATACAGAAAAGCCCTGGACAGTTTAGCCAGCCAGTGAAAGGGCTAAGATTGCCACACTATTCAGAGAAATGGCAAGGCTTCCTAAGGTGCTGACTATGTCAGCACTGAAGAGCTCAATGGGAGGACAGGAACTAAGCCATTAATGGTCTTGTTTATGTGATGCTGGGATGGAGCCAGAGCCCCATGGGAGGCTTTGAGAGGGTTGAGACAGTTTCTTCCTCCCATTCAGAACACATCTTTGGTGATAACACTGGACTGTTCTTCTTAAGTCTTGGGGAGATCTGGCACCTATCCTTTTCCGAGGCACACAAGTCCCCTGCTTTCCACATACTACCCAAGTCCCCAGTGGGTTCAAAACAGTTTAAGGTCAAGAAACTGTGCCATAGAAATCTACTCTATGGAGAAACCTGGTAGCAGAGGCTAAAAAATGCCTGTGAATGCCTGGTATGGCTCTAGCCATTTCCTGACAGACTAGGAAGTAGTTGGAGCTCAAACCTCCCCTGGCCTCTGTCTGGGGCCATGAATGGTCAAGAGTGACTCTAGCCAGAAAATATAAGCAAAGTCTCATTTTATCAACTGGCCTCCAGAGGTCAGGACACTACACTTGCTCCCAGGCTGAAACAACACATCCAGAGAGCAGGGCCATTTGGCCCATGACCAATGTTTGGCCAGGGGGTTGTGGGGAAAACACCTAAATTCAGAAACTGGGTCATCCGACTGCCTGCAAGGACTATACACATTTCTCTGCCGGTGGCCAATATCTGGACAAGGCTGGATGTGCCATCACTCTCCACGCCTTAACTTTCTCATTCATTACATATTGGGGCTGATCTTTGTCATCTCACAGGGATGATGTGAAGATTAGTTAAGGGGGTGGTGGCAGGTTTGTATCGGTGATCTGATTTGTGACTGGCCCAGGCATTGCTTCCATGGTCTTGGAAGTTTTCCAAGGCAGGGATAGAGGAGAGTCTGGCGTAGGCTCCATCACAGAGGACTGGCCACAGTCCTGGATGTTGAAAAGCTAAGTCCCAGGCAAGGGAAGCTGGGTGAGTCGCTGGCTCTGCGGATTCACTCACTTCCAGTTGACCAAAGCAATGATGACCATAGTGGCAGATGGAGTTTGCCATGGAATCTTCAGGCTGTGCATGTGACCCAAGAAAAGGACAGTGAACAAGAATGCACCTTGTACACCTACACTTCACATCAGCACAAGCAGAGGGCAAAAGGCAAATTCTAGTACCTGTTGCAAAGTAGGGACTTGCAAACTACTTGAAAAGTTTACAGAGAGCCAAATGCAAACAAGACAAAAAAATAACAACAAAAAAACCTTTGCTTCTTCAAAGACCTATAAAACAGCTTCATGAAAGCTATTCAAGTGAAGGTGTCAAAACTCAAACAAAACAAAACAAAAGCTATGAGGCTTCCTGCACAGTGGGAGTGTGTGTAGCCTTGAAGAAATGCTAAGACTCTCTCAGCCTTCCCTCTCTCTAACTACCGCTTTCTCCTGAGGCCTTGGGCACAGACTAAGCAGGATTGTCCCTCAGGAGGTGTCTCATTCCCTGGCCCAGTACTCTGGGGGTGGAGCTGAGCAGAAGGTGAGAGTCGTGGTGCCACCATGGGTTAGAGGAAAGCAACCTGAGCCAGGGGGGCACAGAGAGGGGGCTGGGAAAGGGTGGGTGTGCAGAAGAGATCTGTTGCACAAAATCTTTGGCACTGCAGGTAAGATGCAAACATCTTGGGAAAGGGCCTTTGTGGTTCCCAAAGCACAGGTTAAAAAAATAAAAAAGGTGAGAGAGAGAGAGAGAGAGAGAGAGAGAGAGAGAGAGAGAGAGAGAGAGAGAGAGAGAGAGAGAGAGAGATATTGAGATTGATTTCTAGGGTGGGTGTAGAGCAGGACAGGGTGGTATCTTCTGCAGGGTCTTTGGGATGGGATAGGGTTCTTGCCCTCTCAATCCCACCCCTCTTTTACAGGAAGTCTGTTCATAGGTATAAGTTGCTCTGGGCTAGGGGCTAGAAATCTGAGTCCTGATTTTAGCCCTGCAATAGCTAAGCAGACATCCTGAGTCCTCAGTTAAGTCAATTAGTCAAAATAGGGAAGGGCTGCCCTGGGCTTCTCCTAGGGAGAAGCACACTAAAAAGCAAACTGCTCTACAGGAAGCCACACCTGCTGGGGGCAAGTCTTGGCTACTTCAGGGTCTTGGCTACTGATGCTCTGCTGAGTTTGTCACCGACCCAGCAGCTGGTCCTTAGCTACCACAGCACCCTTCAAATCACCATGGGACACTGCGTCAGTTTTCTGTATTCCCCTTCTGCACAGGGAACCAACCTACAAGCTCTGTGGCAACTACTAAGGATCCAGGGCATGCCCTGCCCTGGAGAAGCAGCTACAAGTCTAGGGCACTCACTACTGTCCCCTTACCCAGTCAACTCCTATCTCTTCTCTCACTGGCTTGTTCTTTCTGGAAGAAGAATATGGGTGTTGGAATCAGGCAGGTCTGGACTCGAACTTCCTCCCTCTTCTTCCTAGCTGGTGTGTCCTGTAGAGCCTGAGCTTCCTCATTTAGAAAATGAGTGGGGGCTGGCTGAAGGTTTGGATATGAAGGCAAAAGACTAAGGGCAGTTCGGCACCTACCAGGCAAAGAAGTACCCACAGGCTGAGTGCCTTGTGAAGGGTCCTTATTTAAACAAACTTGGGAACTGTTTTAGGGACTGGAGAGGAACTGTAATTTGAAAGCCCTGGATGGACCAGAGGCAGCAGCAGTGAAGTGAAGCATGCTTCTTGAGGACTGATCACAGTCCAAGGCAGACAGACAGGAGGCAGGATGACCAAGCGACTCTCCAGGACCTCTTCAGGGCAGCTGCATCTGGTCAGGACTAAGAAACAGAAAGCCCAGAAGCTGATTCCCTCAGGACACAGTTCTCCCAGGTACCAGGCATTCTGGGAACAGTGAACAAAGCCACTACTGGGCTTCTATAAACATGGAGAAGTTAGATCGAGTTGTCACAAGCTGTGTGGGCTGTCCCTCTATGTCACATCTGAGCACTGAGGTGCAGTCCCGAAGCTTTCCAGGTGACAGCTCTCAGTTCTGAGAGTGTCACTGTCCTGCTCCTGGGTGACAATACCACTGACTAGGAGAATAGATGCTACTACAGAGGGATGCTGACGTGTTTTCTACCTAGCAAAGGCTGTGACTATCGAGCCTTCTGGGGATGCCACAATAGGAGACTCAGACCCCAGGTGGCAGGACATCTCTGCACCAAGCATTCCCCACCCAGGGAGGGAAGAAGACACAGCGACCCCAACGGCCTCCTTCCTTGAAACTATGTGGAGACTGATAAATTAAGATGCGTATTAAATACACGGGAGAGGCTCGCAGGGAGAGCGGGGGGGGGGCCTCTGGGCCGGGTGGGGAAGCTAAGGTTTCTTCCGGAGGTAGTTGGAAGGAATCCAGCCTTCCCAGGAAGGAGCCCCGCTAAGGACCTGGCAGAACCACCAGCCACTGCTGCTCTTCTCCCGAACTTCAAACACTGTCCCTTCCTGGAAGCTGCTGGTGTCTTCATCTCCTTCAAAGTTGGCCACGGCCACATACAGTGAGTCCTTTGGGCTATCGGCACTGAGGAAGGAGGCTGCTTTCCCTCTGTTTTCTCCCGCCTTGCCAGCTATGTGGGGCCCGCCTTTGCCTCGCACATCATCTTGGCTGGAGTTGGAGAGGAAGGGTTTGGCTTTCGGAGGGACAAGGAGAGCCCGGCCTGGAGCAGGGGCAGCCCTGCTTTCGTTGGATTCACGCTGTGGCCCTCTGACCTCTGGGAGGGGCCTGCACGACAACGGTGATGAGGAGGTTTTCTTGGGGGGTGGGGGTCTCCGAGGTGGGACCACAGGTCTTTGCTGGGTGGCTTCTTGGACAGGCATAGGCAAATTCTTGGGCCCAGGGTCTGTGGTCTTGGCTGGCCTGGGAGGGGCTCTGCAGGGTGACTCCTTTGGACTCAGGCCGTCCTGTCTGGCAGACCTGTCCTGACCACGGCCGGGTCCCTCTGCTGGAAGGAAGCTTCGGCTGGGGGCTGTGTCATGGCCCCCAGCAGCATGGTGGCTCTCTCCATCCAATAAGGCTTTTTCCTGGGACTTGGCAGGTCTGAGTTTGCTCCTGAGGTTATGTATGTCCACTTGATCTTCGTTCTGAGCTGGCTCTGGCTTGGGGGAAGGAGTTGGCTTGGGCCTAACCTGAGGTCTAGACTTCAAGAATGGATTCTGAGGAGTGGCCTCCACCTTCTCTTCGGGCAGCTCAGCTTTGGACCTGGAGATGGGACGGAGGTTGGGCTTCTTCACTTCCTTGGCCAGCACCTTGTGGCCACACTCTAGACCCATGTCGTTTTTTAGCAGGAACACCTTGCCTTTGTCAGGTTTGGGCTCTGGCTTCCTACTGTCCCGGACTGGTGGGGCATGCTTGGCTGGAATCATTGGCAAAATCATGCCAGGAGGCTTGGGAGAGGAGCCCCTGAGTGGCTCCATCTTCTGTCTCTCCCTCTCCAGCAGCTCCTCTTCGGACTTGATGATGGACTCTTTGCGTGGAGGGAGGCTGGGCTTCTCCTCCTGTGTGGGGTCTGAGATCTCCTCATAGCCTGCTGATGCAGACAGGTCTGAAGATGCCTTTCTTGGGGCCTCCTTTCCTCCTTTCCAGTCTTTGGACCACAGCATCCCAGAGTCCACAGCACCATGTGGTGCCTCAGGCAGGGGTCTGGAGGGCCCCACTGCTTCTGGACCCAGATTGTTCTCCACTGCAGCTGCATCCCCAAGCCGGAGCTGAGTCATCTCATGAGGCAGGGGAGCCAGGAAGTTGGGCCTTGAGGCGCTGCTGGTCTTCTTGTACTTGTCAATGAAGGTTGCGGGGGCCCATCCCTCCTTATCTTCCATCTGAATGTACCACCAACCACTTAAGCTCTTCTCGATCACCTAGGAGGGGGGCAGGAAAAGCACTTAGTAGGTCTGATACCATACCCCAGGCAGGGTCCACAACCTATGAAAGAGCCCATATGAAACAGGTACTGTGGAAGCTGTATTCTGACCCTGCAAATTCTCCCACAAGGTCTATGCTAGACCAGTGCGAGTGAGAATGACCCCCATAGGCTCTTCATGTCTAAATACCTGCTCCCCAGTTGGTGGAACTGTTTGGGAAAGACTAGGAGGTGTGACCTTGTTGGAGGAGGTGTGTCATTGCAGGTGGACTTTGAGGTTTCAAAAAATTTGTGCCATTTCCAATCTCTCTCTCTCTCTCTCTCTCTCTCTCTCTCTCTCTCTCTCTCTCTCTCTCTCTCTCTCTCTCTCTCTCTCTCTCTCTCTCTCTCTCTCTCTCTCTCTCTCTCATTCTCTGCCTCTTGCTTATGGAACAGGAAGTGAGCTTGTAGCTGTTCCTACTGCTCTGCCATCATGGACTCTTAAAAAAACCCTCTAAAACTGTAATCCCAGCCAAATGCTTTATAAGTTGGCTTGGTCATGATGTTTTGTCGCAGCAAGAGAAAACCAATACAACCAGCTATGCACACTGTGTAAGGACACCTCGCTGAAGGTGGGTTCTTGTCCAGATTGGATTTTGAGATGGGGTTATTGCTACATTGTCCAGTCTAACTTCTAATTCCTGGCTCAAGCCATCCTCCTGCCTTAGCCACCTGAAGATCTGGGTTACAGGTGCACACTGCCATATCTATCAGGTTCATGTTCACTTTTGGATTGTGATGGAAGCCCTCTGAAAGATGTGGCTGACAGTGCCTTAGAAGGCACCTCTGGGGAGGGGCACTTACTGACATCCAGCCCCTCTGCACTCTGGATTTAATTCCCTTTCCCTCCTGTGAGGTGGGAAGCTACAGGGTCAACTTGGGAGGACTAGGCCACCAACACCATCTGCTACCACGCTAAAGAAGTACAAGGCAAAAGCCACAGAGAGGGAAAACTACCCTTGATCCTGGCTCCTTTGGCTGAACACTAGAAGAGCTGGCTGGTGCTTACAGCAGCTATGCCATATGAAAACTGAGAATCTTTAAACATACAAATCACACGTAGGTCGATGATATGCTATGCTTACATCCAGGGAAACAGAGGCTGACAGAATAACCAGAGTTTCATCTCTTCTCTCCATCTCTCCCTCATGCCCATACCCACTGGATTGACGTTGAGTAGAAATGCTGATGTTATTTAAGATACGATGTTTCCTGTATCTTTTTGAACCAGTATCATCTGAGTGAATTCTTGGAGATGAACGGCACACAAACTACACTATGGGCTGAAGTGTGCCCCCAGATCCCCATGTGAAGCATTCACCTTCAGCACTCCTTGCATCTGGATGGGGCTTTGAAGCGGTACCTAGGTGGTAATGGGTCATAAGAGCAGGCTCTAGTTTACTCAACTGGTGTCTTCAAAGGAAGAGGTTGGGAAATGCAGAGTAAGGGACTGCATGTGAGGACACAGCACGAAGGTGGCTATGTGCAGACAGATCAAGGGAGGAAGTCACAGGAGATACCAATCCTGCCACACCTTCATCCTGGACTTCAGCTCCAGCACCACGAGAAGGGGAATCACTGTGTTTAATTAGTCTGTCTGAGGTATTTTGGTGTACGGCAGGCCTAAGAGAGCCAGCAGCAGCGATTCCCCAGCAGGTTCTGTACACAGGCAACCTGATGCCCACGGCCCTCCCATGATCCAGGGACCATCATCTCACTCTACAAATGAAGAGCAGAGCATCAGGAGAGCTGTGGATCAGTCAGAGGGCTCTGGAGAGAGTGATGGTGGAGGGGAGAGTGGAGGGCAGGCAGCTGGGCTCTGAGTACTGCCAGACCCTGCCTCGTAGGAAGAGCCAAGCCTGTCCTAAGAAACTGCTCTAGGAGTCATAAGGACAGAGGACTGGCAGGAGGGATAGCAGCCACGGACTCAGCACTGGGAGGCCAACTCTGGGGGCCTACAGTCTTGGGTTTCAGCTCGGAGCTCTGCCGCTTGAATAATGTCAGCAGCAGTAACACTCAATGGCAAGATTACTAATGCCTGAATAAGCAAAAGCGTGCCATCTTTGTGAAAGCATGCGAGGGCACTTGGTAGGTGTTACGTTAGCAAACCAGAGGTTTGGTCTCCAAGAAAAGGATGCACTGGACAGGCAGGACACAGTGAGTCTGGCGGGACTGACAAATGGGTGACCAGGATGCTATTATACTCAGTAGTGCTGGGTACAGCTAATGTCATTGCTGGACACATTGCCTTCATCAGCATTCAGTTCCATCACTAAGACAGTGTGAGGGAAGGAGAATGGGATAATGAAGAGAAGACGCCGGTGTGGCTCTATTACACTGACATTCAAGGGAAAGGAGAGTGGCAGAAACTCTGGCCATCTGGATTTTGTTTTCTGATGAGACAGGGTCTCACTGTATAGCCTGCCCTGGAACTTTCCATGAAAACGAGGCTGGCTCCAGCTCATAGAGGTTAGACTACTTCTGCTTCTTGAGTGCAGGGATTAAAGGCATATGTACCCATGTCTATCTCCTACTTGGAGTTTTAATCATGTTCTTGTTGGTAGACAGAGCCACGTATTATGATGAAAGAAACAAATGCAAGGTCACAGAAAGAAAGGGAAGAGCTTGGACTTTAAAACCAGACGGATCTCAGTTCAACTCTTTGCTCCAGCACTTACTAACTGTACCTCGAGATGAGCATTTACCCACCCCCTGAGCTGTATCTGTAAGACAGGCTGATATCGATTTCCCAGGCTTCCTGTCAAGCTTAGTTCTCAAGCAGGTAAGGCGCCAAGGAAATGCCTACACCGACAGTACACTCACCACTGCCACCCCAAAGCATGTTTGAAAGCTAAATAGGACAGACACCGAGCTGAGTCTCACTGTGGCCTGACTGCCAGGAACCTCTGGATGTGTTAATGAACGTGGAGGCCTGAGATTACAGAGATATGAACCAGAAGGTAAAAGAGGAAAAAAAGAAAATGGTGTATAGAACTCATCACAGGAAAGAACAACTGCGTAAGCCTCAAGCTTTAGTGGCAATCATTCCCTCAAAAATCCACTGGTGGGATCTGCCAACATCGTGGGACTGTAAAGCAAAAAAGTCTCCAGGTGGGTGGTGGCTATGATTTTGTTAAAGAATGCTTGATGTGATGGGCATGGTAGCTCACGCCTTTCATCCTAGTTCTTGGGAAGTAGAAGCAGGCACTATGAATTCTAGACCAGCCTGGTGTACATAGTGAGTTCCAGGTCAGCTAGGGCTACAATGGCGGGGGGTGGGGGTGGGGGGTGGGGGCGTGCTGGATATGAGTTTGTTACTAGATCAGCTTGATCAAGAATAGAGGAGAAAGGTCAGAAAAGAAAAAGCGGCAACACCTCCATTAATGCCCCCTTTCAGTACAAATGGGTTACCTAGATCCTGAGGATCCCCGCTAGACTTCTAAATATTCTGAGCCATGGTGGCAGCACCTATTGCTCAATACCCTGTATTAGTAGAAACTGCAGGAGATACATTGCCAAGGGCTCTCTAACTTTCACAAACTGAATCTCTATGCTCTATTACAGAGCTGTGCCCCTAGCCCTGAAAAGCTGTGTCTTAAAACCATATGGCGGTTTTCAGTTCTCTGGGGGGAAGAAGCCTTTCACAGACTACAGTGAGGGCTTCTGGTTTCAAGGTGGAATGGACAGTTGTCTTCTCTTTGTGCAACACATTCAAGGAAAGAAAGCCGTGGGGCTGCAGCCCAGATCAGAGGGAAGCAGGGGGAGGGGTGGATTAAAGTCTAGAAGAATCCTCAGGTGAGCCCTCACAGTTTCTCAGAGGGCACGGAGATCTGCAAAGGGTAGGAGACTGGGTAGCACTGAGGGAGGTAGGGATAGGAGCCAGCACATGACTGGATGTCACCACACAAGCAGCTAGTCTGGTTGGCCTCTGTCCTAGGTCTTGTTCTTGGAAGGGAGATTGTAGGTGGCAACTGTGACCCCCTGCAGGCTGGGGTCACAGAGCTGTGACACTGCTCTGTGGCAGGCTCAGAAGTCTCTAGAAGCTGATCAACTTCTTTTGTGCATTTCTGTGGACCATCTCACAGCTGCCTTGTCTTTTCATTCTATGATGCTTGACGATGGGACTCAGGGCTGTAGCCCCTGCAGCCAAAACCAGGGACTGATACCACAGAATAACCGCAGCAAATATAAGTAGCAACATAAAGAATTGACAACCGAGGAAAGTGATAATCACTGTTAACAGCAGGACTGCAAGTTAAACCACCATCCTTACACAGATAGAGAGGAACACCAGATTAATCCAAGGCCAGATGAAACGAGAACAGGCAGCTGCGGAAAAGAACCAAGAAGAATGCTTGGAAATGAACACTGTAATTGTTGAATGAGAATAAGGAACATACTGAGCAGCTGAAGAGCAAATCGATGAACTAAGAAACTGGCAGGATGTCCTAAGGACGTGCCACTCATCTTCCTGTGGTTGATGCGTCACCTTAGATTGCTTATGGTACCGACCATCGGCAGATAGGAAGGAAGTAAGAAGTTACAATGTACTGTTTTGAGGAAAAATGAGAAGCCAAAAAGTGCATGTTCCACAGAGGTATAATCTTTTCTTTTCTTTTTTTGTTTTTGAGATAGGGTTTCTCTGGTTGTCCCAAAACTCACAGGCATCCACCTGCTTCTGCCTCCCAAGTGTTGGGATTAAAGATGAGTACCACCAATATCTGGTGTAATCTTATCTTTTTAAATGCTCATCAAAATCACAGATATGATCCTAGGAACATGAGGGGTGACTGGACTATAGCTATCATAGAGATGAGCAGGTTTAATCTCTATCTCCTGTAGTGGGGCAGGAAGCATCTGGCCAAGGTTTACTCATGACAGAGCAGAAACGGGGGTGCCAGTGGCCAGATCCCTTGGTTCTGTCAGGAGGCATCTCCGAAGATTTCTCATCCAGAGCTTTGATGCTATCCTGTTACCTGCAGGCTTTCTCGAGTGCATGGGAAACATCTTTCATCCCTAAGCTTGTGAAGATAAAAGATGCCCATGAGAAGACAAAGGACTTACTATGGCTATCCAGGGATACAGAGCACACATGCAGAGAATGGGAGGGAAAGAGATGAGAGAGGGGAGCCAGGAGGTGATTGGAAAAGGAACATAGGACTAGCAGATGGCTCAGTGGATAAAAGCACTTGCTGTGTAACACTGATGACCCAAGTTTGATCCTTGGACCCAGGGTAGCTCAGGTCTGTATTCCTAGCCTCCGCACTCCTATGGCAATAAGGGAGGTTTCTGTTAAGGGCATTGAAACTGGAGGTTGGTGATGGTTACACAACTCTGAATAAAAGAAATCACCAACTTTTCTGCTCAGGTTGGCAAACAGTTTTGCATGTGATCATGAAGATATGATCATACCTTAATAAAGCCATTAACCTCGTCTCCCCTTCCCCATAGCAGGAGGTAAGAAGAGAGAAGGCAATGCCAAGAATGAAGAATGACAGCATGTGTGCTCACCTCGACCTTCAGGCCGGCCTGGAAGCTGATGCCATCTGGGATGGTGGTCTGGAACTCTGCAATGGTGTAATACTCCTCTTCCACCTGGGGTGGGATGGGAGGCTTCGGCAGGTTGAGGCCTCGAGGCTGGCAGGATTACACACAGGGCTGACTGAGTCATGGTGGAATGAAGAGACTAGGGTATATAACATCACCACTGTCTGGGTGCTGGGGAAGCCTAATTCACTTCTGAGGGGCAAAACAAAGGGGATTTGACTGTCACCTCCCAGTTGAGGTCTCACTTGCCCTTCAACTTTACAGTAACAGGAGCAGCATGGGACATCCCAGTATATCATGAGAATTTGGGAAAACACAAAAGTGTCAGAATGTAAGAGGCAGCGAGGCTACGGGAAGACCGCAAGTCTTCGAATCAGACCCATGTGGGTTGGAATGCTGATGAAGGGCCATGTCAAGCCTCTGCTTCATCTCCTGTAGAATGGGCATCCTAATACTACTGGCCTGGGACACTTGCTACTAAGCACCTAGCACATTCAAGGTGCTAGACAAGAACCCAAAAAGTGGCAGACATTTTCTGAAGGCCCCTTTCCAAATTTCTTGTGATCACCAGTGTTTTACAGTTTGAACATTTATATACATAGTGAGACATGTATATAAGTTCACACACAAAATACATTTATGCTTTATGCATACTCAGCTCGAGTGTAATATTTTCCGATTTTTTTAGTGTGCCTGGGTTTTGACTGTGCTCTGTCATGTGATGTCAGGTATGGAATTTTCATTCCACTTTTGGTATCATGCTGGTTTTTGGATTAAGGATGCTCAATGTTAAAAAGGTACCTATCGGTAGGGCATGGTGGTGCATATTTTTGATCCCAGCACTCAGGAGGCAGAGGCAGGAAAATCTTTGTGAGTTTGAAGCCAGCCTAGTCTACAGAGGGAGTTCCAGGCTAACCAGGACTGTAGTGAGACTCTGCCTATAAATAAGTAAATGAGTGAATAAAAAAATGGACATAGAGAGTTAAAAATGGATCAGAGCACCAGATGTCACCACAGACAAACCTGTGCCTCTAAGCGTGGGCCTGTTTCACATAGATTGCTTCATGAAAAAGGAGAGCTGCTTGGAAAGTACTAGAATATGGAAGACTGGTGGGTAACCCAGACAGCTCCCAGGACAAGCAGATAGGGCCCTAAGGCAAGTGTGCACTTACAATGGTCATGTCCCGGCGAGGAGGGGGTCTCTGTCTCATCTTTGGTGATCCTATGGGGAAACAAGACTTCACTCACATGCAGAATTCCACAAACAGATTCCCAGCGGTGGGAGCCAGGTGGGGTCTCCTCCCTCCCCAGGAGCCACATGTTTGTGTTTCTATGAGCCTTTGTGAGAACAGCTTGACTATGCTCTCCTCAAGCTAGGCTCAGGACCCTCCATCAACATGGCCTCCCCTGGATCTTTGCTACATGGGAACAACAGATGAATGACACTGACCTTTAAGTAAAGGCAGAGTGTCCATGTACAGTGTAAAGCATGGGCTCAGAGCTATACAGGGCTGGGCTCAGACTCATCCCAGCACAGCAAAAAAAATTACTGTTTGACTCTCAGCCATAGGTCCTTTTCTATGGAATAGCCTAATGCATACCTCTCCCCAGGTGGCTGGGGTAAAATGAAGTACTGACTTCTGTTTCTATTAGAGTATTAGAAAATGCAAAATGCAACAGAGTCTTAGCCAAGACATTTAGCTGCTCACGGAAGGACAACCCTTTCTAGACTTCCTTGCAGCTTGGTGTTGCCATGTGACTAAGTCCAGCAGAGTATGAGGGAAGGTGGAACATTTGAGTTGGTTCACTCCTCCCTGCCTTTCACTGGCTGGACAGTGATGGACCACATTGAATGATGTGGCCAACATGAAACAGATGCAGGAGACCGAGATCCTTGACTGCGTGGAAGCATCATCTCAGCTGTAGACACAAAACTGCTCTATTGTGTAGAGTGGAAGTGAGTTTCTAGATCAAATGAGCCACTGTTATTAGGTGTGTGTGTGTGTGTGTGTGTGTGTGTGTGTGTGTATACACACATGAATGTGTGTGTGTCAGGGGAGGAGACTTTGTTTTGGCATCTGAACATCCTAACAAAGTCATGTTACTTCAGATTTTCATTTGGTCCCTTAGCACTAGCAGACCACGCTCTTGACCAAGAGAGTCCAGAATCACAGAGCCCTGCCATGGCCTGCAGCATCCGTGAAACTCTTCATACTTAAGATGGCGTAGACAGCATGGAACTCAGCTCAGTGCCCTCATCTCTGTGAGGAGCTGGAGTCCTTTCTCCACAGATTCTTTCTGCCTTCAGGACCAGCACAGGATGCTGGGCACTGTGTTGAGGCCACAGTTCCAAGTACAATGCAGACAACTATGAGTAACTGCTCTTGGGTGTGTATGGGAACACTAATAGTAAAATCCGTATAGAGAGGCTTTGAAGAGCAAGATGTGTGAAGCACTGTGGTGGAAGCAAAGCCAACACGGTTCACATTTGAGGCCATGGCGAAGACTGGAGGGGCATGGGCCTTGGGACCAACCTCCAGTCCCACCGCTACCAGGTGAACGACCTTGGTCTGTCTCATCACCTATTTTTTTGGTCTCAACCCTCAAAGACTGTCAGAGGAGCCAGTGAGCTAATCAGGAGACTCCTGACACACACCAGGAACTTGATCATGACACAGTGGGACAATCTAGGGAAGGGACAGCATACTGCTCAGATTTTGTAGCCTGCTGGTCCAGTGGTCTGGGGGAGTTACCCAGGGTCCCCAAGTTTTTATTTTAACCTGAAGGATATCAACAGATGGAAGGTTGTGGCAAGGAAGAAGGGCAACCTGGGAGATGCTCTAAGCTCAGATAGACCTCAGCTATCTGGAACAAGGGTGGGTGTCACTCACTCTGCTTAACGTCACCATCTGGCACCAGGCGACCTTCAAACCGGCCATCCCTCTGGTTGTTGAGCAGCTCCTTCTCCCTGCCCAGAGCATTCTGGTGCCGAGAAACACCATCCAAGTCGAGGGCCCCTGAGTGGGCATTTGAGCTGGGGCCCAGCTTTGGGGGCAAGGGCTCCCCACTGCTCTTCTTTAGGTAGGAAGCAGGGGCCCAGCCCTCTTTACCCTGGAACCTGGGAGGAAGGGAAAGGATTCTGGTCAGGTTGGTCTACAGGGCCTTGGTATGTGGGGTAGGGGAAGCCATGCCTCTATATGACAGGTTCAGGATGGTGGGTGTGGTGATTTGAAAGAAAATAACCCCTACAGCGAGTGGCACTATTAGGAGGTTTGCCCTTGTTAGAGGAAGTGTGTCACTGTGGAGGCAGGCTTTGAGATCTTATATATGCTCAAGCCAGGCCCAGTGAGACAGACCACTTCCTGTTGCCTGTGGGACAAGATGTAAGAACTCTCAGCTACCTTCAGCACCATGTATTTCTGCATACTGCCATGTCCCACCATGATGATAATGGATTGAATCTCTGAACTGTAAACTAGCCCAATTAAATGTTTTCCTTTAGGAGAGTTGCTGTGGTCATGGTGTCTCTTCGGAGCAATCGAAACCCTAACTAAGACAATGGGACAGTGAACTCTGTATGTTGTGGGTCAGAACACGCAATTCACTGCTCTTGGATGATGCCTAAGCCTTCACACTAGCCTTCCAGGCTTTCCCCACTTGGTCTCCACCTGCCTCGCTCAACAGCCACATACCCCTCCCACTTGCAGTCTCCCAAATGCATCCTGCTTGTCACTTCCCCACATTGCCGCTTTAGGTGGGGGCCTCCACCTGACAAGCTCCCTCCTCCCTCCTTGTGGCACCTGCTCCTCTTCCCAGGCTTTAGTTAATGTCATTAAGTCTTGTTCTGATCCCTAAACGACGCCCAGTCTCCCCATGGCTTCTGCATACTCTGTAATCCCAGCACTTGGTTGTAGCCTTCCTGTCTCCTAGTTAGAATATGAACCCTTGGGTATGAACATCTGGGCATCGGTAAATTCAGTAAAGAAATGAAAGGCCAAGGGGACAAGAGGACAAGTCGCCAAGTCAAATCACATCTTGAGCAAACAGCAGTAAAGCTCTGCACCAGAGCTGCCCCCTACTGTACCACTGTGATGGTGCCAGTGAGAGCCAGCACTCTCGGCACCTACTCTGTCAGTCCTGCCCTAAGCACTTCACGGCTGTTAGCGTGTTTGAGCACAGCCAATCTTGGCAGGAGGGACTGCAGGTCTAGTCCCCAACCCCCACTTCTCAGCGAAGCTTCTTAAGCACTGACGTGACCCCACCAATGGAAAATTCCACACTTGACTTCATGTGACGGATCACAGTCCAAATGCAGCTGTATTATACTTGCATGAACTCATCTTCCAGCTGTGCTTATACAGTGTATATGCAACACAGTGAATTTGGGTTTACCCGTGGCCCTCCTCATCCCCAAGACATCGCATTACACATATGCCACATTCCCAAAAGATGAAAACATCCCAGATCCCAAAGACTTCTGTTCCCATGCATTTCAGACAAGGGTTTTTTCAACCAGAATTGGCATCCGCCTTAAAGACAAGAAGTCTGAGACCCATTGGTGTTAAACACCTCACTGAAGTTTACAAGTAAGTCTGTGGCAGGAATAGATTCAGACCTCTTAATTTGTTCTTTGTGGCCTTTTTCTAGCAGCCTGGCCCCTGGTTCAAAGCCTCACACCGACAGGGCAGGGCTCTGTGTCAGTTGACACAACATACTTAGACGTGAATGATGTAGTTCCTTGTTGTTGCCACTGAACCGAGGAGTGACAGCACTCCGACATACCAGCTCATTGCCCCTAAAAAGGGCATTAGTGAGGACAATGATTGCTTGATTCTCACATGGCAGAACTTGGGTTTCGTAATAACAAGTCAGGTCTGTTGTACTGGAGCAAGCCCACACCGGCTCACAAGAGCCCACATCACAGATCGATTCTGAACTCCACATTTAGTGGCATCACATTGGTGGCTTGAATGTGGCCACAGGACAGGTATTTACACCATGGAAATCAGCCAACCCCACTGAGAGCTATTAGTGCCTCTCCAAACAGGCACTCACACCTTTGGGGAAAGAGGAATAGACCCAGCTGACTAGTCATGATTACGGTAGAGCAGAATCTCATTAAAAATCAGCTAAAGAAGCCGGCTGGGCAGTGGTGCACATCTTTAACCCCAGAAGTCGGGAAGCAGAGGCAGGTGGATCTCTGTGAGTACGAGGCCAGCCTGGGCTACAGAGTGAGTTTGAGGACAGTTAGGGCTATGTAGGAGTCCCATCTCCAAAAAACAAACAAACAAAAACCTCAAACAAAACAAAACTGCTTTAAAAACAAAATGGCAAAATGGCTTGGGTTTCAGTGAAAAGTGGGTCATTTGACTGGAGGCAAATTTACAAGGAGATAGAAATCTGTACAATTAAGCATTTGTCAAACTTAAAAGCCCTCTAAGAGGGAGTAAGTCTTGCTTTAAGTGGAAAAAGCTAGCTGAAAACACAACACAGTGCACATCCTCAGGCCATCATTTGGGGCACAAAGACAAAAGCACAGGCGGCATACATGGGAGAGTGAGCAGGCTCTGGGTACGTCCCAGCTTTGGATGACACTTAACCTCACCCTGACAACTGCCTCCTGAACTCTAGAGCTGTGGGTTCCAGGGTATGTTACTCTGCAGCATGGTGCTGTGACAGTCACATGTCATTTAATGAAATTTCTGAAAAAAGTTATTAGTAACTTCTACCGTGGGCAAACACCATAGTGTGCTTACACAAACTCAGACAGAGTGGCCCACTACACACCCAGGCTATGTGCAAGACATACTATAGTGTTCTGCTCTCCGAGGCTTGGGGAGCTCAGAGGTCTTGTCTGTTAGGACTTTAAGGAAAGGTATGGTCAGGGAGGGAGGCCAGATCACATTAAGATGTGTTCTTTCGTGGCTGAGGCAGAAATGTCACCTGTCTGCAGTTTCTCACAGACCTCTGTGCAGCTGGAGCCCATCAGTGGCCCAGGACCCACTGAACCACAGGGGAGGCAGAGGCAGATACCTGATCTTCCACCAGCCTTCCAGGTTCTTCTGGATGACCTCCACCACAGCCCCTCGCTCTAGGTTCATTTCGTCCTGGTCACGAGCTGTGTACGGATAGATGACTGTGTACTTCTCCTCTGCAGGGACACAGGGCGATGGGGTGAGAAAGAGACCAGAGGAGTCCAGCATGCAGGCTGTGAACTTGAATCACACCGAGGGAAATTCTCTGCGAGGTCTCTGGCTCCCCAGATTCCTGCAGAGCTCTAAAGGCTCCAGTCCCTCTGATGGCCTCGGCATCGCACAGTCACCCTTGTTTCCTTCCAATCTGTGCCTCAAGGTCACGGTCCATGACTTCATGCAACATTCTGACACACAGCATCCTCATCACCCTCGCTCAGGCTAATCCCCCCATTTCAGGAATTACCTTCTAACTGACTCCACGTTTACTATTGTTTCGAGTCTGTTTCCCCTGGGAAGAGTATGAGCTCCATGAAGGCAGGGTCTGGTCTAGCTCAGTCATGGTTTCATCTCCAGCACTGAAGATGCCGGGAAAGCTGGCAACTGTTTCATGAATGAGCCTCTGTTTAGGGAGGGAGCATGTTCTTAACCCTGTCCCCTGCAGGGTTGGGGATGCTCCTTGCTCACACGGTGAGTCAAGGCCCTGGGCTCCTGCTAGATCTTGCTGGTGGAGACCAAGAGTTCAGAGATAAGCTGAAACTGCCAAGGAGTGGACAGAGAGCACTTCTCATTACCTAGGTGGTGACTAGACTACATTCTTTATTGGCCATGTACAGCCCTGATTCAATCATGCTTAAACCTGCATGGCTGGGTTGCTTCCCCCACCCCACTCTCCCTACAAGCCACAGCACTATCCGACAAGCCCACACTCCTCCTGAGAGCCATACCCCGCTGCGTTACCGCAGCAGCCCAGAGATCCTGCTCATTGGCAGACCCTGGGCAGGATGCTCAGGAGAGTCTGTGTCTGCTCTGGCTGCTGACACAGAGAAACATGGACACATGTCCCAGGGGAGCCCAGGAGGGAGAAGAGAGGGCTGTCTTAGAATACATTTCAGTCCATAGGTGAGTAGCTCAGCCAGCCATGGCCTGGTGCTCACACTTCTCGGGGACACACTTGAGGCATCTGTTGCCAGTCAGCTGCTGCAGAGGAGGTGGGAAGCACTCAGGCATTTATTTATTTATTGAAATGGCCCGCTGACCTACTCTGAGGGGGCTGTGCTGACTCGTGGCACACATCTTGTGTTCAGCATGGTCAGCTGGCTCTCCTTGTGCTGAATCAGCAGGTACCAGGCTGGGGTAGGAGGGAGGAAGGAAGGAAGGAAGGATTCTGCTGGCCAAGCACATCAGTTTTGTATAGTTCAGGTGGGAGGGGGCACTGCCTGGGTCCTCATCTGTGCATTCAAACCCATGAGCCCTGGGTCCCCTCAGGCTCCAGCTGGGAGGGTTCTCAAGCTGTGGGACGCTAGACATGCTGACATGTTGAGTGACTCCAGACTGAGCTCAGGGGCTACAGCAGCAATGCCTGCCCTTCTACTGGTGGTTCATCCATGTGCTGTGGGAGTGGCTAAGACCCTGCCTCCTGGAGGGGGATGGATGTGCCTGTGACCTTGGCGGAATCACAGTACCCTAAGGCCTGGCTGCTGTGATTGGTTCAGGGATGACACACAGCGGGAGGGCCAGGAGAACCAGTCCTAGTGCTTGTGTTGAAGGAGAAGCTGATTTTTTTTGGTGACTGTCCCTGATAGGTGCCTGGGATTGGCGTCATGAGAAGCAGAGCTGTGTCAATGAAACAGAATAGGGCAGAGGTGGCGAGGGCACAACCAGCCTTGCTTGAAACTAGTACTAGCCTGGCTTTTCAGTGACCTCCCTACTGAAGACAGAGTCTCATAATGCAGTTCAAGCTGTCTTCAAACTCAGGATTGTCTTGTCCTGGCCTTCAAGTGCTATAGATATGAACCACTCACTACCGACCTGGATGTGGCTTCCTGCTGTGACAGAAACAAGTCTGACAAAAGTAATGGGGCTGCCCAGTCACTCTCATAGAAGACCCAGGCGACTGTTAAACTGGGACACTTCAGAGCCCCAAGGCTGTCAAATACCCCAGGCCCACTCCTCCCCATCCTGCATGCTTGCACACACAAGATGACAAGTCCATGTTTTTTTCACATGCAGCAGACACAGGCAATCCCAGAGCAGGGAGCTCATGCAGGTAGACGCAAGGACCTGGCTCCAAGCACCAAATGCAGGGAAATCTCCAAGGGTAGGCACCTTGACGCCAGCTGATGGCATACAAGTCCCCCAGAGTCCGGCGGCGGCCCATAGACCGGGGCAGAGAGCAGTACCTCCAGGAGACTGGTCAGGTAGCATGTTGGAGGGAGGGCAGAAGGCAGAGGTAAGAGACACTCACTCCCAGCAGCTGTAGGGCTGTGAGCACCTAGCAATGTTCCCTAGGAGGGATCTACCTGAGTCTACTCCCAGCTCCAGGTGTCCCAGAGAGGAGATGCCTGGGGAATGAGTTTCAACTTGAGTCAAGGGGTGTCCAGTAGACATTCTACTCCTAGAATGATTATACTGAGAAACTGTCATGGTAGAGGGAAAGAAAACGCCTAACCCTGTAGGAAGATGGGCTCCTGCCTGTCCACTAGCTGTGTGGGGAAAAAATCAGCCCCTCTGAGCAAGGCTCCTCATCTGTGAAATGGAGCTAACAGTCAGTTTCTCCTCAGGCATTTTCCCGTGCCTGGAACAGGGGTGAGGGAGGTTGCCCTGAGTAAGGAGCCTATAAAACACACCACAGACAGTGTAAGGAGACATAGGCTGCCAGCAGTGTACACCCTCCCTTTAATCTGAGCTCATCCTGTGATAGCCTGTGGTGGCTTGGCCCCCAGCTCCTGGAGGGCCACTGAAACAGAGCTTCAGAACTCTGCAGAATGTCACGGCAGTACCACAACTGCAAAGCCACATGCAGTCTTTGGGTATGTAAAATTTTGGGTTTCTAGAACCTCCTTCTCTTTACCCCCCTTTCTGACATACTTGATTTGTCTCTGTGTTTCCTCAGAGCCATCCACTGAAACCCAGCAACACTCATGCCCCAGGCAGGATCAGGACAAAGGTCACAACATTCCCATGTTCAACAGAAGAATGGGGTTAGAGAGGTGTCTCTCTCCCAAAGTTACTCCCAAGGTAAGATTCACGCTCAGGTCTGCCAGACTCCCAGACACTCGTGTGCTACCAGAGGCACTGAGGGCCCCTCTGCTTTGGGAAGTTCTTGGGGGAGAGGAAGCATTGGGCCTTGGTATTGCTGAACCACATATAACATCTATCACGAGGTATCCCCAGGAAAAGGAAGTGTGTGGGAGACAGAAGGGGACACCTAAACCAACAGAAAAATCAGGTATGTTTAAACAGACAGGGTCAAAAGTCTTGCAAATGGGCAAGTATAGCTTGGTACTGTGGCCACCACAGCAATAAAGAGGAGTAGGGGGGTGTCAGCAGCAGTCTGGCTGGGGTTCCCATAAAGGGGCAAGGGCCTAGCTTTGACAAGGCTCACCTAGGGTAGCTCCCACAAATCTTTAAGGAAGCACAGGCTTACCCTACAGTTCTAATCCCAGTCTGTGCACAGGCTCTGGACCCTGAGCTAGTGAGCTACCAATCCCAGAGCAGAGGCTGCCAAGAAGGGTGAGCAGGAAGCTCCTCCTACCTTCCTCAGGCTGGAGGGAAAACTCATCCTGCACACCGTCCTGGCCCTCGAGGCAGGTTGCAGGGACCCAACCTTGCTCTTCAGCAGTGCTGACGAACCACCAACCTGTAAGAAGAATGCAAGGTGCTGTCAGCAGAGCAAAACAATAATAATCCAGCTGTCCTTCAGCACATACGGGACTGTTCTGGAGGTGCCCTGAGGACAGCAGATCCTCACATACAGCAGTCCCTACATAAATGTATAGGACACACCCAGGACCCTCCCACACCCCTGCACTCCCTCATATAAGGGTATAGGACACACCTAGGATCCTCCCACACCCCTGCAGACTTTAACTCATCTGCAGGAGACTTTTGCCAATAGAATGTCAAAGCTGTGAACAGTTAGGTTGCACATCTAGGGGCTAGGGCGGGAAAAGCTCTGGTCATGCTCAGCACAATCACATTTTTCCCCTTGATTATTTTCTATCCATGGTTGGTTGTATCCAAAGGTGTGGAAGCTGACGGTATAGTATGCCACTCAACAGTTAGTTCAAGTTAGGATAAGTAAATAACTAGTTCATTGGGTAGAATACAGCTGCCAATAGTAACTACTAATTGCTAAAAAAAACAAGCTAACAAGAAAGTTGTTTCTGAGCCTGGGACAGGGGTGAGGGAGGTCGCCCAGAGTAAGGAGCCTATAAAACATTTGCCTTTAGCAGGGTGTGCAATGGGCTGTTCACTGTACTTGCATGATTTTGTATAACCTTACCATTATCATCCTCATTGCACAGTGAAGAAACAGACACAAGGAGGATACCAGGTGTGACCATGTTCATCAAGGGTGTGGCAGAGCTGCAGTCTGTGTTTGACCCTAAAGGCACAGGCCTCAAAAGGTACTTGGTACATGCCAAGAGGATTCTGGCTGCAGGTCTGACTGCGCCACAGGCTTTGTACTCACACCATGTGCTCTCTGAGGAAGGGCTGTTGTAGGCCAAATGGCCTCCACCTAAAGATGCCATGTTCTAATCCCTCGGTATCTGGTTTTTACATTTGTGTTTACCAACCATGAAATAAAAAAAATACCCTTAAAAATCCCTCCATGTGTCCTGAATACACAGACCCCTAATATTACTCCCTACACCAGTGGTTCTCAACCTTCCTAATGCTGTGACCCTTTAATACAGTTCTCATGTTGTGGTAACACCCAGCTATAAAATTATCTCGTTGATACTTCACTACTGTAATTTTGCTACTGTTATGAATTGTAATATAAATATCTGATTGCAGGACATCTGATATGTGACCCCAAAGGGGTCATGACTCACAGGCTGAGAACCTCTGCTCTGAACAAACAGTTAATGTAGTACCTACATTACATGAGGCATAATGCCACCTAGAGAGGATGTATAATGTTTGGAGGTTGCACACAGGTCAAAAGCAACCCCCCTGCCTGTTTATATCTGGCCATTATCTGTCCTGTATATCTTTCTCTCTTACATCCTTCCTAGCAACCCATCCTGGTGGCCCAGGTAATGGGCACTCCTTTCTTTGTGCCCCTTGGTATCTGTCTCCTTGCCATACAACCTGTATACGTCTCTTGGGAACTAGAAAACCACAGAGTTAGGAACAGCTTGCAGAGGCCTGGGGGCAAATGATGAGTCACTTGGAGTCTGATTCATCTAGCTTCAGCACAAGGATTATTGTGTGTATTTTTCAATTTCCATCCATGGGTCACTATTCCTGTAGCTTTCATGACTTAAATGGCTAGAATAGTATTGGGGCATGATAGGCCTCAGAAGATTGGGACATACACTCTCTTTAGCCTTTTCCTGCCTGCCCCTTGCATCTGCTTTTTCTGTCCAATGTAGGCATGGAAGCGAGGATTTCCCTCCCCCAAAGGAATTCATAAAAGCTAAAAATATTATCTAATCTTTTTCACCTTGGAGCTCCTGGCTATAAAGAAATTAAATGATCTGACCTACTTTGATAATAGATTATAAAATCCCATTTTGAAAGAGTTCCTACCCCATGCTCTGGAGTACAACACAGAGGGCAACAAGAGTCTGGATGAGCAGCCTGGCTGGCTTCCCCAGTATTTATTAGCATTTGATCTGACCCCTTTTATTCCATCACAGGTCAACGCAGCTGCCAATTGTGCCTGTTCACTGAAATCTCTGAGAAACCTAGGGGTTTGGAAAGCTTGCTGAGCACAGACATTCCTGGAGGGTAGCACCCATAAAGGGTGTGTGAGTGAAGTGTCTCTTCCACTGCTTGCTGGTGCATCCCTTCACCTGTATCCTTTCGAGCATCCTTGATAATGACCCTGCAAGCATGTTTCTCTTGGTCTTAAAAGTCACTTAATGGAGACAGAGGGGGTTTGTGTGAACCATGCTTGATAGCCAGCCGTAGGAAGCAGAACAACTGGGTTTGTACCCAGCTAAGACAATGAGGGGTGGCCTGAGCCTATGGGATCCAGTGCTACCCTTAGGTGGGCAGGATCAGAAGAGAACTGGATTAAAGAGCCTTAAGGTGTTCACTGAAGAAGTGAGTGCTGCTCACTGTGGGAGAAATCCTCGTATCTTTTACAGTCACACAGGTGACCTTGGAAGAGTCAGAGCATGGGACACTGAGATGGTGTTGGAGCAGTACTTCCTTTCCAGGTCATCAAAGCTGACAATGACTTCCAGACGGCACAATTTGGAGGTTTGGTTGGCTAACACCAGCCTCATGACTAATGGTGACATGACCTGGAGGATGCCGGAAACATCATCTTCCTGTATTCTTGGAAGCAGGTACTATTTCTAGACTGCACAGTAGGGTCTGATTGGCTAACACCAGTCTCATGATTAATGTGAGTAACGGTAACTTGAAGGATTCTGGAAGCTTGGCCCTTCCACAGTTACGTGGACTTAACTGACCATCAGACTATCATAGGGCTTGGCCCCTAACAACATGAACGCAGTTGGGGAAGGGCCTGCTCACTCCCTACTTTTTCTGCATGGTGTGATGGCTGCTGTGCAGCTAGGGGAGGGGGAACAGGGAAGGAAGCAAGCATTTCTGGAGCACATGCTGTGTGCCCAGTTCAGGTTAAGGCACTCTCTACAGTGTAACATTTACTCTTTCAACATTTTTTGACAGTTTTCTGTGTTTTGTGGATGACAAGATTGGCAGCCAAAGGCATGGAGTGGCCTGAACTGATGTGCAGTGTAGGGTCCAGGTGTAACACAGGCCCCTGTCTCAATCACCACACCACTGGACGTGACCAGTGGTTCTGGGAGGGCAGGTGGGTTGAGGAGATAGGTAGACTCTCTGAACAGTTTCTTCTTTTTGCGACACAGTCTCTCTATGTAGCCCAAGATAACCTGAAACTTGAGGTTCTCTCATTTCCACAAGTGCTGGAATTACAGGAGTGTGACATCTCTGTCAGGTCTTCAGCCTTCTAGAGGACTCCCAAGGGAAATCAACAAGAAAACTCTCAATGGAGCACTCGACTCTGTCTATAAGTACTTGAGAACCAGAAGGAATGTTTATAGTCCTGAGTGTCAGAACAGTGGTAACACTGGACCCAACGGGATGCTGAGGCAGTTACTATGAGCCCTCAGTGGCTCTGGGGAGCTGAGCCAGGTTGGTTTGCTTATTTGTTTTGGAGTTTCCACATGCTTCTGGTTGTGGGGCTTGGTGATGGTGCAGGGTGTGTGTGAGGGAGGTGGTCCAGGGAGGTTCTTACCTGACTCATTCTTCTCAATAATGTCCACTACTTGGCCCACACTGAGGCTGATCTCTGAGCTCTCCTGCTTCTGATAGTCTGCCACCACCACATACTGCTCCAGGACCATGGGGTCCACCGAGGTCAGGTCACTCCCTGTGAACACCAAATGCCATTAGATATCCCATTAGCTCCTGCCCATGCACAGAGGAGCAGGAACCGGGGGAAAGGTTGGGTTAGGGGCTTTCTAAGTAGAGAAATCTTTGTTACAGGATTTGTCTCATGCCCTCCCTGCATCTTCTCATCCACTTGCTTACTCAGTCACCAAAGTTCACCAGGAGTACTGGGGTCCCAAGGGGTTCCAAATGAGTAAGAAGTGGCACATGCCCCGAAACTGGCTGCTTAGGGGTGGGGGACTCAAGAGGATGGTTTAGATGTTGAAGTCACCATCCTGCCAGTCTTCATCCACCCATCATCCTAAATTCCTCACCCATGCACTCATTAGTCTCCAGTGAGGCACCACACTGTTGGGGACCACAGGCACAAAAATGGATGAAATGGATGACTACCAGTCTCAAGTAATAGGGGAAAGTATACATTTACATATACACACATACATACAAACAAGTGATCATATCATATCATATCAGCTTGGAAATATCCAGCATGGCAGGATAGAGAATGAACAGGAAAGGCAAAGCTGTAACAAATGAGTAGCCAGTAAGACTTCTGAAGGAGTGACAGAATGAGGAGACTCATGAAGGAAGGTGTCCTGGGAGCTGGGGGGGACTGGAGCAGGTGGAGTCTTCCATGATGGGGAAGCCTGGGAGTCTTCAGGAACAGGCTGAGGCTGGGAGGCAGAGTTCTGCCAGGAGGAAGGCATAGCACTGAGAGAAGTGCCCAAGGGAAGCACTGCTCAGAGGTCAAGGACTTGGTAAGTTTGGATTTGTAAATCCTGAGGAGTGGGTTAAGCGGTCTATGAAGGGGTAGTTGGAGAGATGGCCCATCCTTTAAGAGCACTGGCGGTCTTCCGGAGGTCCTGAGTTCAATGCCCAGCAACCACATGGTGCCTCACAACCATCTAAAGTGGGATCTGATGCCCTCTTCTGGCAGAAAGGCATACGTACAGATAGAGCACTCAACTACATAAAGTAAATAAATCTTTAAAAAAATTTCTGTGAAAGGAATGGCAAAATTTACAGCTGGGCAAGTAATTCTGGCTGTCAGTGCAGAGACGGGCAGGGGTTGGCAAGGGAGAAAGCACTCCAGACTGAGGGTACGGAGTTGTTAGGCAAGAGGCAATGGTGGCATTGGAGCAGGGCAGTGGTCCCAGAAGAGAAAAGTGTGGGAAGTGCTTCCAGGCAGGCAGCTTCCCTGGTGAGCAGTGTGTGTGTGTGTGTGTGTGTGTGTGTGTGTGTGTGTGTGTTTGTGTGTGTGTGTGTGTGACCCTGAAGCTGTACAGCCCTGAAGCTGTAGACAGATGGGTATGCACACAAAATCATAACACAGAAACTTAAAAGGAACATCTCAGTTCAGAGATATCAAAGAGAAGGGCCGCCATGGCATGTGGGGGGCAGGCCTGCTTCTTGGCTCTGTGAGCAGGTTTTGGTCATTGACCCTTTCTTGCTGTGCGGATGGAAGGAAGGCATCTGAGTAGAGACCACCCTAACCACCTGCACCCGAGCAGAGAGAGCACGAGGGGAAGGGAGAGAAGGCATGTAGGATGGTGATGGCAAGGAAGGCTGGATGGGAGGAAGTCTGGAGAAGAATGCCTCTCGTGGGCTGTGGGCCCTCGAAAACCTTTCCAGCATCGTTGTGCTTGAGGTGGGCACTGCCTGTTACAGATAAGAAAGAGGCCGAGGACAGTAAGTGAAATGTCCTTTACCACACAGCTGGCTACGGGCTCCCCATCCAGCTGTGGAAATGGATGAAGGATGACCGGGAAGGACACAATGTCCCAGGTCTTCTGGATTTCTTTACTAGGCAGTTCTTGAGTCCACCCCAGGATCCAGCCAAGCTGTGTCCTTTCTTTGCATTTCTTAAAAGTTACTGTCACTATTCCTAGCTCTCTATCAATTACTTCCTCCTCACAGGCCAATAGTTCACCAAAGCCAGACAGCTATGTAGGCTGGAATCTGAGACAAGGCGGGCCTGGCCCTATTGGGCCATGACCTGGTAGAGAACCTCCTGTCAGATGAACCTGCCGTGTTCTGCTCCTCCAGGACTCTGTGTGAGGAGTTGTGAATCTAAGATGCTTGCTCTCTGGGGCTCTTTTCTTTTAAGTTAAACAGAGCAAACCAGAGTCTACCCTGAGGAGAGCCTGCTGGAGGGCCAGAAACCCCTCATTGTAATGAGAACTTCTGAGTCTTAGTCTCCTAACTGGCTCCCTGCTACCAGCCGCAATCCACCATGGTGTCCACAAATCTTCAGGCAGAAGGTCATTTGGGTCCCTCCTCTTCCTCCTCCTCCTCCTCTTCCTCCTCCTTCTCCTCCAGGCAAGGCTCTGCTACTGTGGCTCCCACCCAATGTCTGCAAAGCCCTGTCCAATCTGCCTCTGGTAGCCAATCAGAATACATTCCCACCACCTCACCCCAGAGGGCAGAAGACCACTTTTCTCCTGTTCTCATTACTCTAGAAGAACAAGACGGCCACTTTCTGCCTGGCTACACTGAACACTTTGGAAAAGACCTTTCCACTTGGGAATGGCATGAGACTTAAGAGTCATTGGGCATAAACTAGGAAGTATATGTAATGTCTTGGAGCTCTTACAGAAAAAGGCTTGCCCTGTTTCACCTGTTCATTTCCCCTGGCCTAAACGGGAATGTAATGGCTGGTGCTGACAACAGCCCTCTTGGGCTGCCATGTATGGCAAGGCAGTGAGGTAGCACCCTCGATTCATGATGCCATCAAATACTGCGCCACTCTCAGCTATCTTTTGGGTTTGAACTAAGAAGAAACAACATTAAATAGCTTAAGCTAAAATCCCTTAAGGTTTTCTGATACTAGCAGTCAAACATATCTCATTATACACCTGTGTTGTCATGTCCAGCCAGCAGCCTGAATGCTTACGATTTCTTAGAGTTTGAAGCATGCACTGCTCTCTCTGCAAGAGACAGTCTTCTCCTGCGGCTGGTATCACTGTTTCCCTCCTTTCCTCAGAGAGGCACCTTGTGGTAACCCCTCTGATGGCCTGGCACTGCCTCACCTACTTTTGCTTCTTTTTAGTTTGCTTTTTAATTTTAAAAAGTCTGTGTTATTATTATTGGTTTTTTGAGACAGGGTCTCACTATGTAGCTCTAGCCGTCCTGGTACTCACTATGTAGATCATGCTGGCCTCTGCCTCCCCAAGTGCTGGGATCAAAAGTGTGAGCCACTACTACCGACCAGCTCTCCTCTATTATTTTATTTTGCTTATGCACCTGTTTGCCTTGACATTCCCTGGGGACCCAGCACTGCCCAACACACAGTAGGAGTTTAGTTAATACTGAGTGACAAAATCAGGAAATCATGAGATAAGAAGCCATGAGAGAAGGGCAGAGTGCCGGCCTTTGATTGCATGAGTGGAGCATTGCAGAGCATGGGTCTCAGGGCTTTGGAGCATCAGACTGCAGTTTCTTTCTCAGAGGCAAGAGCAAGGAACTGCTTTTCAGTACCGCCCAGGGCAAGTTATCTGCGTTTTACTCACAACACCCCACTTATCAACACTTAAACCAGGCTTCAGACCATTCAGGTGCCATTTAGGGACCCCCTACTGGTGCAATGTGATATTACAATTAAGCTCTACTATGAATGGTACCAGGAACATCTGAGGCAGATAGATTCTAGAAGTTGCCAAGGATAAAATCAAAAGACTCCTAGGCTATACCACATGATCCATTGGGAATTGACGGCAGAAGGGTTATTTTTGTCATTAATGCTAAAAGTTTTCTCAAGCCACACAGTGCCTACTCTACTAGATAAACTTTTGAGTTAGGTTTTGAGTTAGGTGTTTTTTCCTTTCTGATGACATCTTGAAGTTTTAAAGTGATGAGTAATGTCAAAGTGAAATTTTTTTCCTCCCTAAATTGCTAGGCTTGATGGAAGAATCTGTAAGTAAGTAAAAATCAAGAAAAGCTCTTGCAAGTCATCAGATGACCTGCTCAACTGTGGTGAGATTGCCCCCACCCCCAGTCCCCATGGGATAAGCAGAGTTCGAGGTCACATGAGTCAAGTCTGCAGGGGCCAGCTGGCAGTGTGGCTGTGCCTGGGCAGTGCTAGGGACAGACAAGCCTTCTCATAGAAAATGTAGGTGTCTTCTGTTTTCAGTTTGAATCTCTTTAAAATTCAATCAAGAAGGCTAGCTTTAAAATCAAGGCAATATCCACCGGGTCAGCTATATAAGGAGCCCATTGAAGGTTCAGAGTCTGAATGAAGAAGGTGCCACGTTCCAGCCAGTGGGACTATAAATAAACTTGATCCCCATCATTGCAGGAGAGTGATGTCAACCACAGTCACCACAAATTAGAGCCTCAGCTCTCTTTTCCAGACAGGTCCCCTCATCAAGCCTGTTCCAACTGGTCACTCTTATTTTCACTAACCAGAGCTGCCTCCTCCCTCTCTCCCTTCCTTCTCTCCAGCTCCTTCTAGGGGAGTCTCTGCATACTCAAAGCCAGAAACTCTGAGACCAGCCCCGAGTGGCAGCTGCTCTCTGATCTTTGCTAAGAAGAGAAATGTGTAATTATCCTGGGCTGAGGGCGGTTTGCAGCTTTAACAGGATGCCATGGCTGTGACCAGTGCCCACTAAAACCCAAAGGAGAGCTGGATGCAGTCAGTGAGCAAAAGGAGCTGGGACTGATTCCAGAAGCCGTGCCTCAAGGAAAGACGTATATAAGGTATGACTTCTGTCCTCACTTTCTGCCATGATCAGCCTAGATACCTGCAATGCTGATCCAGATCCTGTTCTCAGCAGGAAAAGGAGACCACAGCTGGAAGTGTGTACCTGCTTTCAGAGACATCTACAGGTTTGAGTGATAATCAGACAGCATCAGTTAGATACTACTAAAAGTGTTTTATAATACTACTATAGACCCTCTGACAATCCAATAAAACACATTATCCTGTGTGTGTGTGTGTGTGTGTGTGTGTGTGTGTGTGTGCGCGCGCGCGTGCGCTTGAATGGAACCCAGGGCCTTGTACATGTTAGGCAACTGTTCTACCACTGAGCCACACCCAGGACTGGATATCACACATGAGTAAACTGAGGTAATATCATCTTATGGAATCTGCCTGCGCCTCCTCATGGAGCCCCTCTAACGTCCCGGGGTTCAAGGAGGGCAGCGTCCTGGAAGCTCTGAAACCCACGCTGGCTGAGGCTGCCAGCAGTAACATGGGCAGTAAGAAGAGTGAGGCTGGTGACCTTGTCTTTAGAATGCATGGCTCGTGGGAACCATCGCCCCCAGGCCCACCCTTCTCTTGCTCATGACCTCTGCTAGAAGAGTGGCATCATCCTAAGAATAGCAAGGCTGTCTAAAGAAGGCCTACTATGTGAGAGGAGAGCCCAGCAAGGCTTGAGTAACAGGCACAAAGCTCTGTCCAGGACAGTGGTCTGAAGGAAGCTTAGAGGCCAGCCAGAGCTGAGGCTGTCAAAGGAACAGGCCCAGATCTGCGGCAGACTTCACCTCCCTGCCTCAATGCTTGGTGTCTTGTCAGCCTGGAATTCCCTTCTCTGGAAAGCTCACCCTCAGGTCCCTGTGATTCAGGGACTCTAACATCTCACCCCTCCCCCATCCTCTCACCCTCTCAGCCCTGGGTAAGGCTCTGAGTGTCCGCACTGCTTTGTACAAAGTGGAATGGAGGCACAGAACCCTCTGCAGCATGATTAGGAAGACGTCTGTCTTCCCATGCCACAGGGCACTCTCATCTCATCCTCTCCATAGTAGTTTTGTTAAGGGATAAAACAGCCTCAAATTCTTCTTTAATCATTAATCATCAGCCCATCCATCCATCCATCCATCCATCCATCCATCCATCCATCCATCCATCCATCTATCCATCCATCCGTCTATCCATAATCTCTCTATCTATCCACCATGCATCCAACTACATACCCGATTATCATCCATGTATTCTTCTGCACATCCATCCATCCATCCATCCATCCATCTGTCCATCCATAATCTATCTATCCACCATGCATCCAACTACATACCCGATTACCATCCATGTATCCTTCTGCAATCCATCCATCCATCCATCCATCCATCCATCCATCCATCCACAATCTCTCTATCTATCCACCATGCATCCAACTACATATTCGATTACCATCCATCTGTCCATGTATCCTTCTGCACATCCATCCATCCATCCATCCATCCATCCATCCATCCATCCATCCATCCATCCACATTGCTGTATCCCCAGCATGGAACTCAACAAGGGCACATGGCAGGAATGAAAAGAAGAGAATGGAATATATGCTTACCTGACTTCTTCTTCCCAATATGCTCCCTGTGTAGGAGAGAGGGGTGAGAGAGAGCCAGTCAGTCCTTGTTTATACTGAGCTGATCCTATTAGGATGCTGACAGTCTCCACCCCACAGCATCCTCAGTGAGTGGATGAATTCAAGCCCACTACAGGAACTCAGACTTCTTCTAAGAAAGACTCCCTCTTTGATTCTGCCTTCATATGATAAGTGTTTTAGATCCTGGGGCCACATTTTCTATGCATTTGGGGGAGTGGAGACCCTAGGAAAGAGTCTCAGTCTACCTAGCCATCACACTCTTTGGTAAGCTTGGCGGAGGTAGTGTAGAAGAACTGTGGATTAGGGATGCTTAGCCAGGTTCCATTGCCTCTTAAATGGAACCATCCTTACTCCACGTACAATGACTATGCAGGCTGTAGGCAGTGAGGCCCTGCGGGGGCCAAAGCAATGAACTCTGGCTTAGCTTATACTTTGCTGACCATGGGTCCCTGAGGGTCTGGAAGGACAGCAGGAGGGGAGGAGGGAGGGAGGGAGGGAGGCATCACATGGGTAAGTCCACAGACCAACTTACTCTTTGGGAGGATTCAGGTCTTCAGGTCTTGTTTCAAAAAACTGTAGCACCTCATCACACTGAGAGATGTAGGGAGGCAGCTGGATCAGGGCCTAGAACAGAGCCATGGGTGAGCCCAAGGAAGGAGGATGCTGTTACCGGCGGTTCTTAAACCCAGGCAGGCACTAGGATCGCACAGGGGCAATTCCTAAAGCATAAACTGGGGCCCACCAGAGCTTTTGATTTAGCAGGCCTGTGGTGAGGCCTGAGCCCGGGCATTTTAACAAGCTTCTTGGTGATGCTGATGTCTTTGGCTCGGAGAACACACACATATGCACACGCACTCTCCAAGATGTATGGAGATCATACATTCTGCTGGCATATGTGTAAAACACTACATGTTCATATTTTACACAATCCAACCCATATTGTACATACTATTTTGAAAAGCGATGCTTAACAGTGTGAACTCCATGTCGTCTTTCCCTACCATCTTCTGCTGTCTACCACCTCTACCACACCACTGGAGAATATCTGGAATGTGTCCAACCCATGTCTGAATTTCCCAAGCTGAAGCTATAAATCCCGACGATTTGGATACAGGTTCCTAGCCATCTGACAGAGTGGCGCAGGTGGGTTACAACAGAGCCTGGCTACATCTACTGGCTGGCCGCATGAAGTAAGGTAGTTCAAAGGAGGCCGTAGGCATTTGTTCTGTCTGCTGATCTACAAACAAGTAGTCATTCAAGGATTTAGCAGGTATCTTCGTTGCCCAGTGCTCATCACAGGGGTGGCCCCACACTGAGAGAACACCACACTTCTACAAACATTTGGTTAAGGTCCCTTCCTCTCCTAGAGTAGGTCCCGGACCAGGAAGATGAAGGTGCAGAAAGCTCATGGTAGAGTTGGTTCAGGTCCCTGTTACTACAGTCCCAGTGTGTGTGGGGGTGTTGTGGAATAATCTTTTTGTAACTATGAAGATGTGTCTTTGTCAAGGTGTCTTCTGATTGGTTTAATAAAGCATTGAATGGCCAGTAGCTAGGCAGGAAAAGGTTAGGCAGAAAACAAAAGGCTGTAGATTCATTCAAAGTTGACAGTGATCAGGTTTGATCAGGAGAGACCCCCTTGAAAACCCTGACTACAGCCATAAATAAACCTAGACAAACTACAAGTTTTACGTGCTCAAACATAAAACAAAAAAATCAAATCATCTTTGGCTGGCTTGTGTACAACATACAATTCACATTAGTGTTAATGCAGACATGTATGCCACCTTTGAGAGTTTGTGTGTTTTCAAGCACATGTCAACATTGCTTTCTTTGGGCTGAATAACATTCCATTGTCCATGTGCATTGTATTCCCCTCGTTCATCCATGAACAGATGGACTGCTGGCTACACTTTTTTAGAGAGTAATAGTGTTAGGGGTGGGACCCAGGGTTCACACTAGGTAAGTATTCTGTCACTGAGTTTCACCTCAGTCCCAAATGAGGTTTATTTCTATTTATTTGTTTGTTTATCTATTTATTTATTCATCTATCTATCTATCTATCTATCTATCTATCTATCTATCTATCTATCTATCTTTAATGTGCTTTGGTGTTTTGCCATAGTGTCAGGTCCCCTGGAACTGGAGTTACAGACAGTAATGAGCTGCCATGTGGGAGCTGAGAATTGAACCCAGGTCCTCTGAAAGAGCAGTCAGTGCTCTTAACCACTAAACCATCTCTCCAGCTCCTTGTTGATCATTTTAATTTACCATGAATCATCTCCTACTCCGCATTTGGCACCGGGACTGACCTTTGCCAGGGAGAAGGGCCACCCTCTCCTGCTCCACTTCTCACTTTGATGTATTTCCTTTTTCTAATTCTGGGCGGCAAGTAGTCATCCTTCTGCCTAGGATACCTGCTGCCCTGGGCTCACTGTGGGTCTTTCTTCTGAAGTCCTGTAACTTCTGCAGCTGAACCACATCTGGGAGTTCAGGTAGGATGCCAGTTGAACTGTGCCATGCCCTGCTATGTGGCATATAGACACCTTACATCTACTCAGACTGTCAGCAACAGGCTCCTCAGCAGTACTCTCAAGAATAAACTAATGTCGGGCTGGAGAGATGGCTCAGAGGTTAAGAGCACTGGCTGCTCTTCCAGAGGTCCTGAGTTCAATTCCCAGCAACCACATGGTGGCTTACAACCATCTATAATGGGATCTGATATCCTCTTCTGGTATGTATGACATGTAGACAGATCACTGTATGTATGCATAATAAATAAATCATTAATAAAAAGAAACTAATGCTTTCTCTAGTGAGTGAGGCTTTGCTCTGGAAGGACAATGCACTATAAATAGAGCCTTTCTGCCACATTTTGCTCTTTTGTTTTCCACCATGAGTTGGGAATGCTTAAGAAGCCCTTGCTGGCACCACACTCAACAACTTCCCAGTTTCCAGAACTATGAGCCAAAAGAAACCTTTCTTCCTTATTAGATATCCAGTCTCAGATACTCTGTTATGGCAACAGGAAATGAGCTAGACAGGGCTGTACCCAGATGTCTGGGGCTAGAGGTGTGGCTCAGTACAGTGCACCTGCTTAGCATCCTTGAGACCTTGGGATCAATCCTCAGTACCAGCAGGTCCTAGTGGTGCACACCTTTAATCCCAGCACTTGGGAGGCAAAGACAGGCAGATGTCTGTGAGTTTGAGACCAGCTTGGTCCACATGGTAGCCAGAGCTATACGTGAGAGATTCTCAGAAAAAAGACCAAACCAAAACAACAACGAGCCAAACCAACCAACCAAACAAAAGTCCCTGGTACCAAACTTCGAACAAAACCCAGTTTATTTTAGAAAAGAGTCCCTCAAGGTGTCAGCCATGTCTGTCTTGGATTAACCCCACTGTCTGCAGTCACTAGCACTGCCGCTGTTAGAAACAGATTTTTATCTCTATTGGAGAAGTGAGATGTATTCTAGAGATATTCTGACACTCGGGCCCCTGTGTGAACAGAAGTCAGTGAGGTCATGTCTCATATACATCCTTCACCATGGTGTCCTGGGGCCGAGCCTCTTTTTGAGGGTTTTATAGCTGGGTTTAGCTGGTCTGCCCTTAGAACTTGTTGTGGGCCACTGCTCATGCTACGTGCTCCAGACAGACAGCTGCTATTTCAACGAGCCCCACAGCAAGCTGAGTGGCTGCTTATAAGGCTGTGTGACTATACAAGCTCATCACTGTGTTTTCACTGTGCCTTTTTATAAAAATAAGTTCTTAGATGAACTGTGGCCAAATAAATACATCTTCTTTGTAGTCAGTACATTTTGGGTCTTTAAAAATCTCTCCACGCTAAAAAAAATGTGGTACATCTACACATGAAGTACTACTCAGAGGTAAAAGACAATAACATCCTAAAATTTGCAGGCAAATGGACAGAACTAGAAAACAAAACAAAAAAGAAAAAACAAAACAAAAAAAAAACCATCCTGAGTAAGGTAACCTAGACACAGAAAGACAAATATAACATATAATCACTCATTAGTGGATACCAGACATAAAGCAAGAGAAACCCAGTCTACAATCCCCAACCCCAGAGAAGCTAGAACCCTCTTCCAGAAACAGATGGAAGCAGATGCAGAAATCAACAACTAACCATTGGGCCCAGCTCCTGGAGTACAATTGAAGTGAGTAAGGAGTCATAATATGAACAAAGAAGTCAAGACCATGATGGAGAAACCCACAGAATCAGCTGACCAGAGCTAGTGAGAAATCACTGACTTGGATCTGACAAATGGGGAACATACAGATGACCGAACTAGACAGGTGACAATGTGTGTCTGGGACAATATATGAGGCCACTGGCAGTCGGTCCAAGATCTAACTCTAATGCACAAACTGACTTAATGGAGTCCATTCTGTATGGAGAGATACCTTGCCCAGCCTGGACACAGGGGTATGGGGGATGGAGAGGTGTCTTGGTCCTGTCTCAAGGAGATGAGGGGACAGACTTAGTAGAC
The DNA here is from genome assembly GCF_017639785.1 of Mesocricetus auratus. Classification (NCBI taxonomy): domain Eukaryota; kingdom Metazoa; phylum Chordata; class Mammalia; order Rodentia; family Cricetidae; genus Mesocricetus; species Mesocricetus auratus. The sequence goes on along the minus strand of NW_024429191.1, from coordinate 12,731,401 downwards.
TTCCTAGGGGAGGTCTTAGCCTCTCTGAGGAGCAGATGGGAGGGGAGAAGTGGGAGGAGAGGAGGGAGGGGGAACTGGGATTGGAATGTAAAAAAATAGATTATTAAAAAAATATAAAAGAAAAAATGGAAAAAAACCATCCCTCCATGTCTAGAGATGGGAAGCTATTTTATTTTCTGAGATCTTCTGCTTCTTATAGTAATGACTTTAAGCTACTGGAAATGGTCCCCCTGTGCTGTGAGGCTGCTGTTAGTTATCTTCTGCATCCCCATCCCCAGATGGAGACCCTTTATCTGGGAATCTAGTGTTTCCCAATGATCTGGAAGGTCGTCTCTGTCATGGCCAACCTATCCAACATGCAGGGGTCTGTTTCTGGGGTCTCAAGTAGATTTTTCTATCTGGTGATAATTATATGAATGATGGTGACTTTACACTAGGCCTGGCAGAACATTTTCTTGTATTTTATTACACACCCAGCAGCCAGGTTTGGGTACCAACAGTCCTTGCCTATTTCTACTTGTTGGAGATTTCTACTGTCTACTAAAATTAAGCTCAGTGTGATGGATTTCATTGCCTCAAGCCAGTTCACAATGTCCCTAACAGATGTCTAAATGTTAGGAACAGCTTAAGGATCTTGAAGTACAGATCTTGTAATGCAAGGGGCAGTTTCATCTCCTCCAAACAGGGCAGGTCCTTTGATGCTGACCCAGGGAATCTGGACAATCAAAATACCAAAATAGTGGCTTTGTTCTTCTGATTTGTTGCAGGGCTCAGCTCGTATAACCTAAGCAGTTCCTTCCTTGTGGTTAATTCATGATCTCGGTATCGTCCCGCATCCCAGCAGCTGCAGGCAGCTGGTGTCTCTTACAGTCCAAGTTTTAACGTCTCCTTTTCAGAATAAGATATCCCGAGGTAAGGAAGCCCGGGCATGAGTGTGGCGGGAGCAGAGAGAAGTGGGTGTGATAAAGAAAGAACAGGGTAGGATGGTGTGGGCAGAGGAAGGGCAGCTTCTGGGAAATGTAGAGGCAGGAACTGTCCAGCAGGGCAAGGTGACCCTAAGGACATAAAGTTCATGCCAACAGGGCCTGGACAAAGGGATGCTACCTCCAGAATGGCAATTTCAGCCTTTATAGTTTTAAAAAGGGGGCACAGGAAACTTTCCTCTGAGAGTTGGAAGGTTGTAGCAAAGTGCTTGTCCCTGCCTCCCACCCGTTCTAAAGACGATAGTTAGGAGGGACGAGCTCATCTGCCTTTGTTAATCTGTTTCCTGTAGAAATACAAAAGCACCTGAGGCTAGGTCCTTAATGAAGGTCTATTTGGTTCACAATTGTGGGGCTGGCCAGAGCCCTTGCCTGTGTCATAACATGGTAGAGGAATGTAGAAAGGAGCAAGAGCACCAGATAGTCTTGGTTTTTATAACAGCAAGCTCTTGAGAAAACTAATTCGTTCGAGGCCAGCATGAAGCCCAGTTGTTGCAGGCTCTGCCACACGCACACTGCTACGCCGCAGGTCACACATCCAGCACAGGGACATTAGATAAACACTCTCAATCCGCATTCACATCATGGCACTGAGACACAGTTCAGGCCCGATTACTTCAACCTCTTGCATTCTCATTTCTTCAGAAACAGTAGTTGGTACCCAGGATGTTAAGTCTGGGCTCAGCTCGCAAGCCCTTTGACACTGTGGCTATAAGTAGACGTGAGGCTCTATTTCCTCATCTACACAACAGGAATATGGAAATTCACCTTGCATAGTCACTGGAGGGATGGAACAAGGCCATGTCTGACCAGGAGCAGGCAACTCTGTCAGGAGTGATTTCTCAGCCCTTACTAGATACTGCCTGACCAAGAGGGGCCCATCTGTCCCGACACTGACCCCTTTTGTATAAAAGTTTTCAGATTTATGACAGTATAATTTGCATGCCATAAACTTAACTCGCTGAAAGTGCCCGGTTCAGTATTTAGTAAATTACAGAGTTCTACCCTCATCCCCACAATTCAGTTTTAGAATTTTCCCATCATCCCAAACACCAAATTTGCAGTCCATCTCCCCGCCCACGGTCCCAGGGAACAGCTCATCGACTTTTTGTGCTCATGAACCGGCCCTGCCTGCACATTTTATTCTGTCAGTCACTTTTTGCATCTGGTTTCTTTCACTCAGCATCATGTTTCTGTGATTCATCTAGGTTGTAGAATCTACTCACACTTAATTGCTTGATAGCATCAAGTTTTAGACCACTTCTCCCACTTGGCTATTATGACTTAATGTTACTAGGAATGTTAGCATCCAAGACTCTGTGCAGTCATAAGCTCTCTCTTAGGACAGACTCAGGGCTGACTGTTTCACAGGGTGTGTTGAAACAGGTTCTTGCTATGTACCCAGGCTGGCCTGGAGTTTTGTGGTCTTTCTGTCTCGGCCTCGCAGAAACTGCCCAATTATTTCCCAACATGGTTTCTCATCTTATGTCCTCCAGGATGAGGGCTCCAGTTCTTCCTGATCCTCACTAACATCTGGCACAACTGCCCCATATTAGTAACAATCTATGGTCCCTGATTGTGTGACTCCACTGGTTCACAATGCTAAACATCTTTTCATGTGTTTATTATCTATTTATTTAATTTGTTTTTGAAAAAGGCTCTTACTTTGTAATCCTGGCTGATCTTGACCTCTTTTATAGATCAGGATGGACTTGAAATCACATGGCTCCTCCTGCCTCTGTCTTCTGAGTGCTGGGATTAAAGTCATGCACCACCACACCCAGCTCATGTTTACTGGAATCCTTGTCCTCTTGGGTAAGGGCCCTGCTGGAGTTCTTCCCCAGGTTTTCAGGGCTTCTTCTCCTCCTCCTCCTCCTCTCGGCCCTGCTGGAGGTCTTCCCTAGGTTTTCAGGTCTTGTTCTTCTTCTCCTTCTTCTTCCTTTTCCTCTTCCTCTTCCTCCTCCTCCTCTTCTTCTTCTTCTTCTTCTTCTTCTTCTTCTTCTTCTTCTTCTTCTTCTTCTTCTTCTTCTTCTTCTTCCTTTTCCTCTTCCTCTTCTTCTTCCCTCTGTCTCTGTCTCTATGTCTCTGTCTCTGTCTCTGTCTCTTCCCGGGACAGGGCTTGTCTATGTAGTCCTGGCTGTCCTGGAACTCTGTAGACCAGGCTGCTCTGGAACTCAGACATCTGTCTGCCTCTTCCTCCCAAGTGCTGGGATTGCCACCACTCGGTACAAGTTCTTTATGTATTCTCGGTAAGTTATTTACAAATATTTTCACCCCATCCATGACATACCTTTTCATTTTTCTAGTAGTGTTATTTTATTGACTGATTGATTGATTAACTTTTGAGACAGGGTTTCTATGTGTAGTCCTGGCTGTCCTAGAACTCACTCTGTAGACCAGGCTAGCCTTAAACTCACCTGCCTCTGCCTCCCCTAGAACTATGTAGATCAAGCTCACTTTGAACTCACTGAGTTATGCTTCTGCCACAGAGTGCTGAATACAGGTGATCACCACCTCAGCCAGCCTTACTCAGAGCTCTCTGAACTCTGCTTGGCAACACTTTGGAGTTCAGTGTATAAATCTTGCACTTAAGTCAGTTAAGTACATTTTTAAGGGTTCTACTTTTTCTTTTTTCTTTTTTTGGAAGCTGGTAGGAGCAGAACTACCCCTCACCCCCATGCGTATGTGGTATATGTTATATGTATATGTGCATGGGTGCAGATACAGGCCAGTGGTACTATGTGTCCCCATGTGTATGTGGTGTATGTTATATGTATATGTGCATGGGTGCAGATACAGGCCAGTGGTACTATGTGTCCCCATGTGTATGTAGTGTATGTTATATGTATATGTGCATGGGTGCAGATACAGGCCAGTGACTGCTTTCCACCCCAGGTTTTAGATAGGATCTCTCACAGAACCCAGAGCTTTCCTGGCTGGCCCGGTTGGCCAGTGAGCCCCTAGGACCTGCCTATCTCCACTCCTAAACTCAGAATTACAGGCACCTGATGCCATTCTCAGCATTTTAAGTAGGTGCTCCGCCAAACTTAGAACTTCATGTTTGTGTGGCAAGCACTTCACTGACTGAGTCATCTCCCCAGCCTAGTGGAAGTGCCTCCTCAGTTCCACTTTTGGCCATAGAGACAACCGATGACCGCATATGGCACCTGCATCCTGTGGTCTGACTTTGCTCACCTAAGAGGGAAACCAAAGGAAATGAAAACACGCTTCCTTCCCGACCAATCTAGTCCAGTCCAGTCCAAATCACCAAAAGGCAGGCCTCTCTCTGTTGGCACATTCAAGGAGCAAGAAGCCAGCTGCTCCATCAATAATAGGGGTTGAATGCTGACTGGAACATTCATGCCCAGGGCAACACCACCCAGCCGCTGAAAGTGGATTCGGGTTGATTCCATAGTAGCACGGGGAATTTTTGGTATGTTTTGTTCTGTTTTGCTTCCCACCCTCCCGTGAACATTTGGCACTCAGAAAGGAAAACAAAACAGAACACCCGCGAGGGAAGATGGCGTTGGCATCTCAGCTTACCTTACAATACTCATCAATTGGTATCAGGCGTTTGACAGCCACGTCCCGGATGTGGCTGCGGCGGAAGAGGATTTTGCCTGCAGGAGATGAGAACACATTCAGCATGGCAGGAAGTAGTGACCCGCCCTCTGCATCTAGAGTGGCTGTCTGGGATGGGTCTGAGTGGTACCAAAATTCCTGGCTGCCCTCAGTGTTTCCGGGCTGCACCGGGAGACAGCCTGGGTAGCTAAGGCCAAGCTGAGCTCCACGGAACTCTGCTGCTATAGCACAACGGCTGGGGAGAATGAGGCCAATGGGTAAGAGCCTTTTAAGCTTCATGAGGCTTGAACTCAGAGCCTTGTTCATGCTAAGCACATGCTCTGTGATGGAACTACTCTCCAGACCCAGCTCCGCACCAGTAGGTTCAACACAACAGATGGCACAGCCACTATACATATTTATGGGCCACACTGTAAGACTGTGATATGTGCAATTGAAGTGATCAGGATGACTGGCATGGCCCTCACTTCCAGCATTTCTCATTCCTGATACAAATATCCAAAACCTCATTACCAGCTATTTTGAAAAACCTAATCTATAGTTGTCAGGCGTGGCTCCATACTGTGCTGTCATGTCAGCAGCGATTTCTCCTCCCACTGGTAACCATCCCCACTCTTGTCCAGGCTCTGGTAGCCGCTATGTTCCTTCCATGAGGTCCCCTTTCTAGCTTCTGCATTTGCGTGACACCACGTGGAAGAGCCCCCTGCAGGAAGGGCTCCTCCAAGCTGAGCCGGTGCAAACCAAGACCCTTGGGCCGTGTGGGCAGCTCAGTGTGGAAACTCAGCCCCCTTTCCTTGCCTCATTTACGCCTCTTCTCCTGTCCAAGGATTTCCTAAACTAGTATGCTATTTGTTTAATGATTCTGCGCCTTTCTGATCTACCCATGTTTGCAAGAAAAGAAAAATCTAGGAGATAATGCAGCAAAGGGTTTGAAGTGCCCCGTCTTCTGAGTGGCCCACGACAGGTCATGTTTTCTTCTCTAAGCTTTGCCTAAAGTTTCTATCATATTTATTCCTTTTAGAACTGCAAAAAGTCCTCCCACAGAATGAAGAGGGGGACAGTGTTGAAACCTGCTTTCCTCAATGGGCCATCCCCATGGGAACTGGGTGAGGGCAGCAGGCTCTGCTGGTTGCCCTGACCTGGAGGAATCCTTCTGGGATTTTGGGCACCCTTCCCAGGGCAGGACTGTCCCTAACCCATCATTTCCAATTCAACCCCAGATTGAGCCAGTGGCCTTCCCTGCCCCAGTCACTATGACAATCAAATAGCCCTCCTCATTTTCACTAGCCTCTGCAGGTAGGGCTGTTTGCAATCTAGACTCCACTGAAGTGCCACAAGCCTGTGAGGCCTCCTGACTAAGAAGGAATGTGATGCTGTGGAATAGCCCTGGGCAGCTAATGCTTTCGGCTGTTCATCTGTTTCTCAAAGTGGGAGAGGATCCCCCACAACCAAAACTAATGTGGTCTCATTTGGTGGCAGTTCCCTTCTGTACACAAGAGGGGGAGAGTACTATTCAGGCTTCTTACTGTAAAGGTGGTAAGTGGGCTCAAAGTATTAATACCTAACATGGCGCTATTGCCAACCTACAGCACAAGGAACAGACTTGTCTCAAAGCTACCACCCAACTATAGAGTCATCTAAGAGGGAAGCACAGGAAACAAAATGTCTCCATAAGATTGACCTATAGGCATCTCTGTGAGTTCAAGGCCACCTGGTCTACAGATCACATCCTAGGACAGCCAGGACTACACATAGAAACCCTGTCTCAAAACAAAAACAAAAACAAACAACAATAACAATAAAAAGATTGGCCTGCAGGCAAACCTAAGGGGTAGTATCTTGATTAATGATTCATCTGTGGACTATGGGTGATGTCACCCCTATATAGGTGGCTGAATGAGCCAACAGCCAGGGAGCAGCATTTCTCCATGTTTCTGCCTCAGTTCCTGCCTTGACTTCCCTCAATGATGGTCTGTGACATGGACATATTAGCCAAACAAACCCTTTATTTCCTAACTTGTATTTGGTCATGTTGTTTTATCAAAGCAATGGAAAGTAAAGGAAGCCAGAGCCCAATGCTCAGGTTTCACTGGGGTGGGGGTGGGGTGGCTGAGAGGATGGGAACTCCTCAGGCACAGAACTCAGTGCTTCCAGGGTTTCCTGGGGTTGACACAAGGGCGGAAGGTGTGGCCTCGAAGGGACCTCTGGGGACACTTTGTAGCAGAAGAAGAGCTCACTAGATGGTTATGGCCAATCCCTCCTACACTGTGAGCCTGCAAAGCCAATGGCCTCTGGAATCTGTGAACTGGGAGAACAGGGCTTTGTCTTAGAGGTCACCTCCACAACACACCTAGAGCCTGGCCCATGGTAGACCTTACAAAGGAGAAATTACTGTGTGCCCCTCCAAAGCAGCATGGGCATGCTAATACTCTATTTAAGAACACATTAATCCTACCTCCCACCCTCAGCTTTCTGGGGCCAATCAGCCACATCAGAGCCAGGTAACACTCAGGCCAAGTGCCAAGCAGCCTGGCCAACGCTCTCAGCGGTTCCTACTTGTTGGTGATGCCTCTCTGGGGAAGTGTGAGGACAGTCAGCATGGGCATGGGCCTGGGTCCAATGGGAAGGCCAGGAAGGACGGTGGGGCTGGCCCCACACTGGAGTGGAAAGGGTGTTCAGAAGCGAGACCAGCTTTGGTGGGAATGGGCGGCTTTTGTTTTCCACAGTGGAAGAAGGCCAAACTGCAATTCTTAGTTTTCAAGTCGCATCCTCTGCCAAGTTGGCCTCCACAGCCCCTGCTGGGATGGAAAGTCCACACAGGCTGGTCCCTTCCCCCGCCTCTGTGCTAACATGAAACTCGCCTTTGTCTTGCTGACAAGGCAGTCTGGGTAGAAAACTGACCTCAGGAGAGGAGACCTACTTCCTGCCCATGGCATTGGCCTGGGGGATAGCTGAGATGTGGGTTCAGAATGGATGGACCAGAGGTCCCGGGACCCCTGGGGAATTTCAAGCTGGAAGTGGGCACAAGGACAAAAGGGCTAGGCCCTGAGAACAGTATTTGCATGAATTCTTGCTGGAAAAGAATTACGTAACCACAAAGGCTTTTAAGGTCTGGGGAGAGGGTCGGGCTCAACTTCTCTGCCTTGGGAAGTTTCCCAGAGCTGACTTTTGTCTTTCATCCAGAAGAAAGCTATGACTTTCTGCTCCCCTTTTTCTTGAGAGAAGTCTGGCTTTTAGAGCCTGGCTGAACTTGAACATTCTTGGTCATTCCAGAATGACTCCACCACCACAAAGCCAAGAGCCCCCAAAGGTAGGCCCCTGACTGTCTTCTTGCTGCCTTTGCTGAGAGCCCATTCTGTGCCAGGAATTAAACTTTGTGAAGCAGATTCACTAGCTTATTTAACAGATGTGGAAACAGGGAGTGTGTGTGGGGGGGTGAGGGTTGTGATTAAAGTCACGGGGATGAAGAGGGTTGACTCCAAAGCATGTGTTTTACAGTCCTGAGTTTTGGCTATTGCGGCTGGCTCATGGGGTTCTCTCCACTGGGGGAAAAATTCCAGTGTGGTTGATGCTATCCCAGTGGAGGGATTAAAAATGTTAGGTTTCTGTCTTTTTTTCCCCTCTTTTTTTTGGCAAAGAATTCTCCCAGCAGAGGGGCCCTAACAAACACAGCTAGCCCAATATCCAACCCAGCCAGGCTGATAGCGTCTGAGAACCTAGTGACAGGGACCCAAGAAAGACGGAAGATGGTGACCTCTCCAAACCACAGACTGTCGGTATGCCCATCATCTGTGTGTAACAACAGCAAGTGAGCAGTGGCCCTCAGTGACCCGTCAGACATTTACCCAATCCTTATGGGCACCATCCTCATCTCCAGTGTGCAAGAGAGGAAATCAAACATGCTTGGATCATTCGCCATGTTTAGGGCCGTGTGTGTGCCCAGGGTGCACAATGCTTGGAGCCAGCCTCTGCTTTTCTCGCACCCCAGGTCTGCCAACCGGGCACGTGGCTGTGACTTCTCTGGACCCTAGTTCCTCCTCTGTAACAGGGGTGTGATACCAACTACCTGTAGGGAATGAACTGGGGTGACTGGCACAAGGCACTCAGCCCAATACTGACTCCAGTGACAGCAGTTGCTGAAGCCTGGAGTAGGTTCTGTTTCGGGGGAACCCTTCTTTTTCACCTAAAGCCGTGACATTACTCTTTGGTAGGGACATGAAGGTGCTGGGAGTGCACACAAGTATGAGCCAAGACTGCACTGCCTCCATTGCAGCAGCTGGTGTAACATCTGGCACTCAAGGTGCTTGGTAGATTTCTGTACTATCTTGGTAGATATTTGTACAGGACCCCAACATGTCCTGCCCTAATCCCTAGAGTCTGTGGATATGATGGGAAACTCCATGCCTTACATTATCCTGGATCAGCCTGGAAACCACATGAAACCTGCCAAGCAGACAGCTTTCTCTGGCACAGAGGTCAGAAGGATCTGAAGTGCCAGAAATTTTCTATGTCCTATCACTGATTCCCTGTGATGAGGAATGCAGGCAGCTTCTAGAAGCTGGATGGCCCCAGCTGACAGCCATCAAGCAGACTGCAGAGAACGGATTCTACCACAATGTGAATGAGATTGGACAGAAGTTCTTCTCTGGAAGAGAAGCCTGGCTAACACCTTGACTTTGGCCTGGAGTAGGGAACCCAGCTGAGCTTGCCAAGGCTTCTGACCCACAGAACTTTGAGGCAATAATGGCTGTTGTGTTGTGCTGTTAAGCTGTTGGTAACTTGTGATGCAGGAGCAGAAAATGAACATGGTGGTTATACTAGCCAGTTGCTGACTGTGAAAACCCTCTGTGTTCCAGCTCCCACTCGAGAGCCGGGAGAGGCTGAGCATCCTAGATGGCAGGATCCCACCCAGGTCACACAGCTAGTCAGAGGCATGCATCCATTCTTAACTACTCATTCTGCCCTTGGCTGAGACTCCTGTCAGCGGAGCTGTGCTGGTTAGTCTGACACGGTTAGGCCCATTTCAACTAAATACAAACTGAAGTTACCCAGAAGAGGGAATGCAATTGAGGAATTGCCCCCATATGATTGGCCTGTGGGAGTGAAAGTGTGTGAGCGGCATGTTCTGAATTGCGAACTGATGTGGAAGGGCTCAGCCTGCTGTGGGCAGTGACACCTCTGGGCGGGTGGTCGTGGGCTTTTTAGACAGCAAGCTGAGCAAGCCATGATGAGCTAGCAAGTAGCTTCCTCCATGGTTTCAGCTTCGGTTCCGGTTTCGTCTTCCAGGAGAAGTGTACTTGATGAAATAAGCCCTTTCCTGGGAAAGTGGCTTTTCACTGTGGTGTTTATCACAGCAATAGAAAAGCAAACAAGAGAGACACGATGCCTCCAGGACCCCCTCCCCGCCCCTCTGTGAGAGGGATGAGCTGTGCGCCCTTTTGGGGGTTGGAGGCTGTGCTTCAGTGTCCAGGCTTGCCCTGTCCAAGAGTGTGCACCCCACCCACCTGGCAGAAATGGAATGATCCTCTGCTTGGGATCCTTCTGTCCTCCTTCCATGGGGAACTTGTCCAACATCTGCATCTAAACAGGGAGGGAAGGAAAGCAGAGACCTTTCACAATATAAAATACACATTATCTGACATCCTAAAGGGATGTGTGAAATTTGTGATTTGACATATTAGTAGTTCACTTTGTCTGGCTTTCCAGAAACCTGAGGCAATGGGGGTGGGGGCTAGACCTGAGGCCCGTGTAAAAGCAACTGTCTATATCCACAGCTTCCAAACTGAAAGCTCAAAGTTGCAAGAGACCGTTCTTAGTTTTTTTTAAAGATTTATTTTAAATTATGTGTACATGTATGTATGCATCTGTACCACATGCATGCAGGTGCCCTCAGAGACCAGAAATGTCAGAGCCCCTGGAGCTGGATTTAAAGACAGCTATGAGTCATTTGGTGAGGGCGTTAGAAACCAAACTTGGGTTCTCTGCAAGCAAGGGCAGTATGTGACCTTAACTACCAATCCATCTGTCCAGGCCACCATTCTTGGCTCTCCTGGAGAGTTTAAACCATGGGACTTGAAATGTGAACAATAGCTTCATGACTTTTGTGTCACAGACAGCAGGTCATTCTGCATTTTTCCCCCCGAAACAGGGTTTCTCTGTGGTTTGGGGGGCTGTCCTGGAACTTGCTCTGTAGACCAGGCTGGCCTCGAACTCACAGAGATTCCCCTGCCTCTGCCTCCCAAGTGCTGGGATTAAAGGTATGTGCCACCAACGCCCAACTCATTCTGCATTTTGAGAGGTGACAGGTGTGTTAAAATGCCCTTCACCTGGTTAACCCTATGCTAATGACATCATTCTATTCCTGATCCACTCTGAAATCTCCAACCTGCTCAGCAGAGCCCAGTGCCTGGTGCTGTGTTGCATGCACGAGCCAGCCATGAAGACAAGCAGTCTCTAAAAGAGCCTGGAAAATAATCTGGTGACTGTGAGGTGGTGTATAAGATACCATGAGAGGCAGGGATAGAGGATGGAGCTGGGGGCAGACCATGAAAACCCGTGTCTCAGGGTTTCCAGAGCTGTGGAAGAGACACCACGACTACAGAAACTCTTATAAAGGGAAATATTTAGATGAGGTGGCAGCTTACGGTTCAGAGGTTCAGTCCATTATTATCAGGGTGGAGAACATGGCAGTGTGCAGGAAGACATAGTTCTGGCTACACCTTGACCAGAAGGCAACAGGAAGTGGACTGAGTGTCACACTGAGCAAAGCTTGAGCAAAGAGAGACCTTAAAGCCTGCCCCTACAGTGACAAACTTCCTTCAACAAGGTCACACCTACTTCAACAAGGCCATACCTCCTAATAGTGCCACCATGTCCAACTTCCCTTTTGTTTCCTAAACTATCAGAGTATGGTGGTTTGGAAGAAATGGCCCCCAGGGGGAGTGGCCAGTCTGGTCTACATAGTGAGTGCCAGGCCAGCCAGGATTATATAACTTTAAGGGTCTTCTCTTTTGGTTCCCAATAATGACAATGTATCACAAGCACTGTGTTACAGTTAAGGCTGAGAGGGGGGATATGGATATTACCAGGGCCGTCTTTGTGTGCCATGTTTCTGAACCCCGAGTTGAACTGTACTTTCCCATCCCTCTAAAGTGGGCCATGCCTAATGAACAGTGAAACATGTTACTTCAGGGTGGAGGTTTGCTGTTCTCTATTTCCCACTCTATTGTGACAAACCCACACTCCCTGTCATCTGCAGTCCTGTGGGGGGAGGGGTCTGAGAGGTGAAGAAACTGACCCAGTGCTTACAGCCCAAAGTGTGTCAAGGCCAGAGTCTACATCTCAGGCGTACGTTGTCACTGCAAGACCACACCTCTGCAATGCTGAGAAGACAGAGAGGGTGGGGGGCACAGGTATCTTGCTGGAACTCCTGGCTTCTTCCCCTTTATACAATGCCTGGGGGAGTCAGCCAGTTTCAATGTGGCTGGGCTTGCAGGACAGCTGGAGTATGCAGGCTTCCAGAAGCCTGGGGTGGAAGCTTTATTTGTAGATTTATGTATTTATGTATTTATTTTTGGTTTTTCGAGACAGGGTTTCTCTGTGGCTTTGGAGGCTGTCCTAGAACTCACTTTGTAGACCAGGCTGGCCTTGAACTCACAGAGATCTGCCTGCCTCTGCCTCCTGAGTGCTAGGATCAAAGGAGTGCACTACCACCTCCACCACCACCACCCTTGTGGATTTTATTTATTATTATGTGCAGTGCTAGGGAGGGAACCAAGAGCTTTGCACATGCTAGGTAAGAGATCCACCACTGTAGCCACTGGGCTACCCCGGGGTCTGTTATCCACAGCATTATTTGTGACTATCCATCGTTGGTCCCAACTCAGTCCTGCATGGGGACAGGAATACTTGGTCTATTGTCCTTCCTTGACTGCTGCAGCCACTGTGGGCCTCCTTGGAAAGATGGATTCATTTCTGAAGAGTTCCTTCACACCAACACGTAGCAGGCTTTCAGTAAACACTGGCAGAATGGATGCCACCAGTGGGGGAGACTGGCAAGCGTAGGTGGTACCTGAGAATACTCTGGGCTTTAGAGACGTTTCATGGTGAACTTAAAACTACCCCAAAACACAAAAGTTTAATGAAAAAGAATCAATGAATTATACAGGGAGAATTATTTTCTTCAGGAGGTCACTTCAAGGGACAATGAAATAACTTTAAAGAATAACAGTCACATTACTAATATAAAATAATATTAATAATGGCGACAGTGCACAGCAATTGACAGTTAGCAGTCTTCTCATTTAGTTCCATCTGATTTTACAGTAACTCTCTGAAACAAATGTTACAAGTCCCAAGTCACAGATGAGGAAAGCTGGTAGCAGAGAGGGGAATGAACTTGCCTCAAGCCACACAGCAAAGCAGCGGCATGACCTGTCCAAATACCTTTGTTTAATCACATTCTCCTAATTCTACTCTTTAGGTGGCTTCAGGGTTACGCGTCTATGGAAAACCAGCTTGAGACAAGGTGAGCTTAAGATTCCATGCACATGTGAGCAGCACATTCCTTTCTCAAAAGCAATTCATCAGTCTTAGCTGCAGAGGCTCTGAAATTGATACATTTTCCTAATGTTATCTATCTCCTTTTCCCTTCTCAATGTTAAGATAAAGTTGAAACTCCACCAAGGAGAAACATGTTGTCAAGAATGCACAGTAACAAGGCCACTTCTGTTCTCTTGGTGCCTTTTGAGATCTTTGGATCTCCATACTGGCTAACAAGTGTCCACACTGGCTAACAAGTGTCCACACTGGCTAACAAGTGCCCACACTGGCTAACAAGTGTCCACACTGGCTAAAAAGTGTCCACACTGACTAACAAGTGTCCACACTGGCTAACAAGTGCCCACACTGGCTAACAAGTGTCCACACTGGCTAAAAAGTGTCCACACTGACTAACAAGTGTCCACACTGGCTAACAAGTGCCCACACTGGCTAACAAGTGTCCACACGGGCTAACGAGCATCCACACTGACTAACAAGTGTCCACACTGACTAACAAGTGTCCACACTGACTAACAAGTGTCCACACTGGCTAACGAGCATTCACACTGACTAACAAGTGTTCACACTGACTAACAAGTGTCCACACTGACTAACAAGTGTCCACACTGACTAAAAAGTGTCCACACTGGCTAAAAAGTGTCCACACTGGCTAAAAAGTATCCACACTGGCTAAAAAGTATCCACACTGGCTAACGAGCATTCACACTGGCTAACAAGTGTCCACACTGGCTAACGAGCATCCACACTGGCTAACAAGTGTCCACACTGACTAAAAAGTGTCCACACTGGCTAACAAGTGTCCACACTGGCTAACGAGCATCCACACTGGCTAACGAGCATCCACACTGGCTAACAAGTGTCCACACTGACTAAAAAGTGTCCACACTGGCTAACAAGTGTCCACACTGACTAAAAAGTGTCCACACTGGCTAACAAGTGTCCACACTGACTAACAAGTGTCCACACTGACTAACAAGTGTCCACACTGACTAAAAAGTGTCCACACTGACTAAAAAGTGCCCACACTGGCTAACGAGCATTCACACTGGCTAACAAGAGTTCACACTGACTAATGAATGCCTATGCTGGCTAGTGAGTATCTACATTGGCTAACAAATGTCCATACTGGCTTATATACCACTGGTCTAACCTCAGGTAAGTCCTCTTGGAGCAGACAGCTCAGGTGAAATCCTGATGCTTCCTCTACCAGCTGCATCCATCGAGCCTGTGGCCATTTGGGAAATGAGGGACATTCTGCAGGTGGCTGTGAATAACACTACTTTGAAACTGATTTGGGAATAGTTTCGTAGTCTGGGAGGTGGTTGTTTTGCTTTGTTTGATTTACTTATGAATACGTAGGCTCTGTCTGTATGCCTGCATGCCAGAATAGGTATCAAATCCCATTATAGATTCTTGTGAGACACCATGTGGATGCTGGGAATTGAACTCAGGACCTCTGGAAGAGCAACCAGTGTTCTTAACTGCTGAGACATCTCTCCAGCCCTTCCCTTTTTTAAAAAAATTGTGTTACACATAATTAACATATAATACATCTTTCAACCATATCTGGGTGCACAGTTCTGTGGCCTTAATGCATACTTACTCTGTGGGCACCCAGCTCCTCCACCATCTCACAAACTTGCATCAGCAAGAGCACCAAATGGCTCTCCATCCACCAGCCTGACGCCACCACCTCCCCCTTGTGACTCAGCTGATTATGCTGGGTACCTGTAGTGAAACATCTGCCCTTTTCTCTCTAGCTTTACTCTGCCCAGTGCGCAGTGATTGGGTTCAACCATACTACAGCCAGGATCAGAACTGATTTATTGTATTTTGTTTGCTTGTTTTTGTGAGACAGGGTAGCTCCAGCGACATCTGTGACCCCAGGGGACATACTGAATCTGGAAGACTCAGAGTACAATAGTTGCACAACACAGTGTGGGGTGGACCCCATGTCTTTGGCTTATTTGTAACTTGGTGCTCAAGCTGTGGGGAGGAGAACCTATGAACAGAACTGAGGGCAATGTCACCTTTTCAGACACACCCAAAGATAATCCTGCTGTTTGAGGAGGCATGTGACTACCTCTCTAAACTTGAGTGTTTCCAATTGGGAAATGTGCATGATACTGACCTCAGTCGTGCTGGCGAGGGAGGATTTTGTGAGATGACATGTAAGATGGGCACCTCACAGTTCTAGCCAAGAGTAGCTGGGTGCTGCCCTGAGCATTGTGGGTACTCTAGTCATTCATCCCCAGGGCCTCCCTCCTCTGAGACATCCTTATCCACTCCACAGCACCAGCACAGGTGAAGGCAGAAAGTGAAGCTGAGGGAGGCTGATTGACCTGGCCAAGGGTTGGGGACCCTACGTCAGAGTTCCTACTCCAAGCTCAGGGGTCTCACATGAACAAGGCATGGCCAGACATCAAATCTTAGTGGCAGACAGGACCACAGGAGTCCAACTTTTCTAAGCAGTCAGGAAGGTGAGTCCTCATTATGGGGACATTTTTGCTGTTGACAATGTCATTACCCATGAGGTAGCCTGGGCCATGCTTCTTCTACCATGAGTAGCAGCCTCTCTTTACACCGTTTCCTCTGCTTAAATTTCCCACCCTACCAGTGTGGACACCTATGGTTCTGGCTTCCCCGATGCCCTCTAGCAGCTGGTATGGGGCACATTATCAAAATGTTGATCCTGTTTTTCTGTCCCTGTGCTGGCCTTGAATACCTTGTCCTATGGCCCAAGATGAGCTTAAGCCATAGGGGACATTCTTTTTTCCCCAAAGTAATGGTGGCAAGTGAATGAACTTCTCTGATCCCAGGCTCTTTCATCTGTGTAATCTGATGAGCTGGCTGGGATGATTAAATGAATGGACCTGGCCCAAGAACAGCTTCAGAAATGCTGGCTGTTTTTACTGACAAGTTCCCATATCACCAGTGACAACACCCAGACACAGAAGAGTAAGGGAGTATGCCTAAGGCCACACAGCAGGGGGTGGCTGGGCCCACAGCTTCTGAGGCCTCTGCTTTTTCTGTTTTAGCACAGGAGCTCAGCTGCTCCTCCTCCACCAAGCCTCAGCCTTCCCCTCACTCTGTGAGCCAAGTCACTTCTTAAAAAAAAAAATCAAGGCCGAGTGCCAATAGGACATGGGACCAAGAAATCATTTAATGTCGGGGTATCATGGCCACACAGGGGCTGGCCTCCTTGCCTATTCCGTGGGGACAGCTGAACTGAGTGGCCCAACCTCTCCCACTCCTCTAGAGGGAATACAAGGATGGGGAGGCTGCTTCTAGCTTGAACCAGACCCCCTAGAATTATATGGCTTTCCCACTCTGCCACCGCACCATCTGGGCCTCCTTAAAACCTGATGAAGCCAGGCCTCTGGGCAGCTACACCATGCCAGCACGGCCACCCGAGGCAGCCGATTCTTCTCCAGCAAACCCCCAATTATTACTACACTGAGTGGGAGGAAAAGCTGAGGGTGGAAACAGGAGCCTAGAAAGTACAGGATTTGGGTTGGGAAGACCTGTGACCACACCCAGCAAAGGAGGTCACTGCAGGTGCTGCATCTGTGGAGAGGGGCAGATGACAGTTAACACACTGAGTCAAGTCCAACTTGTTTCACTGCCATAACAAGTACACGACGGAAGGAGGAAATGGAGGCTCAGAAATGGACAGAGGCAACGCCAAGCTGAGACCTGAGAAATGGACAGCTGAGTCTTGAACTTGGGTTTGTCTTCAGCCAGACTGGAGTAAGGAATTCAAGTAACGGTCTAGCCACATGCTTCAACAGGCCAGGATTCAGTCACTTTCACAGGGCTCCCTCCCATTCAGGCATTCCTTAGCCCAGTGTCACCGGCTCCCCACCACAGCTGATAGGCTGGGACAGAGTCTGATCCGAGAGATTCTCCCCCCTGGAGGCTGGAACTGGCACCCAGGGACTCCAGGTTCCTGAGAGCAGGGAAAGACAGCTGACAGGGACTAAAGGTGCTGACTTGAGATGACAGATGCCAAGCATGTTGGCCAACAGCAAGTGGAGAGCCTGGTATAGAGTGGCCGGCGGGAAAAGGAAGCAGGTTGGTCAGAGGGTCCAGAGGTCCTCTCTTCATGTTAACTAGCTGAGTGGGCTCTGCTCTGCAGATGTAAATAACCCCTGGGATGACAATCATGTCACTCTTGTTCCTTAGCCCCGCTGCTCCTTCTTGGAGGTGCCAGGCTGGCAAGAAGGCCCTGAACAAATGCCAAGGCAGAGCTCCCAAGGAAAACACCACTGCCTGTAACAGCAGCCTAGCAATAGGCAAAAGCTCTCGGTCATTTGCATCATCTGTGTGAAAGGACCGAGCATCCCTGAATGCTATTGGTCACTCTCACATGGGGCTGTGTCAGCTGCTCGGGGTACTGGATGGAGCCGGTCATCACCACTGCCCCAAACCTCCTTTTCCTGTGCTTTCTTCTCCCCTGTTTGCTCATTTTAGGTGGTGGTTAGTTTATTTATTATGGGGCTGGGATCAAACTCCCAGCCTTGTGTGTGTGTGAAGCACAAATTCTCCCACTTAGCTGCATTCCAGCCCCACAGCAAGTTTTACGGGTAGCCCCGCTGTTTACTTGTAGTCAGCTCATTTGCAGCAGAGCAGCAGAAAATTATAACTGAATGAATGTGACACTGCTAGATGTGGCTGCCGAACACAAAGTGTCACGATGAGCTCACTATGCTTTAAATAATTAAGTGACTGGAATCTCACTCACTCTACACGATGCAGCAACTCCTGGCTGTGTGTCGTGAAGGCATTTAGGGACCAGTTTTAGCAGCACTTGAGAAAGCAGTTAGGAGCCTATCGCTGTCTGCCCTCCTTTACCATAGTGGGATACAGGCTCCCGACATTCTCCAGAAAGCAGGTTGGTCAGGAACAGCTTGGTCTATGTAGTCAAGGATGACTGCAGTTAATATCCCCAGAACCCAAGAATCTCCTTCCCAACCCAGACTATGGCCTGATACCAGGGGTGGAACAGCAACTCAGGAAAGCCTATTGGCTGTCATGGTGATTGGCATAGAGCTAAGCCAATGAACACAAAGTGCCTGTCAGGACACGTGAGAAGTCATTGTTATCCTTTACTATAACACATGAGCCCAGAGTTCTTGGAGCCATTTGCAATCATGTGTGACTAGGGATGAAGCCAATACCACTGAAGTGGAGACACAGAAGGAGAAGTCGGGTCAAATGACAGAGTGAAAACCCTACAGTAAGCTGTACTTGAAGCCTGGAAGCCTTCTCCTCCTAGGACAATCTCATGGCTAAAATACCCAAAGTAAATCTTAGCTGGTTCTAAAACAATCAGCACAGACACCACGTACCCATCGTGGGATGGAGGCTTGCCCTGGACCCTCACCACACAGTAGGGAGAATGCATAAAAGTTCAGAAAGCCAGGAATGTCCCCTACTGTCTGTGGCATTGTCCAAAGAACTTTGCCACACCATCTCCTGAAGGACCCTGACTTCTCCAGCCTCCTTGGAGTTGCCTGCTTTTGGAGACATGGAGATGAAGCTACCCAGAATTAGCACTGTGTCATGCTAGTGAAGATGGATCTTACTGAGCTGTCTTCATGTTCCCAAGCTCACAGTGACACTGGTGGTGTATGATGTTCGCTTGTTCATTCGTTTAATCATTCATTCATTCATTCACATACTCACTCAGGCAACATGCACCAGTCACTAAGTGCCAGGCCTTCAATAAAAACATCAAGGAAAGAAAGGATGGGGAAGACATGGTCCTGCCCAGGACTGCCATGGTCTAGAAGAGACAGATAAGCTGAAAACATCAGTATGAAGAAGCTCACAGCACTGGGTGATAGTTCCCGATAAGCAGAGAACAAAGTCAGACAAGGCTTCCAGAAGCTGGGGACCTGGTGGCAGGGAGTCATCCAGGCCAATGATTCAGGTGGGAAAACAGACTGAGAGTCAGTAGTGTAAAAGTTAGGAGGTGGCGCTGGGGAGACGGTGTGTGCAAGGTGTCCAGATAGACTCAGCATTGTGGATCACCACATGGTGACTATACAAAACATGGTTCAATGTGGTTCCAGAGACAGGTGTGGCCTCTGGACTGGCCCCCTTCAGGGGCAGCTGACATTTAGTTAAATGCATCAAAACATAAGGCAATCAAAAACCTTACTTATGCCCCAAAAAACGGATGTCAATTTAGAGTCAAGACCATGAAAAGACAAGGCTCTAAAGTCACAGTTTAGGCCAAGTCCAATTAACCTTCTCCCTATCATAAATGCCTACCTGGAGGTCAAAGAACTTGCTATAGCGCCGGTAGATGGCTTCTGTGGTGCCACTGGACCACGTGACTCGGATGATGTAGACCTGCATGGAGGGACAGAGGAGATAAGTGTTAACCGCAGGGGGATGACAGGGTTGGAGCATCCTCTTCCAGTCCAGATCCCAGGAATTTCACCCCCCATGGAACAGTGCCGGCAGGTGCACCTCTGCGTGGTCTCCAGTGGGTTAGAGGCATTAGCTCAGGGATAGGTTCATGATGCCCGGTGGGTTTCTTAGCAAAGTGAGTTTAGTCCGCCTGTCCCCCTTCTGCTCTCTCACCTGTCTTCTGCCATGAGTCAAGCATCACAAGGGCCCTGTCAGATGCCAGGCCCTCCGTGTACTTCTAGCTTCTAAGAGATAAACCCCCAGTTACCCACCTGTGCCATCTATTATAACAACGCAAAGCAGACTAAGGAAATCTTTGATCCCTGAGACTGAAGAGGAGTTCCAGGCAGAAAAACTCAGCGTGGCCACGGACCAACTGGACCGGTCAGTCCCTTGCTGTCTCGGAGCCTTAGCTCCCTCCTTAACAGAAGGGGAATAATAGCCCTTGCCTGCAGAGCTGTAGTGGGGATGGTACATGGTCATCTTGGGGCAGCTGCACTCCAGCACTGCAAGGGTGCCTGGCTGCTCCCCAGGTGGCTTTTCTGTTGAGTAATTCTTAAAAGCTTCAAATTTATCAAGAGAAGTCAGCACGCGCTTGCATTCTTAACCCTTCCATTGCCTGAATACTGAGCTACCATGATGTTTCCACCAGTGAGGACTCAGGCCATCTCAGATGTCCCTTGAGTCTCAGCTTCTCTGTCTGTGAAATGGGCTAACAGCACCTGCCTCCTCTGTTTCCTGAGTTTATGAAGGTCATGAGTCATCTTAGCAACCAGAGAACATGTCTCTGACCCTGATCACATGTTACAGTACACACAGGAAACAGTACCCTGGTAGCAAATTTGGGGAAACTGAGGTGTCTGACAGGCAGGCGTGTATCTCAATGGGGACAGCACATTGCTATTTCTCCAGGAAGTCTCCTTCTCCATCTTGCTCAGCCCCTTAGAAACAGAGAAGGGGCTATCCGTGGTGATTTGGAAGAAGTGAACATGTGACCTGAGGCGGACCGATCAGGGTCAGTTAGCCTCAGCCCTGGAACTTTAGGGCCAATTCTTGAGAGAGCAGTGCTCCTCCTCCGAGACGGCACCACCTTACCAAGTCTTTGGTGAGGGGTGAGGTCAGCCTGAGAATGCCTGAGAATGAAGCAACATACAGAAATTCGGAGGATGCAATCTGACCGTATATAGTTCAGCTAGAAGCTAAGCTTACAGACACCTGTTTCCTGAGCCAGTAATTACCATTTGGTCCACAGAGAGCTAAGTATAATTATAATAAATCTGTATAATTACAATAAAAATAGCTTATCATTTTCACTTGTCCATATTTATGGGGTATGTTACGATAGTCTGATGTATGCATACCATGTGTAGAGATCAAATCCAAGCGTGTGATGTATACATGATTGACATACATGACAGACATATGTCAATCATCTGATATTTACATGTGCATATGCACACATATGTACACGCACATATACATACATAATGGTGCTGAAGATGGAAACTGAAGAAGTTAAAGCTGAAAGAAACTGCAGAACTCAGCTAAGGTAATGCCTTTATCTTCTGGTTGAGTAAACAGAGGCCTAGAAAGTGAAAACGCAGTGTCAAAGGTCCCTGTCCCTGGAGATGTCAAAGCAAAATTTGTCTGGCTTGTCACACAGGACATGATCATTAAAGATAAAAAGAAAAATAAAACGTATTAAGAAAGGCTGCCAAATATTTTTTCTTAAGATCGACACAAAGCACCTTCCCACATATGGAGAGCCTCCTGGCGTACGGTTCCCTCCTGGACTCCTGTTCCCAGTCTCTGAAGTTCCTGGACTGCAGCAGGCCTACTGCTTTACAGGAATGAAGCCCTGAGCAGATCCAATGTAGTGTTTTTAGGCACAGGCCGGACTTTGTCACATAGCTTGTCCTATGCCAGCCCGGAGGCCTCAGGGCTGGAAGATGGTACACACCTGCTTTGCAGCTACGGGACACTCACAGGGTGCTGGCCTCTCCGGCTGTGGTGCCCTTCACTCTGGAAGGGAGACGACAGCCTCCTTGAGAATCAAGCAGGAGAATGAACAGCTGCGGCCCTGTCTGGCGCCTGGAGCACATTAGGAGTGCTCACTAGCTTCTCCCATGCTGTGGTCAACCCATGCTCTTGACTGGTACCCATCCCCCTATTTTGGCTTCAGTATCAGTTTCTCTTGGAGAATTTCCTCCTTTCTCACTGTTTTGCTATAGGGAGGCATGTTTCCCACTCTTGGTCAAATGCAGTCCTGCCTGGTCCCAGACACAAAAGGGAGCCTGCACCTGACCCAAGCCAGGCTGACAGGATTTATGATCTCCAATGGTATCAAAATATATGCCCCCCCTTGAAAAGGCCTGGTGGGAGAACACCATGGGAGGAATGATTCCATGACAAGCAGTTGCTGCATGGAAGGAAGCCAAGTGAAGACACGACATCTATTCGGGATGCCTTTTAAAAGCCTCAAAACTCACGAACAGAAAACAACTTACTCAGTTAAGAGGCATATAAAAGGCTTGATCAGACGTCCCTGCAGTGGATAGCTGGATGGTCAGAAAGCCAGGGAGAAGACTACAATGACACCAGCCACTGGAGAAAAGCAGACTAAACAGTAGTGAGAAACCATGTTAATGCTTGGCGAGTGTCCTCATGAGGACCATGTACCACGGCCCTGGCCATCAGCCTGTGGTGCCACCATCAGTAGATGGAGCCCAGAAGGAGGAAGTTAAGTTACCGAGGGCTTGCCCTTGAAGCACATGCCGGAAACTCTGTCTCTTCCTGTTTCTCCTCTTTTCTTCATGGCCAGCATGCCTTACACTCCACCATGATATATATTGTCATCACAGATAACTACCGTAAACCTCTGAAAATATGAGCCAGAGCAAGCTTTCCCTCCTTAGAACACACTAAGTCATAGTAACAGAAAATCAGCACACTTGTGACTATTAACATGGATGAAATGAAAAATACTGACAACCTCGGGCATGATGGTACTGCCTGCAGCCCAGCTCTTGGAAGTTGAAGCGGAAAGATTAGGGGGTTCAAGGCCAGCCTGGGCTACACAGTGAGACCCTGTCCTAATGTCACTGTGTTAGCTTTCCAGTCACTGTGACAGACGGCCTGATACAAACAACTTAAAAGGAGGTCTTGGACTCATGGTTTCAGAGGTGTCAGCCTTTCGTGGAGGGAGGGCATGGTGGGTCAGAGCAGCACACACTGCAGAGGCAGGGAACAGGAAAAAGGGAAAACAGGAAGGGTTCAAGACAAGTTCAGCCCCTGAGACACACCGATGACAGCCTGCTTCTGACTAGGCAGGCCTGTCAGCAATGCCACAGTATTATAAACCCATGAAAGGATTCAATGCACCCAATGGCCAGAGCCCTCTCTGGAAACAAGCACCACCCCAGACACCCAAAGGTGTGTGGCGCTGATCTCCTTGCACTTCTCAAGGCAATCATTCAAGCTGACAGTTGAGACAAACTGCCACCATCTCAGCTATGACAGCGAGCAAGGGAAGAAATGGTGAGAGTGGGCGGGCCTCCCCTCCATTTCACTTTATCGCACTACTCTCTCCCCAGGACTCCCCTCTGTCCTCTCCGTCCCACAGGGCCACCTCATCAAGGCTCAGGCATAGGTTCCTAGCTGCTGAGTGAACGTGGGCTCTGTTCCCTCCTCCTAGTACCTAAGGGGAGCCCTGACGCCCTAGCCTCCACTCCTGGACCTTAGTCTGCCTGGAAAGAAGTTGTGAGTCTGGCTAAATGGCCTCTCACCACACACTCGAGAGCCTGCTGTCCTTCTATGTAGGGCTAGAGACCACCCCAGGGAGCTCTGGGTTAGCTCCACCCTGCTGGGAAGCTGCCCCAAGAGACCATCAGTTACTCATGGATGTTGTGAAGTGTTTTGTGGCCTGGGCCAGAGTGACTCCCTTCTTTGAGGACTACCCACCAGTCCTGGTTAGACTCGGAACACGCTCATGAGGCGGGAAAGAAAGTAATAGCACCCTAATGGATGTACCCAGTGAGAAAGCCCCCTGTCCTGCCTGTCCCACAGCCAGAACTGTGTGGGACAGTCCTCCAACCCACACTGGGCTCTTGCTCAGGAATAAGACCCGAGCTGCCCCACACAAGAGTCACAGTCTTGAGGCATCGGCACACACAGGGCAGACATCTGGTCTGCGGAGACACACAAATGAAGGCTGTTACAGCTTGGGGGCTCAGGGAGAGCTCACCTTGATCTGGCCAGTGTTCAAGATCCTGCTTCCAGGCCCTGCCCTGGCTTCTGCTCTGCACAGCAGGGCCTGGGCCTTCCCACTTAGCTCCCCCTCTGGCAAGATAAGGGGATTTGTGCAAATAACAGAACTCCAGGGTTGTGTTAGATAGAGTTCTCACACTGAAGTCAGTCGCCTTGGCTTTGGGAGGAGTCACAGTTGGCCTCTGTACCTGAGGTTCTAGATGTGAGGTGGGAATGGCAAATGACAGTGGCCTATACTGAACACACACAGCTTCTTCCTTCCAGTCATTATTCCTACCAACACAGTCTAACACTGCTCACACCGCATCTCCACTGGTATCAGGTGTCAGTATCATGAGTGACCTTGAGATTCAGAAAGTACATGGGATGATGTGCATGGGTTATATGCAAATGTCGTTTTATTTCACATGAGTATCTACAGATTTTGATATCCATGGGGGTGGAGGGGCTGAATCAAGCCCTCATGGGGACCAAGGGATAAATGCACATAATTATATACACAGTACATATGCGTGTGTATGCACATATGCATCACATACGCACACATACACTCATGCTAGCACGCGCACGCGCACACACACACACACACACACACACACCATATCACACATCCAATATACATATGTATAGCAGCTTCTTGACACTTGAAGTAGCTCTGTTCTACAATGCTGCCAGTAACAGTGACTCGGCCAATACTTGAGCATTACTTCTTAGAGAAACACAGGGAACTTCAAGTTTTCAAGCATTTTTATCACCAGATCAATATATAATCTCATCATCTATGCTTATGATCATTCACACTGAACTCAATAGCCAGCAGTTTCACCACTCAAGCCTGAATGAAGCCTTTCCAACCCCCACACACATACGAGGCTCAGTGAGCCTCTCCAACTCAGAGTCCCAGGATGCACCTCAGCCCCAGTCGTGGGGACATTTAAAAATAGTGAAATCGCTAACAAATGCACACAAATGTAAAAGGTGGAAAAAGAAAAGCACTTGTTCAGGACACAGCGAAAACAAGAGAGCCAAATGCCATCCTGCCCAAGCTCAGCTGAGAATGTCATGTATTGCTGGATGACGTGAATTCTGGCACTCGGGGCAAGCCCATGCCTGCAAACATCCCCTATAGCCACTAGTGCTGATTTGGGCCACAGATAAATGCCATCAAATGTGTATACAGATTCACAAATATCAATAATGAGGACAGACCTACATATAAATTTGTGTGTGTGTGTTCATGTAAACACATATGCCAGTGGTTACTCTGGAGGATGTTTTTGAACCCTGGTCTTGATTCTTTCTCATATTTCCTGACGTTTTTATGCTGTACCAAATGCTCCTCGATTTATGATGGGCTGTATATTTTTAAAAACGTATTTATTTTTATGAACATCAGTGTTTTGCCTGAATGTATGTCTGTGTAAGGGTGCCAGGACCCAAGAACTGGAGTTACAGAGAGTGTGGGGGCTGGGAATTGAACCCTTAGGTCCTCTGGAAGAGCAGTTGACAGTTGGTGCTCTTAACCTCTGAGTCATCTCTCCAGTGATGGGCTATAGCTTTTTTTTTTTTTAAGGTTTTTCGAGATAGGGTTTCTTTGTTGCTTTGAAACCTGTCCTAGAACCTGTTTTGTAGACCAGGCCTGCCTCTGCCTCCCAAGTGCTGGGATTAAAGGAGTTCAACACCACCAACTGACTATGGGTTATAACTCGATAACCCCTAAGTCAAACACCTTAAGCAGAAAGTGTACTGACTCCACCTGATTTTGCCCACACCCTCACTCGGCATCACAAGAGTATCTGACCGAATAGCACTGAACTGAGAAAAGGGCCAAACTCAAAACCAAAATGTACTTTAAAGCCACAAATTAAACAGCTACAATTCAGAGGCCATCTGTATTGTCTACCAGGAAACAAAAACAAACAAAACAAAACAGGCATACTTCCAATGAAGACTGAAAAACACTTTCTGTTTTGAACCTCGGGCTGGCATCTTCTTGCTTGGTCCCCTAGGCCACTGTGTACAAGAGTGGCCAGTGCCACAGGGATGCAGGGTCTAGCACTGACCTCAACTAGATTCGCCTGTGCAATTTGCATCCAGAACTTACTGTGTGAGGTACAGTAGGATGATACCTGCCTCTTGGAACCTTTATGTACTCTTTAAAACATGTCAAGGGTGCTAGTCATTCTTATCTCCCACACTCATGGAACGTTCCAGAAATGGAACACATGCTAAATAATCCCAGTTCAGGGGTGGGATTTGCAGGAAATGGTCTCTGAATGGTGCTGGATCCTTCACCCTTGGCAAGTCTCCACCTGGGCCATAAGCCCCAAGTGCTTACAGGGCCCCCATAGGGCATGTAGGAACCTAGGCCCATTTCCAACGTCAATACTCAAAGGGTTGGGTTTTTTTAAGAACAAAGTCTGGGAAATCAGAGCTGGGCCCTGGCAAGAGTAGGTGGTAGGACAGAGCTATCCAAGTCATCTCCTGTGGGAGGGACTGGTCAATGGACATGCCTCATTTCTGCTCACCCACTAGCTTAGGGTCTAGCACTTGGCCCCAGGACATGGACAGGCCATTCTCCGGGGCAGCCTGATGGTCTGCAGCTGCTGCTCGCAGCACACAGACCTGTGATCCTAAAGGGTTTCATCATATGAACTGCAAACATGCTGAGTTGTTCTTTGGAGGCTGAGGGGTATCCTCCGATCTTATTCTGATTTGCACATCTGTTGCTGGAGTTTCTAGGGGGTTCTGGCTTGGCTCCAACTCCAGGCTGACAGCAATGACTGGGTAAGACCACTATGCTGGTCATAGGACGGTCGTCACACTGGGGGGCTGCAGGGGCCGGAGGCTGATGCTTATTTACCTTCCTCACACTCTTTCCCACCACGTTCTGGTCTCCTACCACAAAGGACCAACAATCTCAGAGTAGGACGAACTGGCCAGGAAGGATTCAACACCAGAGTTCCTTGGTCCTATTTCTAGCAAGTGTTACTGGTTTTCCATTTATGGTAGGTGGCTACAGTTTCCCTTTAAAAGTAACGGAACTGTCTCAGTGAGTGCATGTGAGGAGCCAGGCTGCGCTGGGAATATATAGTAAGGCAGTCTGTGGGCACAGAAAAGCTCTGATGGTGCCGCCGGGAGAGCTGAGAACGAGGCTGGTTTCACGTCCACGATTTCCCTGCCATTCTCTCTGCATCTGAGTTCTGTTGTTCATAGCCCAATGGGCCACATGTCTCAAGTCAGAAGCATTCCCCTGCCTCTTCCGTGCCTGTGGGTGGTCTGCAGTGACCTGGGGGTGATTGAAAAAAAAATCTAAAGAAAAGGCCCCAGTGGGACTATTTCCTACGGGGGGGGGGGTGGTTGAGAAAGATACATCAACAAGACAGTGCTGTTAGTCATTAGCAATGTCTGTCATGGGTGCAGGCTGGACGGTGAAATGCATGCTACAATCCAGACTTCATGGAGAGATTCAGCTCTCATACTACAACAGAGATCAACATCTCCAGGGTTATACTTCGGCTGCAGGCTCCTCCTACTTCCACGACAGGGAATTTTCTCACAAGTTCTCTAAGATAACCTTTGGGCTTCCCACACAATAGCTCGTTCAGAGAAGTGTAAATCTGAAGAACTCTTAGACCAGCTGTCAAATTGGCCTGCAAGACGTGCTGGGATTCTGCAGAGGCCAAGCGGGTGGGTCTCTGGACTGTCTACTTCAGTTTCCATAGCACTTTTAGCTCTTCTATATGTGGGAGAGGGTGTAACCAGCGGCCCACAGACTAAATTGTTAGGCACTGTGGGTCCATGGTACCATGGGCAACCATTCCCCGGAGCCTGCAGACAGGGCCCCAGCTCTTGGCAGATTGCAGGGGCTTCCAAGACAGAGGGCTTTCCAAGATAGAGGAAATCCCGGCTTTGGGATAACCTTTATTTTATAGTTAGGGAAAGTTGGAGGGAGTTGCCCAGGGCCACGTAGTCTATGGAGAGGAGGGTTGGAACCAGAAGCCAGGGCTCTCCTCGGCAGGGGTTAGGACAGGGGTCTTCCCTCTAGAATGCTGCTCTTGATCCCAGGAAAGAACACAGCTCTTTTGGGGGTGGGGTGGCGAGGTGAGGGGCATGCAGAGCATCACTGAGAGCCTGTGGCTTCTGCTCACAGGCCATGGTTAGTCCAGTGAGCCATCAGACCAGAGTAACTAATGCAGCCCTGCTCTGTCACCAAAGCAAGCCCCAAAGTCACTCTGCTAAATGACCCCAGGATAAGGAAAGGCAGCACAGGGAAAGGGCAGTGCAACAGTAAGACAGAAAGAGGGAGTCTGGGCTTCTCCTGTGTGATGGGATGACTACAGTTAACAATGCCATTACATATTTTAAAACAGCGAGCAGAAAGGCTGTGAGCAGCGATAGAAAGATAACCATTTAAGGCAGTAAACACACCAGTGACCAATGTGATCATAAAACAGTGTACCCAAGTACCCAAACATCATGCTGTGCTCCATAAATTATCAATAAAAAGTAGTTTAAAGTGATTCAGATAAACCTGTTTCCTGTTATGGAGCATCTAGGGATATGTTTAAGGAGTCTACAGACCTCAGGCATCAAAAATCATCTTTTTGATGAGCATGAGGGTGTACGCCTTTAACACCAGCACCCGGGAGGCAGAGACAGGTGGATCTCTGTGAGTTCAAGGCCAGCCTGGTCTACAAAGTGAGTTCGAAGACAGCCAAGGCTATATGTAGATATCATGTCTCAAAACCAAAATCACCTCGAAAACGTAGGTGGATTCCACCCAAGCTGTGTTTCCAAGCTGAGAGTTAGACACAGCAAGGACTGTACTCCTGCCTCTGGCAGTGAGTGTGCTGCCCTGGCCACGAGGCCCAAAATGGACAGCAGATCAGGGGTGAGAGGGAGGGGTCAGAAAGAGATGGGGCTAGAGAGAGAAGAAACAGAAGGGGAGAGGGGGTAAGGAAGGGGGAAAGGGAAGGTAAGGAGAAAGAAAGCGGGGCTGGGAGAGGCACGGTGGAGGACCATGGGCTCAGGAGTGAGGTAGCTGCAGCTGGCCTCGTTTGGGCCTGAACTAATGGGAAACACGATTCCTCGGCTCCTCCTGGAGACCCTGGCCTCCATTTGGTTCTGATCCGCCAACTCTCTCCAGCTGTTGGCCCAACATCTGGCTTATGTAGGTCAGCGCCTCCAGCCTCTTTCTGAAACTGCAACACACTGCAGTTTGTTTGATTTCCCAACACCCCACGGCAGCCCTGCCACAGGAAGTGCTGAAAAATGTGGATTTCTCTTAAATAAAAACATGTTCAATTTATTCCTGGATAGGAATGCTGCCAAGCTCCATAATGCTACAAGGGAACCCTGGGTACTAGTGGGTAGTGCTGGGTGTTAACAGGGAGCACCGAATGTTAGGAGGGAGCACCGAGTGTTGGGAGGGAGCACCAAGTGCTGGGAGGGAGCACCGAGTGCTGGGAGGGAGCACCGAGTGCTGGGAGGGAGCACCGAGTGTTGGGAGGGAGCACCGAGTGTTGGGAGGGAGCACCGAGTGCTGGGAGGGAGCACCGAGTGCTGGGAGGGAGCACTGAGTGCTAGGAGGAAACTCTGGGTGCTTGAAGGGAGGGCTGGGTACTAAGAGGAAGTACAGGGACGACTGAGGTAGGCAAGCCAAGGCGCATGCAGGGCAGGTAGCTCTGCCTTGGATCTGGCCCTGTTTCCCGTCATGTACCACCAGGCTCAGCCCTCACGGATCACCTGCCAGGAAGGTGGGGTCACCCTGGGGTGAGAGACGGAGGAGGAGGAAACCACACATACTTGAGATCAACCAGTGGGGAGGACAGGTTAGCTCCACCCCAGGCACCGGCCTCGGAAGTCCCTTCTCCCAGCTCTCCAGGCCTCAGGCCAGAGCTTTCCTGCCCCCAAGACAGCAGCAGCAGGAATCAGCAAACTCAGTGGCACCCCACAATGAGAGACAAAGAGACATTGGAGATGGCAGGCAGCCAATTTCTTTCCCTCCCTCTTTCTCTTTTCCATTTTTTTCAATTAAGTGAATGGTTGGAATGGGGCCCGGACACAAGAGCCGGCAGTGCCCTGCGCCAGTTGGGATGCTCCAGACTCAGGGCTGGGTCCCAGCCATCTTTGTCCACTCGGCACGCTGCAAGGCAGGGGCTGGTGGCTGAGGGCTGTGGTGACACCTGTATGCAGGTGTGTGGCCTGGAGGCAGGCAGGAGGTGGTGAGGACTCTAAAGGGAAAGTTGGGCCCAATCTGCTACTCTGTTCACAAGGCAGAGATACACAGACCTGCTATGTACCAACTGGAGCCACGGCCACACAGAGCAGAGAATAACACGTGGCAGAGAGGGTGTAAGGACCTCAGACATCCATCCCTTCTCTCCAGGAGCACGAGACTACCCCTCCCAGGGATACTTTCCCTGCCTTCTCCTGCTTAGTCACTAAGTCACTTCCCATTGGAGCCTCAACAGACAGCCTGAGTCTGGTATTGTTGGGGTCCCCTAGATGCCAGAGTCACCTTCTCAGCAAGACACCAGAGAACACCAAGCCATGTGCCTGGCTGTCACCCACTCTCACAGGACCCTCCAGCAGCAGGGCCCGGTCTGTCTTGCCACTGTTTTGCCAGAGCTTGGGAACACTGGGCTTTTGACACAGTCAATAAAAGAGAGATGAAAAGCCCAAACAGGCCTCCGTGGTCAAAGATCACAGTGACCTCGCTCAGGCTCTGTGCCTGCACAGTCACAATGCTCCTGAAATGGACGAATGAATAGCTCAGCTGCCAAGGGGGAAAAGGAACAGAACTGCTTTGTGACAAGGAGAATGTAGGCATGGGCTGAGCCTGGAGGAAAGCCTCACTCTGCTGGCTCCTCCAGCTGCTCTATGCAGTAGTGCAATGTCCCTGAGTCATAGAAACTGCACGGGAGCATCATGCCATTGCTGGGTGAGAGGACTCGGGTCCTCGGGAGAACTTGACTTCCAGTGCCCAGCCTGTAGCAGCCCGTATAAGAGCTCATAGAACATTAGACCAGTCAGGTGTGGTGGTGCACTCAGGAGGCAGAGGCAGGTGGATCTCTGTGAGCTCGAAGCCAGCCTGGCCCACATAGCAAGATTCAGGCTAGCCAAGGATATAGAGAGACTCCATCTCAAAAAGAAAAGGAGCCTTAGATCTAAAAAGTTATCTGTTCTGTTTTGTGTTGTTTTGAGATGGGGATCTCAAGTAGCCCAGGCTGGCCATGAACTCTACCCTGTTGAGTACTGGGATTATAGATACAGGTCTACTGGGGGTTAGAAGAGCCTGATAGTGTCCATCCTCTGCCTGGTCACAGTCAGTGTTCAGATCTGGCAAATAACAAGCCAAGGCTGGAGCTCACATGACCTGTCCCTTCCCTGGGGCACACTTGGACCCTGTGGTGGAGCCACGTCAGCAGGAGAAGGTGGAGCACTGATGAGCAGGGAAGGTGGAGGACTGGTGAGCAGGGAAGGTTGAGGACTGGTGAGCAGGGAAGTGGAGCACTGATGAGCAGGGAAAGTGGAGCACTGGTGAGCAGGGAAAGTGGAGCACTGGTGAGCAGGGAAGGTGGAGCATTGGTGAGCAGGGAAGGTGGAGCACTGGTGAGCAGGGAAGGTGGAGCACTGGTGAGCAGGGAAGGTGGAGCATTGGTGAGCAGGGAAGGTGGAGCACTGGTGAGCAGGGAAGTGGAGCACTGATGAGAAGGGAAGTGGAGCACTGATGAGCAGGGAAGTGGAGCACTAGTGAGCAGGGAAGCCAGCTCACAGGTCTTCCGGCATGGGCTATTCACACTTCAGCCCATGTCCCCTTATGTTGGGGGACATTCAGGGCCAAGGACTAGAGCTGCCACTGGACTGGCCTGGGAAAGCACTCTGCTTGCAGACTAAGATACTGAAGCCTGGAAACACCACTGGCCTGGGTCTGTGGCTCCAGCTGGACCTTGGCTGCCAACTCACACATCTCTGCACACATCTGGCCTGAGCGGCATGGGAACTTTCCAATGGCAAGCAGTGGCGTTGGCGCCAAAGCCCAGGCTCAGAACACCAACCTGCAGGCTGGCTTTCTAGGAACAACTCCAGGGCAGGCACTTAGGGCTTGCTGAGATTTTGAAGACTGCCAGGCCTTAGAGGAGCCTGGGCAATGTGAGAGAGGTTGAAGAAGTTGGGGCTGCCCCGTGCTGACAGGGCTTCCCAGGGCCAGGGAGCCGATGACAACATCCAGTAGGTTCACCACACAAACTACTTCCTTTACGATATGCCACGGGCTTTGGACTCAGAAACAGTCAATAGTTTACCCAGAGTCACACAGCCACATGTGACAGAACTGGGATTGGTACTCAGCATGTGTGACGGAGGAGTCAAAGCCCATGTTATGTGGTCAGACACCTAAAGGGCCAGCACAGTACCCAGCACCCAGGAGTTGCTTAAAAGATCTTAGTAGGGTTCCTTCATGGGCCACAGGCCAGTGGGGCACTCTGCGGAACACAAGGGGACTAGTTCTGCTAGTGGCACCTGGGGACACTTTCCAGGTCAGAAACAATTTCTCTAGGTCTTGAGGGGCGATAGAGCCTTCTATGTGGCAGTCACACTAATGACCTCTCCTCTTAGGAAGTCAACCCCGTGTGGTAGAATATATGATCTGCCCCGTTTTGTAGCACACAAAAATGACGTTCAGAGATGCTGTAATGCCACTTGTCCAACGTCACACAGGGTCTGATTAGGGAGGTGCCAGGGCAAGGGTCCAGATTCCTTCAAAGTGGAAGAGTCATACCACAGTGAGGGACCACCTCACCCCAGCCAGGCAGGTGACTACCAAAAAGACAAATGCTGGCGAGATACCAAAGGAGAAAGCGCCTGCTTGGCTCACAGGGATGCAAACTAGTACTAGACTGTGGAAAACAGCATGGAGGCTCCTCCGCACTCTAGAACTAGAACTATCACTTAACAACCCCGAAGCCTGCTCCTGGAAATGCCTCCAGAGGAAGTGAAATCACCATGTCCAAGAAACAGCTGGACCCCCACGCTCACTGCAGCACTGTTCACAGCAGCCAAGAAACAGCTCTGTAGCGGATGAATGAATGGGTGAGAAAGTGTGGCCAATGCACAACAGAACATCATCTGGATAGAAAAGGGATACGACAACCTGGAAGGAGCCAGATGACATCGTGTTCTGAGAAATAGTTAAGGCACGGCAGTTATGCCATGATTTCACTCGCAAGGTATCTTAGTCAGGGTTTCTGTTGGGGGGATGAAGCACCATGATCAAAGCAACTTGGGGAGGAAAGGTTTATTTCAGCTCACACTTCCGGGTAACAGTCCATTGTTGAGGGAAGTCAGGACAGGAAGTCAAACAGGGCAGGAACCGGGAGGCAGGAGCTGATGCAGAGGCCATGGTGGGCGGGGCACTGTTTACTGGCTTGCACAGCCTTCTTATAGAATCCAGGACCACCGGGCCAGGGATGAAAACACGCACAAGGGACTGAGTCCTCCTGCATCCATCACTAATTAAGGAAATGCCCTACAGGCTTGTCTTACAGTCTGATCTTAAGAGGCATTTTCTCAATGGAGGCTCCGTCTCCTCAGATGACTCTAGCTTGTGTCAAGTTGACATGAAACTAGCCAGTGCACATGGAGAAGCTAAAACCTGTGGATCTCATGGAGGTAAAAAGAACAGAGGTGGCCAGAAGCTGGGAGGGGTGGAGACAGGATCGTTACTGGAGATGTCTAATGTTCTACAGTGCCACAGGGCAACCATGGTGGCAGTTAACTGTACACTCTGAAGAAGCTACATGAGAGGATTTGGGACATCGCCACACAGCAATGATGACTATCTGGGGTGAAGAACACAGCAGTACCCTGGTCTGGTCATCACACACATGCATGTTCAGACCTCAGTGTGTGCCCTACGAACATGTGTGACCATTATGTGTCAATTAAAAGAAGAATATTGGAAACAAAACAAAAACCCCGCCCCTAGCGCATGGCCAGACGACGTGGAGTGACTGTAGGAGGTGAGCAACGTCGCCACGCAAAGCTGCACACGGCGCTGGTGAACAGGCATGGGCTGTGGGATTAGTGGCCAGAGAAAAATGAGCCAGCCGTGGCCTGACCTTGCTTGCTGTCCCTGGTCGTGTTCAAGAGCGACCACTCTGAGTAAGGCATGCTGAAGCATGCCATAACCCAGCATTAGGAAGGCTGAAGCGGGAGAATGAATTCCAGGTCAGCAGGCCACATAGCGAATTTCAGGCCAACCTGGTTATACAGAAAGACAGTCTCAAAAAATGATGGCTCAGTCACCCGGCCCTGCTTAAGATACCAGAGTTCCACACCTGCCAGTCCCCTCACCACGCATGTCCAACTCCTGCCATCTGGCCACCCGGCTGTGTGCCTCAGACACGTCCTCCCTCAGCCTTTGTTCCACCTCTGTGACACAAGGTGGCATCTAGCCGACTGCATGCATGGTGCCAACACCCACATGGCACGCCACAAAGCTGGTTATTGCCCCCAACCCACTCCAGCTACCTGGGTAAGCCTGGAAGCCCACAGGACTGAGCCCAGAGGCACCCATCCTGCCAGGCAGGAGCCTGGCACCTCCCTAGACAAGAAGGGCAATGGGACCTGATGAGGGCGTCAGCCGGGAGATGCAGGCTGGGTGGTGGGAAAGGTAGACAAGGCTGCTGCCACGTTCTAGTCGGCCATCTCCTCCATCACAAGGCTTCCCCTGGGCCCAGCCTGCCACCTGCCACTGGCCATCCAGACGGGGTTTGTTCCCCAAGAGCTCCTGTGGTAGAAGTTTGGTCCCCAGTTTCCCACACGGGGCCTTTAAGAGGTGGGGCCTATTTCCAGGTGATTGGGTCTCTGGGGGATCATGTGGTTCTGCCAGCACTCCAGTAATTCTATAAGAACAAATAGTTGTAAAAGAACAACTTCTGTTCCTGGCATCCTGTCCTACACCCGTGACAGCTCCTGATGTCTACTGGGCCAGCTGAGGGCCTTCACCATGGCTGCCATACTGTTTTTGTGTTTCCACACCTGTGAGCTAAAGAAACTTTTTTCTTTTTAAGTTACTCAACCTCTGGCATTTTGTCATAGAAACAGAAAACTGACTAATACATATAGCACTTAAGCTAACTCCTCTCCTCTGCAGGGCCCCTTCATAGCTCCTTAAAGCAAAACAAAACAGCAAATACCATGGGCTTGTATTCAGTAAGTGCAACTGTAGCATTGGGCAGATGGACGAAGGAGCAGGGCTGCACAAATAGACTTCCTCCTCAGACATACTAGGAAGTCTCTTCTACCTCGAGTATAAGTGGCAGGTTCTGTGAGTACAATTGATCACCTGTGTCCAGCCTTGCTGGCTCAGAATCTGGTGGACATGAATGCTCCCATCCCAGTTAGGGCTCTGTGTGGACTCCTAGGTCATCCTACATTGGCCTCTCCTCTTTAGGGAAAACCAGATAATATGTAAAAACAAGACGATTTCATGTGACTGCGGACCAATTGCCAGGTCCCCACTGCTCTGCTCTGTTCTGCGCTGCAGGGAGGTACCCAGGCTACAGTTTCTGTTTTGCAATGAAGATGGTATGTGGGGAGCGTAAGGAACTCGCTCGATCCAGACAGCAATAAGCAGGCCTAGTAACTGCAGAGTCTGAGGCCTTAAAACCATCCACATTCCCACCCACGGAGATGACACTCTTGGCACACTCCCCAGACCCTATAACTGCACAGAAATGCTCTGCTAATGAAGATCACACCGTATCCGGCCACTGCTCTCTATCCTCAAGGCGTGGCTCTGGGTTCCCTCCAGATCCTCTCGTCCACTTCATCCATTTCAAGGTGGCTTAAACACCTAACACAGCACAAACACCATGTAAACAGTTGCTATACACATTCACTACAGATACAACCGTCACAGGCCTAACCACACAGAACACTCCAGCAACGGGTAAATTTGCCCCACAAATACTTCCTTCCTTCCTTCCTTCCTTCCTTCCTTCCTTCCTTCCTTCCTTCCTTCCTTCCTTCAAAGGCTCCCTTCTTTCCCTTCCTTCCTTCCTTCCTTCCTTTTTTTTCTTCGATATTTTCAAACCATGGATGGTTTCAGCCTATGGGCAGAACTGTAGGCACAGAGACTGACTGGACAACTTGTATTTTTAATTTACCTTGTATGTTGAGCATCTCTTCATCTCACTGAACAAGCTTTGAACAAACCACCTTTTCAAAGCTCCTTGGTCTACAGCAAGGCAGTATATCACATTCTTTCCCAGTGGTAGATATTTAAGCTATTTTGAATAGCTTAAATGCTAAACATCTTACCCTGCCAGTCCTCCCAGAAGCTGATTAGTCTGAACTTTAGTGACCTGGGCCCTTGTCCATCTAGAACATGGATGTGTGGGCAGTCATTGCAGACTGGTTGTTTACTTGAGGCTGCTGCCTTAAAACCCTGAGGCTTTGATCCCAGCACTCGGGAGGCAGACAGTCAGGCTGCCCGGTGAGACCCTATCTAAGGAGAAGAAGCGGACACAAAGACAAGAGCACGTCGCTGGTCTGAAGCTGACCGTGGTGGTAAAGGCATAAAGGGAACTGGCTGCAGGCGGTACTCAAGTCACTACCCAGCATGCTGTTCTCACACAGTGTACTCAACAAAATGTTTATCCTTAACGAGAAAATAGGGAACCACTGACTCAGAACTTCTACATGTCAGGAAGTGAACGAAACCCTCTCTGCGACTAAGCCGCCTCAGTCATTACCCTACCCTCATTTCCCAGAAGAGAGAACAGGCACAGAGAGGCTAAGCCACTAATTCCACGTCACAGAGCCAGGTCAAGTCCAGGCCACCTGGCTATCAACCGCTGAGCACTCTACCCAGGAACTGCCAATCCTTTTTGGGAGCTCATTTAGCAATCTCACGTAATTGACTATTTCATCCTAAAATGATTTAAAAATCAATAAAATACATATGATTCCAAATGAAACTAAGTCAAACTCCATTTATTAAAATAAAAAGCGAAATTGTGAAGGCATATGTTTATTAACTTAAAAAGATCTATTGATAAGTCATGTGATACCATGATTTTAAGCTGTGTTGAGGACCAGGGAACTATTAAAAATACGCAGAAAAATTGGTGAATTTATCTGGAAAGACAGTCACATCTGGATGAAATGGAAGGTAGTCTCAGAGAGGTGTGGAAACTGAGTTACATCTCTTTCTAAGCCCTAGGCCCAAGCTGAGGACACCCTGCTGGACGCCTTTGGCTCCCCATCCCCAAGCATCATCCCCATTTGGCTTCCCTCACAGGGAATGGGATGTCCAGGCCTCTGACCCCAGCCCTGAGCCCTCCATCCTCTTCATCAGATGCATGTCACCAGAGGTGACCTCCTTAAGGACAGCCCTGTGCCTGCTCATCATTGCTTCTTCCTCTGGCTCTGAGCCACAGCTGGCCCAGGGTAGACATTAAAACACATCTGTGGAACTGACTGGAAGCCAAGGGTGGTCCTGAGCCACAGCTGCTGATTCACACCCTGGCCCGAGAGGAGGAAACAGTGACGCCACCTCGTGGGTTCTGGCCTGTGGGCCAGCACTGTAGGCGGGGGTTCGTGCGATTCTGCTTAATTAGGCAGAACTGAGCACACCAGCCCTGTGTGCTTTAAGGCAGCTTCCCTCCAGGGAAGGGAGGAAAGCTGTTGGTACCCAAAATTTCAGCCAAGTGTGATCCTGGGCAAACCACCTCACCTTTCTAACTACCTCAGTTTCCACATCTGTGAAGCAGACTAGGGCAGTACTTGCAAGTAATGCATAAATGGTGTCATTTCCCAGTTCATGCCTTCTCCATCCAACCCCAGTGCCCTTTCACCTCTGCTGCACACTACTTGAAATAAGAGTAGGGCTGTCAATCAGGATATCCCACCTTCCCCTAACTGATGGTCAGGTGATCTGGCCAATAGGAATCCCTCTTAGAGCAGTAGAAACAGACACCTCTGGTGGTGCTCATGTCATTTTCTATTTGTTCAGAGATGGGGAGCAGAGAGGTTCATCTGGTTCTGTACATTTCTCTGGTTCAAGTTCGTCAGGCTATTGTTTTTTGTTTGTTTGTTTCTCTGCCATTTACCGTCGATCAACTTTTTATTCCATAACACTGTTGTGCAGACTCAGTGGCATCAGGTACAAGACCCTTGAGTACATGAGAACACTAAGGTAAATGACAGTTACTGTCTGATATTATTATCATAATCAGCACTAAAAATATTGTTTAATTCTGAAAGCAAAACAGACTTAGAGTTACTAGGACACTGCGCAAACATCATAATCCCAGTGGCTTTACACTGTCCCCTGAAGAGCCAGTCTTGGCTCCACTGTCCACATGGGCTCTGCCCTCTTCCTGCTCCTGGAACACAGACAGGAGGCCCAAAGACTAGCTTCTCTCCGAGGACCAGCTTCTCTCTCTGCTCAGTGGCTTTCACTGTGCATATGGTCTGCGCAGTGCACCAGACCACATGCATGGTCCCAGATGCCCAAGTCTCTTATTTCCTCCAGTGCATGGGTTCTGTCTCCACTCCTCACATCTCTTCTGCTTGCCCAATCTCTGTCCCCCTTCTCTGCCAAACCTTTCTCACCCTCGTCCACGAGGCACCCCCCACCCCATGCTGGATGACCAGCCTCAGGTTACACCCTCAGTGTTTGCCTTCTTGGAGTCCAGGCCAGAAGCAGCCCAGGTTATCTGTCTGCCTGCCCTCTTTCCTGGAGACCCTTTGTTTGTCTGGACATTGTCCCTGTGTTTTTGGAGTGCCTGGCCCCTGCGTGTCTTGTGTTTGTCCATGGATTCTGAAGACACAGTGGACTTCCTTCCCAGTAGGAAGGTTCTGGAGGGCTGTGTTTAAATAGGTATCTTTGGCAACACTGTATGAAGCACAGTGTCCAGTAAACCTTAATTTCGGCTAAGTGATGAATCACTGTTGAGTATCAGCACGGTCCAGTTACTGCATACGTATTTGTTCGGAATTCACATTGTATTGTGTGGGCTGGGTTCTCTTCTGCTCAGTCAGGATGGGCTGAAACAGGGTTGCAGAGACTGACAGATGGTGGAGTTCCCCTCCTTCCAGATCCTTCTCCCTGCAGCTTACAATGAAGGCTCGGGCTAGTGAGCAAGAGAGGGGAGTCCCACAGCTTGAGTATGGTACAGAGGGACTGCAGTTTCTAGTGAAACTGTGAGATTCCAGAAGGGACAGAGCCTTGGGAGTGGGGGCAGCCATACCACCCATCCATAGCACCACTGCTGAGCTACTGAGTCAATTGTTACTCTGTTCCAAATCTTGTCCCCATGTTTGATTAGGAGATAAGGAATGCCAGCTTATTACAGGATTTGGTCAATCTCACCACTCTGGGCTTTAGGAAAGGGACCACAGAGCATTGGCTTTGGGACACTGACCCAAGGATAGGAAAACTTCAAGGACAAGCATCCCAGCATCTTGTGTTCCCAGCACAAAAGCTTTTGAATCCTGGGAAAGCCACCAGCTTTGAAGAAGGGACTTATCATGGACAGCAGTAAGCAAAGGACTGTCCTAGTCCAGAGCTCTCCGTTCCAGATGCCACACAAGGCCATCTGAACAAGCCTCATTTCCCCTCAGTCACCTCATTGACAACACCCACTGGTACACAGGCTACTCGGGGACTGTCATCTCCCTTTCCTGCAGTGGCAGGGACACAAAGGAAAGAGGGCAACTGAGTCACATTCACCGGTTTCCTCCAAAGGGAAAGGGTGCTGTATCGGATAGTTTTATGTCAACTTGACAAGCTAAAGTCATCTGAGAGGAAGGAACCTCAACTGAGAAGATGACTCTAAAGATCCAACTCTTTGTGGGTGGGGCCACCCCTGGGCTGATGGTCCTGGGTTCTATAAGAAGCCACCAGGGACTAGCCAGTGAGCAGCACCCTCCATGGCCTCTGCATTAGCTTCTGCCTCCAGGTTCCTGGCCTGCTTGTGTTTCTGCCTTGAGTTCCCTCAGTGGACTGTGTCTCAGGATATGTAAGCCAAATAAATCCTTCCTTCCTCAAAGGTCATGGTGTTTCATCACAGCAATAGTAACCGTAACTAAGACGACAGATGGGTAATCGCAAGCAGAGCCCAAGCATCATGAATGGGATGTGCAGCTCAATGGGAGGCCCCCAGTCTGGTCCTCTCTGGAGGTGCAGTAACTGTGCCACTTGCCCACTGTGGGCACCTGGGTTAGGGAGCCCTCAGACATACAAAATATCCCAGGAACAGGGGTCAGGCACAGCTCTAGCTGAAGGACTTTTCCAGCACACCGAGTGTCTACAGGACCCTGGGCTGCATGGTTCTGCACCCCTCCTTAGGAGCTGCAGGCACCATAGAGGACTGGACTCTCTGAACAAGGTACACTACAGCCAGGAAATCATGTCCCCAGTTGCCCTGTGGGATTTCACACTCATAGCTTTTGCTTCTTCAGTTCATGGATGAAAAACGACCCGTGAGTCCTTCATGTGCGGCAGGAGTTGGAAAGAGCATCTGTGGCCAGCAGAAGCCTATCTGAGGAGGTCTTGCCCAAGGAGGATCAGGAGGGATCCAGAGGGACTTCACAGGCTGACAGCAGGATGTGGGGACCTGTTGGAGCCACCTCAGCTTGGCAAGACTCTTTTTCTAAAACAAGCAGTCACTGGTTTTGATTTTCACCAAAAACAGGGTCATGTGTATACTGCAGAACATTTGAAAAACATAAAAAAGCACAGACAAGCAAAAACGAAAAAGTACAACACTTTTTATCAGCTCTATTCCTGGGCCTCCATAGATGGTCATTTCCACCCTTCTCTGGCAACCTGCAGGAAGGGCCTGAGCATGTGCCCATCACAGTTTGGCTGTGATGCTCTGGAAGAACAAACACATCTACTCCACCCTCCTGGAACTCTGAATGTGCATGTCACATGGGTCCTGTTCTCTACGGGTGGGCATGAAAGCGGCCACCAGCCTACGACTGTGGTAAATGACAGTATGCATGACCGTCTCTAGTAAGGCTTGCTCTTGAAAGGTCTGGACCTGGGCCTGGGTCCAATATAACCCTCGTATTGGTCTCCCCAAACTAGAACTATTAGCAACCCAATTTTATAGATGGGGCACTGAGCACAGAGAGGGTAAGTGATGTGACTGTGGTCACAGAGCTGGTAAGTGGCAGAGTAGAAATCTGAACCCACTTGTACGGTGGACTTTCTCCATTCACTACAGGCATGGGAGGGCGCAGACTCTGTCCACACAGAAACTCTTTGGAGCTATGCCAGCGCAGTCTCCTCCAACCTGCAGAACTCAGAGCATGAGAGGCGTAGCTGAGGCACCTCCCTTGGAACGGGCCTTCAGTGAGGGGAGGGCCAGGTGCCTATACCTGGCGTGGAGGGGATCGGAGCAGTGCGCACAGCTGTCAAGGCCCCCAGACAGCACCCTGAAGCCATCCTATTTGCCACCCGCTCGGCAAGCTTGCTTCTGTGACAGGAATGCCGCTTTTCTTTTTCAGCCTCAAGAAAGCAACAGACACTTATTTTTTTTTTTTAAGTTCTACTCAGGGGCTGAAGAGACGGCTCGGCAGTTAAAAGCATTTGCTGCTCTCCCAGAGGACCCACGTTCAGTTCCCAGCACCCAGGTTCACAACTATCTGTAACTTCAGCTCCAGAGGCCTGAACATCCTCTTCTGGCCTCCGAGGGCATCAGTCTGGTTTAACGCATTCACTCATACACACAAGCACATGCACACATAGATAAAAATAAGTCTCTCTTTTTTAAATGCTGTAAGGGTGCTAGCGCTGTGTGGCAGACACGGTGAAGTACAGAGCCATCTGTAGAGGGGACTGGAGTGGCTCTTCATGCTGTAGCATGGCACCCAGCCTGGGCAGGTGCCACAGGAGAGAGCAGAAGCGTGAGGGCAGGCACAGCGCATCTCAGAGTTGCAGTAGGTCCAGACCATGACCTGTGGTTCTTCATGGCCGCCACTCATGGCTGTCCACTTCAGGCCCAGCACTGAGGGTCAGGACTTAAACCTGTGACATTCAGACACCCTGGGAAGTGCCATTGGCAGGCCTTCTGGCTCAGCAGTGATGAGATTCAAAGCCAGACTTGGCCACCACAAAGGCAAAGGTAAGTCGATAAGAAATGTGCTAGTCGCTGGCAGTTTTCTCCAGCAGAATTCTAGCACCTTTGAATTCTCACACTATCTTCTCAGGAGGAGCCACCTAGCCCACGAAGCCAGAAGCCAAGGTAGGGCCTACTGCCACAAAGAGATTGTATCCAGGCTGGCTTGTCTCTAACATTCTCACTGGCGGCCCTGCTCTGAGGGTTCCCATAAAAGGGGTGGCAGAGGAGGGAAGTGGCTGTGTATATACATGGGTAGCAGATTTACACGCCACAGCTCAGCATCTGGGGACCGCCACACAATACAGAGGACAGCTCTGGTTTCACAGGATAACCAGCATGGTACGCACTGACTCATCAGGTAACCGTCACTCCCAGGCTCCGGGTACCTGATCAGTTAAGGAGGGGCAGCCTGACAATCTTTCGCTCTATGAGGTCGATCCACAGAGAGCTTCTATAGAGTAAGTGACAAGGGTTAATGAATGAATAGAGGGAGGAGAGAATAGGACGACCCCAGCATCTCAGAAGATCTGGCAACAGCGAACCCCCTGGTTTGTGGTGGGGACCCCCCCAAAGGCTGCCTCTGTTTCCTGGACAAACACGCCTAGCTCAGTTCCCATGGAGTCTCTCCCTGCACATACTTGGGATTCTCTGAGCCTACAGTCTCCTCAAGGGGAAACCGAGAGCATTAATCTAACCACCTGCAAGATTAGTATCCCAGATGTATAACCCTTTCACATCAAGAGAAGATAAAAGGCAAAACACACTGATCCAGCAGCAAAGGATAAACAGGCAATTCACAGAGGAGGGAACCTCAGCTGGCCAACGAAGGCGCAAAATGCCACTTGACCTCATTAGCAAGCAGGGAGAGACTAAGGAGCACTATCACGGGACACTACTGTGCAGCAAGCACAATGACACCAACCAGAAAATCTGACAATAGAGACTGGAGGAGACCCAGAGCAGGGGGAACCCAGGGACGTGGCTCCTGTGGTGACATGCAGAGCTGAGCACACACTCCAAGACCCAGCAGAGTTCCTGTGCTGGGATGAGACGCAGCAACAGTTCCAGCCAGGTTAACTGCCGGGAAGAACAGCCCCGAGTCCCCAGTAGGAAGAGGACCTGGAGGGCGGAGGGAAACGGCCACAGATGGAGTGTTGTGCGATGAGCTGGGGCTTCCTAATTAACATAGTTCTGAACAGGGCGAGACTTTTACAGTTTCAAAACATCAAAGACAAGATTGAGATGGGTTGGCAGTTAAACATGTAAAGGGCAAGGAGAGGGATACTGATAGCAAATGGGGGGATGGAAATGTTACAGAATTGGACTGGGGTGATGACTATTTAGCCCTATACAGCTACTACAAATGCCAGTGACCTCTATGGCTACAATGGGTCACTGTGGCGGCATATAAATGATACCCGAAGAAAGCAGCTAAACAATAAAAAAGTATCCCTATGAACGCACATTTTATTTTATGTGTAGATGTTGCCTGGATGTGCACCATATGTGTGCTGGGTGTCTGTGGAGGTCA
This sequence comes from Mesocricetus auratus, assembly GCF_017639785.1. Taxonomy (NCBI): domain Eukaryota; kingdom Metazoa; phylum Chordata; class Mammalia; order Rodentia; family Cricetidae; genus Mesocricetus; species Mesocricetus auratus. The sequence goes on along the minus strand of NW_024429191.1, from coordinate 12,687,914 downwards.
GAGGAGGGTATCAAATCCCCTGGAACTGGAGTCACAGACGGTTGTGAAACACCAGGTGGGTGCTGGGAATCAAATCCAGGACCTCTGCAAGAGCAACAAGTGCTCTTAGCCACTGAGCCATCTCTCCAGCCTGTGAATCTGTATTTTAAAAGCGAGTGGGGGCCAGGCATGCGGACTTTAATCCCAGCACTCAAAAGGCAAAGGCCGGAGGATCTCCGCGAGTCCAAGGCCAGTCTGGTATACGTGGTTAGTTCCAGGCCAGCCTGGGCTATCAACTGAGAAGTACACAGGAATGATAAATAACAGATGCAGGCCAGTCGTCTGGGGAGAGATGTGACGACTGGAAGGACACAAGCGCCTCTGTCTCTGTGATTTATTTTAAATATGAAGGCAAAGGATTTGAGACAAATGCAGAGCCTGCAGAAGCAGGGGTCTATGGATGGGGTGGGCTTTGCTCTCGCTGTGCCTCTGCAACACTGAAGAAGTCACAGGACAGGAGTCTACCACCCCCAAAGAGCTATCATGACAATGAAACCCGCACCCAGGGCTCCATCCAGGGCTGGTCAGCACTGCTGTGCTTGGGGACCCTCCTGTGCCCTTGATCCTGTGTGCCCTTTATCAGCACATGGGAGAGGATCCCAACAATATCCCCAGAGGTTGCTAGAAGACACCCCAGTTAGGGAAGGGGGCCCCAGTATCCACTCTGAGATGCTCCCTTCATATTCATTCTGAAGCCCAGATTCTGAGTGGGACAGGCACAGGAGAGACTACACGCAGTGACTGCTACTCTGATATGGAGATATAGAGCAGGAGACTTGGTCCTGAGTCCTAGGCATTGCTGTCTAACTGTAGCCTCAGAGGACTGGGTCCATACCAGGCATGGAATCAGAGGGACAACACAGCAGCCAGGGCACTCCAAACCGATGTGCACATTGCACTGTGGTGCTGTGACAGGGGCAGGAGTACACGGTGTCCCCGTTAGGGTCTGGATATGGTCTGTCCATGTCCAAGAGTTTTGTGTTAGAAGCCTAGTCCCCAGTGTGGTAGCATGAGAAACAGTAGGACCTAAGGGGCGGAGCCTAGGGAGAGGTAGTTAGGTCATTGGGTGCATGGCCTTAAAAACAGATTAAGGTAGTTCTCCTGGGACCTCAGTTCCCAAAGGGCTTGTTGTTACAAAGGAGCAAAATGGCTCCTTCCTCAACTTTCTGGCTTCTAGTGTCACCATACAATCTTTCTCTCTACACATGCTCCCACCATGATGTCACCTGCAACTCTGGATGCAGCCAAGAAGTCCAGGGGCCAAACTGATGAGGCAGCCCAATCTTGGACTTCCAGCTTCCCAGGCAGCTACATAAACCTCTTCCTCTCACAAAGCACCACACGTCAGGCACTTGGCGATACAATGAAAAACAGACTAAGATGGTCCCCAGCACAACTGGAGAAAGGAGAAGAGAAAGGAGAACTGCTGTGTGGAGGGCAGAACAAGGTTACTTCAGCCAGGCTGCCAACGCCTGTTTCCAGACCCACTGCTTGCAGGGTTTGGAGCTGGGGTGCAGGTGGCACACTCCAGTCGGCTGCCGTTGGCTTTGTGACCCCGCCACCATAGTTCCACATTATCTGCTCCTCTGGGTGACTCAGGGTGCACACATCCCTACCCCCTTCCTCACCGGGGGAATCGAAGGCTGGGCGGCAGGGAGAAAGCCCCTTGTCACAGCAGTGACTAAACCCACAGTCAGAGGAAGAAGTTCTCGGAACAAGCTTCAGCATGACTTCAACACGTTTCCAATCAGAGAGACATGGACACCACCGGGCCACAATTAAGGAGCTCCATGCCGGTCATATGACTGCTCCCACTGGGAGTGGGTGTCATCACTCCATCTTTCATATGAGGACCCGGAGACTCCAAGAAGTGATAGCAACTGGGGAGTCCAAGAGCTGAGCTCCAAGCTATGCTGCTACACAGACCTGGCTCAGTGGGTCTCTAACGGCTTGTTGGAAGTTCAAGGGCACCCAAGCGCTGGCAGGGAAGCATGGGCCTAAGTGGATTCCCAGGTTTTGAGAGGGGTCTAAGAAGAGGTGTGGCACAACTGTTTTGGTCCTACAGGCCTGAACTTACACTTGCTCTGCAATGGACTTGAGAAAGCCACCACTAACGGTGTGTGGCAGAGCAAGAGAGAGTGGTGGCTGTAGCTATTCTGGTGTGGTGGGCTCACAGATCTGGCGGGCTCACAGATCTGGGGGCAGGCGGCACAAAGAATTCCAGACTTCCTCCAGTTGGTGTGTTACTGAAAACTGTCCCATACCCAAGAGGCAACTCAACAGGCTCCCACAAGAAACCAAGATTTGGCAGCATTTTAAACAGTTAAGGGGAAAAAAGGGGGTGGGGTGTGGGGAAACCAAGATAATTTAGCTGAGCTCTGAAGTAAGGAAAACTTAGCTCTATTTAAAGATACCACAGGTCCAGGAAGCAGCCCCCACTGGCTGGCCCAGGACTGAGTAACTGAATGCCTAGCCAATAACAATACACGGGAACACAGCACACCCTTTCTTGAAGAGTGCGGTGGATTCCCGGCCATCTCCTTCCAGAATTTTATGGGCGACTCATGGAAGGCATGTATATCTGTCTGCTTTATAAGAATGACTCTCTTAAACAAATAGATCCAAAAGGGGCTTCCAGGGAGGCCCCAGGCCAGCCTTTCTCCAGCCAACGCCCTTTTCTAGTCATTGTTCCACACTTCTTTGTTAGGATTTTTTTTCCCTCCCTCTTGCTTTTTTCCTTCCTGGTTAACTTCTCCAGGGCTGCTACAGCCAGCTTCTTCCAGGCGGGGACACTATCCCCCTTCACTCTTCGAGTGAGGTCCCCAGGGCCTCCTCTAGATTCACTACCCAGAACCTCTGAGGTGAAACCTGGGCTACCTCAAGCACAGACAAGGTCCCTAAGCAGTCCCGGAGGCCACTTACCACCTGCGGGTCACCATGGGCCCCAGGTTCACTGTCCATGTTCCAGAGCCCTCAGCCTTCCCATCTGCAAAATGACACCGGGAACCCATTTCCTCCATCCCTCGCCAGCTCCAAACAAAATTCTCATTTCACAGAGGGGGGTTACTCCCGGGGAAACTTTCCCACATGGTTAACGGAAGTTACTGGAGAGGGGCACTCAGATGACCTATGCCCAGAAGGACTAGGGGCTTGACTGGCTGGCCCCACGAGGCTGGGCGCCTCTGGACAGGAGGGTGGCCTGAAACCGCGCCTCCGTGGGTCTCTCTTCTGGTTTCTGTCTGAATCTCCAGCAGCGGCTGGGGCCAGACTTTTGCACGGGTGGGCAGGCGGGGAGGGCGCGGGGGGGCCGGGAGCGCGCGGGGAGATGGCGGGGAGGGCGCGGGGACTAGGGGCGCATGGTGAGACAGACAGCAGGAAGGGCGCAGGGCACAAGTTCTGCGCGGGGCTGGGGTCGCCGCGTGGCGTGGGCGCAGACTCACATAATGCTTGTTGGGCACGCGCCGCTTCTGCACGTCCAGCACCTTCACCTCCACGATGCTGCGCCGCGGCGGCATGGCCGTTCTCTGCGCCCAGCGCCGTGCGGGCCAGGCCAGGCCAACGCGATCGGAGCCGCCGAGCACTAGCCTCTGCCGCCGCCGCCGCCGCCGCCGCCGCCCTCCGCGCCCCGCCCCTGCCCGCCCCCGCGCCGCCCGCCCACCCCGCTTAAAGGGCCCGCCCGGCCGGGCCGGGCCACGTCCGCCCGCGGGCCTTTGTCCCCGCGCCCGGCGGGACGGCGAGCCCCGCCCCCTGCTCCCGGGCCTTGCGACTCTAATCCCAGGCATCCAAGCAGCCTGCTCAGGCTCTCCATCTCTGAAATGGGCTCAGGGTGGTCGCCCACCCCCAGCTCTAGGGATTCAGGGAGGAAGGAGTGGTGACTAGGTCTCCTGGGTTCACTGTCTGTGAGTTGGAGAGAAAAACTACAAAAATGCCCTCGCGCCCCTGCAAAGGGTTGTGAATGTGAACGAAAGTAGGGGTACTGAGTAGGTAGCGAACCCCTAACCCATCCATGGTGGGCTGCATTCACACCTGGTCCTGTGCCCTACCTCATAATACCTGGGAATAGGGGAAGACGATTAATCGCCTTTTACAGAGGACCTAACTGAGAGCAGCCTGCAGATTCATGGAGCAGGTGGGTTGAACCCATGGTTGCCCCATACTAAGCAAATCAAAGCTACAGGTGGCTCCACCGTTTTTCACCTAGCACCTCCTAGCATTGGCTGGGCACTTAGTAACTGACAGATGCTGAATGAATGAATGAATGAATGAATGACCAGACGCACATAACAACACAGATAAGTAGTTCGGGCTGCAGGTCAGTGTTCTCCCAGCCACTGAGCAGGGGTTCCCCTCAGGCACCTTCCCACCCATAGTACAGATCAGCCAAGGAATTTCTCATGGGAGGGTTCTCCTCAGTCCAGTCAGGCCATTGCAGATAGTTTCATTTTGATTCCCTCTGGAAAGCCCTCCCGTGCCTTTCTGGCTTCCTTGCCTGCCTTTTCCACTGCTCTGGTGGTAGAGTCTGGTCTGGTGGCCTTCACTTGGGTAACTTGGCTGGTGGGAGGCCCTGGCAGGAGGAGAAGTCTGAATGTCTTTACCAGTGATCATGGCTTTGTGCTAGCAATGGGCACAGTTCCTGGCACGGGATCCTTTTCTTGGTTCCCTTGGTGCAGCGCATCCGGTGAGAAACAGACTCCTTATTAAGCTGTTCTAGCTGACCCATTTGGAGAGCAGCCTCCGCTTTGGACCAGGGCCCTCTCTGGCCCAGTCATTCCCTCGGCACCTTCTTCTCCAGCAGAGCAACCACCCAAGACACCCACTGGCCACTCTGGAAATATGCAATGTGGTGACTGCCTGACCTCTCCCATCCTCTGCACAGAGCAAGCCTCCCTAACGAGCAGGACCACAGACTGCAGAATGGGAATGCAATATGAATCAGCCAGCTCCCAGTTCCCAGCCCTCCAGGTGTGCCTAGTTCCCTGCCTTGTGCGCCTGGCCTGGGGAGGTTATGTCCCCCACCTGCCTGTAGCAGCAGTAATGCCTCCTCTCCCATGTACCCCCACCCCACCCCACTCCCCACATCTGCCTGCTGGTTTCTGTCTGTATAAGTCTGGTCACTCTAGATCACTGGAGAAAGTTCCCTCTCAGCATCTGTCTTGGGTGCCTGGTTCATTTCACTCAGTGTCCACAAACTTCACCCCCATCCATGCTACCTGCTTCAGGATCTCCTTCCTTTCTGTGGCTGAATACTATTTCATTGTGCGCTTTTTACACACACATTGTGCGCTTTATTCATGTGTCTGATGGGCACTTGAGTTGTCATCACCTTCGGGCTGTTGTGACTAACGCTGTTGACATACAGATACATGTTCAAAGTCCCTTCTTGCGGTTCTTTAAGGTGTATTCCGGAAGTAGAATCTGGATCGCATGCCAATCCTCTCTTGATTTGTTCATTCCTTTTGTGGACTCGCCCTTCGGTCTTCCTGGTGGCCTTGCCGTTTTTACTGCCCATTGGCAGTGCCCGAGAGGCCCAGCTCTCTCCACCTCGCTCCCCATGCCTGCTGGATGGTGTGGAGCAATGACTCACTGTAGCCTTATTTGCATTTCTCTAGTGATTAGTGACAGGGGGAGGGGAACAGCCTGCTCAAGCTCTTTGCTGAGTTTTATACAGGGTGTGGGCGATTTTTCCCTTGCCTTTCAGAATCTTCAACTTAACCTCCTACACATTTGGTCTTTCCCGAGAAGGCAGCCTATTTGAGGTGGGGTGGGGACTGACTGTGGGCTAGGGATGTGATGATTTAGGTTGGCTATTCACACTGGAAAGGACCACCCAGGCACTGCTTTGGAGGCACTGAGGATTATCTGCTGAGAAACATAACAAGACAAAAAACTGCAAAAAAAATCCCAAAAAACAAAAACCCTAAAACAAAATCACAAACTCTCAACTCACATGGTCAATAGAGCTTAAGGGGGTAGGGCTACCTATTGCGATCCTTAGCTAGCCACACAAAACATTTCTGAAAACTCAAGTGCATCAGGGAATCCAAATCTCTGGCAGGAGAGAGAATCTCACTTGGATTCTAAACTTACTCTAGCCACTCACCAGCCTAAGAGTATTTGCTGGGGTTTGTCAGTGAGCTTAGCACTGGCCTGGTACTTTACATGTGCATTGCCTTACTAGGGTACCATAGCCCTGTGACTTACAAGCCATCCCTTCTGTTTGCTGATGGGGAAGCTGAAGATGTTTGAACAGGTAGTGCTTCCTTAAGATGCTGGGACAAATTGGCACTTATAGATTGTCTGACTTCACACTTTGTGCCCAGCCACACACCCGTGTCCAACAGGGTGTGACCTTGGGCAAGTACCTTGGTCTTCTCATCCACAGGTGGCATAAAAACAGCAGAAGTTGGGGGCTGGAGAGATGGCTCAGCAGTTAAGAACACTGCTCTTCCAGAGGACCAGGTTCAATTCCCAGCACCCACATGACAGCTCACAACTGTCTGTAACTCCAAGATCTGACACCCTCATACAGACATACATGCAGGCAAAACACCAATGCACATAAAATAAAAATAAAAAATTATAAATATAAAAAGAACAGCTACAGTCTTAGATGCTTGTGTGAGAGAGGTAGATCCTGGAAAGTACGTGTATTTTTGTAATTTTCTACCAGCTATACTGATAACAGCTAAACTCTCCCTTAAACCTCATGTAAGTCTTGAGTTTCACTTTAATCTTGGTGATGCCCAATTACAACCATGTTTTTCTTACTCTGAATCTCCTTGAATCACATGTCCAGCCTCATTCCCTACCAGCCACTTCTCTCTTCTGGTTCCCACAGACTGGGGAGATGACTCATGTACTCAGTTTGGGTCCCTAAGGCACATATAAAAGGCTGAGTACGTGGCTTATGTCTGCAAGCTCCCAAATGGGGGAGGGGGACACAAGACAGACAGGTTCCTGGAGTCTGGCCAATGGGTGACCCTCGGACCCCGTGAGAGACCCTGTCTCAAGGAATAAGATGGAGAGGGACAGAGAAGAACACGTGAACTTCAGTGTGCACACACAGGCGATGACACTCACACACACCTAGACACACAGGAAACAACACACATGTCGTAGTTAGATTTTGTCAACTTGACTCAAACCTAGACATACCTGGGAAGACAGAATCTCACTGAAGAATTGACTCCATCAGACTGGCCTATGGGCATGGCTGTGGGCATTTTCTTGACAGCTAATTGATAGAGAGGGCCCCGCCCACTGTGAGCAGTGTCATCCCTAGGCAGGGGGGCCTTGGTTGTATAAGGAAGGCGGCTGAGCAAACCAAGGGAACACCGATCAGTGGTGCTCCTTCATGTTCTCTTCTTCCCTGGCTTACCTCTGTGACAGATGACTTGGGAGGTGTAAGACGAAGTAAATTCCTTCCTCCCCAATTTGCTTTTGGTCATGGCGTTGTATCACAGTAGTACAAAACTAACTAGAGCAGCACAGAGAAACAGAAGTAAAGATACAAAGAAGAAAAAAGGCCGGTGAGGTGGTTCAGGTGGTAAAGAAGCTTGCTGTCAAGCCTGATGACCCGGAGCCCACACGACAGAAGGAAGAATTCCCTCAGGTTGTCCTCTGCCCTCTATACACGCCTTGGGACACACGGGCCCAGCGTGCGCACGCACAGAAACAAACAAATGGACGCTGAGTCAACAAGACCACCACAGGGAGGCAAGCCCATCCCAGCCCCCTCCCCTCCTGTGTGGACACTGCAGACAGAACAGCCTCCTCCTCCCTGTGGCTACACTTTCTGTTTCCCAAGTCAACACTCTAACACCATTCCCGACATCCTGGTTTAACCCTTAGCACTATCAGGTCAAAGTAGACCTCAGGCCCTTCCCCAGCTCTGAGAAAACCCACAGCCTGTGAGAGAGGTTCAGTTCACTCTCCCACCTCCTTAGCCCCCAGGTTTTCACTGTCCCACCTTCCCTATGGGGTCACCCAGGTTTATTTTGAAATAAACCATTCCTTCACTGTTGAACCTTGTCTTCTTAAAAATGTAATCTCTCTCCCTCCCTCCCTCCCTCCCTCCCTCCCTCCCTCCCTCCCTCCCTCCCTCCCTCCCTCTCTCTCTCTCTCTCTCTCTCTCTCTCTCTCTCTCTCTCTCTTTCCTTTTTTATTTTTCAAAGAAAAGGAGGGCTGCAGAGATGGCTCAGCAGTTAAGAACTCTGGTAGAGGACCTTGTCTTCTTAAAAATGTAATCTCTCTCCCTCCCTCCCTCCCTCCCTCCCTCCCTCCCTCCCTCCCTCCCTCTCTCTCTCTCTCTCTCTCTCTCTCTCTCTCTCTTTCCTTTTTTATTTTTCAAAGAAAAGGAGGGCTGCAGAGATGGCTCAGCAGTTAAGAACTCTGGTAGAGGACCCCAGTCTGGTTCCCCACACCCATCAGGGAAGGCTCATAACCTGTAACTCCAGCTCAGGGATCCGATGCCCTCTTCTGTCCTCTGTGGTCACCTGTAGTCACATACATGCAAATAAAATATGTCTTAAAAGAAAAGGAAAAAAATCTTCAGGGAACTGCTGTACCTTACACACCTACCCTATTTCCATGGTCTTGATGGCGCCCTCTACAGGCTGGTGTGAGACTGCCCTACTTATCAGCACCATAGTCATCTCCTGAATCATCACACAGCCCACTGCTTGTTAAATGTCTGCTTATAGGACTGGACCCAGTCCTGAGGGGTGCAGACAGTCTCTCATGGGCACATGCACATCACACATCCCCAGGTGTTCACACACAACACACACACACACACACACACACACACACACACACACACACACACACACACACGGCTCCCTCACTAGACTCCAAGTGTCCCAGGAGCCAGAGTGACGTTCCTTGTTTTAAAACTCCCAGCTTCCTGCACAGACTTGCAGAGAAGTCCTGGAGAGATGCTTCTGTGATGAATAAGCCTAGCTGCTTGACCACAGTGGGTCCTCGCCAGTAACAAACCAGCCTCTGGGTGGTAACAAGCCAGTCAGTCTCTGCATTCCCATCTCACAGAGGCATCTTGGGAGCAAGGCATTGCCCTTTAGGAGTGCAGAGACCAGGGACAGAGCTCAGACTCCCACCTAGATGGTAGTATTCCAAATTTCTGGCCCAGAAGACATTTTGCAAACTCAAGCATTGTAAATCATAGAATTCATTCCCCCCTGCCCCGCCTGGAGCTGATAGAGTGCTGTGTCTCACATGGCAGGATCATGCAGGAAAGGCCACACCCTGGAGGGGTATTTTGTCAAGCCTGAATGAGCTCCTGGTCTTTTTGTGATGTTGGTGTCGTCTTGGCTGGCAAGCTGTACTTCTCCCAGTCCATAGCTGGCAGAAAAGCAGGCAGGTTGGGAAGGCAAAAGCCAGTGTTTTTCAGCCTCTTCATCAGCAATCTTCTGGATGGAACTGGGCCCTTTACCAGGACACAGTTGGATGGACAGGGGGACAGAGATGTCCTCTCTGGGCTGCTGTCTGTATGTCTGTCTCTGTAGGGATGCTCATCACAAGAACAGCACTGTGAAGACTTAGGGACAAAGACATTTGAACCTGTAGAGCAACTAGCTAGAGGAAGCTGGCTTAGGCAGAATTCCACGCAGGGAGAGTCTCCTGGGATGGGAGGAGGCCATGTGGTCTCAGGAGCAGGGGGTGTTGGGGAAGTCCTGTGTATATGTCAATAAAGCACTGTTGGCCAATAGGGAAGCAAGATAGGTGGGACTAGGAGTCGAGGAGGACTCTGGGTAGGAGAAACACAGGGAATCAAGATGTAACCGCCATAGGGATAAGAAGCCCGGAAACTTCTCCGGTAAGAGAAATACTTAGATTAACAATTATGGGATAAATACTTAAGTCAGAGCTAGCCAGTAAGAAACAAGCAAGGCCAACAGCTTCATAATTAATATAGCCTCCTGTGTGGTTATTTGGGACTGATGCGGCTCTGGAACCAGGCTGGCGGGAAGGCTTCTCTTTACAAGGGGGAGAGTCTGCAGCCTCCCTTCCATCTTTTCCATCTTTCCTGTGGCCAAGTTTATCCCCCTAAAGGGAGCTCTGTTTGCAATCGTGCCCTGCTCAGAAGCCTTCCATGGACCCTACTGCTCACAGATGCTCTCCACCGTAGGTGGCGTTCAAGGCCTCCATGACTAACCGGTCAGGCTGTTTGCATGCCTTCCTACCTCATCCCCTACCCCCATACGGAGCACTGTTTTCCAGCACTAGCCAACCAGTGTCTCCAGTACTGTACATTCTATAGTCGCGTGTCCCTAACAGGCCTGCACTAGTCCATTTGCTACAGGAAGCTAGAGACTGGATATGTCATAAAGGAATGATGGGTTTTATTTAGTTCACAGTTCTGAAGGTGGTTGGTCCCCTGTGACCTCTGACGAGGACCTTGCGGTGGGTGGCATCACAATGGTGTGAGATGTGGGATGAACATCACTCTTTCGTATATGACAGCTTGTTCTTGAGAGGACTAACCAGGTTCAAGGAGCACTACAGTAATCCCTCCGGGGGGGTGGTGCTCTTCCTAGCGGCCCACTCTCTCGTGGCTTCCACCACACTGCCTCGTGGGTCAAGCTTGCCGCTCCACAGACCTAGCCAAGATAGCGATCCCAGCGGATCTGCAGCACATTAGTTTCCTCATTGTGCTGAGAAAGCAGGGGCGAAGAGACGATGCCCGGCGTCACAGCACAGGAACAAGGTGAAGCTGCATCCGAACGCAAGCATCTCCGGCTGCCTCTGAGAAACAGAGCGCCCTTTGAGGACTAGGCTGGAGTCTTCCTGATCCCATGTCTCCTCCCTCTGCTGAGCAGTGGCTTTGGAGCTCTTCTCTATTTCCAGTCAGGACAGTGTTGAGTCAAGGAAAATCAGATTGCCCCCCCCACATCCCCCCATTGCTTAAGTGTCCCGGTGATTCCCTGCTGCACACAGGAAAAAGGCAAACTCTGAGTGCAGCCGTTAGGGATTAGCAGAGTCTGGTTTCAGTGCCCTGCTGAGCTCATCTAGTGCCCTCCTGCCACACCCTCCTCCAGTCACTCTCTCAGATTCTAGAAATGCACCCCCCCTTTTACGCGGTTGCCTGCTCCTGAGTGCTTTTCCTGCCTTTCAAGTTTTAGTCTAAGTGTCCTTTCTTCTGTGGCCTTTCCCAGTGCAGCCCCCTTCACCTGCCACGGGCATTTTCTTCACGGCTCTTGGCATTGCTGTCATCTCTTCCGGCATGGCCTTCAGTCAGATCGTACCTGCACGAGGGTGGTCAGGCCCCTTGTAGCTGTTATCCCCCAGGTCAGGATAGTCCCACAGGCCCTTCAAAAAGAGCCCGGAATACATGAACACTGCTGTCCCTGTGAGAGAATCAGAGGTGTCCCCGCAGTGTCCTGCCCCTGGCAGCTGATCTGTAGATATTTACCAAATGAGTGGATAGATACAGATGTGCACAGGTAAAGATCATATTGATCACAAAAAAACTTATTGGTCACATTTCAGCCAATGAACACATACTCCAAAGGCCAGTGACAGGGCAAACCTGGTCACCAGAGTCTTAATTATAGAAGCGGCAGCAAGATTTAATAGTGAGCATCACACTGTGGAGACTGGGTGTGCTTTTTCATTCATCCACAAGGTGGCAGCCTCTCTCGGCGGTCCATGAACCAGTCCCCAAGGAGCAACCAATGGTTGCTTATGATCCTCAGTGACTCCCCTGCTGACATTCCCAGGACAACCTAACCCAGGCCGTGGTCCCCAATGCTCTGCTCATGCACATGGTTGACTCTAGAACATCTATGGCCCCCAGGGAAGCAGGCCTGACTCCTCAGAGTGGGTGGCCCTGGCCAACCAGAACGTGGAATGTGGCAATGCCAACGACCAGTAGCAGATTTGGCAGCCGTCCGACCACACAACAGTCAGGCTAGGCCTCTGTGTCTGTGCCCTGCTGAGACGGACTTCTTCTTCATCTCTGAGTGCTCTACAGCCGCATCTCACTGGTCAGCCGGCGGCATCCACCCATTCCGTGAAGGGAGTGTCTTTTTGATCTGATTCCAGTTCATACCCCTCAGCAACATGGAATCCAGGGTGGGCTCTCTGAGTCAGCCACTCAAAGAGGATTATCACACATGTTATCCTGGAGCAGGTGAACTGGAGAGACAGGGTAATATCTCAACCTCGGCTTGGGGCAAAAAAAATCAAAACCAAAGCCAAAAAAACAAAACAAACACCTGGCTGCATGTCTGCAGGGGACACTTCAGATGCAGTCGCTGCTGCTCCTCAAAATGCCGTGTCCACTCTGGTGACAGAGGTGATAGCCTGCTGGCCAGGGGATAGATGGTGATTTTGTCTCTTCCCTGGGTGTGACAGGATTTAGGATCACACAGTGCAGCTATAGGAGAGAAGTAAGGTGCTGCCTTAATGTGGGGCGGGGGAGGGTCTCTTTCCTCCACTGTGGAATATTCCTTTACACGGTGTGAATGCATGCTGCTGTGATTGGTTTAATAAAGAAGCACTTGGGAGGCAGAGGCAGAGGCAGAGGCAGGCCGAGCTCTGTGAGTTCGAGGCCAGCCTGGTCTACAAAGCTACACAGAGAAACCCTGTCTTGAAAAAAAATCTGACTGGCTAATAGTTGAACAGGATAAAGTTATGCAGGAGAGGCAAACTGCACATACGGCCCACCCTACCGTCTTTATCAGAAGCATCAATGGTGAGTATGATGTCATTGAAGAAACGACTTCTCTAAAGCCAATGAAAGATACAGCTGGAGAAGAGATGGCTCAGCACCCTGATTCCTTTTGGTCTCTGTGGGCATCTGGCATGGATGAGATACACAGATTGCATGGAGGGAAGACACTCATGCACAGAAAGTAAAAAAATAAATAAATCATTTCTAAAAAGACACAGCTAGATCAAGAGATCTATAGACCACAGTTTAAAAAGAAAGTTAGGTGATTCTCTTTGTTCTGGTAAATGTGTCAGGAACAGTTACTGACGGGATTTGGTGATGATAAGTGCAGAAGAGAGACTTGTAAAATCAATGGGAGATGTAATTGGCACTCCAAGCTCATGCTTGTCATTGTGTAGCTTACTCAGAAAACTCATGCACAAGCAATGAGTAGTTTAAAAGTTTTCATTTTAACACCTTTTCAGTGTGTTTCAGAGACCAGGGTTCCTGGTTTACTGTGTGTGGCCAGCCCTGGGACCGTCTTGCCTTCTCAGATGAGCTAAGGACAAATGTGGAGCTTCCGGCAGGCACTGAGATGGGCAAGAGGCTTTGACAAAGGCCAGAGTGGAACAGCTGCCTGGGAGTGGAGCCAAGACTGTCTAAGCTGCTGACAGTGGCAATGGCCCTCATTGTGAAGCCAGCCTCAGGGAAAATGGATTCAGGAAGACAGAGGCCTTTACAAAGGCAGTATTAGAGGGGACTGAAGATGATTGGGAAGTCCTAAGAGGAAATGGAAATCAATATTTGTTGTTTTTGAACTGTACAGGCCAGGAGTCACAGAACACTAAGCAAACCGAAGTTGTGTGGGAAGGGAGGGCAGGGGACGGGTGGCAGAGTAAGAAAGCAGAAGAGTAATTCAATTGGAGAAACTGATTGCTGAGTTTTTAAAAGCAATCTGGCTCAGGGAGTGCCTGAGTAAATCCAATGACTGTCCGAAGACGGATGGCAAGGAGGTAATAGACCCCATAAGTAATGGTCAGTGTGGGGACATAAAAGATGCTTCTGGGAAGAACACTTGGGCAAATGCCTTTTGCTTTGCTTTCTTTGGAGATGCTCTACAGCCCAGGCTGGCCTGAAGTTCACGGTGCATCCCCAGGATAACGTCAAACTCAAGGCAATGCTCCTGCTCCAGTTTTCTAAGTGCTGGGATGACAGGCGGGAGTCTCCTTCATGGAGCATCAGACTGTGTGTGAGAGGTGAGCAGGCATGACTGTAGAGGTGAGAGGCGACTGAGGCGGATCCTGGAGCACAGAGCCTGTGGGAGGAGCACAGAGCCTGCGGGAGGAGCACAGAGCCTGCGGGAGGAGCACAGAGCCTGCGGGAGGAGCATAGAGCCCGTGGGAGGAGCACAGAGCCTGTGGGAGGAGCATAGAGCCCGTGGGAGGAGTACAGAGCCCACGGGAGGAGCACAGAGCCCGTGGGAGGAGTACAGAAACTGCGGGAGGAGCACAGAGCCTGCGGGAGGAGCACAGAGCCTGCGGGAGGAGCACAGAGCCTGTGGGAGGAGCATAGAGCCCGTGGGAGGAGCACAGAGCCTGTGGGAGGAGCACAGAGCCCGTGGGAGGAGCACAGAGCCTGCGGGAGGAACACAGAGCCTGCGGGAGGAGCACAGAGCCCGTGGGAGGAGCACAGAGCCTGCGGGAGGAGCACAGAGCCCGTGGGAGGAGCACAGAGCCTGTGGGAGGAGCATAGAGCCTGCGGGAGGAGCACAGAGCCCGTGGGAGGAGCACAGAGCCGCCCGCGGGAGGAGCACAGAAGACATGACGATGGCAGAGACAAATGGAGTTCTGGGCTGGGAGGGAAGACCTTTAACTTCTGGCGAGGAGCTTTGCTACAGCACTAGACACATGTGCAGAGCAGCAAGCGCATCTCAGTCCCGGATAGCTGGGCAAAGCTCTTCTTGTGTAAGGGCTTCCTGAGAGATGCCGAGCAGCAGCTATGATGGCGTTCCTTCGTCAGTCCACATTGAAGGCTGCTCCCTGTGCTTCTGGGACAGTCATGATGATGAGAGCTGACCCTCTGCCTGAGATCCTCACCTGTACGAGCTCAGTTAAGCCCCTCAACAACCCTGTGAAGGAGTTAAATAATTGCATAAGGCCAGAATGGGGCAGCATGAATGGAATGGAGTTCCAGATGCAACATCTAAAGTCGGTGTCAAAAACCTCAGTAATTAAGACAATAAGTGAATACAACACTTTAAAAAAATCAAAGTTAATTTGAAAAACAAACCCATGGTGATCAAATTTCAAAATCAATGAAGACAGGATCAACAAGATCACAGATTTTATGTAGTGGAGCTGGGACCCAAACCCACACAGCCTGTCTGAAGGAACCATGCCACTCTCACTTATGACTGGAAAGGGCCCATAGGAAGGCTACAGCTGATGACTGTCAAGGTTGTCACTCCCCAGGGGCATGCATGGTCACACAACTGGCACCTGCTCAGAATTGAGGCCAAAGGTTTTGTCTGACTAACAGACATGACACATGCCCTATATTATTCCTAGGGAGTAATGAATATATAAACATGTCCCTAGGCTTGGGGTTCTATAGGGTCTGGAGAATGATGTATGCTAGCCACCATGCTTTTGGTTTCGAGTGAGTGAGTTTATTAAGTTGATAGCAAACAAAAGTAAAAGAATAAATAGCGAGTAATGGTTATCGAGAAGCAGCAGATAGAGGGTAAAACAGCATCGAATTGGAAGCTCACAGCATCTAGCAGAGGTGGCTGCAGCAGTCCAAGAGAGAACAGAGAGAGGGCAGCACCAGCCATCCAAGGGCTTGTAGACCCTAGCAGATAACAACTAGGGAAGCTGCAGCAGTTGGCTGGAGGTCTGGACAGAGAGGGTCCTCTCCACTCTCTTTATGGCCAAGCTTCCTATGGCTGAACCTCCTGCTGTTCCCACTGCAGGCGCTTATAGACCCTAGCAGATAACAACTAGGGAAGCTACAGCAGTCGGCTGTGGACAGAGAGGGTCCTCTCCACTCTCTTTATGGCCAAGCTTCCTATGGCTGAACCTCCTGCTGTTCCCACTGCAGACACTTTTATATCAAGGAATAAATAGTAATAAGACCTGTTAGAAATGGTTCACCTCTATCAGTCCCCAAGGGTACAGTGTGATGTTCTTTTCCCTGTCACAGAGCCAGTGGGGGCACAGAGCCCATCCCTAGGCTGAGGAGAACAATGAGATGCTTGGGTCTGAAGTGGAGGGGTGACCCCACTTCCAGAGTCAGTGTCATTGAACCTAAAAAGTATCAACATAACGCATGTCATTCCTGGTCCCTTGCGTTAAAGTTTTATTGCTATTGCAGTCATATTGAAAGGCAGGACTTAGGAGATGTACGTGATTAGGTCATTAAGAGTGATTAAAGCTTTTTTTTTTCAGGGAAGTTCAAAGAATGTGCAGGTTGTAGCGAAAGTTGCTGTTCTGAAGTAAGCCCGGTACCGTGTGTCTCTCCCACAGGAGCCTTTGCCAGAAGCAGCCACCTGGACTTCCCAGTCTCCACAGTCCTGAGTTCAAGTAACTGCTTTCCTTTTTAAGTGATTTGGTATCAGGTATTCTGCTATAGCAACGGAAACAAACAAACAGACGAACAAACCATGGCATGGGCTACAGGAACCCAGAGTTAAGAGGGAAGGCTTCAGTCTTGAAATGCTCTGATGGACTTTGAGAGGGGTGACCTTCCAGCTGGGATTTCTCCAGGTAGGATGGGGGAAGTGATACGGCAAGCAGAAGGCGGAATCCTGAACCCTCAAACACGTGTTTGAGACGGTGTCTCACTACAGACTGGAGGCAGGTCTTGAACTTGAGATCTTCCAGCCTTGTCCTCTGAGTGTTGGCATTGCAGATGGGTGCCACCACAGCTTGCATAAAAGTCTGAAAAGAGGGCAGCATGTGTTTGTTAATTAACCTAATAAACAAAATAAATTAAGGAGAAAAGGGGAGGATGGTTGTGTGTCTTAGTTTTTGTCAACTTGATACAAACTAGTGTCACCTGGGCAAAGGAACCTCAATTCAAGAGTCACCTCCACTAAACTGGCCTGCAGGCATGTCTCTGGGACATTTTCTTTAAAGTTTTGTTTTTCCTTTATTTTCACTTTATGTGTATAGGTGTTTTGCTTGCACGTGTGTCTGTGCATCACGTGGGCTCCTGGTGCCTGCAGAGGTCAGAAGGTGTCAGATCCCCTGAGACTGGAATTACAAACAGATGGTGATGAGCTGTCATGTGGGTGCCTGGGATAGAATCCCGATCCTTTGGAAGAACAGCCAGTGCTCTTAACCTGTGAGGCTTCTGTCCAGCTCCATGGGGCATCCCTTGATTGCTGACTGATGTGGGGGGCCCAGCCCACTGCGGGCGATGCCACCTGGTGCTGATGGTCCTGGGTTTTATAAGAAAGCAAACTGAGCAAGCCAGTCAGCAGTGTTCTTCCAAAGCTTCAAGCCCCTGCCATAAACCTGTTGCTTTCCGCCAGAGGGTCTGTCACAGCAATGGAAACGGGCGTGGTGGGTGGCTGACGTCTACACAGAAGGAACACGCTGGGGACGGTTGAGAGCAGCTACCCTAAGAGGTGGGCGATGTTGAGAACGCGCTAGTTTCAACAGCAGAATTCAAAAGGAAACTGCAGAGCTGAACAGAGAGCCTGGGTCAGCTCTGTAGGGACTAGTTTAGACTGGTGAGGGCTGTCCTTCCAGTTGTACAAACGGATGACGGGAGCGCCCCAAGGTCAAGTGGGAGGCTTTTATTGTAGCCAGAGGCATCTGGAAGAGTCCAGAGCATGGAAAGTAGTAGATGAAACGTGGCCAGCAGACTGGACGTGGCCATGGGAGGAGGGGGGAGTGAGTGATAAAGAGAAGGCATGGAGAGAGGAAGGCGAAAGCAGCTGAAACAGTAGGGTTATAAGAAGAATGAGAAGCTAAGGAGGGAAGTCCATGAGCGGGAGAAGTTTAGGGTAAGGGGCAGGATGCCAGCATGGACTTTGAAAAGTGTAACAGGTACTTGTGTTACTTGGAGGCCAGCATGTGCTTTGGTATGCTAATAGTGTGTTTGTCCCTTCTGGAGTGAAAAGGGAAATGGCTGCTTTGGCAGATCTTGTGGAATGTTGGCTTTTGTCTAATTGCCAGAATTTGAACCTGATACCAGTGAAGGGGTATGCCACTGAAGATGGAGAGGGGACCTCAGTAAACCTGGAGTGCACCTTCGGTGATGGACATTTTAGAGGAGAGAAGGAGGGAGTGAGGGACAGAGCAGGGAAGGAAGGGCAAGAAAGAGAGACAGGGAGATGGGGCTGGGGTGTCTGTGCAGTATCTGCACCAGAGGTACTCTCAGGGGGAAGGGCATGGGGGTATAGCGTAGGAGGGTGGCGCAGGGAAGACATCGTTCTTCTTGGTACCAATGCCATTTTAGGAAGATCCAGAGGCATAGTCCCTCCTTGAAGTGCACACTATTGGGAATCCAGACTAAGGATCAGGGGATTATACCCTGTAACTTCTAGATGGCGGAGAACTTTGAGTCAGACCTGCATGCTGAAAGCAAGGAAGGAATCTGACCCGATCTTGAGTCTGGAGTGGAACACACAGATGGGGGCTCCTGCTTTCTCTGATTGCAAAGGACTGCCCAGAGGCAGGACCCGGCATCCATGCCCATCCAAGGATTGCTCATTGACATTCTCCGAAGGAGGTACCAGCCAATACAGTACTGATGTCCCTCATGGCCGGCCAACAGTTGCCTCTAGACCTAAGGCTGAGCAGGCTCTGGAGGGGAGGTAGAGAGTGCAGTCCATGAGGCACACCACACCACTAAAGAGTTTAACGAGCTTGCTAATGCGATCAAGCAGAAATCTGGGGAATATGCTTGGGAATGGATTTTAAGGGAGTGGGATAATGGTGGAAGAAACATAAGACTGGATCAGGCTGAGTGTATTGATACGGCTCCGCCAAATGGTGATTCTATGTTTCATATGGAAACAGTTAAAAAAAAAGGTGTCAAAAGTTTGAGTGTTTGGCTGGAGCATTTGTCAAAAGATGGTCTACTGCAAAGGAGTTGGAGATGCCTGATATCCCTTGTCTTAGTGTTGATAAAGGGATTTTAAGGTTCAGGGAAGTTGCAATGCTAGAGAGGGTACACCGTGTAAAACCTAATCCGCCACAATGGGAAGGTTCAGAAGACACGCCCTTCCCAATCCTGTAAGATGCAAAACCGTCACAGGGGCACCAGCACATCTGAAGAGCTTTGTTTTCACCCTTGTGACCTTAGGGCTGGCAATGCTGCTGCTCAGCTGGATGGACTAAATGCAGTGGTTTTAACTGGGTCCCAAGGTAGCGGGGGCCAGGTGGCAGCACTGAATCACCAAAGACAAGGTGATTGTAGTTATCACAATGGGCAGCCTAGACAAAGTAATGTCCATAGTGGCCTGACCTGTAATGGTCAGCACTGGCAAAGTGACTTTCATGGTGGCCTGACTCAAATGGACCTTTGCTACTGGCTAATCAATTGTGTTTCCAGGCATGAAACAGATAAAGAGCCTACTGAACTTTGGTTTGATCCGTATAAGCAGGAAAGCTCTCAAACAATTGAAAGAAAGGCTACACTGGACTGTGGCAAAAGGGAACCAATTTCCAGACTTGAGCCAGTTTGTAGACCAAGAAATCCCTTGAATGAAGGGATGGCAAGGTTGTCCTGAGAAAGGACCTTGATAAAACACCTATGAATTTCACTTTAGCCTTTCTCAAGTCCTTCCCCAGAGGGACCTGCAGCCTTTACAAGGGTAACTGCCCACGTGGGAAAGGAAACAATCAGACTCTTCTGGGTCTGTTGGATACTGGTTCTGAGTTGATGCTGTTTCCAGGAGACTCCATGAAACATTGTGGCCCTCCAGTTAAAGTACTGATTAATTGGGTTTTGACTGAGGTCTGACTCACAATAGGTCCAGTGTGTCCCCAAACTCATACTATAGTTATTTCCCCAGTCCCAGAATGTGTAATTGAGATAGATGTACTTGGAAGTTGGCAGAGTTCTCATATTGGTCACCTGACCTGAGGGCTGAGTGAGGGTTATTATGGTTGGGAAGCCCAAATGGAAGCCTTTAGAGTTGCCTCTGCCAAAGAGAATGATGAATCAAAAACAGTATCACATCCCTGGAGGAAATGCAAAAATTAGTGCAGGGGTGGTGGTTCCCACCATGTCTCCCTTTAACTCTCCTATCTGGCCAGTGCAGAAGACAGGTGGATCATGGAGAATGACAGGTGACTATTGAAAAACTCAGTCAAGCTTCACCCATGGGGCTAGGCAAACCGGGGCCTGTTTCTGAGCCCATATTCCAGTGCTGGGGACTGCCACTGAGCCTCCCCTGCTGGCAGGAGCCTTAACACCACAGCTTCCTGGCCTCCTTCTCCACCCACAGGACCAGGTAAACTGGGTCCAGTGCCTGGAGACTGCCACTGAGTCTCCCCCTTCCAGTGGGAGCCTACACACCCCAGCTTCCTGGTCCTCTTCTTCAACCACGAGACCAGGACTAGGACCAGGAAGAAGAGAACTATCAGAGTATTAGATTTGCTTGCACCCACCGAAAGGGGACCCTAGTCCCCTACCCACCAGACCCAGAAGAGGCTCTTTCTGCACCCACTAGAAAGTTATGACCCAACTGGCTTTAACAGATATCTATAGAACATTCCATCCAAATACAAAAGAATGTACCTTCTTCTCAGCGCCACATGGAACCTTCTCAAAAATCGACCACATGCTTGTCAACATATCAAACTTCAACAGGTACCAAAGAATTGGAATAACTCTATGTATCTTATCAGACCACCATGCATTAAAATTAGATTCAACAACAACACAAATTGCAGAAACCCTACAAACTCATGGAAAATGAGTAATGCACAATTGCACCATTCCTGGGTTAAAAAAAGAAATAAAAAAGAAATCAAAGACTTCCTAGAATTCAATGAGAATGAAGACACAACATACCCAAACTTATGGGACACTTTGAAAACAATGCTAAGAGGAAAGTTCATAGCACTAAGTGTCCACATGAAGAAACTGGAGAACAGTCACACTAGAGAATTAACAGCACAGCTGAAAACCCTGGAACACAAAGAAGCAAACTGGCCCAGGAGGAGTAGATGCCAGGAAATAGTCAAACTGAGGGCTGAAATCAATAAAGTAGAAACTAGGAAAACAATACAAAGAATCAATGTAACGAAGAGTTGGTTCTTTGAGAAAATCAGCAAGATAGACAAACCTTTATCCAAACTTACCAAATGACAGAGTGTGAACATGCAAATTAACAAAATCAGAAATGAAAAAGGGGACATAACAACGAACACTGAGGAAATCCAGAGAATAATCAGGTCATACTTTAAAAATCTGTACTCCACTAAATTCAAAAATTTAAAGGAAATGGACAATTTTCTGGATAGATATCACTTGCCAAAATTAAATTTAGAACAGATAAGCAATTTAAATAGATCTATAAACCCTAAGGTAATAGAAGCAGTCATAAAAGTCTCCCAATCAAAAAATCCCAGGTCCAGATGGCCTCAGTGCAGAATTCTACCAGAAATTCAAAGAACAGCTTATACTAATTCTTTTCAAAGTATTCCACGCAATAGAAGCAGAAGGGTCTTTGCCAAACTCTTTTTACGAGGCTTCAATAACCTTGATACCCAAGCCACACAAAGACATAACTAAGAAAGAGAACTTCAGATTCCTCTTGAACACTGATGCAAAAATACTCAATAAAATACTGGCAAATTGAATCCAAGAACATATCAAAACAATCATCCACCATATCAAGTAGGTTTCATCCCAGGGATGCAGGGATGGTTCAACGTCCGAACATCCATCAATGTAATCCACCATATAAACAAGCTGAGAAACAAATTCTTAGGAGTCCAGTGGTGAGGGGCATGCAGAGATAGTCCTTCTAAAGTGAAGGATAAGTTATTGCACCTGGTCCCTCCCACCATCAAGAAAGAAGTACAACATTTAGTGGATCTATTTGGATTCTGGAGACAGTACATTCCCCACTCAGGTGTATTACTCCAGCCCATATACCAAGTGACTTGGAAAGCTGCTAGCTTTGGGTAGGGCCTGGAACAGGAGAGGGCTCTTCTGCAGGTCCAGGCTGCTGTGCAGGCTGCTCTACCACTTGGACCATGTGATCTAGCAGACCTGATGGTACTTGAGGTGTCAGTGGCAGATAGAGATGCTGATTGGAACCTTTGGCAGGCCCCTATATATGAATCACAGAAAAGACCTTTGGGATTTTGGATCAAGGCTCTACTATTATCTGCAGACAACTATTGTCCCTTTGAAAGACAGCTCTTGGCCCGCTATTAGGCTTTAGCGGGAACTGAACGTTTGATAATAGGCCACCAAGTTACCACATGACCTGAGCTACCCATCATGAGCTGGGTGTTGTCTGACTCACTGAGTCATAAAGTAGGATGTGCACAGCAGCAATCTATCATCAGATGAAAGTAGTGTACAAGATTGGGCAGGTCTTGAAGGCACAAGCAACTTACATGAAGAAGTTGCCCAAATGCCTATGGTTTCTATTCCTGTTACAATGGCATCTGCTGCCAAGAATGCACTTGCAGCCTCATGGACTGTTTCCTATGACTGCTGAAGAAGAGAAGACTAGGGCCTGGTTTACTTATGGTTCTATACATTATGCATGCACCACCCAGAAGTGGACAGCATTGCAACCCCTGTCTGCAACAACCCTGGAAGACACTGGTGAAGGGAAATCTTCACAGTGCAGAACCTTGGGCAGTACACATGGACATACAGTTTCTTTGGAAATGGAAATGGCCAGATATTCAATTGCTCACTGATTTATAGGCTGTCACTAATGGATTGGCTGGATGGTCAGGGGCTTGGAAAGAGCATGGTTGGAGAATTGGTGAGAAAGACATCTGGGGAAGGAATATGTGGAAAGCTCTTTCAAAATGGGCAAAGGGTGTAAAGGTACCTGTGTCCCACATAAATGCTCTACAAAAGGTGACTTCAGTTGAGGAAGAGTTCAGTAATCAAATAGATGGGATGACCCATTCTATGGACAGTCAACCTCTTTCTCCAGTCATTCCTGTCATTACCCAAAGGGCTCAAAGTGGTCATAGTGACAGAGCTGGAGGTTATGAATGGGCTCAACAGCATAGACTTTCACTCACCAAGGTGACCTCGCTACAAGTGCTGCTGAGTGCCAGGTCTGCCCACAGCAGAGACCAACACTGAGACCCAGATATGGCATCACTTCCTGGGGTGACCAGTCAGTAGCCTGATGGCAGGTTGACTGAATTGGACTACTTCCTCCATGGAAAGGACAACTCTTAGTCCTTATTGGAGTAGATACTTATTCTGGTTATTGATTTGTCTTTCTTGCATGTAATGCTTATATCAAAACCACTGTCTGCAGGCTTATAGAATGCCTGATTCCCCCAACATGGTATTCCACACAGTATTGCTTCTGACCAAGAACCTCACTTCACAGCCAGCGAAGTGCATCAGTGGGCACACAATCTTAGAACCCACTGGTCTTACCATGCTCCCTACCATCCTGAAGCAGCTAGCCTGATAGAAAGGTGGAATGGCCTTTTGAAGACACAGTTACAGTGCCAGTTAGGTGGCAACAGCCCGGAGGGCTGGGGCGGGGTTCTCCAGCTGGCAGTATATGCTTTGAATCAGTGTCCAATATACGGTACAGTTTCTCTGATACCCAGGACGCAGTGGTCCAGGAGTCAAGGGGTGGAAAGGGAATAGTTCCACTCACTCACTGCCAGAGACCCATTAGGAAAATTTTTGCTTTCTGTTCCTGCAGCCTTAAGTTCTGCTGGCCTAGAAGTTTTGATTCCAGATGGCAAGTGCTCCTGCCAGGAGCCACAACAAACTTTCCATTGAACTGGAAGCTCAGACTCCCCCCTGGTCACTTTGAGCTTCGGATGCCCTTAAGCCAAGACTAAGAAAGGAAGAACAGTGTTAGGAGGGGTGATAGATCCAGATTAGCAAGGGGAAACTGGATTCCTTCTCCACAATAGAGGCAAGAAAGATTATGTCTGGAGTGCAGGCGATTCTTGAGGGCGGCCGTTGGTGCTACCATGTCCTGGGATTAAAGTTAATGGGTCGCTACACAGCCTAATCCAAGCAAGGTGACAAAGGGCACAGACCCTTCAGGCATGAAGGTATCGGTCACTCCTCCAGGAAAAGAGCCAAGGCCTGCTGAGGTGCTTGCTGAGAGTGGAGGAACACAGAGTGGGTAGTAGAGGAAGCAGCTATAAATACCAGCTAAGGCTGCGTGCCCAGTTGCAGAACCGGGCATTATAATTGACGTGTTTCTGTCCTGTTTTGTTGAGAAGGCATTTATACAGATAGCTGTGTTTTCTTTCCTCAGTTTCTTCGTCATATGATATAACACCAATTAAGAGAGTGTCGATGATTATTATATTGAAGTTTGAGATACTACAGGAATGTCCTTCAAGGGGCATTGCCATCTACTGTAAATTTGTAATGCGTTTGCAGTTGTACAAGGGGCAGTTATATCATATTAGGTGTAATTTTCTCATATAACATAATTCTTCATTGATTCTTTGGGAATTTCACTTCGTGTATTGCAATCCTGCTCACCTCCCAGTTCCTCCATATCCGCCCCTCATTCCTGCAGCATCCCCCTCAAAAGAAACTACCCCCCCAAATTAATCAAGAACAAAACAAGCAAAAAACCCACCTCTCTCCTCCATCTTCCAACCTCTTCATCCATCCTAGTGGCATCAGGAGCTTCAGTGTGTCATGAAGTGTACCCCTTTTGTCCAATCAGCCCCACCCACAAAACGTTCACTGCAATGAGCCATTGGACCAGTTCAAGGCCTCTGGCAAACCATCATCACTGGACCCTCACTGAAACTCCTCTCAAATATCCCTGCTGTTTTTCCGAGTCATGGAGATCCTACAGCTTTTGTTCCCCGGGACCAGTCCCTTCATGCACTCCAGCAGGTCATAGATGTTGTATATGTTAGGGTAGGCCAACCCAAGGCCCAGGCTATGGGTCTGGGTGGTAGTTGAACCCCACACTGGGTGTCACCATGGTTCCAGGTGGCAACACAGGCCGTCCAGATTAGCATGGCCCTGGTGGCAATGTGGCTCTCGGGCACTGACATAGACTCAGGTGTCTGACCAGACCTCAGTCGTTGGCATGGCCTTCGGCGGTTACTGAAGCCATGGACAGCAACACAGACCCTGGCTGCTGCAGGGCCACCAACCCAGACATGGCCCCTGGCAACAGCTCAGGCCCGGATGCCACCATGTCCTCCAGGTGTCAGTCAGCGCAGGCCACTCAGATCAACATGGTTCCAGTGGCGGCATGGCCCTCTGACACCAAAGTAGCCACAGGTGGTGGCCAGGTCCCGGAAATTCCCATGGCCTTGGTGGCAGCATGGGTCATGGATGTCAACACAGACCACAGCTTTGGTAGATCATGGACCCAGACATGGCCTTAGGCAGCAGCCCAGGCTAGATGTCAACCTGGTCCCTGGTGGCAAGTAGGCCACCAACATCAGTCCACTCTTCACAACTCTCACCTCTTCAGATCTGCCTCTTACCACAGCACACACACCCTTCTGCCTCTCTTCCCCCCCATTTCTCCACTGTGAACCTGCTCATCATAACCATGAGGACCCAGGCTGCCCCATGGGACCCCCTGAGCCACATCAGGTGTAATTGTGACCTGGTTAAATACATACTGTGTTTGCAAGTGTACCATGGGATAGTTACATTAGGCATAATCAATAACCTGGCTATTGTTTTCATTTGGAAATTAGGCATGACATAAAGAGACATACTTGTGTGTCAGGTTAACAAGGGGTGAATTTGTGATGGTTACTCTGGCTGTCAAAGTAACCAAAGTGACCACATTTGGAATTAACCAAAATCCAAAAATGACTAGCTGTGAGGGATTTTCGCTTAATTAAACCATTTGAAGTGGAAAGACATAGCTTTAATCCAGATCCTTTGAGCTGGGAAGAGTCACCTCTAATCTGGGCCACACTTTCTGCTGGGATCCTGTATAAACACACAGAAGGAGGAAGCTGTGCTCTTTGTCTCCTTGTTCTCGAAGGCAGATCCATTCCTTCACTGGCATTAGAGTCTACTTCTTTGGGATTCCAGTGTATACTGTAGATCAGCTGAGACCGCCAGCCTCACGCACTGAACAACTACTGGATTGTTGGACCACAGCCTGTAAGTCATTCTAATAAGCCCCATCTATCTAAATCTATGAAAGATTCATTCTATAATTTGTTACTCTAGAGAACCCCAACTAACACAGCTGGGGTTGGAGGTCTCCCTGCCTCAGTTTCCCGAGTGTGGGAATGGTTTGGTTCCCTGTT
This sequence comes from Mesocricetus auratus, assembly GCF_017639785.1. Classification (NCBI taxonomy): domain Eukaryota; kingdom Metazoa; phylum Chordata; class Mammalia; order Rodentia; family Cricetidae; genus Mesocricetus; species Mesocricetus auratus. Next base: position 12,661,757 of record NW_024429191.1, on the reverse strand, counting down.
CATGTCTTCACCTTTTCCCCTGCTCATTCTACACTTACCCAGTGCTGCCTCAGCTCCTCACCGTGTCCTTATTATCCCTTTCTATTTACTTTCCCTCTTCTAGTTTTCTCTGTTGTCCTAATATTAATTGGCAGTCTTACCCTGGTTGCTTCTTTTATAACCATATCCCAATGACTAATACTTCAGTGCACCCAGTACTATCCAGGTCTCTTTATCCTATAACAAGTATTAGCATTGAAGGGCCAGGTGTTTTACACTGATCGGCACTGTGCTTTCTCAGTGGGCCATTAGTTAAGCTGACTTCTTCAGAGAGTATTCCACTCTTGGAGTGGTATAGGGTATTGAGCTGGTACCTCTAGGCATGTAGGCGGAGAGTCAACTGAGATATACCCCAGTCTAGCAGAGAGAAATGACACCTCAACTCCACTACAAGCTGCACTACTAAAACACTGAAAATACTTCCACTGAAGGGATTATGGGTGATTAAACAAGAATTCAGCCAACATCCTAAGCCATATACACAAGTCTCAAGAGATACCAAGAACCAAGGCAACATGACTGCTCCAAAATTTACCAATCTCACAGTAATGGTCTCCGATGAGAGTGAACTAAATGAAATCCCGCCCCCATGCTGTACGGCGGCTGAAACACTAAGCAGCCAAACAAAGCAAGCTTATTTAAAGCCAAAAGAAACACATGTAATGCTGAAGCTGTCAGAGCAACAGCAGGTCTCTCAACAGAAACTTTAAAAGTCCCCAGAGCACAGACGGACTTATTTCAAACAAATCCTGTGACAGACAGTAGCAGTCCACCTAGATCACTACAGCGGATAAAGCACCCTTCCCAATTAGAGGAGAAGAGAAAGTTCCTATGCTGTAGACACCAAGCCAGCATGACAGGACCCCATGGCTACTGATTTCCTCATGTTAATTTTGTATTCTGTCATTTTTGTGAGAGTTGCTCATCATCTGTGGTTGGTGGTAGAGGCCTTAGGGCTCCTTTGATATGCAGTCATACCATCTGCAAACAGGGCAGTCCTTGTAGGCAGCAAACAGAGGGGCTGCAGAGGGCTGTGGGACTGCACAGCAGTGACAACTAGTGTTTAGCAAGTCAACCCACTTGGGGAGCCGCACTTAGCAAAGCCCTGGGGTTATTGACTGGATAAGTGGTTGTCCCTGTAACGTTCTCAGGTGCCACTACTATACCTTACTAATAAAACAGCTGTGGGGGCTCTTCCCACAGTCCTTTGGTAGTGTTTTATACTTGCTAGGCACACATACAGCTGTGGATGATCAGGAAGATGGCCATAGGATGACCAGGAAGACTGACACATGTTTCTCAGTTACAAAGACAGCCTTTTACACAGATAACTTTAGACTTCAGAGTAGATTCAAAGCAGGCTGGTCGATCCTGGAGACAAACACATGAGGTCATTTTCCCAGGTGTTGTTTTACTGATTCAAGGCCAGAGCTTGACGAAACTTTAGTCTGCACATACTCCCTACCACCCAAGGTCCAGCTAATTGTTATTATTAAGTCTTGAATTCCAAAGTCATTTTCTGTCTGGGTCAATGTGGCATTCCTAGCCTGAGAGAAACTATGAGACTTGACATGTGTTATGAGTATGGATTGGGCTCTAAAAACGCAATTTATAGTTGTCCAGAGTTTGCCAGAGAGAGAGAGCAGAGAGAGAGAGAGAGAGCAGAGAGAGAGAGAGAGAGAGAGAGAGAGAGAGAGACAGAGAGAGAGAGAGAGAAAGAGAGATAAAAATATGGGCTAACAAAAATGTAAGAGGTAGTTAGTAATAAGCCTGAGCTATTGGTGGAACATTTATAATTGATATTAAGCCTCTGTGTGGTTACTTGGTAGTGGCTTGAGGGGCATTCGCATCCTGACTGTAACTGTCATGGGGAGACTTCTCTGTCTGCGTCTATCTAGGTTCTAAATTGCACTTGGGTTTGTGTGCCGATTTCTCTCTCTAGGAATCTAGGGCTACAATTTCCCTGACTGGCCTTTAGTGTTATCTCAGGCCCTCCTCTCCTCTGGACTTTTGGGTTTTGTCCTTTGAAGGGATCTCAGAGTGTGCAGGTGTCACGGCCACACTCATTAATTCTTTTTGTCATTGATGTTTGGATGCAGCCACTCATCAGCCTTGTCCTCATACTCGTGGTCCTCCTGCTTGGTGGCCTCTTAGTGATGCTTACACTGTGTTTTTTATTTGATTCATCGAGTTATCATCTTCAACCTTTCTAGTGTTTCTTTATTTCTAAACCTCTACTCCTGCTGGTATTTTCTTTGATGCTGCTAAGTTTTTGAATCCTTTTTGAATCCTTATCACCGATTTTCTCATATATTTTGGTGATTTTTTTATTTTATGTTGCTGACTTTCCTCTCCAGTCATTGGCCATTTTTATCAGAAAATGATCTATATCTACTCTCTCTCTCTCTCTCTCTCTCTCTCTCTCTCTCTCTCTCTCTCATAAATATGACTTGACATCAAGCAGAAAGGAGAGTAGAGGAGGAGGGAGACTACTGGAAGGATATTAGGACAAACTTTGAAGGGAAGGAGAATGGGGTTGGGGTGGGAGACTAGGATAGGAGGTGACTATGGTCAAAGTACCTGATATGTTCGATATTACCTTCATGAAACCCACACTATGTGCAACGAATATATATTAGTAATAACAAAAACAAAAGAACAAAGCAAACCAATACAGGGAGGGCTTTCCACAGTCAGTGTAATGTAGCTTCTAAAATGCATGTCTACAAAACAACATTGTTTCCTTTTTGATGTGGAGCATGGGAAGACCAGACCAGAAACAGCAAATGACTGACAGGGACAGGGATTGAGGACAGGGAAGGAAGCAGAGGGAGGGGCATCTATATGTTCTATAGTTTTGAGTTTGGTACCAAAAATTGCTTATTGCATCAAAAAGAAGTCAGGATTCGGTATCTCAGTTGATCACTGACCCAACATGGCCAGGTCCTCACACCACACAAAATGAAATAAAAATAACAACAACAACAAATCAACCTCAAACTTAAATGCGTGAAAAGCATGGAACCTGTCTGTAAAACTGCCAATGGAAGTCCCCGTGGCTGTGGCAATCCACTCTTAGCAGGACACACATCAAAGATGGAAAGACCCTCAGAACACGTACTGGACTTGGAAGAGTTGTGTTGAATGTGGTGTGGGTGACAAGGGTTGGGTAGATGAAGGTATGAAGGTTGGGTACACCATAGTCCTGAGTGAAGCTGCAAAGCCCCTGTTCCCAGGTCTGCCACACGGGGGCGCTCGCTGCCTCCTCAACTCTCACGAGCTGCAGGAACCTCTGCAGCCTGTTCAACTTCTTCCAGGGTGACAGGACAGTGATGGGTTTGAGTGGGTGCAGTTTTCCTTCTCAGTGGCATCCACCTCGTTGTGCTCTGAGGACCGGATGCGTCACTGGAGGGGATGGGGGGTTGGCAGAGCCGTGCACAAGGGCCGGGGCTTCTTGTGACTGTGCATCTGCATTCGCCCTGAGACCTCTTGTCTTCTAGCTTGGTGACTCCGGAGACACACAGCCAGGCAGGATTCTACCCCGCTCCCCGCCCCGCCTTGCTGCTTTTTCACCAGCCTCGATCCTGAAAGAGAATGTAGAAAGAACAGCAACCTTTTTCTCTCCCTGAAACGTCAAGACTCCTGATGTATTTCTGCTGAGTCCCTTGCACCTTGTGTGGTCATTTGACCCACGAGTCTCTCTTTTGTCTTTAAACATTTGCATTACTTTGATGTTGTTATCTTGTGGTTTTTAAGAAAATGACTGCTGTTATGGAGACTCTGACTTCACCCTGACCTGGGTTTGAATTCTGCAGGCTGCCAAGCAAAAGGTGTGATCTTACAGCAGTAACCTCACTTGAGTTTTTGCTGTCTTCATCCACTAATGGGGAAGCTAGAGTACCTTTTCCAGAAACATATTTGCGAAGCTTTGAAAATATACCTTCACTATGAAGAAGTCAGACAAAAGCAACTAGGAACACCAGGGCACTTGTTGCACTGACAGGGAGGCCGCAGGCAGCAGCCAGGTCTCCCTCACTGCTCTCCACAAGGGTTAAGTGTGAAGCAGGTCCTCACTCTGTTGGTTCCTTAGTGAAAACAGCATGAAAACTAAACGCTCTCTTTTACAGCAACGTTGGAGGACTTTAGGGAGCCTATTCTCTGTGGCCAGGACTTTTAAACTTTTATTTATTTACTCACTTATTTTTGATTCAGGGTTTTTCTGTCCAGCCAATTCACAAGCCTCAGCCCACTTCTGGGACCTGGCATTACAGGCATCGCACCTGTCTGAGGTCTGGATTTTTATCAATGTTTGTGAATGTGTGCTAGTTACTTATCTTGATGCTGTAGAGGAATACCCAATGAGAACAGCTTTAGGAAGAAAGGGTTTGCTGTGGTTGGCAGTTCCAGGGCATCCGGTCCATCATGGCAGGAGGTTGTGGCTGGAGGATCAAGAGGCAGCTGGTCACATTCCATCCACAGTCAGGTGCTCAGCTCACCTTTGTTTAATTCAGGACCCCAGTCCATGGAATGGTACAGTCCACAACTACAGTGGGTCTTCTCAACTCAACCCAATCTAGAAACATCCCCCAGATGTGCCCAGAAGCTTGCTACCATGGTAATCTAAATTTCACCAAGTTGACACCAGTATTAACCAGCACAACTCCACCCCTTGTCAACAAGACACCCAAACACATTGTTTTTAAGCAGTAACTTTCCATCCCTTATCCCTATTGATAGGCTTATTGCTATCTCATAATGCAAAAGGTATTCAGTCCAACTTCAAAAGTCCACATATTTCTGAACAGTTTCAACACTGTTCAGAAGAGAAAAATCCAAGTCTCACTTGAGACTATGACCTCCTATAAGAAACAAAAAAAAACCCAAAAAACAAAAATAAGTTATAGACTTCTGATGTGCAATGTCACGGAGTGAATGTTCCCGTTCCTAAAGGGGCAATTGGGCCTAATAAGGAAAGCTCAGTCAGAAACCCAGCAGGGAGAACACCAAGTTCTGCAATTCTATGTGGGGTTTGGGGCTTGTGATAGAATTGTCCTGGCTCCAAAGAGTCTGGTCAGCCCCTTCCTCCATCTCTGTGGTCATCCCCGTCCTCTAGCTCTGTGGCCATCCCCATCCTCCATCTCTGTGGTCATCCCCGTCCCCAATCTCTGTGGTCATCCCCATCCTCCAGCTCTGTGGCCATCCCCATCCTCCATCTCTGTGGTCATCCCCGTCCCCAATTTCTGTGGTCATCCCCGTCCCCAATCTCTGTGGTCATCCCCGTCCTCCATCTCTGTGGTCATCCCCATCCTCCAGTTCTGTGGTCATCCCCGTCCCCCATCTCTGTGGCCAGCCCCGTCCTCCATCTCTGTGGTCATCCCTGTCCATCTTCCATCTCTGTGATCATCCCCATCCTCCATCTCTGTGGCCATCCCCATCCTCCAGTTCTGTGGTCATCCCTGTCCATCCTCCATCCCTGTGGCCAGCCCCGTCCTCCATCTCTGTGGTCATCCCCATCCTCCAGTTCTGTGGTCATCCCCGTCCCCCATCTCTGTGGCCATCCCCGTCCTCCATCTCTGTGGTCATCCCCGTCCTCCATCTCTGTGGCCAGCCCCGTCCTCCAGCTCTGTGGTCATCCCCGTCCGTCCTCCATCTCTGTGGTCATCCCCATCCTCCATCTCTGTGGTCATCCCCATCCTCCATCTCTGTGGTTAGCCCTGTCCTCCATCTCTGTGGCCAGCCCCATCCTCCAGCTCTGTGGCCAGCCCTGTTCTCCAGGCCTGCTGCCTGGGCACAGCCTCTCTCTTGGGTCAGTTCCATCCCGTGCCTTCAGCTTTCCTTAGCAGATGTCACGTGGTTCTGACATCGTCAATATCCTGGGGTCTCCATTCCAGCTCAGGCTTCACCTTCATACAGTGGCCTCTCAGGGCCTCCTTGTAGGCTCTGTCACACACTGTTTGGACACAGTGGCTCTCTGGAACTATGACACAAGGCTCTAAGGCTCTTGCAGTCCTGCATCTTTCACACCTGCTAAGCCAGTGCCCTGGGGATGCTGCCACTAAGTTCTTCTGCCATCTCTGGGTGGAGCCTGGGTCCCTTGGATCGTAGCTGCACTGCTTTCATGTGCTGGCCCTGTGAAACACTTCCGTAAATTATTCTACCGTGGAGCCTCTTCTACGGCAGCCTCAGTTTAGACCCTTCCTCTTACGTGAACTTGCAACTTCACAGGACGGAGCCTTCAGTGCGTGGATCTTGTCATCCAGTGTCACCTTCTCTTTAATGCCACTCGCCCCCTTAGCGGTCACAGCTGCTGTGTCACACGGCCCTTGAAACCTTAATCTTACCCGTGCTCCTTTCTCACCAAACTTCAGGTTCACCCGTCTCTCTGGTCCACTTTTCTCTCTCTCACTGGAGGCCTTGATGAGAGCACTGAGCCCTAACCCTGCCTTAGTCCCATGTTCTCCCGTCTGCAGACTTCCTCTGCAAGACTTTTCAGCCCGTGCTCTTTAAATTCAACCCCACTCATGTTCTCAGGACACAGGCAGAATGCAGTTAGACCTTTCTCCAGGATCTCACACAATGTCCCCTAACCCATTTCCTGATGGAACATTCTCCCCAAAGCCTCATCGGGTCCTACTGTCCACATTTTGTCTGCATTCTTCTCTCCCAGGCGCATATCAGAACGCCCCATTTAATCAGTGCTCACAGTGTCCCAAGGCCTTTCTAGCACAGCATTCCAAGTTCTTCCTATGCCTCCCACAAACCAGAATCACATGATCAGACCTCTTACCGCGGCACCCTCCCCCCCCCCAGTACCAATTTTCTGTTTTAGTTACCGGTCCCATTGCTGTGACAAATCACCCGAGACAAGCAATTTAAAGAGGGAAGGGTTTGTCTTGGCTCACAGTTCTAAGGGCTACAGTCCACCATGGCGGGAAGGTATGGTGGCAGAAGAGATCGGTCACATTGTATACACATTCTGGATGCCAAGAAAGCGTGTGCTCAGCCGTCTTTCTGCTTATTCAGTCCAGGACCCTGCTCTGCCCACATTCAACACGGCTCTCTCACTAGATCCAAGGCTGCTCATGTCACATCTTTGTCCTTGCGTGGAGTAGGAATCTACCCTGGCAGACAAAAAGCTACCGATAGGTATTCTGTAGTCCGATAATAGGTTTCTTGGACACAGTAAGCCAGATCAAGCCAAACTGAAAAAATATAACAGCGGGTTTATTTGAGCAAAGCAACTCCTGGGTGGGTGGGTTCTCCGGTCCCAGAGATCCAGGCTGGAGAAGCCACATGACCAAATTAAAACAGGGAGACTGTATAGCCTGTAGGTGAGGGTGATGACATGTCTGCTACGCGCTGGGTTTGTGCCCAAGTATGGTCAAAAGCTGGAATGCTTAGGCGGGGACTTGGGCTGCTGCCAGCCACAGGGAAGGAAGCTGCAGAAGTCGCCAGAATTCAGAACTGGGCTTTTTGGTGCCTCTTCTTTGTTGGAGACTCTCTGAGCAGGTGGGGTTTGGAAAGGGAGAGAGACAGGAAAGGGGCTTTCTGGACCATGCAGGGGCAAGCTGGAGGTTCCAACTGAACACAGTGTCAGTGAGATGCTCACCACAGTCCCACCAGAGTGCCACCGTGTCTGAACTGACCGCTGGCAATCACATGGGTGACACCAGGAGCAAAAAGTGTCTTCTACCTCCCACAGGTCTGAGAGCAGTCCTACAAGTAGACTCTGATCTCCCCATCCCCCACCCCACCCTCACCCCACACCTACCTCCCCATACCCCTGTACCCCACAGAGTTTCTCTGTTTAGTCCTGACTGTCCTGAGCTAGCTCCATGGAGCAGGCTGGCCTGGAACTCAGAGAGATCCTCCTGCCCTTGCCTCCCGAATGACGAGATTGAAGATTAAAGGTGTGCACCCCTCCCCCATGACAAGTAGACATTTTACAAGCATTTGGCTGTGCAAAGCCATGGTGACACCGGAGGCGGTGATGGTGCTAGAAAAGCCTTGCACCTCCCCGCAGTGACCTGAAGAGGGCACCCAGGGGACGGCCTGCCTAGCAGTCATTAAACTGATGAGGTGGGCCCCAAGGCGGCATGGCTGGAGTTACAATATCACTGCTTCTTCTTGCCTAGACCCTCCATCCCATTGCAGTGTGACTCAAGGCTCTCACCGGATGCCAGTGTCATGCCCCCAGACCTCTCAGCCTCCAGCATTGTGAGTCGAATCAATTCCACTGTCCATCCGTCCCCCGGGAATGTTGCAGGGACAGAACACACACACCAAGAAAGGACAGAAAGGTGCTTTGGTGACATTAATTGGTCTCATGGATGGAAAGTGCTTGCTTAAGACTGCCTGGTGTTGTCACCATTTGTGAAGCAGAACTGGACAGAGGTAAGCTGAGCTGAACATCCTGGAAGGGGTCCTTCCCCACAGGGCAATGTGGCTAGGGAAGGGATGGCGGTGCCCAGCTTAGGCTTCTAACCCTCAGCACGTGTGAAGGGTTATCTGGTGCAAATCACAGGTTCCGGTGTGAGCCCCTGGTCTGAATTGATTGACAGGGTGCTGGATCTGAGGATTGGTGACAGTGTCCTGGGCCCATTGTCTCAGTTTCCAGACAGTCCCAGACAAAAACCAAAGGAAGCTTGCTTCAGAGGCACACAGGAGAGAGACAGGCTGCTATTTTAAGACAGCCATTGAGCTCTTTTTCACAGCCCTGGAAGCTGCCAGAGCCGACCACGGGGAGGGTGGGAGTGAGTCATGAAGGACTGGGGAGGGCTTCGTGGACAGAGAGGAGGAGGCCTGGGGCATCTGCCCGGGCACACCAGCGCCCACCCATGTCATTTAGGTGATACCTCCATGCCACTAGTGGGGAAGAAGAGGCAGAGATGTGCATAAGCAGGGGCTGTTTCCCTTTGTAAATGACAGAAGCCCTCGTTTTGTTTGAGCTAGGGGACACATTGGTAAGAGGAAGACAAATTGTAGACAAACATATATAGTGGGTATTTTGTTTCAAACATATGGCTGGAGAGCCTGAGTTTGAACCCTGGAACCCATGTCAAAAAGTCAGTGTAGTGGTTCATACCCCCAGAGCTGGGGAGGCAGAGACTGAAAGATCGCTGGGGCCCAGTCACCAGCCAATGGTGAGTTCCAGGACCATGAGACTCCGTGGTTTTGATTTTAAGGTGGTGACTGAGGAATGATGCCCAAGGCTTTCCCCTGGCTGCTACATATGTGAGCACACACACACACACACACACACACACACACACACACACACACACACGACCTACACACACATGTACACCCCCACACATAGAGCCACAAGCAAAACAAAACCCACACTACCTCTGTTTCAGCAGGCCCATAAACATATCAAAGCTGCGAGAAGTTCTGGAAGGAGGAGAGGGCCGTCACCTCTCAGAGGGACTGGGGGGGCATAGAACATGGGGCAACCTTCAGTCAGTCTCCACTGATCTGATAAGATTGTCCTTTGGATACTACTGTGTCATTAAAATGCATGATACTTTAAAGATGTCACAAGGCTTGTTGGTCCTGGCCTGCTCTCAGAAGCCAGGCTCTGTTCCTCCCCTCAGAGTTTATTGGACTCATAAATTACAGAGATGGGATAAAATGCTAATTTAGCAATGTGCTTCCCTCCCTTTGCCCAAATGCTAAGGGAAGAGGCCTTTTCCCAGGATGCCTTTGGCTTCCAGGCACTTTCTAAGCTCTGAGGACAAGGCCTTGGAGTGCAGCCTGGTGACAGCCGGTGAGGAGGGCGAGAACTGGCCCCCCCCCCTACAAACTTCCATCTGTCTGTCTCTCTCTAGTTTGGACCCTGGACACCTCCTTCCCAGACATCATACTTCTATGAAGCATGGTCACCTATTGGTAGTCTTTTTCAAAATTAATTTTCGGGGCCCCACTGGAATGAGAACACATTCTCTTGGGGTTTAGGGAAGGAATTAGGTGAGGCAGAGGTCACTTTGAGCAGCTCGTCTAACAGTGTGACGTGGACCTCAGACCTTTCCCGAGTGTTCTCAGCGGACTGGTGGCGTGCATCAGTGGACTGGTGGCTCGCAGCATCTGGGAGAAGCCCCAACCTCACAGAGACCTTATGTAGAGCGGCAGCGTCGACCCGAACCCCCATCTGCTTATGTGTTCTTCTCGTGCTGGGTAAGGACAGCACCTCAGGTGACGGCCTACCGGAAGAATCTGAAATTGCCCTCTGTGACAGACACCAGAGACAATCAGCCCAGAGCCAGATGGTTCATATTCTGGCTTCCAGCTGTGGAGGCTTCAGTTTGCAGTTGTGCGGCCTCTTACCTTTGGGTCTGAGGGGAGCTGGCGCATCCCAGGGCAGGGGTGGTGGTCCACGGAGCAGACATGCTCAGTTTAAGGGAAGGATATGAATGAAAGAGGAAAATAAAGGCATGGGGGTCTTACTATCCCCAGTGACCTCAAGACTTCCACCAAGCCCTACCTAGGAAAGTCCCCCCACAATGAGCCAAGCTGGGGACTTGGCCTGAACATTTATAGACTGGTTAGTTTTTTTGTCAACTTGAGACAAACTAGGATCATCCAGGAAGAGTTGAGGAATTGTATGTAGCAGGCTGGCAAATCTGTTGGTCACTTTCTTGACTAATGAGCCATGTGGAAGGGCCCAGGCCACTATGGGCAATGCCACCCCAGGCAGGTGATCCTGGGGCATATTGGAAAGCAAGTTGAGCAAGCCATGGGGAACAAGCCAGTAAGCAGCTCTCCTCCATGGATTCTGCTTCAGTTCCTGCCTCCAGGTTCCTGTCTGGAGATCCTGTCCTGGCTTCCCTTTATGAAGGACTGTGAGCTGAATGATGAAATAAACCCTTTCCTTCCCAAATTGCTTTTGGTCATTGTGTTGTCAGAGCAACAGAAAGCAAACTTGCTCTCTCTGTGTCACCAGCCTGTGACACCTGCCTAACCCTCTCCTGTCCAGGTGAAGCTAGTGGGGGGGGGCTAGTGTGAGCACCCAGGACCATGTTTCCACACACATTTGTGGCCCTGGACGACCACAACCCTGTAGGCTTCAACAAAGATGAAACAGAATTTACAAACCTTATTGTGTGGCTTGAAGATAAAAAAATTGGAGACAGGTTATTTGAGAGAAATCTACAGTAGTGACTGGCCCATGTCTTTGAAAATTACCTGCAAGATATTTACTGTCTTTTCAAGATTTGAGATCAGCAAGGGCAAGAGGCAAGTGACTGGATGCTTGGCTTAGTTGTTAGACTGGAATATGAGAAAATGCTGAGAAATACAAAGACTCGGTATCTAATAACATAAAAAATATCAACAACACATCTAAAAGCACAGAGCCGTGACTGGTCAACCTGGGTGGGAATGGTTTCAAGATTGGCGTGATGGCTCTAACCGCTGTCAGTTTCAGCTGAAGGCTGACTTCCTGGCGGTGATTGAGGTAGCTCACACTTCAATTCACGAGCCACAAACACTGGATTCAGTTGCTAAAGCAAGATCCTATGCAGAGGACCTGCCTGTGGTGTTAGACACACTCCTTGGTTTTGACATACTAGACAAACTCCTTGGTTTTGACACACCAGACAGTTCTTTTTTTTTTTGGTTTTACGAGACAAGGTTTCTCTGTATTGTTTTGGAGGCTGTTGGTCCAGCCTGGCCTTGAACTCACAGAGATCCGCCTGCCTCTGCCTCCCGAGTGCTGGGATTAAAGGTGTGCGCCACCACCACCCAGCATAAGGACATTCCTCCTCAGATTCTGAGGTGGCTGCATGGAGACAATCTCAGAGAGCTACACCCCAAAGTCACAGTAGCTGTAGAGGTAAATATTGCTAACCCAAAGACAGATCAGACTGGGGAAGGTTGGAAGATCTACACATCTGGATTTCAGCTCCTCAGCTGCTTCCACAACTGGGAACCACACACACTTCCAGCACGTGTTTGGAAATCAAGCGTCACTTTTCGAGGTAGGAATCCCAGAAGATTGACTATGTCCTGGAGATTTATCATCAGAAATTTGGGGAAGTGAATCACAGAAATAATGAAAGTAAACTAGAACATCTGGGGATTCTCCAGGCCCAAGCCATAGCAGGGTGTACATGGTGCTGAATTGCAGTTGTTGAAGGGAAAAGGACAAGAACAATCCAGTCTGTGCTAGTTCACACCTACTCTTCTCTCCAGAACTTACTGAAGCCAAGGTAGGTTGACTCCTTGACCACAGATACTTGAATGCTTTAAACTCCACCTCAAGTGGGCAATGACACAGGGCTGTCGTCTCAACACTGGACAGGTGGAGGCAGGAAGAGGGTGAGTTCAAGGTCACCCTGATCTGAATAGCAAGTTCTAAGACAGCCTTGGCTACATAGAGTGAAACCAAACCAAAGCAAACCCCAAACCCCAAGTCTGTGTTGTGTTGCTGTGGGTGGAAGGCTGGAGCCAGCTGCAAATGCTGGATCATTCTGGTTTGTTGTGGTAAGATCAGAGGTTCCAGGAGGCCCTCTGCCTTGTGGTCTTACTGGATGGCCTCTGAAGAGCAGATATGCAAGGAGGATCTTTCTGTGGACTGAGGGAAGAGGCTGGAGCTCCTGAGAGTGCCCTGGGGAGGAAGTAACAGCTTTGGTTACTGTGGGAAAGTCTTTGATGGTCTTAATGTGAGGCTATTAGCCAACTCTGGTCCTAGTTGCAGGGTCTTGGGGAAACCTCTGTCTATACATATAAGGGTCATTTAGACTATTAGGTATCTCCAGCCCTGGTTGTGGGAGCTTGGGGAGCCCCTGTATATAAGAGTTATTTAGATTAATAGCCACCTCCAATCCTGGTTGTTGAGTTTGATATGGCCTGGCACAACAGATAATGCAGATCACCAGGCTATTAATCACTTCCAATTGCCAGCTTTCTGAATGGAAGAACCGGTTTTACACCTTTCCCATTGGAAAGACAATCCTGTGTGCTTAATATTTCTGGTTTCTAGGGCGATCTGAGGGCACAAGGACCTTTATGCTCCCAACAAGAAGGGGAGTATGAGACCCACTACTTCACTTTCGAGTGCCAAGAAATAATACAGGGCCAAGGATGTGAACTAGCTCCTGCTCCAGGGTCTTGTCACAGAAATCAAATATCAACATGGAGTCACTCATGCTAAGACTCTCATGCCAAGCTGGGATGGCTATTCTTGGTTGTCAACTTGACCACATCTGGAAAAACCAAAGCAGCTGGGCACACCTGTGAGGGATTTTTTTCTTAATTAAACCATTTGAGGTGGGAAAATTCATCTTCAATCTGGGCTGCGCCCGGCAGCTTGTATAAAGCTCTTTGCCTGCTTGCTCTCGATGGCAACTCCATCCCTTCACTAGCATTAGAGTTTCTTTGGGATTCCAGTGCTCACTGAAGACCAGTTGGGACATCCAGATTCATGGACTGAACAACTACAAGATTCTTGGGCTTCCTGTTGGTAGACAGACAAGCAGAACAGCAGCCTGTAAGCCATTCTAATGAATCCTGTGTGTGTGTGTGTTTGTTTGTGTGTGTGTGTGTGTGTGTGTGTGAATCTATCAGCCTGTTTCTCTAGAGAACTCTGACCAATATAAGCCAAGATGGAGGCATCTCACCACCCAGGAAGTCAAGAGGGAACAGTGACTTCCCAAGTAGGTGTTTCAGCTGTCCTGACAGTAGAGTCCCCTCAGCCTACACACACACACACACACACACACACACACACACACACACACACACACACACACACACACACAGTGTAACCTGAAGTGAGCTAACGCTAACCAATCTGCTACTTTTCCACAGGTCTGCACCCTGCCCCAGCCGCGAAGAGTAAGCAGCTTCGGATGCAGCCGAGTCATCTTTTGTTCTCTGTTCCTGCTCCTCTCAGCTCACTGTTTGTGAGACCTGCCTCCCCCAGCCTTTGGGACACTCTTGCTGTCTTGTGAGACGATATTTGTCCAGTTATAGAATCACATAACAAGCCAATGAAGATCTTTAAAGACATCGTCATTTCAACCTTTGGCAAGTGGAATCAATAATCAGGCCACTTGGATCTACTTGTGGCCTCAGCCCCTCCTCAGCTTTGCACTGTGGGCTGTCCCTGATGGGCCCCCTTCTTCCTCCTGACCACACCACACCACGCCCTCACCTGTGGCTCTCATCCTGCCTTGTGTCCTCTGCTCTGTGACTCAGGGCCCTTCCCTGTGTGAAGGGGGCTCATACTCTAGGTTAAGCTTCTGTTTGTCACGTGTTAACCAGCTGCTGCTGCATGCCGGCCCCCATCAGGAGCCTTGGGTTGCAGGTGACAGAAGGAAAAGCTCATGGGCCCCCAGCCTGAAGGTTGCTTCATCCGGGACTCTAGGGTTTCTCTCCAGCTATTTTGGAGTTGGGTCCTGTGATGAGGCCTCTGTTATGGGACAGGTCTCCCTGTGTGGTTTCTTGATGGCTGTCCACAGTGTCCAGAGTGACAGCTGCCTTCACTCCTTGGAGCAGGAATGAAGTGTTTCATAGCAGCACCTCTCATGGTGGGGACAGATCAGGACCCAGCTGGTCTCCTTTAGTGGCCAGACTCACCACAGGATGACTGGGGAGTGAGGTTTGTGTGCTTCCTTGCCTGCCATGTGGCCTGAGAGCTGGGGAGGCCAGTGGGCAGCGAAGCACCCTGCCCTGGAGGCCACAGGATCACGGAGCCTGCAGAAGAAAGCAGCTCCACAGAGTACAGGGGAGGATGGAGGACTTAGCTACTTTCCACACACAGAGAGGCCCCCTGTGCTTCAGAATTCATCTAGATCCCTGATTTCACAAGCAGAGATCTTAGTTCTCGATCAAGGAACCAGGGAAGTCAAGGGATTTGTTCCTTTAGCCAGGCAGCTCAGTGGCTGAGCTTACAACAGGATGCAAGGCACCCCGGTTCCGGGTGGATCGCCAGCCAGGTGAGAGACTGCATCAGGTGTTTTCCTCCTCAAGTGAGGAAAAAAGGACCCGACAGAAGCTAAAAGATGGGGAGTTTAATTTTGCCTCATAGTTTTAGAGGGTCCATGGCATCATGGTAGGGAGGGCCTGGTGGGGAAGGAGGGCCTGGTGGGTGAGTGGCTCCCTCCATAGCAATGGGGACTTGTAGTACCAGCTGGCTCACACAGCACAGCAGGGAGAGTGTAACCTTCAAAGTCCTGCCCTTAGAAATCCGTTCCCACCAGCCAGTCCTACCTCCTAAAGGCTACACAGCCTCCGAAACACAGTGCCAGCTGGTAACAAGTCTTCAAAACACGAACCTGTGTGGGGCATTTCAGATATAGACATTAGCAGAGGCTGAGCGTGTTCAAGGTCACACTGGGGGGGGGGGGGGGGAAGGGGTGGACAGATGCTTCTGTATAGAAGAGCAAGGAGGGACATCCTTTACTTAAGAGTTTATGTCCTAGTGGACAGTCCTGGCAGTAGGCAAGGTCTTCTGGAGTTGAACATGGCTTCAAGCCTTGGAATGGCTTGTAGGGGGCATCCCTAATTTCTTATTGTCATCTTTCTGATGCCATAGGGGGGAAAAAACAATCACAGGCAGACAGACCTGCCCCTTATGGGCTGTGTGATCAGCTAGATGTTGGTGTTTCTGACTGCTCAGCTATAGAAGGAGGGGTCACCTGCATCTCTAGAGTTAGGAGAGGGGTGGGTGAGGACGTGTTAAGGGGTCCACAGCCAGTGGTAACTGTGCATGACTCTCAATGGGACAGTCAGATGTCCAAGTCTGTCTCAGGGCTGCTTTGGGGCTTCCAGGAAGGAATGGGGATTCTGTCTGGCATCTGAAGATGAGTTGGAATTGCTTCTAGAATGATCCAAGTCAGCCTGGGCATGCCACTCCTCTGACTGCTTTTCCTGCAGGCCTCCTTCAGTCCTGGGAGGCTCTTCCATGGTCTCCAAGCAGAGGATTGTCAGGGTGATTCACCTATAGAGAAGAGCCAAGTCAGAATTCAGATAACACAGAGGAAGGGAGACTCCTATCTCATGGACAGTGAGACTCTGAAGGGACACCATGTTGTCATTTATTCACCGGCACAAAGGAGCCTGAGCAGCAAGCCCTCCTGGACATAGAGTGGATGATAAGCTAAGAAATCAAGAGATGCCTTACCCAATGGCTGATGCTTGCAATGTTTCCTCCTAACCACAAGAGATCTTCCTCAGAAGAACTGTGTTGCAGGGGGCAGGGCATCTTACACCATCATATTGTCACACAGGGTAGACATTGTATGATCAGAGAGATGACATCACTATGGTGTGCCCAGCCTGGGACTAAACGGAAGGGCCTGTGTTCATCTGGGCAGGAAGTGAAAGTTCTTGAGCTTCTCAGGGTGCTCAGTGGCAGGCCTGTCTGTGCACAGCGAGTCCTCCCCTCCAGGGCTGTGTTTATA
This sequence comes from Mesocricetus auratus, assembly GCF_017639785.1. Taxonomy (NCBI): domain Eukaryota; kingdom Metazoa; phylum Chordata; class Mammalia; order Rodentia; family Cricetidae; genus Mesocricetus; species Mesocricetus auratus. The sequence goes on along the minus strand of NW_024429191.1, from coordinate 12,645,312 downwards.
TGTGAAGCAATAGACAATAAACACACAGACACACAGAATTATTTTAAGTAGGATAAGTGCTATGAAGAAAACAAACATGGGAGCCTGTGCACCAGCCCAGCTTGGTGAGTGACCCAGACCTCGGCCGCCTGCCTATGACATCCCCACACTCGCAGACCTAGTTGGGGTCACACAGCTTGCACACAAACCCAGCCAGATAAATGTAGCTCTCAGCTATTTTTCTTCAGTAGATGGAGACTATAAATGCAGAAAATAAGTGACCGCGGGGGTGCCCAACCCGAACTGGTACAGCTGCAACTCAACTCCTACACCTAAGACTCAGTGCACATTCTGGAAGAGGGACAGAAAGACGGTGAGAGTCAGAGGACCACGATATCTGCTGCAAGACAGTGCCTTCTGGGCATGACAGGGATGCTACACTCTGAAATCGCAACAATATGGTTGTAGTGACAATACCAGCTGACGTCCCAAAGCCACTGGGGGAAATTTCACAAGGCCCTACATCTAGATGGAGAGCTATAGGTGATCAATGGCTGCTGAGAGAGGAGGGCTTGGTCTTCTCCAGGGATGAGGCCCCTGGGAGGTTATCGAATCCCAAGTGGTCAGCCCTAAACACTGTACATATGAGCATCACTAAATGAACTCAGTAGATTGCAAACATGTATGCCCCCCTCTGTCTCTGTGTGTGTGCATGTGTGTATAGTATAACAGTAATAATTAAAGAAGAAGCAGCTATGAGAGGGAGTAGGGGAGCATAGGAGGAGTTAGTAGGCAGGGGAAATGGAGGGGTAGAAAATAATGTAAATACAGTACTCATATGAAATTCTCAAACATTTTTCAGTTAAAAGCTACAAATGTGGTGGTGGCACATGCCATTAATCCCAGCACTCAGGAGGCTGAACCTAGTGGATCCCTGTGAGTTTGAGGCCAGCCTGGTCTACAGAGTGAGTTCCAGCACAGCCAGGGCTGTTACACAGAGAAACCCTGTCTCAAAAAAACAAACCAAATCAAACTAAGACAAAATAACAGCCCCACACACAGATGAATGGAGAAGACAGTACAGGGGATGAGGGATGGGGTAGAGAGGTGAGGCACTTCAGTGGGCTGGCCGGGAAGGGGAAGTGACCCTCACGCTGAAGTCAGAAGGAAGCGTGAGTGGTACAGACAGGGGAATGGTGGCACAGAGGCCTGAGGCCAAGCTCCTGGGGTGCGCAAAATAACGAGGTGCACAGAGGTGTAAGGGTCCAGCATGGAGGCCCCCTTCCCTCCGCATACATTGGAGGACCATGGAGTTCCCTGTGGTCAGGGGGAAAGCTTATCTCGAACAGGTCTGGGTTCATACGCGTCTGCATTCTCAGTTTGCTTTGCCCAACTCCTCACATATGCCAGGCCTGGGCTGCAGCACAACACAGTCTCCATCCCTGTCCCTTGCTTGAGAAATTCCAGGCTCAGTTCTGTCAGGATCACTTACAAAAGGTCACACAGCTACAGACACAGAGAATGGTCTACATGATTGGTAAGGGTGTCTGCTTGGATCCCTCCAGGACAGACATTCTTGGCCCCATCTCTAGTCACTCTGTGTCCCAGGACCTCAGACCCCACTAGCCATTAGTATTGTTGGTCTCTGATAGGGAACAATAGCTCGACTGATAGGATTTCCATGAGAAATCCATCTCTGTGTCTGTAACTTCATGACCTGTGACCTGCGACCTATGACCTAGCACCAGATGAATAGCAGGAGAATAGAAGGGGCATGCTTGCAGTGTCAGTGAATTGGCTGCCACTGAGAAGTAGGTGTAATGCCCCAGTTATCTTGTCTGAGGGGAAAGTGGAGGCAGGGGAATTGGGAGTTCAAGGCTATCCTCCCCTGTATACCAAGTTTGAGTTCAGTCTGGGTTACACAAGACCCTGTTAATGAAAAACAAAAATCAATAAATGAGCAACCAAACAAAAGTCTTAATTGTTCCATTATCCTCGGCCATACCTTGGTTCTACATCTTGGAGCTGGTCCAGGTGAAGTCATAAGATATGTGCAGAGATAAGCAGGAATCAGTCTAATCTGTCACCATGGGCCTACCTGTCTTCGATCTGCCGATCCACGCACTCATTTATCACCTCTCTCGATAAAAGACAGACAGAATACAGAGACAGTTTTTAAAAAGTGACCTTCTTACCTCATCTTTTAAGAATGTCAGTTTGGAGCCAGGCTGGGTATGCACACTTATGACCTCAGCACTCAAGAAGCAGAGGCAGGAGGATCAAAAGTTCAAGGATGACCTGGGTTACACATTAAGACCAATACATACATGCAGGCATGCAGGCAGGCAGGCAGGAAAACCCAAAGTGGGAGAGCTGCCTGTAAATTCACACACCCAAACATATCATTATAAAGAGGGTTTAGTAATCAACGGCCACTTCATGATCTTCTTGTGGATACCAGGTCATTTAGTAAAAACTCAAGCCATCCAAAGACATTAAGATGGCCAGGTCCCCACTGCCCAGAGACCCCAGTGCTACTGTTTCTAAGCATGTCACTCATATTGCCTGCTCCAGGATGAAGAAAAAGTTAAAGTCCAGTAAAGCAAAGACAGAGCCTTGAGGACCTATAAGAAGCCTCAGAGAAGCAGGTCCAGCCAGTCCATGCTGGTGTGAGCCATGGAAGCGAATTGTCTATCTCAGCATGAAGAACATGCTGGAAGGTTTTGATTAGTGACCAGAGCCCAACAAGAAACTAAAGTCGGCTGGGCGGTGGTGGCCCACGCCTTTAATCCCAGCACTCGGGAGGCAGAGGCAGGCGGATCTCTGTGAGTTCGAGGCCGGGCTGGACCGATAGCCTCCAAAACAATACAGAGAAACCCTGTCTCGTAAAAACCAAAAACAAAAAAACAACAAAAAAAGAAACTAAAGGCGTGAAAAGGGGGTGGGACTCCAGAGCTTTGATGGCAGGCACAGGCATAACTCTCCCAAGGGACACTTGAGCACCAACTGTCACCAGGTTAGAGTCCCTTGGTTCTAAGGCAGAGCATCTCTGTGACAGCCACACTGGACTCTGCCACATGTTAGGCAGATGTGGCTCCTTTGACACAGTGTGGACCTAGCCCCTGCCTTGCAGGAGCCCTTTGTTGTTGGTGAGGGTCACTTAGTCTTGTGGGGGCTTCCGGTTGGCCTTTTTTTTTTGGTTTTACGAGACAGGTTATTGTTTTGGAGGCTGTCGGTCCAGCCTGGCCTCGAACTCACAGAGATCCTGTTGGCTTTTTAACAATGGGAATGATGGCATCACTGGGTTGGGGTGCGTGGTGGTGAGGGGTTGCAGGCAGGACAGTGAAGTGTATTGAGGAACAATGCAATCAGGAACAGGTATCGTGCTTTCAGAGGCCCAGCACTCATAGGAGGAGTTACTGGAAACTCCTAGGTCATTGCTGAGTTTCACCCAAGATTCTTGAGACCCCATTGCCTGTGATCCTGGGTCTTCCGGCTGTGGGCAGCTGGGGTAAGTCCTACCCCTTCTTGACTTGGGTTTCCTGGTGATTATGTGATGAAACCTGTCCTGCCTGCCTCGCAGAGGAAAGCATTGTAAGTGGGATGAGATGGGGTGGGCGTCAGAGGAGAGGAAAGAGAGAGCCATGTTCTGTAGGAACTCCAGAGTTATGGGGAGAAGGGGCTGCACTAGCCTTTCCTCCAGTCTGGTGAACTCTGGCATCCTAACCACAGATCAGTGTCCTGTGGCCCTGACCTTGTTCTGGGATCTGTAGCATAGTTTGTGACCATGGGAACAGCTGAAGGGGCCTGGCTCAAGCCACCAAGGGGGGGGGAGTGGGCTGCAGTTCAGGTAAGAAGACAGGTCCCTTGAAGGGATTACTTGGCCAGGAGAAGTCACTGGGCCCAGGGGTCTGAAATCTGGAGTTGGGGTAGGGTTTCTTACAGGAGGGCGCTGAGCGGAAGGCTGGGCTGTAGGCAGGCACAGGGTCAGGAAATGGAGGAAACGGTGGGGGAATTCCAAGAAAGCTTCCAGCGGAAGAGAAGAGCTGTGGAAACTAGCTCAGACCAGAAGAGCACACTCAAGATGGCCAGAAGAAATGCAGCCAAGGGGACTGTGGGGAACAGGGACCTCTTTTGCTCTCCTCACCCACGTAGGCGTTCTGTCTTCTTGGGGCTCAGACTCAGAGAGGTCGAATACCTTGCCTAAGGGTGTTCAGCCTGTAGGAGAGTCGGAGGTTATGTTTAGGGGAAGGTGGCTGAAACACACCTTGACAGCCTTGAACACAGTGTGGGAAAGCCGAGGTGTGCACACTCTTAAGCAGGGAGCCAGACAGGTCTTAGAGTATAGCAAGACCTTGGTACTCACAGTGTCAGAAAGCTCAGGGCAGTTGCCAGGGACAATGTCCCAAGGCCTGCATGTCGTATGTCATGTTTACTTGAGGTCAACAGAGAGTGGCAGAGTTGTGCAGGGGCCTCTTTGGCCTTTGGAGGAAGAGAGTTAGCTTCTTCCATAGGACGTTTGTTTCCTGAGGAGTCAGGAAGGAGACAGGAGTCAACATTTCCAATTTGAGCATAGGCATAAGGGAGGCAGGAAACTCCTGAGGCAGCTTGGTGGGAGGGGCCTATAGCCCCTCTACCTCACTTCCTGCTCTGTGGTGTGGGCTGTCACAGTGACCTGGTATTGATGGCCAATGTGCCTGGCTTTCTTTTCATGATTATATCCCCCCTGACCAATTTAAAATAAGTATGCTACACTACTACTCCATTTAAAGAAGATAATAATTAATAAACAGTGCCGGGGAGATGGGACAGGGGCTGGAAAAGTGTGGATCCCCTGTGACACAGGAAGGCAGTGGTCCGGGATCTCCTATGGTCTTCAAAGCCTCATGGAACAGGGACCAATATTCCTTTTTTTTGTCAGCGGAGAAAGATGGCCAAGATCATCTGCTGTTGGTCCTAAGTCGGGTCTGAACCTGGATGTCCCCAGGCACGGATCACATCTCACCCACTGGGCCAGGTCAGGGCGGTTGTGAAGCTCTGACCTTTGCAGCCAATGCTGCTCACCTAGATCAAGCTCAGCCGTGTATGGTCTTGGGCTGTGTGGGCTGGGGTTCATTTTAATGCAGGACAATCGCTGTCTTTCAGATTGCCAAAGGATTTAATGAGGTGTGTCTGCTATGATCCCTAACTTAAAAGAGACTGTAGAATCCCCAGAGCAGGGAGTTACTCTCCCAAAGTCCAGCAGAGGGAGAGGAGGAGGCAGAGATGTGCTTGTAGACTGCCAGGCATACCCCTCCTCACTGTCCCCAGCACTGCCCCCTCCCTGCTGAGAGCACCCACCCCCTTTGCAGGGAGTCTGGAAAGAACTGAGGGGCCTAGAGAGGGTCAGGCCCATGGGGAGGAAGCTCATATTTCTTAGGCCTGTGGACTTTGCCAAGATCTCCAGAAGCAGCCGAATTGGGTACAAGGGCGGGTGCTTTCCTGTGGGAAAATGTGGGGCGTTTCCACTTATAGTGCGATAATTGGGCCCAGCGAGGTCCACAGCATGGATGACATCATCCTGTCTTGCTGACCTTTGGGGCTTAGGGACCCTCTGGGAAAGGGATGGGGTAGGAAGGGCTAGAGGGCGGAGGCGCTGGGAGGGACCACAACTAAAAACAGGAACAAGCGTTTGGGTGGGTGTGGACTGTGGCCAAGGATGGAGTGATTGAAGCAGGCTAGCCCAGGGAACAAAGTACACACCAGAGTCAAGATGGGTGGCAGGGTCCAGGTCTGGAGGCAGAACTGGGCAAGGAGGTTGGAAGAATGGATGGGCAATGGAAGGGAGGTAAACAGAGGGAACTCGGGATTACTGGGAGCCACCGAGCCCCGGGGGGAGGGCTGTGCACTGTGACACTGGATGCAGTTCAAGACTCAGTTGTCATTCATCAGTCATGTCATCTGGGACTACTCTCTTGACCTCTCGAAGGCTGCACACACCAGACACTGTCAACTTCCAGCCCATCCTTGCTAACAAAACCCTGTTTTAACGGAGTAACAATACAGGCAGCAATACATCCGTGTGCTTAGCTTCCCTCACAGCTGGGTGGGGCTTGCCTAGCTGACACAGCCTTAGGTTCCTCCCAAGGAAAATGACTGCAGTCTCTTTGAGGGGCTGGAGTACCTAGCCTAGAGTATGCTCCATCAACAGTGCCCTGAACATGGCTGACTTCTGCCATGTTCTAAGTCTGTCCCTGGCATGGCCACCTGCAGTTGCTCCTGACTCCCACAGGGCTGTCCCTCCACCCCTTCCCCAGTCTCCCAGCAGGACCCTGCAATTACTCATGGCTCCCTGCCACTCCCTACCCCCTCACCCCCGCCACGGCCCGGGAGCCAGCTGTTTGGACTCAGATCTCAGCCCACCACTTCCAGCCCTGTGTGATTTTCCTCTGCAGTTACCCCCTCAGTACAGGCAGCGGAGGTCCCAAGCCCCCCCCCCTCCATGGGTACTAAAAGCCACCACTGCCCAAGTTACTTATGTAAAGCAGTATAGTGTTTGTATGCAGCCTGTATTTTAAGCCATCTCTAGACGAATCATAGCACCTATAGAGATGTGACTGAAGTTATTCTTAGACTGGTGTTGAGGGACAGCAGTGATTTTTCAAAGTCTCTACATGTCCTGTACAGATATGCACCAACTTAAGTATTTTTGATCCAGGTTGGTTGATTCTGCAGAGGCAGGGCTGACAGATGTGGAGAGCTGGGCATGTAGAAGAGTCAGGACAGCCACCTCCTGCCTGTGTGTGTGTGTGTGTGTGTGTGTGTGTGTGTGTGTGTGTGTGTGTGTGTGTCAGGTGGCGGTAAGGCTTAGTGCAAAGCCTGAAGCTGTTGGACTCATCACTCCTGTGAAGACAAATGACACTCCCTGGTATTGCCCCACATTCTCATCAACAGTCAGTCCTATCTGGTTCCCGGCTCCTCTAAAACCTTTGTGGCTTCATGCCTGACTGTCCTTGGCTTGGGATGCCCTCTGTTCTCTGTCAGCCTTCTTCACCCATCTGCTTCCACTTGGAACTTGAAAATGGATTATTTTTGCCCCCTTCTCTAAGGAGTTACCCTTGGCTCAGCCGTCAGCCCCGGGCTTGCCCAGCCCCTATGCCTGCCCAGTCACTGTGACAGCCAGTCTCTCAGCCACTGTCTGAGCTCCTTCGGGACCCACACAGCATCCTTGCCCTGCCCATCCCTCGGCATTCTCAGAGACTGAGGCATCCTAAGTCCACAGCGTGCAGCCCGATGCTGACATAGATGTGGTGCGGGCATCACGCTGCACGCTGTGCCAAATCCTGTGCTCAGGGTTTCTTCTTCCAGCTGCTATGACTGCTGGGAAGGCTACTCGAATGTATCACTTCAGCTGACCTACTAAGCCCAGCTGTCTGTCCAACATGGTCTAGATGTCACCATTGGCATTTTGTGGAGGACATTAAGTGGGAGACAATTCCCTTAATCACATGGGAGCACACACTGCCAGCTGAAGCCTTGGGACCAAACATTGAAGCCTCCCAAGATCTGGACACCATGCCTGCACCAGGGGACAGTAGCTGTCCATTCTGATGGCCACTCAGATTCAGAATATGCCACCCCTACATCATGAGAAGATTCCTTATGTGAACCCTTCCTTAATGCTCCTAGCCCTGTTTCCCTGGAGAACTAGACAGGCAGCTGGGGCTCAAGGAGGTTGTTTCATGGCAGGATCAGGTACAGCTCAGCAGAAGGGCCAAGGAGCCTCAACAGAGTCAGCCTTCCTGACCCTGCTGGTGCCATGACCTGGATATGAGCACCAGTTCAGACTCAGACTTCCTGAGCCAAGGGAGCTTGATCAGCGAGAAGGCAGCCCCTTTCCAAAGAGGTGGCACAGTTTAACAGGCGTACAGAGCAAGGGAAGTGTAACCCTTGCGAACCAGCAGCTTCAGAGCTGTGTCCCCTGTGTGTAACCCGGCCACTGCTGTTATGAAACGGAGGCACCTGTGATCACCCACACAAGGCCCTCACAAGATCCCGCCCTCTGACATTCCCCGGTGGAAGGGAGAAGGGCTCATGAGTTAGAAGGGTGGGGCAGATGGATCTCACCAGTCACCTCTAATAAATTAGCTGTAAAGAGTGGCTGTGGGGAGACGCTCTGAGAGGTATAGTCAATGTAAGTTACCCACATTCTTGTGAGTGACCCCAATTAAACTCACTGGCTCATTAAGTAAGACACAGATAGAATTCTCTGTCTTTTCTTCCTTCTTTCCTTCCTTCCTTCCTTCCTTCCTTCCTTCCTTCCTTCTCTCTCTCTCATTCATTCATTCTTTCTTTCTCTAAGACATGGTTGGTTTTTCCCTGTAGACCATCCTGGCCTTGAACTCAGAGATCTGCCTGCCCATGCTTCCTGAGAGCTGGGATTAAAGTTGTGTGTTATCACTGTCTGATTGGAATTGTCTTGATCTGTTGTTGGCGCCTATCTGAGGCGAACAGACATTTTTCATGTCTCCCCGGAAAAGGTCACAAAAATCAAGCCCTTCCTTCTCCTTACAGGCTGTGTGACCATGCACCGTCCCCTCTGTGGGTCCTATGACCTCAAATTCCTACAATAGTGGACTGGTTGGATACATGATGATATTCCAAAACAGGATCAAAGTCAAGAGAGCTACTGAAAATTGGTTTAGGAAAGTCTTCAAGGCACATGTATAGCGAAGGGTGGGATAATAATAAATTTGTTGCTTTTGTATAAGAAAAGAGGGATTTAGGAATATATTCTAGGACTAAGGATATAGTTCAGTGGTAAAGTACATGCTTGTGCTCTATCCCCTGCATACACGAACACACACACACACACACACACACACACACACACGTCTTGATTATTGTTCTATTGCTATGAGGAGATACCATGGCTAAGGCAACTCCTATAAGAGAAAGCATTTAATTGGAGGAGCTGTTATAGTATCAGAGGTGTAGTCCATGATCATCATGGTGGGAAGCAGACAGGCATGGTGTTGGAGCAGCAGCTGGGAGCTTTACATCCTGATCTGGAGGGAGGAAGGAAGGGAGGAGAGAGAGAGAGAGAGAGAGAGAGAGAGAGAGAGAGAGAGAGAGAGAGAGAGAGAGAGAGAGAGAGAGAGAGAGAAGACTGGGTCTGGCATGTCCTTTTGAAACCTCAAAGCCACCTCCAACAAAGCCATACCTCCTAATCCTCCCCAAACAGTTCCATTAACTTGCGATTAAACATTCAAATTATATGAATCTATGGGGGGCATTTTTGTTCAAACCACCTCTCTCTCTCTCTCTCTCTCTCTCTCTCTCTCTCTCTCTCTCTCTCTCTCTGCCTCTCATAGTCTTATTAACTTGACACAAACCTGGACATACCTGGAAAGAGGGAATCTCTTGAGGAATTGCCTCCATCCGATTGAATTGTGGGCACATCTGTGGGACATTTCCTTGCTTGCTGATTGAAGCGTGAGGGTCCACTTAAATGTGGCTAGTACTATCCCTACCCAGGTGATCCTGGGCTGTGTAAGAAAGGTAGCTGAGCAAACCAGGGGAGGGGAGCAATCTGTTAAATAGTTGTCTTAGTTAGGCTTTCTATTGCTGTGAAGAGACACCATGACCACGGCAACTCTTATAAGGAAAACATTCAGTTGGGGTGGCTTACAGTTTCAGAGGCTCAGCCCATATCATCGTGGCAGGGAGCATGACTATGCAGGCAGACGTGGTGCTGGCTACATCTTGGCTTGCAGACCACAGGAAGTTGACTGAGACACTAGATGGTGTCCTGAGCATAGGAAACATCAAGCCTACTCCCACAATAACACATTTTCTCTATCAAGGCCACACCCACTCCAACAAAGCCACACCTCCTAACAGTGCCACTCCCTATGAGATTATGGGGCCAATTACATTCAAACTACCACAGTAACATTCCTGTGTGGTCCCTGCTTTAGTTTCTGCTCCAAGTTCCTGTCTTGAGTTCTTTGCTTCTCCTGATGATCTTGGACTGTAACCTGTAAGCAAGGCTTCTTTCCCATTGCCTGTGTTCTCACTAAGGGCCAGGACCATTACCTAGAACATTCCATTGTAGTCGAGCAAGTCTGAAAACCATGTGACCTTTCTTTCAGCCATTATCCTACATGACTGGAGTGATCCTGAGATGGTCAGTTGCCCAAAAAGGTCTAAATTCTCATTATAACATATGGTGGTGGTATCTGGTAGGACCTATCCAGTCAAGAAAACATTTCCCAGCATCATTTGCTGTCATGTGACTAGTTCTCACCAATGTAATGTATACATAAGGGCTAGGTAATGGGTTGCCATTTTTCTTTCTCCCAGATTTCTATTTGGAGGTCACTAGGCTGACTCTGAGGTCACACAACGGTGGAGAAAAGATTCAATTTGTGCCCCCAGAGAAATCACTGGCAAAAGTCACTTAGGAGACCTACAAACCAGGAGCATGACCATTGGATTTTGCAGGATGGAGAGATAAGCACATGCCAGCATTCCATACACACAAAAGAAGTGGACAGCATCAAGAATTAATCTCCCTAGTCGTCATCATTCTGCTTCAAAAATTATGGATACTATCCCATTGGTTTTCCACCCCACCTTTCAGGTTGCTTGCTGGAATATTGCCAAGTAATCCCCGACATCACGCACAAACACGATGATGGAACCGTGATGGTGCTGAGCCAACGGGATGTGGGGTCATTTGCCCAGGCAGGGAGCTGAGCTGGCTGCTACAGTGGAGAGTGAATGTTTGGAGTGTGTGCAGCCATGGCTAGAACACACCAACCTTGCTCTGGGCTGTGTGGTGTACAGAGGAAGTGTCAGGGCTCCAAGGAGTGTGCTGGATGAGCCCTCCATCTGCCAAGAAACAGCTCTCTCTGTTCTCCAGGCCCAGCCTCACCCACCCAGTCTCCATCTTCCCTCCTCCTCTTTCCTAGGTTGAGATGAGGAGCAGGGTGTTTTCAGGCTTGGCACTTGGCCTTGGTTAGGAAGGGCTGGGTGTGTCAGGGTAAGGCTAGCAGGAACAGAACAAGCAGGCAGGGGGATGGATGCTGGAACCCAAGGCCTACCAGAGAAGCTAGAGCCAGGACTGAGTTTATGACCCTGGTCCTCAGAGGCAGGCAAAGCTCCGTGGTTAGAACCTCCAAGAGACTAAAAGGACTGAGTCCATTCAAAGACTTGTGATTGTTCAGAGGCTCTGAGCAGGACCCCATCTCTTCCCTCAGACAGGCTCCCCAACCCTTCAGAGCCTCTACTTCCCTGTACCGAAGATGATGGAGGATCAGCTTTCCCACGTCTCGGGTATGCTGACACCGTACTGGTAAAGCCTGTATCACAGGGTCTTGCTGATTCGCCGCCATAGCTGTGGATCTCCTTAGCAACAATGATGGTGCTGGCAGGCCCAGTTGGCACCCTTCCAGGGAGTGGGTAAGGCTGGAGGGTGCTGAGACCCACCCCCCTTTTGGAGAGGAAAGGAGAATGCAGGGAGGGAACCAGGGCTTTCTCTGGGAATAGCAGGGTCTAGTTTCCCAAGTCAGAGGAGCCTGGGGGGGTGGGGCTGCTGGGGGTGGGGGTGGGGCGTGGATCCTGTAACTCCAGGCTCTTTCCTGGAAGGGGCAATCAAGTGCTCACTCCTTGGAGACCAGCCTCACAGCTGTCAGAAGAAAACAGCTGTGCGGCTTCCCTTCAAAGGGGAAAGCCTTCAGTCCTGTGGGAAGCAGAGCACAACAGAAAACAGGAACTCCAGAAAGCCTCTCCAGCCAGGATGGAGCAAGTTCCCTGTGGGCTACAAAGCTTGCTGGCTTGGGTCAGTCACTTCACCTCTCTGAGCCTTACTGACGTCATGCTTTAAATGTGGATAATGATGGACACTATGGGAAGAAAAGATGGAGTAGCTAAATGCCTTGCCCAGAGCTGTGCCTGCTCAGGAAACTCTCTCTGGCCTCACTCCCCCTTGTTTCTACTACTCTGTAGACAGCTGTTGTGCCATACTGTTTTTTTTCTTCTGAAGACTGAATTATTTTTTATTGCTATGATAATGTAAAATTACTTTCAATGGTTCACTCAGCAACCACAGCACTTGTGTCTACACAGGGCCCGTGTCAGACTCTATTCTCCATTCACTCCCCGAGGAGTGTCTCTGGGCTGCAAGCTTCACACGCCCTTCCCTAGATGCCCCATGGTGTGGGCTCCCCATCCCCCCAGCAACAGGCCACCACGTGAGCAGCACAGACTCTCCCGCCTTCCCACCACAGCTACTTTTCATTCTTTATCGTTGCACGTCAGCCTGGTGGCCTTTAGTTCCTAATTCATGGATTCATTCAACCGTGCATCAGAAGCATCCGCAAAAGTAATCGTGCTGGTGCCAAACCTGAACAGGCTGCTTCCTGTTGTTGTCCCTAAAGGACCCCAGGCTAGTCACTGTCTCCTCCCCATTTGTACTGAAGAGATAAGAGATGGGTAAAGGATGACCTGTCTATGTGTAGAAGGGTGTACAGTCAGATTCTGATCCACGGGGTTCCTGGACACCCCTAAATGTTGGTGTCTGTTCTCTGAGAACCATGAGACTCCTTCACTTTCAACACCCCAGTGACCTTCACTAGACTAGACCCCTCTTATACCTGAGAAGGACCCTTAGCTGAAAGACCTCTCTCATGCCTCTTTAATCCTTGTGGTGGATCCCAGTGCTTCAGCTTGGGACAGTCGGTCAGCCTGCCGTCGCCTGTCCTGACTTTGGCATTTGGGGTACACAGTCTGGTTAGTTTGTAGCATGCCACCACCTATTTGGTCTTGTGTGAAAGTTCCTCACGGCCAGGTCTTTGTTTGTTTGTCTATGGTGCAGGAGATAGAGCCTAGAGCCTCCTACAGGCTAGACTGGTGCTTCCCAGCCCCGCAGAAGCAAAGGAGGCTGGGTTGTAAACATGGCGGCCCAGCAGGTAAAGGTGTGTGCCGCCAGGCCTGACACCTGAGCTGGACTCCTGGGACCCATATGGCTGGAGGAGAGAAAAGACTCCCACAGGCTTTCCTCTGACCTCCACATGCGCAATGGCATGCATACCACCGTCTCCCGTGGTTACAAGAATAAAACATAATAATTATTTAAAAGAAAAGACAAAATAAATCTCACTCTAGGCTACCCAGCCCTTCCCCATTGCCTGACCTCTGCCTGACCTCCCTTGCTCTCTCCATTCCATCCTTCATACCTGGCCCTGGTCATTACCCTGGGACCTGTGGGGGCTCTGGCGGCTCCCTGTGTTCTTGCTTTCCGCAGGCCATTAGCCTTTTCTCTAATAATACATCTTCCTTAGTTCACATGGCATAGAATTTGTTCCAAACCACGATGCATGATGGGGAAGAGACCAGGTTCTAATCCCCAGTGTGACTTCCTAGCTGTGTGACCTTAGACAGGTTGCTTGATATCTCGGATCCTCTTAATTATATATAGTATATATAATGACATTATATTATATATATACCATATATATGGTATAATAAATAGTTTACATCGTCATCTGAAAGAGAACGTAGAATGATCAGTGCAGAAGAAACATGAAAGAGTAAGTGCTATTAGGCCAAGTGTGTAGTTATTTGTCACAAAGTCCCCAAGACAGACATTCAGGAGTGGACAGTGTAGGGAAGGCCCTGGCCTGGTGACCTTTCCACATGGATGTCATTCCCAGGGCTGGACTCAGTCTCTACCACCGATGGAGTCAAGGGTGACTTTGAGCCTCCCCGTGGGGCTCTGGGCAGGAACAGGCAATGACAAAGTTGATGGCCCTGGGCTTGGCGTCCCCGGAAAAGGCAGTATGGAGGGTGGCCCCACCGGTCAGAACCGGTCACTTGGCCTTGGGAGTAGTTCGGTGCTAGCTGTTGACGGTTCTTAGTCTCTCCGTGGTGACAAAGCCTGTGAGAACTGGAGGTCTTGCTTCTGGCTCATGGTCTCGGAGGTGTCAGTCCACGGTCCTCGGCCCTGCTGACTCAGGGTAAGAACATCACAGCTGAAGGAGCCGTGGCCAAGTCTGTTTACCTCGCGGAGGACAGGGCACAGAGTAAAGGTGGGACAAGAAGCCACCCCAGAGACCCGCCTCCTGGAGACTTCAGAATTCCCTGAACAGTGCCATTAGCTGGGGACAAAGCCTTCAGTCCAATAGTCTTTGGGGGACACCTCCCATCTCCAGCACAACAGGAGCTCTGTGGGAAGCTGACTGTCAACACCCAGGGGCTTGGGGAGGGGCCATGAGATGTTACAGATCCCCAGACATATGGGGCTGGCAGACACAGCCCCTGGCTATGGGCACAGGCTGCCTCTCCCCACCCCCACAGAGCATTGCCCAGAAATCACAGGGTAAGATGCTGGGTCCCTTTTTGGAATGTTCTGTACATACTCATCTACCTCTAAATTCACTTTCCATTACATCACACACTTCCCTGAAGAACTTGGCACATCCTTAATATTGCAAAAATGGCCATTTTACCAAGAGCAAATCTCCAAGATCAATAGAATCTCCACCAAAATTCCAATGCCATGCTTCACGGAATTATAAAAGACAAAACAAAAGAAAAAAAATCTTAAAATTCATTTGGGAATACAAAAGACTCAAGACAGACAAAGCAATCCTGAACAAACAAAACAACTCTGGTGGTTTCAGCACACCAGATTTTAAGTTCTATTACTCAGCCATAGTAACAAAACCAGTATAGTACTGGCACAGAAATAGACCCATGGATCAGTGGGATAGAATAGAAGACCCAGTTATAAACCAAAGCTGCTACAGTCACCTGATTTTCAACAAAGATGCCAAAAATACACATTGGAGAAAAAGCAGCCTCTGTAGCAAATGAAGCTAGGGAAAGTGGGTATCTATGTGCAGAACTAAACTAGATTCCTGCAGGCACCCTGCACAAAGATCAACTTGGGGTGGGGGTGGATCAGTAGTTAAGAACTTCCTGTTCTTCCAGAGACCAGAGTTTCGGTTTCAGCACCCACGGCTTGCAACTGCCTATAACTCCAGCCCCAGAGGATCTGAAATCCCTTTCTGGCCATAACAGCACACACATGGCACACACACACACACACACACACCCCCCAAACCTTCAGATGCATCAGAGGCCTTGAGTAAGTCCTGGAACTCTGAAACTGTCAGAAAAAAGAGTCAATATAGGTGGAGGGACCTGCTGAAAAGGACTTAAGTCACTCAAGAAGTAAGGCCAACCCTTGACAGATGGGACCATGTGAAATTTAAGAAGTCTTTGAACAGCACAGTTAATCTAATGAAGAAACAGCCCAGGGGATGGGAGAAAATCTTCGCATGGTGGCACGCAGCCGCCGCCCCAGCAGTGGTGAAGCAGAGGCAGGAGGATCAGAAGTTGAAGGCCATCCTCAACTACATAGCAAGTTTGAGGTTAGCCTGGGCTACGTGAGACCCTGTCTGAAAAACAGAATAGCAGAGCAAACAACAATGACAAACTCTGAAAATATAACACCCCATACGGGGATTCCGTCGTAACCCAGAGAGAAGGTCAGGGGCTGAGAAACAGCAGCTGATGCTGGTAAAGACGTGAACAGAAAGGAACCCTACACGGTGCCACGGCAGTGTGGACGAGTCCAGTCACTATACGGTGCCATGGCAGTGTGGACGAGTCCAGTCACTACACGGTGCCACGGCAGTGTGGACGAGTCCAGTCACTACACGGTGCCACGGCAGTGTGGACGAGTCCAGTCACTACACGGTGCCACGGCAGTGTGGACTAGTCCAGTCACTACACAGTGCCACGGTGGTGTGGACTAGTCCAGTCACTACACAGTGCCACGGTGGTGTGGACTAGTCCAGTCACTGTGGAAGTCAGTATGGAGGTTTCTCTAGACAGGTCTGCCTTATGAGCCAGCTGTAGCCTTCCTGGGATTTACCCCAAGGATTCCACATCACAGAGAAGTTCACGGGCCACGTTTGCTGCAGTGTTATCCACACGCAATAGTTGAGCCATGGAGCCACCCTCGGTGTCTGACAGCAGAGGGCCTGATAAGGAAAATGCAGGTGCTCACAATAGACTTTTTTTCAACCATAAAGAGTGGGGCTAAGCCGCATGCAGGAAAATGGGCATAACTAGTGATAATCACGTTGAGTGAGTGTAGCCAGTCTTAGAAAGACAAGTGTTATATTTTCCTCTTATGGTTCCTAGATCTTACGAAGATGTATAAAAACACAGAAAAGAGACATGACATTGTCTAGGGTCAAAGGGACTGATGAGAAGGGGAGGTGAGGAAAGGGTTAGGAATGAATGCTGTGGGGCTGATATGCTCAACAGGCAATGCATACCTGCACAGAACTTAGGGTGGTAACAGTAAAAAGAATTTGGCTTCCTTATCCAGAATCTAGCATTTGGTGATACAGCCCTTGCTTTGGCCCAGGAATACCTTAGATAGCTCCAGGAGGCCACGGAGACCACAGCTCATGTCGTTGGTGTGACTTGATGCCCAGGTCAAGGTGTACCCTCACCCAGAGACATCCCAAGTCTCTGCAGCACCCCCAAGCAAAAGTCAAGTCAGGAAGGAGTAGAGACTGGCTGGCAAGGCTGGCTGCTTGAACTTCCTTCTCCCCAGGGAAAGCAGGCTCTCTGGTGCTGCCCATGAGCTGGGTGAAGGGCCTGGGCATTCACTACAGCTTCAGGGTGGTACCGCACCCTCCTGCAATCCGGCCAGCTCAGGGGCTGCTAATGAGTTCTCCAGGGGGTCACTAGGGGCAGAAGGAAGAAAGACTCCTGGGAGCTAGGACCAGGTGGGAGGCAGCCACAGCAGGAGGTGACTGTTTCACACCTCACAGTGTGTATGTGTGTGTGTATGTGTGTGTGTGGGGGGGCAGTTTCCCCTGGAGGGCTGAAGATGTGACCTACTTCCTGTGACAAGAATGCTGTTTCAGCACTTGGAAGGAGCAGTGATTCTGTGTCTCCAGAGACAGTGGGGAGGAGGAAGGCCCACGCTGTGTTCCCTGTACACAGGGTTCTCCAGGACAGACCCCGGCACAGCCCCTCTCCCCTGCATGCCTGGGAGCCAGCAGAGGGACTACCAAGCAGCCTGCCCCTGATGGAGGCTGAGCCACTGTCTTGAGTTGGACGCTGGGCTGTCCAGGTTGAGAAAGGAATCACACGTGTTCCACTGTGAAGCCATGTCAGCCTCTAGCACAGTTTTGCATGCCCAGTGCTTAGAAGTGTTGACCTTTCCACTCTGGGGTGTGGGCATTGGCTCGACCTTAGCTCAGAGTCTCTGACGACAGGGCTAGCATCTGCTAGTTGCCGTGTCCAAGTCCTTCATGGCAAGAGCAAAGGAGGCATTGTGAGCATTAGTCTCATTGTTCAAAGCTGGAGAACAAAGGGCCCAGTGTCTCATAACAGCTAAGAGGCCAGCACAGCTTCCTACACTACTCTGAAGATCAGATTCAAGTGTGTCTTGTGTGTGCGTGTGTGTGTGTGTGTGTGTGTGTGTGTGTGTGTGTGATGTATATGTATGTATATGTATGTGCATGTATGCATAGGCAGTTACTCCATAATTAGGAATTGTTTATTTTGTTATTGTTGCCATGTCAACTCTGCTCCCAGCACCTCCAGGCTCTGATTCTATTGCATCACGAAATTCTCAACCAGTTCCTCTCCGAGACAGAGCTGAGATCTTGGAACATAGGCCTTTCTAGAACAGGTGCACACTAAATCATAAGGGAATGAACTCAACGAAAAAGGTGGTGTTTCCGAACCCAGTTCCAGCTCCCTGAGTCAAAGACACAGACCCCCGGAGCCTTGAGAGTCATCTGTTTATTGGCTTTCTGAGAAAGGGTTCGCCTATTTAGGCCAGTCTGGCCCTGAACTTGTGATCCTCCTGTCTCAGTCTCCCAAGTGCTGAGATCATAGATGTAGCCCACCTTGCCTGACCTCAGGGGTTCTTGATGTTTCTGCAAAAGCCATTGCCACTAGTGAGTAATGCCTTCATCGTAGTTATTTCTAAAAATGGGTTTGGAATTTAATTTTTCTGGTCCATCCAGACAATTACTGCAGAAGGGCACTGCACCTTTTCCACAGACGTTGTTGCTCCTGCTGAGTGAAGGAAGCATTGGCAATCAGTCTCGGCTCCCTCGTGTGCAGTCTGAGCTCTGCCGTATCCCTGTGTGCTGTGAAGCAAGACCCTCTTCACCCAGAACCTCCACTACATCACCAAAGTGCGGACAGTCCTGTGTGCTCAGCTGACTTAACTGTGAAGCCTGCGTGAGGCTCTGCACGGGGAATGTTGTGTCAGGCCAGACAGCCGCTGCGGATGGCAAAGAAACACTTTAGAATATCGTGGAACTAACTGCCAGCAGAGCTCAAGGATCCAGAGAGGGACACAGGCAGCTTTGTCTCCTGTGTCCAAGGTGGTACTAATCCAGAGACACAGCTATGGCATGGAATCTCAGCCAAAAAACCCCAAATAAACAAAAGAGAGAAAGAGAGGAAGGAAGGGAGGGAGGGAGGAAGGGAGGGAGGAAAGAAAGAAAGAAGGAAGAAAGCCTAGGGCCTGTCAAAAGTGGGAGTCAGTCAGCATTCCTCCTTTGGGAGCTCCCTTTAAGCAGGGCTTCCAAATGGCTGCCCTGAAAGCCATGGTGAACCTTAAGGAAAACAGCTAGGCCAAGACTGACATGGGAAAAACTCAAGGCTGCCGGCTTTAAATGAGTAAGGACGAGCATGACCTCTGACCTCCCAGAAGCCAGGCTGGCTCTGAGAGAGTGGAGGGGAACACTTAGCGTTAAGACAATAAATTCCCGCCAGTGAAGAACCCTGTGCCTTAAGAAATCACTCTCCAAAACATGAAGAAAAAAAAGACTGAAGACATTTGCTGCCGTCATCAGGCTCAACCTGCAAGAAATGCTGAGAGGGAAGCTGCTGAGCTCAGAAATTCAGACCTGTGGAAGAAAGGACCATAGGACAACGGGTAAGTGAAAGTAAATTTAAAAATGGTGATTTTTCAGGCCGGGCGGTGGTGGCACACGCCTTTAATCCCAGCACTCGGGAGGCAGAGGCAGGTGAGTTCAAGGCTGGGCTGGACCGACAGCCTCCAAAACAATACAGAGAAACCCTGTCTCATAAAAACCAAAAAAATTAGTGATTTTTCTCGTTTGCATTTCATCAATCATAGAACCATCCAGATAATAATAGGAGCTGCACCCTCAGTCCCACACATATGCATACGCCTTCAGTCCTACATATGTATATGCATGTACCCTCAGTCACACACATATGCATTTGCATGCATCCTTAGTCATGCAGATGTACATGCGTGCACCCTCAAGCTTCACTCCAGCCCCTGGCATCCATATACCCAAAGAGTCTGGGATGTTATGGTGGATATTCCACCCAATCCCTCTCTCCCATCTCTCTCCAAACCCTGCTGCATCTCAGAAAGCCCCCAAATGATGATCCCTCCCCCCAGAGATGCTCAAAACCACTCCCACAGGGCATTTAAATTGCCCCCTAGAAACCAGACTCATGGTGGTTTTTTTGTTGTTGTTTTGGTCTTCCTTTCCTGAATCCTCTCTGGGGGACTGGAAGGCCATCCAAGAGCTTTGTATCCATTAAATGTGGGCTTTTTCTAATTCGGTTTGATTTGATCTGATTTGGATTGCTGTATCAGGGGAGAGGCTTATTGGGATGTAGAAACTTCTCAATATGCACACACATGCTTATGAACAAGAAAGGTAGGATGTCAGTGACAAGAGGCAGAGAGGACCCAGGAACATTTTGTTATTAGGTGACTCACTATCCAGAGACAGTGTGTTGTTATTTAAAAGTGGACTTGGATTAGTCATAAATGTGCATTGAAAACTGAGTCAATTTCAGAGAGGTATTAAAATAAGGAGAGAAACCACATCATCTAAGATGTTCTGCTAAGACTACAAAGAAGAGTCTGTGCACAGGACTATATCAGACTTTTTTTTTTTTTTTTGGTGTGTGTGTGGGGCTATCAACCAGCTTCCAAATCAAGACACAGAGACTTCTTATTAGTTACAAATGCTCGACCTTTTCTTAGCTTTTATTCCTTGCTAGTTCTTATAACTTAGCCTGTTTCTCTTTATCTACGTTTGCCTCAGGGCTTTTTACCTTTCTTTCCTTCTGTACGTCTTACTTTCACTGCTTCTCATGGCTGCCTGGCTTCTGGACCCCAGATACGTCCCTCTTTTTCTCACTCATTCTTTTTTCTCTTTCTTCTCTCTCATTTTCCTCCTATTTATTCTCTCTGCCTGCAAGCCCCAGTTATCTTTCTGCTGCCTGGCTATTGACTGTTCAGCTTATTTTTAGACCAATCATGTACCTTAGGCAGACAAGGTGGAACAGTAATACATCTTTATATAGTTAAAATAATATTCCAAAGCACAGGGCCTGTACAGGTCCAAACCAGACAGAGTACCAGATCTGAGATGGGGAAGTGGATGAGAGCTCCTATGCTCAACACAGAAGTCATGTTTAATTAACAACCATTCACACAGGAAAATTAATTTTTTCCACAGAGTCTCACTGGGTATACAAACCATACTTAAGTGCAGGTCCCATGCCTAACAATAGATGATCAATACAAAGCCAACTTGAAGGTATTTTTGAAGTTTTTCTTATCTTATATTTATTGCTTTGCTTTTTGTTTTGTTTTAGCCTTACCTGTCATTTTTCAGTTTTGAGTTTTTGTTGTGTGTGTGTGTGTCTGTGTGTCTGTGTGTCTGTATGTTGTGTTGTGTGTGCATGCGTATGTATTCATTTCTTGTGCTCTTTGTTTTTTCTTTTCTTTCTTCTTTTTTGTTGGTGTGTTCATTCTTTTTTAGCTCCTTTGTCTTTTTTATTTGCCTGTTTGTAGAGAAGGAAGGGGTAGAGTTGAGAGATGAGGAGGTGGGAGAGATCTGGGAGGAGGTGAGGGAGGGAATACCATGATCAGAATATATTGTATGGAAATAATTTTATTCAATAAAAATAGAAATAAAGGGACTGAGGAGAAAACTCTGTAGCACAAGGAGCTGAATTTGAGTCAGTCCCAGAATCCACTTGACAAAAGTTGAGTATCAGTCTGTACACTGGACTAACAGGACTTAGTGGGGGTGGGGTGGTGTGGTGTGGTGTGGGGTGGGGTGGTGTGGGGTAGGGACACAGAAGGTGGATCCCTCTCTGTTCAGCCACATTAGTTTACTCAGGGAGTTCCAGGCCAGTGAGAGACCCTGTCCCTAAACAGATAGACAGACAAGGCAGACAGGAAGGAAGGCAGACAGCTTCTCCTAAGACACCGGAGGAACTGCACCAGAGGGTACAATCTGGTCTCTACATACATGACCACACATATACATAAATCACACAGCTAGAAGAAGGGTGGAAGATTAAACTAAGGACAAAGAACAAGACAGGAGCAAACATGGCAGAGAAAACCAGTACATATTCACAGTCTAAGTCAACCAGATTGAAACAGCAGATAAAAAGAATCAGGAAATATTCCTGGTCTATAAGAAGTCCACTTTATATAGAAAAGCACATATAGATAAAATTGAACAAGATAGAAAAAGACACACCATGGTAATAAGAAAATGACTGGAACTGGGTTAATTATAAGGGAAACATTATCAGGAGAGCTATATACTGAAAAGGGTTCACTACTCCAAGAAGATGATAGAATCCTAAATGCAAATGCATCTGTCTTGGCATTTCTATTGCTGTGAAGAGATACCAAACCCATGGCAACTTTTATAAAGGAAAACATTAATTGGAGCTGGCTTGTACTTTCAGAGGTTTAGTCCACTATTGTCATGGTGAGAAGCATGATGGCGTGCAGGCAGACATGGTATTGGAGAAGGATCTGAGAGTTCTACATCTGGGTCAGTAGGCAACAGGAAGTAACAGTGACACTAGGTCTGGCTTGAACTTTTGCAACCTCAAAACCTATCCCTAGTGACACACTTCCTCCAACAAGACCACACCTCCTAAAAGAGCCACCCACTTATGAGCCTACAGAGCCATCTCCATACAAACCACCACAGCATCTAGCAACACACCGAAAATGCATAAGGCAAAGCTGATAGAGCTGCAGCTAGAAACAGATGAACTCACGGTATAGTCAGAGATTAGAAGCCTGTCAATCAGACTGGACAGATACGGCAGGCATACAACCAGAGAGAATGTAACTGAACTCAACAGAGCCAGCAATCGTCTGTACAGTTGACATCTATGGTCTAGTTAACCCAACAGCAGCAGCATACGCAACCTTCTCAAATTCACACGGGACTTTTCATCAAGACACATCACAGTCTGGAGCATCTAGCTCACTTTAAAAATTAAGAATAATAGAAACTACACACCCTGAATTCTCACATAACATGGAATTAAATCCCCCAAATCAATAACAGAGAGATAGCCATAAAGCCCCTCTCCCCAAATCCCTTGGATATTAAATGACATAATTCTAAACAATAGAAGGTCAAATACAAAATCCCACTAGAAAAAATAATTAAAATGAATGATTATCAGAATTTATTGGTTGCATCTAAATTGTCTCTAGAAGGAAATTTGTGATGTCAAATGCACGTTCTATAAAGAAGAAAGACATGGGGTCAATATTCAAATCACCCAGCCTAAAACACTTGGAAAGACAATCCCAAGTAAGTAGGAGATACAATTCAAGTCAGAAGTCAGTGAAATAGGAAACAGGAATGACTTAAAGTGATGTGTTTGTGTATCAAGTTCATAGAGGATGAGGTTGTGACGGTTGATTTTAACTGTCAATCTTGAATGACCTATGAAGAGAGTCACTCTGAAGGACTGTCTACATAAGTTAGCCTGTGGGCACATCTTAACTGAGGTGAGACCATTTACCAGCTGTTGGTGATACCTTTCTCCAGGCAGAGCAATAGCACATGTAAATTAATTCATAACTTTCTGTTCCTGGTTATGGACTACGACTTCCCTGTTGTGATGGACTGTAGCAGTGGTTTTCCACTTTTCTAGTGCTGTGACCCTTTAATATAGTTCCTCATGTTATGGTGACCCCCAACTATATTTGTTGCTACATTATAACTGTAATCTTGCTACTGTTATGAATTGTAATGTAAATATCTGTGTTTTCATGTGGTCTTAGGCAACCCCTGTGAAAGGGTTGTGTGACCTTCAAAGGGGTCATGACCCACAGGTCGAAAGCCACTGGGCTATGATCTGGAACTATAAAGAAAAACAAACCCTTTCTCCTCTCAGTTGCTTTGCCGCAGTTTTTATCACAGCACTAGGACATGAAACTACGACATTTCAAAAGGCATGAATAAAAGCTCACCAAAGAAGACAGGCAGATGGCAAGTGAGTATAGGAAAACACAAAATGAAAGAACAAGAAGATGCCACATCTGTTAGAGCATCCAAGATCCCAAACCTGACACTATCAAATGCTAGTGTGTGGACCAGCAGGAAGGAGCCCTGCTCATTGCTGGTGGGAACTCAAAATCATAGTGCTCCATTTAGATACAATCTGGGAATTTCTTACAGAAGGACATGTATTCTTGCTATACAAGCAAACACATACTCCTTAGTAGTTATTAACATGAATTAAAACTTGTGTGTGACTCCTAAACTGAACTGAAATATTTACAGCAGCTTTATTTATCGTTGCTGAAAGTAGGAAGCTTTAGTAAGCTGGTGGTCATGTAAACTGCTGCACATCCAGACCATTAAATGTTATTGGTACTAGAAAAGGACCAGTTGTCCTAGTTTGCTTTTCTGTTGCTGTGAAAAAAACCAAAACAACAAGTTGGGGAAGGAAGGGTTTGTTTCCATGCCTGGAACCCAAAGCAGAGACCAGGGAGGACCACTGCTTATGGGCTTGCTCCCAGGTTTGTGTTCGACTATTTTTCTTAAATGGTCCAGGCCCATTTGTCTAGGGTTGGTACCCCTTACAGTGGGCTGAACCCTCCTACATCAATTAGTAATTCAGGAAATGACCCACAGATAACCCCACAGGCCAATTTGATGGAGAGAATTCCTCCGCTGAAGTTCCCTTTTCCAAGTGTGTCGAGCTAACAGCTAAGATTAGCCACCACAGCAATCAAGCTCAGAGTAAGACACCAAGGATTCCCTATGCATGGTTCCAACTGTTGACATTCTGGAAAAGTCAAAGCTACAAACACAGTGAAAAGATGGGTGGCATTCGGGAGCTGTGGTGGAAGGATGGTAAATAGGGCACAGGTTTGTAATAGGGAGCTTGAAATGATTCTATAAGATACCACAGGACTGCATAGACATCACTGCACAGCTGTAGAAGTGCTACCCTCAGGCTGCATCTTAGTGTAGATTATCCACATTAATTGCTAATGCTTTGTTCACATAGCTCATTGATTATAGCGTACCTGCCACAGTAATGTAGGATGCTGACCATGGTGGAAGTGGGAGCCTGTGGGAACCTGCTCTCCTACTGCTCCTGTGAAGCAAGAGCTGCTTTGAAGATGAAGTTCACACTTTTGAGAGAAGAAGGATGTAGGGATGCATTCTACAACATGGATGAACCCCGAGATCATTTCGTTAAGTGAAAAAGACAAATAGCAAAGGTCTGTGTTGACACGAATCCATTTAGAGGACAAAAAGTTGCAAAACCAGGAAGTATGTTGTTAGTATTGGGAAGGGAAGCGGTAACAGTTTCTGGGTGCAGTTTCTTTCTGCTATCACAAGAGACAACTAAATTGGCTGTGGTTATGGCTGTATGTTAAAGCGTATCATGTTATATGCTGTGTAAACTGCAACTCAGACAAGCTACAGCCTCAGTACTAGCAAATGAAAGAACGGTTAAGAAAGCAGTAAACATTAAACAATACAAATGATATATTATAGCTTCCCAAAACACAGATGTGGTTGAAATATAGAGCAATTATCAAAGGCAAAAGAGGAACA
Source organism: Mesocricetus auratus (assembly GCF_017639785.1). Taxonomy (NCBI): domain Eukaryota; kingdom Metazoa; phylum Chordata; class Mammalia; order Rodentia; family Cricetidae; genus Mesocricetus; species Mesocricetus auratus. Next base: position 12,620,401 of record NW_024429191.1, on the reverse strand, counting down.
CATGCTGTTAAAATTATCTATAGTCTTTCTATTGCTTGAGAGGACAAAGAAGAAACCAATCAAGTAAACGCAGATGAGAAGGGTGTTTGGGTACTCATCAAAGAGCTCCCTGATGGGCTGGAAATGGTGGCATGTGCCTGTGTCTCAGCTGCCCAGGACAGCGAGGCAGAAGACAACTTGAGCCTGGGAGTTCAAGGCCAGCCTGGACATCTGTGAGCCCATTTCCCCTTTTTACGTAGGGCTTTCAGCTACAAGAGGAAAGTCATCATTTAAAAAGACAGCACAGGCAGGTGTATGTCTGTAACGCCAGTTCTTCGGAGGCAGATGAAGAGGACTGCCTTAAATTTGATGCCAGCTTGGTCTTAGTGACTTTTAGGCCAGACAGTGCTACATAGTAAGACTCTGTCTCAAAACAAAAGTAGGAACAAGGAAAGTCAATGTACAAGAGAAAAAGAAACAGTCTAACTAGAGGATAAAACACTGTAGATCATATTAAATTATATTAAATGTAAACTGATGAAATAAATGTATTTAAAAGGCTAAAGCTGTCAGGTTGGGAGTAAATACAAATCTTAGCCATATGCTATTTATGAGAGTTACTTCTAAAGCATAAAAAATTGGAGTGGTTGATTTTTTTTAATTGGGAGGAAAATACTGAAAATGTGCTGACCAGGAGGAGACTGATTCTGCTGCCCACTCAGTTCCTGTGAGGTAGAGCAAAGGGCTGTGCAAGAGCCTATGCTCTCTCTCACCACTGCACTACAGCGGCCTGAGACCACCCACACTAAGGCGAGCATGGGCACTTTGTAGCATAGCCACAGGATGCAGATGAATCACTGTAACTGTTCACAGCCCTTTGGATGATCTCACACAATGCTGAATGCAAATGAAACAGAACAAGACACAAAAGGATATACATAGTATGACTCCATTCATGAATGCATCCCAAACCAGCAGAAACCACACCACTTTATTTAGGCATGCTGAGGGATTTATTCCATGACATCATCATCAACCCCGAACCCCAACTCAGTGACTATCCTCCCACTGGAAAGAGTCACTCAATCTTCTCTGCTCACTGTCTTTCTCGCAAAATTACCAGAGGGCTTTGGGCAGGTTCTATATCTAAGTGGGTCAAAGGTCTGCCCACATAAGTGGGGCAGGGGAAGGAAAGGAACTGCAGATCTGGACAAGAAGTCTGAACCACCACCCACAGTCCGAGACTTCACTGACCACACTTTGGAAGGGCAGGAAGGTCCCACGAGGCAGGGCAATGAAGGCAGAGCTAGGAAAGAATGAGGGTTTCCTCATCTCCTTTGGTCTTTACACTGTGGCCCCAACACTCCAGTCCTGGGGGTCTTCCTGGGCCATCCTTTGTGCTGTGCTGGCCGTATTTCCTGCTATACCACCTGTACCCATCCCCAACCCTGCTGGCTGGCTCATGGCCAGCATGGAGTCCTGAGCTGAGGCATTCAGGTTGATTTCCTCAAGTGTCTAGAACAAGGAGTCCCCCAAGAACACATGAGGTACAGGACCCTTAGGCTGTTTCTGTAGTTAGGTCAGCTTGGAGTAGGGTTTTAGTAGAAGCAGAGCTTCATCTCAGGCCCGTCCCTCTCTCCCACATCTGTTTGGCCACATCTGCAGTTGGTTGTGGAGTCTGTGAGTGGGCACTTCCTCTCAGGTCATCCTTCTACTGACAAATTCCTGGTGCATAGCATGGCAAGGGTGGAGCTGCTTGGGATGTGTTGCTTGGCCCCTTGATTTCTACAGGGTAAGGATAAATGTAGCTGCTGTCTCCCCAAGCCTCCCATCCTCCCCTCTTCCCTTCCTCCTACCCTCTCTAGTCTTTTCCCTGCCGTATCTACCCATGGTCTCCACTAGGGATGTAAGTAGTAAACAACATAGCCAATTCTCAACTTTCTTAACAGAAAAGAGGATATTGCAGGGTACTGGGTTGGATGTTTGCAGTGTGGGGTGAAAGATGCTGGTGTTCAAGATCCCAGCCAAAACATCCCCAGGGCATGGCCCTATTTGGGACACTGCTGCTGCCCTGGCTGTCATGGGCCCTGGAATTCTGGACTCTCAACCCTACCTCACTGTTGCCCAGCACTCATGGCCCCTAATGCTACATCTCTAGGAAAGACTTTTGTTTTCCTCTGTCCCTTACCTGTCTGTATCTCAGATACAGTCATTTGACAGGCTGTGGGTTCTGGGAAAACATGTCAGCTAGCTTCAGGTAGACGGGTGGGGATCTCTTCAAGTCCAGAAGGGAGGCTAAGACACTGGAAAATAGAACTCAGGGAGTATACCGTTTACCATGGCACAACCTCCAGCACTGGATTTGGAGGCAAGGGTTGAGTCTGGGCACAGCCCTGAGACGGGAAGATGAGAAGCATGGCCCATTGCAGCAGGGCTCACAGTGAGCACAGAGAAGGCAGTGAGTGTAGCTTCGTTTGCCCCACCTATAAAACATGAGGAGCGGCGAGCATCCTCACCCCAAATGCTTGGGACCAGAAGGGTTTCAAATTTCATAGTTTTTTAAAACTTAGAATATTTTCATATACATAATGGCAGATATTGGGAAATGGACCTAAGACCAAACGTGAAATTCATTTGCTTCATAAACACTGTGTACACATAACCCTGGAGATGATGTTATATAATTTAAAATTAGTTATGCACATGAAACAGAGCTTTAAAGTGTGGGGGTTCCCTTTGCACTTCATGATTTGAAGTAAAGGTTTATCTATTTTATGTATGAGTGCTCTATTTGCATTTATGACTTTGTGCCAGAAGAGGGCATCAGATCCCGCTGTAGGTGGTTTTGAGTCACCATATGGTTGCTGGGAATTGAACTCTGGACCTCTGGAAGAGCAGTCAGTGCTCTTAACCACTCAACCAACTCTCTAGGCCCATTTTGAAATATTTTCAATTCCAGGTTTGCAATTAGAACTCAATCTGCCACTCTCAGTGGTTGGGTTGGTTTCCTGTGGTGGTATGTGTCTTAGTTAGGGTTGCTATTGCTGCCATGAAACACCATGACCAAAGCAACTTGGGGAGGAAAGGGTGTATTTGGATCACATATCCGGCATCACAGTACATGAAGGAAGTCAGGGCAGGAACCTGGAGGCAGGAGCTGATGCAGAGACCATAGAGGGGTGTTGCTTACTGCCTTACTCCTTATGGCTTGCTCAGCCTGCTTCCTTATATAACCCAGGTCACCAGCCTAGGAGTAGCACCACCCACCATGGGCTGGGCCCTCTCCCATCAGTCAGTAATTAAGAAAATGCCCTATAGGCTCGCTTATAGCCCAATTTTAAGGAGGCATTTTCTCAGTTGAGGTTCCCTCCTTTCAGATGACTCAAGCTTGTGTTAAGCTAGCACAGTATGAAGGATGAAATTACTGTGGCAAAGTGCTTTCTACTGTATGGTGTGTGTAAGACCCTGGACCAAGTGCACTAAAGAGGCCATTCTACACAGCTGTCGGGATGCTGTCACTCCCAATTTAGGGTCTCCCATCTATATCCTTATAAAGATGCAATAATTAGGATTTAAGGCCTCAGACCCAGGAGCCAGGTTGCTGGGCCCAAGCCCATTCTGATACAAAGCAAGGGGTCCTTGAGTAACTTATTTTAATTGCTCCACTCCTCAGTTTCCTCATCTACAACAGGAATCATCATAACTTATTTCACAGGGTTGCTGTGAAGAGTCAACAAATTGGCTGCTAAAAAGACCTCTGAGCCGTGTGGGGCGCGCTACTATAATCTTTGTAAGTGTTCATAACTTAGTTTTTAAAGACCCATTGTAGCCAAAGAGACTGGAAAACCACAGACAGACCTGTCTTACATGGACACACTAATTGTAAGTGGCTGTAAGAGACCATGCAACATATATGGGGGCCTGAGTCCATCAGATCACATGCAGCTCTAATCCTTAGTGTGAGCGGAGGTGTGGAGGACTGACTGGCTCCTCTCAGTGGTGAGATTGGAGGTCGGTCTTGCTTCTTTGTGCTCTCCCATGTAACAGACCTAGACTACCACCATCAGCAGAGCCCTACAGAGGGTTCTGGGAAAAGTTTTCTTTTCTTGGTGTTGTGATAAAATGTCCCCAACAAAAGCAGCTTAAGAGAGAAAGGGTTCATTCTGGCTCACAGTCAGAGGTACTCCATCATGGTGGGGGAGTCGAGGCAGTGAGAGGCTTAAGACAGCTGGTCACATGACACCCACCGTCAGGAATAGATGCACTGAGTGCTTGCTTTTTCCATGTCTACAATCCAGGACTTCCTGCCTAGGGAATGGTGCCGCCCACAATTAAGAATCTTCACACATCAACCAACCTAATCAGAATAACCCCACAGGTATGCCCAGAGGCCCAATCCCCAGGTTATTTTAGATCCTGTCAGGTTGACAGCCAACCCTAGGTATCATAGTGGTTTTAATAACCGGGATTGTTTATGGACTCCTGTCCACCCAACCATCACAAAACAGGTCAGCTAAGTCACTAGTCAAGGTGCTGAAGCAAGGAAGATGGCTTCACCCCGAAAGCAGATGCAGAGAAGGTGGAGGGCTGAGGCTCAAAATCCATCATTTTCCTGGAGCCAGGCAGGAGCCCCTAAGGGGAGGCCTAAGAAAGTAGGGAAAAAGGGCATAGAGCAAACCAAGAAGTTATTGTCAATAGCAGACCACAGGCGTCACGAGGGTCAGCTGTCTTGGGTGGATACTGTCCAGACCTCCCGAGGTTTCTGTAATTCAAACAGCTGTTAGCATAACCAGAGGACATCTTCCGTCACACATTTGCAGACCAGACGCTTCCTGATGCCTGTGTGAAAGAGTGCAGGTTGATTGAAGGCTGTATTAGATGTCAACTCTGCTATCTCCTAGGGTTAACCAACTCGTCAATATGGAGTTGCTGCTGCGCCCGAGTGGCCGACAGGAGAGTAGCACATACAGCTTGGATGTGCCAGACAAAGAGATGACTCCATTTCCGGGTGGGAGGCCAGGAGATTTTGCCACATGATCCAGAAGATTTGCAGTTTGAAACGTGATTGTCTATTTCTGAATTTCCCATTTGATATTTTGGGATTATGGCTGGCTGTGGGGATGTGGACTGTGAAAAACAAAACTGCAGACAACGGGAGGGCTGTTGTAGTGGTTCCTGTGGCCAGAATACATCGAAGGTGAGAGTGTGCCGGCTTCTTTGTTGTTGTTGTTTGTTTCAGGTCCATGATTCCTCCCAACAACCACACGAAATGGTTACCACTACCCCTCCACCTTCCCACCCCCAGCTCATGTACTGGGAATTTTCATCCTTAAATTCATGTGTGGGTGGTAGTTGGAGGTGGGGGCTTCGGGGATATAATTGACATTAGAACAGGACATGAAGCAGAGCATCTATGATGACATTAGTGTCTTTATGGGCTGAGGAAGCATCACGTGGTGCTCATTTTCCTTCCTTCCTTCCTTCCTTCCTTCCTTTCGTTCTTTCTTTTTCTTTTTGTTTTTCAAGACAGTATTTCTCTTATAGCTCTGGCTGTCTTGGAACTCACTCTGTAGACCAGGCTACCTTGAACTCACAGAGATCCACCTGCCTCTGCCTCCTGAGTGCTGGGATTAAAGGTGTGCGCCACCCACCTCCCCAGAAATACCTATTTTTCTTGTTGCAGCTAGGGTTCAGAGAGGAAATGGCTCGCTTCAGTCTCTCTGCAGATCACTAAGAAAAGAGGGATTTGAAGTCAGACATTTGTTTTAAAGCACACTTGGGTTGAGGGTGCTTAGATGGCTCAGAGGGTAAAGGTGTTTGCCACCAAACCCGATGACCTGAGTTTGATCTCTAGGACCCACATGGTGGGAGGAGAGAACTGATTCATGTAAGTTGCCCTCCACATATATATGTGCTCTCTCTCTTGCTCTCTCTCTCTCTCTCTCTCTCTCTCTCTCTCACACACACACACGATATAATAAAACCATTTAAAAACTGTGTTTTGTGCTTACTTTAATCATATTTGACGAGGAATATTTCACAGGATATGAGGTTTCAAAGACTCATGCCATTCCTAGTGCATTCTCTTTCTGTCTTTAAATTACAGATGAAGATTTGAGCTCTCAGCTGTTCCTGCTTCCATACTTTTGCTCCAGCATCGTGGACTCCAACCCTCTAAAGCCGTATACCTCAAGTCAAATGCTTTTATAAGTTGCCTTGGTCATGGTATTTTACCAGCAATGAAAAGTAGCAAAGTAACCGGGATACTTCTTTTCTTTCCTCTCCTCTCCTCTCCTCTCCTCTCCTCTCCTCTCCTCTCCTCTCCTCTCCTCTCCTCTCCTCTCCTCTCCTCTCCTCTCCTCTCCTCTCCTCTCCTCCCCTCCCCTCCCCTCCCCCTCTTATTATTTTGAGACAGGGTTTCTCTGTGTAGTCCTGGCTGTCCTGGAACTCTCTCTGTAGACCAGGCTGGCCTTGAACTCAGAGGTCCATCTGCCTCTGCCTCCTAAGTGCTGGGATTAAAGGCATGCTCCACCTCTGCCTGGCTTCCTTCTCTTCTTTTTGACTTTTATCTTTCTTTTTTTAATTTGAGAAACGGTTTTACTACATAGCTCATGATGGTCTTGAACTCACGATCCTACTGCCTCCATCTTCCAAGTACTGGGATTTTGTAGGCATGCCCAACCATCCTCAGATATCTACTTATTTCTTTCCTTTCTCTCTGGTCCTAGGCTCTGTGGGCTCCCATTCTTCAGTCTCCATTGCCCAAGGGGCAAGACATGGGTCACATGTCGTTTGATGGGGAAATTAGTGACTAAGGTCTCGGCGTACATGGTTGGTTGAGACTGATTCGTGAGCCTACCCGGAGAGTACACAGAGGTAAGAAGTTCCTGGAGAACGCTTTGGGCAATTGAAGATGGTTCCTTTACACTGTTGTATTGAGTGATGTGCTTCCCCTTTCACTAGGGACTTCTGGGGACAGAATGCCCTAATTCATTGTGCAGACAAATGGTGGGAATTTTAGGCACGATAAAAAAATTCGATAGAAATACTTTGGGTTTAGGAAAAACATGTTTTCTAGGCTTAAAAATGAGTGCATCATTTTTGCAGGGGTGCCTCACCAGCGGATTCCCAGAGTGAAAAGAGTTAGTGTTTATATACATAGCTCAGGATGGTGCGGGAGCTGCATTTCTGAAATTAGATTGCATCTTGTCATCCAACTGCATGCTTAATGTGTTACCAGGCAATTGACTGCATTCCCTGGGAAGGGGAGCTCTTTCCTTGGGCGGCTTTAGTTCAAATCTTGCTCCTACCCGTTTCCAGCCATGTGATCACATGACTTAGCTTTGCTGTGGTCTCCATTTGCCGTGTGCGGAATGGTGCTACTGACACCATCTACCACCCCAGGTGCCGAGATAGGAAGAAGATGGGCGGTGATGGAGCATAGAGCACAGAAAAGTCTCCTCGGTATCTGCTATTATTTTTCTTTGTAAACCGTCGAGCAGAAACTGGTGGTTGGGAGTCAGGAGGCTACACGGGAGTGTGAAGGTTAGAAGTCATGGGTCCTCACTGGTTTGTGTCCTTACCAGGATCAATGTGGCAATGTGAGAGGGGAGACACACCCATTTATCCTCTGGGGTCTGGGGTCTTCCAGGAGAAGATAGTGGAAAGTTGCCCAGGTTGAGGCCATGGGTCAAGCTCATGGTTTCAGAGGTGTTCCAGCCCATCAAGAAGCTCACGGTTTCAGCCCACCACGGAGATGGGTGGAGTTATGAGTAAGTTCATGGTGACAGGAGGGGGGGAGGGTCCCCTCACATTGTGGAAGGCCAGAAAGTGAGGCCTTAGGACAGGGGCCAGGAATTGATATAAAGTCAAAGGTCCAGCCCTAGCAACCCACCTCTGCCAGCTGGACCCTACATCCCACAGCCTCTACAACCTCCCCAAACAGTCTGCCCCCTGGGGACCAATTGTCCAGACACATGAAGTTGTGAATTAAACTACAACATGGCAGAGAGCAGACACTGGGTCAACACTTAGCAACATGAACTGGCCAGTGACTCAAGGGAGAGGAAGGGGGTGGGAGCGCCGTTTCCCAAGCACTTTACAGCGAGGGTGGCTCCATCACTTGTGCAGACAGCGGGAGGGCAGCTGTAGGGGCTTACCCCCAATGAAACCAGCTAGGTTATGTGCTTAGGATGACCATCCTCACACAAGGCCACCTCAGAGCCCTGCATCTGTGCTGCCTGCATGCTCACATGCTCCTCAGTTAGTCCTTGTGATCAAACGACCTGCACACACTGGTTCTTCACAGACATACATACTGAGGCAGAGAATGGTGAAATGAGTAATCCAGCTCAGGCGGCTGGTAAGAGGCAGGAACAGAGGTGGCCAAGGATCCGCTGGATTCTATGCTCGGCAACTCAGGTCAGCGAAGGCCTGGGGAGGTTAGCTGGTTCCATCAGCATCTAGGAGCTTCTGAGTAGCACAATGTGGATGTCACTGAGGCAGCCGTGTCTACCCTACCCACCCTCAAGGATGCATTAGTGTCTACTCATTCAGTACTAAGGAATGGATGTGATGAAGTATCATGGCACAGTGAATATTGTATGTGGTAGCGGTTTCCCTGCCACTTGTAAAATGATTTTCAATCTCGGACAGCTGAACTCTTAGACTCCTTGTTCTCACTAAGGTGTAAAGGGGCGGTAACTGGGCTTGAGCCCCATGGTCCCCCACAACAGCTTGTCTCTCTATGGTGATTGGCACTTTGAGAACTGGTGCAGAGGACTTGATCGGCCCTGGCAGCCCAGGGATGTGGTGTTGGGCAGGACCTGCCTCTTGCTGGAAGGTGCAAAGGCCAGCATGCCTTGATTTCTCAGTGTTGTGACAGCAGATCCGCAGAGGCTGAGGCTGTGCTGGGACCTGCCACACATCTAGGATTTTTTGAGGCAGTTCCCTGTTCTGATCATAAGGGCCAAGTTGAATGATGAATGTGTAGAGAGAAAACGCTCATTTGAGCTCACAGTCCAGGAGGTTCTGTTCCATATCAGCTGCCTTTCGATTTAGGACGAGGGGAGGCTGTACTTCTTGGCAAGCGCGCGTAGTGGATGAATCAGTCTCCTTGTGGCCAGGAAGCAGAGGGGGAAGAGAGCTGAGGTTGCACTGCCCTTCCAAACACCCCACAGTGGCTCAAAGACCTTCCTCTAGGTCCCATCTCTGGAAGACTCCGTGTCCTCCCTACAGCGCTACTCTGAGGACCAAGCTTTTGCCACGTGGCCTTTAAGGACCCAAGAAAAACAAACTGTAGTAGACAGCCCAGGTGGGTTTTCCTGTGAGCTCAGTGCAGGCAACAACCACAGTTCACACGTGAGAAAGGAGAGGAGAGAAACACAGGGTGTGGGAAGGGCCCCCCCTTTCCATCAGCAAGCTCTGGCTCCCACGCACACACTGTCCACTTCTCTCAGATCTCTCTTTGATTCCAGGTTCTGACCTAATTATGGACCATAACGAAACACAGGTAGGCCCAGAGGGGCTCCTGCCATCTGGGGGCTTAAATTCTCCTGTGAGTATCAAATGATGGGGTGCACACAGTAATGAAGGCCACCTGCTGGACACGTGCCTGGCACCCTCGTCCTCATGATCTTAGGGAATGCTGCAGTCCTTCTCAATTTACAAATGGTGAAGCTGGAGTTCAACAAGTTTAAGTGCGTCAGAACTGGGTCCTCCCTGACTCTGTGGGCGCCTCTCCACCCCTGACTCTGTGGGTCCCTGACTCTGTGGGCGCCTCTCCACCCCTGCATCTGCGGGTGCCTCCTCACCCCCTGACTCTGCGGGAGGGCGCCTCTCCACCCCATGACTCTGCGGGAGCCTCTCCACCCCCTGAATCTGTGGGTGCCTCTCCACCCCATGACTCTGCGGGAGCCTCTCCACCCCATGACTCTGCGGGAGCCTCTCCACCCCTGACTCTGTGGGTCCCTGACTCTGTGGGTCCCTGACTCTGTGGGCCCCTGACTCTGTGGGTCCCTGACTCTGTGGGTCCCTGACTCTGTGGGCCCCTGACTCTGTGGGTCCCTGACTCTGTGGGCCCCTGACTCTGTGGGTCCCTGACTCTGTGGGCCCCTGACTCTGTGGGTCCCTGACTCTGTGGGCCCCTGACTCTGTGGGCGCCTCTCCACCCCTGACTCTGTGGGCCCCTGACTCTGTGGGCGCCTCTCCACCCCTGACTCTGGGATGCACTGGGGAGGCGGCTGCAGCGGGGGAACAATGAGAGAGTGGCACTGGAGACAAGGAAGCAAAGGAGACTGAAGATGAATGAATCACTCTCCTCAAAGGCTGAGCGTTGTGTGGGTGTGAGACATGGCACAGCCACTGGTCAGCAATGGCACATGGCGCACCGTAATTGTGCATCACGGTTATGCGTCACTGATGCCTTTTAGGCCATTTGGTGTGCTCTGCTCTCCCAGCATGCTAGGGATCCTTAGCTGTGTTCTACAAAGAAGAGATGGAGCCCTGGGGCAGGACCAGGCTCTAACCTGAGCACCCGATGGCCAACAGTACTCCCCATCGAACCCTATTGGCAGAGCCATAGGAGTCCAAGTGTCCTGTTTAAGTTCATTTTCATTTTGTGTGTGTGCAAGTGTCTGTGTCTGTGTGAGTGTGTGCATGACTCTCCACCTTACTCTTTTTGAGACAGTGCCTCTTAGTGAGCTCAGAAGCCACTGACAAGGCTAGGCCGGCTGGCCAGCAAGGACCCAAATTCAGGTCCTCATGCGTGGCAAGGACTTCACTGACTGAACCATCTCCCCAGAGTCCATTTACTGATGGAGGACTGCTCAAAATCTTCACTGTAGACTGGCAACGTGTCCCAGGTGGGCCGTGGAGCAGCTGCATCTCCTGCCACAGCAATGAGTAGGAGGTGGGGATTATAACCAAGCTGCCAGCTGGGCTTCCCTGCGGGATGCCCCAGGAGATAGAGCTTCTCATTCCCACCTCAAACGAAGGCCCACCCCACCTGGTGTTTGCCTGACCCGGCCCTCTTGTTTCTTTACACCACCGAGCTCTAGGACCACTTCTCAGAGCCCAGTTCCTGGGTGCCTGTGTTTCCTACTGCCCAGCAGAGGCCAGCACCTGGTAGCCAGGCTTTCTCAGTACCCACACACGCTTGCCATCTAAGAGAGGGAAAGAGCTGTATTTGACTTGTCCGGGGGTGAGCTTCACGTGGGTTTCTTCACAGGTGTGTGGCCAGTGCCACCACACGAGGACCTGTGCTCAGAAAGAAGGGCCCCGTGTCTGCCACCATGAACACGGTCACCCTATTGCCCCGAAAGTCTTAATGAGTCTGCGAGTTTTGTGTTTGAAGTGAAGTCAGTCTGAAGGCTTTGGTTCAGACCTGTACTGCCCCACGGCCACAGCCTCCATCCAGCAGCATACAGAGAGTGGGATGAGATGTGCACCTCAACGGCATCTCACAGCCCATTTCAGGGATAAGAACTACTGCACCGTGGCGAGTGTGGTCCAAGAGACTGCATGCCAGGACGATCTAGGCTCAGGCATCCCTATTCTTCCCGCTGACTGGCATCGAGAGAAGGCAGCAGACCAGGATGAAAGAGCAGCATGTTGTGGCTCTCCTGGGAAGCATCCTGGCCAGGACAGGTAGTATCAGCCCGAGGACTGGCAGAAAGGTCCCCAGCAGTCCTTGGTCCTAAAGAACCCCAGGTCACAGGGTGAGGCCTGACTCTGATGAGCTTTCTCGGCACCCTATCCCTGGAATCTCTAGCAGTTGGCACTGTGCCCATGTGTGTGCCCTTCTCCTCTTCTTGGGATGCTTGGGCCTGCTTTGTCTCTTGTAGCTACTGGAGGTTCCTAGGTTGAGTCACTATGACACTTTTGCAGCTCTGCTTATGTGTTAAATGCTCTGCGCATACATTTAAAACTGGAATGGTGCAACATACAGAAGAACGGTGCATTCAGGGCTAGTGGACTGTAGCGTGCCTTTGCTTAGAATGGCATTAAATAGCAGACTAACCTGGCACGTCCCAGAGACTACAGAAGAAAGAAGGACTTTTGTGGGGACCCCAAGCACTGGGTAAGATGCTGTCTGAACAAGAAACCCCAATCGTCCCTCTTACAGCTCTCCCTGCACCAGCTGAGGTTTGTTGAATGAAGATTTTTGGTGTAAAAACCAAGGACACAGTCACTCCTGTCTTATGACAGCACTTCCTACAGTCGGCATTGCAGGCATGCCAAGCAGCACAACAGCTGAGTCACAGACTTTCTCTGCGTTATGGTGATTTGGACAAGAACTGAAAACTCATGGTCAGGTGATGTCTCCAAGGGAACATCACAGGGTGAACTTCTCCAGTCCAGGTGGTCCAGCTACTCACCCCACACGGCCTCTAAGAGCCAGAGCAAATGGCAGAGCCACTCAAGGGAGGACAGGCTTCTGCTCACACTTGCCATCTGCTCACACTCAGCATCTGCTCACACTCAGCATCTGCTCACTCTCGTCATCTGCTCACACTCGTCATCTGCTCACACTCGTCATCTGCTCACACTCCTTGTCATCTGCTCACACTCGTCATCATCTGCTCACACTCATCATCATCTGCTCACACTCGTTGTCTGCTCACACTCGTCGTCTGCTCACACTCGTCATCTGCTCACACTCGTCATCTTCTCACACTCGTCATCTGCTCACACTCGTCATCATCTGCTTACACTCGTCATCATCTGCTTACACTTGTCATCTGCTCACACTCATCATCTGCTCACACTCGTCATCATCTGCTCACACTCATCATCATCTGCTCACACTCGTTGTCTGCTCACACTCGTTGTCTGCTCACACTCGTCATCTGCTCACACTCGTCATCATCTGCTTACACTCGTCATCATCTGCTTACACTTGTCATCTGCTCACACTCATCATCTGCTCACACTCGTCATCATCTGCTCACACTCATCATCATCTGCTCACACTCATCATCTGCTCACACTCGTCATCATCTGCTCACACTCGTCATCATCTGCTCACACTCATCATCTGCTCACACTCGTCATCTGCTCACACTCATCATCATCTGCTCACACTCGTCATCATCTGCTCACACTCATCATCTGCTCACACTCGTCATCTGCTCACACTCATCATCATCTGCTCACACTCATCATCTGCTCACACTCGTCATCATCTGCTCACACTTGTCATCATCTGCTCACACTCGTCATCATCTGCTCACACTCGTCATTATCTGCTCACACTCGTCATCATCTGCTCACACTCATCATCATCTGCTCACACTCATCATCTGCTCACACTCATCATCTGCTCACACTCATCAGCATCTGCTCACACTCGTCATTATCTGCTCACACTCGTCATTATCTGCTCACACTCGTCATCATCTGCTCACACTTGTCGTCATCTGCTCACACTCGTCGTCATCTGCTCACACTCGTCATCATCTGCTCACACTCATTATCTGCTCACACTCGTTATCATCTGCTCATACTTGTCATCATCTGCTCACACTCATCATCTGCTCACACTCGTCATCATCTGCTCACACTCATCATCTGCTCACACTCGTCATTATCTGCTCACACTCGTCATCTGCTCATACTCGTCATCATCTGCTCACACTCGTCATCATCTGCTCACACTCATCATCTGCTCACACTCGTCATCATCTGCTCACACTCGTCATCTGCTCACACTCGTCATCTGCTCACACTCGTCATCTGCTCATACTCGTCATCATCTGCTCACACTCCTCATCTGCTCACACTCAGCATCTGCTCACACTCAGCGCAGTGCTCCTCTGCTGTCTCACACAGCTCACATCCCAGGACCACTTTCCCACAAAGCTCCCCCCGAGGCTGCCTGGCAGCCTGTCCCAGCAGGGAAGGCAGGTGACAGAAGTGGCTCTGTCCCTGGTGGCCAGAGCATGAGGCATCAGCTGTTCACACACAGACAGGAAGCAGAGCCAGCAAGCAGGAGGCATGAGTCTCACCTTCAAAAGCCCTGCTTCCTAGTGACCCGCTTGTATCAGCGAGGCCCCACCTCCTAAAGGCACTGCAGCCCTCACAACAGCGCTACAAGACGGGCCTGGGTGTCCAAAACCTGAGCCTGGCAGAGGATGGTTCAGAGCAAAACTAATGGTGCTTCCAGCATGCTGCGGCCACCACTTTACAGGAAACTCAGTTTGTAACCGGGAGGAAGACACTGATGCTCACTAACACAGTAAGCATAGTGTAGCAAAGAATAAACTAGTAAACTGACCATTCATCATGGGCATCAAATATTACGCGCCATTGTGACCATGCGAGCTGTCCGTTACTGAAGTGCCAGGGGAGGGGATTACATCAGGACCACCACAAGCCCTTGAGGAGTGTGCTGTACATCAAGGCTGCACAGCTCTGCTGGGATCTGATGGAATTACAGTCACCTTGAGGTGTGTGGATGACAGTGTTATGCACCATGAGTGTGTGTACCCTCGAATTGTCTGCCACATTTCCAGTTGATACCCTTTTGTTGGCATTTCTCACTAAGCCCGGTTCTTATGCTGCAGGAGGAGCTGTGTCAGACTAACCCCTCCAATAGGCAGTGGTGACAAGCTATGGGTAAAACTGTTGACCAACTGTCTAAAGACACCAAGAAACAAACAAGAGCAAGAATGCCAGAGATGTCCTCTGTGAAATGGTTAGCGTGTTTGCTGAGGTACATACGCATGTGCACACATGCTTGTGCATACACATGCATACACATATGCACATAAGTTCAAACTTACACGCAAGCACATGAAGAAAGTTCATCTGTTGATTGGGAATGGCAGGTACCAAGAAAACTTTTACCATCAACTGGATGATTTGTTGGGATAATTTTTCCTATGGTTGTCTGTTTCTATAATTTTTTTCTAATCTTTGTTTAATGTATGTGTCCAGATGTGCTTGTCCAGATGTGTACCATGTACACACAGGTACTTGAAGAGGTCAGGAAAGGGCAGTGGATTCCCTGGAGCTGGCGTTATAGGTAATTGTGAACTGCCATGTGTGGATTCGGGGAGCTGAACCCAGGTCCCTGCTAGAGCAGTACATGCTCTTAACCTCTGATCCATCCCTTCAGCCCTCATTTTTGGATGTGAATGTTACAGTGCGACACATTATTCTGTACAATTAACACGCACTACGGCCTTAAAAACTAAAAGGGTTCCTTGAGAGCTGCCTCATCCCGTCCACCACACAAGGACACAGAAGAAGGCCAAGATACGAGCCCTCACCAAGGGTCGAACTTACCAATGCCGTGACTTTGGCTTCCTCCACTCCAGACCTGTGAGCATGGGTGTCTGTGCCCTGTGTGTACCCAGGCTTCAGTATTCAGCATAGCAGCTCGAACACACCAAGGCCCATTCGGAACTATGTACTTTAAGAGGCTAGGAAAGAGCCAGCTCTGATGGCATGTGTGGGTAATCCCACAAAAGGCAGGCAAGGGACAGGAGGACTGTAAGTTCAAGCCCTGGGGGCTCAGGGCCAGCTCTGAGGGTGTGAGAGTAGGAGAGCTGTCGCTGCCCCCTCTATGCCCCTACAGCGATCGGGAGAGAGGGCCCTACACCTCACCTGAGCGAGACAGTGAAGCCGACCCGGTGGTGTGAGCGTGGTGAGCCAGACGAGAGGGCCTGAGAACAGAACCGGTCCTGCTCCTGGCTGTAGGCTGCACTGGGCGAGCCAGCCCAGGCAGTGCTGGAGAGCTCACCAGGGCGGTAACAATGGGGGAAAGCTGCCCACTGACCAGCCCAGCTACCACCCAGGAGACAAACCTACAGATCCAAAGCCGCAGGCTCTCCATGACACAGGACAGCAACAGGATGTCCAAGAGGACCCCAGTGAGAGCCCATTGTTGATGGTGAAGCAGAGGCCGGAGGCCTCGACCAGATCAATGACTCATGGCAATGAAAGAACTAAAGGGTGAACGGGTGACTCACCCCACACCACAGCTTCCACAATGAGATTCGGCTACTTTTTGTTGTTGTTTTTTGTTGTTGTTTGTTTGCTTTTTTGTTCTTTTAAGATTGATTTTGTTTTGGGAGGGGTCCTGCCAGGGCAGAAGGCAGATGGGGGGCAGAGATGGGCAGGATCAGGATGCATGATGGGAAATCGACAATGAATCAACAAAAGCTTGAAGAAGCGTTTAAAAAAATAATAAATTATTTTTAATTTAACAAAAATTTTTAAAAGGTGGGGGCTCAGGGATATAGCTCAGTGGTAGGGAGCTTGCTTAGCATCCCGAGGCCCTAGGTTCATTCCCTAGCACAAGGAGAGGAGAGAGATTTAGAGAGCAATGCAAACACACACCAGACCTTCCTGCTGTATATTATAAATATGTGCAGTTTTTATCCATCAACTGACAATCAGAGAGCAAGAGAGCATTAGGGACAGCCAACACCGCCCCCAGTTCCTCTTTAACTCTTCGTTCACAACTGTCATCCGGGTGGACGATTGTGTTTCCTGTCCGTTGTTTCTGGGCTGGGTGGCCTCCACTGTTAACTAACACAACGTTCACCTGACTTCAGGGTTGTTTTTCTTTTCAAACTGTAAACTTCACAATCAAAAGTGCCGCTAAGCCGCCTTGTGTCAATGTTTCATCTACTAAGCACTGTGCCCCGTGGCCCTGTGAAGTCTCTTTTGCAGGAAGGAAGACTGAGTGAGTAGTTAGGTAACATAGGGCACAGGTCTGGAGAGACAGACTGGATGTTTGTCAGGCCAGGACCTCGCATCCAAAGTCGAAGCAAACTGACCAACGCCACAGACGGGGTTCTCAGCCTCCGTATGCCAGGCTCTAAAGTGAGCCAAATGGTCACGGCTCCCTGCCTTGTGGGAGGGATCACAGAGCGGGAGGATGAGGGGTGAGGGCTGAATTCCTCATGAGTGGAGGGAGGCTCCTTGACACTGTCTGTGTCTGGCTTGTCTCCCCCGTTCTCAGACGGTATAACACACCAGCTGTGTTCTTTCCATTCCTAGCTGGGAAGGGAGAAAGTGGCTGGGCTTCTTGTCCTGGGCCAGGAGGGAGGGGAACTGGAAGCCTGGAGAACCGAGTTCTCACCCTGTGTGGCCCCCAAACTCTCCTGACATCGCCCATCAAGGGGCCTACCTCTACTGTCCTCCGCTGCAGGGTAGGGGATTCTCTGGACACTGTGCTAGGGTGAGGGAGTTGGCTGCCTGTGCTTGGGCCCATAGGTCTCTCTGTATCCCAGGGCTTTGCCCTTCTGAGAAGAATGGGCTGCAGGCTGGCTTGGCTCCAAGCTGTACCTGACCCTGCAGAAGAGGGAGAACATGGACAGTCTGCCTCCCTTGTGCATAGTAGGACTGCACATGCTGGCTGGTGAGCTGACAGAGAGAAGTGTGTCCTTTCAGATGGGCACTAATCAGCTGAGTCTAGCACTGTCTGCTGGTGCCTGGGAAACTTTGCACAGATGTGCTTTTCATCTGGGTCTCTGAGGGAAGCTCACAGGCGTTGTGAGAGGATAAAAAGGGAAAAAAGCTTTAAAAAATTATGCCATTAAAATTGTGTGTGTGTGTGTGTGCGTGTGTGTGTGTGTGTGTGTGTATGCATGTGTGTGTGCACGCGCGCGTTCATGCTCATTGTTACCACAACACAATCTCACCTATCCTAACGGAAGCACCACAGTCTCCTTGTCAGGTAGTGGTTGTGAAGGTTTAGTTGAACTGGAGAGGTAGTGAATGCTCATTGAGCAGTAACTGATTACTATGAAAGCATGTGTGTTAGCTTCCCATGACTATAGCAAAATACAGGGCATAAACAGCTTATAGAGAAGAAAGCTTCTTTTGCTTCCCAGTTTCAGGAGACTCAGACTGTGATCAGTTGATCATGTTGCTTTCAGATGATGGCGAGAGACACCCTGCTCACCTCTGACAGCCGGGAAGCAAAGAAAGAGGAGCCCTGGGGCCCCAATATCCCTTTCAAAGGCTGACCTGACTGTTCTCACCAGGTCATGCCCCTAAAAGGTCCTCCATCTCCAGACAGCAAGTTGGTGACCAAGCCTTTGACGTGTGAGCCTTTGGGGGACACTTATCAAAATACAACAGTAAGAACTTCAAGAAATGGGTGGGTTCAAATCTCAGCTTGACCTTGACGCTCTGTGTGGCCTTGGCCAGGCAGCAGCTCTCCAGGGTGAAAGCAATATAGGCCTCCCCAAGACCGGGTGTTCCATGAGGACCTGGAGGGCAGGGATGGTGGTGCTCTGTGGTCTGAGCCCCAGTCACTCTGCTGGACACCAGGCATCTGCTCTATGACCTTGAGCACGTCATTGCCGTACCACTGTGCCCCCATCTGTCAAATGGCGAGGATAGAAGCACCTATAGAAAGAGCTATTGGGAAAACCAATCGCTTAAAAGCCTGTCTGACTTATAGCGAGGACAGAATTTCAATGTCATTGCTATTGCCCACAGGGGAACCTGGAACAGCGTTTGGGAGCCTGATGTGGGTCCTCAGCCTTGTGCTTCAGCAGCCGTGTGACCTGGGGACTGTCAGTACTTCCTCAAGACTCACTTTTGTCACTCACAAAACAAGTGTAATCACACCCGTGCACAGGCCCTGCATGAGGGCGAAGTGGGCTAGCTTTAGGCACCGACAGCGTCTAGAGAGCCAGTCTTTAGCATGATCCACGCCAGCCACGCTGATTACGACAGCGGTAAACGGCTTATACAGGCTGGGAGCCTGTTTTAGCCCCCTGGCCACAGCTACAACAGAAGTCCTGACCCTGGCTTGGCTCTGGGGAGGGCCCATGGCTCTCCCATAACAAGCTGATCTATCAGGACATAGCTCACTCCTGAGATCATACCTCAGCCTCTGGGACCAGCCTCACTTCGTTCATGATGGGGCACCCCCAGTAACCCAGCCACCTCCCAGCAGGCCCCATCTCTCAAAATCTCTCCACCCCAACATTCCTCACTGGGGACCAAGCCTTCAGCACTCACACCTTCGACACGCTCAAACATAGCTAGCCCATGGCAGTGCTCCACAGCGTCCTCCACCATGCCACATCCCCCACTCTCCTCCCTGGGCCACGCTGTCACCACACCTACCCTCAGACCCAGGACAAGCAAGGTTAAGTGAAGGGGGTCATCAAGATACCACCGGCAAGGCCCGGTCCTCTGTCCTGGTGTGGCCAGTGGCTGCTGAGTCCTCCTGTCGACTCCTACAAAGGCTAGCCTGCTGGTGCCCCACGGGCCTACTGCACATACCTGTGCTTTGTGAGGGGCGTGAACAGCAGCTGGGCTCCGTGGGCCAGGTGGCTGCGGGCACTTCTCCCCTGGGCATTGCAGCCACTCTGATTACCCTCTTGAATTGCCCCTCCCAGCCTGTAGATTGGGTGGGTATTCAAGGCTACTGCCGTCTCCCAGCCTTTGCTTCAGCCTGGTGCTGGAGACCTCTGGGCTGCTGCGTTGAATCCAGCCAGAACAAGCATGCAGAGAGACTGTCCCCAGAGAACGTGTTCCCAAAGGCCAAGATGGGGTTGTGAGACTCTGTCTTTGAGGAGAGAGCTGAAGTCTGGGAGCTGTCTGCAGCTGCCAGGTAAGAAGGCCCAGCGGGCAGGTGAGCTGTCTTCCTCACGGGGGTGGATGGGGCGGCTTCTGCCAGGACCCATGAGAGCGGCTGCTTGCTTCTGCCTCTCTACCCGGTTGTGCTGAGGTTTGAGCCCAGTGCAGAGTAGAACTTCAAGCCCAGCCCCCACCCAGGCGTAAGAAGGAAAGTGAGCGGTGTGAAGGTGTGGGGGTGGGGTGGGGTGTTGCAAACACTCTTTTCAAAAGCAGTGCCCACCACTCCATTGCACAAATGTATCCAGCTTGTATTGGGGTGCATACAGGTGACATTGTCAGTCTGGGAGCTTCCAATGCAAGCTGGAACCTGCCAGAGGAGCGCCATATGGCTGGTTCTAACTATCTCAGCACAGAGTGGACTCTGGTGGATCTCTGTGTGTGGATGAAGACCTCACTCTGATGAACTCTCTGAACTCTCAGTATTCCATGTGTCTCCAGACACAGCCATGTTTGGGACATGTGAAGGGCAAGCAGTCACAAGTAGACATTTACAAGAACCACGTGCCAACATCATGGCTCACAAAGCCCTTCCGCATATGAGCGAGCATTCTTCTCTGGGTGTAAGAGTGCACATGCAGTAAGTACACGGCCCGTGGGCTACCTGGAGCCTATTCTCAGGTTCTCATGTCTCAGCAGAGTGGAGCCATGGGAAGGCAGAGCACTGGCCTATCCTAACCCCAGCATGCGCTGTGTTCACAGTGGGGTTAGGGCAGCTGCAGCCAAGGTGGCAGGGGCCTTAAGGGACCCACACAGTTTGCAAAAGCGAGGTTCAGTCATTTCAGAGTGAGCTAGGGGTTGGCTTGGTGGCTCAAGGTCTCTCCATGTCCACCGGGCCCTGCTGTACCCAGCACTCATCTCAACACTGGGGCTAGAACCCTGAGCGAGATTCCTGCTCTTGGCAACTGAGTCCTGGCAGGCGAGCAGATGGCAAAGGAGTGCATGAGTAAGTATAGCACAGGTGGGTGAGGGCTGAAACAGCACGGAAGCAGAGTAAGGAGAGAGGGAGTAGGGTGGGGGAATGGGCGGGGCGGGGCGTCTTGCAGAGTCTTCTATGGTGATATCACCTGAGCATAGGCTGGAGAGATGCCAGGGGCTGAGCTTCCAGATAGAAGTAACGGCCACTGCGAAGACCCTGAGGCAGGGACAGGACCTGCAAAGACCAGGGGGCGCAGCAAGGAGGCAGGCAGGACCCAGAGTAGAGATGTGCGGTGCTCAGACTGCAGGAGCCACGGGACTCACACAAGGACATGGGTTTTCCTCTAAATGGGCAGGCAGCTTTAGAGTGTGGTCAGCAGAAGAAAGACATGTTCCAACTGACCCTTCCAAACGGATCCTACACACACACACACACACACACACACACACACACACACACACACACACACTCCCTATGATCTCCATATACTGTGAATGGAGCCTTGTTATAGCAAAAGAAGTTCACAGATGAGGAAAGGAGAGGGAGAGAGTGTTCCGGATACCCAAGTGTGTCCACAGCTGGAATCACAGGTGCCATTCCTGGGACAACACATCGAAGTGACATCAGAATCAAGAAGTTCAGTGCAGGGCTTCCTCAAGCCAGAGGTGAGAGCCAGGGCCTCTCCTCAGCCCTGAAAGACTCCATCCACCTTCATGCTGTCTCACATGTAATCCATCCCCAGGGTAGACAAAGGGACCTGGGCCTGTGGCAGTGGTGAAACAATGGTGACAAGCAGCTCGAGTCTGGATACAGCTTGGAGACAGGGCAGAAGGGCAGGGGACTTCAAAGATGCTCCCAGGACGCCATCAGAGTAGCTGGAGCTGGGGTGGGGGTGGCGAGAGCAGGGGCTGTGTTCTGAGTGGGGAGAGGGCAGGGGTGAGTTGGAGGGGGGCAAAGCCAAGTCTGAATTTCGTGGAAGGTGATTGTGAAGGGCCCTCTAGGGCCACCAGTGAGGTGGAATGCTCACATGGGGTGGATGGGGTTGGAGCTGCTGGTAACAGGTGTGGGGTCATCAATTCAAACCCTTCCAGTGTGTCAGGGGCCTCCTCTGCAGACCCTGTGGGCTTGGTGTCTAGTGTCTCCATCCTTAGAGGCCTGATTATCTCTACAGATGGACACCAGGAGTAAGGAGCTGAGCAGGATTTGAACCCAGGGCTGCAGGGCACCGGGAACTTTCAAGGGCTAAACTGGACACTGGCCTGCAAGACATCTCTCCACCCCACATACTTGGAAGGGGTGGCCTCTTCCTGGTTATTCTTCCAAAGACAACCAGGGCTGCATTTGTCAGGTGGGAGACAGAAGCCATGAATTTGCTTAAGGTTAGGCCATGGACTTAGGCATCACCACAGCCTGCTCACTAAATAGTGCATTGGTTCTGTGACTCTTGAAAGCTGGGCCCAGGTCAGCTCTGCCTCTCTTCCCCTCCCAGCCCTTAATGCACCGTCCTCACCCACAGGAGACGATGATGCTACACTGTGGGGGCAGGTATCCAAACTCCGTCTTTTGCGTCTGATTCTTCCCTTCCCAAGCCTTACCAACAGGCCTTGTGACACCCTCCCTTCTGAGCAGCAAGCCAGCAGAGCGTGGATGTGACTGCCACGAGGGCGTGGAGGCCAGGCTGCTAGGAGTACTCTCTATCTGATCTTGTCTGGAACAGATGTCGAAGCAGCTGCTGTCCGTCAGGTCTGCTTGCGTCCTCCTAAGAGCGGTGTCCTGCCCAGCAAACTAAAGGGCCTTTGGTTTCCTTTGTGGACAGGGAAGCCCTGCTGTTGTCTGTTCTGCTAATGGGCTCCGGCTGATGGCCGATCACTAACAAATGTATTTGCTTGCATTCCGCTCGTCACTAGTGTATTTGAATTCTTATCTTCCATGGCATACCAGGACACAGGCACTGTCAGCTCGCTGCTCACTGGACCTGTGCAGGGCTAAACCCAATCCCGCCAGCCTGAGTGGTCAGGACACGTGCCTGGCATACCAGGAGAACCTACTGTAAGTTGGGTGAGGTGGGCAGAGGTCTGCTGTGGCTTAAGATAGAGCAGAGTTCCAAGTTGCTGACCAGCTGTGTGTCTTTGAGCAAGACCTTTGTCTCCCAGCCTCAGTTTCCCCCGGTGTACAGTAAACTATGTGCCTGGACAGTGCCCAGAGATTATGTTGTCATCTCACTTATTCCGTATTCTGGGTACAGGTGTAAACTACCGCCACTTTGCTGATGACAGCAACATGAGGCTCACAGAGGAAGGCAATTGCCCATAGCCCTTGGCTAGGGATATTCTTCAGTGCTCCCAACTCACTGCTTGGGCAACACGGGGTGTCTCCATGGGTCCTGGGGCTAGGGGACATGGCTCTGGTCTCCCTGCTGATGCTGCTGGTGGTGTACAGAGCTGGGGGAGGGAACATGCAGCCTTGCCTGTGAACCTCAGGCCTCTACCATGGGCGGGTGGGCTCAGGCCTCGTGATGGCTCCCCTTACCTTCCCTCACTGGCTGGCTTGGTTCCCTATATGAAGTGTCTGTTTTCTTGGTTTCAGCAGCCAAGACCTCCTCCACACCCCCACCCCACCCCACTCCTATGCTTCCCTGCCCAGAATCCCTGCGAATGTGAATTTCCTTGTAAGGACTCAAAGCAGCTAATCCCAGACCCTGGGCTGACTTTTTGCAAGTGGATGCCTTTGTTTTCCCCTCTCTCCTGCCTCCTGGAAGATAGCCCATTTGATTTTTATGGGCCAGTCATTGTGACTGTCCTCCATGTAGTTCTGTGTGGGACTGGCTCCTGGCAGCAGGGGAGGGATTGGGAATTCATGTCCCATTTCTGCCTCTCACTGAAAGAAAAGCGTACCTCCTCTGAGGGGCTTCACTCCCTCAGACTCAGTGTCCTAGAACCTTGATTGTGCGTGAAAGCATCAGTGAGATAACATTACCTTGTCCTTTCCAGAAAGACAAAGGAGAAGCCCCACACTGGCTGTGGTGGCGTGGGCATGTCTTCAGGAGCATGTGGCAGGCCCAGGCAGCTCCTGCTTGGCTGGTGAGCCTATCTCGAGGGCTCCCAATTAGAGCCACATAGCCTAGGGAGGCAAGGAGATGCCTCTGAAGCAAGAAGTGTTTAATGAAATCCATGCACTCAGGTAGTATGTTGTTCAGGAGCACGGGCATCTCATCAGTCCAGGGTACACTGAGGGAGTGGTAGCAGACGGTGTCATCAGGGCTTGGCGAATCACACAGAACTGGGGTCCTACTTGAGGATCATGGCTTGTCATGGCTGCGGTGCCTTGGGTGAGCTCTCAGCCTGCACTTCTGTTTCCATGTCTGTGGAGAGGTAGATGGTGTTTGCAACCTTGGGGGACAGCTCAAATGCTGCTCATCCATTTAACAAGCTGGAGACACGGCTTAGTGCATGGAGACTGCCCGCCCCTTAGGGCCTCACCTCTAGGTCAGCTCTAGCTGGACACTGAGTGAGTTGGAGCACACACTTTCATAGGAATCTTTCAAACAGGCCTTAGAGCGGGGTGTCATCAGCTGCTCCCTGGGTTTGGGGTGCCTTTGGACATATTATCACCCCCAGGGCCTTCATACTGGAGCCAGTATGGGGGAGTCTGGGACCAGACACAGTGGGGAAACATGGGAATGGGTGATCCCAGTCTGGACGGCAGGGATGAGTCCCAGGCCAGCTCCCCTCATGGGCTCGACAGCTTGGAAGGTAGTAAATACACATTTGGGTGGAGCCACCTTTAGTTGGGCCTCTGCCATTGGCCACCGAAACTGCCCTGGCTCATGTAATCAAGTATGAAAGACAGAAAGAACATGAAGTTGTAGACCTGGGGGGTGGATAGGCCTTGCTGAACCAATGGAGAGGCATTTCTGGGAGGGAGGGTATTACACGGGGGCTGAAGGGTCTAGGGATGCAACTGAGAGATTGTAGGGTATCTTTCTCCCATCAGGACTGGACTTGAGTCTATAAATAGCTGAGGTGTCTTGTCTCTGGCTGACATCAGCCCTTCATGTAACCTCTGGTGCCGTGGCTCGGAGAACTGGGAGACACAGCCCTGTCTTCTAGCTGTGGCAATGGCTCCTGTCCTCAGAGGGGCTTTGTAAGTGTCATCAGGGCTTGTAGATCACACAAAACTGGGGGTCTATTTGAGAACTTTGCCTTGTCATGGCTGGAATGCCTTGGGTAAGATCTTGGCCTGCACCTCTATTTCCATGTCTATAGAGGGGTAGATAGTGTTTGCAACCTTAGGGGACAGTTCAAATGCCGGCCATCCACTTGACAAGCTGGAGACACAGTTTAGCGCAGGGAGGCCGGCCCTTCGTAGGGCCTCACCTCCAGGTCAGCTCTACCTGGGGTCTTCTGTATAATCTATGTGGCCTGTTCCCCAGGGACGGGTAGCTGCTCTCTAAGGAGCACACAGAGCAGAGAGCCTGCCCCCTCCCTCACACACTTGGGCTGGTTTCCCCTTCTGTCTCTTGCCCTCCTCTGGTAGAGAAGACAGTAAGAGCCCTGTACTAGGTGGTTGGCCGGGCCAAAGGAAGTTAACTTAAATAAGACGGCTGCTTCAACCTCCAAGCCCATGGGCCACCTGAGGAGTACCTTCCACACCAAGCCAGCGCTTCTCCACACTGAGACAGGGGCATGAGGGTCAGGGTGGGTGTGTGGGGTCAGACTTGCTCTAACTCCCCAGTGTCCAGCAGGCTCTGTTGAGCCAGGGTTAAGCTGATGTACAGGAACCACAGGGTCAGGTACCAGGGCTTCCAAGCCCGGGGAGCCCTGTTCTGGGGATCTTCTTCCTCCCGGGAGGGAATCTGCCGTGTGAGAGGGACACAGAAACTGGAAGGACCTGCTAGTGACTTTGTCCAAGGACCAATGCCTTCAGGAGTGTTGGGAGGTGCTGCCTGATGCTTAAGGGAGTCAGTTAATGCCGACTCAGAGTGGCACCTGTGCACACACGCCTCAGCTTGGGAGGTGTGATCCTGTGGCCTGGGCTTGGGGTTGATAACCACCCAGAGGAGAAAGCCCTTGACTAAGCCTTGGAGGATTAAAATGGCATGCAGATCCTACCAGTCATCTTCATCATCCTGGGTGGGTGTACGTTTTTCAGAGACCAGAGAAGTTGACCAAGCTGCTCAAGGACACACAGTCCCAGTGTTCTGCATCTGGTCACCATCCACAGGTCTACCATCTCCCAGTCATGGCAGCTATAACATATGTCCCACGGGGCCTCCTGGAGAGCCGGTTCAGCCCAGAGTGTGTCAAACTCTGAGGCTACACACACTTGCTGGTGCATGGCTGAGTAGACCCCATGTAAGCAAGATCTGGAGACTGAGAACGCCCTGGAACCCCCTCCTTCAACAGAGAGCCCTCCTCTTCTAGACCGCAGCTCCACATGATGGCTCATTGCCAGACCCCACAGCCCAGGAGACAGGGTGTGCCACCTTCTCTTCTGTGGCCGGAAATCACCACAGTGTTTCCACCTCTATGGAGTCTCCGAGACTGATGGTTGCGTGAGACTAGAACAGAGGCTCCCAGTTCCTTGTCGTTTCTAAGGAAAGAGAGTGGAAAGGAACTTGGAGGCCTGGGGGCGGGGCAGGTGGAGAGAGACCACGCTCCAGACTCTTGTCATTTCCCACAGGCTTAAATTGTAGGGAGAGTGATGCCTTGCAGTGTGGACAGGGGGGCCCTGCTGCTCAAATGACAGAGGCTCCAGGGACCTCTGCAGCTGAGACTGGTGACAATGGGCATATAGCTCGGACTTGCTGGCCCTGGCTGGACAGTTTCTCTGTTATGGCTCTGTGTTGGGGGCAGGCATCTGAGCACAGCGCCTAGCTGGAGACAGCTTGGCATCTGGTCTAATCCAGCTGTTGGTTTTGGCTCTGTATCCAAGACTCCTGCGCCCTAATTACTCAGTGTCTTGGGAGCCTGGCTGGGAGCCTGAGAAGGGAGAAGCTAGGATGGTTCTCATCTGATAAGGAGACAGAGGTGGCAGAGCGGGACCCAGGGGCCTGTTTGGAAGGAGTCTTCTGCCTGTTGTTGGCCTGACTGAGACAGAATCTGCATACAATAAAATTCACAGTTTGGATAAAACACCCATAAACCCATAACCCGTAAAACCACACCACAATCAACATGCAAAACACTTCCAGTAAAGTTGGCTCCTGCCTGGATCTGCTGGCACTCACCTGCCAGCCAGCTAGCACTCCCTTCTCGGAACTTTGGTGAATGGGTTGGGTCGGTGGGACAGGCTTCTGTGCCAGACAATTGTCAGGAGACCCATGAGAGTTACCTGTGTCGTTGAGGAGTCTGAAATCCATTCCTGCTAATTGTTGAATCGTATTCCATTTGTTTGGATGTGACACAACTCATTTATCCACACAATTGTCAACAACATTTTGGGTTGTTTAGGTAAACATGGTTTTTCCCTGCTGTCTGTTTGGTAGCAGGGGATAGAATCACTGGGGTTCATGGTAAGCACATATTTAGTTGTACACGCCAGAACAGGCACACCCATTTTCTTTCTCCTTGGCCATGTTGAATAGTTGGCAATGTGGTAGTTAGCACATCCAGGATCCCTGAGCTGTGCACAACAGTATCTCACTGTGGGTTTAATCCCTGCTTCTTTGATGATTAAAATGTTGAACCATTTTTAGTAGGTTGGGGCCTTTTATATGATTTTGAGCTCAAGAAACAGGGGTCCTGAATGAGGTACTCGACCTTCCCTAGAGAAGATTGTGGGTGCCCCTGCAGACAGTGCTCAGAGCCTTAGTAGGAACACAGAAATGCCTTATAGAAGATTCTGGAAGCCCATGCTCACATGGTGGGCTCCTCACAGGTCCTTTATCAGAACATTTCAGAGACAGGTATCAATGGAAAATATGTCTCACACATTGGTGTGACTCTCAGTCGCTTTCCAATGGGCCTTTTTAGGAACCAAGTTCTCCCGAAGGTCTTTCTGTGTCACCCTGTGTAACCTAGCCTTGTCCCTTTCATGGCTTAGAGTCCCCCTGTGAGTACAAGGCAGCCCCAGCAAATCAGCTTCCCTGCTGCTGGGTATGAAGGGTGACTTGCTACATTTGGTCAGTGGTGTGGTCCAGTGAACACACTTGGCTTTGTCTCTTGTCTGACTTGTGCTTCTCAAGGCAGGTTCCAAGGTGTGGAACCACCGAGCTTTTGTGTCAGTCATCCATTGCCACAACGATGCGGCATAACAACCCGAGTCTTAAAAGGCTAAAGCAACAACCTGTTACTTGTTACCAGGCAATGGATATTGGGCTGGTCTACTGATACGGTCCAGCTCAACTGCTGAGGGCTTGGTCAATCATGGGGTTGAGGTTGGCCTCAGGTCAGCTGGGGCTGGCTGGTCATAGTCTCATTTCTGTTTTGCATGGCCTCCTTCCTTCCACCAAACGGGCTTAGCTTGCTCTGGAGTAGAGCTGGAGGTCTTGCGGCCTGGGTTCAGAACAGCACATTCTCATGGCTGCTTCATTCTACTGGCAAAAGAGTCTCAGAGAGCAAGCCAGACCCAACAGACAGGGTGTTTTCACAGTGCAGCAAGTCCCATTGCAAAGGGTATGGTAACAGGGAGGAAGGACTGGGGACGTGTGTATTTTACAACCCAGCACAGTTCTAGAGTCTGCATGCTTCCCTTGTTGTTGGGCATTGCCAGACTGTCTTCCCAAACAGGGTACAGGCTATGTTCCATGGCAGTGGCAGAAAGCCCATGGTCCTCCAGCCTCACCTGCTCAGAGTCGGGGTCCCGGTCACCAGCACCTGGGCCAGATATGGGATTTTCCAACACGATGCAATAGGAGAAATGAAGTACTCCTTCCCAAGGTATTGATTCTAATCACTTTCTTGAGAGGCAAACACCTGTCCTCAAGACTGAAAGTGCTCGCAGACATTGTGCGTGACATCCAGTGACATCATGTGATGCTTTAAGAAAGAGTGAGACTCAAAGAAATGACTGACGGGAAAGGCTGCCTCCTCCAGACTCCATCGTGTGTCCTCTCAGCGTGGGCATCTGCTGCTAGCGTGCTCCGCAGAGACTGAACATCCCCTGTGTGCTCGGCACAGCTCCCAGTGTGAGGACAGGATGGCGGGGGCAGGGTCCCTGCCTCTCAGAGTCACTCAGGAAAGGAAAAGGGACCATTGACGTAAACAATGCCACTTCAGAGACAGTAAATGCCAGGAAGGAAACCACATGGGGTAATGCCACAGAGACACCGTGACTCTAGACTGGGAGTTCAGGGCAGGCATCTTCTTCTAGATGACAAGCTGAGTCCACGGTGACAGAAAGGAGGTGACAAGAAAGTGGCAGGCCAATCAGGCAGCTGATGCCAAGGTCCTAGGGCAGAGATGGAGCTGCCCAAAGGAGAAGGTCAGGAGGGCCAGAAGAGACCGGTAGGGGGCAGGGGCTAGCAGGCATCGAATATCTAATGTGTGCCTACTGTGTGCCCAGTAGGGCGCTATCCACCCCTGCCCCCTTCTGCCATCAAAACAGAGAAAGGTCTGGGCTCCCCCTGCTGGTCCATGAGCTGCGACTTCAGCTATGAGGGCCAGTGGACTGGGCGTGTCTCATGCTGGGGGAGTCGGGGATGCCAGAGGCTCTGTGGGCACAGTGGGAGAGAGACAGACTCAGGCCATGGTTTGGTCCAAGGAGCTGTTAGGAGAGAGATGAGTTCAAAGTCAAGTGGGAACAGAGGATGTTGGGAGCCTAGTTCTCAACATCCAACATCCAGTGCTGGCCCAGGTCACCAGCAAGTCAACTGGTGGCCCATGCGTGACTTCATGGAAAACAGAAAGGAATTACCCATCATGACAGGAACCCATCCCTGTAAAGTGGCATCTGTTGGGGGGGGCTCCCTGGGTACTGTTGCTAAGGGGGAGCCTCTGGAAGCCAGGCAAGTTGCCCCAGTTCCTAGTCCTGGGTTCCTTCCATTCCCAGCCTCAGAAAGGAACCAGAATGTTCAACTACAAAGCAGTTGAGTCCAACTCTCCTTGCGGTCTCTGCTCAAACCTTGCCTAGGGTCAGCCAGTAAGTCCTACTTTCTATCCAACCTCTTGTGGTGATTTTAAATATTACTTCAGGAAATACTGAGTACCCTCCGGGGGTCCAGGAGTCACCAGGGTCTGGGGATGTATGCTGAGCAGATGCAGCTGGCATCTGTGAGGCGGGATGGCAGGCACAGGTGGTACCATGAAGAGAATGTGTGGGTCCTTGGGTGCCAGCTGGCGAGTGCTGAGAAAGGCAGAGAGGAGGGGGGACCCCAGGAACAGGGGGGGACCCCAGGAACGGGGGGACCTCAGGAACAGGGCAGCAGTTGCTGGCTGCACAGATGGGCCCCAGAGGTCTCTTGACAGGCCTGCACCAGGAGGAGGGCAGTCAGGCCCAGGAGCAACTGTGATAAGGACCTGAGGAGTGAGGCGAGCTGGTGTTTAGTGGAGACAGTGGTAAAGGAGGGGCCGGCCCCAGGGGAGCAGGGCGGAGTCACCCTGGCGGGAGGAAGATAATCTAGAGATGTTTGCACCCCTCCCTTGGCTCTCAGAATACCGAAACTGTGGCCTCCAAAACGTTGGAATTTCCCAGGAGTCTCGGGCTGGGAGCAGGAAAAGGCTGAGGCCTGGTGCCGGCTGGAGGGGTGACTGTCTTCCAGAAAGACGTCCCACGCCATTCTTACACCTAGTCAGACCACGTGGCAGGCAGGAGAGACCGGAGCCGAGACAATGCCGGCTGCGACCTCACCTTGACCAGGGCTGCTTAGCTATACATGCCTCTTGCCCTCTTTTTAAACAAAAGCCTCATGTCAGTACCCGAAAGATGAACTTGTGGGGGTCCCTGAGCTCCTCATTGTTCTTCACAGCGTGGCTACACTGACTAGACCTTGGCTTCTCACCGTGTTTCATTGGCCTATGGGTGGCCACACCTAACACCTAGCTTGTTAGGGCTTACAGGGATCTAGATTCTCACCGGAACAACTCTGGTTATGGGGGAGGGAAGGATGGGAAGCCAAGGTGGGGGGGTGGGGGTAGTGCTTCTAAGCCATTCTAGAATTCTAGAGCCTCAGACTTCACGCGTCTGTGGGGTCACTGCAGACTTTGGAGCCAGGGAGGCACAGGCTCTGGCCTCTGCTTCCAGAAGGTCCCTGTGGCGCTAGGTAGAGAGTAGACTTGAGGTCAGGAGCATCACAGAGAGACCAGTGGCCCAGGCAATAATTAATGGTGGCTCAGATCAAGTTGCTAGTCATGGAGGCAAGAGAAGAGGCCAGTACCTAGACTCCTCCTGTACTGGCTCATTTGTTATTACTATAACAAAATCACTAAGTAACTTATAAAGAAAAAAAAGAGCCTTTTAAGCTTACAGTTTAGGATGAAAATCCAGGATTGGGCAAGCCTTCTGGTTTAGCCTTCAGTGACATCGTGACAAGAGGGAAAGGTAACAGAACTAGACAGGAATCAGGACAACTCCAGGGTCAGGCTTACTGGTCCCAGCCCACTCTTGCTGGTCTGCGATCACCTCACAAAGTCACCCCTACACCCCTCAGAGGGCACGTGCCTCCCATGAAGCTCCAGCTCTAGAAAGTCCTCTTATACTGCCATAGGGGGCCAGTCCCTGATGTGAACAAACCGCACCCAGACCGCCCAGCATCCCTACTGAAGTCTGTTGCTGCCACTCAATTCCCAGGAGTCGGGAGCCTTTCCCCATCAGTTTCTTATCCTGGCCAGGACAGGTGTTCAGGGCAGGGGTTCAGCGTCCCAGGCCTGAGACAATAACTTGGAAGGGAGGCTGATCTGTTGGTGTGATGGCTCCCTGATGGTGGGGGTGACTAGCCAGGAGCGAGGAGAGGACAGCGCAGCCCTTAGCCTGACCCAGCTGTTCTCCCTGTGCTGAGCGTACAGCCTGGCAGGCCCGACTTCTGGCCTGAGCAGCTCTCATGGGCCTCCATACCCCCACGTACCAAACTAGGAAACTTGTCATCATCTCTGGGACAGCTCTCTTCCTAGCTCGATATGGGGGGGCACAGGGAGATGAACGGCAATGGGCTCCTCCACATCCCCTCAGGCAGCACAGGGACATGGGGACTAGCATCCCTGGAGACCACAAACTAAATACGCAAAGTGGACGTACCTGCTTCAGGCATAGCGGAGCAAGCCGGACTCCCCTTGAGTTCGTTCAGGGCCTGCCACTCTTGTATGTGCTGTCCCTGCAAGGCAGGACCTGGAAGAACCCACATATACCCCGTAAGGAAGCTGGACCCATTCCAAAACTCAAGCAGGGGACAGACAGGAACTGTGCCCAGGATGATGGCACACAAACACACAGGGACATGCAAAACTCTATTCCACAGTGTCAGACAGGCAAATGCTTGTTTATTCAGGCTTAAGCACTGCTGGGCACCTGCCGTGTGCCAGGGGCCTTCAGGTTCAGCATGGGAGCCAGGAGCAGCCTGGCACAGCAGCTACTCTCCGTTTGCCTTACACTCTAGCCTATGACCTGGCCGTATCAGGCCTTTCCTCCCTCAGTTCACAAACCGGTTCTTCAAAGTGAGGGCTTTCAGTCCCACCACGCTATAAACTGGGACACCAAAGCTCAGAGAGGCAAGGGGACTCTTTCAGAGTCACACTGCTAGTGAGAGACAGAGCTGTGATCTTGCCCTTTTTGTCAGTCTGGGATACCTGGGTGGCTCACAGCCATAAAGATTGTGGAAACGGCAACAAGGAGGGCTGTGTGCAGAGTATCACATCTGAGAGTCTGCGTGTTGGCCAGGTGTCAGTGTAGTAGGTTCAGTCTGGTCCTGGCCCATGCTTACCCTGAGGCTTCTGTCTCACAAGCTCTGTAGGGAACATTCAGGAATATTGTCCAGAAAACCACACTTCTGGCAAAGACTTAACCGTGGTGGAGAAGGCAGCTGGCTCTAGAGTTTTCAGAGATGCCGACTGCCAAGGTTACTGTGACAAGTCTGTCTTGTCCCTTGGCATCCGTGGCAGACTGGCTCCAGACCTCACTGACATTGAAATCCTAGGTCAAAGATTGGCATGTCAGTCTCCGAGTTGCAAATCAGCTCTGGATGACCTGACAAGCGGCAAATGCAGTATGAATAGCTGTGCATGGTGTGTATACCTGTGCAGCTCTCAGACAAAAGGACACAGGTCTGTCATGCCCTTCAGATACAACTTTAGGACATATTTTCCATTTGTGTTTGGGACCCACAGATCCAAAGGGCTGATCCTACCAGAGTGAGCTACACATCAGCTTTGTCATTTAGCCTCATACTTCCAGAGGCCAATAGGTCAAGGACAAGGGTCTCACTATGTTGCCCAGGGTAACCTAGAACTCATGATCTCTTGCTGCAGCCTCCAGAGTGCTGGAATCACAGACACACACCACTGTACTCTCCTCTTTCTAAGCACCCCATTGGGTTAGACTGCAGACCACTCCGGAGTGTGGGCACACACGTGTATGTATGGGGTAGGGAGGCCGTGGGCATGCATGTTTCACAACACTCATGCGAAAGCCATGTGAAGGTTGGAGAACAACCTTAGGTAGCGGTTCTTGTTAAAGCTGTGGCTTGGTGAGGCCCATCTTGCACCAACATGGCTACAGCAGCAGCACCTGCCCCCTCCCCAATGGAAGTATTGCAGGGAGCATGAGCCACCCCCACCTCAGTCTCAGCAAGTCCTGAGCAAGAACACGTGCCAACTCTGACTCTGTGGACTCTTATCTTCCTCCACAGGAGTGGGCAGGAGAAAC
Source organism: Mesocricetus auratus (assembly GCF_017639785.1). Lineage (NCBI taxonomy): Eukaryota > Metazoa > Chordata > Mammalia > Rodentia > Cricetidae > Mesocricetus > Mesocricetus auratus. The sequence goes on along the minus strand of NW_024429191.1, from coordinate 12,587,100 downwards.
TCCAGGTCAACCTATGACCAATCTTCTTTCCATGAGCCTCACTCAGGGCCTGACTGAGGGTAGATGCATGGTGAACATTTACTGGGTTAAATGGATGTGCAGATGGGAGGTGTCCGGGCTTCAGAGGACAGCATGGAAAGGAAGCAGCCAAGGAGGGATCCCTGGAGGCAGTGAGTGAGACCTGGTCCCAAGAGGAGAGGCAGGCATGAAGGGTTTCCTACAGGCCAGGACTCAGAGAGAGCAGACCAGCATGCACCATTGACCCACTGATGGCTCTGACAGACCCCGGGCACCAGGGGATACAGTTAGAATTGGGTCACCGGCCCCTCTGATCTGTTTCCCTGAACGGATGCTAATCCTGCTTCCATAACCAAGAATACCAGGGACACTTGGCATTGCACAGGCCTGGCTCAGGTCCCTCAGCATGTGAAGGACCCAGCTCCTGAGTTCAACTCTGACAATCTATTCAGCATCTCAAACCACACTGCTTCTCAGGTTGCATTGAACAAAAGCCAGCAGGCTCCAACTGACCTGCCTCAGCCTCATCCACACTCCTTAAAACCCCAGCTCCCAAGAACACCCTAGTGGGGAAGTGCTGGTCCCAACAGGTTCCTCCAAAGTGTTTAGCAGAAGATTCCCAGGTTGGCCTGCAATGTGAGCTTTCATTATTGTGTTAGGAGCCTCAAGAGACCCAGGCTGAAAAGCCCTCAAGGTACATCATGCAATGCTGAGGCCCACTCCAGCCTGTGAGGACCCATTACATTTTCTCATCTTAGGAAATCATGAGAGAAAATTAACATAATATATGCTGGTGATTGGCTTCTATTCCCACGGTTCATAAAATATAGTCTCAATGCATTTTTATGGAGTAGGGACCATAGAGACCAATGGCCTAGGGCTCACCCAAGTCCTGATGTCAACTTGCTCACTAGAGAGATTAAATTGGAAGTTGAGTCCTAAAGAGCCCAAGGTTACACAGTCCTGGAAGCTGTAAGTGGGGTTTTAATCCAGGACTAGCCGGTTTCTAAATCTTAACTGATGGAAGGTTTTCATAGGCTGATCTACGAAGCTTTGATTCGAGGCCATCCTCTTTGGGTCTCAGAGTTCCCAGCTGCAGCGGTCAAGGGTGTGGCAGCTATTCCTTTTCCACATGCTCGGAGCAAAGCTGCCCCTTCGTGCTGCAGCCCTGCTAGCAGGGAGAGCCAGCAGCATGCCTCCTTCAGCCTGTGTAGCACAGTTCATGGGCCCAGGGCGCGATGAGATAGAGACCGGCCATGATTCAGGGCTCCCCACACAGCAGCCTCTGAACCTAACCTGACTCAAGGGAGACACACTATCCGAATGAAAAGCTGCCGAGTTCTGCATGGGAGCGGCCTTGCTGGGGAAGCTGTGCCCAAGCTCACACATCTACTTTCTCTCCTGCTTCCATGCTGCCCTGCCCATCTGCTGAAGCAGCCTGAGTCAGCCCAGGGGTCAGGGAGCCCCCACCCCCATCCAAGGAGTCTTTGGTGCTTGAGCCAGGGTGACTGTCTCTGTGTACCCTGACAGGAGACAGCCCCCTCTTGAGTGGCTGAATCCCACCATCCGTGCTCCGTCCAGAGCTGAAGGCTGTCACTGGGCATTTCCTTTAAAGGTAAAGACGTTTCTGCCTCTAAAGCAGATAGAGAAGGACGAATGAGGTAGCGTCAGAAGGGCCTGTGGAAGATTTTGGGATACTAAGAAGGGATAGTGCTGAAGGCTGGTGAGTGGCCCTTAGTACCCACAGACACTGTACCCACAGATTCAATGGCCCTTGCACAGAAAATACTTGGGAGCAATAAAATATAACAACATAGTGATGGAAAGTCATAGAAATAAAATTACAGTAAACCAGCTATTCACGCAACATTTTCACCACCCAAGACATTATGATCACCTAGAGATGAAACAAAAGGCTAGGAGAGAAAACAGGCTATCCAAGCTTACAACTCAGACCAACCAGTGGCCCGTCACCAGGGTTTTATTCCACACATTAATAGAAAACAAGTCAGGTATAGGAAACAGGCCTGGAGTGCCAACATACAGGAGGCTGCCCTGAGATTCGCTGCAAGAACTTGTCCCCTGAAAACCAAAGAACAAACAATTGAACATAATAAGGCTTCCCTCTTAAAGACATGACATTAAGAACTGAGGGTCACGCTGAGGTAGTCACGTGGGAAGCCCCCTGTCTCCAACCTGGGGACGGAGCTAAGGGAAGGATGCAAACTGAGAAACGTCGGGGTAGAAAGGATGCTGTGGGGGGCAGGGCAGGGTGGGGCCAGCTGCCTGTGGCCGTGGCCTTTGGAGGGAGTTGTTGTGGGGGGAGTGTTTGGTTTTCAGCTGCCCACACGCATACATCCCGGGACGGTTTCTGGGCATGTGCTTGGGGTACTTGGACACTCTAGTCTGGGACCACAGGGAGGGAAGGAAGGAGGGTAGAGCCAGTTAGATCCACCACCAGGTCAGAGTGACTTTTCACAGGGGGCCCTGAGATAGGACTCTGTGCCTCTCCAGTGGCCAGCTCCCTGCGGGAGAATTTAGACTGTCCAAGATGGTTGAGACATCTCTAAAAAGTGTAGCTGTCACCAGGCATGGTGGCAGTTCACAGAGAGCATAAAGCAGAACCCCCTTCTGTCTCCCTTCAGGAGGTTCTGGGTCCCTTCCTCTTAGCCACAGCACAAATTCTGATGGGGTTGGTCCAGTTGGTTCGACCGGCAAGGACAGGAGCCAAGTCAAACTGTCTCCAGTGTGGCACGCCAAAGAGGCTTCTTTGTGCAGTTGTGTCAGAGTGCTGCGGTTGCCTCTCTCGGACCCTGGCCTCAGTTTCCTCTCCATCTCCAACCGTGGCTTCTCAGAATACAAATACAGAACCCCACTGAGGGACAGCTTTCACCTGGTATTTGTAGAGCATACTCGGGGACGGGCTCTGATTGGTTATTTTGGGGTCGTGTGTCCATTTCTTAGCCCAATCACATTTGCTGGGGACTGAGTATGTAAAGTGGCCAGAGGCATGAGGAGCTTTAGCCAAAGAAGCCCAGCCAAGCAGCCAGAGAGCTGTCAAGCCTGCCCTTTCCAGAATAGCCTGGGAGCTGCTTCCTCTGGCTCATCCTTTGTCTGCACACCGCCCCGCGCCGTGCCCACCCCCAACTCCACACATCTGTATCTTGGATGGCATTTAGGCCGCCAGGCTGGGCACAGAATAAGGCAGCATACACATCTGCCTGTGCTCGTCTCCATTATTTCCTCCTTCCTCTTCCTCCCCTTACGCCTCTTCCCTCTCCCCTCCCCTCGTCCTTCTCTCCTTCCTCCCTTTCCCTCTCTCCTCCCCCTTGCTTTGTTAGTCCTCCACGGAGAGCCAGTGGACCTTCACAGAGTGGCTGGGATGTTTTAGGTGTCCCCACCCCCACCCCACCCCCACCTCCTGCCACTCTCTCGCCCACCTGAGGGCAATGGGTTTCCTGGTCCCTCTTTGCCCCACAGTCCTGGAATGGAAGGCTATCTTGGGACTCTGGCTGATCAAAGCACCCACTGACACCAGGCCCTGGCAGACACCTCCCTCCTCTGCCCAGCGGTTGGTACCTCCTTGCAAAGAGCCTTGTTCCTTCCCTCCCCCTTCTTTTGGTGCTGTTAAAAGAGTAATGTAACTCTCAGATCCCCTCTCATCATGTTAATGTTAAAGTGTAACTAAAAATAAACCTCAGGTTGCCATGGGAACCCCGACTGTTGCTAGGCTTAGTCTGTGGGGATTGGGAGTCCTGCTTTTTCTGGCCCTGCTGGAAGGTGGCCTCTGTGGCCTGCAAAGCACCTGGGAGGGGTCCCCAGGGACCGCCCTTCCCCAACCCTCTGAAGGTGGGTTGGGAGTCACCTCTGGCTGAGAACTTTGGGATCTGCCTGGGAGGGGGACTGGGTCTCAATGAAGCCTCAGAATGAAGTTCCCAAGAGGAGGAGGAAACAGAATACAAAGTCGCTGAGGAGAGAGAAGGCAGACTAGGGGAGAGGAAGGAGGGGCAGACCTCATCCATGTGTTGGGACACAGAGCAGATCCTGACCTAGCCAGCTCTGTGTCCCTTAACCAGAAAGTGCAACAGCCTACAGAACCCAGGTTTCAGACCCAGCCTGAGATGGGACCTCAGCACCCACCTCCTTCCCCTCTACTGTCTTTGTATAGGACCCATGCATGTAGTGGGCAGGGCCAAGCCTATGCCCCCTACTGGGTTCCCAATCACATAGAGATTATACCTCTCTGTGTGATCAGGGACCCGCGAGGACAAGGTCTACTAAGTGCGGGCACCTCACGTGTGCTGCCGGAAGTACCTGGTGATTCCCTCTCCTGCACGGTTTCTAAGCTTGGTGGTCAGAATGAGGGCAGAGTCCCTGCCCTGGCCCAGTGTGCCTGCCATGTGACTTTGAGCAGTAGCTTCCTTCAAGGCTTCCATCTCCTCCTCAGCACAGCGGAGGCCCAGGCACCACCGTGAGGGGGTCACCGTGAGCGGGGTGAAGTCGCTGGCAGCTTTGTGTTACAGAAGGCAGGCTGGTGAACAGCAGCTGCTGTGGAGAGTGCCTCCCAGAGCACAGCACATGCCACCCGCCGTGGATGCACAGCTGCTCCAGCTGCTGTCCCACAAGGACACTGTCCCCAGCCAAGAGGCCAGTGATGCAAGGGAACACTCGCGCTTTGTGTCCAGCTGTGTAAGGGTGGGAGACACTATACTGACCTAGCAATGTCACCTCCCCAAGCAGGAACCCCAGGTGGTGACCCCCACATTCATTCTTGAACTCAAACATTTACAGTGCCTGATGGGTGCTGTGTACAGAGAGAGCGAGTCAACCTCAGCTGGCAGCCAGCAAGCCAGTCATCATGAAAGCCATTGTCACCAGGAACGTCTCCTTGCCCAATCTTTCTTATAGGACCTGAGTACCAGCCCAGGGCCTGCTCAAGTCGTGAGCATTTATTGTCTTGTCAATTACAGCAACATAAACAGCGAAAGAGGCCACTGGCAGGGGGATTCCAGAGGCTCATGTCCACAAGCTCAGAATACTCATCCCCAGGGATATCCAAAGAGCAAAGGGAAGCAGTAGTTGTCACCACTGCTGAGACAGATGCAGTGTTTTGTGTCCCAGGCTGGAGCCCATGGTTTTTCCAGGCTCAATGACTGTAGGATTTCTGTGGATCTTGGGTCAGTGCAGGGGCTTGGGGTCCCCGACACCAGCAGGGCAGGGCATGCAAGGAATGTCTACCTTCTACAGAAGCCTCAAGAAGAGAACATGATGGCAAGGATCCAGAGATATCTGGTTTCCCCAATGTTTCACAGCTTGCTATGAAACCCCTAAGCCTGTGCTAATTCTATTATACCTAGCCTCGCATAGGTAGGATGCAAGAAAGAGCTTGATGGGGGAATCAAGGAAAAGGGAAGTAACATTTGCTGAACGACCCATGTGCTAACCTCATTTAACAGACAGGAAAGCAAAAGCTCAGAGAGGCAGGGGTGCTTGAGCCAAGAGGCAAAGATGACCTCTTCAGCTCCTTCTCTGGTACCCACGTCAGTCTGGAGTGTAGCCTAGATGACTGATGTGTATTTTCTGAACCACAGGGCTACAATAAGTTCCCTTCCTGGCCCCAGACAGCACGGGAACCTTCCTGGGATGGAGGAAAAAAGCTAACAGCATTATGTTGCAAGCAGACAGAAGCACTAGAAGGCACAGAGGCACCACTCGAGGCCACTGCCCAGGTCAAATGGTCCCAAGGAGGCAAGGAAGTAAAGCCTAGAGCTCAGCACCCCTCCTGCTGCCAGGTGCTGCCCATGGAACTACCCAATGGGAAGGTACGGGTGGCAACATGAAGGGCGGGAGTGACAAGAGGCATGGGGAGACAAAGACAAATGTCAGGCCCCTCATTGGTGACCAAGGAGAAAGAAGTGGGGTGATCAGACCTTGGTTCTTGCTTGACACAAATGGTAGAGGACAAAGCAAACAGAGAATGTTTCCGGCAATACTAAATTTATCCTTTGTAGTAATGAATGCCCTTCATAAATAAACAAAGGGTGGCCAAGCTCGAAGCATGCCCAGAAGTTAAGGAAGAGCATCCTGGGTGCCAGGCAGCTGAGAGAAGCCCATACTCTGCTCAGAGCAAGCTCAAGCCGCCTCCCGGACACCACAGAAGCCTGTTTGCCATGAGCCGCTGTCTAATTTTCAGTAATTTACATATCTTAACCGCAGTCTTGTCCTCCAGCGTCACAGGACAAGGTGAAAATTCTTAATGTAATCTCTCCCTACCCATGTTTTTAATATTTACTTTCTCCCTAGAACCCATGCAGAGATCAGGGACTGTATTTTAAATCTCACTATAAAAAACAACAGCCTGGTGACAGAGAGGGCCCACAGAGGCCGGGAATGGAGGCCCAGGAACAAGGGCTTCTCGGGGAGATTCTGAACCAGGGAGTTCCACTGAAGCAGATGTGCAGACTGGGGGACCCTTAGAGGGAGGGAGTATCATTGTCTCCTCAGGAAGCCCCTCTGAGCCCTTTACCAGAGTGAGAGGAACTGGGGAGAAGCAGTGGCTACGCATCCCAGACACTGTTCACTGAGCCATTGTTGCTGGGATGGAAAAGGACATCTAACCCAGAGAGACCTGACCCAGAACCGAGTCAGGCGAAACTCTGGCCCTGGGCCCAAGTCCTTCCCTGCTTAGAGGTCAGGGGGGTCCTAGGCAAGTTGCCCACCATCTTAGCTCCCATTTCCTTATCTGTTTTTCTCCTCAGTAGAGATAATGAGAAAACCTGCCTTGCAGGGTTGCTCTGAGAAGCAGATGAGAAAGTAGTTATGAACACCTTAGATCATTGGTTCTCAACCTGTAGCTCATGTCCCCTTTTGGGAAATGACCCTTTCATAGGGATCACCTAAGGCCACTGGAAAACACAGACGTTTACATTATGATTCATAACAGCCGCAAAATTACAGTTATGAAGTAGCAACGAAATAATTTTATAGTTGGGGTCACCACATGAGGAATTTATTAAAGGGTCGCACCGTTGGGACGATTGAGAACCACTGCCTTAGACCAAGGCTGGACATGTTTGGGCCTCCGAGAGCTTGCTGGGTGTCGCATTGGACGTGAAGACTCTGCATTCATCAGGTGGGCCTGGACGATCTCGAGGGGATGGAAACCAAAGCTGCCATTTGGGAGTGGCCATTTGGGAGTGGCCATTTGGGAGTGGCCATTTGGGAGTGGCCATTTGGGAGTGGCCATTTGGAGACCCTGATGAGCAAATAAAAAGAATCGGGGAAATGTGCAGAGGGAAGGAGAGAGGCGGCGAGATGGGGAGTCGTAAAGTGACCGTGCTTGTATCTGCTGGCCGGCATCCCGAGCCTGGGAAGTCCCCTTCTTCCCACCGTGCTCCCCACTTCACAGCTGCCTCACTCATCTCCACTGGGCTGAGAAGTGGGTAAAGGAGGACAAATGGACCCCTCTGCCTGGCTCCCCCCCGCCCCCCCGGCTGGGCCTAGTCTCCGAACCTCGTGGTTCTTGGAGTAGGAAAAGGAAGGAGGCGTGGAGAACGGGGAAGGACCGCAGTATCTAAGAAGGAAGATCTGGATTCTCATTGCTCTGCCAGGGCTGAGGGGAGACATCCAGCCCTCATTAGTGGGTCCCAGGGCATTTCCTGCTATTCTTCAAGGCTGAGAAGGTCACTAGAGGAACAAAAGGCACCCATGGCTGCTTCCCCTGCTGGAGAGAGCTCTTCTCAGCTAAGCAGCCTGGAAACAATCCAGCCCACCCCACCCCCTCCACCCCTTGACCAAGCGGCCTGAGCATCTTGGGAGTGAGGGAAGGTGGGCACACTAGGCTCAGACCTGTGAGGTGCTGGGGCACTGTGGGAGACCTGACATGATGTCCCAATGCTGTGTCAGGTCTGAGGAGCTAGTGATGACATTTAGAGGGCACTGCACAGTCTGACCTATGTTCCAAGTCAATTGCATTAGAGGCAGCCTAAAGGCATTATCAATGACAGGGTATAGGACAAGAAACTGGGTATGTGTCAAGACCATGTTGATTCTGGTGTGATGAAGCGGTTGGTTCAGAGGACTGCTAACTCCCTGCCTACCTGCCCGGTGACAGCTTCAAAGCTGAGTGGTGGGGTGGTGAGTGAGCCATGCTGGCTGGGAAGCTCAGTGGGGAGACAGGAAGGAAGTAAAGATGGCTTCCAACCCAGGCAGACAATTTGTTCAGGCAGTAGCACTTTCTATTCTGACCCTTAGGCCCTCCCTAAACTGGGCTTGGGGAATCGCTCCTCCCAGGCTCCTGTCAGATGGCCCCTCCTCCCTCCTGCACCTGGTTCTCTACTTCTTTCTCAAATTTAAACTTGGGTTCTTTCTGGTATTCAAGTAAGACTCACTGACTGTATTAGCTTTCTGTGGTTCCCATGACTTCCAAAGACTGGGTGTCTTCATTCTTAGGCCTTGTGCATATGTGTGCATGTACATGTGTGCGTGTACATGTGTGTGTGCGTGCGTGCGTGTGTGTGTGCGTGCGTGCGTGTGTGTGTGCGTGTACATGTGTGTGTGTGCGTGCGTGTGCGTGTGCGTGCGTGTACATGTGTGCGTGCGTGCGTGCGTGCGCGTGCGTGTGTGTGCGTGCGTGCGTGTGTGTGCGTGCGTGCGTGTGTGTGTGCGTGCGTGTACATGTGTGTGTGCGCGTGCGTGCGTGTGTGCGTGTGTGCGTGTGTGTGCGTGCGTGCGTGTGTGTGCGTGCGTGCGTGTGTGTGTGCGTGCGTGTACATGTGTGTGTGCGCGTGCGTGCGTGTGTGTGTGCGTGCGTGTACATGTGTGTGTGCGTGCGTGTGTGTGTGCGTGCGTGTACATGTGTGTGTGTGCGCGTGCGTGCGTGTGTGTGCGTGCGTGTACATGTGTGTGCGTGCGTGCGTGTGTGTGTGCGTGCGTGTACATGTGTGTGTGCGTGCGTGCGTGCGCGTGTGTGCGTGCGTGCGTGCGTGCGTGCGTGCGTGTGTTGCGTGTGTGTGCGTGTGTGTGTGTGCGTGTGTGCGCGTGCGTGCGTGTGTGTTCATCTTGTTTGGCAACCTAATCAGGACCCAGGGCTTAGGGTTCCAGCGTAGCTTTTGGGTGAATTCACAACATGCCTCTGGCAGGGGTGGGGGCGAGGTGGTGAATAGAGCGTTTAATTAAATAAAACATTAAAAACTTGCATCACCCAGAGGTGACCACTCTAACACTCTGAGGTGTCTTCTGTGCAAAACCCCGCTGTCTTTGCAACACTGCAGCTGCTCAGTGCTCAGCCTGGGCACCTGCTGACCTCACCTGCTCATGGCACAGTCTTGTTCCCTGTGTTCTACCCCTGCTCAGGCCTTCATGCTTCACCTTGAGGAGTTGTGGCAGGAGGAAACAGCAGCCCAGGTTCTATAAACTCAGTGGACTCCATCGCTCACATCACCACCCCAGACAGACAAGGGATGCCTTCCAAACTTCTGGGATGGGTGGGTCCTTCAACCCGGGCTGCCAAGTGTCGTTAAGGGCTTGAAGAATGGGAGGACAGGCAGTCTCTCTGCTCTTTCCCCTGGTCGGCCTGGCCCTGTACATGGTCTCTGGGGGACCCAGTCTTCCAAGAAGAGGAAAAAACAAGCACTGTTAGTCAGCTTCAGGGTCAGCTTGAGGAGTGTCTCAAGAGGAAAGGAGGTGAAACTGAGGATTAAACCCGGGCAGTCCAAAGCAGAGGACTTTGGCAGCGGGCAGGGGGCATCGGCATGGATAGGTGGACTGACTGGCAAACAACTCTATGCAAAACTGACCTGACAGCCATTCGAAATGTGCAGTTCAGGGGCACTATGTAGTTGTATAATCCCCACTGTTTGGTTCTAGAACTTTCTATCAGCCCTGATAGAACCCCACAAGATGCCCCAATTGAAGATCTGCTGTGTGTAAGGTGCTGTGTTAGGTGGGCACTTTACCCTTGTCGGCCCAGTTAGCCTCCACCAGAGCTTTGAAGGACTGCCACTTCATACATGAGTGGAGTCAGGCTCGTGTCTGTGTTTGTCCAGCTTGAGTCTACTGCATTTGATGGGCAGCCGGAGAGGGTGGGTGGAACAAATCCTGAGGTAAATGACTCCATAAAGCTTATGGTCTCAGAGGTGCCAGCCCATCGGTGACTGGCTGGCCCTAATGTCATAGTCCATGTAAGGCTATGTCATGCTGAGACTAGGTGGCAGAGGAGACTTAATCCTATGGTGGCCAAAACGCAGAGAGAAGAATGCTTAGGACTCCATCATCCCCTTTAAGGGCAAGTCCCAGTCTCCTAACTTCCTCCTATGGGATCTTTTGTTTCCCAGGCTTGTCACTGAATGTAAACACATAGGACTTTGGGAAACGCTCATTCAAACTGTGGTGTGGAAGATGTTGGCCATCTGGGCGCTGATCTCCAGCTAGTCACAGTAGAGGCATCTGGGTCAGTTCACACACAGTCACAGAAGACACGGGTGTGTATCATGAGGCTGTCTGATACACTGGGGAGGCCTCTGACTGACCAAAGGAGTCTACGTGGAGACAGGGCCCGACTGTTAGGGCCAACGAAGGGCGAAGTGGTGCCAGGCTCTTTGATTAAGGATATCCCGATGAGGTGCTGACAAATGTCTTATCCTTAGGGGACAGTCCCAGCTGCAGCTCAGCAAAGGCCAAACAGGAATCCGGAAGACCTGCTGGCCAAGGGTGTGTACTGGAAAGTTGGTGTCAGGAAGTCCTACGTGGTCAGCCAAGGGACCACTGATGGCTTCCAGGAGCCCCAGAAGGCCAGTGCCATTCTTGCAGGGCTCCGAGTCCAAGTGGGGAGTGTTCAGGGACCTCTACCTACGGTACCGGTGGATTTACACAGGACTGTTGGGATGTCACCAGCAAGCTCTGACAGGAAGGCAGGGAGGTGTCCCTTTCCACTGCGCACGTCTGCACAGCCCACGCTCGTGTGAAACAGGCCCCTCTGATTCATTTGTCTCCAGCAATTGTCTTCTGTTTGGTCTCTCAGAAACATTGCTGAAAGCTCTCAATTCGTTCCACAGCTCGTCCTTCACAGAGGGAACACAGTGCTCACTACCTGTGTGACTGTGTCTCTGAGGATGTGACCCTGTGGGCCTCATCCGGCAGAATCTAGTTACGTTTTGATTGTCTTGATCCAGGAGAGTAGAAGTTAGGGGTGCTGTAGGCACCTGGTGAAGAATTTTCTAACTTATCAAATCTCCTTCTATGTGTAGCATCCAGGCCATGCATATCTAGTGACAAAACCCTTTTGCTCTCATAAGGTTGTCAGTGTGTGATGGTTACTGCCAACCAGACAGAATCTAGACTCACCCAAGAGATAGGCCTTTGGGCTTGCTTTCGGGGGATTATCTAGATCACATTACTTGATGTGAGAAGACCCATCTTGACTATAGGCAGGACTAGTCCCTGGACTAGGGTCTTGCATAGAAAAACATGGCGAAAGCAAAGTGTGTTTGTGACATTCTGCTCCTTGACTGGATGCAGTGTGGACAGCTCCCTCAAACTCCTGCATTCTGTGGAGTTGCTATGTGCATTGTACTAGCACACAGTAGGAGACCCACAAGCTGCTGGTCTTATCTTACCTTATGGAGTGTGGATTTTAAGAGTCAGTGAGATGGCTCAGTGGGTAAGGGCACTGGTCATACAAGCCTTATGACCTGAGTTCAGTCCCTGGAATCCATCGTAGGAGTGAACAGACTCCTGAAAAATGTCCTCTGATTTCTACATGCACATCACATCATGGCACGCGTGTGTCTAATCACACACACACAATAATAGTAATAATAATAATGATGATGATAACATAGTTTATGTAATGTGTCGGCTGCCTCCCTCTCTTTTCCCTTTCTCCCTTCCTTCCTGTCCCCTTTCTTTTTCTCTTCTCTTTCCCTTCTTCTCCTCCCCTTCCCTTACTAATTAAGATCTCACCATCCAGTCTGGGTATCCTAAAACCAGAGATCCTCCTGCCTTAGTCTCCCCTGTGCTGGGACTCTGGGTATTTCTCCCCTACTCTGTCACTTCGAGGTTTTCTTCTCAGGATGTCTGAGCTGCAATCACAGACAAGGGCAGGTGACTGGGGTGCCTGACTCATGAATGGTCAATCTCAGGGCCTCTTTCAGACATTGCTTCATGGGAACTTCTATCTAAATCATCAGATAGACACATTAGAATAAAGGTTCCTCCTGTTGTCCTCTTAAAATGGATTCATTTGAGAGAAGTGCTTTGCCTGTGTTTATTCTGAATGTTTTACTTGCCAGGGCACCCTTGGCATCAACCTCTTCTACTGGTTCAATCTTTACTACATTGTATGCATTATACAATCAGAATGGTCTCATTCTGTATCTTTTTTTGAGACATAGAAAGTGTGTGTGTGTGTGTGTGTGTGTGCGCGCGCGCGTGCGCGCATGCGCGCACACGCGTGTGCTGGCCTGCTCTGGCTAAATTTCAAAGTATTTGGTTCTTGAGTCTACACAGCTTCTTTCCTGGCCACCAGGCAGTCCCATGGTGCTGACACTAGCCCTGTGGCACTGGCTTTCTTGATCTCTCTCTGCTTATCTGCTGCCTGGAGCTCCGTCTATGCACAACTGTGTGCTCAACCAATCGCTTCCGTGAGAAGGAGCTTCCTGTGTCTATGGTTGAAGCAGTTGCCAACAACAAATACAGCTCTCACAGAAGCCTGATGTCTGGTTTTGACCGACAAGTAGGCAGTCTGGCGGCCCTGACCAGTTCCTACAGGATCATGACAGGTCTGTCCCTGTAGAAGCAGTCTTCCCTGGAACTTACATTTCCCCCCACTAACCAGATCAGCCTGGGCAGATTTTGAATTTGCAACTAATGGTTTAGCTCTTTGCCTGTCGAGGTGCTGGCCGTGTGCCCTGAGGGATCGGTGTGACTGAGCATGGCTTTGCACTGTCATCAGCCTCCCCATGTCTGCTGAGGCTGAGGGATCGGTGTGACTGAGCATGGCTTTGCACTGTCATCAGCCTCCCCATGTCTGCTGTGGCTGGCTGGCCTGCTTACGTTCTCCAGTGTTTTACTGGCTACCCACAGGGTTCTCTACCCCTTTAAAGCCAGAAGAAGAGAGAAAAAAATTCTTTCCTGCTCAGAATCAGCCTGGTATGGACAGAAGGCAACTATCTTCCACCTCTTGCATTCTGGGAGGCTTGTGAAGCCCAGATTCAAGGGGCTGGAGTGACAGGTGGGCAGTCATTAGCCATACTTGGTTAGGACTTGGGCCAGAAAGGAGCCACAGACTGAAAGCAGAATCCTTGGGAAGCGCTATTTTAGGCCAGCCTCCAGTCCTTTGATGTGAACGCTGCTTTACAGCCAATAGAGACTTCTGCAGGCACAGAACACTGCACAGGGCAAATAGATGTAGGTCTCTACCTCATCTCTGTTGTCACATTGCTGTGTAGTGCTAGGTGGACTACTTCACATCTCTGAGCTTTCTCCCTCTTCTGAATCCTAGGAGGGTTTGAACTTGTGGGTTCAAAAATGAAAGAGGATCCTAGCAGTAAAGAGAGTCAGAGTGCTTGCCTAGAATGTGTGAAGCCTTGGGTTCAGGTCCCATAAGATAGAGGGAGGGGAAGGTGAGGGGGTGGGAATGGAGAAGGGAAGAGGGGAAGACTTGATACTGTGATCTAATCCCAACTCTGACACTCATGTCTCTGGTCCTCAGTTTTCCCATTTGGAACAAGGGGCTGGGATGCTCCAATTTGCTAAGGATTCGTCTCTGGCAGTGTGGGATTCAAAACACCTCCTACTGTGGTTAGCCAGTGACATGCCAATGTGAATTTGAGGGACTGAACCAGTGCCCTAGGGGCTGCAAAGACATAAGTGTCAACACATCGGAAGCTCTTGGCTAAGACAACCGACCCTGGCCCCCTGCATGGCAATTCACCAGCTTGCAGCCAGCAGGGAGCTTGCCTTCTTGGCACAACTTCCTTGTCTGCAGAATGAGAGTGATGGTGTCTGTGTCCCTGATGCTTGACACGTGCTGGTGATTCTGCTGTGTCTCCTCTGTGACATGCTGGCTGGTGTGGAGAATGGGAAGGCAGTGGCTTCGAGACAGGCTGCATGTCTGCAGACATCTTCACCTTGGTCCAGATTCCCTGGGCAGCAGCCCCTCAACTCTTCTTCCTCTGTCCCCCAAACTGGATCCCTTCAGAGCATGCCTTCCTCTGTTGCGACTGTGTGACTCGGAGCAGTGCTCAGCGAACTGTCCCTAATCTCCCAGGCAGGCTGTGGGTGGCTCTTCCCCACACACGGATGGCCTCTGGTCAGCATCAAGCCCCATTGTGACACTGTGACTCAGGGGGAAGTGATCTGTCCTCCCCTTGCAGCAGGTTGGACCACTCAGGGCCACTGTGTGTCTGTTTATTGCACAAAGGTCCCTGAATAGGAGGTAGTGGAGTGAAGTCTAGCTTGCTGAGCTTCAGGCCAACAGGAGACACACCATCAACACAAGTGGCGTGGGGGCTTTGAGGCCAGGCCACTGTCCCCTTACCTTCCTCTCAGACAAGAAGGTAGAGGCAGATAGTCTCCTCAAGGATTATAGGGCAGCCCTGGGAGCATTTTCCCAGGAGTCCTGGGGGCTGGGACAGAGTGACTTCAAGGACACTGGGGAGGCTGTAAAGGTCCCTCCCCAATGTCAGATGCACCTACAAGACATGACACTCACCACACACAAGCCCTGTCTCTGACCTGAGCTCTCTCTCTCTCAAGCTTTTCATGTATGCATGGCTGGCCTGCCCCAGCCCAGGCCTATACTGAGCCCTTCAAGGGTGCCAAGTGGGGTGCGGCTAGGAGATGGGGAGATGAATGAGTCCCAGAGTGGGTGCTATCTACAGGGGCTGTTTTATTTGTCATTCTGAAGTGTGTGGAGTATGGCTCACACATTGTGTCCTCTGAGTGGGCTGGGTGTCCATATTGGCCAGGCTTGGAGCGTTTGATGTGTGGGGACAACCGTGTGTCACCTGCCCAGGCCCAGAAGCAACTTCTTCCCGAGAACAAGTCCCCTCCTCTTGGCCATTTTTCCTTCCAGTGGCTGAAAGTTTCCCCTAAGCTTCTCTAGACCCTCCATGCAAGGGAAGAGGTCCAGAACAATGGGGACACAGCCTGGGAGAGGAAGTGTATGGGGCTGGTCCTCATGTCATTTGCTCATTTCTGCTTCTTAGGGTCTGGTGTCCCCTAAACTTACTTGATGGAAGTTAATCCTCAGTGTGATGGCATGTGGGCTGTCAGGATTAGTGGATCAGGACATTACAGAAGGATGGGACACAAGTGAGAGAATACGTCACTGTGTGTGTCTGTGTATGACTGGTGAGGGCCTGTGTGTGTCTCTCGTGTGTGTGTGTGTGTGTGTGTGTGTGTGTGTCTGTCTGTCTGTCTGTCTGTCTCTGTATAGTGTGTGTGTGTGTGTCTGTCTGTCTCTGTATAGTGTGTGTGTGTATGTGGTCTGTGTGTGTCTCTCTATCTCTGTGTATGTATGTGTGTCTTTGTGTGTTCTCTATCGTTCTGTGTGTGTGTCTTTCTCTGTGTGTTCTCTCTGTGTGTCTCTCTGTCTCTGTGTATGTATGTGTGTCTCTGTGTGTTTCTCTGTGCATGTTCTCTGTGTGTGTGTGTCTGTCTGTCTGTCTGTCTGTCTGTCTGCCTGTCTCTGCCTGTGTGTGTTCTCTGTGTATGTCTGTATGTGTGTCTTTCTGTGTGTTTTCCCCTTGGTGTGTGTATGTATGCGTGTCTCTGTGTTCTCTCTCTCTCTCTCTCTGTGTGTGTGTGTGTGTGTGTGTGTGTGTGTGTGTGTGTGTGTGTGTTATAGTCCAAGGCGGTATTAATGTTTCTGTTAAGGGAGTGAGGGAACAGGGCGCGTTTCTTAGTGGACTATGGGTTATGCACTGAAAGATTAAAATGGGACAATGCCAGAGAGAAGCCTCCAAGACAGTAAGTCAGAGCCAGCCTGCTCATTCAAAAATGAGACTGGTCAGTTGGGATGTTGTGACCCAGAAGACAGAGGACAAACGCGGGGAGGGACTAGAGAAAGCGTGCTGAGCCCTGCAGATGAGGAAGCATAAGGTGGCCCCTCAGAATTCCCACAGCCAGTCAGCCCACTCCTAGGTAAGAGTCCACTCCTAAGAGGAAGAAAAAGAGAAATGTAAATTAATTTTAAAAAATAATGGAAAAGTTAATGTCCACAGAAAAGCTGCCGACACTCAGAGACAAAAATGTAGAATCCTCCTAAACATCATGACCAAAGAGAAGTGCATAAAATGTGATCTGCCCATACAACGGCATATATTCAGCCATGAAGGGAAATGTAAAGTTGAGACACACTAGAGCATGGGAAGGCCCTAGAGAATGGTATGTCAAGTGAGATCCATTTGCCAATGGCCATAGGTGGCATGGGTTACTCTTGTGACACGTCTAGAAAAGGACTTTATAGACAGGAGGCAGCCAGAGGGCAACCTACAGGCGGTGACAATAATGAGGGTCAGGGCAGATAGTAAAATCCAGTTTTCCTTTTGAGGCTCTAAGACTGATGCTGGCAATGGTTACGAAACCAATGAGACTGCCGGCCAGCGAGTTGTGTGCTTTGGATGGGCGGATTTATGATATACAAATTGTATGTCAATAAATCTGGTTTAAAAAATAGAGCTGCATGAAGATGGGTGCATGTTTGTGGCTATGTGCAGAGCCTGGGACATCTGGGAAGGTTCCACTCACACCTGTCTGCTGTAGTGCTCTGGGTGACTCTGCCTCCCACTGTAAAGGGCAGTGGGCCAAGTCCTCACCTGTGGTTTCAGTGCAGCAGAAAAGTTGTGTCTGCACCCTGCCGTTACCCTCAGTTAGCCCTCCTTTAAGAGGCTCTGCTGCTGTGGGGCCATGGAGCAAGAGTTTCAGAAGCCCAGAAACTTGCAAGCCCAGAAACAGGTGTCTGAACACAAGGGCAAGTCAGAGGGCACCGGTTTCTGGAGGCAGTGTGAGAACAACACTGCAGAGGGGCAGCTGTGTTGCCAGACTCCCTTCAGCTAATGGTGTGGGAACTGGCAGCATCATGTCTATGAGGAGAGAGGCCGAGAAAGGGGACATGGTCACTGAAGCTACCACAGCCGAGGTTATTACCTGACCCTTCCGCACTACCTGTCAGCCACAGACTAGTGATGGAGTTCCTGTCAGTCACAGACTAGTGACTGAGCAGTACTCAGTGAGTAATGAACTATCAAGAGGCTGAAAGAGGCAGTTTAAGCCAGCCTGGGCTACACAGCAAGACCTTGTCTCAAAAAATTAAACTAACAACCCAAGTTGGGCAAGCACAGGATCAGGTGAGGCTGGATCAAGGTTCTGCCATGGGCTTCAGCTGGGGCCATGCCCATACCAAGTCACCACTTGTGGTCATGTGACTTCTGTCAAGGAGATTGTGGCCTGCGCTTGCGCACCTCCAGGGAGAGAACAAGTGTGGCTGCCTCAGTACAGCCAGCAGACCCCACACTTCATGACTGGGGAGGTTCATGCCTTGCTTTAGAGAAAATCACAGTAGCCAGGGTTCATGCCTGAAGACCCCAAAACCCAGCCCAGAGATGGGAAGGCACTGGCCTTGGATGTAGCGGGGCATGGGATGTAATAATAGGTTGCTAGGCACAGGGATGTTGTAAATATTCCAAGACCTGCCCAGCAGGATGGGATAGGATGCAATGGAGAGCGCTGGCCAGCACTTGGGAGGGTGGGGCTGAGGGATGCAGCCTTCCCAAAGCTCTCCTGCTCCTGGTGAATCAGGGACAGAGAATGGTGGCCAGCCACATGACACACCTCCCTTCCCTGTGGTCACAGAGTAGAGGACAGGGCCTCGAATGGGGTAGAGCTCCATTGTGGTCAGCTAACAGTTTCTCCTGCTCTCTCAGATCACTGTTTCCCCCACTAGATTTCCCCATCCTGACCCCACTCCATTCTGCCCAGCATCTCTCTCTTCACAGGCCAAGCGATCCCCAACAATCAGCCTTGTCTACATAGCCCGGGGTTCCCACTCGAACCAAGGGGCTGTGAACCATCTCTGTCTGCATCCTGCCAGTTCCTTAGAAAGGAACAGGGATCAGGGCACAGGGAGGGGACAGAGAGGCGAGGCAGGCAGTTTCCATGAGCGGTTCCCTGTTTCTCCCCAAAATAACCACGGTGTATATCCATGGCCTCACGCTGCAGACGCTTAGGATAAACCCTCGTAAATCTGTGTCCAGAACTGAAAACCGGAGGCTATGCCAGGGGCCAGACCCTCATAGCTCTCTCTCTCTCTCTCTCTCTCTCTCTCTCTCTCTCTCTCTCTCCCTCATCTGCCTCCTCTTTCTGTCTCTCTACCTTCCTCCCTACCACATCTCCATGGTGCCTTCCCCCGTCATGGAGCTGTGAGGCCCCAGCCCAGCTCACGCCCACGGACCACATATTTTAATGCGCCTGCACAGTCTTCCAGAAAAACAGCTACAGCATCTACGACATTCTTCCGCCTCCTTGGAACAGCAGTGAGGGATGGGCATGGGGGAGGAGGGCCTGGGAGATGTGGGGGAGGAAGTAGCGAGCTTCCTGCCCTCCTCTCCTGAGGAACCAGAGAGAGCAAAGCTCCTGCCTCCTTCCAGGTCCCAGACATCTAGAAAAGCACCCAGAGTGCAGAGATAGAGCAGAGAGCTCTATCCCACATTTCAGTGGGAGCCTCAAGTTCGGAGTCCATGAACAAGCTTCCTGGTTCTGCCTTTTGGGTTCACGTGAACTCAGCAACCTCGAGGCATTCTTCACTCAAAACCTGATCATTCATTTACTATGAGCCTAGGACCGGGAATGGGGACATACCACAGAGGAAACAGTCATAGACCACAAGGAAAGTGTAAAACTGACCCTCCCTCAGGTGACCCTTGGGAGCTAAGCAGTTCTGGGTTAAAAGGCAGGAAGGCCTAGGTTGAACAGTCCTGGGGAGAAGACTTGAGCTGACACACAGGAAGCTGGAGGTGCACAGATGGCAGGAAGACCCGTGAGGGTCCCAGGTTAGGGCTTCTGCCAGAGTCCCCATGGCAAGTTCCCGCTCCTGGATGTAGAGTATCTGGGAGGAAGGTGGACAGCCATCTTTCTAGTAGCCACGCTCTTGACTCCTCTTTGGTGGGTGCATTAGCCAAATGTTACTTCAGTCGTTCAGAAAATCCATCTTCAGGTTGCACTCCGGAGGCAGCCTGCTTCAGAGTGGAAAGGAACTCTTTGGAGAAGGTACAAGAGCAACTCTCCAGGCTCAGGGGAGAGTTCTCACCGAGATTCTGCATTATAGTAGGTGAGGGGATGAGTGGCGAAGCCAGAGAGGTGACCAGGGGCCAGGTCCTGAGGGGAAGGGCACGGAAAAAAGCTGTCTGTTTGCTGGTTAATCTTCTTGACATTAGCTTCCCTGGAAAATGTGTGCGTTTCAGTGACTATGTTGTAGAGCTGAGAGCAGACCTGAGTCATCTGCTTCTTAGAAGGATGTGTGTGTGAATGGACGGGTAAGATGGATGACGGGGTGGAAGATAGACAGACACTGGATGAATGAGGGGGCATGGATGGTAGGAGACCGGGTGATGGACAGAGTTGGAGGGTTGTGCATGGGTGATGGATGAATGGGTCTGGGTAGGTGCCGGATGGATGAATGGTGGGTGGTAGGTAGTGTGCCATGAATTAATGAATGAATAGAAGGCTACATGCTGAAAGCCCCAGGAAGCATCTTAGGCCAGGGTTACTAACTGGAAGAAGAAGAGGAGGCAGGGGTCCTATCACAATGCTGTCCCCATGCTCACAAGGCAGAAGGGACCGGAATGTTGGAGAAAACCTGTAACTGCGCTCTGAACGTGTTGTGCTTGGTTAAATGAAGGGTCTGCAGTAAGGGGTTCCATGGCGGCCAGGCCATCCTCAGAAAGACTGTTTAGAGCTGGCTGCGTAAGGTCTGTGCTGACCACACTGGTCCAAATGGCAGGGCAGGGGAGACCTGGGAGACCAGGCTCAAGAGACCAGTGATTCGGAAGTCCCTGCAGGGGGGCAGCGATGTGATGGGTGTCAGCTGCTGCACACTGTCCTAGGGTTTCTATTGCTGTGAAAAGACGTCACGACCATGGCGACCCTCATAAAGGAGAAGTACTTAATTGGGGTGACTCACTCACAGTTTCAGAGGGCCAGCCCATCGTCATCATGGCAAGAAGCACGGTGGTGTGCAGGAAGAAACGGTGCTGGGAGACCAGCTGAGAGTCCTACATCTTCCTAGCAACAGGAAGCAACTGACAGTCACTCTAGGAGAACTGGAGCGAAAGAGACCTCAAAGCCTGTCCCCGCAGCGACACACTTCCTTCAGAAAGGCTGCACCTCCTAATAGTGACACTCCCCTTGCGGGCCACTTTCTTCCAAACCCACTGTGCACTCAGCCCTGTGCCAATCACTCGAAGCTTGCTTGTTCTCCCATGGACTGCACTGCCAGAGGTCCCACCTGTCCCATTTTGTAAATGAAGGCTCGGGTAGGTGATCTAACTTGCCAAGGCCTCCCCCATGCCATGCGGTGCACATGTTCATGCTGAAGTGCGCATGTGTGAGTGCATACCTGCATGAGGAAGCCAGAGGGCCATGCCAGATATCCTCCTCTATGACTCTTCAGCATTTTGTTCTGTTTTGTTTTTGAGACGCAGTCTCTTACTGGATCTCATCGGTTCTGCTAAGTTTAACAGTCAATGAGCAATAGGAATCCTCCTGTCTTCACCTCCCCCTCCACCACCAAGCACCGGAGTTACAAATATGCATAGCCATGCCCAGCTGCTGGGAATTGTATGGGTACTGGGGATTCGGACCCAGGTTCTCATACTTACACGACAATGCTTATTGACTAAACCATCTCCTGAGCCCCTATCCTTAATCTTTGCAGATGCCACCCAGTTAGACTTCCCCCACCCAACTCGCAGACAGTGCCATTTCCCATCACGTGCCAAGTGGCTGCAGGGGCAATGCCAGGTGTCTTTGCCTGAGACAAAGGTAGGAGGATCATGACTGCACAGAGGGTGGGGTGACCATGACAATGAGGGCTTGAGCAACACAGCCAGGTGTCTTCTGGGAAAAGCCAGACACTGTATGGGGAAGGAGCAGCTCTGCAGTTTGCTCTCATCAGTGAGTGAAGCAGGGCTACAAGCCAGGACTCCCAAATGGCTCCTGGACAGTGTGACCTCAGAGCCTCCACAGATGGAAGGTTCCAGATGGCTCTTTTGCTGCGTCCTAAGCCTTGATGGTGTTTGTTCAGAGCAAATGAACAAACACAGCAAGTGGCTGCCACTGAGGCAGGATGCAAAGGAGAGCAGGCTGGTTGGAGGGCGGGGCGGGACGAGCAGCTGTCATTCCCTGCAGGCTGATGGTCTGATAGGTGATAGTGTCCTCTAAGCCTGGCTCTGTTCACCAAGCCTCTGGCTGTGTTACGTGGTAACATACCAGCTTGCTGTAGGGAATTCATTCTAAGGGAAGAGATGGCACACAGTGCCAGACTGCATCATGGGTGGGGCTCTGTGTGCTGAAAGCAGCTCACCCAGACGAGCCAGGGCCAAGCTCTGTTGGGAACATGCTGGTGCCTTGCAATCGGTGCCAGTGTGGGCATGGATATGAGGATCTCAGAAATCCTGCAGATCTGGAGCCTGGCCATTCATATCTAGCCCTGATGGATGGGTCTTGACCATAGAAGACTAACCACAGCAGAAGTGTCCAGTAATCAGACACTGATGCCTTAAATGGAGGTTCAAGTCCACCAGAATGGCAGTGGCCAGGAGGCAGGCTTGGTGTTGGTCAGCAGGCATGGGGCAACAGTTCTGGGGGAGGGTTTGCAAACACACAGCTGACAGCAAATCTGCCAGCATGTGCTCGCACATCTGGGTAGTATAGCTGAGCCTCTAATCGCCTCCACAGGAAGCAGTAGCATGGTGGTATCTAGGTAGGGTCTTCAGAAGATGGGGATGAATGCCTACCTCCTTCCACTGGCCATCCTTGCCTCTCTGGAGACTTTCTTATGCTGTACCTTCTGTTTGAGATTAGGTCCTCTCAGTTATGTCCTTCCCCAGCGTAGCTCCAGCACAGGAATGACAGATACACCCAGATTCTGACTGCACATGACATCAGTGAAGCCTCAGAAATGCTTGTTCATGGGCGGTCCTTGTCAGTCTTCTATTTCTGTGAAGAGACACCACGACCATGGCAACTCTTACAAAGGAAAGCACTTAACTGGGGCTGGCTTGCAGCTCAGAGGTTTAATCCATTGCAATCATGATGGAAAACAAGGTGGCGTGCAGGCAGACATGGTACTGGAGAAGGAGCTGAGAGTTCTACATCTGGATCTGCAGGCAGCAGGAAGAGAAAGAGCCGGCCTGGCTTGAGGTTTTGAAACCCCAAAGCCCACCCCTAGTGACGCACTTTCCCCAACAAAGTCACAGGTGCTCCAGCAAGGCCACACCGCCTGCTCCCTCTCAATTGTGCCACTCCCTAGTGACCAAGCATTCAAACACATGAGACAATGCGGGCCCTTCTTATTCCAACCACCACAAAGGCTTATTGGTTGAGTGGTTTAGCCTTTTTTTCCTTTGCTTTTCTGGGTTCTCTGTGTGTAAACTGCATCTTGTATTTGGAAAATGACCACCTGATTCATGTGCTACGCCTTTGTATGGAGCAAGACAAAGGCCTGTTCCAAGAGTCCTCTGTAGAGATGCTGAACCTTACCCTTGCCAGGAAATGCTCTAAGAACTACATAAGCCATCACTCCAGAGGTCTTTCTCCCCATCAGCCCTGCACCCTCCCTCTGGTGTCTTGCACATTGAAGCTTTCTTCTCTAGACGTAGTGGGCAGGGCATCTGTTGAAACTTGTTTTTAAAATTTTTAATCTTCAAAATTAATTCAAATACTGCATCATACATCATGGGTATCATACTCAGCTGTTCTGAGGGGCACAGCCAAAGCAAGCCGGCCAACAGCCAGCTACCTCATACCTACTCTTTTGTTTGGTGATGAACACTTACAATCTCCTCTTTGCCTTTTCGAACACACATTATACTGCTGTTAGCTGTATAATAGTCGCATCCTGTCTGCTAAACCGAGTCCTCTGGCTGTTTCAGATTCATACCTGAGACCACGTACACAGCCGTCTCTCCACGTCTAGTTTATTTCACCCGATGTAATGTCCTCCAGGCTCATCCATGTTGTTGCTGATGGTAGCTGTTCCCTTGCTTCCAGGGCAGAGTTGCAGTCCACAGCGGTTTACACTGACTGCATGGTGTAGCTGCTCAGTGCAGTGGGAGATCACATGACAGACTGAGCAGGTCCAAGCCCTAAACTGGATCCCCATTGCACCTCCAGATGTTAATGACCTTGAAGACAGAGAAGCAGAAATTATCCAAAATGAGACACAAAGATAACTTTCACTTGTTTGAGGCCAGGGTGGATCTGGCACTCTACCACCCAGCTTCAGCCCAGACCCTCAAAAGTAATTTATAAGGGTACCAATCTCAGTGACCTTGGGATACCTTAGCATGGCTAAACACATGTGTAATTAGGAAGGCAGAAGGAGGAATGATAATAGAAGAAAATGAGCCCCAAATTTCCACACCCACATAGACCAAAATCAGAGTTTATGGGTCCTGCCCCCTCTGCACCTCGGCATCCATCATTTCTTCCAGTACTCAGGGTCCTTACAGGCCGCTTGCTCTTCTTGTAGGTGTGGCTGTGCTTGTGTCTTCCCTGGGAGAACGCTGGGCTACCCTGATACTGCTTCACAGGGTGGAGTTAGAGGGTAGAAGCCAACAAACAAACCACTTCAAGCACCAGCCTCTAAGAAGTGAAATGAGTTTGATTCCTGGATCCCAGATGACAGAAAGAAAAGGAACATGGGATTGCCCAAAAGGCCACAGCTATGTGCAGCCTGTTCACTACACCAGAGGCATGCCCAAGGGGAAGGCCATCAGGGGAAGTTCTGCTGGAAACAGCTGAGGCTGTGCCACCAGGGAGGTTCCTGAAGTGACCGTCTTCCAGACTTGAAGCAGGGTTACTTCATGAGCTGTGCAGGGATCCATCTCATGAAGCCTAAAACAACAGGACACTCATCAGGAGTCAGACCTGCTGGTGTTGCCCCAGAACCCTCATCAAAGCCCATTTGGAGAGCTGGATGGAGGAAAACCCAGCTCTGGGAGAAGTAAAGTAAAACAGAAATTTAAAAAGAAGACCACAAGGAAGAGTAGAGGGACATCCCAACAAACATGTTCCCTCAGCCTTCTGCCAGCTGTGACATAAACCTGGGCTTCTGGGGCGAGCAGGAAGGAAGTGCTTTCCCACAGACCTGTCAAAGCAGTCATTCCCCAGTTTCAGAAGGCCATGGCTCCGTGGCAGGGCCTTCTTCCTTTCCCTGGTGGGTGGGTTCAGCATAGGTCTGCTTGTTGGCCCCTCCTCCACTCACCATGTGTGCAGAGCCCCCCACAGCTCTGTCATCCTTAAAGGATCCCCAGAGGGACAGCCCACATGCATGCCTCTCTCCAGTGGGGTCCCATTCCCTCTGGGCAGGTTGGGTTCAGTGACATGTGGGAATCTGTAGAGGACAACCCAGGCCAGCTGACCATTGGTAGGCCACTTGATAGGTGTCAGGGCTTATTTGGTACTGTGTCGCCATCTCTCCAGCAACATCTGGGTATGGCTTGAGCTATCCGGGGTCAAACTATTCCTAGCAAGAAAATGTTTCCTCTCCAAACACCTGGACCACATAACTGTGCATGGGCCCCAGAAAGAGCTGGGGGGGGGTCGGGGCTGCAGGCAAGGGCTGCATACCATAATAGGGGGGAACCACATGGGATCCAGCTTTGCATCAAAAGAAAGTAAAAAAAAATCCTGTTGGCCTAAGAGGAGAGGGATTACGTTCAATGGTGGCACAGGGTTAGTTATCTTGTCCTGACTATGTGATTCACTGCTAGGCTGTCTTTAACTGCTACTGCAACCATGGGGTCAGGATTAGCTCAAAGCAACCCTTTCTGTGTCCCACATCAGAATCATTGGGCAGGCTGACACAAGAATCCAGGCCTCCCTCAGACCTCCTGCAGAATAAGAAGTTCCAAAGACCCAGCCTCTCTGGCCCCTTGTGAGGCTCACATCCACTGAGGTCCCAGACTCCCAGGGTATTCCATTTATGTCTCTGATGACCAGCAGGAAGGGATAAGCTCATCCCTGATGCATTTGCAAGTCTTGTTCCCAGCCACCACAAGCTAGAGACCTATCTACAGAGTCAAGTGGGGAAGGCCAGGGCAGGGTTACATTAGCTACTGGGGAAGCTAGACAGCAGTTGGGCAGCAGAATGGAAGGTGGCTGTCCGGGTAGAGACAGCAGCCCTGTGGAGGCGATGGGCAGTGTGGAGGCAAAGAGTTAACCATCATAGCCCTCACCGGGCCTGGGCATCTCCGTGGCCCATTTGTAAGTGAATGTATGCTGTGGCTCATTTTTCCGAAGCTCACTGGTCCTCGTTTTCATGCGCCTGAAACCAGAGTGGGCTTCAGGGTAGCCGTGTCATAGGTTTAGGGTGCCTGGAGGAGGGATGAATGTAAGGAGGTCTTCCAAATGGAAGGAGCCGCCTTCCATGACACTGCTATCAGACCTTCAGAGTTTGTGTTCTAATATGACCCTTCCCTCTGTTTCTGAGCACTTCATGGTGACAAGAGAGCCCACCACAAACTGACTTTACAACAAACCAGAGAACTGCCAGCTAGTTAATGGCCTCAATGACACACTCTTATGGATGCCATCCCCATCCCGTTTATACTCAAACACCTGTCCTCACTGCACGGTGCCCAGTGGCAGTTAATTAGTGATGTCCCCAGCCTCTCCCTGCCTGCCCTGAAGAGGGGTATTCACCATATTTACAGAGGAGAAAGGGAGAGAGAGGGTGGGCTCAGTGCTGGGGGCACTCCCCGTCCTGGACTCTCTTGGGAGGATGCCCACATCTAGCCTGTGTGACCCTGAACATGCCACTAGCCTTTCTAAGCTTCCGTTTCTTCGGTCTCTTCATCTCTAAGGTAGGAAACAGCTTTGCCGGAAGTTGAGAGTGACTGCTCACTCACTCATTCAGTGGATATTTATTGAGCATCTACTAAGGAGGCCTCAAAGACCATGCTGGTGGATGGTGAAGGTGGGGTTCCGGGGAAGGGATGGTAGCTGGCAAGCCACCTTGTCAGTGTGACAGAGCCTGGAGTGAAAGGGAGGCGGAGGGCAGAGAACGCACCAGGCTCCAGAGAGGATGGAACAGATTGCATCCACCTAATCAAGACGGTCAGGATGGTCAGGGCTGTGGCTTTCAGAGATGACATGAGGTGAAGCCCTGAGATTGAGGGAGGGGCATTCTAGGGTAGGGGGACAACAGGTGCAGGCACCCTGAAGCTACAGGAGGCTCAGTGCGCCTGCCGAGCACAGCCATGGTGGTGGAGGTTATGGGAATCGCCAGGAGCCAGGCCAGGTGGAATCTGATGGGCAAGTGGGAAGGCAGGTTCTACCCACCGAGTAAGGGCCCAGCAGAAGCTGTGGAGAGGGGGTCTGGCTATGGGCTGAGGATCCAGAAAATGGATTGCAGTGGCCTCCAGACCTTGCTATAACTGCCTTCCCTGTCTGAAGATCAGGAGAATCTATCCCTGAGGCAGACCACCAGGACTGCACACAGCCTGCACATTCACTGAGCCCTCCCATCTCGCCCCCATATCCTGACACCCCAAACAGTGACTCATGGAACAAGACAGCAACCATGCACTCAGGTTAAAATTATGCAAGCCACGTGCATGATATTAAAAACCCAGGGCGCGTGTGTTTCTAGTGCGGGGAGGGGGCAGGGGGAATGCCAAAATGTAGCTGCTTTATTTAAGGAATTTATTGGGCTAGTGTGAACGGATGTTTGTTGGAGGTTTTTCTCCCAGTGGGGGAGAAGCAGGTACCTGCAGCTTGATTGCTAAAAATAGGGGGAACCTCAGCCTGCTCCATGAGATGAGTCCCAAAATACCATGTCTTCCCTTCTCCTCCAGCAGCTCAGCAGAGGGGCCAAGCCAGCTCCTGCAAAGCCTGGGGTGGGGACCATCAGAGACCTCAGAGCTTCGCTTAAGAGCCCCTCTATACTCCCTGAGTCACAGGCTTGGTGTGTGCCCATTCCAGGTGCCTCAGAGAGGCAGGCCCAGGTCTATGGCATCAAATCCCCAGCTTGACCCCTATTCTGTCTTCCTGTGCAACCTAGACTGCAGCACCTTTGGGACCCTCGAGAGGCTGCAAGCACAGCTGTCAAGAGTGGACACAAGAAACAGTGATGGGGGCCGAGTGGGACCTAAGCTTACCACAAAGATGCCCTGTGTTGTGGTGCCTACAACCGATACACACTGTCTTTAAAGAAAGATCTGCAGAGCCTTGCTCTTTTTGGCTTTCCCCTGACCCTCCCACTTCCAGGCAAGCTCCTGTCTGCCTATGTGCGCCTCCACCATTCCGTGAGTCCTCACACCCACTCCTCTCTCACTAACATCCAGCAACTGTTCTCCGGCCATTTGCAGGCCTGATCTAGGATCTCTACTAGAATCTCATTGCAAGGAGACCAGACTCGGGGGTGGGGGTGGGACTTTGTCCCTGAGATGGACCAGAGAGTGACCCAGAGTGACCCGGAGCTTCTCCGAGGTCCAGTTCAGGGTGGGTTTTGTCTTTGCACAGGAAATATGAGGAGTGTCCTGTGCCGTGGCTCCTTGTGGGAAGACAAACCAAGCAGCCTGCTTTAGCTGGGACGCCTTAGAGCCCAGGTCTTGAAGGTCGGAAGGACCAGCTGAAATCTCTAAGCCTGGTCCTGGGGCCCCTGTGTGGCCTTGAGATGATTTCTGTGCCCTTTTGAATCGTTCTTTTCTTTGGATACCTGTGTGAGCCAGGCACAGTAGTACAAACAAAAATGAGATGTCCCTGTGGCTCTCAGACACTCCACCACCACCCAGGCAGCCCCTGTGAGCCCCTCAGCCAGGTCACCTTTGCTCAGTATCCTCTGTCTTTCCTCCCAGAGCCCAGCTCTTCTCTGCATGCCCCGGGGTTGTCCACCTGCGTGCCGTGTTGATACGGTTCCCTCGCGCAACTCACTGACCTGGTGTTACATCACCTGCATCCATTTTTTCTTTCACCCTTAGGAACTTCAGCTCCCCTCCTGGGAGGAGGTAGTGGCCAGTGTGCTCTTTCCTCCATCAATGGGGTCCTGGGTTGGACATGATTCCTAGCTTCATTAGCAGATGCAGAATGAGGTTCAGAGAGGTAGGGAATCTGTCCATGGTGGCACAGCAGTGCTGAGACACACCCCTCAGTTGTCTGTCAAACTCTGGCTCTTTTCTTTAGAACACACACAGTGTGTGTGTGTGTGTGTGTGTGTGTGTGTGTGTACCTACTCCTCTTTGTATTGGCAATATAAGGGACAGAGTGTCCCCCTCCTGCTGTACAAAGTTTCCCTGTTAGTGTATTTTCTCTGGCCAAGCGATGGGCTAGCCTTCCACCTCCCTCTCCTCTCCCTGACTTGATGAGGAGAGACTGGGAGACTGTGTCAGTCAGAGAAGTAGACCAGCATGGGTCTCTCGAGGCAGCTGCTGTCGGGGGGAAGGGTGCTTTGCCTGGCCTTTTCAAGGTGGTAGCTTCACACAGTGGGAGACCTGGGACACCTCCTTCTTTGCTTTCTGTAAAATCCACCTCTTCCCCAAAGGGCTCCTCCCACTGACTCTAGGGCCTCAAGGTGACTCTGCTTCCACTCCCAAGGTGGCCCCACAGCCCTGGCATACCTGCCCAGCTGTCCATCTCTGCAATAAGCATGGCTGCCACCTTTGCCAGGAGGGGCCCCACAGGCCCCGAGACTTGAGGAAACCACCCCGGCACACACAGTTGTAGCAGGATGTGAATGAGCCCTTCAGTATAAATGTGAATCATCTCCCAACCTGCTTGCTGGATGTGGGCTTCACACGCACGCCGATGAGCTCAGGGCTTGGTCCTCTGAAGCATCCAAGGTGACCCACCTTCCACCCTGGCCCAGAAGGTGCCAGCCAAGAGGACCGTGCAGCTTGGGGCAGCTCTCCTCAGCCCCAGCTCTGACTCCGTAAGGCCACCTTGAACCTCTCTGGCAGATGTCTGGATTGACTGCCAGGAGTCTTTGCTCTCAGAATATTTTCCCTGTAGAATTCAGCACAGACAGCATAGTTCAGGGGAGAGTACAATGGGTGGTTCTGAGATTTCTCTAAGAGGCAACAAACTTTCCAGCTCCCACAAGCTCCCCAGGTGGCCGCCACGCAATGTCACTCTCCTCCTCACTCCACGCCGTCTGTTCTGCCAGCATGACTTGAAACAGAGCTTGATGGTGTACACGGTCAGTGTAACATCGAGGCAGGCTCAGCTACAATAGATGCTGAGGTTACAAGCACCTGCTGCCATGCCCACCGTCTCACATGGGCTCTGGAAATCCAAACTCAGTTCCTCAGGCTTGGATGGCAGTCAGCTCACACACTGAACCATCACCACAGCTCTTGGTCAGTTTTCTGGTTTTGTTTTGAATGTCATATCAACAAGAAGACTTTCAGGATTGGATATTTTGAGACAAGGCTCATGTAGCCTCGGCCGGCCTTAAACTTGGGGCAATCCTTCTGCTTCAGCCTCCCTAGTGCTTGGTTAGAGACCTGAGTCACCACATCCAGCTACATGTTTCTTTAAAGGATGGGGATCTTTTGGTTTGGTTTTACTGCTGTTGCTTTTAACTCCCTGTGTAGTTGACTCCTGCTTCTGCTTCCTGAATGTGGTTTTACAGGTGTGTGCCATGCCTGATATGAAGATATTCTTTTTGTGTCTGCTTTTGTTTGTTTGTTTGTTTTTTCTAGGGGTAGGATCTCATGTAGTCCAGGCTGACCTCAAACTCCATGTGTAGTCAAGGATGACCTTGAACTTCTGACCCTCTTGCCTCCTCCTCTCAAGCGTTGGCGCTGGGATTGCGGGTATGTCCCACCTTGCTGAGGTTATGAGGAAGAGGGTTGAAATTCTGTGCATGCCAAGCAAGCAGGAACTGACCTGCACTCCATCTCTGAAGGCATTCTTCTGTGTCATTCTTCTCCTTTAATCTAGATCCTTCCGCGACCATTGTTGTGATGGCGTGGGGCAGGAGTCTGTTCCTATACGGACAGCCAACTGGACCAACAAGAGTCATTAAAGACTGTCTTTACCCTGTGCTTGGTATAAACCACATCATGTCTATTTGTGTCTGGCTTCTGTCTTCCACCCAACAGGTCTGGTCATTTATCCATACACAATGCCACACTGCTTTAGTTAGTTTTATAATTGGCATTAATATTCAGGAAAGCTGGAAAGGGCTGGGGAGATGGAGGGGGAAAGGGGGAGAATGGGGAGACGGAGGAGAAGCAGGAGAAGGAGGAGGCCGGGGAGACTCAACCAAAGTAAAGTAGGCATAGAGATTCCGTAATGAAACCTGTTACCTTGTATGTTAATTAAAAGAAAATTAAAATAGCACAAAACCAAAAGGTACCCACTAAAGGAACTTCTCCCATTTCATTCTTCCTATTCTTCACTGTAAAAAGCTGTTTCATCCTTCAGTCTCTATAGTTTTGTGAAAATTAGAATGTATTACACACACACCAGAACTTTGTTAGGGTTGTATATATTGGATCTGTCAATCAACTTGGAACTGACTTCTTCAAAATACGGAGCCAATCAAGCCATGAATAGTATGTGCCCCTTCGTTTATTTTTGCCTGTTTGGATTCCTCTTAGCATGTTGGTAGCCAGAGTAGTTCTCCAGTGAACCACTGTTAGGTGAAGTCGGAGATCTTGCTGCAGCACAGGAATGCAGTGAAAGCCAATGCCTTCCTCCCTAGAGCCCTGAAATGGCCTGGCTAATTGCCCAGCCAGAAGAGGGCAGAATGAGGACTCAGACCATCTTACTTGACCATTCTGGACCTCTTCATTTTGTTCAATCTTTTTGTTTGTTTTTTTGAGACAGGGTTTCTCTGTGGCTTTGGAGGCTGTCCTGGAACTAGCTCTTGTAGACCAGGCTGGTCTTGAACTCACAGAGATCCGCCTGCCTCTGCCTCCCGAGTGCTGGAATTAAAGGTGTGCGCCCCCACTACCCAGCCCATTCTGGACCTCTTGGCAGAGGATGCTGCAGCAAGCAGGCACAGAGTGACGGGCGCGGGGGTGGCTAGCATCCTGAGTACGCACACCGACTGCTTCTCAAGCAGTGGCTCCTGTGGCTTGCTAATGACCCACCTCCAGTGCTCAGAGGCATGTGTGCCCTGGCCATCTCCACTGCACGAACTCAGAAGCAAGGCAGACAGCGCTTGTGACCCACCCAGGGTCTACCAGTCAGTAAGGGTAATGCTGCTTGAAGCTGGGCTCTTGAGTGACACACACTCCTTTGTTCTAGTTTTTCTTCAAAAGTCCTTATCTCTGGACCAAGTTTTCTACAACCCCAGGAACTCGTCCCGACTGTGGCTGCTCCAGGTAGGACAGGCTGGCCCCTCTGCAAACTCTCAGCCACTTGTGGGGCCAAGAAAAAGGAAACAAGGGCTCCGGGTCACACTGGATGGGCTTCTAGGCCTCTTTGTGCCACAGCTGGCTGAGTGACCTTAGATAAGCTCCTCGCCATCTCTGAGCCTCCTAACAGCAGAAATAATATCCCTGCCTTGATGTAGGAGGTGAGGGTTAAAGGAAGGGACAAATAAGAGGGCCTCAGATGCAAGTCCTCTCAACCCTTAGCTCCTTTTCTTACTTCATCGCAAGAGGTGCCTGGAGGATAAACAACTAGAGCTCAGATGTTCCGAATCTCTTCCTGTATGACCACAAACACTACCCACAAGTGCTGGTTTTTAATTTTCCCCATCTAGAGAAAGAGACACCTTGATGGAACTACGTGCTTACACGATTGCAATCTTAGTGCACGTAAAGGGCCTTGGAAGGCCTGGTACTCACTCAGTGTGGGCCACTTTCATGTTGTGACTACCCCAGTACTTACACAGCCGATGAAAGCTAGGATCATGGACTGACACCAGCCAACCCGGCCTCAGCCTTCTGCCCTGTGCCCACAGAGTGAGTCAAAACACCTCCCTCTGACCTGGTGTCATGGAAACATCAAGTCTGGGCACCCACGACCCCGGCTGTGGCAGAGCTACCCCCATCGGTTTTTAGGTAAATTCCCACCTTGATGTCTACATCCATCTGAACATTGTAGACATCGTCTTTGGAAAAGAACGATCTTCTTGTGGCCCTTAGGTGAGTTCCTGCTTCAGTTATCTTCAGGATCAAACGTGCATCCATAAGCAAACAGGGAAAACCATAGCACAGGCTTCTTCCCCTTTTTTACCATGGCTGCCAGGTATGTGGTTTCTGGGTTCTGTGCCGTGTAGAAGTGATTTGCTCATTGAGGGCAGTGCAGCAGGAGTAAATCCTGGAGCTAGAGAAATTCAGATGGTTTCATCACTCTGAACCTGCCTCCTCTATAGAGAAATGAGAACCTGAGTTCTACCTTCTCCCGACTGAGTGAGCCGCACAGCTACCACACCTCATCTCTGAGGTTGTTTTCTTTCCCAAGAGGTTCATGGTCACCTTGGCAGGTGGTAGTGAGGACTCAGAGGGTGCTACCCAGCTGCTGGCACTTTGTTAATAGCAATTGATAAAATGAGGTGTTATGACCCTGAGGTTTGCAAATTGAGACTTTCTTTCAGTGCAGAGGACCAGATCCAGGGCCCTGTGCACGTCAGGCAAGCTCTCTGTCCTGGTGTTAGGGGATGAGAACTTTGCTCTGGAGCCTATGCCGAACAGGAACTCACAAGCCTCCTGCAACCTTCCTGTGGCAAGTGTAAAACAGTTTTGTAGCCCAACTGCAGCCTGGATTCTGGCTTCCTGGGCTGGTGGATGTGTCTGTGGTGGGCACCCCCAGCTCAGGTGAGTGTTTGCAGGTGTTCCTACTGCTGCCAGGGCTGGGCCTGTCAGAGCTGGCCACGCAGGCACAGAGCCAGGGCCACACCTTCCACTGCCCACTGCTCTAGGAGCTCCAGACTTTGTATAGTAAACCACGGCGATGCTCACCCAGAGCCTACAGCCCATGTGAGGGCAGCCGTCTCTGTGCTGGGTGGGGCAGGTGGCTGTGTGTTCAAGAGTAGCTGAATCGGAGCCTGTGCCAAAGCCTGATGTTATTCCACTGTGCTGTCTCCCGGGTCCAGTGGGGATGCTTCTGACCTGCCACTCATTCCTGTAAGCTCCAGTGCCCTGGCCCCCAGTAGTGCTGTCTTTTCTCACTTTTGAGGCACGCCGTTTAAAGCCGTTCTGACCTGGGCAGCAATCCCTACTCTCTTAGCAGCTGAATGCCTGAGGCAAGACTCTCCACTTTCAGAGGCTCTGTATGTGCAAGCTGTTTTCTTTGGTGTGGCATGATCCATCTGTCTGGAGAGGCAGGAGAGGGTCTCAGGATGCTATGGTCACAGAGCCCCAGGCATAGCGCATGAGCAGCACCCCCCCCCCATCCTCCTTGCCCTTTCATGTTTCTGCCCCAGGTCTCCTAACTCATCCTAACTCCTAACTCTCAGCTGGCTCTGCTGAGGAGCTATATTGGCAGGGACTACAGAAGCAGGGCCATAGGAGATCAGCATGGATGTGTGGCTTTTCTAGTCTGGGACTCTAGAATGGCCTACCACAGTGCACTCCCGCTACTCATTGAATTCTGGAAACCCATGGAAGCCCTCACAGCAAAGCTCCTCCCTGTTTCTCACCTCCTGCCACAGAAGTCTGCCTACCTGACCAAGTCCCACCCTCATGCAATATCTTAGTGTTTTTTGTTTTTGTTTATTTTTCAGAGGTGGGCTCCAGAGCCAAAGCAAATTCTAGAATGAGCAAATCAGCCTGTACTAGAGTGGCCACACCCTTGGTTATAAGACTAATTTGTGTTTTAATGCATTGCTTATTGTGTTTGCTTATTTTGCCCACACCTGTCACTCTAGATGAGCAGGCGGGACTACTGTCACACAGAAGCTCATTCCTTTGCAATGTTTTCCTTCCTCTCTTCTTTCTCGTTTGCTTCCCTTCCTTCTTTCCTGTCTTCTCCCAGCAGAGCCAGGCCTCTCTGCGGATATCTTATTCAATGTGCAGTGAGTGGGGCCAGCCCTGTGTGGGAAGCGAGGGATGAATGTGCCTCCCTGGCAGTGGAAAGGACAGGAAGGCAGTACGTGCTGTGAGGGTGTAGTTGAAAGACTGGACAAGATGCAGAGGGACCTCAGTGAATGAGCAATTACAGTTTATACCCCAATATAAGACAGTCTACAATCTGTCTAGACTCTAGATAGAGGGCCACCTCCATTCTCCCCAAGAGCCCATGCATGTAAAGCTGAATAGGAGAGAAGAGAGGCAGTCGGATGTCTACTTATAGGGTTAGTGTGTTACTTAGACATCCATATTTTAAGTTCATGTTTTTTAACATACTAATTTGGAACTCTGGATCTCCGAGAAATTCTTTGATCCCAGGTCTTTTCTGTGTGGTTTGTTGCTATGTCATCACGAAGGGGGCAGCATTTTCCAAAGTACATCTTCACAGGGATGGAGAGGTTGTCAAATCCTATGTGGGCACCTCCTGTACTACACCAGGACAGTAGGGGGCTTGGTGACTGCAGATAACCATCTGTGACCACAACTCAACCACTTGCTGGAGGCTCTGAAAGTGGCCTTTAAAAGGCCAGTGGACAGCAGCCTCCTACCCTGCTGCCACAGTCGTTTTATCTGAGTGAAATTCCTCAATTCCTTTTATAGTAATGGTGACCTCTATAAGTACCCCAGGCTCACAGAGTGAAGGCCACCCAGCTAACGGACCTTTCCCCCATCAGAGTTTGGGGTGAACACATAAATAGCACAATGCAGAGCAGGCTTGGACACAGCTTCCTGAAGGTGGAGGGTTTGAGGACACCTGAGAAGCTAAAGGCAGAGGCTCTCCTTGGAGCACCCCATTTAATTCATATAGCTTCAGAAGGAGCTGGCCCTCAGCACCTGGGAGATAGGTTTGGGTGTCTATTCTACTCATTGAGCCTCTTAACACTGTCTGTGACGTGGCACAGTAACCCTGCTTTATACAGGAATGCAGAGTATGGGAACTAGAGTCTGAAAGCAAAGGTTAGGGACAGGGTGTCCTCACAGTCATCACACCTCCCCCACCTTGGGGTTCCAGCCCGTGAATCTGATCAAGGGAGGCACAGGTTCGCTGACTTCAGTATAGGAGAGTAGCCAAGGGCAAAAGATTCTAAGACCTATGGGGTGGGTTAATCCAGGAGGAATGCTTATCCCACACACACACACACACACACACACACACACTACCCACCTCACACACAACCCCAGTCTCCCCCAAACCCACAACCAATGCTACCTGACACCATCAATGTTGTTGCTGGCTTTGATCACTGCATAATCTTGATTGCTAATCTTTCCTGCCTCTGTCCTGACTACTGTCCCTTCCTGGAGACTGTAACTGGGGACTCAGCACCGGGCCTGGTGCATAGGGTGTAGCCAGTATTTTAATTAAGGAAGGATAATAAACTAATGACTGAGGTCCACGCCCCCCACGCCCACCTCCGCCGCCCCCACCCCGCCCAGCATACTACCGAAGTCTCCCCTTCTAGGTTTCTGGCCTAGAGAATGGGGAAGTTCCTAGGCTTCCCAGCTCACGCTGGCTGAACTGCCACGGAGTCCTTGACACTGTCCTGCGCGACCTGACTGTGTGACCATCACCCCTGGTGTCAGGGCACCGCCTAGAGTGGCCCAGCGCCTGGAAGAGGCCTTGGCACCCAGTGACCCCTCCCGAATGGCAAAGAACCCGCGCAACCCGCGCGGGAACCGCAAGGACGGGAGGCCAGCCCCGCCTCTCCCACGCCTTGCCGGTGCAAACTTTCAAAAGACGCGGCGGTGGCAGCGGCCCCGCCCCGGCACGGTTAGCGGCGGGCGCGGGGGCGGGGCGGGCGCGCCCGGGCCGGTGGCTCCGCCTCCTCTCGCCGCCGCCCGCGCCGCCCATCTGCCGCCCGCCGGTCGCCGGTACAGCGGCAATGCCCCTCAGCCCTACCGCGGCCCCCGGCCCGCCCAGCTAGCCCCGCGCCGGGACTCTCGGAGCAGCGATGGGCAACACGGTGCACCGAACCCTGCCAGGTACGCGCGGAGCCGCGCCCCGAGGTGGCGCGGAGCGCTCGGTCCTCCCCGGGCAGCCCCAGCCGTGGAGCCCCGGGTACACACGGGAGTCTGGCTGTCTGAGCCTGATCCCCATAGCCGCACCCCTGCCGGGCCGTGCAGACCCCCGCCTGGTTCTCCTGGCCTTGGCCGTGCGCCCCTCGCCTTTGTTCCAGCCCGAGGTGGCTGAGGAGCGAGCCGCGGGCCATCGGGGCTTCCCCCGGCCGGAGCCTCCAGGGGGGCTGCGGGGCACGGGTGTCCCGGGTCCCCGAGCGCAGCCGGCAGGCGCCCCCACCACACGTGCTACTTCTTGGCTGCGTTCCCACGCGCGCCGGGCTGCGCCCAGCTCCGGTGTCCGCTCAGCTGGGGGTTCTGAGCCTCTGCTGCGGAGCGCATCGCCCCCTAGTTAAAAGCGCCCTAGAATTTCCCAGACCAGAGAAGGCTGTGGGCGAGGGGCGTGGGGCGGGCGTGAGGAGGCCGGGGGACACCACACCACGCTGAAAATACCTAATGATGGTGGAACAGGTCAGCTCGCCGAGGCTCTGTGCCACTGCCTGTCTGCAAAGAAATGTCCTCGTAAGGAAGGGCACCCCGATTTTACACAAGAAGTTGAAGCTCAGAACAAGAGAAATGACCTGATACCAGGCAGTGGTGGGAGACTGCATGGGCCCTGTCAGTCCATCTGCCCCGCCCCCCCTACTGCCCCAAGTCTTCAGAAGTGTTTGGGCATGAAGCTGGGCATTCGCAGCACTTTTGGGCAAAGGCTGAGTGTGTGTTTGGTGAGGGGTAGCTCAGAGAGAAAGTTGGCTGTAGGTCAGATTTAGTGCAGCCCGGTTGACATCCCCACAGTTGTCTCCTCTGGAAGGGATTGTCTGTGAAGGGCCAGCCTGAGGTCCACGGGGTTCTGAGGAAGGAGACAGCTCCTTCTACTAATAAACCCCTGGGCAGCTTTTACTCAATGGCTCCTACTGTCAGCCAGGTGGAGTCACAAGCTGGTCAGCCGCAGAGGTGGCATTAGAACGTGGGTCTGTACTAGAGTGACAACTGCTTCTTGTGTACATGGCGATTGCTAGGATGGGGGAGACCCAACCACCATCCCGAGGGACCTGAGGTGTCATCAGCGATGGCAGTCACAGAAGCCCATGGGTGAGACGCCGCTCCACTGCTCCATACCCAGTTTCTTAATCCAGAACGTCTGTACCAGTCTAGTTAGTTTTTAAAAAGCCATTCTGCCACCTGTGGGTCACACTTGGCGTAAGGGAAGGGACAGGCAAGTCTCATCAGGTGGCCACGCATTGCTTGAGACTCGCGCTGTGTCCATTCCTCTGGGGCCTGGTGCTGTGGGCGGGGCACTCTAGGCTGGGGGCTCAGGGTCAAGGAAGGCCATCCCATGCTGTATGTAAGTGTGGGAGCCCCCTAGTGTCTGAGGGACCAAGTGCGGGAGGAGGAGGCTCATCAGATGGCAGGTGCCGAAAAATGTGAAAGGGCTGTGTATTTTCTCCAGTCTACCTGCCACTGGCTTCTGGAACCTCTACACTCAGCCCCTCACACCTGGAATGTTCTTCCCTGTCCACTCAATGTCTCACCACCAAGCTCCGTGGTCACCGTTGGCGGGAGCCCTTCTGCGGTTACGCTCGGCCCTGTGGCCTGGCTTGTTCACACGACGTTGCTGCAATGTCACTGCTTCTTCTTGTGACTCTGTATGGGGTTCCATGAGGTCAGGGCCCGTGCCTTGGTCATCTCGTTCCCTTCCCTGCCTTGCCCATCTCGGAGCCTGGTGCCTGGCGCAGGCTCAGCACCGGGTGGAGGAGCACAAATGGAGGCCGCATCTCTGGCCGAAGGAACGCTTGGCTCGGGCTTGCCCCGAGGACACTTGTGTTTCCTTCTCAGGGAAGGGACATGTGTGTGGGGCTCATCCCGCAGGACTGGAAATAGAGAGCTGGCATTTGCTGAGCACCTGGATTCCGTGCCAGGCTCCCTACATGTGTGGCTGCGATCACACACCAGCACGTTTCTTAAGGCTGCTACGCTCCCAGCGGGCTGCCTGGCAGTCTCACTTTGACCCCCATGTGACTTCCCCCTTCCCTTCCCTCGGGCCCCTGCTCTAGACTGGGTCTAGACATTGTCATTCCTCCCACTCACCCCTTTTTTGCTTTGTAGTTCTCCTGAGCACACAAATGTCACTGTGTGACACATGTGTATGTCTGATCACCAGTATATGTTGAGTTCCTGGAGTAGGGGCTAGGTTGATTAATGAGTGAATGAATGGGGTTAATTCTCCCAGCAACCCTGCACAGCAGGGTCATTACTCCCATTTAATTGATGGAATATCGAGGCTCAGAGAGGTCAAATGACATATCCTTGCCTACAGAACTCCTTTAGTTGGCAGGGCCAGAATTGAAACCCAGGTTTATTTAGCTCCAAAGTCCTCAGTTATTCAACCCAGGCCTAGATAACACTTATTAAGTGCCCCCGTGGTTTAGATAACGTTTGTTGGGTATTCCACCTTGCACATGGCTTGCTACAGGGCACAATAAGGAAATGTCAAAGAGAAGTTCCCTTTGGTGGCGGGAACCCACGCAGCAGCTCTCTCAAACTGCACCAACATATTCCGATGGATACCCTTGACCCAGGAGTGAGCACGGTCAGCAGGAGACCTTGCATCTGCTAAGCTCCTACTGTGTGCTCCAGCCTCCCTTTCCAGCTGCAGTATAAGCCTTCCAGTTTAGAGGACACAGGGATACTGGATAAGTCCAGCTCACGCAGGCTCTAACCAAGCTGGGACTTAGCTGACTGAGATCCCTCAGGTTCCTAATGCCATGCAGTGCTCTTCACTTCACTGGCCTTCCCAAGGGAAAATAAACATATCACAGGTAGAAATGGGGAAGGGCAGCATTCCAGGATGGGGTAGGTATGAGGAAGAGTTCTCCCCTTTTCTCCTAGCCAGCACATTCTAGACCCTTCCCTGTGCACCTCTAGGGTTCACCCAGCACTGGTTGGATGAGATGCTGAATTCAAACTATGGGATTGGTTTAGTCATTAAGTTGGCCAGTGCTTGGCCAAGCCAACAGCTTTCAGAGTCTGTTCACTGATCAGTTGTGTGGGAGTTTTAGCTGTGGAGGTAGGCTGAGTCTATATGGGCCACCATGGGCAGGCTGGACCAGACCTCTGCTGCCAGTGTTCAGAGGGACATCTTTGATTTCACAGGCAACAAATGAAGGCTCAGAAAGGTCAAGGGCAGAGGCACCACTACAGGAGAGAGAGAGAGAGACAGACAGACAGACAGACAGACTTAGGCTTCCTAACCCACCACATAGCTTGCAGATGCTAAGTCTAGAAGGGGTGTACTCATACCTGCCTTAGATGATCCTTCCCACAGAGCCCCTCCCTCCTTCTTCCTAGACAATACCATCCTGGACCAGGTGCAGCCAAACGAGACCCTCCTAGACAAAGCAAACCTGTCTGGTCACGGAGATGATGTTCCCTGAGCGAGCAGTCACTGGTGTCCCTGAACCATGACTTTATCAGCCTCTGGGAAGGTAGCAGTCTTGGTCAGCATGCAGTAGCCAGCCAACAAGGGACAATGCTTTTCTCTTCGCACCCTCTGCCTTCTCTCATCTGAAGTTTGGAGCTGAGTTGAGTTTCCTTTGTCCTCTTGGCCATGTTTACCACCACCACCACCCAAGTCATTAGAATGTCTTTTGTTGTGTAGCTAAGCTGAGCCTCTCAGAGCCACAGTAGCTCCTTCAACTTCCCTGAGACCTACCTACATGCAGCCAACTAATGCTCAGGAGGGCTGGGCAAGACCCCTGGATGAGGTCCTGTAAGGGTGCTGTGGGCCGGGCTATGCCCACAGTGAGTAGAGGAGGAAGATGCAGGGCATCTCTTCTGGGATGGGATGGTGGTGGAGAAATGGTCTATGGGCAGAGCAGGCGGGCCTCTTCTGTTTTATCCTCTCTGGTTCCACTCTGCCCCTCCCCGAAATCAGGAAGGCTTCCTGGGGGTTACTCTGAAGGGAAGTCCTGCTGAGCACCTGCTTATGTGGCTTTATGGTTTGGTTACTCAGTAGCCACCAACACCTGTCATGTGCCAGGCATGAGATACAGTCTTGAATGCCACAGTCAGAAGGTCCACATGTCCCATAATGTAGAACCAGCCTAGTGCCACCCTATCCCCTAACCAAGCTGGGCCTCCAGAGTGCCTGTCCTTTGTGGGTTAGCACCAGCTGCTAAACGCTCTTTAAGGATACAGCATAG
Organism: Mesocricetus auratus; assembly: GCF_017639785.1. Lineage (NCBI taxonomy): Eukaryota > Metazoa > Chordata > Mammalia > Rodentia > Cricetidae > Mesocricetus > Mesocricetus auratus. The sequence continues at coordinate 12,546,575 of NW_024429191.1, read as the reverse complement.
AAAAGGTACTGGCATGTACTTGTTACAAAAGGATTATTTTAAATATATCTTATTATTTTAATTATGCATTTGCATGCGTGTGGGATTGGGCACATGAGTGCAGGTGTCCTCGGAGGCCACAATTGTCAGGTTCCCTGGAACTGGAATTATTGTGGTTGTAAACCATCTGGTGTGAACGCTGGGAACTAAGCTCAGGCCCTCTAGGAGAGCAGCAAGTGCTCTTAAATGTTAAGTAGTTTCTCCAGTCCTAAAGATTTGGTTGTGTGTGTGTGTGTGTGTGTGTGTGTGTGCGCGCGCGCGTCATGTGTGTGTACCTCATGTGTGCAGTACCTGCAGAGACCAGAAGAACATTGAGAGCCCTAGGAGCTGAACTGAAATGGATATAATAAGCCACCTATTGTGGGTCCTAGGAACCAAACACTGATCCTCTGCAGGAGTAGTACAGACTTAACCACAGAACCATCTCTACAGTCCTGGGGGACTCTTTAGAGTCAGTGACTCACTCTGTGTGGTCCAGATTATCCTTGAACTCGGCAGTCCTCCTGCCTCTGCTTCCTAAATGCTAGGGTGCCCCACCACCTGTTCATGTGACAGGTCAAAATGTACCTCTCTGATGGTCACAGCCTGTGTTGACAGAGGCCACTTGGCTGCAGGAGAGGTGAGGGCAGAGCCACACTGCACCCCGGATCCTCAGCAGCAGCTGGAACACACGGGGTAACTCCCAGGCTGGAAGGGTGAACTGGGTAGTGTGCTGGGAGCAGTAAACGGGAAGGAGCATCATGATTATGGCTGTCACTGGGGAAAGATGTTCCCAGTCCTGCTCCTGGGGCCATAAGCGCTGGCTGGCAGCTGGCTGAGTGACCCTCAGCCTCACCTAGGCGAGGATTGGAGGACTCCCTTCAAGCACATTGGTCTCGGGTTCTCAGCCCTTTCCACAACACCTACTTTTGAGAGAGAAAGCTGACACTGGGCAGTTGGTACACTCGACTACAATAAGGACCACAGCCTGTTTTTTTAAGGAGTTGGGTTTTAGTGGTAGACACCAGCAAAGACATAGCAAGTGACTATGACAGAGGATACCTGAGGAAGATGCAGGGAGCATTCCCCGGAGGAGGGGCAGTCTGTTGAAAGAAGAGGAGACTGTCGGGAAAGTGGGAGTGGTGGCTGGGGACGGCAGAGTGCCTCATGGTCAAAGACCCCAGGTCTGGGGAGAAGATGGGAGCAGAGTGCAGAGTTCTGGGGGCCAGAATTAATGGGGTGACAGGAAGGGCTGGGGTGGTAGGAGGGTTTTGCAGATGGGGTGCAATCTGCTTGTTAGCTTCCCCATCAGAGTCAGGGCCAGGCTGTTTACTCCTCCACGGTGGAAAGAGGCAACCCTGTACCTTGTGCTGTGCTCTGAGAGTTTAAAATACAAGCGCAGAGGCTGGCAGCGGTAGTGTTTGAAGCAGAGGGTAAGGGCAAGATGAGGAAGCAGACTTGAAACAGTAATGAAACCTGCCCTGGGTCAGGTGACCAACTCAACCCCAGGCCTGCCCTCGGGAACCTTTGTCTCCCTTCAAGTGGCTGCCCCTTGTCCTCATCCTAAACATCCTGGGGCACGCCTTCTCTGTCATCCGAAGATGACATTCCTATGCCAGTTGCCTATGATAAAAATATCCCCTCCCAGCTCCCTGGCTCTGCATCTACAAAGGTGGGCGTGGCTCTGCACCGGTCACTTTGAAGGTGCATGTTCTTGCCCAGTGGACTGGAACACCCAGGAGATGGCAGACACCACGGGCCCACATTTTCTCAACCTGAACTCAGTGAGCAAAGCTGGCTGCCAGGCAAGAGCAGCCTGTCCCCATGCTGGCCATCACTGACACACAGGCCAGGGGCCTTGATAATCTAACTGGCTCTGTGACCTGCCTGTCCATCAGCCAGCCAGGTAACATGACCGTCCAAGCTTCAAACCCCTCCTGGCATTTTGAGGTGATGATACTTCTGTTCAGGTGTTCCAAATTCTGGATCAGTACAGTGTTTACCTGGCTCCTTAGAGCTGTGAATCCACCAAGCCAGCAAGCTGCTCCATGCTGAGCCTGGATCCGGTGGTGCTCTCGAAGGAGACACAGAGAGAGAGGGGGGGGGGGAGGGAGGGAGAAAGAACTGCTGAAACCTGTGTGTGCCAAACCTATTCCAAGCCAGTACACTTGTTTAACCCTCAGCCCAGACCCTAATAGCCTCTGCTGTTAGCCCCACGTAACTGGTGAGAAACAGGTACCATGAGGGACACAGTTTCTGCCATTTGGGGTGCAGGAATGCTCTTCCAGGGACTGCTGGGTAGAGGAGGGTGCCCCCTGCAGGTTAACCCTGAGCAGCTCTGTGTTCTTTGGTGATTTGTCCTGAATCCCACCTGCAGCAGCGGTGGGTTGGGCATGCTCCAAGTGGCCTGTGGGTTCACCATGGTGTCCCGCCTGAGAGTCCCCCAGGTCTGGTGGGCAGCCTTTGCCAAAGCCATGCATGGGACAGCCACTGCCCTGTGGCTTTGTAGGAAGTACAGCTGGGAGGAAGCTGTGCCATCCTATTGGAAGTGTCTCCACTGGCAGCTTGGGGCCTCCAAGACCTGTGAGCTGTTTTCAGACACGACGGGCAGGGCCGCATGGGCAAAGGTGACAGGCGCGTGCTTGTCACCAGAGTGACTTGGCATTGTCATGCATCACATGGACCCTGGGAGGCCAGTCCACTCCAGTCTTGGGAAGAAATTCCCCGGTGAGTCAGAGATGCCTTCTGTGGCCCTCCCAGCCTTGCACCTCTGTCCCCTAATAGTCTGCAGGGCTTAGGCCCATTTCACAGATCTGGACACTGAGGTGATAGGTAGCTATCTGTCTTAGCTAATCGAGCCAGTCTCTGTGTAGTTAGCTCAGTGATTCTGGTGCTTGTGAGCATGTCCTGGAAACTCCACCCAGGACAGCTGCCAAGCTTCCTAGCCCTTCCTCATTCCTTTTTCTTACAGGGACTCCACTGGCCTTACCTCAGGCCTTACCTCCCACTGGTGGGGAAAGCTTTTTAATGAGTAAGCCATTTGGGGAAGTGGAGGGCTGGGGCATCTGGCTGTGGGCTGGCAGAGTGCCCAGGGCATTTTGTTTACACCCTCAACACCGCCCAGTTTATACCACAGTTATAGCCCTTGGGCATGTGTTTTCATCCCCCTTGGACCTCCAGGATGATGGATTTATGAGATGGGTAGGCTCACGTTCCACCTCATGCCTCCACAGTTGGGCTCAGTAACTTTCCACTGGAGGCAGCAGCTTCTTGGGCCTCAGGAGAGCTTCCTTTCCCTCAAGGTTCTTGGTGTTCAAGGGCAGGAGATGGCAGGCTGGAATTTCCATGTGTCTGGGTTATAGCGTAGGACTCCATCCTGGACATCGGGGGACTTTGTTCTCGGAGCCAGGGAGCTCTGCATCACCTTGCCCCATCTCCCATTTGTCAGATTGGGCCCCTGAGGCCTGGAGGCTGGCCCAGGGTCTCAGAGCAATCACAACTGGACTTCGGCTGGAACGCCAAGAGAGGTGTTTGAAGGAACGCTGGTCTTAGAGGCACTGAGTTCAAACCTCTGTTTGTGTGTCCCTGGACAAGACAGTTGCCCACTCTGCACCCCCATTCCCTTGGTATCTCTAGGGTGAGAATAATGATGGCACTGCTCTCCTTCTCAGGGTTTGCAAATGAATGTCAGACGGAAGTCAGGGCCCTGCACACAGTAGGACTCCACGAGTGTCCTTCATTCTTGGAGGCAAAGAATCCACACTCCTAAGATTGTCGAGCTGAGGGATTAATACCAAGTTGCTCTGTCACATCTGAAATCTCACATCCTGTTCCATGGAAACAAGCTTGGGCTTTCACTGAGGTGTGGTTTACCTGTGCCCTGGCTGTGGCCAGCCCCTCTCCATCTCCAAAAATGGACTTTGAGCTATAGAGTGGCCACAAGGAGCCAGGACCCAGTAGGAAGGAGGCTTTCACAGGCCCAGCAGCCACCTTTGCTTCTTAGGGTAACAGGCTGTTCTCCGGGGCCTGTGAGACTCTGGAAGAGCCAGCCTGGGGTACAAAACCAAGCACACTCCGGCCCACAGTCGTGGTCTGCACCCAGCTTTCCTGGCTGCTCAGAACCTCCCTGTCAGTCACCTCAGCCTGCTGGGCCTTAGGCAGGTCCTCTGCCTCTCCAAGCCCCTCTTCTTCAGGGGTGGGGCCCCTAGCAGCTGCCTCTGTCTCAGGGCAGATGGCGGGCCTTGGCTCCCAGGATCTGCCTTCCAGCAGGCTCCCCTTGAGTTCTTTTCCCACCTCAGGGTTTCAGGTCCTTGGGACGCCCCTCCCCCATGGTCACCGCTTTCCCTTTTTAGAAACTTTGCCTTTGTTCATCTCAAGTTCCGCCAAACCGTGACCTTTTTTGAGGCTCTGAACCAGCTGATTGATGACTTCCACTGCCACCCTGCCTGACCCAGGCAGAATCCCTTTCTGTGCCAAGCTCCACAATGGCCTTGCTTACGTCTGCAACGTTCTCGCAGGTTGGGATGTTCGGGAGACCTGGGGTGACCGTGCCGTTCCGGGGGGGGGGGTTCTGGGGAGAGAGGCAGCCTTGATGTAGGGCCTATTCCTCTCCGTCCCTTTTCTGCCCTGCAAGGCGATGAGTGAGTGTGTTCCCACAAACACCCGGCTCTTAGAAGGATCTGCAGGTGCTCACCTGGCACAGAGGCTTACAGTGCCTCTGCTCTGGGCACCACCCAGGCTGGGAGAGTGGCTGTCTGCAAGGCAAAGGGAGAGAAACACAGGCCCGGGCAGCTCTAGCCAGTTTATCAGTGCACGCCGCCAGGGCTGCCTGGAGAAGTGCCACTTGGGGGCTGGGGACTGGACCAGGCAGGAGCGTGCGGCAGTTAGACACGGTGTTCAAAATCTTGGCTGCCTTTCTCATGCCCGTCCTACTGGGCGGCTTTGACAGGCAGGCTCACAGTTTGATCCTCATTCTTCAGAGAGCTGGATCCACTGGGGTCGTTGTCCAGCTTCAAACTTCAGCAGTCCCCAAGCGTCCCGGAGATCTCCTTTGCCCGGGCTTGAAGACCTTTCGTGTTGCATCCCTTGGCTCCCTCTGCATCCTCCTGCTCCTTTCTACCCCATACTCAAGGTTCCCAGGGCAGTCTGCTTGTTCTCCCCTCTAGACTTTCCTGGTGCTGCCCCCTGCCTGAACACATTTCCCTATCCTGTACTGCACCTCTGCCCCTTCTGTCTGCGGGGTCACCCTTTCCAACTTGTGCAGCTTGTCCGTGTGTCCTTCCTGCTGCTTTCAGCTCTAAGTCTACCTCCTCGGGGGAAAGAGGCGGCAGGGGAGTCCCGTATGTGACTCATTGGGACATGCACCCCACAACCCACACGGGCGCTGGCACAGAGCAGATGCGGCAGAGCTGTCGGATGGAGGAGGAAGTGACATACCGGGGAAGGAATGAGGGACATTCCCTCTGGCCCTCACAGCACTGGGGCCCTAACCCTGAAGCTGGTGCCTGAGAGGCTGGAGTTTCCTGGGTCCTTTTGTCCCAAGGGCCTTGCAGTTGGAGGGCGGTGAGATGACACTGCCTGGGCTCCCATCCGTGCCAGTGCAGCCCAGGGGCTGCTACACTCAGAAGTCCCCAGAGAACAGACAAGACTTTCCCCCCAGCAGCCTGGAGAGACCCCCACAGCTGTTGACTGCTGACAGTTGTTTGCAGAGCAAAGGGGAGGCAGCTGGTGGCGGGATCCAGCGCGGGCTGGCCCTCTTCCACCCAGGGTGCTGGCCAGCCAGGCCTCTGAGGCCAAGAACAAAGTCCCTTGTGCGCCTGTTGCTGTGTTTGGCAGGGTAGCCAGGGCGGGTTTGTCTTTTTCAAGCCACTTCAAACCTACCAATGGAAAGGTTCCCTCTGCTGCCAGGGACATCCAAGTCCTTGCCCCTTTGGTATGGCGGGAAGCCTCGTTTTTCTTATCTCTGAAGCGTGCCCTGCACACACCTACATGTGTGCACACCCGGTGTTGTTTTGGTCTGCCTGCAGAGCTGGTTTGCATTTTGAACTTGAGCAAGTTATTTCTTGAACCAGATGTTTCTCACTCAAGGTCTACAATCTAAGGACTGATGATCCAAGGGCTCAGGAAGCCTCGGAAATTGAATGTCAGATTCTGTGCATGGAGTATGGGTATGTTTCTGGGGAGAGATGGCTGTGCACTCTTCATGGCTCCCAGAAAGGCCTGTGACTCCACCGTACCCTTACCCAAGCGCTCCAACCAGCTGCTCTGACAGAGCAGGCCCCTGAGTCTGGCCTTATGGCCTCACCTTCTCTTCCCTGGAAATGGCCCGCAGTGAAAACAGACTCGGGGTGTTTACAGTTTAAGTCCTAGTGTGAAGACCTGTGACCAGCACATCTTAGGAGCTCAGCAGGGGTCCCCAGCAGAGGGCATGCTCTTGCTAAAGGTGGGTGAGCCCTGCTCCTGGCTGGAGCCAGAATGCTGTCACTACCAGCACTGGGAAAACTCCCAACATGCCTGGCAGTGGGTGCTGGTCCCTCAGTGTAGGCCCAAGGCTCAATGGCATGAGGATTGGGGCTAATTGACAGCACACCTGTGCCTGTCACGGGATGGCTGCTTAAGAATAGACCTCTGTCTGTGGACAAGAGGGGAAGTAACCCTAAGGGTCTTGGGTAGAATTTCCTGGACAAAGCCATGGGTCCTCTGGGAGAGACTATGTCCCTGGTACACTTCTTAAAGAAAGGACCAACATTTTTATAGCTACCCACTGTGTGCTGTGTACACGGCACATCACATGAGCCTGTGCCATCCTCGGGACAACCTTAGAAGGTAGACATGACTTCCACTAGTCTTCCAGGTCTGCTTGAGGCTCAGAGTTGTTAAGCACAGAGTTTACGGTCACACAGCAAGCATACAACGCTGCCTGGTTTGCGCTGGATCTGTATGACTACAGGCCGGTGCTGTCTGGAGCCCCTTCCATATTGAGACCTAGTTTGAGGTGAGGGACTTGCCCACTGATTGCACTTTGATAGAGGGCGTGGCCATTTTCTACCTTTCTGCTAAGTGCCAGAACTTTGGAAGGCATCTGTGTATGTTCTCATCACCCCTGCCAGCCACCCAAGGAGCATTCAGAGGCTTGCCCAGGACTGGGCAGTGCAGATGCCCAATCTGCCCACCCCAGCTTTGAATCTGCATGGCTTAGTGTCAGACATTGTTGCTCCAGCTGAACTCTAGAAAGACCCATACCACACCCCTGGATGGGGCCAGAGCTACTGGCTGCGAGGTTGTCGGGCAGAGACTGTCCCTGCTGTCAACAACAAGGGTGACTTCGAAGGTCTGCACTGTTGCACCTCCCAGAAATCCCCCTCTCTGACTGGCTCTTAAGTTTCTAGACGGACCTCACTAACCAGGGTCCTTGGCTGTGTGTGGGAGGAAAGTGTTTATCCCTGGTGTGATTTGGGAGCCTCATCCTAGCCAAATGCCCTTGTCTGAATCTGGTCCTGGTGGCAGCAGCTGAGAGCTGTGTTCACAGCTGCAGCTCAGCAGCTATGATGGGATGGATGTTCCATGGTGAAGTGCCAGAAAGGCTGGGCCCGGGGCAGGATGGGGTGCATGCCAACAGTTTTAGCAAAGGTGGTGAGTGACCAAGTCCTCTGGCTGCTGCAGAGAAGGGGTCTGCAAACAGGCTCAGGCCTCAGTGCTAAGCTGTGTGCACTGAGGGTGATGGCTGCCTGGAGCCAGCTTGTCTACCAGAAATGGGGACAGTAAGGTGAGGATTCACCTTAAAAGCCAGCTGCAGTTGCTGAGACACCTCCATCGTGGGGGATGCAGAGTGGGGGACTGTGACTTGCAGCAGGACCAGCACAGAGATGAACAGTGCATTGGGTTTGGGCCTGGCAGGATTGATCTCTCCCTTCAATTTTCTGCCATTGATTGCCTCTGCTGAAGTGACTGAATTCAGTTTCCTATTGACATGCCCAGAGCCTTGGCTCTCCTGATAACTCCGGTCCCCTGTGTCCCTGGGCCCAGCAAAGCAGGTGCTGGAGGCACATCAGGACACCCGTTGCCCTTGCTTTTTAAGTGTCTTCACTCTGTGTGGAGAACACGTCCATCCTACCCACCACCACTCTGGTTTTCTTTGCCTCTCATCAAGTCTCTGGCCTCAGTGTGTGTAAGGGGGAAGCAGAGTGCTTATCCCTCATTCTCTGAGGGAAGTTGGGTTGTGTAATCAAGATTAAACAAATATGTCAGCCTAGGGCCATTGGGTGAGTGCTATCTGAAAGCCCAGTGGTATCTGCAGGGAACTTATCCTAAAGTTGCAGAGGCTGAATCTCCCCATCTCCCTGCCTACCTACCTGCCCACATCATCAGACTGGGCTCTAGAAACACCTGCTGAGGCTCCCGGACTGTTTGATGAGAAGATGCAATGGATAGGTAAGACTGTGCCCAGAGCAGAGCAGGAGAGAAATAGTCACCCAAGGTCACAGTACACTTGAGTACTCTGAAGGCTTTGATCTGTGGTCCTATTAATGCTTCCTGGAGAATTCAGCAGATGCAAGGGACCTTGGTCTTTAGGCACTGGAGGAAGCTGTAGCCCATGTTCATTGGCCTGCCCAAGGCTGCATGTGTGTGCTACCCCTGCTCATGGCTCACATTGGGCACCTGCTTGCTTGGATTTCATCTTCTAAACTCCTATATGTCTCTAATCGGTAGTTCTTCTTATTGCATTGATTCCAAAGAGAGCTGCCTCTCCAAAGCCCCCCTGCCCTGCAGGCAGTACTGGCTGGCCGAAGGCTGGTCTGCTGGAAGCCTGTGCATAGCCCCTTCTCACCTTGGGTCATGCCATGTGGTCTGAGGCTCCTGGACTGGCATTCAGGACTATCCAGCTGAGTCCCAGGACATGGACAGCACATGAACCAACCCTTCACACAGTGGCTGCCCAACCTTGGCACCCTGAGCTGCCACTACTGCTGTCCTCTGCTTTCTCCACAGCAACCAATTCCCTGCTCTGCCCACAGCACTGCCTTCTGCCTTTCCAAGAGCCATCTCTGTGGACATCACTGCCGCCCACAGCTCCTGGTGCTGGGGCATGTGCTGGCCTTCGTATGCTCCTTGTCGGAGTGGCTCCACGGTGACAGTAGAGAGATGCCAGTCACTCTGAGGGGTCTGCAGAGAGTATGAGCGGGTAGAGAAAAGACTGAGTGAGCACTGGATGGGGCGCTTGGCCTGCTGCTCTCTTGTGTCACTCCAGAGCCTCTTAGGAGCCCTTCCTGCAGCCCTTCTGCCCAGGCCCCTGTTGCTTTACTGTGAGAATGGAAGGGAGAATGCAGGGCAAGTACTACAGACTAAGCAACCCCTGGGGTTTGCTGGGTGTGTGGTGACTGCCCTGTCTGTTAGTAAAAGCCTATCCCAAGCCGAAAGGTCTGTAACCACCAGGATTGCACCCCAGCTTCTGGGTTTGAGTGCAGTCACCCCAGTAGCTGGACTGGGGAGGAGGGAGCATTGTGGGCAGGCAGAACAGCAGGTACCTGTGACTGACTGTAGGGTGTGTGGAAAAGCATGGAGTCTTGCTGCAGCCCAGACGTGGAATGTGTGCCTTACCAACCTGAGGCTGTAGTGGCCCTGACACTTGTGTGGAGTCCAAAAGGGGGTTCTGTCTGCCCTGACCCTCCATCGGCCCATTTCTGAAAAAGGTTGTTGGAGAAGCTAATCCCTGAAGGTAACTAACATCTAGCAGACAGCAGCTTGCCTTTATGGAGGACCTGATTTGACCAGGCTTCTGATGGGCGTGTAAGGTGTGATGGAAGCCCTGCCCCTGGGTCCACACCTGCCACAACCACACCCTTTCTCTCCTCTCTGCTCTCCTTCAAACATACACCATAGGACCAAAACACCTTTGAAGAGCAGGTTCTACGTATTATTTAAATGTTCAAAGCAAATATAGGGAGTGTTTTTATTTCTGTGTGGAAAATTTCTTAGGACCTTCGTATCTCCTCTGCCTTCAAGACATACTCAGACTCTGGCCCCTTCTCGCCACCTGCTGGCCTCTCTCCCATCTGAGCTTGTGTTTCTGCAGGCCTGTCCCAGCTGTGGCTCTCCCAGCAGCCCATCCTGCCCGGTCTCCAGGGTAGTCTCTCAGCTCTGAACTGCCTGGAGTTCTCCTCCCTAAGCTCCCCATTCCTTCACTGCCTTTGGTGTTCTCTGCCCCAGTCACCCATCCGAGAGGCTCTCGTGCAAATCCCAGGGCGGGCTCTCACTCGCTGTTCTCTGCAGTGTATTCCCGCCAGTGCAGTCAGACTTATCAGAGGGGACAGTTATATCCCCACTGGTGCATAGTAGGATCCTTGCTGTATGCTTGCTAAGCAATTAGTTGACAGCAGACCCTGAAGGGTTGTTTGTTTTGCTTTGCTTTTTTAACTCTGTCTTGCTCCTTGACATGGCATCACCTTTGGCAGGTGGGTGCCTTCTGTCTGAAGAGGCCTGCTTCCCTCCTCAGCCTTGAGAGGGGCCCCGATGGTTCTTTTCCTTTGCTCTGCCACCCGTCCGCCTCAGGGTTAACCAAACCCTCCACCGCCATCCCCGAGAGGACCACAGCACAGGGCACGCTGGGCTGAGCGTGGGAGGAGTGTCCCCACAGTGGCCTGTCATTCTCCTCAGAATGCACTGCGGTGGCCTGCTCTGAAAATGGCCTCGGCTGCTGTAGTAAATGCAGGACTCCTCCCTGTGGTGATCACCCACCTGCCACCTCCCTTGGAGTGGAAAGAGGAAGGAGGGGAAGACTACTCCCACTCCATTCTGGGCCACCTGGGTTATGACCAATGGCTATGTTCTCCTAAAAGGCCCTCAGAACAAATCTCCTTAGAAATGAATACTCAGAACGTACAATCTAGAAAAGCTAACCACCTGACTATCAGAGAAGGGAGGAAGCCGGAGTCCTGACTGGAACAGCTCTGGGGCTGTGAGGTTGTGGTCAGTTACAGACACTAGCCATCTGGCCGTATTTGACCCACACGGCCTCCCATCAGTGATGGGAGTTTACTGCGCCCTTGCGCAGACAAGAAAATCAGGTGGAGAGACTGACAGGGTTGTCACTGTTGCCGGGAGCCTGGGACTGAAGGCTGCTTTAGGGACTCCAGAAGAATGTGTGCGCCCCATATCCCTACCTCTCTGTGAGGACAGATTTGTTTGTTTGTTTTTGTTTTTTCGAGGCAGGGTTTCTCAGTATTGTTTTGGAGCCTGTCCTGGAACTAACTCTGTAGACCAGGCTGGTCTCGAACTCACAGAGATCCTCCTGCCTCTGCCTCCCGAGTGCTGGGATTAAAGGCGTGTGCCACTAGTGTCCGACCTGTGAACACAATTTTTAAGGAAAGCAGTCAACACGCCGGCTCCTCCCCACCGCACTCCCACTCCTGTTCCTCAAAGAACCCTGGCACTCTGCAGCTCAGATATAGTCCTGGAGGCAGCTTCTTGGCTTGGAGGTGGTTTTCTGGGGATGCAAAGGTCACCTGACCCCAAGCCAGGCGATGATAAGCTGGGTGTGCAGAGGGAACTCTCTTCAGTGCCCACCCAGCGTTAAACCTTGGCTTGCTCATCTGTGAAGCGTGTGCAGTGACTTGCCATGGATCCCTACAGGGGTACAGGAACTCCTTAGGTCTAGGCAGGAACTTTCTAAAAGATGTCCATGCCCAGTCTAAAGTGGAATTTATGGTTAATAAAATCCTTGACCACAGGAGCACCTAGCGCTGACGGGCTTTCTCTCTGCCCACAGACTCCAGCCCTCCTGCACGCCTCCTGTCCACCCGGCCTTGCTATGGCCCTGGTCCTGAGAGGCGAGCGGTCCTGGGCGAGGCACCACGCTTCCACGCGCAGGCCAAGGGCAAGAACGTGCGGTTGGACGGCCACTCGCGCAGGGCTACACGGCGCAACAGTTTCTGCAACGGAGTCACCTTCACACAGAGGCCCATCCGCCTGTATGAGCAGGTGCGCCTGCGCTTGGTGGCCGTGCGTCCTGGCTGGAGCGGTGCCCTGCGCTTTGGCTTCACTGCGCATGACCCGTCGCTCATGAGCGCACAGGACATCCCCAAGTACGCCTGCCCGGACCTGGTCACAAGGCCTGGATACTGGGCCAAGGCGCTGCCTGAGAACCTGGCTCTGCGGGACACGGTGCTGGCCTACTGGGCCGATCGCCATGGCCGCGTCTTCTACAGTGTCAACGATGGTGAGCCGGTGCTGTTCCACTGTGGCGTGGCCGTGGGAGGCCCACTCTGGGCACTCATTGACGTCTATGGCATCACTGATGAGGTGCAGCTGCTGGGTAGGTCGGTTGGCACAGCCTGTGCATCCACAGCGTTCACAGTCCCCCCGCCCCGGGTGGGGTGCGGGCTCGGCTCACCTGCGGGCACCCGGCTGCCCAGTGTATCCCCATGTGTCTTCCATGTGTCTTGACTCTCACAAAAGCAATGATGTTCAACTTCCGGAGGAGGAAACTGAGGCACAGAGAGTTACTTTTGTTACAGAATTGGGGGAGAACCCATGTGGGCGGGGCCCAGGGTCCTTTTGTTACAGAATTGGGAGAGAACCCATGTGGGCGGGGCCCACAGTCCACGCCTTGGCTAGCCAGTTTGTCACTCTTAGACCACTGCTCACTCACCCATTCACCCCCTTTTCACGCCTTTGTTCATTTGTCCATGGACCACCCCCCAGTCCCGGCATGCATTTCCTCTGCTGGCTCCTATTCATCTAGTGGGCAGTCAGGTGCAGCAGCCAGAGCCAGGCTAACTGCAGAGGAGCTCAAGGTGCATTGGGGAGGCCCCCATAGTGCTGAAATTCTGACTGGATGCCTACAATGTAAACGTTTTCTCCCATCATCTTGAGACAGTGTGTCATATATACACGTATGTTTATGTGTATATAAATGTGTATGGCCCACCCTACTGCTGAGCATGGAGGAAAGATGCACACACACACACACACACACACACACCATCACCTGACCCAAATATTCCTATGTCAACCTAGTCATATGGCTACAAGGACTGCCTAACATCATATGTGTACAAGGACGGCCTAAGAACATATGTGTGTGTGTGTTACTTTAAAGAAAACTGGTGTAGAGTTTGGCCAGGAGTAGGGTGGTGCATGCCTTTAATTCCAACACTTGGGAGGCAAAAGCAGGTGGGTCCTTATGAGTTTGAGGTCAGCCTGGTCTATGGAATGAGGTCCATGCCAGCTAGGCTATATATATATATATATATGAGCCTGTTTCAAAAAAAAAAAAGGATATAGAATTAACACAAACAGGAAACAGCAAAGTAGCCATTTTAAAAGGCATAGTTGAATGACCTTGAGTTGGTGCCCATTTCCTCTGGTTCCATAGTAGTTACTCTTCCCAAAGGACAACAGACCCTTAGGCCATTCTCTGCCCCCCCCCTTAATGGCAGTCACATGTTCTCTTCAGCAGCTGCAGTTAAAAACCCAGCCTAGACTTGGAAGGTGTGAAGGGAGAGTAGGTTTCTCAGGGAAGCTGGACACAGCCCTGTCTGTAATTTACCTGCAAGGAAAAATATGGAGGGCAAAAAGTGAGTGGATGGACGGATAGACAGCTTTCCCTACCCATCTGTAGCCTTAAGCTCCTCCCTCCCGAGGTTCTTCTTGGCTCTTTGAGCTTTCTGCATAGCCTGTTTCTTAATGCCCTGTGACTATACGGATGCACACCCCAGAAATTGCTGCTGATTGCTTCTTTTTGATGGGAAGATGGTTTATACAGCTAAATGTTTGGGCTGTTTCTGGTTTGTCTGCCCATCCCCCACACCATGGGGGGGCAGATTCAGACTCTCCTCTGTCCCCAGAAATAATGACGCTGAAGAGGTCCTAAGTGGTTAGAGCAGACAGGGACGTGAGAGTCATGGAGACTTGTGCCTAGACGTGGCTCTCCGCATACCCTCTGTGTGGAATCGGCACTGAGACAGACACTGTCTGAGCCTCAGTTCTTCTTACCTGTAAAGCAGGTGCACAATGGCGGCGCCAGCACCACAAGCAACTCCAAGGTATCAGGGAAAGAGAGACCAGACGTCCACTTGTTTGTACTAAGAGAATGCATGTGCTGCCTTTATTGCCAGGAGAGTGTGTGCGTGTGCGTGTGCGTGTGCGTGTGCGTGTGTGTGTGTGTGTGTGTGTGTCTTTATTGCAAGTGCTAACAGGTTTCCCTCTTGTAAGAGGGAGGAGCTTTATATACAGGTTTACAGCATAGTGGAAAAACCCCAGGTAGAAGAGATCCTTGTTTTCCTTCTGCTGAATGTTGATGTCAGAGGGTCAAGGCCAGGGCAGTAAGCCAGGACTAGAAAACAGAAAGCACTTGGACTGGAAAACAAGTTGCACTTGTAGGCTGACCAGCAACTCACAGAGACCCCATGGGGTTGGGGCCCAACACACGATGGCACCCACTGCATGGGATTATTGGCAGGGTTATAGGAAACAAACAGTGTCTGGAGGGGTGCGTGGGCCTGAAACACTGACAGCACTTGACCCCCAGCTGGGGAGCAAGGACCTCTGCTGGCTTGAATGAATGTGCCCCAGGTTTGTGCGGATCAGATTGGACAGCACTGCTCGACTCTGGGGCCTTACTTGGGTATTCTAACCACATCCCTGCCCACCCTTACCCTTCAAGGTTTTCCATGAAATCTCCAAGAACTGCAGCCTTCCTAAACCTTCCCAGTCTCCCACCACTTTATCCCTGTGGAGCTAGGAAGCAATCTCCCCTGGCTCCCCAACCCACATCTCTGTGAGCAGACAGGAAACCATAGCCACACATGAACAGTGCAAATGGGCTAGGAATTTTTAAAAATACAGATTGGAGGCTGGCCTTGATGATTAAATGAGGCTGAAAACACCTAGAGGATACTCGGAACCCCTCCTTTCATTCTCTTACTCAGCAAACTTGCATGGAAACAACCACCACCACCACCACAGTGTTCTATGACCCTTCCGGGGAAGTGGCAGAGCCCACCATGTAACAGAACAAACCTGAGCCTCAGTTTCCTTATTTGGAAGTTATCCCTGAGCTGTGCTAATCGAGATAACATATCTGGCACAGAACAGTGTTCACATAAACAAATAACGGGCAGTAAGAGGCACTCTGTCTCTGGGTCATGGGGGTCATGGGGTCATGGGGTCTTGGGTGAATTTCTCTTTCTCCTTATATCTCTTAAGAGGCACCTTAGAGTGTGTGCATGTGTGCAGTTATGTTGCCTTTTTTTATATGTATGAGCACATGCCTGAGTGTTTGTATATACATCATGTGTGTGTGGTGACAGCCAGAAGAGGGTATCAGACCACCAGGGGATTAGGGTTACAGGCAGTTATGAATCACTGTGGTGCTGGGAACTGAACCTGGTCCCCTGCAGTAGCACTGAGTGCTCTTAACCACTGAGCCATCTCTTCAGCCTCGGCCACATTTACAGTTCGAAAGAGCAATAAGACAGTTTCTGGGGTGATGTGGGGGAGGCTTCTGGCTCCTTAAGTATTTCTTTCCTTCCATGGGAAAAGCAAGTTGATGCTGGTTCATCTGAGTAAAGAGACAGTGGGGGAGTAAAGAGGCTTTAGAGACCCTCCCAGGGTGGCCAGTGGTTACTAACGATCTGTGTGGTGTTTTCTTTCTTATCTCCCCCAAAGCTAAGTTTTGGGGGGGCCGGGGGGGCTAATAAAAATAAGAAGAGGAACATGGTGTGGTGGCACACACCTTTAGCCCCAGCACTCAGGAGGTAGAGGCAGGCAGATCTCTGTGACTTTGAGGCCAACCTGATCCACATAGGAAGTTCCTGGCCAGCCAGAGCTACATGGTAAAACTGCTTCAAAATAAAAAAATAAAAAAAAATCAAAAGAGAGGAAAAAAAAAGAAAAGAAAAGAAATTGTGGCATAGCCCAGTAACAGAGCACTTATCCAGCATGTGAGGTTCTAGGTGTGATCCCCAAGCACTGAATGAAAGGTTTCAAATAACAGCAAATAAACGGATGTTAAGCCACCATGACTTAATATTAAGAATGCACAGCGATTAAGGGATGATGTAATGTACAACCCTGAGAGGTCCCTGGGAAAACTTGGCTTGGGGAGAGAGGAACCCCAGGACTGACCAATGGATACCTCACAACAGCCAGTGTCCGATGTACCCTGTGAACCCCAGACTTCTGAAGAGGCAATATAATTGCTTTAAAATTCTCAGCCCAGAGTAGAGAAAAACTCAGTACCCTTCATTGTCCCCCGCTTCTCGTACCCCACTGACTAAAGCCTACAAAGCAAATCCCAAAGATGACGTCAAGGCAGGGCTGTCAAATGGAGCAATAAAAATACAGGACATCCAGTTACATTTTAATTTTAAGATAAACAAAACAAAAAGTTTAGTAGTGTACCGCCTATGACAGTATTTGGAACATGCTCATACCAGAAAAAAGAAGTTGTTTATCTAAAATTCGAATGAACCAGGCTTTATTTCATCCAGCAACACAAGCCTGGGAAGCACAGTCGTCTTTGGGGGCTGTGCCTTCACTGCCTCAGAACTTGAGCCAAGTCAGAAGGGGCCTAGAGGCTGCACACACCTTTAGGCCTGGTGGAAGTGTGTGCCCTGCCCTGCGTCTTCCTGCAGGGTCTAGCTGTCACACTGCTGCGGGCAGGCCCAGGGTGCACTTCCCCGCTTAGGTAAGAATCTGGGTTCTGAGAAGGAAAGTGCCCAGCCCTGGAGCTCCCAGTCTTCAAGGCTGGATGTGTCACTAGCTCTCAGCCCTGGCTGTACCCTGAGTCCCCTGGGAGACCTGGAAAGTCTCTGCATAGGCTGCACCAAAGCCAGTGACAACACGTCTGGCTCCCAGCACCAGGCTTACCCAAGGCTCTCAGGTGGTACAGCCTGCCGCCAGGACTGTAATTCCTGGGTGCTTGCCCTTCCCTTCCCTTCCCGCCCCCTCCCTCCTAGCCATCCTGCCACCTTGAGATGGAATTACTTTAGATTTCATTTCCCCGTTTGTATTTGTCACACGTGCCTGGCCTGTCTCATCAATTAGTGCACCCCAGGACAGCTTGCAGACAAGGAAAGTGAGGCTCACGTCTGCTAAGGTACGCTGGCATTCCAGCTGTCCTCTTCCCCCAGAACATTGCAGGGTCCTCAGGAATGGCTGAAGGACATCCATCCCTCTTTCCAGTGGTCCCCATCCTTTCTCTGCCCAGTGCTGGTCAAATTAAACAAATATCACACTAAAGCCATGGCAGCGAAGGCTAGACAGTCTGAAATATTTGGCTGCTTCAGTATTACTTAAGTGGAAAAAAGACACCGCGCCTTGCAGCACTGGTAAAGGGCAGTTCGGGGGGGGGGCTCTTCACCTCTTGCTCTGCTGTCATTCTGCAGACTTCCTACTCAGCAGGCCACTCACCTGCTGTGACAATCCTGCATCCTGCCAGCTGCTTTTCTAGGTCTCAAGACTTACTGGCCTCATCCACCCAATAGGGTTCAAACCCCATCTCGACTTGTGGCCATAGGCAGGGGGTGTGGTAATAGTGACTGGCCAGGTTGAAGGACCCCTCAACTCCTCAGGTCATAGCTGTGAGGGTGGGCTCTTCTTTGCAAGGGGAAATCTGGCTGTGGGTACGGAAGCCAGAGCAGCAGTCCTGTCTGGGTCTTGCAAGCCACCATGTACCTGACAGGAAAGGCTACATACCCTCTGCTGAGACAGAAGGCCCTAGACTCTATGCTAGCTGCACTCACTTTCTTAAGTTGTGAATTACAGCATACATAGACACATGTAAAAACAGTACATACAGGGCTCCCAAGCAGTTAAGGGCACTGGCTGCTCTTCCAGAGGACCCAGATTCTACTCTAGCATCCACATGGTGGCTCACAAACATCTGTAACTCCAGTTTCAGGGGATCCAGTGCCCTCTTTTGGCTTCTTTGGGCAGCAAGCATGCAAGTGGTACACGTACATATATGTAGGCAAAACACACATAAACATAAAAATAACAAAAATGTTTTATAAGTATATATAAATGTATTTTAAATATATGTATATAGCCGGGCGGTGGTGGCGCACGCCTTTAATCCCAGCACTCGGGAGGCAGAGGCAGGCGGATCTCTGTGAGTTCGAGGCCAGGCTGGACCGACAGCCTCCAAAACAATACAGAGAAACCTTGTCTTGTAAAACCAAAAATATATATATATGTATATATACATATACATACATATGTACATACATACATATTTATTTTAGAGTTACCCAGAGTACGGAAATGTGTGTATGTGTGTATAATATAACATGAAGAGAGATATGTGTATATAGATAGAGATATAGATGTATGTATGTATGTATGTATGTATAAACAATTGTAGACTTGAACAATCTCTCATTAAGCAAGACCATTTCTCCTTACCTACTGATCTGAGGACATCATCAGCCCTTGAAAGCCATCTCTAAACTGTTGGTTTCCATGTTAGTTGCTCTTCTGTCTGCTGTAACAGAATACCCAAAGCTTTGTTGTGACGTCTATTTGGGATGTTGTGCAGGTTGAAGGAGCAGATTAGGCTGCCTCCCTGGTCTGGCCTCTGGTGGGGCCTCTGGGAGTTGCCATCACAGTATGGGTACAAGTGAAAGAGATCACATAGTGAGACAGAAGCTGGAGAGAACCGGGGGTCAGGCCTGTCCTCACAACCCATTCTCACAGGACAGACTTCACCCCAGCCCAGTGTTCACCCTTGGGGACCAGCACTTCCTATGGCATGCGCTCAGCCCCATCTCTCAGAACTTGTGCTACCTTTTACTCATCCAGGACCTAGCTCCCAACACAGGAACCCCAGGGGACTTAGCAAGCCAAAGCTCCCAAAAGCACACCCTGCCCGCTGCCTCCCTGCCTTTCTGACACGCAGCCTTGCGCTGAGTGACTCTCCCCTACCCCTTATTCTTCCAGTACCCTACTGCCAGGGAAAGGCACCGCCCACTCACTCCAGACGCTGGCACCCACACTCCCTCTTCCCTTCCCATTCTGTCATGTGTCCTGCCATGCCTGTCCCCGGGGTCATTGTACAGAAGAGCCCTGAATCTAGACAAGACAGCTTGGGTTGTGTACCAGATCCTGCCCCCTGCACCCTGTGCCTCGGCTCCCATCTTTGCCACACGGAAGCAGTGATAGTTCATACCTGTCAGTTGCAGCATTAAGTGAGACACATGAGCTCAGGTCAACCTGCCACATGCTAGGGCCCCAGTATAGGGTTAGCTCTTTACCCTGATGATGCTCTCGGGAAACAACAAAGGCTCTTCAAATGCCCAGTTGTGCAAATGTATGAAAACCTGTGGGGAAAGACAGACAGGAACAAAAAGAGGGAGGCAAGAAGCTGGGCTTGGTGCTTGGACCCCAGGGCTTGGGAGACTTACGATGGAAGATCACAAGTTCAAGAACAGCCTGGAAAGGAGGGGAGAAAAGAGGAGGTGAGGTGGAGAGGAAGAGAAGGCCCTCAAAACAATGGGAGGCCAGGCACACAAGGATGGAGCTCAGGCAGTACTCAATCCAGTCTGACCACCTGCAGGCCTAAGGGCAGGGGGCCCTGGGCTCCAGAGTTCAAGGTCATGAGGATCTGGAGTGAGGTCCAAGGGAACTGGGAGCCAGACAAATCTGGGGTCCAGGGTATTAGGTCTAGGAGTTCAAGGATGGGGCTTGAAGTGCGGGGTGGGATCTGGAGGAGATGAGGTCTGGGGTTGGCGGGTGCTACCTAAGGTCCAGATTCTGAGGTTTGGGGGTTAAGGAGTGGAGTCGGAGGGAACCTGGGGTTCAGTTCTGGGGGAAACTGCAGTCTAGGGCTCTAGGTCTAGGACTTTAGGGATTGGGTCTGAGGTCTGGGGGTCATGGGATCCAGGGTCTGAACCCTGGGGTGCGAGGTGCCAGCAGGTCTCCTGAGATGCTTCTCCTCTGCCCCACAGAGAGCACCTTCGCGGACACACTGACACCCCTGCGCCTGGGCCAGGCCCGCCTCAGCGCCTGTCCCCCTCCTGGCAGCCACGACACCGCCAACTTTGACAACAATGAGCTGGAGAACAACCAGGTGGTGGCCAAGCTGGGTCATCTGACTCTCGGCCGTCCGGACGCCGCCGTCCCGTGCGTGGCCCGCGAACGCGCGCGACCCGCCTCGTCACCCGCGCTGCTGGACGCCGAGCTGCGCTTCCACGCCACACGCGGCCCCGACGTGAGCCTGTCTGCCGATCGCAGGCTGGCCTGCGCGCCCCGACCGGACGGCGGTCGCACGCTGGTGTTCTCCGAGCGGCCGCTGCGGCCCGGCGAGAGCCTGTGCGTGGAGGTGGGCCGGCCGGGCCTGGCGGCACCCGCGGCTGTGGCCTTCGGCATCACGTCGTGCGATCCTGGCGCGCTGCGGCCATCCGAGCTGCCCGCCGACCCTGCGGCGCTGCTGGACCGCAAGGAATACTGGGTGGTGGCGCGTGCCGGGCCGGTCCCCAGCGGCGGCGACGCACTCAGCTTCACCCTGCGGCCGGGCGGCGACATACTACTGGCGGTGAACGGGCGCCCGCGGGGACGCCTGCTGTGCGTGGACACCTCGCAGGCGCTCTGGGCTTTCTTCGCGGTGCGCGGCGGAGCGGCGGGCCAGCTGCGCCTTCTGGGTGAGTGGCCCAAGGCCCCAACAAACGCTCCCTCTTGTACCCAGCTTCTGTCAGAGCTTGGCTGGACAGCGGGTATAGTTTTTATATCCCTTATGATTATGTTTTTAAAAGCCGCATAATGCATATTAATTATGTGTGCGAGAGGTGGGGGAGGAGAATTCACTCATATATTCAAGACAATAGGCACCCAACACGTGCAGAGAGCTGAGGGAAGGCGTGAGCCTTTCTGGTTTGTTTTTGTTTTCGAGACAGAGTTTCTCTGTGTAGCTTTGGAGCCTGTCGTGGTACTCACTCTGTAGACCGGGCTGGCCTCGAACTCACAGAGATCCACCTGCCTTTGCCTCCCGAGTGCTGGGATTAAAGGCGTGTGCCACTGATGACTGGAGAGCCATTCTGTTTTAAAGATGATTCTTGCCTTTGCTGCCTGCCAGCAAAGGACAGGGTAGCCACCTACTGTATGTGAGATCGTTGCACAGTATGACATTAGCTGCAGTAGAGGGGGCACCTTCTAAGTTTGGGGGAGCAAAGGGTCCAGAGAGCACAGTGTCATCCTCACAGCCCAACTCAGCAGACACAGCCACCATGCCTCCATGTTGCCCCGATGCTCCCAGCCACCTGTGAACCCACATAATTACCCCCGTCTACACACAGGACTACAGAAAGGCAGACCTCACAATCCAAGGGTCACATAGCCCTGAAGTGCTGGGCAGACATCATTCTCCTGGGTCTCGGTATCCTGGGTGGTGAGGTTGTCGTGGGGTGAAATGATGGGCTGCTTTTCATGTCCCCAGCTGGTGTCTGGCATAGAGTGTCACAGCCATATAGCTACAACCTGGGTGTCTGAAGGAGAGTGGAGGAGGAGCATGGTGTCTGTGGTTGTTGGCCAGGATTATTTTGTTTGTATTCTGTTGTTGTTGAATCACCCATGTAGTATTACAGCCTGAGACAAGTTGCCCAAGTTCCTGCTATGTCAGCTGGCCTTCCATCAAGCCAGAGTTATGCAGGCATCACTCTTCTTCATAAGGAGGGACATAGTTTCTGAATTAGCACTGAGCTTGGGCAGAGAGAAATACTCACAGCCAGGGATCCTGTAGCTCTGACAAAATGCCATTCTAAGTGCCCCAAGCCACAAAGGGTAGTACTCCTCAGAAGTGGGGGCGGCTGTTGGATGGATTCGGGAAAGCCGGGGCTAGATAATGAATACATGTCATCAGGACAAGGCCTGTGCTGCCCCCACTCAGTTAGGCCTCTGCCACAGAGGGGCTCCCCGTGCCAGGCTGCCTTCTCAGTGGTATGAGCCTTCCCTTTCCCAACAGTTCTAATGGCAGTGGCAGGGTGGCCTTGCTTGGGTTATGTGTCCTTCCTTGAATCACAGTGGGCTTGAAGGATGGAAAGGTCTGTGTCCTGGCCTGGCATCCTAAGGCCATTTCTGAATTAGGAGTAGAGTTATATCCATTCCACTGTGAATGGGCCCAAGTAGGAATGGAGGCTGGGTGGGTAAAACACAGACATCCACCACACTGATGGAACCCTCCAGTCACTCTGATCGGCTCCCTAGACAGAAGGGCTGCAGAGCGACGAGGAACAGGGACTGGCAGGGCCTGTGCCACCCTCACACCCCTAACAGAGTCTCTTTGGCTCCCAGGTACCCTGCAGTCCGGTCCGGAGACCACAACTCCATCGGGGTCCTTCAGCGGCTCCCAGGATGACAGTGATTCAGAAATGACCTTCGGTGTCAACCAGTCTTCCTCAGCATCAGAGTCATCTCTGGGTAAGAAAATGCAAACCCCCCAGGGGACAGGGTTCCTGACAGCATGGGTCCTTTGGCTGTGGCAGTGGCCTTGGCCTTTGCTACCTGAGCAGGCCTGCTGTATTTTCCCTTGCATCTGCTCCTGCCTTCTGCCGTGCTCAGCGCGAGCATAACTATGGAGATTCAGAGGCCAAAGGCTGCTGAGGAAGGCAGCTTACCTTGTGCTTTTGGGGACAGCAATATCAAAAAATGTCAAGAGTGAACAAAGACGGGGCTCTCGCCACACTGTGCCCCATTTCCACCATGGGAACACCGTGTTCTTGGAATTGCCCCGCGGAGCCCTCCTGAGAGCCATTAATGATGTCCTCTCTCCCTTCTGACAGTGACAGCCCCCAGCTCCCCACTGAGTCCCCCAGTGTCCCCAGTCTTCTCTGCACCTGAACCAGCAGGCAGCAGGAATGGAGAGTGTACAGTGTGCTTCGACAGCGAGGTGGACACGGTCATCTACACGTGTGGACACATGTGCCTCTGTCACAGCTGCGGCCTGCGGCTCCAAAGGCAGGCACGGGCCTGCTGTCCCATCTGCCGGCGGCCCATCAAGGATGTCATCAAGATCTACAGGCCGTAGCTATGCAGCGGGCTTGGTCTAGGCGAGGTCACCTTTCTGAAGCCCCTGTTAGGTGGGCGACACCATGGCTATCAGGGAGCCCAAGGTCAGGAGCCATCTCTCATCTGCCACTCGCAGTGATGAGCAAGGCAGGACAGGTGTGGAGGTGGGGTCCTGGGGGCCAGAGCCCAGGCAGACATTGCTTCTGGCTCAAACACATGTTGCCCCCAAAAGCCTGTCCCAAGATTCAGCTCAGGAACTGCCTAGCAGATCACCTGCCTCTCCTCGGTGACCTTCAGCTGGGAAAGGGTGCCCTCTGTCTGTGCAATGCTTGTTTGGGGTGGGGTTGAGTGTGTGTGCGTGCGTCGGGGTGGGGGGAGACAGCCCAGAGAATGAGTGAGAGAGAATGAGTGAGAGCGCGTGCGTGGAAGTCTTATGCAGGGATCCGTCGTCTCCGGGAGGGTATTTAACACTAAGGAATGTGCAATCCGGGCCCAGAGGTTAATGTGACGGATGTCCACTTTCTGGGGATGTGGTTTTCTGCGACGAGCTAGCTTTGAACACAGGATGCCTGAACCTACACAGAACTCCTTCAATGGCATAGAAAGAAGCACTCACATTTTCTAAGGGAAAGCAAAAATAGCTCACTGTTTACAGCTCCAAGCAGCAGCTCCTGCTGAGGGGGAAGGTGGGCGGGGACATCAGAGCACAGGTGGCTTTCACTGCTTCCTCAGAGGGGGAGTCTTCCCCGTGGCAGCCCAGGACAGGTGTCCCCGGCTCTAGCACCCTGGATTGTTTCATCCCCACCCAGCAAAACAGCGAGCTCCTTGCCCCTCACCATCCCTACCTGCTCTGGAGTCTTGTAATGCCCCTCCTGTGTTCTGGGGCAACTCCATAACTCCCCTGGTATAATTAAGGTGAGCTGTGGGCATGTCCCAATGGCCAGCTGGCAGAAGTTAGAAGACCCGGCTCCCTATCTGGACCTCGTCCCGATCCTTTCTTTCTCCTGTTGACTCTTACAGTGTGAACTAATATGCTTGTCAGATACCTGTGAAGCACTGACTGAGACGCTCCCCACTCCTGGGTCTGTTGGCTGCCATTTCCCAGGACCTGCCCCTCGCTGGGCCAGCCCTGTTTCTGTAGGCTCCCAGAGCTTGAGAGACAGCTTGTGAGGGGCAACTTTTTCTCACAGCTCCGAATCTGGCCATCTCTTGCTGTGAGGGAAGAAGAGGGGCGGAGAAACATTCAAGAAGTGAGGTTCATGGAACGCGCTCTGACAGGAGTCACGGACCCACCTGACAGCGGCCCAAGCCACAGGCAGTGTGCCTGGGTGGTTGGAGCCCCCCCCGCACTGCTTCTCTGTCTGGGAGTGTCTGCATCTAGCCCATCTAGCCCAATCACAGCTTGCCCCTTCCTGTCCCCAGCAAGAGCCTCTGAGAGCTGGCTTTTCCTTAGGGACTGCAGGTCACATGTCCCCCCTTTCACTCTGCAGCTGTGGTTTTTCTTTTTCCCCAAGAAAGGGTTTCTCTGTACATCCCTGGGTGTCCTGGAACTCGTTCTGTAGATCAGGCTGGCCTCGAACTCATAGAGATCTGCCTGCCTCTGCCTCCCCACAGTTGGAACGACCACTACCTGCATGCAGTTATATCTTTTAAAGAGCCACAGGAACCCTTGCTTGCCTGGGTGAGAGCCAGAGAATCAGGTGCGTTGAGTACCCAGCCCAATGTATTCAGCCAAGTTTTTGAGTTCTCCGTGTGCTGGGCATGGGCAGAGGCACCCTGTCACCAGGGATGGTACCTGGGTTTCCAGGCAGCCATGGCCCTGCCTGATCACAGCCTCTAATGCCCCAGTCTCAGTGGCCTGGGAGAGCCTGCTCTGCTGTGCCTCTCGCTTTCCCAGCTGGACCCTGGCGTTGCAGCAGGGGTCACCCACAGCCACCACCAGGAAATCAGGAGCTGAGGTCCTAGACGCAGGGGTGGACCCAGCATGCTGCTGGTGACCTGTCACCAAGGCAGAAAGGCACCACAGGCCTGTTTAACCTGCTCTGCAGGCACTATAAACAGCTGCCTTGTTTCCCACAGAGCAGTAGGGGCTGTTTCTCTCCTAAAAGCCAGGCATTTGCCAGTGCTCTGAAATGGAGGCTGTGTGTGCATCATCTCAACAAGGGGCAGGAGGGCAAGGAAGCCAGTGCCCTCCATTCACACCTCACACATGGCTGCACAGTGAGTTAAGGGACGCCTGGGACAGGACCCTGTGTACAGGTTTTGGTGCCATCTGAGACCCAGCTCTTTAGGAGGCATGGCATCTTACGAGTAACTGTGAAAGCCACATTCACCTTAGACACAGGGTGCTGGGATGCAGCTTCCTGGTCCAAGACGTTCAGCTGCAGGAAATGGGTCCTCAGGACCTAGAAAACACAATATTGTCCTCATTTGGTGGGGGAGATCCGAGGTCCTGTGAGAATCTTAAGGCTCAAATAGCAGGAGGTGGTGGGGGCTAGGATTCCAGCCCCTACATGTAGTCCTGGCCAGCTTCCCCACGTCTCAGGAAGCTCAGCACTGCCCACGTCTTCTTTCCTGGAAGCTCAGCTGGGGAGCCCGGGCACCCGCATCTGTGTAGAAGGTTCTGGGCCACAGTCACTCTACTGCCCACACTCTAGAGGGGACAAGTGTCCTCTAAGGCCCATGCATTCGGTGCCATGTGTCATCTGTCATGTGGGGCTGCTCTGGAGAGGGACCTCAGAGTACCACTTTCTGGGATCTTGTGGCCACTCCCCTCTCGGGCAGCACCCCACCCCATTTTCCAAGCTCACTGATGATTTAGTGCCCTGTGGGACTCCAAAAGCCAACAGTAGGATGGGGGATGCCAGGTGACACCCCCTCACTCACGGCAGCCAGCTGGAACTTCCTGGAAAATGGTTGTTTTCCAACCAAATTGGGCTCCTCCTCCTACTGCACCCCCAGAGCTGCCTTGGGGTTGACTTCTTGGGCAGCTCTCCCTCAAAGGCTGTGTGACTTGTTCAGCATCCACTTACCAGCAGAGCCTGGGAGCAGCTCTCAGACCAGAGGCCAGAGGTCACATTATAAACTGACTTGATCACTCTGGAGTTGGGGCTTGTGCTAGCACATAGTAGGTACTTAATAAAAGACTGAAAGTCATGCCAGGAGCCAGGCTATGAGTAGTTAGGAGTTTACTGAAATAGCATCACATCACATACGTATGGACACAAAGTCTTTCAACAAACATTTGCTGAGTGCTCTTAGGATACGAACTGCTCTGAGTAGGGAACAGTGAGGGTGTGCCCAGCTCTGATGCCAGAGTGATATCATTAGCAGGGTAAGACAGGGCAGAACACGTGGGCTTTCTTGACCGTTCTGTTGCCTTGGGTCCACAAAGCTTCCCACACCCACATTAGGGATGTGGGGTCCCTTGTGATAAGTGAGCTCTTGCCAAACAGCCAGGACCACCAGGTAATGACCACCTTCAGGTCCTGCAAGAAGATTCTGGGGAGACATCTTCCTGCTTCTTCCAGGCACCAGGGGCCACAAGAGCCCCGAGTTCCGGCGGAGAGTGGCGTTGTGCAGCCTTGGAGCGTGGGGAGCAGTAACTGCTGCACTGTCCACCCCACCCTGGCTGGGGACACGGCTCAGGAACACACAGCCTCCCAGCATTTCTCAATATTTTAGTGTCTCACTGTCTCAGCCGAGTCCCTAATGGAACTACCCATATGACAATCTGTCTGTGCCTTATGGAGGTATGTGTGTGCGTGCACTTTTTATCCTTTAAAATGCAACCCTTCAAAGTGGACAAGAAGCCAGCAGAGGTGGTAGGGTCCAGGTGCCGGCAGGGAGTCCCTGAGACCCTCCTGCAGTTTGCTGTTGGACTTAGAGTGTTCGTCCCCACCCGACTCCCACTACCTGTGTACAGATCCTTGGAACATGTCTGTCCTATCTGATTCAATACTGTGACTCTCCAGTCCTGTCTAGTGTTTGGGGAACTGTACTAAAAGCCCGAGAGCTTGGGGAGTGAGCGGGGAAGGGTTTGCGCTGGTCTTTGTGTGTTGTGTGTTCTGATATTTGTCTGTTTTTATCTGTTTTATATTAACATAACTTTCCTGTTTGAAAAACAAATACAACTCTGGCTTGATTTAAAAAAAAAAGTCTCATCAGAATTTGTGTGTTTTTTTAATTGTGCTGAATGTTGTGTTGGTGAGTGAAGGGAGAGGTCCAAATCCTGCCAGCCTTTATCACAGGTGACACCATGTCGGAAGAGCCTGGGCAGTCCTTAGCTCTTACACCGTGTCACTGCACAGCTGCAGAAGAAATACTTTCCCTGAGGGTGAGCGCTGATCACGGTGATTTGGGCAGCAGCATTGGTTAGTGTGGCAGGAAACCAAGCCCCCGAAGTGTGCAGTGAATGGTGCTGCCCTCACTTTGTAAGTAACAAACTACCTAGGGTGGGAAGACCAGAACACAGCCTCTGCCGCTGAGTAGATTGCTCTGCATCCCATCCTCCTTTGTTCTCCCTCCCCCCACCGTCCCTCCCTCCCTCCCTCCCTCCCTCCCTCCCTCCCTCCCTCCCCAGGTAGGTTCTCAAAACCACTTGACTGCTCAGCCTGCATCCTGCCTTCCTTCATCCCTTAGTGGACTAACCTGTATGGTGTCCCTTCTTGAACCAATCCCTAACACCAGGGTGATGTGGGCCCTGGTTGGCCAGACCCAGGACATGCATTGGCCTTTTCCTGGGAATATCACAGCAGTGAAACAGTGCCTGGACAGACAAACTGACAAACATCTCTGTAGGGATGGCTGAATGAGCCATGTGATGCTACTATGAACCTGTAGGGTGAAACCAGGGCGGCCTGACCCTGGTACCCTGGTTAGGCCTCTGTACATCAAGAGTCACTTGATTTCAGGGTGGGTGTGACTACTGTTGTGGTCATGCTTGGAGATGCTCTGGACACTGGTGTCCAGCACTCACAACAGGCAACACATGTTAGGTGTTTACACCACAGGAGCGTGTCAATGTTAACAAGACATGGGGACAGAAGCTTGGAGGACCGAAGCCAGTTCAAGGCCACCCTGATCTACATAACAAGTTCCAGATCAGCCAGGGGAAAACAGGGTCTAAAACCACACACACAGTCTGACTTGATAGATGTGGGGAAGCAGCTGGTCGTGTTTCACAACCGCCACAGAAAAGTAGCCAGAGAGGGCTGCCCTGGGCGATCATCTCAGGTGACTGCCTAGGGTCCCATCTTTTTTTCTCTTTCTCTTTTCTTTTCTCCCCCTCCCTCCCTCCCTCCCTGTCATTTCACTATGTAGATAAGGCTGGCCCCAAACTCAGAGATCCACCTGCCTCTGCCTCCTGAGTGCTGGGATTAAAGGCGTGCACCAGCACTACCCAACTGGTTCTAACCTATTCTATAGCAAACAGGTTCATTTAAGCTTGAAGTTAGAGTGAAAAATACCTCCCTGTTCTGCAAAACCCACAAAGAGCAGCTGACCCCAGCTGAAATTGGTTGGAATTCCCAGGCAGCCAATGTGAGTTTAGGATCTGCATTTAGTCATGATGAGATAAGGTCAGGCTGGCTGGCTCACTTGGGCTTCCTGTAGTCCAGTGTTTAGGGCCCTGCTGACTGGGGTGGGCTTGCAGCAGCTCCAGGAATGAAAGGGGGAAGATGAGAGAAGTACATAGGTCTGCTCTTCCCAAGCTGTCAGAACATCCCAGCTGGACCACTGCATTAGGAACAATGGGGCAAGAGAAATGCACCAGCCTTTAGCTAGCCACAGAAGCCACAATACCCACAGCATGTCTGCAAGGCCTCTTCAAGGTTCTCATTCACAGAGGAAGAAGTAAATCTTGTCAAAGCAAAACCATTCACAGTTGTGTTTGCTCTCCTTTCAGAACTCAGGCCTCTCCTTCCCCCACGATACCACTGGGGGCTGGGGGACTTTTTCATGAATACCATCTAGTAACCAGGACTTTTTTAGTTTTGGTTTTTCAAGACAGGGTTTCTCTGTGTAGCTCTGTAAACCAGGCTGGCCTTGAACACACAGAGATCTGCCTGCCTCTGCCTCCCAAGTGCTGGGATTAAAGGCATGTGCCGCCGCCACCTGGCTAACCAGGGCTTTTTTAAATAAAGAAAAATGATCATATTAACCTGGGTTCTTTGGAAGTAGAATACATCGTGCTGTCTTATAGGTAGGTAGATAGATAGATAGATAGATAGATAGATAGATAGATAGATAGATAGATGATAGATGATGGATGGAAGAAAAAGAGGGAAAATTTATTGATTTAACATACTGAACCTGTTGGCTCTAGGTAGCTTCAGGGACAGCTGGAGCCAGGTGTTAGTCATGCAACTGCCCCTCTCTATTCTGCTTCCTCCTAGGTTAGGGTCATGCTAGGCAGGTTTACCTGTGGCAATTGAGGTGGCCCCAGTGGCACCTAACATGTCATGACAACTTAGTAAATGTGTCAGAAGTCGGTCCCATTTTGGAGACAAAACACCTGGCAAAAGCAACTTCAGGAAGGGGTGGTTCGTTTCAGCCCACAGTTTCCAGGGATGAAGAAGATAGGACTCCAGGAGCAAGAGAGGGCTGGTCATGCTACATCCACAGTCAGGAAGTGGACAGTGACGAATGCGGGTACTCGGCTGGCTCTCTTATTTCCTATTCAGTGTGACAGTTAGAGTGGGTCTTGCCACCTCCGTTAGCCTAATTTAAAGAAATCTCTCATTGACACATCCAAAGATTTGTCTCCAAAGTGATTCTACATCCTGTCAAGTTGAAAGTCAATATTAACCACCCCAAACCCACCCCTTGTCAACTTGATACCCAGGCATAACATTTTTAAGCTTTGATCTTCGGCCCCATCATGCCTGTATGCTCATGGATATCTCCTAGTACAAGACACACGCAGCCCAGCTTCAGAAGCTCCCATAAGATTTAATGGTTCAATACTATTCAAAGCCCAAGTCTCATTTGAGACTCAAGGTAACCGCTTCACTGTGAGCTCCTATAAAAATATAAAAAAAATGAAAACAAGTTGCATATTTCCAATACACAGTTGAACAGAATAAACATTCCTGTTTCAAATGGGAAAATTGAAACATAGTAAGGAATAACTGGACCCAAGCAAGGCCAAAACCCATCAGGGCAAACAGCAAATCCTACAGCTCCACATCTGTCATCTGGAACTCATAATTGAGCCATCTGGATCCCAGGGGACTTAGGTAGACATGATTCTAGCCTTGCTCCATGCAGTATACATACCCTTCCTCTTGAGCTGGCTCTACGCCATGCCTTCGGCCTTCTTCAGTGGACAGTCCATGGTTCTCGCTTCTCCAGCATCCTGGGGTCTCCACCAAAGCTTAGGGTTCACCTTCACAGTTTCATGTGAAGGCTTCTTAGGGCCTCTTTGCAAGGACTGCAACCCTGACACACATTATCTGGTCTCAGCAGCTGTCTGGAACCACGGTACAAGACTCCATGACTCCTTCAATCTTAAATCGTCCCTGTGTGCAAAGCCATGTGGATGGTGTGGCCAAACGGCCACTAACTGGGGATGGGGCCTGGCCCTTTGGGCACACAGTTGCATCCCGTCTGTATGCTGACCCTGGGAAACCACTTCCGGGGGCATTTGCCTTCCAGGAGCAGGATTCCCCTTCAGCATACCCAGTTTAGGCTTTACCCTCTCAGATAAGACTGCATCTCACAGTTTCAACATTTGGTGGGTGAGGTCTAGCGTCTCCGTGCATCAGGGAAGTCTCTTTAATAGTTACAGCCCCTTCTGCAGTATGTGCTTTGGCTGCAACTTTAAACTTACTCAAGCTCTTTTCTTCAACAGACTGGACCTCTAAATGTCTTTCCTCCCCCTTTGCCTGCACCAAACAAATGACTCCTTACTCGTGTATTCAAACCCACTCAGGCCCCATTCAGCATATAGAGATAATACAACCAGACTCTGTCAGACCGTCACACAAATGGCCTCTCACCCGGTTGTCAGTAAACCCGAGTTCCCCGGAAGCCTCGTGAGCAGGGCCTCCACTGTCAGTGTTTCTTTAGCCTCCCCGCCTTGCAAACTCCCACCAGAACAGCCCATAAAGTTCCAAATGCTTCCACACCGTTCCTACAAAACACTTTCAGAGACCCACTAGCCGCACGGTCAGGTTCCTTACAGCAACAACCCCACTGCTTAGTACCAACGTTCTGTGTTAGTGACTTGTCTCACTTTGTGACAAAATGTTTGGTAATAGAAGTGGGGTATTATTTTGGCTTATAGTTCCAGGGCATGCAGTCCATCGTTTCAGGGACGATATGGTGGGTGGCAGGATCAGGAGGGGGCTAGCCATACTGAGTCCACAGTCAGAAAGCGGAGAGATGGAGGCTGTCACCCAGTCCACTCTCGCCAGTTAGGCTCCTCCCACCCAGTCCACTCTCACCAGTTAGGCTCCTCCCACTTCAGCAGCTAACCTAGAAAATCTCTCACTGGCATATCTGGAGTTTTATCTCCAGTGTAATTCTAGATCTCGTCAAGTTGGCAGTTAATATTAACCATCACAGTGACTCTATATAGACGTTTCTGGAAAAGTCTCAAGGCTTTCTTTCCTTTGATCCAATAGACCAAAAGCCCAGTCCCCAAACCAGTCTCTGCCACACGCCCATACCTGACTCAAAGCCAGGGTTTTTACCCTCTAAAGCCCCCTCCCTAGAGGGGCAAGCATACCCAAAACAGACCGGTTTGGGCCAGCGTGTTACTGAGGCTGAGTGAGGGACAGGCCCCAGACACAAAGGCCATGGACCGTTTAGTGACAAGCTGCTTGTTGTTAACTTGACACAAGCCAGGGCCATCTGGAAGGAGGGAACAGCAGTTGAGAAAATGCCTCCAGCAGGTTGGCCTGTAAGCAAGTCTTTGGGACATTTTCCTGATTAGTGACAGATATGGAAGGGTCTGGCCCACTGTGAGCAGTGCCACCCTGGACAGGCGGTCCTCGAGGGTATAAGAAAGCAGGCTGGGCAAGCCATGGGAGCAAGCCAGTGAGCAGTGTTCCTCCACTGTCTGGTTCAGTTCCTGCCTCCAAGTCTCCGCCAGGAGTTCCTGCCCCAATTTCCCCTCATTATGGACTGTGAGCTGTAAAATGAAATAAACCCTTTCCTCCCCGAGTCATTTGTGGTCGTAGTGGTTTTATCACAGCAGCACAAAGAAGAAGTCATCAGTGTCCCCCTTTCTCCCTGCCAGCCATACGTCTCCCTGCCCACTCCTATTTCTTTTCTAACGTGTGAGGCCAGCGCCCGGGCCCCACCTCCTGCTGCCGGAAGCTGAGCCAACCTGGAGTTTGCCTACAGTACATGAACACAAGCTCTGCTCTCCCTCACTCCTGGAGTCCTGCACACTGGGTGCCTCACGGAGCTAATAATAAGAGGTTACTTAGTGGCCACTTCCTCTGTACTTACATTTTACCCTAGGTCCTCACAAACAATCTGGAGTAACCCCCACGCCCACCCCGGTCTCTTGCATTTGATAGTCTCGGTAGCTGTGCCTCACTGTGCAGCCCAAAGGTTTCTTCTCTGATGTCATAATTATGCCCTGGGATCTACTCCCGGTGGCTTTTCCAGAGCATCTTATCAGAACTGCCGCATACACAAGTGTTCTCGCCTGTAGTGCAGAGGAAGGAGAGGGGGCTCGTGCAGGGTAGGTGCTGTGGGGAGTTGTGAGGCAGGGTTTAAACAGGCTGGTTCTTTCAAGGCAGCCCAGCTGGCCTGTGGGTAAATCTCCAGCAGAGAGGGGAGGAGAGGGAGGAAGGGAAGGGTAAAGAACAAAAGGTTCCTAACCAATCCGGAGCACCTATGGGCAGAGAAGCTGTGGGCCATGTCTGGACGACAGGGTACCTCTCCCAGAGCCAGGATCTCACCTAGGTTTCCTATAGCTCAGCCTCATCCTGCCAGTTGTTTTGACTCCTATATGGGGGTGTGGAAAATACGAGTATTTCAGGCATCCAGTTCTGGGAACAGAATCTGACCTTGACTATTAAATGCACCCAGGGAGAAGCTTCCAGAAATCCTAGGGAGGAGGCACCAGCCATGTCCCCTTTCTCTTCCTGCCTAGGCCTAGACCTCTTTCCCCAGACTGTGGCTGAGGAGCTTTCCTGCAATCCCAGCTGCTCAGGTAGCACAGGGTCTGCTCTGGAATGGCTAGTCAGCCCTGAAACCCAAATACCTGCTCTACCCCCTCCGGCGGGAGGCCTCTCAGGGGGGTCCCAAAAACCACTCTGTGTGTGACTGCACCCTGGAGCTGTTCACGAAGGGGAGCCCCACCCCCCACTAAAGTTCATCTTCTCACCTCTGGGTGGGCAGGTAGCCTGAGGCTGTTAGTATCCCAACTAGCGCATGCGTGCTGAGGATCTGATGGGATCCAGCATGGTGGATGAAGGAACATGAACACACAAACGGGTGCCGGCCTGCTTCTGGGTGAGACCCTGGACGTGTCACTTCCCTCTCTGAGCCTGTTGGATCCCTGAAGAGGGAGGGGCATCTCCCACCTCGTGGGACTTCACAGTGATGTCAATACTCAGTGCTAAGTATAGGGCTCTCCTTTATCCTGCTTACCTTCCTATGGCTTCAGTTACCTCCGTCAACACTAGTCCAAATACCATCCAAATACCAAATGGAACACTCTGGTAATAAATAAGTAATTGTACATTCTTCTAAGTGTCCACAGTGTATGTGCTACCCAGTCTGTAGTCACTGAGAAGTTAACTGGCTGGTCAGAGTCACTGTCCCAGGAGGGCAGGACTCAGGCTGAGTAAACCCTACTTACTCTATAATGGCCCAAAGCAGTTAAGCGAGGGCGGTGCCAGGACGGGAACCACTGAGGTGCCAGGACGGGAACCACTGAGGACAAGTGACTGCTGTCCCCAGTGCTTCAGGACTAGGAAGAAGGGTTACCACAGCATGGGTGCTTGGCTATGCATCCATGGGGGTGTTAGGAGATGTCTCTGTGGATAAAGGGGACTAGGCAGTTGCTTGCTCACCCACCCCTCTGCCAAGGACAGCCTGCTGGGCTTCCCTTGAGCTAGCTTAGTGGCTGTACTGCCCGGACTATGGTGCAGTTCTGGCCCCAGCACGTGATGGAGCTACAGAGTTCCATCCCGCCCCCCAGCAAACTGAGCCTCTGAATTTAGCACAGCTCCTACCAACAAAGAATGAAAACTGGGTGCTGAGGCAGGGGCTTACCAGGCCTGTTTCTGAGCTGGCCATGGCCCTGTGCCCCTTGTTTACTTTGGCTCTGGGTCAAGAACGCTGGTCCAGGCCTGGGAGGCTGACCTTCTGATCTTAGAGGGAAAGTCACACTTTCTCTCAACTCCCAGGAGCAGTTCTGCATTCCAGGAGAGGCGTGGGAAGGGCCAGGCCTTCCCCGGCTAAGGCAATGGAGCTGCCCAGGCCCCGTCATCGCTTCCAGCCTCTGCACTGCTCCTGGGGATAGCCAGCTCACCCCAGGGGGAAAGAGATTCCCTCCCCCCCCCCGGGGGCTATCCTGAGCCAGCACAGGATAGAAGGCTAGAAGGTTAGAAGGGAACCATCCAGACACTCCCCTCTTCCTCTCCTCCACATGGACCC
The DNA here is from genome assembly GCF_017639785.1 of Mesocricetus auratus. Taxonomy (NCBI): domain Eukaryota; kingdom Metazoa; phylum Chordata; class Mammalia; order Rodentia; family Cricetidae; genus Mesocricetus; species Mesocricetus auratus. The sequence goes on along the minus strand of NW_024429191.1, from coordinate 12,511,937 downwards.
CATTTGGCTGTTCAAGGGATGCCTTCCCACAGGTGCGTTGTTTTAGCTGCTGCTGCGGCTGTACAGATGCCTGGACTTGCGGGAAGACTCCCCTGAGGCTTCAGAAAAGTCCGGCACTGGAGGCAGGCAGCTGTTGGCCAGCAGAGAGACTGTCCTGAGTCCTGCCGGCAGAGAGGAGATGCCAGGCCAAGGAGCAGAGGGTAACAGGTTGGCGCGCAGCTGGGCCTGGGGCAACAGTCCAAGTTGACATTGTCCCGCCTCACCAGGCTCTTCTCCGAGATGTCCCCAGACGCCATTCCCTGATGACTCTTGAGCAGGGTTCCTCCCTGGGGCAACACAAGAGCCCCTTCTCAGGGACAACCCGCCATGAACCTGAAGGTGTAAGGGTTTTTTGGCTCATTGGAAAGGAAGGAACTGGGGCTTTCTTTTCGGAAGGTGAGGCATTATCTCCCTCTAGCGGTCACGATGAGACATAGCACCTCCTCCCGCTCGACTAAGATGCTGGCCCTCCAATTCCAGAGCAACTCTTCCACAACATTCAGTGACACCCAGCAACCAGGAAAGTGAAAATCCTGTGGTTGACTTTGCAGGTTTGTGTTAACATGAGGTGGGAATGTCGGGGCGACACTGGGGCTGGTTTTGGATGGTGTAGCAATGGCCTGGGAACTTACTGGAGAAGCTGAGACCAGTCAGGAGTCCCTGCATTGCCACCACCTGAGGGACCAGGAAGTGGTGCATGCACCCGAATCTAGTCCTTGTGAGGCTCACTGCAAGTCACTCAGACAAAGGCAGTGGGAAACAGGGGCATAGACAGTCGTGGTAAGGGCGCTAAAACCATAGCTTTGGCTATGGGAATATGAATGTCCCATGTCTTTGGATGGCAAAGCCAACTGTTTTTTAAGGTGGCAATCGAAGCTCAGAATGCACAGCTTGAATATTGACCTCTGCACATCCCTAGAAAGGGACTGTGAAGCCCTTGAGTCAGGCTGGAAGGCAACAGCAACCACAGTGCCAGCCTGCACTCTCAGGGACGCGGTAGCCCATGGGCAGATAGGCCACATCCTCCAAACATCAGGCAAAAGGCCCCTCTTTCCAACTCTGCAGTGGCAGGTCTGAGACTCACTCTCATGGGACTAGCTTTGCTATGACGTCATGAAAGCATCTGTGCAATATGATGTCATTAAATTAATATATTAATAAAAACAAAGTAGATAAACAGAGGTTGGAGGTGTATGGGGGGGGGGATGTGCTCAGCACACTGGAAGCCCCAAGTGAAATTCCCAGTACTGCAAGAGTAAAATAAAGAAGTGAGTTCATGAAAACACATGAATAGTGAGTCATGGGGAGAAAGCTGAAGGCAGGCGGGCAAGATGCCTCAGCAGGTAAAGGCGCTCGATACCAAGGCTGAAGACCCAAGTTCGATTCCTGAAACTCCGTGGTACATGTAGAGAACTGACTCCTGAAAGCTGTCCTCTGACCTCTACACCACACACCACACACACATACATACACCACACACACACACATACACCACACACACACAAATACATTACACAGACACACACACATCACACACCACGCAGACATACATACATACATACACACACATACCACACAGACATATACACACAAACATGCCACACCACACAGAGATACACATATGCCACACACACATACCACACCACAGACACACACACCACACACACAGACACACACACACAGCACACCATACACAAATACATCACACAGACACACACACCACACACACAGACACACACACACCACACCATACACAAATACATCACACAGACACACACACCCCCACACCACACAAACATACACACACACATCACACACCACACACACATCTCACCCACCATACACACACATATATACACACATAACCACACACACACACACCACACAGACATATACACACACAACACACACACATCTCACACACACCACACGGACACACACATACACACACATCACAAACACCACACACACCACACAGACATATACACGCACACACCACACACACATCTCACACACACCACATGGACACACACACACCACAACAC